>NC_080796.1:73382601-74641976 GCF_028018385.1 Neofelis nebulosa | reverse complement strand
CATCCCAAACAGGCTCCAGGCTCTGAGCCATCAGCACAGAGCCCGATGTGGGGCTTGAACTCACGAACCATAAGATCATGACCTGAGCCAAAGTCGGACGCTCAACCAACTGAGCCACCCAGGCGCCCCATCTTGTCACCTTCCTGATGGCGTCTTTTGAAACACAAACACTTGATTTTTTTTTAATTTACATCCAAGTTAGTTAGCATATACTACAATGATGATTTCAGGAGTAGAGTCCAGTGATGGATCCACTTTTTTATATTTTTTAATGTTTATTTATTTTGGAAGGAGAGAGAGCATGAGCAGGGAAGGGGCAGAGAGAGAGGGAGACACAGAATCGGAAACAGGCTTCAGGCTCTGAGCTGTCAGCACAGAGCCTGATTACAGGGCTTGAACCCATGAACTGCGAGATCATGACCTGAGCCAAAGTCAGGTGCCCAACCGACTGAGCCACCCAGGTTCCTCTGGAGAGACTTTAAAAAAAAAAAAACACTTTATGTTTTAATTTATTTTTGAAGGAGAGAGAGAGAGAGACAGAGCATGAGCGGGGGAGGAACAGAGAGAGAGAGGGAGACACAGAATTCAAGGCAGGCTCCAGGCTCTAAGCTGTCAGCACAGAGCCCGACGCGGGGCTCAAACTCATGAACTGTGAGATCATGACCTGAGCTGAAGTTGAACGCTTAACCGATTGAGCCACCCAGGTGCCCCTGGAGAGACTTTTTTTTAAATGTTTATTTAATTTGAGAGAGAGAGAGAGAGAGAGAGAGCGAGCATGAGCAGGGGAGGGGCAGAGAGAGAGAGAGAGAGAGAGAGAGAACCCCATGCAGGTTCCACAGTGTCAGTGCAGAGTGCAGAGCTCAGCGCAAGGCTCGGTCTCACAAACCAAGAGACCATGACCTGAGCACAGATGGTCTGACGCTTAACCGACCGAGTGGCCCAGGGCCCCCCGCAGATCACACCTGGACTGAACCAGTAAACAGTGCGTCGCATGTGCAGCTGGCTGGTGGCCTTGCAAGCACCTGCGGGAGCACAGGGCACAGCAGATGGCTGTTCGACCACGTCTTTTCCCCAGCTGCACGCGCTCCCGGTCACCGAGAAGGCAGCTGCAGCCGCGTCAGGACGATATACTGTCTCCACGCTTCCCTCTCCGCCACGATCTTCTCCTAAATTGTTGGGCTCTATCCAAAAAACCCCCAAACAACAACAACAAAACTTCGCGTAAAACTTCTCTGCATTATTATATAATAAAGGCTTGCTTAAATTGAAGGGCTTAAAGTTTTTTTTAAATTTTGTCTTTAATTTTGAGAGAGAGACAGACAGACAGAGTGCAAGCGGGGGAGGGGCAGAGAGACAGGGAGACCCAGAATCTGAAGCAGACACGGAATCAGCACGGAGCACAGGCGAGCTCGAACCCAGGAACCGTGAGATCATGGCCTGAGCGGAAGTGGGACGCTTAACCGACGGAGAACCGCCCCCCCCCCCCCGCCCACGCGCCCCTGCAAGGCTGAAATCTGATTTTTGCTCTGCACGTGTTGTTGAGCAGAACATTCCAACGTCTCGCGGAATGACCGGCAGTTGTTCCCGCCGCGGGGCGGCCCTGAGCCATCTGGCTCGTCTGCCCTTCCTGCCCTCGCACCGCCGACACCTCTGACCGCCTCCCGACCGGGACCGCGCAAAAGACACAGATTTTGCGAACGCCCCCTAGGGGGCGACTGAGGACCGCGGCCCTGGGGGAGTCCCCGCCCGCACGCCGGCCTGCTGGCAGCGGCCACGAGGGGCGCACGAGGTGGCCGCGGACGCATCCCTCTGTCCCCTTTGCACAGCACTTTTAAAAGACTTAGCTGAGCACCAGAGAAGGTGACTGGGAGCTAAATATAAGCGACAAGCAGAAGGACAAAAATAGTCTGGCTGAGCCAGCACCGCAGCGCTGACCCCACCGCGCAGGCCGAGGGGGACTAACTGAACGCGGGGGTCAGACTTCGAGGAAGGCCCAACAGAGAGATGCGGTCAAGGCTTCAGGGAGGAGGGGTTCAAACAGCGAACACCAGCGAACCTGCCCGCACATTCCCTACTGTTCCGAGCCTCTCGTGCAAGGTTGTGATGAGGCTCACGGAAGACAAAAATGTCTGTGGACTGGAAAGTTCCATGGAAACCTCAGGGCGGAATCAGTACTTTATTGCTGCTCAGCCTGTCTTCCCTCCAGGGACAGTCCGAGGCGTCTTGTGTCCGAAACGCTTAAGTCTCCCTCCGCTGCCCCCGGGTGCCCCTGTCCCTTAAAGAGCGCCAAGATGGAAGGGCATTTGAGCCGGGACCCCGGGGAGCCTGCTCAGGACCGGAAGCCTCACTCAGTCACTCACCAGATGTGAGACACTGGGGAGCGACCTGACTTCTGAGAGGCCGAATTTCCTCATCTCCTGTTGCCTTGGCGGCTGTGACGAGGATTTCACGGGGCAATGCACGCGATGGGGTTATTTGTGGCCAGACTTCCTGAACGAGTTGCTACACGCCTCTCACACTTCCTGCGTTCCGCGGGCCTGCTCTGGACCCTCTCTCTGCTCCAGACCTGCTTCTGCCAAGGTCACTAATGGTGTCTCTGTTGCTAAGTCCCATGGGTAGCGTTCGGCCCTTCTTTGACTTGACTCTTCACCTCAGTCGACACAGGACTTACCCCCTTCCGGAAGCCTGCTCCTGTTTTCACAACTCCAACCTCTACTCCACGTTCGGATGTCCCCCCACTCCTTTGGCTGCTCCTTCTCTTTTGTAGGCAGCACCCCTCTTTCTGTCTAGGTGTCCCTTTCGGGGGTCTGGTCTAGGCCTTCTCTCCTCATATGTCATGCTGTCTCCAAAGAGACAACCCCATGGCTTTGATTCCTTTCTAGTTGCTTTTGCTTCCAAAATCTCCACCTCCGATCCCAGTCTTTCTCCTGGGATTGACTCTGTGACGGGACTCTGCCCTCCAGACCTTCCCTCTGGGTGTCTCACAGACGCCATCAGCAGGACAATCACGAGGTCACTGTGCCCTGCAGCCAACTCTGCTCTTCCTCCTGTGCTTTCTTTCCCCAGGAATGGAACCCCTTCCTCCCAGAACCTGGGGCTCATCTTCGACTCTGTTCTCTCTCTGTACCCTTACCCCCATTATTTCTCCTCTAAACTACTGAAACGTCTCTCTCGTGGTCTCCTAACCTCCACTTTTCTCTTATAATCCATTCTCTGAGAACTGGATGTTCTAACCAAAACACAAATTCTGAAGCTTCCACTCTCTCTCCTTCCTTAGATCCTTCCATGGCTCCACTCTGCCCTTAAGAGGGGTTATGGGGCCTGGCCCTTGCTCCCCCTCCTTTCTCACCTCTCCACTTGCACCTTATGCCCCAACCACACTTCCTCTAACCGGCCATACTTCATCTTGCCCCTGCTCTCCCTCTGGCCATGCATTCTTTCTTTTTCTCCTCTCTTGAAAAAAAAAAAATGAGTAACTACTCTTTTCCATCACTGAGGCCTGAGCATTAACGTCACTGCCATCAGAACCATCCTCCTGACACCTCTGCCCGGGTTAGGCGTCCTTGCCATGGGCTCCCCAATTCACACACGCAACAAATAACTAAGTATCTGCTAGGTGCCAGGCACTGTTCTCGAGCCTGGGGATATGGCAATGAGGAGGATGATGAAGTCCCTGGCCCTACGGAGCTCATATTCAAGTGAGGGTGGGAGGGAGAAAAACAGAAGGTTTCGGGTGACCATAAGAATTACGAAGCAAAATAAAAGCTAGAGTGGGCTGGTCAGAACCAGTGAGGGGGAGAGTGAGAACCAGTGAGTCTGGTTGGCTCCAGATTTTGTAGGGCCTCAGTGGCCACAATAATGAGTCCAACTTTTGTTCTAAGATGGAAATTCACTGGAGAGTTTGGTGCAGGGAAGTGACAAGATTAGATTTATATTTTTATTTTTAAAAAAAATTTTTTTTCAACGTTTTTTATTTATTTTTGGGACAGAGAGAGACAGAGCATGAACAGGGGACGGGCAGAGAGAGAGGGAGACACAGAATCGGAAACAGGCTCCAGGCTCCGAGACATCAGCCCAGAGCCTGACGCGGGGCTCGAACTCACGGACCGCGAGATCGTGACCTGGCTGAAGTCGGACGCTTAACCGACTGCGCCACCCAGGCGCCCCTAGATTTATATTTTTAAAAGATCACTTTGGCTGCTGTGTAGAAATCAGACTATAAGGGGCAGGTGCCAAGGCAGAGAGACCAGCCTCCTCCCCTTTGTTCTAAGTCCCTCCTGCAGGCTCTTCCTTCAGCATGCAACACTCTTCTCCTCCGGTTGGCCTCCTTTATGCCTGTTCATCTCTCTTTCAGAACTCTGCTCATATGCCATTTTCTTAGAAATTCTCTCTCCACGCAAGCTCCCACACCCCTCCTGTAACACGAGATCACAGCCTTTACGTCTTTTGTGTAGCTCACCACCGTTGGACTTAACTGTACCAATGTGTCCCACTGTAATTGCTGTGTCCCAGGGTAAGCACAATAGGGTAGGCACAATAGGGTGTGTCTGGTGCCCCGCCCTATCCCCTGGGCCTGATGCCCTGGTACCTTATCGCAGCCCCCTGTCCTGAGGCCCTATGCCCACTCCCTATCCCCGGTGCCCTATCTGCACCCTATCCCCGCACTCTATCCCTGGTGCCCTATCGCCAAAGACCTATCCCCACGCCCTATCCCTGTTCCCTATCCCCGGCCTCCCTGGCGCCCTGTCCCTACGCGCTATCCCCGCTGTCTACCCTGGCGCCCTATCCCTGTACCCTATCCCCGCGCCCTATCCGGGTGCCTTATTGCGGGTGTCCGCACAGTGCCTGGCACTGGTCCCGTGCGCAGTGTACATTTGTCGAATGACTAAGGAATGGATAACTTTTACAGACTTCCTTCCCACTCCACCTCTCAAGAAAACCTCAACCGGAGGCGAAAGGAAACCCCTCCGCTGCTCGCACCCCGGGAAGCGCGGCCCAAAGAGCCTGGGCTCAGGCCGTCGGCAGCCCCTCTGCGCGCAGCCGCGGGATGTGGGGGGCGGTACGTGGGCGGGACCTCGAATAGCCGGGAGGCCGGCCGCGGGCCCGTTCCGCGCGCCTATTGGCCGTCTCGGGGACGGACTGCTCTCGCTGGCCAGCCATAGTCCCGATGGGGCGCAAGCGTATTCGGGAGTGTACGCGAAAGAGGGCGCGGAAGGGGAGAGGCGCGCATGCTTGCGGGCGCCCGGCGACAGCGCACTGTAACGGGCGACGGGGGGCGGAGTCCCCCGCCGAGTCCAGCGTGCCGGGGCTGGGCTGCGTTCCTTAGCTGGCTCCTTTGGGAGCCTCGGGGTAGGGAACAGTCAGCGCCCGGGAACTGTCCCGCGGGAACCCCAGTGCCCAGTTCCTCCCACCGCGTGGCCGTCCGGCCACGCCCCAGCACTCCCTGAGGCCGCTCGTCGTGCTGGGGAGTTGTTCCAGAAGCTTGGCCGCCTGACGCCGCGTGCGCGCAGCGCGCCGCCCTGCTCCCCGCCCTCGTACGCGCCCTGTGGCCGCCCGAGCACCGCTCCAGTAACTTGACAATTAGACCCAGCGCAGTGAGCAAAAACAAAAGCAAGCTGATGCTGGGTAGTGGCAAGTGCGCAGAACAACGTGGCACTGACGCAGCAGGGATGCCCAGTAAGGTGAGGGGGGGCACGGCCACAGGGCACAGGTGTGCAGGGGAAGGAGGGGCGGAGCGCTCGTGGGAGGCAGTTTTCCGGAGCAGCGAGACGGGCTGTGCCTGCCCCCATCGTGTGCTGGCGAGTTTGGAGACCATTGTAAATACAGCGGGAAGCCATCAGACTTCGGCAGGACTCGATGTGACGTGATTTCTTATCATTTGGCCGAGCGGAGAATGGATTTTAGCAAGAGTGGAAAGAGACCAGAGGCTGGGAGGGAGGGGGGTGGCTTGAACTAGATAGGTGGTGAAACACGCGTGAATTCAGGATAGGATTGGGTGTGTTGGATGAGGGAAAAGATGAAATCAGAATGATTCCTAAGCTTCTGGAATGTGCAGCCGGCTGAGCGGTGGTGCTGTTGATCGAGATGGGAACAGTGGAGGAACAGGTGCTGGGGATGGGATGTAAGGGTTCACCTGTGGCCACGTTGAGTCTGAAAGGTCCCCTACACATCCAAGCAGAGATGTCAAGTTGGAGGTTGGAGCTTGTGGAGGAGCCAAGGAGAGTTGTCCGTAGACATGTAGATTATTTAAAGTCACAGGTTTTGGGAGTGCCTCTTGCAGACAGAAAACTGAAGAGGGTCAAGGGGAGAGTCCTGGGGTCCTCCAGCATTAAACCGCTCAGCAGAGGTGTCGGAACTGGTAAAGGAAACCAAAAGGGTAGAGGGAAAAAATGGGAGAGCATGAGGTCTTCAAAGGGCAAAATTCAAGGGGAAAGATGCTAATTATCCGGGTTAAACGTTTCTCAGGGGTCAAGAGACATGCAGGCAGGGGAATGGCCACTGGGTCTGATACCTTTTTGGCTACCGAACACTTTTTCGAGAGCAGTGCCTGGGGAGGGGTGGGGATGGGACCTGACTGGAGTGTTCAAGAAGTGGAGGGCAGGAAGAGAGAAAACATTTTGCTATGAAAAGGAGGAGAAACACAGATAGCTGGAAATAAATGTCTTGAGGCAATTTTCTTAACTATGAAGGATGCCAGAACAAATTTCAACGGTGACCAAGATGATCCAGAAGAGAAGGGGAAAATTGAAATTTATTGAAGGCTTATTCAGTGTATTCAGAGCTTTACAAACATTCATCTTCACAATGTTTTATGGATCAGGCAATTGAGGTTAAATAACTCGCCCAAGGTCATGCAGCTAGAGGTGGCAGAGCTGAGAGTCACCCAGATTTTTTGGACTCTTCATGCCTTACCACCCCATTGCCCAGGCACACAGCCCCCTGTGCTTAAGCACTGGGCCATGCCTTTGCCCTGGCCATAGTGTCCCTGTCAAATCAGAGAGAGCTCTTTCATGCTGGGGGATAAGACTTTATCTTCCTCTTCCAATGCTGTAAGCGGGGGCCTCTCCCCCACAGCCTGAATGCCCATGCAGCACAGGACAGCAGCTCCCCTGGTCCAGAGGGGCAGAGCCAAGCAGCAGGAGCCCCCGGAGGTAGGAGGCAAAGGGATACTTCTGGGGGTGTTCAGCGGGTTTCTTTTTGTGTCAGCCAGTGCGTGGGGTGCTGGGGGTTGTTGGTCCCAACCAGCTGGTGCCTGTGGCCCCAGCATTCACCCGGATCTGTTCACAGTGGCAAGAAGCCCAGGTCAGAGCCCTGTCTCCCGGCTGCCCCCGTTGAGGCTGAGGCTGTGGGGGCGGGTGGCACGCTCCAGCCTGCGAGCAGACAGAAGGCGCCGCAGGGAAGAGCCAGAGCTCAGGTCGCCACAGCTTCGAAGGTGGAGGCTCTCTCGGCCTGGCCGGCCCCACGGGCTGTGGGGCGCCTAGAGGGGGACACAGGAGAGGCCATCAGTGTGGTTCAGCCTGAAGCCCCAGGCTTTCCTGGGTTATCTTCCCAGACTCCCCTAACTCCTACCTGCTTAAGCCCATGGGCCCCATTGCCACTGGGGTCTGGGGCCTTCTTGGACATCTGGAAGAAACGAGTGACCAAGCCCCGGCCTGGCCAGCTGCTCTTCAGGTCTCCCAGGGAGTGGGCAGGTGCAGGGCCCGAGGGCAGGGGGACCTTTCGAAAGGTGGGCACAGGGCGCCGTTTCTCGGCTGAGCGGGCACGTAGCAACTTGGGAGAAGGGCAGCGGGCTAGACGGAAGAGGCAGGCTTCAGAGCAGAGCCCTGGAGAGAGAGAGAGGGAGAGAGGGAAGGAGAGAGAGAAGATGGGAAGGGAGGTGCAGATAGGGCCAGGCAGCACTCCCCGGGCACCAACCACAGCCTCACCTGTATCTGCAGAGGAAACGGAAGCAGCTTCTTCCTCAAGCACTTTGGTATAAAGGTCCCTGAAGTCAGCTGGGGAGGAGATGGAGAAGGTGCAAGGGCCCAGTGGACACACCCACTGAGCGCACCGCCCTCGGGCGGAGAGCTCCAGCCCCCAAGCCCCGTCCTCAGCAGCCTGCCCACCGGACAGGAACTAAGGTGGTCTCGCAGGTGGCCGCACCCCCCTCAGTTCCCAGAGCCCCGAGGGCAGTGATGAGCACCTGCCGTGCTGCCCAACACCTCTAGGGGAGGGGGGAGGGAGCTGAGGCCTGGGGGGGTAACTAACTCCGGCCCAGTCACGGGATGAATGGGGTTTCAGACATCCTCTCTTTCAGCCACTCAGTTATGATGGTGCGTTTTCAGGAAGCGAACACTCCAGAAGTGCCCCGGGCAGGAGCGAACTCACCCTTTTTTCCGCCTCTGGCACCTCAACGGTGTCCCAGATCCTGGCGGGATCACTGGCCCCAGACTCCCCTGACCGCCCGCCTGCTCCTGAACCCTGGGTGGGGGGCGGGGGGGGATGCTCACCGGTGTCGCTGGAGGTGGTGATGCCCGGGTCACTGTGGGACCGTGGCAGCAGCAGCGGTGGCGGGGGAGCCGGATTCGGAGGCCGGTGCCCCGGGGGGGTGAGGGAACCTGAGCTGTCGCTGAAGCGGCGAGTGGGGGCGCGGGGAGGGGGGGCCGCTGCCGCCCCCGGCCGGCCGCCGCCCCGTGGGACCCGCCGCCTCAGCTCGGGGAAGCAGGGTCCCACCCAGGGAGGCCAGCCTTCCAGCCGGTGGCAGCTGCGGGCGGCCGTGGGGGCCCCCAGAGGGGGCGGGGCCTCGGGGGCGGAGCAGGAGTAGGAGCGGGCGGCCCTGGGGGGCCTCCGCGGCAGGGGGCTGTCCTCGAAGGGGCCGCGCAGGCCGCAGTCCAGGCTGAGGCAGTAGCCGGCGCGGCTACGCTGAATGGAGCGGAAGAGCACGTAGTCGACGGAGCGCACGGAGCCCTGCAGCTCCAGCAGGCACGAGTCCTCCGACGGGCTCGAGCCCCCGGGGAGGTCACCGATGGCGGACAGCGCCAGAGACCCGCTGTCCATGGACACTGTGGGCGGCAGGGGGCGCGGGGCGGTACCGGCCCATCAGGGGCCACTCTGCCCACGGTTCCGCCTCCAAGGAGGCAGCTCGAGTCCAGGGCTCCACGGAGCCGCCCAGCCGGCCCCAGCTCGCTCGGCCGTCCCAGGCCGCCCGGCCCGTGCCCGCCTCCCCGCTTTCTGCTCACCGTCTACGATGGAGGCCACGCGCTCACAGATGCAGGAGCCGTCGTGAAACTGTGGATCAAACAGAGTGGCCTGCGGAAAACACGAGTGTCGAGGGGCCAGCCCTACACGCGGATCTGGCCACCCCGTGTGCGGGACAGAGCTCTGGACACCCAGATTCCAGTCCAGCTTTGTCACTTTGTGCGCGTCAGCTATGTGGGCCTCAGTTTCCACATCTTTAAAATAGAAATGGTACTTCCTGCTCCCTCCCGACCTTACCAAGGAGAGATCAAAGATGACCCTGGACGTGCTGGGGTGACAAAGACCATGAGCACTACTGTTTTCTGTGTCCAGGGACAATGGCTCACTGAGCTTTTCAGGCTCTGCCCCAGCTCCCCAGGCCACACCGAGACCCGCTCTCACCTGGCTGTCTCCTCGTAGCCCCATGACGGCCTCATAAGAAGGGGGACAATCAGTAGGGTACAAGGGCACCGGGCTGTCCATGGAGCCATTGTAGGTGATGCTGGGAGGGGGAGGCAGAGGAAGGAGCCTGGCAGAGCACTCCTACTCCACAAAGCTCCCTCCCCGCCAACGCAGGTGGCTGCATTGCCCCCACCCCCACCCCCCCGCAGGACTCTGCCAGGCCTCACCTCTGGGCGTCTGTTTCCGAGCTGCAGGTATACTCCGGGGGGTAGTAAGGTGGGGGGGGCACCGGCGGTACAAATTCCTCCAAGTCCAGCATGGTGTGTAGCAGAGGGGCTGGCGGCGAGGACGTACAGCCCAGAGACCCCAAGGGGCCTGAGGCTGAGCGCTCTGGGGCCAGCTGCTGGGGAGCAAGCAGGTCAGCAAGGCCGATTTCTGGGCACACGGCCCCTAGGCTCCTGCACCCCTCCAAGGAGTCCTGGCACTGCCCCCTCAGGCAGCTGGGCTCCGGCCCCGCCCCCAGCCAGCACCAGCTCTTCCTCTAACGTCTAGAAAGTCCTGGCTTTATGGCCCCATCTCTGTCCAGAATTGCCACCCGTCCTCTGCTCCTGCTCCAACACTGACCCTTTATCCTCATCCCCACCTAGGACCTTCCTTCTGGACTCCGCCCAACTTGTGGTCTCACTGTTGGGTCACATACTTCCCCACTCCCTGTCCTTCTCCTCCTCGTCCTCCCTTGGACGCCCTCGACACCGCTACGCTAGATGCTAGACGTGCCTGATAAATGGCCTGCAGCCTCCGGTGCGCAGAAGCCGGTGCCGTAGCCCCCATCCCCTCGAGCCCGGTCCCAGCACATTCACCCCTGCCCCCATCGTACCTGCTTGGCTTTGACCCCAGCTCCCCCTCACCGTGTGCACGAGGTCCAGGGAGAAGATTTGGATGCAGCAGACAATAGCTGAGAGGGTACAGATGATGGCGGCACAGACGGTGAGCCCGCAGACGCTGAAGAGCAGGTTCTGGAGGAAAGAGGAAAGAGGAAGACGGATGGGAGAGGGGCCCGGGGAAGGGTAAATCCCCCGAGTTCTGGGCCCGTGAGGCAAAGGTGAAAACCAGGATGGTGGGGGAGAAAGGAATGGCTGAGGTGGGGCGCGCATGCTCACCTTGAGGGCCCCTCGGGCTTCGTCACAGGTGGAGTTGGGGGCAACTTTCAGTTCCTGCCCCGACTCTGGACAGGGCCGAAGCAGGGGAATGGAGGGGCAGCACACACAGACCTTTCCTTCCTGAGTGGGAGTGGGGAGGGTGAGGCAGCCTGAGTCAGGACAAACCCAGGGGTCCTGCACACCTCCCCCAACCAGTTCTTTCTGACTCTCCCTTCTCAGTCTCACCATGGAGCAGTCTTGGAAGTCTCGGGCCAGCTGAGCGTTCTTACAGGAGAGAACAGAGCCAGCCATGCTGAGCATGACACAGAGCACCGAAAGCAAGGAGAAGAAGGAGACCTGGGGGAATCAGGTGCACACTCAGGGCTGGGGCCCTCAGAGGTGCCCTCTACCACGGGTGGGCACCCTCTACCACGGGTGGGTATCCTCTACCACGGGTGGGCCCCTCCTTCACAGACATTCATGCCTGGCAGGCACAAACTGCACAACCAGTTCGCTTCTCCCAGGCGTCTGTGGGCCTCCCCTCGGGTGCTGGGCACCTGCCTCCCGGTGGGCACCAGACCCTAAACACCTACCACTAGAGTGAATGGCCGCTTCCAAGACACAACGCCAACTACCCCGGAGAACGCCAGCTGGGGACAGAGTGGGTACAGGCTCAGCCTGGCAGGGGGAGGCACCTGAGTGACCCCTCCCCACAGGGTGTGCCCACCTCTATAGGAAAACCAGGAGCCCAGAGGAGGGAGGAGGGACCAGCTCCTGGACTGGCAGCTAGTGTGGAGGGGTGGGGCCCCAGGAACTACCCCACCCAACCACCGTGCACCCAACTCACCGAGAATCCAGCCCAAGATGGGCAGGACCTCTTGATGCTCTCGGTGGTGGTGACGGAGGAGGCCACCATGCTGAAGGTGACCACCAGGATGCCCAGGAGCACCTGAGCCAGCCCCAGCGTGAGCAGGGCCTGCAGCCAGGGTCGGTGGAGGCGGAGGTGGGTAAGGCCCCGGGTGCTGGGTCGACTGGTCAGCGAGCGGCTGGAGTCACTGGGCGAGGGCATCATGCCTGCCGCGCGGTTGCCTGCGCCTCGCTCGGGCTCCACCGGCGCTTGGGAGCATCTCAGAGGCGCCCAAGGCCCCGTCCTCTCTCTTCTCCACCCTCCTCGCTCTAGAGCCGACCTCCCGGATGCGTCCCCTGGGGCATGGCCCAGGGCCTCCAGCTGGGCGGGGGCCCAAGGGAGGGGCGTCACGAAGGGGTCGAGGGGGACTCCCACCCCACCACGGGCACCGGACGGGCACCGTGCCCGGGACGGCGATGAGGACGCGGGGGCGCCGGCTCATCGCATCTCCCTGGAGAACGGGGGCGCCGAGAAGGGCAGGTCCAGGCGTGAGGAGAGGCGGCGGTCGGGAACGCGGGGCAGGACGGGGCGGGTGGGAAGAAGCGGGGAGGGGTCCCAGGGGCCTGAGACCGGCTGGCGGGGAGAGGCCGGGGCGCCGCCGGCTGCCCGGCCGCCCGCCCCGCTCCCCCCGCGCGACTCGCTGCGCTCCCCAGTCCCGGGCGGCAGCAGGTCCTGCCCCGCGGCGGGGCGGGGCGGGGGCGGGGCTGCGCGGTGCCAGCAGGGCGTCGGCGTCCGCCCGCAGGCCCCGCGCAGAGGGGGCGGTGGGGGCGGGGGCGGGGGCGGGGCGGAGCCTGCGCGGTGCACCCCGGGAGTCGGCGTCCGCCCGCAGGCCCCGCGCAGGGGCGGGGAGGGGGAGCCCCGCGGGGGCGGGGGCGGGGGCGGCGCGGGGCACTCCGGGAACGGGCGCCCGCGCCGGCCCCGCCCAGCCCCTCGGGCCCCGGGCCCGCGGCGTTCCTGGCAGGGGCGGCGGCGCCTTGGCCGTCGGTGGCGAAGCCGCCCGCGCCCGGCCTTCCCTTCGAAGCTCACGCTTTGCTTCGGCCTCAGACCCCGCCGCCGCACTCCGCTTTCTCTTCCAAAGACCTGATTCCCAATAAAGATGCCGGAAACGGGGATTTGAGTTCCAGTTCCGCTTTCTTTTTATTTAAATAACCGAAGCAACAGCCTTGGCACAGCAGAGGGACGCTGGGTTGGGGTGTGTAAGAGCTGGCAGTAGTGTGGCCTAATTGGGGCGTGGCGGGGCAAGCGGAGACTGGGTCACAGTGGGCTCCCCGCACCCCGAAGTCAGGGTCAGCAGTCACGGCCGTGGGAGCGGGGGGCACTAGAAAGAAGGCCTCGAGCAGCGCGCCTCACCAAGTCCCAGAGACCTCAGGGAGGGGGGCTAAGTGAGCTCCCCCGAGCGGCAGGGCCAGGGCAGCCCCGACGGGCGTCAGGGGGCTCGGAAGGCATTCTCGGCAGCCCCGGCGGCTGCGTTGGCAGCTGCGGTTCGCACCGCAGGGTTGGAGAAGACCCCAGCGGCAAACTCTTGCTGGGCCTTCTGAAAGCTGGCACCTGTGCGGCGGTACAAGGAGTGGATCTGCAAGTACATGGCGCGGTCATTACCGTGCGCTCTGCTACCGTTATCCCCAGCCGACATCACCACCAGCACTCGCTGCCACTCCATTCGTCCTTGGCTCCCTCCCAAAACACACACACACACACTTCCCCAGAGGTCCATTAGCAGAGAAGCCTCCTCCGGTCAGCCAGGCCCTCCCGACTTCCTCCAGAATGGCCGCCCCTCCCCAGGCCCCTCGGGGCCCATGATCTCACTCTTCCCGCCCACCTCCCCACCTCGAACACAGCCTCTCACCCGCTTCAGCATCACAATCCCCAGTACAGCGATGCCAGTGAAGAACAGGGCAACCAGCAGCATGAGCACGGCCACCGCCGGGTTGGCCTTCAGCACCACCAGAGCGGAGATCCAGCCACTGCCAGGAGGGGAAGGGGCCGGCGGTGAAGAGGGGCCACTCCCGGCAGGGCCTCAGTCTTCCCGGCTTCTTGGCTGGTTAGGGAGCAAACGTGCCCTATTCCCACCCATCCCACCAGGGGTCGCTCCCCTGTCAGCCTGGTGGCTCTCCAAGTACCGGGATCCCAAACTACATCCGCTCTCTTCAAAGTTCACTTCCAGCTTCTGAACGACTGGCTGCGGGCTCTCCAAGCCTTTCCAGACATCCTCGCTCCAAACAGGCCTTTCTGTAGAGGGGTCTCTGTCCCCTCTTCAAAAGTGCTTACGCATGCTTCCCCCAGGAAGCCGTCTCAGGTTGACCACATGCACCTTTCCTCCCCCAAACCCATGCCTGTCTAGAATTCTGACTGGGCTCTCTATCCTGGAAGTAGGTCCTATCTCTCTCGTGAAGCTGGCACCTCCCAAGCGTAAAACACCACACCTCCTCCTCCTGAACAACCCCTACCCCAGGACCCAGGGCTGACTTGGTCTGGCGGAATGAGGGAAAGGGAGAGGGTGGATGGCAGCTTCACGGACCTGAACCCCCAACCTGGGATGCCAATGGCCTGCAGGACAAAAAGCACATCCTGGACGAAGAAAATGAAGAAGAACACGAAGAAATTGAATGAACTGTCGCTCCTGCGGGACAGAAAAAATGGGGAGGGTGGGAGAAGAGTTAGGGCAGGAGCAGCAGACGTGGGGCCCATCTAAGGTTCTCCACCACCCCTGGCCTCAGCTTACCGGAAGGCCTTATACATGGGCCGGTACCAGCACACAAAGGAGCAGGGTGTGAAAAGGAGGGCCCAGAGGATAGAGAGCCCAAAGCCCGAGCCATTGCTGGTCTCCACGCAGAAGCTGGCCAGGCAGGCAAGAAAATTCAGAAGAAGAGCCAGCGTGCTGCCTGAGGGACGGAGGTGCAGGATGGTGAGCCCGGATGGCAACGAGAGCCCCCCTTCCCACAGGAGCCCCCCACACCCTCCTCGGCAAATACGGCAGAGTAAGGAAAAGGACTCCTGCCTTCACCAAATCCTCAACCCAACGGGGGAGACAGGTCTCTTTGCAAAGACATTTAAAGGACTCAGAAAATGCTTACGCACCGGAACAAAAAGAGGCGGGGGAAGACAAGAACGCACTTTTGCTAGGAGGCTGGAGAACAGCTTCTAGATACTACAAAAGGAGTAACCCAGGAAAACTCCTGGTGAAATTAGCCTTAAACTCAGAAGTTGAGAGGCGCTTGGGGGGCTCAGTCGGCTGAGCGTCTGACTTCAGCTCAGGTCATGATCTCACCATTCATGGGTTCGAGCCTTGCATCAGGCTCTGTGCTGACAGCTCAGAACCTGGAGCTGCTTCGCATTCCGTGTCTCCCTCTCTCTCTCTCTGCCCCTCGCCTGCTCACACTCTCTCTCAAAAATAAACATCAAAAAAAAAAAAAAAAAAACAACCCTCAAAAGTCGAGCAGAGATGAAATGCTGAGTTTTCGGAGAGTGGGCACCGGGGCAGGAAAGATGTAAAGGTACTACCTGCACTCTTCCTCCAGAAAAGGCTTGTCACTACTCACACATCCAGAGGTAGTACATGGTGGATACGGTCTTCTGAAATTCTTGGGGGATCTCCATGGAGATGTCCTGGAAAAAGCAGGGCTGGACTGGGCAAAAAGAAGGTAGAGGGGGCCAATTGTTCTGTCGAGCTGCAAGGCACAGAGAGAGCGGGAAGACCCCAGACGTGAGGCAGAGACCAACAAAGGAATCACCATCCTCTCTTCCACCCCAGGTCTTCTCTTCCATCTCCAGTTCAGGGTCCGAGGAGACAGAAGAGAGTGGCAAAAACAAGGCTGACACTGTTTTCTATTATTTGCGGCTTCGAAGCACTGTCAAGCACTTTGCACGGATGGCCTTGTTTCCCTCTCACAACAGTCCTGTCCAACAAGCACAAACGTTATGTTATCTTTTGTTTTACAAACAAGGAAACGGGGGCACCCGCTGGCTCAGTCATAAGAGCGTGTGACTCTTGATCTCAGGGTCATGAGTTCAAGCCCCATGCTGGGTGTAGAGATCACTTAAATAAGTAAGTATTTTTTCAAAAAGTAAGAAAACTGAGGGGCACTTGGGTGGCTCAGTCGGTTGAGCGTCCGACTTCAGCTCAGGTCGTGATCTCACAGTTTGTGGGTTCAAGCCCCGCGTCGGGCTCTGTGCTGACAGCTCAGGGCCTGAAGCCTGCTCCACATTCTGTGTCTCCCCATCTCTCGGCCCGTCCCCTGCTCACGCTCTGTCTCTGTCTCTCAATAATAAATAAATGTTAGGAAAAAAAGTAAGAAAACTGAGGCACTCAAGATTAAGTAACTTACCTAAGCACTCATAGGCAGGGAGAACCCAAATTCAGTTAGTGCCCAAATTCAAAGTCAGCAAGGTGGCTCCAGAGCCCACTCGCTCACATTCGTTTTGCTCCTTAAAAGTGTGGAATAGGGGCACCTGGGTGGCGCAGTCGGTTAAGCGTCCGACTTCAGCCAGGTCACAATCTCGCGGTCCGTGAGTTCGAGCCCCGCGTCAGGCTCTGGGGCTGATGGCTCGGAGCCTGGAGCCTGTTTCCGATTCTGTGTCTCCCTCTCTCTCTGCCCCTCCCCCGTTCATGCTCTGTCTCTCTCTGTCCCAAAAATAAATAAAAAACGTTGAAAAAAAAAAAAAAAAAGTGTGGAACACGCCCCGCCCACGGACCGCTTACCGGCTGCGCCCCCCAGGGCGGCGTGCTGCAACTCCCGCTCCCTCCGATCCAACTCCTCGGCCTTCCGGTTCAGCTCCTCCTGCTTCTTTAGCAGCTCGGCTGTGGCTGCTGCAGCTGAGGCCTGCCCAGTGTGTGCGGGGGGAGGGGGGAGAGATGTGAGCCCTGGGCCCAGGTCTGGCCCCCACAGCCCGCCCCCACTCGCACCTGCTGTTTACCTGGGTGCCGTAGGAACCATAGTTTTTGGGTTCTGTAGGGCTGAGCTTTCTGGAGGACTGCAACGAGGGAGCCGAGGCGGGAGGCAACGGGGCCGCGGCCGGAGGCTCATACGCTGGTGGGGGCTGTTGGTTTTGGAAAAGGCCTTAGGGATCACCTAATCCCTCCCGACGCAGGTATCCAGAGACTGTCTACCTCTGCATCTGGGTCCCCTTCCCCGCCCCCTCCCCCACAGAGAGCCAAACCGGTCAGCCCTCACCACCCCTCACATCCAATTCCTTAGCCGGGACTCAAGACACTCATCCACCGAACCCACCCCCTCCACTTTTTAAAGCTCTTGGTTCTTATTTTATTTTTTTTTTTAATGTTTATTCATTTTGAGAGAGAAAGCGTGGAGGGCAGGGGTGGCGGGGGTGGGGAAGGGGCAGAGAGAGAGAGAGGGAGACACAGAATCCAAAGCAGGCTCCAGGTTCTGTGCTGTCAGCACAGAGCCCGACGCGGGGCTTGAACTCACTGACCGCGAGATCACGACCTGAGCCAAACCCGGAGGCTTAACCGACTGAGCCACCCAGGCGCCCCTCTTTCTCTTTTTTAAAGTCTCGGCACTTTCTACTCCAGTGGAACAACAGGTCCAGCCCTCACTGCTTGCCTTCTGGAGGCACACCTAAGCATAACTCGTTTACTCAACTCCAACCAGTCCCATAATTTATTTTGTTCAAAGAAGCCTCCCCAAACACAGCCTTGGTTCAGGCCCTGTCAGTCTCCAGCCACCCCCCCACCCCCGGCCAGGACTACCACTGAGAGCTCAAACGGGATCATTGACCCTGGTGTCTCCAGAAGGATTAGGCAGGCCAGGGCGGACCCGCCTCTCTCAGGGAGTTAAGATCACAGTGGCCCTTCCTTTGCATGCAGAAAAGTCCCCTGTATCCCGACAGAGTGAGCTTACTGGCACACCCTCCCCTTCCTTGTCATCCTATCCTCTCCAGAACCTCACCTCCCGGGTCTCAAAAGGGTTGTAGACGTCAAGGGTGGCATACTGCGGGCTGGGTCGGTGCTGGATCACAGCTGGGTCCTGCGGGCAGAGAGCTGCGGCTCAGCGGGCACCTGGTGCCTCTGGGGGAACTGACGGGGGCCTCTCCTAATGCCTGTGGCTCGTTGGAGGCCACGCCGTTGCCCCAACATTTGCCCCAAACCCTTCACCGCGCTCTGTTAGCACCAGCTCCTTACAGGGGCACGGCCCGCCCCCCGCGTGCTCACTGGTCTGGAGTCACCGTCACCCCCACGTGGCGGCCCTCCCCCGGCACAAATGTCAGGAATGGGAATACAACAAGTTAGCCCGTCCAGAAGCGAGAGGAGTCGGCCGAGCTACCCAAAGAAGGCCGGCGTCACCTGAAAGGGGTTGTCAAGCTCGCCGGGCCCGGCGAAGGGGTTTCCGCCGTCTCTGCTCTGAGCCATGTTTGCAACTGCGGCCTGGGCCGCCCCTGCCCTCCACGCCCCTGCGCGGCGGCGGCGGCGGCGGCGGCGGCGGCGGCTCCCTCCGCTCCCGTCGGTCCGCCCGCTCCGCCGTGCACGGATTGGCCGCGGGGACCGGAAGGGTCCCGAGGATCCCCGCAGCGGCGGCCGGCTGCGCCTGCGCCTCCGCTACGGGCGAGGACGGAAGCGCCCCACGTGACGCCGCGGCCCCGCCCCGCAACGAACTACACGTCCCGGCGGGCCTCGCGTCGGAGGGCGGGCCCGCTAACCGGCTGGAGCCGCCGCAGGCCCTGCGCACGCTTCCGCACCCGGAGTCCGGCTGGCCCGGGCCCCCGCCCCCCGGCACAGCACTCAGACGAGCGCCCCCGACTGGCCCACAGGAACTCCCCGGCCGCGGCCACCGCAACCCTCTCGCGACACACCGGACGAGCCGGCGGCTGGGCTCAGGACGGTGCAGGGGGGAGGATGGACCGCCTGGGTCCACAAACTCAGAAGGGTGGCCGGTCTTCTCATCCCTCTGGCCCAGCGTCCCAGACCTCGAACTCCAGGGGTGGGGGTCGCATGAAGCACGTCATTTTTATTTCACAAAGACTGTACAAAATTCCTTATAAAACACGGGATAGATGCCACCCGGTCACCTCATCCTGCCCTGTCCAGCTCAACAGCGAGGGGGCAGGTGACGGCGGGAAGAGTGTGGGAAGGAACAGCATTCTGTACAAGGCTGGGGACGAAGCAGTAGGTACAAGTTCTTCCGTATTTACACTATTTCACATATTCACAGGTATACAGGGAGCCAGAAGGAAGGAGCTGGCTCCGGCTCTGTTCTCTTATATAAAAAAGCACCAGTGTCCTGGACTGGACACCCACTGCTGCAGGACACGCAGGGGGGCCCAGGGCCTGATCGTCACCGACTGATATCCCGACTGGAGTCCCACAACTTGGTGTTGGGCGGCTCAGCCCGAAGGCGGGCGAAGAAAGGATGCTGAAGGGCTTCACCCAAGGTCAGCCGCTTAGCAGGTTCATACTCTAGCATGCTTTCAATCAGATCGAAGAGCTGGTGGTGTTCCTCTGCCTCGGAGGTCAGATACCGCTGGTGGTGGAGGGCAGGGAAAAGGTGAGGCACGACGCCTTACAGTTCCTGCCCTTTTTCTTCAAGGCCCTAACTTTCAACCTCAGAGGACCAAGCCTGTGCCGTTATGAATACGATTGGGAACACGACCTCACGAGTGCTGCGGCTACTACTGCTCAACTCCCTCCCACTAGCACAATTACTCCTTCATACTCTCTGAAGGTTCTTTCTGCTTGTATATCCTTGTCAACGTCATGAATCTTCTTTAGCTCCTCGTTAAAATGTAAGCTCTTCAAAGGTGGTTTATTCTTTTCTGTCTGACCTACAGAACCCAGGACATTACTGTGATCTCTGGTTGGCTCAAGAAATCCATGGCTCTCTCACCTCCTTCCCTCCACAAAACCACTCCCTCGTATCTCTACAATACCCAAAGGGGTATTTCAGTTTTCCCCCTTCTTTCCTAACCCTCTCTTGTGAAGTGCATTCCAGGGGCAAACCACCTGAAGAAGGAAATGCCCTCTGGCCAGTGGGCGCAAGGTGTCCCCAGCCTGGCTCACCCGCAGTGGTTTGCAGTTTTCTCGCACGTAGCGCCCTGCTGATGTGTTCTCATCCCAATCCAGGCGGCCCCGATAGAAGTATTTCTGCTTCCTAGAGGGGAAGGGGAGGTTGAGGAATCAGGAGGTTCCTTTTGTTGGGGGACATTTCCCTTATTCCCCCATCTTACAGTAGCTGGGAGGAGGGAAGGCGTCAAAGAAAAAAGAAAATGATGTGAAATCGACCAGTTTCGAGGAGAGAAAGGAAAAAGGGTTAAGCTCCCCCCAACTCAAGGTTCACCTTGTCTTCCGGATCATCCGGGAAGGGATAGGACCCAAGATCCTTTCCATCATGGCTAGGTGCTCTCTGTTGTCGTGCGTCTGCGAAACAAAGACAGAACTGAGCACAGTGCTGCACACGGGCTGCTGAGGACCAGCTTCCGGGATGATTAGCAAAGGGGAGGGGTGAGCAGACAGGCCCTTGGCAGACAAGCAACCCAGGCAGGAAAATGCCAGGTGGGGACAGAAGACACCCCACCGCTTACCTGGAACAGGGTGAAGCCAACATAGTACTCGAAGATGATGCAGCCTATGCTCCACACATCACAAGGCTGTGACCAGCCCAACTCTAGTGGGAATGGGAGGAACAAGGTGTTAGACGGTGCTCAGGGGGCCCCACCCTCCCCACTGCCCACCCTTGGACGAGTTCATTCCCCTACTCGCCCCCACTCACCGAGGATGACCTCTGGTGCTCGGTAATGGCGAGTGGAGACGATGGTACTGTGGTGTTCATGGTCAAAGGTGGCACTACCAAAGTCCACCACCCGCACAGCTGTGCTCTTCACGCTGCGTTCGTCTCGTTTCTAGGAGCAGAGCAGGAGGATGGACCTGGCCACCTGAGACCAAGATTCTACCACTACTCTTTAGAGTGCTTTCAAGCCTGAAAAAAAGCAACTTCACCCCCTGCTTGCTCCCATGCACAAAGGAGAATCTGCTTTACAGCTTCCCCGTATCCTGCAGGTAACTTAGGAGTGGGATCATGGGAGAGCACACAAGTCCCTGTGTATGCGGACATTTCCCACGCACTGGTACTACGGTGCTTCTGAAAACAGGTCCAGAACTGAGCTTTCCTACAGAGAAAAAAAGTCCCAACCAAGTATCTTGAAAGCATTTGCTCTCTATTGGAAAGTTCTCTGAGCTCCTCCTTCCAAGTTCTCTTCCAAATTATATCTTCTTAAATCTTTAAAACAAAATTTGTTTTATGTTTATTTGTGTTTGACAGAGAGAGACAGGGAGACACAGAATCCAAAGCAGACTCCAGGCTCCAAGCTGTCAGCACACAGACCGACGCGGGGGCTCAAGCTCATGAACCATGATCACGACCTGAGCCAAAGTTGGATACTTAACTGACTGAGCCCCCCAAGCACCCCTTAAATCTCTCCCTTTCACTCTATTTTGGTATTCGGGCTTACCTAGTCAGAGCCATACTGGGAGAGAACATGGGAGAAAGTAACAGGGAGGAGAGAGGGGCTTTGAGGCCCGGCCGCCTGTCCATCTTACCTTCTCTAGGTTGTAGGTGAGTTCATAGTCTGAATTCACAAACAGAATATTTTCAGGCTTGAGGTCCGTATGTGTCAGCTTGTTATCATGGAGGACTGCAGGGGAGAAGACCAGGTCAGGGTTGTTCCAGGTGGCCAGGGCTAACTGGCACCAGTGACCCCAAGCTTGGTCACCTGGCTCAAAGCTGGTGAGGAGGCAGATCCAGAATCACTAGGCTGCTTTCTGCCCTACTTCCAAATGAAATGCCTGGTCTAAGAAGCACAATGCTTATCAGTATCAGAGAACAAACATGATTCTCAACTGACGTACAAAGAGTTTGCTACAGAATTGCAGTTCTGTTCCTTGATGTGCGTGCCTATCTGACGTCCCGTGCATTCAACTCTGAGAAACTGCATAGTCAGGAAGGCCCAAGGGGAACCATGTACTTGTGTCTGGACCCCCCATCTGGCCCCTTGTTTGCCTTAGTCCCTGGCCGCACCTGCTCTGGTGGAAACAGCATCTCAGCTCAGACAAATGTAAGCCTCTAGCTCGGGCAGACTTTTTGTCTCTTTGTGCTTGCAACCTGACTTCTACTTTCCCAAGAAAGGGAAATGAAGGAAGAAAGAGGTAAGCCAATCACTGCTTTGATTTCAAAGGCTTTCTCTCCCAGCTCCTGCCAGGCTGGATGTGGAGGAAGACCAATCAACGACGGTGAGAACACTGGTCAAGGAGTCAAGGAGTTGTCAACATGACAGTGAATGAAAGAGCTGACAGTTTAGGGGCTTCACCACTGCTCCCTGACACAGAAGAGGCCCAACAGAGGGAGGGGCTGCCCCAGAGTCCATCTCGGCCCGCCCCACTCACACTTGACGGCCTGGCACAGCTGGAAGGCCATGTGGCGCACTTGGTGGATGGGGTAGGGCAGGTAGTTGTTGTCTTTGAGGAAATCGAAGGTGCTAAGGCCCAGGAGCTCAAAGGAGATACACATGTGGCCATGGTAGTCAAACCAGTCAAACATCTGGACACAGAGGCTGAGAAGAGATGAGGGAAGGGGGAGGTCTGATGAGCTCCTATCTGCCCACCACCCTTCCAACAAGGAGGGGCTGCAGGGCTGCTGAGTCCACATCCGCGTGTAAAAACCTGCCAGGCAGTATGACCAACACAATTCAGTTCGGCCAGCGAACGGCCTTTCTGGCAGACCCAAGGTTCATACCATTTTCCTGCATCATTTTAAATAGTTAAAAAAGATTCCATCTGCTGAAGAGCTGTTGGTGCCGGTCTCCGGTGTGGACCATGAACTGTCAAACTGTCATTCCTAAACCCTGACCCCGGCTCCCACTCCTGAGATCCATTCACCACCAGCTGCCAGTGGGCCCCGTGTTTATACTGGCCGTCTCCTTAATGCCCTTCTTCCACGTGGGCTTACAAAAGGCGCGTGGACACAAATATTACACGTGAATGTCTGTCGCCTCAGCAACACGGTTCTAGATACCAAAAAGCTCAAGCGATTTTTCACGGAAAATGTTGATTCTCAGTCTCAGGGCCATTTCCAGGGCAGAGCTCTACAGAGGCCACCCTGGCTGGAGCCAAAGTGCAGAGCAATCTAACTGCCCTGAAAACAAGGAGAACAGACTAGACAATGTCACACACCCTCTCTTCCTGCCCTAATGTCCTACTAGTCTAAGATGATGACGAAAAGATGAATGGATGAGAAGGCCCAGGACTCCCCTGTCTGCCTAAGCCAGGCCGGGAGGGTTTTGGTTCTCCTGTACAGGAGTGGAGCCTCTCAGACCCCCCCAAACCCCTCTGCTGCTTACTTCTTATTGTCAGGGTCCTTCTCGTTGATCTTCTCCAGGACGTTGATTTCAAGTCGAGCTGCTTCCTTATACTTTTCCACGTTCTTAATGATCTTCAGGGCGACTCGAGCCCCACCCCTGTGGTGGCCAGAAGAGGTTTTTGCTGGGTCATCAAGAACATCTCAAAACGAACGGGGCTGTCCGGGGATTAAGAAATCCTACCTTTGGCCAATCAGCAAAAACACCCCCAGACTGACCCTCAGCACCTCGCCACGCCTAGGAGTACGGAGCAGGGAGGGGCTATAGTTACCTGCGATGGTCGACACACTGGACAACCCGGCCGAAGGTCCCCTCTCCCAACGTGCTGACAATTTCATCTGAAATGAAACAGAGCAGGGTCGGGGAGAGGGAGGGAGAGAAGGTGGGGAATGAGCTGAGTTGGAAGAAAAAAGGGTACGGCAACCTGGGGTGAGATGAAGGAAGGGGGAACAGATACAGATGGTCACAGGGGAAGAACACCCCTGTGTGATTCCCACCACCTTTAACCCAGGGGCCATGAGAGCTGGGAGTGGACAGCAGAGGTCAATTCTCAACAGCAACTCAAACCACCCAGATAAACAACACCACTGAGGAAAGGCAAGAGGCTGTGACTTGGGTTGGCTCGGGACGTTAGGATGGCTATGGGACCATTACAGGCTATAGGATTGTTACGATTTGGCTTGTACATCGCTCTTGTAGCCAGTCCCCGACGTGGTAGATGAGGTGGCCCTCAGCGTCGTCCTCTACACTCTTGGCTCTCCGGCTGCTGTGCTGCTGTCGGGGGGCGGGGGGGGTCGGAGCAAGCCAGGTGTCGGAGCGGGGGCCGGAGGGAGGCGGGGTGGGTGGTGGAGGGGTCACCGGTCACAGGCGCCCAGCCAGGGGGGACAGACGATGATGGGGGACAGTGGAAGGGAACACGTCAGATGCAGTAAGGCGGATCGGGGTGAGAAGAGAGAGCGGCGCATAATCCCGAGTCCCCAAACCCAAAACGGGAACAGGGAGAGGAACGGGCAGAGCAGAGAAGTGGTGTCGTTGCCAATGTCACCCGCAACCCCATGCTCTACACAATGCCCTTCCAGGCAGGCACCGATCTCCCTTTGCCCCCACCCGAGCCCACCTACTGAGGGGCCGTGGAGCCCAGAGCTTGGGGGAGAAAGGCAATTCACAGGCAAGGTCTCCACTACAGAGTGGAGGCGTCCGGGACAGAGGAGCTGTCCCCAACACAACAGGCCCAGCATGCCGAGGAAGGCACCGGGGTACAAATGCTCCGTGCCCGTCCACCTCCAAAGCAGATTCCAGGGCCCTCCGAGAGCTGGAGAGCTTCCGAGAGAGCAGAGACTCAGTGCCCGCCTCAGTGTTCCTGCCCCAGTGCTCAGCTAAAAACAAGGGTACTTCTCACTTACCAGGGTCCTAGAGGGCCGGAGAGGAGTGGGGAGAGGAAGGGCCTGGGCGAGCACTCACCGAAGACGAGCGGCTGAACGTCCGGCTGCGCCGCCTCCGCCGCCTGTGCTTCCTCCGGCTGCTGCGCTGGCTGCGGTAACTGCTGTCCTCCCGACGGTACTCATAGGAGTGCCGGTAGTCCGGGTCGTAGCACGCTTCTCCCCGGTCCCGGCTGTAATCGTTGCGCCTGTAGCTGCCACAGTATCGCCGGTCGTACACCCGCCGGTCCGATGAACGGTCATCGTAGCTGCTGTTGGACAACAGACACCCATTAGGTGCATCTGTTCAGGCCACACTCCTTGCCCCGCGACAGGACGAGGTCCTCCCTCAACAAGGACAAAGAACGATGCTGGAAGAAGTGCTCTCAGACACTCATGGGGTCATTCTGAGGACCAAGGACCAGAGGAGTGAAATCATTAAGAGCAGACGAGGATCCCCACACCTGCATGCCACCAAGACCCCCGAAGGGACACAGGCACTCCCTCTGGGGGCCTCCCCCGCCCCCCACTAGTGACATAACAGATGGAACAAAGAGCCATTTCTTTCCTGAGTCGTTCCTGACTGACATCCAATCTTGCTGCAAACTATCCTTAACCCACCCCTCCCACATGGTCTGCTGGACATGCAGACCTCACTTTGTCTTGCCTGTTATATCGTTAGCTGTCTCTAGACACTAGTCTTTTACACTTCCTCTCCCTTCGCCCTAGACGCTTCACCCTGGTTCTTGAATTACACATCCTGCCCCAATCCAACCAAACCTGCTAGATGCTTCCTCAGCCCCTCACCACGCCCTTCCTCTATGACAGCACTCTTTTTTTTTTTTTTTTTTTTTTTTTTTTTTTATTTTTATTTTTGGGACAGAGAGAGACAGAGCATGAACGGGGGAGGGGCAGAGAAAGAGGGAGACACAGAATCGGAAACAGGCTCCGGGCTCCGAGCCGTCGGCCCAGAGCCTGACGCGGGGCTCGAACTCACGGACCGCGAGATCGTGACCTGGCTGAAGTCGGACGCTCAACCGACTGCGCCACCCAGGCGCCCCGGTGACCCTCGGTTTCTTAATGTGTAAAGTGGGTATTACTACTACCTGCCTTACGGAGAGGTTGTCAGAAGTTAAGAATATAATGGCAGGGGCGCCTGGGTAACTCGGTCGTTGGGCGTTTGATTCTTTTTTTGTTTTTTAATTTTTTTTTCAACGTTTTTTATTTATTTTTGGGACAGAGAGAGACAGAGCATGAACAGGGGAGGGGCAGAGAGAGAGGGAGACACAGAATCGGAAACAGGCTCCGGGCTCCGAGCCGTCGGCCCAGAGCCCGACGCGGGGCTCGAACTCACGGACCGCGAGATCGTGACCCGGCCGAAGTCGGACGCTCAGCCGACTGCGCCACCCAGGCGCCCCTGTGATAGCACTCTTAACACCACACTGCAAATGGCTCATTCTGGTAACGGTCCTGAGTGGCCCCTTACCCCAACCGCTCAGCATCTAAGCAATAAATCTCTGCTGAATAAACACATGAGTGAGCGACCCCGAGGAGGGGTTCTCCCCCCTGAAGCGTCACCTCCGGGAACGGACGTGGTAGCTGTCCTCCCGCCGGCGCCGCCGGGTCCGGTCACTGCTACTTGACCAGGAGCGGCTTCTTCGTCTCTTATGCTTCCGGCTCTGATAGTGTTCGTGGTAACTCCCCCGGCTGCCTCGCTCTGAGGAATGGTACCTTCGGGGATGAGGCATCTGCAAGAAAAGGAGAGAGACAACAGTGGAGAAGGGCTCGGAGTCTTCGGAGCTCCCCTGCAAGGACTGGCTCCCCCAGGGGCGCGAAGCCGCTTCCTGCTGCCGCTCCCACCCCTTTCCACCTCCCACGACTTCCTTGTGCTCACGATTCCTCTTCGATGGAGTACCTATCACCTGACAACTCCGGTAGAGAACTCTAGGAGCCTGCCCCGCGCCCCCAGCCCTTTCCTCTCATGGCTCCATGGACTTTCCTCAAACTTGGCTCCGTGAAGTCTTCGGGTCGGGGCCACAGCTCATTCCAGGTGAGGCTGTGTAATTGACGGGCACTGCCACAGTTCACCCCTCGCCGGAGTCTAAGCCCCATCGACTCCATGCGAGTTCCTCACAACCCACCAGGGTAACATTTTAGCACATGCTATCACAGTACACGTTTTCCAATTAAGAGTGCATCTTTACCTCCCCAACTAGACCATTCTGTGTCCTGTGGGCAGCAATCCGGCATACCTGGTTTCTACATGTGGTGGTATACACCAAATGTAAGCAGGCTCCAGGGATTTGGGTCTGATCTCTTGAACTGCCTTAATCAACTCTCACTGGCTATCACCACTGGCCAAACTCCCCTGAAAAGTTTTTAATACGGAAGGCCCCAAGCTGCAGTCTGATTTCCATCTGCCCCTCCCCTCCTGCTTAGGAAATAGAGAATAATAACTGGTTTTTAATTAGTATCAGCACCGCTTGGCTAAAAGCTGGCCTCCTTCCAGTTAGTTATTGGAATCGGAATGGCATGGTGCACAAATGCTTTTCTTCCTTAAAGGAAAGAAATCGAGAGAGAAATCACTGTCACAATCCAGAGAGATAAAAATATGACAGCAAAATAAAATTAAACAGGCCCAGGGACTGAAGTCTTGGGGGCGGCGGGGGGGTGGGGGGGTGCGGGTTAGGTGTGGAAAGGCTTAACGATTCCAACATCTGGCTCTCATTCGGAGTTTTCTACTTCCCAACCTCCTCAAATTGAGGAGGGTGATATCGGACTCGGTCCTGGTCTAGAAGGCCTGTGGCAAAGATGCAAGCTGCAGATTTCACCCCCCGCCACAGGGTAACCCAAGCTTGTTCAGCACAGCCACACAAACATCCTCTCGGCACACGGCACACTGCCACCAAAGTTTCTCACGCCCCTCCCCACCAGAAGCACCTGCAGTTTACCTTTCCCAACTTACAAACCTTTCCCCCTCCTTTCTCGCTCAGGAGATCCAGAACGAACTCTTGGAGTCAAACTCCTTCCATGCCCTCCCAGTGACACGGCGGGTCCTCCTCATCTCCAGCCCTGCTCCAACTTTGATATTCTGCTCTTTCTCCTCTCGGGAACCGCTCCCCTCCCTGCTCCATCACCCCTTCCCCTACTCGGGCCCCTCCCAAGTTTGCTGGAGGTCCCCCAGGGTCCGCCCGGGTCCGTCCAAGGCACGCTCACCTCTCACCTCTGCTCCCTACCCCTCACCTCCGCCGCTTTGCAGGTCCCTACCCTCCTCCTCTCCTCTCGGCCCGCCGCCGTGCCCCCAGCCCAAGGCTACCCCCGCCCGCCCCGCGGTCGCCATCTTTCCGCGCGGCCCCGCGGCCCGCCAGCCCGCGCGCTCACCGTTCTGGCGGCGAGGCCCGTGCGCTTGTCCCACAGGAAGTCCGTGATGGCGGCGGCACTGCGGCCGGAGTCCCGGCACCCCCGCGGCGACGAAGTGCGGCTCCACCCCCCCGACCCGAGACCCTGGGACCTCCCGCCTCGTTCCCGGGCTCCGCTCCAGTCCCGCCCGCCCCGGCTCCGTCCCCGCCCCCAGGGTCCGCTCGGCGCCGCTCGCACCGCCCCCGCCCGGGGCCCGATCCCAGCTCGGTCTCCGGCTCTGGCCTCTCCGATCCGCCGCCGCCGCCGCGAGCGCGCACGCACGCACGCACGTACGCACGTCCCGCGCCCCCGCCCAGCTGCCCCGGGCCCCGCCCCCAGGGCGTGCACGCCGCCGCGTCCTCGCGTAGCTGGCGGGCGCGGCGATAGGAGCGCCGGGGGGTGCGGGGGCGCGGGGGGTCTAGCGCGCCGGCGGCGGGGCGCGGGGTCGGCCGGGCGCGCTCAGTCCCGCCGCGCGGCCTTTCTGCTCGGCTCGTTCCTCTGTCTTGCGCCGTCTTCATGACACTTCTGCGGCTTACTTTGTGAGGTTTGGAGGTTTAAAAGGGACCTGGAAGTTGTCATTTACTAGTGTCGCCCCTCCACACAGCTTTTGAGGCGTGGTGGTGAGGTCTGATTGTCCGGCACAGCCAGTAAATATCCAGTTCTTAAAACAGCCCGGTTACCTAGCCGCCGCAAGGAGGGGCGGCCCCCTTTTGTCCTGAGCGAAAGGTAGGCACCTGTGGGTCAGGAGGTAAGGCCGTGGAGGAAGGGTTTGAGAAAAGGAGGGATGGAGAATCAGGTGCTGAAAGAGGGGAAGACACTCGAGAACTGTATGTTCCGAACTCACACATAATACATGGGAAGTGTAAATGAACTGAGTTGGAAAAGGGAGGGGGAGGGAGGAGAAGAGGAAGGAGGAGACCTTGAGACAAACTGGACCGAGTTAGAGGCATGATGGAAGGAACTGAGACGTAGAAAGGAAAAAGAAAAAATAACCTGAGAGTATATTAATTCAGGACATATCAGAGGGGAGCTGGGACGGAAGGTAGTTAGATGGAGATTAGATCGGTTAGCCAGAAATGGTTTAGGAAAGGTTCCCTAAAATAGAAGAGTAAGGGTAATGAAGGGGTTGGAAGGAAAGAGGGGAAAATTCCCTTCCTCTTCCACGAACACCTTTCCGGATCATGCGTTCATTCAGCAAGCATTTGCTGAGTATCCACGGTGTGTGCCAGGCGCAAGATTCCTGTTCTTTGGAACCCCAGAGTCTAATGGGAGAGAAAGACCTGTAAACGAATAATGGCAGCCTTGTGACAAGAGCTGCCATGAACACTGTAAGAAGGCTCTGGACTAGAGGCGCCTGGGTGGCTCAGTTGGTTAAGTATCAGACTCTTCACTTGAGGTCATGATCCCACAGTTGGTGAGTTTGAGCCCCAAGTCAGGCTCTGCACTGAATGTGGAGCCTGCTTGGGATACTGTCTCTCCCTCTCTGTCCCTTCCCCAGTTGTGTTCTGTCTCTCTCTCTCTCTCTCTCTCTCTCTCTCTCTCTCTCTCAAAATAAATAAATAAACTTAAAAAAAAAGAAAGAAAGCCCTGGATTAGATCTAGTTGGGGAAAGGAGACTTGGAAGTGTGTTTCTAGGTTTCCTAGAGGAGATACTATGTGAGGCAACACTTGGAAAGTGAATTGGAAAAGAATACCGGGCAGAGAAAGTATTTGCAGAGGGCTGGAGACAAGGTAGAACAAAGCCTTTCAGCATGATTAGAGTCCTGGCTTTCAAGAGAGGGACTATCAGAAGAGAGGCTATTGAAATTAGGTCCAAATTTTGCAGGGCCTGGCAAGTCATTTTAAGGAGCTTACAGGTAACCCTACAGAAGATGGACAGGTTTGAAGGACATGTTACATTTGAATCTTAGGAAGGTAACTCTGGCAGACTGTGGGAAAAGAATTGGCCTGAGAGAGTATAGGGCCCCTTATAGAGGCTTCTGAAATAACCTAGGTGAGAAAATGCTGAAGGCTTGAAATAAGTCAGTGGCAATAAGAAACGGAGATGAGGGGAAGAATTTGAGATGTTTGGGAACTTCTAGCACTGAACGTCACACAGCACTGCAGTCTCCTTGTTCTGTCTGCATACGGGCACAGCTGAGCTTGGCTTTACAGCGGGACTTTTGTATTCAACTTTGTATCCGCAGTCACTCTTGCTGAAAGTTAGCAGTATGAATTTGCAAATGCAATACTAGGAGGAATATGGAGAAGACGAGAAGAAAGGAGTATGCCTAGGAGAGTGCTGAGAGGAAGACAGTGAAATGCAGGAAGTCTGTGAATTGGAGTGACCGTTCCCCACCTCTTCTTTGGTCCCCAATTCCTCGCCCTCCGGAGACTCCGGGATCTACAACCTGCGTCCGCTTTTCCCGCCATTCACGGACGGCTCCGCCTCCCTATAGCTCATTGGCTAAGAGCTCGTCAACACCAGATCACGCCCCCTTCGTGACTCCGGCTGTGTTTCCCTGCCTCTTCCTCCCTTACTTGGGGGCCCGCCCCCATCTGCTAGGCCACGCCCATGCCGGAGTCTTCCCCGGAGGCGGGCTTCCTTGGCCCCGCCCTCTCCTGGGGAGGCTCCCGCCAGGGGGCGCCGCGCAACCCGCCGCCTGCCTCCCGCCCGCGAGTCTGGCGCACACACCCCCTCCGCCCCGCAAGCCGGCAGCTCGGAGCCCGCCGGGCTGCGCCGGCTCCTGCTCCGGGAGGGGTCGGCGTCCCGGATGGCCGCGGCAGGGTCTAGGACGCCAAGCGTGTAAGCCACCGGGCATCATGGAGGCAGAGCAGCGGCCGACTACGGGAGCTGGCGAACGGGCGACCCCTGGGCTGGAAGCGGCGCCTCTGGCTGCTCCGGCGCCTGTGACCGCGGCCTCGGGACCGCTGCCCGGGTCTGGGCCCGAGCCCAAGAGAAGGCAACTCGGGACGCTGCTCCAGCCCACGGTCAACAAGTTCTCCCTTCGCGTGTTCGGCAGCCACAAGGCAGTGGAAATCGAGCAGGAGAGGGTCAAGTCAGCGGGGGCCTGGATCATCCACCCCTACAGCGACTTCCGGTACTGGGGCCCCAGCAAGGAGGGCGGGGGACACAGATCCCACCCCCATGGGCCGCGACACGGAGGCAGGGCACGCCTCACCCTCTACAGACTCTTCGTTTCCGGCCCGGGGGTCCTTGGGTGGGACAACAGAGTCACTTCCCCCAGTCTAGCCTGGGAATTCTTGGGCGAGGGATCCCCAGCCGGAGGTCTTCAGTGACTTGACACCAGAGGAGACACCAGAGACCTGGGTTTACCGTTTCAGGAATCCAGAACTCCACCTGGACCACAGAGACTACTGGAGTTAGGGACGACTGCCTCCTGCAGTCCTGCCGGCTGGGGATCTGGGAAATTATGCCATGTTCCAAGGCTCGGGGTCAGCCTGAGGGGGAAACCGAGCTCTGCTGTCTCCTACCCCCAGCACCTGCCTAGTTCAACAGGGCCGACTACCAGGAAAAATAGAGACGCTGGCGGGGCGCGGGCCGGGGATGTCCCGGCTGCGGTTCTTGCCGCTGTCCCTGGTGCTGAAGGCGGGATGTAGCGGGACAGGGCCGGGACTCCCAGCGATTGAGGAAGCAACGGCAGGGGCACCCTCCCAGGTGCCTATCAGAGGGACCGAGGGTGGAGGTGGGGCCATTTCACAGTCCCCGTCAGGCTGTACCTCTACATCAAGGTCGCTAGGGGAGGAGAGCAGCTCTGTCCTTGGGGGAAATGAAGGACAGCTTTTGGATGAGGCAACAGTGTGTCCAAAGCACCTCAGGTGGGGAGCAAAATGAGCAGGAAAGATGAGGTGTGGATCAGGAGCCTGGAAACACAATTGGAGACCTGGACATCATTTTGAACCCACAGACATACACACTCCCCAAATGTTCCTCTTTCTCCCATTGTTCCTTTCTCTCCCCTCTTCTTTACTGCCTCATCCCTACCCCACCAGTGCACCTGTTTTAGCCTCCTGTGATCTCCCCCCCCCCATTTTACCCGCAGATGTGTCCCCAGAAGCCGTGTATTATCATGCCGCTTCTCTGTCTTCTCTACTGCATCACCCGCTAAGCTTGTGACTGCCTGTGAGTCAGGCTGTGAAGATGCTCCATGGCTGGGCGAGCCCTCTCCTCTCCCCTCCCCACCCCTCCCCGCCCCTCTCCCCCCCTCCTCTCCCCTCCCATCCCTTCCTTTCTCCTCCCCTCCCCTCCTTTCTCCTCCCCTCCCTCCCCTCCCCTCTGCTCTCAGCACACAGTACAGGACTCTCCAGTGGCCCAGGAGGGAGGGGAAGGGAGGGGTCAAGGATTTGTTGTTGATGGAAAGCACACGGTCTGAGGGGCTTCCTGGAGACCTGGCTTTGGGGACCCCTGTGCTTCTTTTAGAAGCTGAAGAGATTGATTTTGTAGTCAGAGTCGGAAAGGGCTGAGTCCTGAGTTGATACTGCAATTAGGTGTGTCCTGGAATTAAACCACTCTAGCTAACGCTGTTTTTAACCACTTCAGACTTCTCTGCATGAAAGCTTCGCTAGCTTCCTCCCGACCTCTCCTTTCCACACTTTCACCACAGCAGTGTGGCTCTCCCCTGCCAGTGCCCTTGTCTGGGCTTGGCCAGAGCGCCAGCCGGCACAGGGAGATTAGGGAAGGAAAGGCGTGCAGAGCTTTTAGCCTCGCTGCCTCAGGATCTCCTGTGGAGCTTCTCTATGTGCAACCCTGTCTGAGGTGCTGGGGAGGGGGGTGGGGCGTCCCATAAAAGCTCAGTTCGGATGGGAGGCAGAACAGACTCCCCCCCCCCCCCGCCCCATACCCTGACACAGATGAGCAGATCCCAGCAGAGAACCAGGAACTATGGGTCCAGCTGGGTTGGGAAGGGAAGGAGGGGTGGGGTGGGGAGGGCTGGGGAGGGCGTGAAAGCCTAGACTAGGAATGGGCAGAGAGCTGAGATGGAAGCAGCAGCAACCTCTTCAGAAATCTGGGAACAAAAGGTGGGTGAGTCATAAAACCAACCAGTGCTTGTATGGCACTATCGTATCCATTGTCTCAGTGTGTGTGTTTTCAACACTCCTGGGAGGTTAGCACAGGGTAGTTTATCTTTTTATTTTACTTTAAGATATATAACATAGTGACATAAATCATGTACATGATATTACGTATATATTATACGTATTAAGCAGGTATATGTATCTGTACCTATGTACATATATACAGCGAGGATGTATACATAAAGTAGGTGCGTGTGTATAGCAGGCATCTGGGTAGGATAGTGTATAATGATACATCATGTTGCATATATATTCAAAACGCACGTGTGTGTATACATACATATATATACGTCTACGTGCACACACATGTGTATATGTCATTCCAAGGCACACCCCCCTGTAACGACCATCCAGGTCAGGAGAGGCTAGGTTGCTGGCACCCCAAAGCATCCTTACTGCTCCCACGGTCCTTTCCGCAACCTACTTTTCTGACTTCTGAGGCACTCATTTTCTTACTTTTCTTCATAGTTTTGCCACTTTTCTGTGAATTGCTAAATACTGCAGTTTAGTCTTGCCTGTTTTTGAACTCTGTACAAGTGAACTCATCCACTGTGTATCCTTTTATTTCTCGTTTTGTTCAACATTGAATTTGCAAGATTCAGCATGAGGCTGCCGTTGGGTGGTGTCAGGGTTGTCTATTATTCTGGGGCGTGAGTATACCACAGTCTATATTCACCTACTGTGTTTATCTTATTTATCTGCATTTTTCTACGGATGGACGTGTGGGTCATTTCCAGATCCAATGCTGCTATGAACATTTCTGTATACATCTCCTGGAGCACATATTTCCCTTGAGCGTGTGTATGCTCCTAATGGAATTGCTGGGTGGCAGGGAATGCAAATGTTTAGCTTTACTAGATAATAGCAAACTGGCTTCCCAAATGGTGGTCCCAGTTTACATTCCCGCCAGCTGTAAGTGGCCATCCCGTTATTCGGTAATCCTTGCCCGCTCTTGGCTGTATCAGACTATCTGCCGTTTGTCTGGTGGCTGGTGAAGTGTCATCCTGGCCTTCCTCCCCACCCCACCCCCACCTTAGGTTTTACTGGGACCTGATCATGCTCCTGCTGATGGTGGGGAACCTCATTGTGCTGCCTGTGGGCATCACCTTCTTCAAGGAGGAGAACTCCCCACCTTGGATCGTCTTCAATGTCCTCTCTGACACTTTCTTCCTGTTGGATCTGGTACTCAACTTCCGCACAGGCATCGTGGTAGAGGAGGGTGCTGAAATCCTGCTGGCCCCTCGCGCCATCCGGTCTCGCTACCTGCGCACCTGGTTCCTGGTCGACCTCATCTCCTCCATCCCCGTGGATTACATCTTCCTGGTGGTGGAGCTGGAGCCACGACTGGACGCCGAGGTCTACAAAACAGCGCGGGCCCTACGCATTGTGCGCTTCACCAAGATCCTCAGCCTCCTGCGGCTGCTCCGCCTCTCCCGCCTCATCCGCTACATACACCAGTGGGAGGAGGTGGGGCAGGGAGGTGGGCAGGGGGGCTCGCAGGCCCCTCTGGGACGGCGCTATGGGTGGGGCTCCTGGTGATGCTACGGGGTGAGGCAGCTGGGTGGGCTGCCTCCAAAGTGGGTGGGTCAGTAGCAGGGGCAGAGTGAGGGTTCAGGGGGTACCCCCACACACACACCCGGAGGTGAGGAGGGCGGAGCGCAGAGGCTGGAGGAGCGCTTGCAGGTTAGCTGGACTCTGGAAGGAGGGAGTGGGAGACATTGGAGTTCCAGCGGCAGGGGAGCAGGATTTAGGGGTGCAGAGTGTGGGCTGTGCAGTTTCTTTGCCTGTGATCGTATCCCAGTTTACTATACGCTATAGGAGACTGGGTTTTCCTCTTCTAGAAGATGAAAATGTTAAATATACTTACACACGATGAGGTGTATCATAAGGATAAAAGCAAATAATACCTGTAACTTAATACCTCCTAGAACAGTGCCGGGGACATAGGAAGTTGTCAGCGCGTTTTCTGTGAGTGTTACTGGAGGGAAGGGGGCTGTTGGCATGAATCCTTGCACACGTGCCCCGAGGACATGACACCGGGAATGCCCTCTCTCCTCTTTTCCAGTGGGCACAGCCTGGGCAGCTTGTGCAGTAGATTTTTTTTGAGTTTCTGCTGTGACACTGTGTGTGATTCTGGGCACGTGACTGGCATCGATGCCCTCTCTGTAAGATCAGAGAGTAGTAACACAGCCAACTCTGTATGAGCTGTATGTGTGTGCTGTAGAGCTCTGTGCAAATGAATAATAGCGCATTTTAAAGATCCGTGGGGGCTGGGGCTAGAGAGAAGTTCAAGGAGAGAATTGGCAAGGCCAGGAATAGAGGAGGACCGGCGGGGAGGGGTCCTGCCCACAGCCGCCGTTCCTCGGAATCCTCAGATCTTTCACATGACCTATGACCTGGCGAGCGCGGTGGTTCGCATCTTCAACCTCATCGGGATGATGCTGCTGCTGTGTCACTGGGACGGCTGCCTGCAGTTCCTGGTCCCCATGCTGCAGGACTTCCCCCCTGACTGCTGGGTCTCCATCAACCACATGGCGGTGAGGACTCCCACGACTCTGCCTTCCGGGCCCTCGAAGGGCTCTTGTGCTTGAGTAGCAGGGCCGAGCACTGGGGCCGGAGACGGGAGCTGCCGAGCGAGGAGGTGGGGAGCTGAGGGTGGGGGAGGCTACCTACAGGAAGTGCTTTTGTGTTGGAGGGAGCAGGCAGGGCGGGAAACCTAGGCAAAACGGACCCCCCCCCCCCCCCGCCGCCCCAAGCTGCGGGGAGGCCCCCAGAACCAAACTGAAGTGCCTCCTGGGAGGCCAGTCTGAAGCAGAAAGGGGCACACAGAAGGACCGCCAGAGAGGGAAGGCGGGGGGGGTGGGCAGGAGGACACGGAGGCTCTGAGGAGGCTGTGCCCAGCTGTGCGGTACACTCTGCCCTCCAGAACCACTCGTGGGGACGCCAGTACTCCCACGCCCTGTTCAAGGCCATGAGCCACATGCTGTGCATCGGCTACGGGCAGCAGGCACCTGTCGGCATGCCCGACGTCTGGCTCACCATGCTGAGCATGATCGTGGGCGCCACGTGCTACGCCATGTTCATCGGCCACGCCACTGCCCTCATCCAGTCGCTGGACTCCTCCCGGCGTCAGTACCAGGAGAAGGTGAGCAGGGGCAGGAGGAGGAAGGGGTGGGCCTGCAGGGGGGGCCAGGGGCTGGGCAGCTCAACTTGAGGCCTGTGCTCCTGCTCCTGTTGGGTCTCTGTGTCCTTCCCTGCCCTGTGTCCGTTTGTCCCATGCCCGCGTGTGTAACTTCTTCCTTGTTTGGCCCTATGTCCCTGTCCCTGGGCCCCTCCTCTGCCCATGTCTGGCCTTTCCTGTCACTGTGCTGTGTGTGCTCCCCGTATCCACTGCTACCCACATGTCCTTCTGTGGCCCTGTGTACCCCCTCCGTCTCCATGTCTCACCCCCTCCGGGTCTGGCCTGTGTCTGTGATCTTTCTTCCACACGTACCCCGCCACTGCTCCTGCCCCACGCGTGTCCCCGCACCCTCTCACCCACTGCCGTCGCCCGCCCCCCAGTACAAGCAGGTGGAGCAGTACATGGCCTTCCACAAGCTGCCCGCCGACACTCGGCAGCGCATCCACGAGTACTACGAGCACCGCTACCAGGGCAAGATGTTCGACGAAGAGAGCATCCTGGGCGAGCTGAGCGAGCCGCTTCGGGAGGTGGGACTGGGCCCCGGAGGGGGCTGTGCAAGGACCGGGGCTTCTGAGGTGCCGTCTGGGGTACGGGCTCCTGGTCAGCAGGTGCACCTATAGGGAGCGGAGCCTGCGGAGAGCCTCGTGGGAGGCCAGGCCTTGGGGGGGGGGCTTTTAGGGATTAGGGTCTTTCTTGAAGGTCTTACAGGGGTGAAGGATACGCGGGGAGGGCCTGCAGGGATCTCTGTTTGGGGGGCACGGTCCTGCGGGGGATTACGGGGGAGAGCTCTGGAGGCAGGAGTGAAGGGATGGTCCCAGGCCCACTGAAGCATCCCCATCCTTTGGCAGATCATGACCCCAGGGGTGGGGCCTCTGGAGACAGATGAGCTCGATGGGGGCACCTCGCGGGAGGGGGCGCAGCCTGCCTGACAGGCCCCTCCCCTGCCCAGGAGATCATTAACTTCACCTGCCGCGGCCTGGTGGCCCACATGCCACTGTTCGCCCACGCCGACCCCAGCTTCGTCACAGCGGTGCTCACCAAGCTGCACTTTGAGGTCTTCCAGCCAGGGGACCTCGTGGTGCGCGAGGGCTCCGTGGGCAGGAAGATGTACTTCATACAGCACGGGCTGCTCAGCGTGCTGGCGCGCGGTGCCCGGGACACCCGCCTCACCGATGGATCCTACTTTGGGGGTCAGCAGGCCTCAGGGAGGGTGGGGGGACTGGAGCAGGGGACAGAGGGCAGTTGCTCCCCTGGATCACTGTTCCTGCCTGGCTGTGTGCAGAGTTAAAGACTTCTAGGCCTTCCCTAGGCCTCCTGAGTCAGAACCTCTGGGCCTGGGGCCTGGAGCTCTGTGGCTTTAAATAGCTTCCTAAGAGATTCTGATTGGTAGCAGCGGGGCCGGGGGTGGGGAAAGTTCCTGGGCCACTGGGCCTTCTAAGACCCTCAAGCGGTGAAGTCTGGGGACCCTGAGAGACGAAGGAAAGACAGGAATCGAGCCATACTGTTCCAGGGGCTTGAGTTGGACGGTTCCCTGGTGGGGTGCCCTGTGGGGAGGGTCCCGGGACCCAGGCTGCGTCAGTGGAGGCTGCCCCACCAGATGTCCTCTCTCAGGCCCCAAACCACCCCTGCTCGCTAGCATCCCTGGATGCCCTTTGCCCTTTGGCACTGCTTTTCTCCTTCTGGGTTGCCCTTGGACTTCATGCAAAGGGGTGGGAGGGGCAGGTACACAGAGGGCACTGCCCCAGGCCTGCCCCTCGGACCAGAGCAGAGGAGGTGGCCGGGAATGGAAATGACTGGAATAACGGAGCTAGCAATGCCCACCTGTGTGCCAGCTTTAATCTGGAGAGAGTGAGAAGGATGGAGGGAGACGATGCTTGGGGCGTCTCAGGGCCTTGGCCCCGGGCAGGGAGGGGGCCGGGTCAGCTGCCGCGGGCCCGGTGAGAGGGCGTTCTGGGGACCGCGGTCCTGAGGGCCTCTTCCCGACTTGGACAGAGATCTGTCTGCTGACGCGGGGCCGGCGCACGGCCAGCGTGCGCGCCGACACCTACTGCCGCCTGTACTCGCTCAGCGTGGACCACTTCAACGCCGTGCTGGAAGAGTTCCCCATGATGCGCCGGGCCTTCGAGACGGTAGCCATGGACCGGCTGCGCCGCATCGGTGAGCCTCGTCCAGCCTGTCTGCCCCCGGTCCTGGCTGCGTCCCCGCCCCGCCTCCCCCGCGAGGGGCCCCCAACCTCCCAGGGCCCAGGCTCCGGCGCTTCGGCATCACGCCCCGGCCCGCGCCATTCCCGGCAAATGCCCCGCGAGGCCTCCGGCACAGTGTCCCCTGCCCCTGGAGAGATGGCCCCGTGTCTCTGTGCCGAGTCCTCCTTCCCTCTCACCCTCTCAGAGACATCCTCTCATCCCTGACCCTCCTTCTCCACCCCTGCCTCCCAACCTCCACCCCCTCCCCCCATCCCCGTCCTCGTCCTCTCCTTCCCATCCCTCACCCGCTGCCGCCCTCCGAGTTCATCTTCTTATGCTCCTGGTCTTTGATACCCGACCTCCAGCTTGGACTCCTTCCCCATCTCCAATCTCTCCCTCCCGGGACCATTTCTAGGCAAGAAGAATTCTGTCCTGCAGCGGAAACGCTCCGAACCAAGTCCGGGCAGCAGCGGGGGCACCATGGAGCAGCACTTGGTGCAGCACGACAGGGACATGGCCCGGGGCGTTCGGGGCCTAGCCCCGGGCACAGGAGCTCGGCTCAGCGGAAAGCCAGTGCTGTGGGAGCCCCTGGTGCACGCGCCTCTGCAGGCGGCCGCCGTGACCTCCAGTGTGGCCATCGCCCTGACTCACCAGCGGGGCCCTCTGCCCCTCTCCCCTGACTCTCCAGCTACCCTCCTCGCTCGCTCTGCCCGACGCTCAGCAGGCTCCCCGGCCTCCCCACTAGTGCCCGTCCGAGCTGGCCCTCTGCTGGCCCGGGGCCCGTGGGCATCCACCTCCCGCCTGCCTGCCCCACCTGCCCGAACCCTTCATGCCAGCCTGTCCCGGGCTGGGCGCTCCCAGGTGTCCTTGCTGGGTCCCCCCCCAGGAGGAGGTGGACGGCGACTAGGACTTCGGGGCCGTCCCCTCTCCGCCTCCCAACCCTCTCTGCCTCAACGGGCAGCTGGTGACGGCTCTCCTGGGCGTAAGGGCTCGGGAAGTGAACGCCTGTCCTCCTCAGGACTCCTGGCCAAGCTGCCAGGGACAGCTCAGTCGCCCAGGCCATCAGCACCTGAGCCAGCTGCCCCCCGGGGCCCCCAGCTCTCTGCCAACATGTGAAACCCTTGGGTAAGCTCTTGGGTGCACCAGTGCGCGCCCGAGGGCAGATGCCTCTTGGGGAAGGTCAGGGAGACCCGAAACACGGCCCTGTGGGAATATCTCCCCAGGAGATGGCCTCTGTCCTCAGCTCGGGCACCCTGCAGCCTGCCTGACATCCTCCTAATCCACTCACCCGTTCATCAAATGTACTGAGCGCCTACCACATTCAAGACACTGTGCCAGGCGCTACATGTCCTCACTGCCAAGTAGAAGTGACTCTGAGGCCTCCGAGCAGGGTGTTCTCCTGGGTTAGTCCTGCCAGGCGCAGGCTCAGCCCCAGGCCCCCGCCTCACGAAGCACAAGTCCTTGTCCCCCCCCCCCATCACTGCCAAGCAACTAGATGTCTCTGTTTCCCTGCCCTTGACCCCGCAGGAACCACCTGCTGTGGGTTGACTTCTGTCTCCCTGGCACAGCCGGGCACTGCCAGTCACCTGTGCCTCCGCTGCTGTCAACAGATGTCTTGGCTCCCCAGCGTGGGCACCCACCATCACTGCCGTGTGTGGCCCCTCCCCCTCCATACCTCCTGCCCCCCCCCACACACTACTGTGGGAACACCTGTCTCCTGTCAAGTTCGCTGCACCTTCTGTCCCTGTGGTACAACTGTCTTTGTAAACTGGGAGCAGCCTCTTCCCTGCCCCAGTGGTGTCCCCCTTGAGGCCAAGGGACGGTTGGCACGTCCCTATTTAATGTGCCAGCCTGGATCCCCCAGGTGGGGGGCAAGCGGCTGAATCCTTAGGTGGCCATTTTTTTCTTTCCTTCCTCCCTTCCTTGTTTATTCTTATTTATTCAATCATGTAATAATTGTATTTATTCATTTGCTAGTTTTATTTATCATTAATTCATTTTATTCAGCCATTCCGTTATCCCTCTCTCCCTCCCTGTCCTTATAGGGTCCTCGCTCAGCTCTATCAGCAGGCAGCAATATTGAGCCCTCTCCCTACAGGGAGCTGCAGAAGGGTGGACTCTTGCTTCTTTTAAGGGTTTTGTTCGGAGTTTAGAGTTTACCAGTGGTGAGAGAGTAAGGGGAGGACCCGAGACATCCGAGCCCGGGGAAGGGCAGGCCCGTCAGTACCTTTGCCTTCGCAGGCACAAGGGGAACCCCTTACCCCACGTCCCAGGCCCCACATCTGCTCTACAGTAGCAGAGAATGCAGGGCCAGGACCCTTAGTCATCCTTCTCTTGGGTGAAGAGTCCTGGGTTTTAGAATCACTCCCAAACAGCTGGGTTTAGAAAGAAACTAGAGATACTTGTCTTGGCTCCTGGTTTGTGTGGGGACCAAGGTGGGCAGGAAGGAATGTCTGGGTGCAGGAAGAAGCCGTGGGGCCTCTGACCCAGCAAGGCACGAGGTGGGCATGAGAACAGCCAGGGAGCGGCCTACTGGTGAGGACAGTGACGGGATGAGCCCACGCGGCTCTCTGTGCTCCCCGGCACTGGCCTACCCCAGTTTCCCCCAGAACGGTGGTGCTTTGACGTCACCGTGTCACGGTGAGGAAAGAGGTGGCATTCTCCCCAGGAGATGCACGAGGGCCACACTGAGGGTATCAGACTGCATGGATATGGAACATTTTTTAAATGGTGACTTTGTGGAGACGGTGGACATGATGGCCCTGTTCCCCTCCTCCCCGCAACCCCCCCCCCACCCCAGTATGGGAAGCCCAGAGGAGTAGAATTAACCAGTTAAGCTAGGATTAAAGGCTCAGAGCATCTTAGGCTGAGAGCATTGGGTGCAGGGACGGGAGGACTGGTGCTTCCAGATGGCCAGTGCTTAATTGGACACAGACTTAAGGGGCCTGTGTGAAATGGAGCGGGGAAGGGGCACCCTGGGATGGGGCTGGATGGCAGATGTGGCCTAGGCAGGGAGGGAGGAGAGCAGAGAAGATGGCCGTGGGGCCGTAGGGGTGTGGGGTGGAGGGGGTGGGGGTCCGGGTTGGGCTGTGTCAGCGGGGCACGGCATCTCAGGACACGCTCAGCACCCGCATGATGTTGGTGTAGCCAGAGCCAGGTCGCCAGCCTGTCACCACAATCACCAGGTCCCCAACGCGGAGGAAGCCATGGAGCTTTCCTAGCAGGGGTGCGGGAGGAAGATGACCATCAGCCGTTGGGGGACGCTGGCCAGCCCCACAGTGAGAACCAGCCGCCACCCTCGGTCTCCTCCAGTGCACAGTGTCCCATAGGTGGCGCCACAGAGAGTGTGGCCGCCGCAGGTGTGCGGCACACCCGGGCGGCTCAGTACTGGGCCTGCTGCCAGTGCTGCCACGCCCCCGGGAGGAGACAGAGTATGCTCACAGCCACACAGCTGGGGGGACGGGGTCCCCCTTGTACTCTCACCTCTTACTCCTTACGTCCCATCCAGCTCCAGCAGCGGCGGCTGGGCCGACCCCGCTCCCACTGCCCTCCTCAGTGTGTCCCCTGGCCCCCGGAGGCCCAAATAGCCCGGTGTCTTAGTGACCTTCTCAGGGAAAATCTGGGACCAGAGGAGGGAGGCGAGGCCCTTCGAGTGGGTGTGGAAAGTGGGGTCGGGGGCCTGATGACACAGACCTAGGGCTGGGTGGGGAGGAAACCGAGGTGGCTCACCACTCTCAATGCCAAATTGGACCCGGTGATCCACGTCGTCTGCCCAGATGGCCTCTGGAGGTTTACTGTAGAGCACGGGGAAGACCCCTCGGAACAGGTGGGCCTGCCGGGCAGCCTGGGCAGAGCGGGTGACGGCAATGACCATTGCCCGAGGTCGGTACCGAGACAGCAGCTGTGCTGAGCTGCAGGAGGTGGAGAAGGTCTCAGAACAGTGAGGCAGTAGTGAGCCAGGAAACAAGAGTTGGGGTTCTGGTCCCAGGTGTCACAAACAAGCTGTGTGGCCCTGGGTAAGTCATCATATACCTCCGGGCCTTGTTTTTCTCACCTGTAAAATGGGCATAAGAATGCCTGCCCTTCTTACCACATAAGGAAGATAAGACGCAATGAAGGATATGTCAAGGCAGATAATAAGAAACTTCTGGAGAAACATGAAACCCTATCATACTTAACTCACAAACGTCTCTTGTTAATCCTGACGACTCCACGAGAAAAAGTGGTCTATAGAGCCTGGGTGACTTACCCGAGGTCTCAGGGCCGATTTGAGAGCAAAGACTTGAACTAAAACCTTCTGGGACCTTCTGGAACACTCAGCACTGTAAGTCTTTGTGGGGTGAATGTAGAGGACTTGCTCAGGGGCCCCAGATGCCCAGATGGCCTGGAAGCCAATGTGCCCAGTGATGTCACACTGCCCTTCCAGCTCCCTGGAGCTCACTAGCACAGTTCCTGCCGTGCCCAAGGCCCGCCCCCGCTGGCCTCCCGCTCTCCCGGAGCTCCCTCTGCTCTGGCCCCAGAATTCTATCCTTCGTCCCTGATGACAAGGCCGAACCCAGGCCCGGGGCCCGTCCCAGTGTGCCCCCGACCCAAAGCTCTCTCTCGGTGCTGCCGGCGTCCTCCTTACCGGCCAGACTTGCTCAGCACGACAATGGCAGCAGCACAGCACTTGAAGGAGGCCTCCACCGCGCCGATGGCAGTGACCTCGGTGGGATCCCGGCTCAGGGGCGCCACCCGGCGCAGCTCCTCAAACAGCTGCCGGTGGTAGATGGCAGCCTCGGCCTCCCGGGCGATCTGCGAACACCTGGAGGTCAGGCGGGGGCGAGGCGCTGGAGCCCGGAAGGGGCGGGGCTTCCGGCGCATCTGTCTCGGCGGGGCGCCCCCTACCGCGTGCTGCATCTTTACTGCCTCCACGGGAAATTTGCCCTTGGCGGTCTCCCCCGACAGCATGATGCAGTCCGCCCCGTCCAGCACAGCGTTTGCCACGTCGCTCGTCTCTGCCCGAGTCGGCCGGGGCTTGGCGATCATGCTCTCCAGCATCTGGGGGACATCTGGGCGTCAGAGCTGTAGCAGTCACACTCTGCCTGGGGTCCCTGCCCGAGCTACTTCTCTGCCACTCTCAGAGGGCCCTGAAAGCCAGGGTCACAGCCACGAACTGTGTGCCTCTGGCTGTCCCGTTTCCTCGTCTCAAAACGCGGGCTCACAGTGTCTCTTCCCAGCTCGGTCGCTTGAGGATCAAACACTGGACGGCAAAATGTGCTAGAGACCGAAGGTGAGGATGTTCACCCTCCCCCAGCCCGGAGAACGCGCGGGGCCCCCGAGGGCTCACTCCAGACCTGCGTGGCACACACAACAGGCTTGCCCGCCAGGTTGCAGCGTCCGATCATCATCTTCTGAGCCAGGAAAACCTTCTCAGGTGGGATCTCGATGCCCAGGTCTCCTCGAGCCACCATGATGCCGTCGCTCACCTCCAGGATCTCATCAAACCTGGGCGGTTGGGGTGTCAGGGCTGAGGAAGGGCCAGGAGACGCCAGGGAGAGGCAGGCTGGAGAAGAGGCAGGGCTTTGGGGACGGCTGGGGCCTGGTGGGGACAGGGACCAAGCCTCACCTCTTCACGCCTTCGTGGTTCTCGATTTTGCTAATGATCTTGATGTTCCGTCCTTCCGGCCCCAGAACTTCCCGGATGGCAGCCACATCACTGGCTTTCCGCACAAAGGAGGCGAACACGATGTCTACCTCATGCTCCACCCCGAAGCGCAGGTCGCGGGCATCCTGCTCGGACAGCCCCGGCAGGTCCACCTGGGCTCCGGGCAGGTTCACGCCCTTGTGGCTGCCCAGGACGCCGCCGTTCTCCACGTGGGTCTCCAGCCCCTCCGGGCCTGCAGGCATGGAAAGAGCCAGCGTAGGTCAGGGGCGAGCCGGGGGCAGAGTCGTAGAGGGGGGGGGGGGGCACGGGGCGTGGGCCCCCAGGAAATCAGGAACCCGTGTCCTATTGTCTGGCCACCTTGGGGCCTGGGCCGTGCACGGAACAGGCACCGGTGGGCGTCCGTGGGAGGGACGACGAACCCGGCAGTCCGGCCCCAACCCGGGTCGAGCCCTCAAGCCTGGACCCCGGGGGCTCCGGGGACGGGTGGGGGAGGGCGCTGGCCAGGGGCGGGGGCGGCGGGTCTACGAGGCGAGGCGAGGGGGCCAGGGAGAAGGAGCGCACCCCGCGTCCCCGCGGCTGGGGCGGAGGCCCATCCGCACCGATTTTCTGCACCTGGAGGGAGATGAGCCCGTCGTCTATGTAGATACGGCTCCCCACCGACACGACCTTGACGATATTGGGGTAGTCTACCCACACGGTGTTCGCGTCCCCCCGCGTCCGGAACGCCGGGTCCACGGTCACCAGCACCCGGGAGCCCTTCACTAGCTCCACTTCGGTCTCGGGGCCCTAGGGGCGGGGCCAGAGGGGCCGTGAGACCCGCCCCCGGGCCCCCCCACCCCGGCCCCGCCCCAAGCCCCGCCCCTCTCACCCCCTGCAGGACCCCGGTGCGTATCTCGGGTCCCTTGGTGTCCAGAGCGATGGCCACGGGTCGGTAGCTGAGCGGAGAAGTTGCAAAGCTCTGCACGGCCTCCCGGATGTTGGCGATGGACTGAGCGTGGTACTGCGGACCAGCGAGCGGGCGTTTCAGGGGAAGGTCGCCAGGGCGCCCCCCCCACCAACCCCGTCCCGCGCAGGCCTTGGACCCGCCCACCCGGCCCCGCCCCGCCCCGCACCTCGTGGGAGCCGTGCGAGAAGTTGAGGCGCGCAATGTTCATCCCGGCCTTGATCATCTCCTTGAGGCGCTCCACCGACTGCGAGGCCGGCCCTGGAAGCGGGGATCCGCTCAGGCGACCTTCTTCCCAAAGCCGGGGAGGGGGGGGGGGTGGGGGGTGGGGGCAGCAAACCCATCACCGCGCCACGGGAGGCCGGAGACCCGACCTTTATTCCCTGAGCAGCCTCTACTCCCCCGTCAGCAGCTCTGCTCCCTCTGCAGCCAACACCTGCCTCCGGGGGGGGGGGGGGGGGGGGGCGCTGTGGGGGGCTCGGAGGGGAGCGTCCTCAGCCGGGCGGCGATGTAGATGCTGCAGGGCGGGGGTCCCCCGGCGCGGGAGGGGGCACGGCAGGAGACGGCTGCCGGGTCGGGCATTTGGGGTCCGTCTGGGCCTTTGGAGCCGAGAGGCCTTCTAGGCCCGAGCGAGCTGCCCTGCCCCCCTCCCTCCCCTCACCCCCCCCCCCCCCCGCCCCCTGCTCTACCGACCTCCCCAGCCCGAGCCATCCGTGCTCTCCTCTCTACTGGAGCGTTCCCATCAGCATGGAAGCCTGTGTTCTCGGTTTCATCACCAAAGACCCTCTGAGCCCCAGTTCCCCTCCGGCTCCAGCCCTGTCTCCTTGCTCTCCTTTGAAGAAAAACTCGTCGCAGGAGTTCTCCGAGCTCGCTGCCTCTGGTCCTACCCCCCCCCCCCCCCCCGCCCCCTGTTCTTCCTTGTTCGGGCTCCAGTCGGCGCTGGCCTCCCGCCTCGCCGGCACCTCTTCCTGCCAGGGTCACCGGGAACCTCGGTGTCGCTAAATGCGGCCGCTGGCCCCTCGGCAGCACCTGACACGCGTCCTCGCGTGGCTTCCAGGACGCGCCCCTCCTGGCTTCCTGCTCCCGGGGCGGCCGCTCCTTCTCTGCCTCTCTTGCTCCCCCCTCCCCCTCGCCCTTCACATCAGATGCCTGATTCTCTTCGCTCCCTTGGTGGTAGTCTGGTGGCTTCAAATGCCATCTAGATGCTGGCACCTCCCACATTTATATCTGCCACTCGGACCCTGCCCCAAACCCAGACCTGTGTTTCTGGTTGACTCTGTGCCCCTCAAACTCCCCCGCCCCTAGCGAGCTCCTATCTCCTCCCCTCAAAACCTCTCCTCCACCGTCTTTCCTGCTCAGTTGATAATGGGACCTTCTAGTTGACTCCTCTCTGATTCCTTCTTCAGCCCCACCGCCACCCCAATCTCCCCAGTACAGCCAGGGCGGCCCTAGTGCAGTGGGAGACCAGTCATTCTGCTCATTGCTGGGCCGTCGTTTCCCACTTCTCTGGGTGGGGGGACCCCACTCAGACTGTGACAGTGGCTACCAGGCCCTACATGGCCTTCTTCTCTCTAACAATACCTTCATCCGGCCACTCTCCCCTTGATGTCTTCTAACCGTCCCAGCCTCTTTGACTCAGGGCCTGTGTGCTGGCTGCCCCCTGGTCTGGAACTCTCCCCCACCCGCCACAGACACCGCCCTCCTCACATCTCCTTCCGTCTCTGCGCAGATCTGATCTTCTCCCCGCTTGGGACGGCAGCCTGCCCCCCCACCCCCCGCCCTTGGGTCCCTTCCTCCACTCCATTTTTCTTTTTTCCATTGTTCTTATCACTTTTTCACGTGCTAAATATTTACTCCTTTTTAAGTTATTATGTTTAGCCTTTTTCCATTTTTATTATTTTGAGAGAGAGAGAAAAAGAGCACCCATGGCAGAGGGTCAGAGCGAAGGAGAGACAGAATCCCAAGCAGGCTCTGCAACAGCGCAGGGCCCCATGTAGGGCTCGAACCCAAAAGCTGGGAGATCGTGACCTGCAAGAGTTGGACGGTTAGCTTAACTGACTGGGTCACCCCGGGGCCCCTACAGTTAGTATTTATTGTCTCACCCAGCTGGGTTGTCAGCTCCCCAGGGGTCGGGATCTTTGTCTGCTTCGCTGATCTACCCCCAGGGCCTGGGCCTGACACCTTGGCTACCAAGCCTCAACAAGTGTCTGTTGAATGAATGACCCAGCCTGAGGTCCGGGAGGCTGGGGGGCGGGGGGGTTGCTTACCGATGGTGGCAATGATGCAGGTACTGCGGGCGGCCACGGGCTCCGAGTCGATGTCCAGCAGGCACAGGTGCTCCAGGAAGGTGTCCGCCATGGCGGCCGACAGCTGCTGCCGCTCGAAGAAGGCGGTGCCCAGCTCGCGGGCCAGGTGGGCCCCACTGACCCGCCGTAGGTACCCGGCTGGCCCTGCAGCAGAAGAGGGCTGTGTGGGCCCCCGCCTCACCCCCCCCCCCCCTTCATCCCAGCGCTGCGCTCCCGCCCTGAGCGCTCCAGGTTTCCCGGGGTCCTTCCTCGGGCCTGGGCACTCTACATGCATTATCCTACCTAGTTCCAAGGATCCTGTGGAGCGAGTACCGTTACGTGCTCTACAAGTGTCCCCATTTTCCAGAGAAGGAGACAGGGGTTGAGGAAGATTAAATAAATTGCCCCAGATCATAGAACTTCTAAGTAACAGAGATGGGATGCGTGTCCGGGTCTGACCCACTCCGGCCTGCCCTCACAACCCCGACCTCCCGCCCTTCAGCTGCTGACTTCCCTCAGCCTCGGCCCATCACCATCTCTGGTCCACACTGGCTGCTCGTTGTCCAGAATCACCCAGTCCCCTTTCCTAAGGTTCCCGTTTTCTTCCTTCTAATTGGTGGACTTCCCGAGCCCCTCCTCTGAGTTCCCCAGCCCCTTCAATGCTACTCTGGTCCCAGGGTCCCCGGAACTTGACCCGGCCCAGGCCAGAGGAGCCCCACGTCCAGCCGCACCCTCCATGCTCCCGGGTGCCCTCCTGTCTCTGGGTGTCTGCCCCACACTGTCTGTGGCCGAGGCACGAGGCACGAGGCTAGGGAGCAGTTGTGCGTGCTGGTTAAAGTGTCACCACCAGGGGCCAGAGTCCAGGTAACACGGGCATACCCCGTGGTTCCCGTGCGGCAGGCTCCTGTGTGCTCTGCCTACAGGCGCTGGGAAAGAGGCTCAGGCCAGGGCCCAAAACTTAACACCGGGGAGACTCCAATAAACACAGACCCCCCACCCCCCACCCCTGCCCCAATGCCAAGGCCCTCTCGGCCGGCAGCAGATGTCTATTATTTGTATCTCTACCTCCGCTCCTGATTTCCACCCTCGTTGCCTCCTATGCAGTGGCTTCTGTTGCCTCTCCTTACCTCCTGGAGCCCCGATCAGGATGGTATTTATGAAGTCCCTTAGGGAATTAGAGATCCTTGACCAAAAGTCCTGGGGTGGCACATTCTCCTGGCGGGACATGCTACAAAGGAAGGGACTATGTGTGGGGTGGGAGCATGGGCAAACTACTGTCTTATCTAAGGGACCAGAGAAGAGAAGAGGGGCACGCCCTGCTGGCTGCCCGGGTCCCCACACACTGTCCCTCCCCCAGGCTTGCACGTGCTCTGCCCCGTCTCCTGGCATTCCCCCTCTCTCATCCATTTTTCCCAGTAAGTCTTCAATCCACTCATGCTGTCATCAACCTGAATAGAGATTTTGGTGATATGGCCCCTTTTCCTTTGTCCTTTACTGAAATGAGCCCTAGGTGAATCCGGGAACAGGAGGATTTATGGTAGAGACTGGAGCCTGAAGGAAGGGCTTGGGGAGCACTTTGATGGTGTGGGGACAGTCTCTGGACGGGCTCTGATGGCATCGCTGTCACCGGGACACTGGCTACCTTTTGCTCATTGACCAATACTTATGGACCACCTACTTCGTGCCAGGTCCTGAGGATACAACGGTGGGCAAAACGGGGCCTTTGTCCTCTATGGAATTAGCAGTGTGGGGAGACAGCCTATAAACAAGCACCAAAGAAATGAATATAGAACCACAAAGTTTGTAAGTGCTGTTAAAGAACTGATCAGGGTGTCAGAGCAGCAAAGTCAACAGGGAGGAAAGAGAGAAATGTATTTTATTTTAAAGTTTATTTAGGGGCATCTGGGTGGCTCAGTCGGTTAAGCGTCCAACTTCAGCTCAGGTCATGATCTCACAGCTCGTGAGTTGGAGCCCCGCGTCTGGCTCTGTGCTGTCAGCACAGAGTCCGGAGCCTGCTTTGGACTCTGTGTCTCCCTCTCTCTCTGCCCCTTCCCTGCTCGCGCTCTGTCTCTCTCTCTCTCTTCCTCAAAAATAAACATTAACAAAATTTTAGGGGCTCCTGGGTGGCTCAGTCGGTTAAGCGTCCGACTTCAGATCAGGTCATGGTCTCGTGGTTTGTGGGTTCGAGCCCCGCATCGGGCTCTTTGCTGACAGCTCGGAGCCTGGAGCCTGCTTCGGATTCTGTGTCTCCCTCACTCTCTGACCCTCCCCCACTCACACTCTGCCTCTCTTTCCTTCAAAAATAAATAAACATTAAAAAATATTTAAAAAAAAATAAATTTTAAAGTTTGTTTATGTATTTTGAGAAGGGGGAGGAGCAGAGAGGGAGAGGGAGAGAGAGAATCCCAAGCAGGCCCCATGCTCAGCTCCAAGCCCCACGTGGGGCTCGATCCCATGACAAGGAGATCACGACCTGAGCCGATACCAAGAGTTGGACACTCAACCGACTGAGCCATCCAGGTGTCCTGAGAAATGTATTTTAGGTGAGATGGTTTGGTAAGGCCTCTTTGAAGTGTGATCATATTTAAGTTGAGATTTGAAGGATGAGAAGGAGCTAGTGGGGACAATTGGAAGAAAGGAGTTTTTCTGTGGGGTTGGAAATATGTGTCAATGCTCTGAGGAAAGAAAAGGCCTAGTGCTGGGGGCAGGGGGGGGGCACTGACGCCGTGTGCCCGGTGGAGGGGCGTATGTGCAGGGGTCAGGAGGCCGGGTGCCCGGCGGAGGGGCACGGGCCCTGTGAGGCTGGAGACACAAGCAGGGACTTGGAGGGCACCGGTGGAGTGGCCTGACCCAGCGGATACTCTAGATCCCTGTCACTGGCAGGTGGGGATCACAGAGTAGCAGCGGCCAGTGTCAGGAGCAAGCCCGGTGGGAGGCAGTGGAGAGACGGATGTGCCATGTGTCTGGACAAGAGCACACAGGGTGGAATGATGGATGCGGGGAGGATGCGGGGACAGGCAGACGGAGACTTCCATCCCCTGAAGGATGGCGGTGGGGGGGGGGGGCGGGGTCTGGCTTGACCAGTCGGGTAGATGGCAGTGCCACTTACTGAGACCAGTAACCAGTTTGTGGGAGAAACATTCAAGGTTTTAGTTTTATTTTTTTGAGAGAGAGAGAGAGAGAGAGAGCGCGCGCGAGTGGGGGAGGGGCAGAGAGAGCGGGGAAGGGGGACAGAGGACCCAAAGCGGCTCTGCTCTGACAGTAGGGTCCGATGCGGGGCTTGAACTTGGAAACCGAACAGCGAGACCATGACCTGAGTCAAAGCTGAACGCTCGGGCGCCTCTCAAGCTTTCAGTTTTAGCCAGGCTAAGTTCAAGGTGCCAATTAATTGTTACATCCCCAAGCAGACATTAGGATGTGTGGATTGGGCCCCGTGGGTGTGCTGGGCCAGTGGTCGACACCTCACGGGTATCTTCTCCTTTATCACCGTGACAGCCTAGAAGGAAGGGAGGATCGATAGCCTGTTTGATGGCGAGGAGACTGAGGCTCGCCGGGTGTGCTAGCATCTTCCGTCGCCACCCCAGATCCTTCCTCTACCCTTGTCCGCTCTGTCAGGGGGCCAGGAGGCTGAAGGCTTGTCCATGGCTTCTGTTGGGCTTGGCCACAGAACAGGAGATGAGACGGAGGAGAGGCAGGCTGGGCATTCCACCCCCCCCACCGCCTCCCTGCCAGAATGCTGTAGGTCACGGCTGCCACCAGAGACCCTCTCCAGATTCTAGGGGCTCTTCTCTCCCCATCCCCTGGGCCCCCAAAGTGGCACTAAGCCCACTGTTTCTAGATCTGGGGAAATGCTCTGTCCCCTGTGGCTCAGCAGCACCCTGTGCACACCTTTGGATATAACCCTGCTAGGAGACGTTGCTCAATTTATCTGATTGGAGAGAACCCTTAGTTCCTGATGGAACCCTGCCTGATACACTTTTTCTGGGGCTAGAGATCTTGTCGGCAGTGGAGCTGGGATTTGGACTCAGAGTGGTTGCAGAGGCTGAGCTGTAGCCCCTAAGCACCATCCCTCCCGTGAGACTCTAGTTGGAAAAAGAAAGGGGTTAGGTAGCAGGAGGGACTTACCAAGGGGAATGAGCACAGATCCAAGGCTCTGTTTCTATTTAAAATTTTTTTTGACCTTTATTTATTTTTGAGACAGAGAGAGACAGAGCATAAATGGGGGAGGGTCAGAGAGAGGGAGACACAGAATCTGAAACGGGCTCCAGGCTCTGAGCTGTCAGCACAGAGCCTGATGTGGGGCTCGAACTCACGGATTACGAGATCACGACCTGAGCCGAAGTCGGACGCTTAACCGACTGAGCCACCCAGGCGCCCCCTAGGCTCTGTTTCTAGAAGACAGGAGAAATAAAGATGGTTGAAAGCTGTAACCAGAGGGAAGGGACGTAACAGACTTTAGGGACTGGGGGATTAGGACTTGTGCTTGGGGGTTGGGGAGGGACATGGGATATTTAAGGCTGGCCTGGCAACTTCAGACAGACTGGAAGGCCACCTGGGAGGAGAATCCGGGAGATCCAAACCCCAAGTAGCTTAACAGGAGGTGGGGTTGATGCCCGAGAGCAGTCCCTGTCCTACAGAGGGACAAAAGCTTTGACCTGAAATCGGGTCAAAGAGGAAAAGCATTCTGGCTGACCCCCGGCCCACAAGCGACTGCACCATGTGAGACGTATTTTGCTCCTCATCCAGGGCCAGGCAGCTCTGCGCAGGAGGCCTGGAGGCGACAAAACCAGGCCCACAGGCCTGCACATCCCAGCGGGACCGGACTGTCTGGCTCTGTCCCATGAGAGCCCTCCCACACCCCAAGACGCGCACAAGGCTGCCCGACGCTGGGTCCTGAAAGTCAGGCCCCCGCCTTGGGACTGGGGACAGACAAGAACGCTGGCAGTTAGGTTTCACAAAGTGTGTCGGGCCGGTGACCGTGTGGTGTTCAGGACACAGAGGGGACAGGAAGGGTGGCATGTTGTGTGTGAGGGAGGGGGTCAGGAGGTTGCACCCTGGAGGCCGCAGGGTTGCTGCAAGAGGCCAAGGACAGAGAGTGCCCAGCGCCAGTACACGTGCACACAGACACTCCCAGTCCGCCCACGCGCACGCGCACCCTACCCCCGAACCGGCGCTTCCACTCCCGCACAGACACGCTCTCTCACACGCGCACAAGGTCCCCCCCTCTGCCCCCCAGCTTGAGGACGCTCGCTCGGCAACACGACCCCGGCCGGCCGGCGGGGGGCGCCTGAGAGCTGCCCCGGGGCCCTTGAGGCGTCAGGGGCCCGCCCCCGCCGGCCGGACACTCGGAGCGTCGGTTTTCTCTTCCGTCGAGACAGACCAGCTTCCCCGCGGGGCGCGGTAACCGGCGGCCGCGTTGCCGTTGTTGTGGACGTGCGCCTGGCCGCCGTCTCCGACCTCCGGAATCAGAATATGGGGGGTGGGCCCTGCGGCTGTATTTCCAAACGTTCCAGAATTTGAATTTGTTCAAACATATTTACGTTTATTTGCATAAACACTTGTGCAATATACAAAACTCAGAGGTCCAGCGTGTGGGTGAAGTTTCTCCCTTCCCGCCCCCAGCCCCGCCCCCGCCTCTCAGCCCTCCCCGCCGCTCCAGGGCGTTCTACCAGATTTCTGGAGTTTCTGAGTCTTCTCTCAGAAATGGACTATACAGGGGCGCCTGGGTGGCGCAGTCGGTTAAGCGTCCGACTTCAGCCAGGTCACGATCTCGCGGTCCGTGAGTTCGAGCCCCCCGTCGGGCTCTGGGCCGATGGCTCGGAGCCTGGAGCCTGTTTCCGATTCTGTGTCTCCCTCTCTCTCTGCCCCTCCCCCGTTCATGCTCTGTCTCTCTCTGTCCCAAAAATAAATTAAAAACGTTGAAAAAAAAATTAAAAAAAAAAAAAAAGAAATGGACTATACAGGTACAAACAATATATATCCCTCCCCTCCCTTTTAGATATAAGAACATTTTGTTTTATTATGATTTTTTCACCCATCTATGCCCAGTGTGGGGCTCGAACGCGCGACCCTGAGATCAAGGGTCACTCGCTCCACTGACTGAGCCAGCCAAACACAACCTGTCCCTTTTTTACGCAAGTGGTAGCAGGGCACTGTACCCTCCATTCTGTACCCCACCTTACCCTAGAGCTTGGACTCTGTGCATATGGAGAGAGCCCTTAGTTTTGCCCGCGACGTTTGTAATGGCCTCTCGGAAATCCCTCCGTGATCTCTGCCCAGAGAGCAGCTATAGGCTGAGGCCAGTCCAGGCCCAAGTCTCTGAGTTTTTCGAAAAATTGTGTAAAATATACACAGGCTAGAAATTACCAGGGCACCCAGTTGGCTCAGCCAGTGGAGCGAGCGACCCTTGATCTTGGGCCGTAAATCCCAGCCCTATGTTAGGTATAGAGATTACTTAAAAATAAAATCTTCTAAAATTTACCATTTAACCATTTTTAGGTGTGCCATTCAGCGGCGTCGAGTACATTCTCAATTTTGGGCACTATTTCCAAAATTTTTCTCACGGACTCAAACAGAAACTTCTGTCCTCATGAAACACTAACTCCCGGTGCCCACCCCCCACCCCCCCACCTCTATTCTCCTTCGTGTCTCTATGGGTTTGTCTACTCTAGGGACCTTGTGCAAGTGGGACCGCGCACTTCTAGTCGACGGCTTCTTTCACTTAGCACGTTTCCACGGTTCCGCCATATTGTAGCAGGTGTCAAATTTCCTTCCTTTTTAAAAAGGCTGATTAATATTCCACAGTCAATCTAGCCCACACTGTGTTTCTCCCTTCATGTGTGAATGGCCCCTCGGGTTGTTCCCGCCCGTCGGCTGGGGTGAATGTGTTGCCGTGGACGCGGGTACGTGGCCTGGAGCCTTACGTGAAGGCCTGACTCATTTCCCCCCCGGACTCTGGTGTTGCCTGTGGCAAGAAGAGGGACAGGGGTCTGGAGAGGAGGGGCAGAGGAAGCAAACACAGCCCACCGATGACCCCCCTCGCACAGAGTGCAGCTGACGGCCTTATGAGGCCCTCCTCCTTCCCAGTACGCCCCCACCCCCCTCCCCTGCTCAGTCGCTTTAACGCAGGCACAGTGGCCTCCACCATTCCCACACGAGGCAGGGTGGCTGCCCCAACGTGCCCTCCCTGTCTGTGGGGCCTGTCCTCCCCACTGCTGGCCTAACCGCTGGCTGCTTCTGGCCCATTTTTTCTTTCCAGGCACCGCTGAGGCCTTCTCCAAGCACCCATTGACCACTGCGGGCTTCCCCTACGCTTTGCTGTCCTCTCCTCCTCAGCTGTGACACATTTGACTTGTCGGACATGTTCCCACCCCACCTAGAAAGTCCGGTCCAGGACAATGTGTCTGCGGTGCCCTGGTCTATTCCTAGTGCCCAGCAGGGGCTCAGTAAGTGACTTTGCGTGGCCAGGGGCCCAGCTCTCAGGGTGGCTCAGCTGTTCCAGCCTCTCCCCTGGGATATGGACCCTCATGCCCAGTGGCCCGTCTCCCACCCTGCGGGGCAACTTCCTCCTGGACCTTCTGCTACAGCCAAGTCAGCCTCTTTTCCCTTCCTTCCCTCACTCCCTTCCCTCACTCATTTCCCTCACTCCCTTCCCTCACTCCCTTCCCTCACTCTGACCTGCCCCTCTCCACTGTGTCTGTATCTTAGTGAACCTGAGAGCCTCCCACTATCCAAAGCTAAGCTCAGTCAACAAAACCTGTACATTCCAAACATTTCCCAAACCCTCCCTCTCACCCTGTGCAGTGGTCACTACCATTGCTGGTAAGGCCCCACCCCCACCCCGCCAGGGGCCCTCCCACCGGGGTCAAAGTTGTCTACGAATCAGGTCTGACTACTCTGCTCTGACCTAGGACCTCACTGGCTTGTCAGGGCAGGCAAAGACCCAGCTCACTTCTCTCGCTGCACCCCTCCCTTTCTGCATTCCCTGGCTCGCCCCTCCCCACACTCCCCAACCGTGACTTGCTCTCTCTCAGTGCCATGACCTGGCACACACTGTTCCCTACACCTGTGTGTCCTTGTTTATCTTCTCTGTTAAACAAAATTCCTGTTCAACCACCCCAGTTTCACCTCCCTTCTGTCATCATTAGATAGGTTTCTTACCTCCTTCTTCAGTTAAATTTAAGATACTTATCAACAGGGGTGTAGAGCTTACTTAAGTACATAAATCAATCAATCAATGGGGCGCCTGGGTGGCTCAGTGGGTTGAGTGTCCCACTTCTGATTTCGGCTCAAGTCATGATCTCATGGTTCGTGAGTTCAAGCCCTGTGTTGGGCTCTGTGCTGACAGCACGGAGACTGCTTGGGATTCTCTCTCTCTCCCCCTCCCTCTGCCCCTCCCCTGCTCATGCTCTCTCTCTCAAAATAAGTAAACATGAAAAAAAAAGGCTAGGTAATTAACCCTATTCACACAACCAATAAGGATTTGAAGTAGAGTTTGAGGGGCGCCTGGGTGGCTCAGTCGGTTAAGCATCTGACTTTGGCTCAGGTCATGATCTCATGTTTCATGAGTTCGAGCCCCACATCAGGCTCTCTGCTGTCAGCACAGAGCCTGCTTTGGATCCTCTGTCTCCCCCCCCCTCTCTCTGCCCCTCCCCTGTTTGTGGTCTCTCCCTGTATCTCTCAAATTAAATAAATAAACCTAAAATTAAAAAATGAAGTAGAGTTTGAACCCAGGAACACATCTTCCTGCCCATTTCTTCCCTTGAGCCCTGGAGGCTTCTCAGGGGGCTAGGGGAGGGGCTGGGGCTGGCCCCAGGACCTTCTCTCTTCCCAGGGAAGGTGTGTTTAGGAGGCCTTCCCCCATGGCCCTGCCCAGCGTTTCCCAGCAAGGATTAGGCTGGCCCGGGAGAGCCCAGGGCTCTTATCCTACCCACACTGATCTAGAGTCTCCAGACATCTCCCAAGCCCCCTAGGGAAGATCACTTCCTGGAGGTCCCAGGCTGGGGATGAGGGAATGAGAGTTCTCCTTTGGTTCTTTAGTTCTGGGGGACACTGCCTTCCCCATGTTAATCCTCTCTCCCATTTCCTTAACCTGGAGTTTGCAATGAGAATGAATTAATAACTCCTTGGATTTCAGTGGACTTGAATATTTATAAAGCCTTTCCCCCTAGTTTGCCACTTTTGACGGTCCACTCCACTCTATAAGCTAGTTACATAGGACATTTGTGCTTTAATTCATTAAGAGTACACCTAGGCCTCCGAAAATACGCCAGTGTCCTCAATGGACTTCGGGGCCCACTCTGAGAAGTCACGGGGCTTGCTGAAGTTCACCCAGCTGCTTACGGTGGGGCCAAGGCTTGCACCAGGCAGCATTTAAGCCCAGGGATCCTACTTCAGCTGCGCTCGGAACTGAAAGGACCCCGCCTAGAACCAGTTTCTCTTCCCGTGAGCTTCAATCACTCCTCTCCCTGGGGGCGAGCTAGCTGGGAGCCGCACCCAACTCTCTTCAGACCACAGAGGACAAGCCAGGTGGATATTGAATCAGCCAGAAGCTCTCCTAGAGTTGGCCCTCCGCCTCCCCCTCTACCCACCACCTAGGAGGCCGTGTCCCTTCCTGAAGCGCCTTCCCCCAGCCTGCTCTCTGTATCATTTGCTCTCTGGACCTCTTGGGGATTCCTGCCACTCCTGGGCCGGTCTCTCCTCTGTATCCATATCCTTCGTTAATTTTCCACCTGCCCGCAGTCACTGAGCGAGCGGGACAGCAGTAGTGACCCAGGGCCTTGGCAGACAGAGGGCAAGGGAAGGAAGGGGTGGGTCTGGGGGCAGAATCCACAGGCTCCTCAGAGGCAGCTGTGGTGAGGTGTGCAGATTCACAGGCAGATGAGGTGGACTCTGGGAGTGTCTGCGTGTGACCTGGGTGGTAGTTTACTGGGTAATGACAAGGGACCTTTTCTGGGCCTCCCTCTAGTTCTCCAGGTAAAGCACATGATTTCTGATTTCCAGGATTTTTTTTTTTAAGTTCATTTATTTGTTTTGAGAGAGAGAGAGAGAGAGAGAGAGAGAGAGAGAGAATCCCAAGCAGGCTCCATACTGGCAGCACAGAGCCTGACTTGGGGCTCGAACTCACAAACAGCGAGTGAGATCATGACCTGAGCTGAAACCAACAGTCAGATGCTTACCAGACTGAACCACCCAGGCACCCTAGCTGTTGTTGTTTTTAATTGTAGCAAAATACACATAACACAAAATTTACCATTTTTAACCACTCTAAGTGTCCAGTGGAGTGGAGGTCAGTGCGTTCACACCGGGCAACCATTTCCACCATCCATTTCTAGAACTTTTCAACTGAAACTGAAACTCTATACCCATTAAACACAAACTCTTCATTCCTCCCTCCCCCAGCCCCTAGCACCCATCATTCAACTTTTGCCTCTACGAATTTGACTCCTCTAGGGACCTCATGTAAGAATCATGCATATTCTGGGGCGCCTGGGTGGTGCAGTCGGTTAAGCGTCCGACTTCAGCCAGGTCACGATCTCGTGGTCCGTGGGTTCGAGCCCCGCGTCGGGCTCTGGGCTGATGGCTCAGAGCCTGGAGCCTGTTTCCGATTCTGTGTCTCCCTCTCTCTGCCCCTCCCCCGTTCATGCTCTGCCTCTCTCTGTCCCAAAAATAAATAAATTAAAAAAAAAAAGACTCAGAAAAAAGAATCATGCATATTTGTTTTTTGGTGCCTGCCCTAAATCCCTGAGCATGATGTCTTCAAGGTCCATCCACGTGGTAGCATGTGTCAGAATTTCCTTTCTTAATTTTAAGGCTGAAAAATATTCCATTTTAAGTATATACGATATTTTGTTTATCCTTTTGTCTGTGAATGGACCCTTGGGTTGTTTCCACCTCTTGGCTGCTGTGAATACCACTGCAGTGAGCATTGGCATACAAGTATTTGTGTGGGTCTTTGCGGTTCTGTGGGGTATATACCAGGAGAATTGCTAGGTCATATGGCAATTCTATGTCTTATATTTTGAGGAAGAGACCACTGTTTCCCACAGCAGGTGCACTATTTTGTGTTCTCACCAGCGATGTCTGGGGGGTCCAACTTCTCCATATCCTCAGCAGTATTTATTATTTTCATTAAATTTTTTTTCTAAGTTTTTTAATTTACTTGAGAGAGAGAGAAAGGGAGAGAGAGAGAGAGAGAGCGAGCAGAGAGAGAGCAGAGAGGGATGGAGACAGAGAGAATCCCAAGCAGGCTCTGAACTGTCAGCACAGAGCCTGATGCAGGGCTCAAACCTATGAATCATGAGATCATGATCTGAGCCGAAACCAAGAGTCAGATGCTTAACCAACTGAGCCACCCAGGTGCCCCTGTTATTTTCATTTAAAAAAAAAAAATCTGTCTGTTGGAAATGCAAGCTGGTGCAGCCACCCTGGAAAACAGGATGGAGGTTCCTCAGAAAACTAAAGCTAGAACTACCCTACGACCCAGCAACTGCACTACTAGGCAATTCTCCACGGGATACAGGTGGGCTGTTTCGAAGGGACACGTGCACCCCCACGTTTACAGCAGCGCTGTCGACAATGGCCAAAGGACGGAAAGGGCCCAAATGTCCCTCGATGGATGAGTGGATAAAGAAGATGTGGTATATATAATATAATATAATATAATATAATATAATATAATATAATACAATATAATATAATATATATATAATATATATTACATTATTATACATTATTATATATATAATATTACATATTATATATGTATTATATTATATATAATATATATAATATACTGTATATATATAATATATTGTATATATATATTATATATATATATATACAATGGAGTATTACTCGGCAATCAAAAAGAATGAAATCTTGTCATTTACAACTACGTGGATGGAACTGGAGGGTATTATTAGTGAAATTAGCTAAGTGAAATTAGTCAGAGAAAGATAAATATTATATGACTTTACTTATATGAGGACTTGAAGAGACAAAACAGGTGAACATAAGGGAAGGGAAGCAAAAATAATATAAAAACAGGGAGGGGGACAAAACAGAAGAGACTCATAAATATGGAGAACAAACTGAGGGTTATGGGAGGGGTGGTGGGAGGGGGGATGGGCTAGATGGGGGAGGGGCACTAAGGAATCTACTCCTGAAATCATCGTTGCACTATATGCTAATTTGGATGTAAATTTTAAAAAATAAAAAATAAAATAAAAAAAATCTGTTTGCTTTTGCTATATTCATACTAATAAGTGTAAAGCGGTATCTCATTGTGGTTGATTTGCATTTTTCCCAATGACTGACGATGATGAGCATCTTTTCATGTGCTTATTGGTCATTTGTAGATTTTCTTTGAAGAAATGTCGTCTCAAGTCCTTTGCCCATTTTCTAATTAGGTTGTTTGTATTTTTGTTGTTGAGTTTTAGGAGTTCTTTATGTACTCTGGATATCAAACCCTTATCAGATACGGGATTTGGGAACATTCTCTTCCATTCTGTACACATTCTTTTCACTCCGTTGAGTGTCCTCCGGTGGACAAAGGTTTTTAATTTTGATGAAGTTCACTTTACCTTTTCTTTTGCCATTTACATTTTTGGTGCCATATTTAAGATTCCATCACTAGGGGCACCTGGCTGGCTCAGTCGGTGGAGCATGTGACTCTTGATCTTGGGGTTGTGAGTTCGAGCCCCACATTGGGTGTAGGGATCACTCAAAAATAAAAAATATTAAAAAAAAAAGAAAGAGTCCATCACTAAATACAAGGTATGAAGGCTGAGTCCTATGTTTTCTTCTAAGACTTTTTATGGTTTTAGCTTTTATATTTAGGTTTTAATCCATTTTGAGTTAATTTTTGAATATGGTGTGAGGTAAGGGTCCAACTTCATTCTTCTTTTGCATGAGGAAAGACAACTCAGTTTATCTAGTGTCATTTGTTGAAGAGAATGTCTTTTCCCCATTTAGTGGACTTAGTACCTTTATAAAAAACCTACTGGTCATAGATGTATGAATTTATTTCTTGACTCTCAAATCTGTTTCATTGGCCAGTATGTCTATCCTTATGCTAGTACCACATGGTTTTGATTATTATAGCTCTGTAGTGAGAATTTGAGCCTGAGTTGGGCTCTGTGCTGGCAGCTCAGAGCCTGGAGCCTGCAGCCTGCTTCAGATTCTGTGTCTCCCTCTCTCTCTGCCACCACCCCCCCTCAAAAATAAGCATTAAAAAAAAAGATTATTTGAGCTCTCCAGAGTCCCTTGTAATTACATATGCATTTGCAGATTGCTTTTTCCATAGCTGGAAAAAAAAAATCTGTTGGAATTTTGACAGGGATTGTGTTGAATCTGTCGATCGTTTTGGGGAATATCTTTTTTTTTTCAACTTTTTTTTTTTATTTTATTTATTTTATTTTTTATTTTTGGGACAGAGAGAGACAGAGCATGAACGGGGGAGGGGCAGGGAGAGAGGGAGACACAGAATCGGAAACAGGCTCCAGGCTCCGAGCCATCAGCCCAGAGCCTGACGCGGGGCTCGAACTCACGGACCGCGAGATCGTGACCTGGCTGAAGTCGGACGCTTAACCGACTGCGCCACCCAGGCGCCCCTGGAATATCTTAATACTAATCTTTCTACTTAAGAACATTTCCCATTTATTTAGGTTTTCTTTAAAAATTTTCAGCAATGTTTTATAGTTTTCTATGTACAAGTCTTTTACCTCCTTGGTTAAATTTTATTCTTAGGTATTTTATTATTGTAGACGCTATTGAAAATAGAATTACATTCTTCCTTTTTTTTAAATTTTTTTTTAATTTTTTTTTCCAACGTTTTTTATTTATTTTTGGGACAGAGAGACAGAGCACGAACGGGGGAGGGGCAGAGAGAGAGGGAGACACAGAATCAGAAACAGGCTCCAGGCTCTGAGCCATCAGCCCAGAGCCTGACGCGGGGCTCGAACTCACGGACCGCGAGATGGTGACCTGGCTGAGGTCGGACGCTCAACCGACTGCGCCACCTAGGCGCCCCTACATTCTTCCTTTTTGAGATTGTTTATTGCAGGGCCACCTGGCTGGCTCAGCCTTTAGGGCACAGGGACTGTTGATCTCGGGGTGGGGTGGGGGGGAGAATCCTGAGTTTGAGCCCCACGTTCGGTGTGGAGATTACTTAAAAACTAAAATAAGAAAGAAAGGAAGAAAGAAAGGATTGTTCGTTGTCTGTGTGCCAAAGCACAACTGCTTTTTTTCTATGTTGTTTTTGTACCCTGCTCTAGTAGCTTTAGCAGCCGTCTTGTGGATTTTTCCATAGTTAGGATCATGTCTCTGAAATACATATATTTTTACCAGTTCTTTTCCAACTTGGCTGTTTTTTCTTTTTCTGATCTAATAGCTCTGACTTCAGCTTCCAGTGCAAAGTTGAATAGCAGTGGTGAGAGTGGGTATTCTCCCACAATGACTTTCGCTCCTTAAAACAAAACCTACTTCTGTCCTAGGCGGTTTCGAGTTGCGAGAACCTTTCCGGATGGGTGGAGTAACCCCGAGTTGCAAGGGTGCGGAGAGAGAGCCTACAGGGCACTGCACGCAGCCCTTCCATTGGTTGTCCCATGCAGGGCCCCATGCTCGCACGAGGGGATGCAGCCAATCAGCGTGGCTCGTCTCTGCCCAGCCAGCCCGCGCTAGATCGCGTCGTCCTGTCCCTCCTGCCGCATGCCGGGAATTGTAGTCTGATGGGGCCTTTCCGCCTAGAGCTAAGGGAGCTCGGGAACTACTAGACCCAGCATGCCGCGCGCGCAGCCCGGCGGCTTTCAGGAGTACCCCGCCAACACTCTGGAGCAGGAGCCGGCGTCCGGGAGCAGGTGAGAGAGGTCTGCGGCCGGCGCTCAGGCCGCGGTGGGAGGCTCGGCCCCAGCTCCGCGGCTGCACTTGGAGGCGCACGAGGGCCAATCTCTCGCGTCGGAGGCCCCGGTGTTGGGAGCCCGTGGGCCGGACTGGCTGACCCTCTGGGTGGGCGGAAGCCGCCGGGATGTGCGTTGTGCGCGCTCCGAGCCTCCCCGGCCGCCCGATGGCTGCTCCGAGGCTGGCCATGCGCTGCCTGTGACCACGGACCTCGTGTCCGTGGTTCCCGGGGTTGCGGCGTAGTCTGCGTCCTCTTGGGGTATCTCCGAGCCTGCGCACCCCCTCCCCGCCTCCCAGGGGAGACCTGGGTTCTAGATTTGGCTCTGCCACCGGTCACGTATCTTCCTGCCTCTTCGAGATTCCGTTTGGCCTTCGCGAAATAGGGTGCTTTAAGGGTCCTCCCAGCCCCTGGTCCTCAGGTCCTTCAGTCAGTCTGGGCTCTTCCAGCTGTGCTCCAGGACTTGGGGGAAGAAGCCAAGGCAGTAGCAATTCCAGAGGTTCCCCGCAGGGTTGACGGTTGAGGGGATATAGTTGGGTGGCATTAAGTTATTTTAAGTGCGTTACCTAAGTGCCATCAGTCGACTTCCAGCCAGCCGGCCAGCCGTACTTCCCCGCCCCCCTTGCATTAACTTCTTCCTGTAAATGCCCTGGAGCCTAGCTCGGGAGAGGGCGGGGCATTCTGGGCCCCGAGATGAAAGGCTGGGGGTGGTGGGGGTGACCTGGGGAGCCGCAGCCGAGCATCTGCCTGTGGTGCTTGCCCCTGCAGGGAGTGCTCAGTGCCCCCTCCCTATGCCACCCCTGCGATGCCCCTGTCCCGCTGGCTGAGATCTGTGGGGGTCTTCTGGCTGCCAGCTCCCTGCTGGGCGCCCCAGGAGAGGTGGCTGGGTTCCCTCCTGCGGCCCTCCCTGGTGCACGGGTGCCCAGCCCCGGGGGCCTGGCACGGTGCCCGCTGCTGGTGCCAAGCGTGGACAGAGGAGCCTCGGTGAGTGTGGTGGGGTGAGAGGCTTTGGGGAGGGGAGCAGCGCTCAGGTTTCTGACTTGTGCCTCCTCTCCTCAGAGCACTTTACTCCTCCCTCAGAATGAATGGAAACCAGAAATTGGACCCTTATGCCCAAGAAAAGCAGAATTTCATCCAGCACTTCTCCCAGATTGTCAAGGTGCTGACCGAGGATGGCACGGGCCACCCAGAGATAGGAGATGCCGTTGCCCGGCTCAAGGAGGTGAGGGATTTGTGACTTCAGAGAGGGAATCTTTGGTTCATTCTATAAGCGTCTGGGGGTCCTGGCTTATAGGGGGGGAGCTGGCTTTTACCTGAGTGGCTCTGGGTCTCTGGAGGGGGCGGGGCCTGGGCAGGGATACTTAGTGCTTCAGGACTGCTTTGCATGAAGGGCGAAGAGGGTGAAGGCTTTAATCTGGTAAGTCTTTGATTTTGTTGAGAAAGGGAATTAGGTGTCCGAGGTCACAAGATGCTATTTTGACAGGGACCCGGGAGGAAGGCAGCCTGAGGCGGGCCAGGTGGAGCTAGGGCATCATCAGAAACCCCTGCTCCAGGAGAAATCTGGCTGGGAATTCTTTTTTTTTTTTTTTTTTTTTTTTTTTTAATTTTAGAAAAAGAGTCTGAGCAGGGGAGAGGGGCAGAGGGAGAGAGAATCACAAGCAGGTTTGTGGAGCCTGACACGGGGCTCAATCCTACAACCTTGGGATCATGACCACCACCTGAGCTGAAATTGAGATGCTCAACTTCCGGAGCCACCAGGCGCCCCCTGGCTGGGATACTTAAGTTGCCTAATTCTTTTATTCTTTTGGGGGGTATCTAGTAATTCTTTTTTTTTTTTAATGTTTATTTTGGGGGGGGGAGGGGCAGAGATAGAGGGGGACAGAGGATCCCAAGCAGGCTTCACACTGTCAGCACAGAGCCAGACATGGGGCTCGAACTCATAAAGCCAGAGATCATGACTTGAGCCAAAGTCGGACGCTTAACCGGCTGAGCCACCCGGGTGCCCCTATTTAGTAATTTTTATAAATACTGTTGAAGCTAGGAAAAGGTTTGCCTACGCTGGGATGGAGACTACAGGGGGAGGTGCTCCCAACGCATTAGAGCCTGTGGACGGCAGAAGGCAGAAGGCAAAAATGGAGTTCCCAGCAGGAGGAGACGCCCCTGGAAGACTGGGGGGTGGGTGCCCTCCTGAGCTCTCTTCTGGCCTACTTTGGGGCCTTGTCTTTTTTTTTCTTTAATGTTTATTTTTGAGAGAGAGACAGGAGACAGAATGCGAGTGGGCGAGGGGCAGAGAGAGCAGGAGACACAGAATCGGAAGCAGGCTCCAGGTTCTGAGCTGTCAGCACAGAGCCTGACATGGGGCTTGAACTCACGAACTGTGAGATCATGACCTGAGCCGAAGTTGGACACTTAACTGACTGAGCCACCCAGGTTCCCCGGCCTTGTCTTTAATACAGTGAGAGAGGCTTTTCACTTGCAGGCAGTTTGAATTGTGGATAGGAGGAGGTGGCTGGGAAGCATAGGAGAGGTGGGGACGGGGCAGGAACCTGGGAAGGAGAGACCTGAACTTGTCAGCCATTTCCGTGGCGTGAACCTTGCCTCTGGGTTCAAGCCCTGCTTTGGGCTCGGGGACAGATTTTGCTGTGCAGTATGGAGGCTTTAAATTTACTGAGGAATGCAGTGCCTGGCTAGGTCAGTCAGTAGAGTGTGTGACTCTTGATCTCAGGGTTGTGAGTTCAAGCCCCATGTTGGGCATGGAGCCTGCTTAAAAAAAAAAAAAGGAAAAGAAAAAAAATGTACCGAGGAAGACCACCCAGAGAGGGCTGGGGGCGGGGGAGCCACTCCAGAGACTCCCTGGAGGAGGAGCCGTGTTCGAGGAAGTTGAAGTTAGCTGGCGGTTGGAAGGGAGAGAGGGTGGGTAGCAATCTCGTAGCCGGCCCTCCGCGAACGCGCCGCCCCGCCCTCCCCCCTGCGCCCAGGTCCTGGAGTACAACGCTGTCGGGGGCAAATACCAGCGGGGCCTGACGGTGTTGATAGCCTACCGGCAGCTGGTGGAGCCCGAGAAGCAGGATGGCGACAGTCTCCGGCGGGCCCTGACCGTGGGCTGGTGTGTGGAACTGGTGAGAGGATGGGGCGGGGGAGCGGAGGTTTTACCAGGGTGGGGGCATCCTGGGGGGCGGGGAGGGAGGAGCCGGAAACTAATTTCTCCACGTGTTTCTGTGCGGCAGTAATCGAATTTGGACACCGAATTACCCCAAGGTTAACAAATGTGCAGAACCTCGTTGCCAGGGGGTGCATATTTAATCCACAAACTAGCGGTGGGCCAGGGCCTTGGAACTGGACATAAAGGTGTCACCTCTGGGGCACCCGGGCGGCTCATTCTGTTGAGTGTCTCTATTTGTTTTTTTGAAATGTTGATTTATTTTTGAGAGAGAGAGAGTGGGTCGAGGTGGAGGAGCGTCACGGCAGAGGTCCCGACTCGGGGCTCAGACTCTTGAATGGTGAGATCATGACCTGAGCTGAAATCAGACGCTCAACCAACTGAGCCGCCCAGGTGCCCCGAGCATCTAACTCTTGATCTCAGCTCAGGTCTTGATCTCAGGGTCATGAGTTTAGCCCCTAGCTGGGTTCCATGCTGAGTGTGGAGCCTACTTAAAAAAAAAAAAAAAAAAAAAAAAAAAAAAAAAAAAAGTCAAACTCTTTCCTCCGAACAGAGGATAACCACGCAGACGGTGTTGTTCTTCCAGAAGGTTAGTCCAAAGCAGAGACTGGAAACTTTCAGCCCACTGGTAGTTTTCAAAAGTTAAGGGCCCTAAATTTAATTAAGAAGAGATGTCACATAAAACCCCAGATTTCTGGCATTGCTTGGAAAATTGCTAGATCCGGGCCCAGATACCCACGTAGCAACAACTGGCTGACATTGAATCATAGCCACTGACCCCACAACAGGGCACGTGCTCTCTTGTGTGGCTCCGTCCTGCTCTGCTTTGCTCCAATCCCCTTGTCTCCTATGCCCGGTTCATTTGGCCCTTGAAGGGGCGTTGTTTCCTGGCCTGGCCTAATGCCTTCACTAGTGACAAGGAGACTGGGTCCCAGGAGGGGTGCCAGGCTCTGAGGAGGGTGGCAGCGAGCCCAGAAGGGAAGACTCTTAGGACATGAGGAATGACGGACATGCTGAGGCTTCTGGCCTGCCTCAGGGGAAGACGTGATGGGCTCGGGGTCAGCCATGCCGCATTCTCGGTTTGGTTTGGGCAGCGCGGGCGGGACTGTGGCGTGTGGCTGTTGGAAATTCCAGTCTGTAGCTTGTGAGTGAGATGGGGCTGGAGAAGAGGGATTTGCCTCCAAGGAGGTAAAGGGCTAGTGGCATCACTGAGGGACGGGTGATGGGCAAGGAGGCCCAGGGCAGAGCAGGGGCGCAGAGCTCGGGGACCAGGCGGGGGAGGATTTGAGGGCCCAGTGGTTCACCTGCTGGAGATAATTGTCATGAATTAGAGCTGCACCTGTGAGTGTTTCGGTTTTTAAACGTGGCGGTAGCGCTGTCCCTTCCCCAAGGTGCTTTTGAGCTGTCCCCCGTTGTTTTTGTTTGGGTGATTAAAAAAAAAAAGTATCTTGAGAGAGACCGAGAGAGCATGAGCGGGGGGAGGGGCAGAGAGAGAGAGAGAATCTCAAGCCGGCCCCAGGCTGTCAGCACAGAGCCCGATGCTTGGGCTCCCGAAACTCTGAGGTATGACCTGAGCCGAAACCAAGAGTCGGACGCTCAACCAACTGAGCCCCCCAGGCGCCCCTTGTTATAATCTCTGCTTTTATCTTTGTACCTCTGCCTCATTTCCTTCAATCTCTTACTTTTCTATCTCAGGATTCACCTCCTAGACACGAGGACATTTGCCCGTATATCCTCAGTACCGTGATCACTCGTGTCTTAGTTCATTTGGGCTGCTACGACAAAATAACACGGACTGGGGTAGCTTATAAAGAACAGAAGTTTATTTCGCCGAGTTCGGGGGGCTGGAGGTGGGAGATCACGGCACTAGGGTGGTTGGTGAGGCCCTCGTCCTGGGGCTGCGGCGGGGGGCACCTTCCTGCTACACCCTCTTGTGGCAAAAGGGGCCGGGGACCTCTGGAGGCCTGTCGTGAGGGCCCTGTCCGGGTGCCCACACACCTCCCGGAGGCCCCGCCTCCTCATCCACGGTTAGGATTTCAACATACACATTTGCAAGGATACATTCAGGCCATAGCAACGTTCCGGGGTAATTTATTTAACACGGTACAGTGATATTACCTAATGTATATTTCTTTTTTTTTTTATTTCATAAACGCCAAATTTAATATATTGTCTGGTGGCTTTAGGTCATATTCCTTTCTCCTTGACCTTAAAATTCTTCCAATATCCATCCCTCTTCTGGCCTTGGGAGAGTCTGATTTTTTTTTTTTTTTTTTTTTTTTAATTTACATCCAAATTAGTTAGTATAGAGTGCAACAGTGATTTCAGGAGTAGATTCCTTAGTGCCCCTCCCCCAGTTAGCCCATCCCCCCTCCCCCAACCCTTCCTGTAACCCTCAGTTTGCTCTCCATATTTATGGGTCTCTTCTGTTTTGTCCCCCTCCCTGTTTTTATATTATTTTTGTTTCCCTTCCCTTATGTTGCTTTGTTTTGTCTCTTAAAGTCCTCATATGAGTGAAATCATAGGATTTTTGTCTTTCTCTGACTAATTTCACTTAGCATCATAGCCTCCAGTTCCATCCACGTAGCTGCAAATGGCAAGATTTCGTTCTTTTTGATTGCCGAGTAATACTCCCTTGTGTATATAGACCACATCTTCTTTATCCACTCATCCATCGAGGGACATTTGGGCTCTTTCCATCCTTTGGCTGTTGTCGACAGCGCTGCAGTAAACGTGGGGGTGCACGTGTCCCTTCGAAACAGCCCACCTGTATCCTGTGGAGAATTGCCTAGTAGTGCAGTTGCTGGGTCGTAGGGTAGTTCTAGCTTTAGTTTTTTGAGGAACCTCCATCCTGTTTTCCAGGGTGGCTGCACCAGGTTGCATTCCCATAATGTATATTTCATAGTTAAATTTCCTCATTGTCCACAAAAAGTCCATTCTAAGTTGTTGTTGTTTTTTTTTTAAATACTCAGGATCCAGTCAAGAGTAATGGGTTCTTCTTCGATCTTTAATCTTTAATTTTTTTTTTTTAACATTTATTTATTTTTGAAACAGAGAGAGACAGAGCATGGACGGGGGAGGGTCAGAGAGAGAGGGAGACACAGAATCTGAAACAGGCTCCAGGCTCTGAGCGGTCAGCACAGAGTCCAACGCGGGGCTCGAACTCACGGACCTCGAGATCATGACCTGAGCCGAAGTCGGATGCTTAACCGACCGAGCCACCCAGGTGCCCCTTTAATCTTTAATCTTTAGAATAGTCCCTCCAGCATAACTGACTAATACTGTGGATAGGTTTCTCATTTAGTTGAGACTCTGGTACTGGTGTGTATTTTTTAAGTCCCCTACAAAACAGGAAGTGCAGTTGGGTTCCGAACTGCAGTGGGACGGAGGAGACTGAGGGAAGCCATAGAACGAACGCCCCTGGAAACCGTGTGGGTTGAGTGGGAACGGTTGGAACCAGGTGGAAGAGAGTGGACCGGGGGCTTCAGTGGAAGCATGTCACTCAGAGTAAACACTATGTACATAGGACACGTGCCTCCGATATGGGGGCCCAGAGCCTGCCCCAGGGTGAGGGCAGACATGGCGGTGTGGATGGACGCCTCCTTCCCTGAGGATTCACGTGGGAAAAGAGCAGCGGCCACCTTAGTCCTTTCTGTATGGGGCACGGCAGAGCCGACGGGTGGCGCTGGGGGCTCCGAGCGAGGCAGGGCCGCTGGTGCACAGAGTTCAGGGCGGAGTGAAGATCTAAACCGTGTTCTGGAAGGCCGTGTTCGAAGTCTCGGAACCTGACTACAAGAAGTATTGGGGTACGCGGCGGCGTTTCGCTCTCTGTTACACATGCATTTGTTACACATCGGCTCCGGGGCTGGCTGTTTGAGCCTCTGGGAGCTCCGGGGGGGGCAGATGTTGGCCTTGCCTCTGAGGACCTCACAGCCCGCTGGGAAAACTCGTGTATCCTGGGGACCTCAGGAAGGCTGGGACTTAGAAGCCCTGGGCTGCTGTTTGAGTGGTTAAATGGTTAAGACCCATGGTGAAAGTTACCAGGGGTCAGACTTCGGTTCTGTCCCTATTAGACCTGCACCCTTAGATGAGCTCCCTGAGGTGGGGCTTTGTCCCGCACACGGGTGTGTAAGCAGAGTGCCCGGGGACGACACGGGAACAGCTGCCTTTTATTCCAGAAGTCAGGTAAAGTCAGACTGCATGAAGGAATCTTCCTTTCAGCATTCAAGGAAGTTTTTGGTCAGGGAACAGTCTGTGAAGATCTAACCTCCCTGACCCCGGGGTCGTCTAGGGCTGCGTGTTTGGGGATGTCTGAGATCCGTTGGGAGCCTCTCACTCTGGAAATGAGAGCTGTGACCCCACGTTATACCTGGAACGCCAGATCCAACGAAGTGCTAGGATTTCCCGAAGTCCCACAGCACAGCACAGATGTCCCAGCCGCTCCGTCACCGGCAGAAGGAGCACCTCCGAGGAGACTGAGGGTCTTACCCCACTCTTCCTTCTCCTGTAGCTCCAGGCTTTCTTCCTGGTGTCGGACGACATCATGGATTCATCCCTCACCCGGCGGGGGCAGGTCTGCTGGTATCAGAAGGTGCGATACTACTGGGCGAGAAGCCAGCGGTGGGCGTGGCAAAGGGCCTGGGGTGGTGGTGACCTCGAGCCTGCCGAGGTGTCCACAGTGGCCAGAGATTGACCGCATGTTTCTTCTGCGTCCCTGACAGCCAGGCATAGGTCTGGATGCCATCAATGACGCGTTGCTTCTGGAAGCATGTATCTACCGCGTGCTGAGGCTCTACTGCCGGGAGCAGCCCTATTACCTGAACCTGATTGAGCTCTTCCTACAGGTGTGCTGCAGGCCTGGCCTCCCTGGGCCACTTTCATCTAGCTGCGCTTGGGGCGCGGGAGAGCGCTAGGTCTGCCTGGAAGGGAACAAAGCAGGGAAGGGTGCCAGGCAGGGTGGTGGCAGGAAGGGCTTCCCTGGTCTCCGTGATCGGCTCAGTATGGGCCATGAGGCTTGGGGCCCTCTCCCTCTTTTTTTTTTTAATTTATTTTGAGAGAGTGAGCGAGTGAGCCACTGGGTGGGGGAGGGGCAGAGAGAGGGGGAGAGAGAATCCCAAGCAGGCTCCCCACTGACCACGCAGGGCCCGATACAGGGCTCGAACCGTGAGATCATGACCTGAGCCGAGATCAAGAGTCAGACGCTTAACCAACTGTGCCACCCGGGCACCCCAAGGGCCCTGTCCTTGCTGCCTCTCTGACTGCCCATGGCATGGGATGTGGGTCCCAGGATTTCAGGGTTTCCCAGCCCTGGAGAAAGGCAAGGTTATGGGCCATCTTCCTCCTCAGAGTTCCTATCAGACTGAGCTCGGACAGACGCTGGACCTCATCACGGCCCCCCAGGGCAATGTGGATCTCAGCAGATTCACTGAAAAGAGGTGAGGGATGGTGGGAACTGCATCTGGATGGCCCGGGAGGGCTGTGCTGGGCACTGCCCTTCTGAGCGGTGTATCTTCTCCCCTGCCCAGGTACAAGTCCATCGTCAAGTATAAGACCGCTTTCTACTCGTTCTATCTTCCTGTGGCTGCCGCCATGTACATGGTGAGTGAGCCTCCCCACCCTTGCTGCCCCCGATGGGGCTTTTGGACAAGAGGGCACAAAGCAGACATCTTCGGGCAGTCTCGTGCCCCCACTGCGTGGCTGTGTGACCTCGACCAAGTTACTTAAGCTGTCTGAGCCTGCTCTCAGCTGTAAGATGATAAAGTTCCCTCCCCAGGATTTTTATGACCATTAGCCAAGGCAAGGGACGTGAAAGCAGTCAGCCCGTCGAGTCTGGATGGGAGTGGGGAGGAGGTCACACGGTGTGATGTGGAGAACCCTGGGCTAACTGCGCAGACCTCGCTTCTCCATTTCCCTTTTCATCGCGCAGAAGTGGTAAATGGTGAAGGGTTAGGAAGAAGAGTGTTGCCTGGGGTCCGCAGGCCTCGGGCTGACCCGCCTCTGCTGGCCCTCACCCGGAGGCCCCGCTGGCATAAGCGGGTAGAGGTTGGGACGGTCCAGACGTCCTGCATCCGGGCGGCCAGGCATGTCTGAAAGGAGAGGGGAGATGATTTGGGGGCTGTGCTGAGGCCAGCCCCCCCCCCCCCCCCCCGCCCCCTGAGCAGCAGCAGGGAAAGCGGAGGCCCCACTGGAGTTGGGCTCACCGCTCCCCTTTCCGCCGTAGGCGGGCATCGATGGGGAGAAGGAGCACGCCAGCGCCAGGAAGATCCTGCTGGAGATGGGGGAGTTCTTCCAGGTGCAGGTAGGAAGGTGCCGGTGGGAGCAGGCCACAGCTTCCTGTCTCCGGATCCTCTCCACTCTGCCTTTTCTGCTCCTGCCAGGATGATTACCTTGATCTCTTTGGGGACCCCAGTGTGACAGGCAAGATCGGCACGGACATCCAGGACAACAAATGCAGCTGGCTGGTGGTTCAGTGTCTGCAGCGGGCCTCTCCAGAGCAGCGCAAGGTCCTTCAGGTGCCGGAGAGAGGGCTGTGGACCTGGGCTCGTAAGGAGGGGGACGGGGCAGTGATTCTCAAGTGGGGGTGCTTTTGCAGACGTTTTTCTGTTGTAACTTGGTGTGCGCACGCGCTACAGGTGCCTCCTGGGTAGAGGCCGGGAAGCCGCCAAAAGCACAGAATGCACAGAACGGCTTCCCCCCGCAGGAGAGTCTCCAGCCCTGAGTTTGAGTAGTGCCCAGGTTGAGAAGCCCCGGGGGAGAAGAAACTGAGTCCTGAGCCAGTATCTGAGCATTTGGGGTGGGGAGACGGAAGTTCAAGATCGGAGGCGCTCAAAGACCCTGGAAACCGGAGGCGGGAAGTAGTGACCAGCGATAGAGATGTTCTGGAATCTGTGCATGAGGGGCGTGCCGGGCACCCGGAGGCGCTGGTGGGGTAGGCTGAGCCCGTTCTCCTGCCCCCAAACCCTTCCAGGAGAACTATGGGCAAAAGGAGGCCGAGAAGGTGGCCCGGGTGAAGGCGCTCTACGAGGAGCTGGAGCTGCCGGCCGTGTTCGGGCAGTACCAAGAGGACAGCTACGGCCGCCTGATGGGCCTCATCGAGCAGCACTCTGCGCCCCTGCCCCCGGCCATCTTCCTGGGGCTGGCGCACAAGATCTACAAGAGGAAAAAGTGACCCGGGGACCGGGAGGGGTTGGGCGAGGCGGGGCCTCGAGGCGCTCAATAAATTGTCGAACCTTGTCGTGGTCCTGTTCCTGCTGTGCTAGTCGGGGGCGCGGCTCCGGCCAGGGTGGGCAGGGGTGGGGGTGGCTGCACGGAAGCGGGACCAGGGGGCCTTGCCTTCGGGACCCCTGAGGACCGAAAGCCTAAGACCTCGAAAGCTGCACGCTGGGCCTCGGTGGGTGACACAGGCGCGACGTCAGGCGCTGGGGGCTGGGTCTGAGCCATGCCACGCCCATGCGTGAAGGGGCGCGGCTGCGCAGCGCCGGCGGGTTGTCCCAGCGCCACCACCCCCCCCCCCCCCTCCTTCCAGTCTGTGCGGTCCGGCGGGGACCTTGGGAGCCGAGGAGGAGCCCGCTGCAGCGGCTGCGGGAGGAGGCCCCTGGTGAGGAGGGCTCGGCCTCGGGACGCGAGAGAGGGGGGGCGGGAGAGGGGAGCAGTGAAGCTGCCTAGAGGAGGAGCGGGGCGGCGGCTGGGTGATGGGGACCAGCGCGGAGAGAATGGACGAGCACGGGGTCCCAGCGCAGGTGCACCGAGGCCGCCGAGCTCTGTGCCGGCCGACCTGCCACGCGGACCCGACACGCTGCCCCTTTCGCGCATTGAGCGGCCAGACGCGCCATCCCCCACCCGGCTTCAGAGCATCTGGGCGGGGCCTCCCTAGGCCCCTTCCCCTGGGAGTGAAGGGCAGGCTGGGGAAGGGGCGGCGGTGGGGTGGGGTGGGGTGGGGCGGGGGCCAGACCGCAGCAGAGACGATCTGGGGCTCCATTCCGGGCCCCATCCTTTTTCAAGCCCCCGCACCTCCACGGAGATCCAGAGCGCAGCCGCATTCTCTGACCCTCCCCGCCCCATTCCCGGGGGGCTCCCTTCGGCTCCACCTGCAAATACTGCAGTGGAAACTAACGGTCAGTCGGTGGACATTTGCATCTCATTTAAATATTGTCCGAAGCGGCCGGCGCCTTTCATGCCTGCTGCAGCTGTCAGTCACCTCGGTGTCCTTCCCGCGGCCCGCGCCCTCTGTGGCTGGGTTTCACCGTCCCTGTCTTCCAGGTCTGCGTCTGCGGTTGCCAGGTAGGCGGGTGTGAGAGGCCCGATCCTCCTGATTGTCGAGAGGCCATCCCGTCGCCGGCGGCACAATGCTGTCCCCTCAGAGGGCTTTACTTTGCAACCTCAACCACATCCACCTCCAGCATGTCTCTCTGGGCCTGCACCTGTCCCGCCGTCCTGAGCTACGGGAGGGGCCCTTGAGCACGTCCCCTCCCCCAGGGGACACCGGGGGCAAGGAGAGCCGGGGCCCCTGCAGCGGGGCCCTGGTGGATGCCAATTCCAACAGCCCAGCCGTGCCCTGCCGCTGCTGCCAGGAGCACGGGCCAGGCTTGGAAAACCGGCAGGACCCGGCCCAGGAGGAAGAGGGGGCTGCCTCCCCCTCGGACCCGGGCTGCTCCTCCTCGCTCAGCTCCTGCTCAGATCTTAGCCCTGACGAGACCCCCGTCTCCGTGTACTCGCGGGGCCTCCCTGGCGACGAGCATGTCCGCCCTCGGCCCAGCATCACCCCCCTGGAGCAGGGCTCCCCACTGGCTTCCGCAGGCCCTGGCGCCTGCTCCCCGGACAGCTTCTGCTGCTCGCCCGATTCCTGCTCCGGAGCGTCCTCCCCTCCGGGCCCTGGCCTGGACTCCAACTGCAACGCCCTGACCGCCTGCCTGGAGCCCCCCTCCCCGGGGCTGGAGGAAGACGACGAGGGTGGGGAGCAGGACCTCCCTGCCTCCGAGCTCCCAGAGGCGGATGATGATGATGGGAAAACCGACGCTGGGAAGACGGAACCCAGCTGGAAAATCAACCCTATCTGGAAAATTGACACGGAGAAAGCGGAAGCCGGCTGGAGAATCGCGGAGAACAATAACTCTAGCTGCAAAATCAGTGGGCATAGTAACTCCAGCTGGAAAACGGAACCCGGACAACTCGACTCCGGGCGCAAAACCGCCTCGGGGGTAGCCGACCCCGGCTGGAAAGCAGACGCGGGGAGAGCCGAGGCGGGGTGCAGGCGTGACGTCAGCGAGGAGCCGGCGGCTCGCCGGACCGTCACGTCTTTCCACGAGCTGGCCCAGAAGCGCAAGCGGGGCCCGGGGCTGCCCCTCGCGCCGCAGGTCAAGAAGGACCGCAGCGACTGGCTCATAGTCTTCTCGCCCGACAGCGAGCTGCCCCCCAGCGGCTCCCTGGGCGGCTCCCCGGCGCCGCCGCGGGAGGTCACCACCTTCAAGGAGCTGCGGTCCCGGAGCCGCGCCCCGCCCCCGCCGCTGCCGCCCCGCGACCCCCCGGCTGGCTGGGCCCTAGTGCCGTCCCGGCCCCCGCCCCCGCCCGTCCCGCCGCGGAGGAGGAAGAACCGGCCCGGGCTGCAGCCCATCGCCGAGCGGCCGCCCGAGGAGGGCAGGCCGGGCAGCCCCGCGGCTGGAGAGCAGGCCCCGGCCGCCCGGGAGCCCGAGGAGCCGGGCGCGCAGGCCGGCCGTGCGGGTAAGCGGCCGCGGGGAAGCGCGGGGCGGAGGCGGGGCGGGTGGGGGTGGGGGCCGGGCTGCGGCCCCGCCCCCGCCTCCGGCCCGCCCCCTCCGTGGGTGCCGCCCGCCGCCCCCCTCCCGCAGACCGCCTCCCCCCCCCCCCCGGCCGCCGGCGGCGAGCGCTCCGGGAGGGGACCCTGGGGGGCGCCGCCGGGCCGCGGCACTAACTCTCTGCTCCCTCTTTCTCCGCCCGCCCCGCCTGGCTGCCGCCCCGCCCCCGCCGCCCCGCCCCGCCCCCCGCTGCAGCCGGTGCCCCCCCGCCGCCGCCGCCGCCGCCCGCCCCCCGGGCCGCGGCCGACGCGCGCCCCCTGCTGGAAGGCGCGGGCGCGGTGGGAACCCCGCCTCGGGCCGGCCCGCCCCGCGCGGGACTGCGGCTGCTGCCCGTGCGCCTGTCCCCGGTGGGCGCGCACTCGCCCCCGGCCCGGGGGGCCCTACCCTGCCTGGCCAGCCCCGAGCTGGCACTGCTGCTGTCCCCGCTCTTTCCCAGAAGCAGCACCTTCCCCGCCGCGGCCCCCCCGCCCCGCCAGGTGCCCGCCCCCCCGCTGCCACCGCCGCCGCGCCCGCCGAAGGCCCCCGGCCGGACCAGGAGCCCGCCGCCTCCGCCCAGGCTACGTAAGACGGACCCGGGCCCGCCCGCCCCCCGCGCCCGCCCGCCCGCCTGCCCGCCTGCCGCGGGGCTGGGCCCTGGGCCTCGAGGTCCGGGCGTGGGGGGCGCGGGCCGAGGGCGTCCCAGCTAGCGCCGGGCGACGGGCCTCGGGTCACGCCCCCCGCGCACCGGGGCGTGGGGGGGGGGTGTGCTGGCCGCGCCTCGCTCGGGGGGTGGGAGAGAGGCTGGCTCGGGACCCGGTGGGCCCCGCCCGCGCCTCCCAGCCTCCCGATCCCCGGCCGCCCCTCCCGCTGCGTCTCCTCCCACTCCCGGAGGTCGGTCTGTCTGTCCGTCCATTGGCCCAGGCCCCCCACGTGCTCCCCGGGCTGCCCTCCCTACACGCGTCCGGCCGGCGGGGAGCGCGCAGTCCCGCCCGGGGCCTTCGGGGCGGAGGTGGGCGCGGGTGCGGGCGGCGCGCGCGGGGCGGGGCGGGGGGGGGGGGCGCTGCGCCTGGCCCTGCCCCCGGCCCTGCCCCCTTGCGGCCTGCGGGCGACCTGTGCGCCGGCCCGGCGTCCTCGGGTCACCCTCGGGTCACGCCGCCGCGTTCTTCCTTCACCCCAGCCCGGAGCTCCTGGTCGTTCGCCGGCGCCCCCGGGGCCCAGCGACGGTGGATGGCAGAAACCCAGGGTGGGGCCGGCCAGCTGCAGGAGCAGAAGAAAGGTAGGACGCTCGGACTCTTGACCCCGGCTGCCGAGTCGGCTGCGGCTGGTGTGGACGCCCGGCCCCCGGGGTCACGGTGCGCGAACCGAGGGTCTGCGGGGCCCTCGGGTGAGCGCGGGCACCGACCTCCCTGCCCGGCCCTCTTAGGGCTCCTGATAGCCGTCAGCGTCTCGGTGGATAAGATCATCTCGCATTTTGGGGCCGCCCGGAACTTGGTTCAGAAGGTGAAGGTGTCTGTGGGGGAGGCAGCGGGGGCGAGAGGGGACCCCCGGGGCCCGCACGCGCGGTTTGCAGGGAGGCCGACGTGCCGCGTTGTGCCCGCCCCCAGGCGCAGCTGGGGGACAGCCGGCTGAGCCCAGACGTGGGGCACCTGGTGCTGACCACCCTCTGCCCGGCCCTCCACGCCCTGGTGGCCGACGGGCTGAAGCCTTTCCGGAAGGACCTCATCACCGGGCAGCGCCGGAGCAGCCCCTGGAGCGTGGTGGAGGCGTCGGTGAAGCCAGGTGGGGCGGGCCCGGGCGGGGCGGGGCGGGGGCGCGCGCAGGCCTGGGCCCGGCTGATAACGCGGCGTCCGCAGGCTCCGGCACCCGCTCGCTGGGGACCCTGTACAGCCAGGTCAGCCGTCTGGCCCCGCTGAGCAGCAGCCGCAGCCGCTTCCACGCCTTCATCCTGGGCCTCCTCAAGTGAGTGGCCCTGTTTTCTGGCGCTCCTCCCAGCCCCGGGGACCTCGCGGGTGCACTGGTGGGACGCAGCGGTGCTCTGGTTCCCAGAGAGGGCTGTCGCCTCTGCGAAGCTCATCTCTCATCCCGGACTCCGTTTTTCCTGCCACCCCCAGCACGAAGCAGTTGGAGCTGTGGTTTTCCAGCCTCCAGGAAGACGCAGGTCAGGCCCTGAGCCGCGGGGAGGGGGGGCGGGCACCTCTCCTGTCGGTCCCACTGACGTCAGAGTGACTTTGGCCCCAGGCGCGACTTTGATTACCCTGCCGCTTCAGGCTTTCAGTGCTTCCCGTCGCCCATAACAGGAGAGACCCAAGTCCTCACCGACACCTCCAGAAGCTTGGTTAGCAGGCCTCTGCCTTCTTCCCCGGCCTCCAGGTCTGGGGCTCTCCCCGGGCCCCGGGGCAGTCTTCTTCCCCATCCTTCCTGCCCCACGGCCCTCTTTGGGTCGTCTTTACCCCAGGAGGCCTGCTCATCTTCATCCCTCGCGGCGTCCTCCTTCCCTGAGGCTCCGGGTTGCTCCCTCGGCCTTCAAGGCCCCCTTTCCCTCGTGCGAGTTATGTGCCACCCTTGTTCCGCGGGCCCGGGTTCCGCCGGGGCAGGGGCGCGTGGGCTCTGTGCCCCCAGCGTGGACGGAGGCCGGACCGGGGCCCGACGGCAGCCTGCACGTCCCCAGGCCTGCTGTCCCTCCTGTATCTGCCCACCGGCTTCTTCTCCTTGGCCCGCGGCGGCTGCCCCGCGCTGACCACCGAGCTGCTCCTGCTGCTGCAGCCGCTGTCCGTGCTCACTTTCCACCTGGACCTGCTCTTCGAACACCACCACCACCTGCCCCTGGGCCCGCCTCCCACCGCCCCCGCCCCGGGCTCGCCTCCGGCCCTGCAGCACACCGTGCGGGCTGTGCTGCACTGGGGGGGGCGGCTGGCCCAGAGCCTTCGGGGGGCTTCCGGGGAGACGCCTCCAGGCCCTTCAGCTCCCGCGAGCCCCCCCGCACCCGGCGGCTGGTGGGAGCAGCTGACCCAGGCCTCCCGGGTCTACGCGTCCGGGAGCGGCGAGGGCTTCCCTCTCCCCCGGTGGAGGTCCTGGCGTCCCTCCGGCACCGCCGAAGGCGCCCAGGACGGGCCCCTGCCCGCGGAGGAAGCGGCACCAGGCAGAGGCGTGTGGCTGGGGAGACTGTTTGGGGCGCCGGGGGGCGTCACAGAAGCCGACGGTGGAGCCTTGAAGTCCAGGTAATGGGGTAGCCGGGCCCCTCCAGGACTCTGGCCCCTTCTCAGAGCCCCCAGCCATCCCAGTTGGAAACTATAGAGACCGTTTGTGCCAGAGGTTGGCTGGCTTGTCTCCCTAGGGCCCGAGCGGCAGGTGGTTCCCGTTAGGCCCGCCCTGCAAGCCCCGCAGGTGCCCTCTGTGCTCTTGCCCTGGGGTTTGGCCACGGTGGCCTCGGCCTGTCCAGTGAGCCTCGGGGCCTCCCTGAGCCCGCTGGTCCCAGAGGCCCCTTCCGGGGCATCGGTGACCTTGGTGGGCGCCCCCCCCCCGCTGATCACCGATCACCGTGCGGGTGCCTGTGTCCTGCAGCTGCCTCCGTGCTCCCAGCAGTGACCCGTCCCTGACCTGTTTTGAGTCAGGCGCCCCCCCCCCCCCACGTCTTCCCTCCTCCCAAACCCCGGGTTCTTGGGTTCTTTTTCTGGATGCCCGGTGACCCCTGTGACCCTGTGTCCTTCGTCCAGGAGACCGTCCAGCTGGCTGCCGCCGACAGTGAGCGTGTTGGCTCTGGTGAGGCGGGCGCCACCTCCCGAGACTCTGTCTTCCCCCGAGGAGCCTGAGGCCGCAGCCCCGAGCGCCCCGCAGACCCACAGGTCAGGAGGGCGGCTTCTGCTTGGGGAGAGTGGGGGTCACGGCGGTCGTGGCGCAGAGGCCTGGGGCCACGAGGTCAGCTGGTGACCAGTGTGACCCTGCTGCCTCTCAGCCCGTTTCTCTCTCGTCCGTTGGCGATGGTCTTAGGAAGACTAAGCCTAAGTGTGTGAGGCCTGTGGTGCCCGGCGGGTGCCTGGGACAGGTCACTTGCTGCTGTCCTCTGAGGGGTCATGCTTCCCTGAGGGTTTTTCAGGTTCAGACCTGCTTCTACTCCGGAGTCTGGCCTCAGCCTGGTTGTCTCAGTGCACCTAATTAGGTTTCTTTTCTTTTCTTTTTTTTTTTTTTTTTTTTTTAAATTTTTTTTTTTAACATTTTTTATTTATTTTTGGGACAGAGAGAGACAGAGCATGAACGGGGGAGGGGCAGAGAGAGAGGGAGACACAGAATCGGAAACAGGCTCCGGGCTCCGAGCCATCAGCCCAGAGCCTGACGCGGGGCTCGAACTCACGGACCGCGAGATCGTGACCTGGCTGAAGTCGGACGCTTAACCGACTGCGCCACCCAGGCGCCCCTTCTTTTCTTTTTTTAAGCTTATTTATTTTGAGGGAGAGCGAGCGCGAGTGCAGGGGAGGGACAGAGAGAGAGAGAATCCCAAGCAGGCTCCGCACCGTCAGCACAGAGCCCCATATGGGGCTTGAACCCATGAATCGTGAGATCGTGACTTAAGTGGAAATCCAGAGTCAGCCGCTTTACCGACTGCGCCACTAGGCGCCCCTGAATTCAGTTTCTTGGCTTTTCCTTCGCTCAACGATTCTTTTCAAGTCCTTCTTACGAGCCGGGCGTTATGCTCTGGGAGGGAACGCGAAGGCACGGGCACTGGAGTCCGTGCCCTCACGGAGCTTGTGGCCCAGGGAGGACCCCGGTGCAGGAACGCGCAGTCCCGTGTGGTGGATGCTCTGGGAGGGGAGGACTGAGTCCCTCGGGGCCAGGTCTGGGGGCGCAGCTGTGTAGGGGGTACCAGGGTGATGGCAGCAGCGAGATGCCTGAGGCCTCAGTGGGTGGGAGGAACCCGGACTCCATCCTTGAGGCCCTGGGAGGCAGCCTGGGGGGACGGGGGCAGGGAGAGGTGAGCAGACCCTGCCCTGGGGCCCAGGAGTGAGGACTGCAGTGGCGTCCAAGAGGAGGGCAGATGGAGTGAAGGAGATACAGGCGCCAAACAAGTTTTTCGGGGGGTGGGGACGATTGGATGTGGGGTCAGGACGCTGCACATTCTGGCAGGAGACCCCCCCCCCCCCCCCCAGGGTGGGGGAGAGCAAGGGGGTGTGTTTGCAACCGAGGGGGCCTAGGAGGAGGAACTGGTCCTGAGGGGGGGACTGGTGGGGAGGCCGGGCAGTCGGTCCCCACGCCTCTCCCGGAGCCTCACCTGGCCTGTCCCTCCGGTCCGCAGGGCAGTGCGCGCGCTCTGTGACCACACGGCCGCGGGACCCGGTCAGCTGAGCTTCCGGCGCGGGGAGGTGCTGCGAGTCCTGGGCACCGTGGACGAGGACTGGCTCCGCTGTGGGCGCGATGGCGCCGAGGGGCTGGTGCCCGTGGGGTACACGTCTCTGGTCCTCTAGGCCGAGGGCCTTTCCGGCTGCGTCGCCCCCCCGGGAACGGTGACCTGTGCAGGCGCCGCAGAAGCATTGGCCTGTCTGCAATATGACCTGTCGCCCCCCCCCCCGACCCCCCCGCGTCCGTGTCTGCCGATGTGAGATCCGCTCTCCATCCTCCCTGAAACCTGCTCGTCTTCTAAGTACGAAAGGAATTTCCCTCCACCTCCCTCCTCTTCCCACCTGCGTAAGGAACCGTTTCCCTTCCCAGCCGCACCTCTGCCTTCGTCGTCTGCGAGCGGACCGTCCCCACACTGGAAGGGCCTGGTCTCTTTCCTGCGCATGGACACCCCGCAGCGCCCACGTTGCTTGTATTTATTCTGTGCTCCCGACCCCCCTGCTGGGTGGGCCCGTGGTGCCGGTCCGCCCGCCCCTCCTTTGTCCCAATAAAGTGTGGGCGCTGAACTTGTGTGTGTGTCACTGGCTCCAGGGCAGAGGCTGCGGGTCGGGGAGAGGCCCCCTCCTGCCGGCCCTGGGTCCTCACTGCTCCCCGCGCTGTGGAGAAGCGGCCGATTGGTGCAGAACCTCACAGGTGCTCCTCGGTGGAGGCCTGACTGCGTGTCTTAGGAGCCCGAAGGGACCAAGGCGGGTGGGGAGGCCTGGGCTTCCCGACTGTGCTCCCACGACCCCGACCGAGGTGCTGGGCAGGATTAGCGGGTTGCAGGGAGGGACGCCCTTCCAGGTAATGCGCCCACTCTGCGGTGACAGAGGTTCAGACAGCACAATAAGGGGTTGTCTGTTACTCCGTGGGGAGCGTCACCAGGAAGTTAGAGGACAGGACACCTAGGGGAAACAGAACCAGGAGAGCAAAAGATGCTGACGTTTTCCTTTACCTTGGGGCAGGAAGGTCAAGGGGATGACAGGCTGGCGCAGGGAGAGGGTGGCGTGGAGCCTGACACCTTACACTTTTGCTGTTTCCTGACTTCCTGCTCCCCGTTCCTGGCCGGCTTGTGTCACTAATCTTGCTCTGATTTCGTTTTGTGTCTGGCTGCCCTCCCAGTGTCGCTACCCTCCCAATTTCAGGCCTGAGTTTGCATTTCAGGTGTGCTCTAGCGTGGCGTTCACTCACACCGGATTCTGAGAGCCGCTGGGACCCGCCAGCTGCAGACTTAGGGCAGCGCTCCTTCACGGAGGCTCTCCAACTGCTTTCTCCTCCTCTGGCGTTTGAACTTAAGCAGTACTTGTGGAAGACTACTGTGACTTTGGCTTTGTGACCAGTATTTCCCACGGGGAGGTCTGCTCAGTGACCCACCGTTCCTGGGTATGCCACGGAGCTGTCATGTTCCAGGACCCCACCTGCCCTGTCCTTCTGACTCCTGTCCCCATGTGCTAGGTGTTACAGTGCGTAACTCTAACAACTGGGAAGTGTCCTCAAACGATATTGCTGAGATATGGTGATATCTGTGGTCACAGCCTAATGGGTCTCAGGCTTGTGTAGGCAGTAAGAGTAACAGACCTCCTTGAAGGACATCATGAAACAGACCAAATGTTGATACGGAATTAGCTTTGCACTATTCCATTTAAAAAAAAAAATTTTTTTTTAACGTTTATTTATTTTTGAGACAGAGCGACAGAGCATGAACGGGGGAGGGGCAGAGAGAGAGGGAGACACAGAACCGGAAGCAGGCTCCAGGCTCTGAGCCGTCAGCCCAGAGCCCGACGCGGGGCTCGAAGTCACGGTCCGTGAGATCGTGACCTGAGCTGAAGTCAGACGCTCAACCGACTGAGCCACGCAGGCGCCCCCTGCACTATTCCATATTACCTAGAACAGCTGTAGTAGGTACCAAAGGCTAAAAAGTAATGAAGGGTACAAAGTTTAAGAAAAACTGCCAACGTGCTGCCTTTGCATCGTGATGAGACTGCATCCTGTTGCCTGACAACAGGACAGCCTCTCGTCCTCCTGGGAGCTGACAGACGCCGAGCTCTTCGCGATCATCTCTTTTTTTAAAAAGTAATGAATTGAAAGTCATAATTCCAACACAGGTAACATACTTTGCTATATTAGTTTTAGATGTACAATATAGTGATTCAGTAATTCTGTGCATTACTCAGGGCTCATCATGTTAAGTGGACTCTGAATCCCTGTCACCCATTTACCCATCCCCCACCCACCTCCCTTCTGGTGGCCACCAGTGTGTTCTCTCTAAGAGTCTGTTTTCAGGTTTGTCTTTTTTTTCTTTTCCTTTGTTTTTTAAATTCCACATATGAGTGAAACCATATGGTATTTACCTTTCTCTGGCTTATTTCGATTAGCATAATACCCTCTAGACCCATCCATGTTGTTGTAGATGACAAGACTTCATTCTTTTTTGTGGCTGAGTAATGTTCCAATGTATGTGTATACGACTTCTTCTTTATCCATTCATCTCTCAAGGGACACTTGGGCTGCTTCCATAATATGGCTACTGTAAATAATGCTGCAATAAACATAGGGGTGGGGGGCCCTGGCCCGCTGGGTCAGTGGAGCATGTGACTCTTGATCTCGGAGCTCTGGGTTTGAGCCCCACGTTGGATATAGAGATTACCTAAAAAAATCTTAAGCCCCCCCAAACCATAGGGGTGCATGTATCGTTTCGAATAAGTGTGTTTGTATTCTTTGGGTAAATACCCAGTACAGGAATTACTGGGTCATATGGTAATTCTATTTTTTTTTTTTTTTTTAATGTCTATTCATTTATATTTGGGAGAGTGAGCGGGGGAGGGGCAGAGGGGGACCCAGACTCTGAAGCAGGCTCTGTGACGTTAACACAGTGTAGAGCCCGACTTGGGGCTCAGACTCACAAACCATGAGATTATGGCCTGAGCTGAAGTCAGATACTTAACCAACTGAGCCATCCAGGTGCCCACCATCTTCCACAGTGGCTGCACCAGTTTGCATTACCACCAACAGTACACGAGGGTTCCTTTTTCTCCATGGCGGTTTCTTGTGTTTTTTATTTTAACCACTCTGACAGGTGTGAGGTGATACCTCATTGGGGTTTTGATTTGCATTTCCCTGATGAGTGATGTTGAGCGTCTTTTCATGTGTCTGTTGGGCATCTGGATGTCTTCTTCGGAGAAATGTCTATTCATGTCTTACGCCTATTTTTGATTTTTTTTTATGTTGAGTTGTAGAAGTTCATTATATATTTTGCATACTAACCCTTTATTGGATATATCATTTGCAAGTATCTTCTCCCATTCAGGAGAATGTCTTAGTTTTATTTTTTTAATCATTTATTTTTAATGTTTATTTTTGAGAGAGAAAGAAAGAAAGTGCGTGCGCAAGTCAGGGAGGGGCAGAGAGGGGGACAGAAGATCCAAAGCAGGCTCCACACTGTCAGCGCAAAGCTAGACATGGTGCTCGAACCTATAAACTGTGAGATCATGACCGGGGGCGGGGGAGGCTGAAGTGCGACGCTCAACCGACTGAGCCACCCAGGCGCCCCTAAAGATTTTAAGTAATCTCTACACCCTATGTGGGACTCAGAACCCCCGAGATCAAGAGTCACATGCTCTCCCAACTGGGCCAGCCAGGAGCCCCAGTTTTGTTGTTTCCTTTGATATGCAGAAGGTTTTTTATTTTGATGTAGTCTTAATAGTTTACTTTTGCTTTTGTCTCCCTTGCCTCAGGAGACGTTCCTATGGCCAGTGTCAGAGAAATGACTGCCTGTACTCTCTTCTAGGATTTTTATGGTTTCAGGTGTCACATTTAGGTCCTTAATCCATTTTGAGTTTATTTTTGTATATGCTGTAAGAAAGTGGTCGTTTTCATTTTTTGCATGTGGCTATCCAGCTTTCCCAACGTCTTTGTTAAAGGGGCTCTAATTTTTTTTTAACTTTGAGAGAAAGAGAAAGAGAATGAGAGGGAGAGAGCATGAGCAAGGAAGAGGCAGAGAGAGAGAAAAATCCCAAGCATGATCTGCGCTGTCAGAACAGAACCTGATGCGGGGTTCAAACTCACAGATCATGACCTGAGTGGAAATCAAAGTTGGACGCTTAAACGACTGAGCCACCCAGGTGCCCCAAGGCTGTCTTCCCTCCCCCCCCCCCCCCCATTGTATATTCTTGCCTCCTTTGTCGAAGATTAAATTGATCATATGATGGTAGGTTTATTTCTGGGCTGTCTGTTCCGCTGATCTGTGTCTGCTTTGGGCACATTGTTTTCCTATAGCTTTGTAGCACACCTTGAAATCTAAAATTGGGGTACCTCCAGTTTTGCTTTTCTTTTTCAAGGTTACTTTGGCCATTCAGAGTCTTTTGTGGTTCCATGCAAATTTTGGGATTATTTTAGTTTTGTGCAAAATGCTGGTGGTATTTCGGTAGGGATTGCATTAAATCCATGGATTGCTTTGAGTAGTCCAGACATTTCAACAATATTTATTCTTCCTGTCCATGAGCGTGGAATCTTTCCATTTGTTCATGTCCTCTGCAATTCCTTTCATCAGTGTTCTGTAGTTTTCAGAGTACAGGTCTTTCACCTCCTTCTGTTTATTCCTAGGTTTTGTTTTTGTTTTTTTTGGGGGGGGGGGATTATTAATCTTTCTGCTGCCTTATTATTAGTGTGTAGAAATGCAATGTATTTCTGCACATTGATTTTGTATCCTGTAACCTTACCAAAATCATTTATCGGTTCTAGTGGTTTTTTGGTGGTCTCTCAGGTGTTCTATATAATAGTATAATGTCATCTGCAAATAGTGTGTGTTCCTGTTTTCTCATCAACTCGGATGCCTTGATTGCTTTTTCTTGTCTGATTGCTGTGGCTAGGACTTCCAGTACTATGTTGAATAAAAGTGGTAAAGAGTGCACATCCTTATCCTGTCCCTGATCTTTAGAGGAAAGGCTCTCACTTTTTCACCATCGAGTAGGATGTCTACTATGCGTTTTTCACATACAGCCTTTATTAGGTTGAGGTATGTTGCCTTTAAACCTACTTTGTTGAGGGTTTTTAATCATGAATGGATTAAATGGTACTTTGTCAAATGCTCTTTCTGTGTCTATGGAAATTATCACGTGGTTCTTATACGTTCTCTTGTGGACGTACTGTATCACGTTGATCGATTTGCAAATATTGAACTACCCTTGCATCCTGGGAATGCAGCCAAAGGTCTTGATGCTTCGGGACTTCGAGCCTCAGTGGTGACCTAGGTCTGGGATGACATTTTGTCAGGTGTTTCCGTCGTTGGCCGGAGTGGATTTATCCTCCTCATTAGTAGGGTCACACTCGGCTATTGGACACCTTTCTATTTGGAGATAAACATGAAGATTTTGGAATTCCGAGCCCAACACTAGGTACCAGGTGATCTCTGGCAAGCTGCTGAGACTCCGTTTTCATGTCTACGAAATGGGAGTAGGAACTACAGAGCTGTCACGAGGGTCATTGGTCTAACTAGCTGGATGGCCCTGGGCAAGTTACTATCACTAACCTGTTGCTTTAAGTCCCTCATGTGGGAGGTTGGGTTTTGGTACCGACCTGAAAGGGCCATTGTGAAGATTAATAAATGTGTACACGTCGACTGCTTCTGATGACACGGTCTAGCACGGTGGCCTGAAGTTACTGTCGCCAGCCTTGGAGGCGGTATCAAACGAGGCCATGTGTGTGCGCGTGCATGTGTGCAAGGACAGAAGGGGAAACGATCGTTCTGTTGATTGGTTGGGCTGGGCTCAGACCGAAAAGATCCCAGTGTTGAGGAAACGGCTTCACCTAGGAGTCGGCACCGGTGAGCGCGCTCCTAGGGGGCCCAGGATGCTGGTGCTGCGGTGTGAAAAAGACCTCTTTGGAAACAGGCAGGAGAAGATCCTGGAAGATAGATGAGGATAGGGAAGAGGGAAAGAATGGCACGCTCACCACTCTGTTGTTAGGAAAAGTTTTTTCCATTTAATACTAGACTTTCAAGGATTGAGATGCAAGCTTTTTCTGCAATTACATCCAATGTTAAAATTGGTAATACATAATTTACAAAGATTAACATCAAAACAATCATCTATTTAGATATGCTTTTGTAAAAAGGAAATATATTAGCAGCATTTATATTTTCCGCAATCACACGGCCTACAGACATGCAGACTAACTCTGGATCTATTCGCAGCGATGTAGTGCGTTGCCCCGCATTTCAAACACCAAAACCCGCCTGGCAGCTAGGGGGTTCTTTTTATTTCATTATTATAAAATAACCGAAAAATAAAAAAAGGCATTAATTTCTACACCAGTAAGAAAAAACAAGTTTTTGCACTTACCTAACATTTGATTGTCTAAAAAACATTTCAGTTTTTAGTCTTTCAACAAAAGAAAGATAAAATGACAGAGCGTAGTGTCTTTTGCTTCTGTTCTCACATTTTACAAAGTTTTTTTCTTTTTTCGTCTTTTTTAAAATTTTAGTGTTTAACACTATTCAAGGAAATATTGAATTTTAATCTCTTTCTTGTCATTTTCCTGCTTTTGACTAAAAGGAGACCCCCCCCCCACCCCAAAGTGCCCCTATTTCCCACCTCCCTCCCACCCAGCTCCCTGCAACGAAAACCAAAGGAAGCCACTAAACCGGGCCTTGGACATGCGACGTTCCCAGCTCTACACGTGAGTACCTCACACCCAGGTCTTGTCGTAACGTACAGTGCCTCTCTACAGTAAGAAAATACTCCAAACTAGTTTCTTAATTCTCTTTTTTCTTTAATAAAATATTTATTCTGCTTTTTCTCTGCTCAAGGGGATCTTTGGCTTCCCCTGTCTCTTTTGTTTTGTTTTTTTTTTTTTTTCTGTTTTTGTTTTTTTTTTTTCCTCAAGATTGACACAGAAAGGAGAAAAAGAAAAAAAGATTGAATGGAATGGAAGGTGTCCATGTTTCTACCTAAACAAGTCAGAGCGTCGTCATCGGGGGAGATGTGCAGCTAGGACAGCGTTGGTCCGGGACTGGAGAAAAGTAATGGGATGGGGTTACTACTGTATTGCTTCCTAGTCACGCGGCAGATATATATATATATATATATACATACATACATACATATATATATACACACACAACTTGGCACATTTAAAAACCATCTTTTCTCTTATAAGAACATCTAAAACGTATATGCATATGTATGTCTGAGAAGATAACAAAGCAAAGCTTTTTAAATTTCATTTTTAAAGAGACAGTATTGTCTGGGAAGTTCTGGCCAAGAGATTGGGAAGGAAGCAGACGCCCGTGCCCTCCCCCCTGTGCTGTCATCAGGAGGGTGGAGGACCCAGGCCGGCGGGTGGGCAAGCACGGTCTCTAAGAGGTGGACACTGAAAACTGTACAATGAGGAAAACAGGAGTAGTGTTTTCAATCGATAATGTACACTCACAACAAATACTCTGCTAGGCGAACACTGCTCAACAGTCTGTGTAGTGACTTTGGGGGGGCGGTTTAGGGTCCACGTGTACGGAGGTTTTACAACGAGGCTATTCTGAGACGAATGTCCGTTCGCGGCACAGCAGACGCCCGAGAGCCACAGCGCGTGAACGGCACAGGTGAGGCGCTGGCGGGGGGCCTGGCCTTCTCGTTAGAAAAAGATAGGTTGGGCAGGTTATGAAGTTAAAACAAAAATCATTACAATGAGTTCTGTGCCCTGCTGACCCCATGGGGGCCTTCCCTAGTCCGTGGTTACATTCTGGGGGGGGAGAGGGAGGGAAAAGGGCCGCAGATACAAGTGCTTTGACCTGTCAATTCACGTTTTACTTGGACCTGATTGGACGAGGAAACTTTCCCAGTCAAGGATCCATCTGGAAAGAGGCCCCAGCAGCTGTTTCTGTTGTAGGTCTCTAGGGTAGCTCCTGGAGCCCACAGAGAACGGACGCCCGGGGCGGGTAGGGACCCCCTCCCGCCGACGGGGAGTTACACCTGGGGACAGGAAGCAGCTTCGCAGCAGTGCCTGTGGGGTCAGAGGATGACACAGAGAGACCCAAGCTGGAGGGAGAGGCGAGTGCTATAAAAGTACCAAGACTCTGGCCACCCCCACGGCCGCTCCCAGTGTGCGCTGTCCTCCTCCCATCTCGAACCCTCAGGGCGAAGCAATGGAGAGGAAAACAAGTTAAACGGGAGTGTTTATACAGGCGCCTTCCTCTCCCCCTCCACTAGCTCCAAGGTTTATTAAGTACCTGATGCCAATGACACGGCCCCTTCCCACCCCTGTCTACACTCGGAACAAGAGGCAGGACTGTTAGCTCCACTGACGGCGGATGCCTGACCTCCTCCTCTGAGGCTCACTTCCGGAAGCTGCTCTCTGGGATGAACAAAGTGCGTCTTCGGAGCTTCCTGCCGGATCCTTCCTCCAGCAGGTAGGTCACGTCGATGGCTGAAAACAGAACCAAGGAGGCTCATCGAATCCCCGCCCCCCACGCCTCCCTCCACATCTGAGCTGGAGGGAGGGCACTGGAGCCCAGGGACTCCTTTTCCAGCCTGTGAACGCGTCGGGCCTTGCTTGGGAGGGAAGTTCTCCGGGGCACCGTCTCCACACCCGCAGATCCATTCCCGACATGCAACAGGATGCGGGCCCGCAAAAGAACCGCGAGGTTTTCACAGGATACTTTCCATTCCGGGCAAGTAATCGTAAGCTATTCTTTCCCATTCTTTCCGCACTCATTTCCCCTTTCTCTTAAACCCGAGACATGAGCCTGACTCTTCTTACCGTTTTTTCCGGGGATTTTGTCCAGGAGATTGAGCAAGATCTGGTTGAGTCGTTCCCGCTGGCTGTGCCGTCGCTCCTCCGGGGTACAGGCAGGCGCCGGCTCCGGGCTGCTCTCCTCCGCCTTCTTCTCGCCTTCGCACGCTTCTGCGGCGGCCCCCTCCCGCTCCGGCTCCTCCAGGCCGGGCATCTCCTCAGCGGCTTGCTCCTGGCTGGCCAGGACCTCTTCAATCAAGGGCAGAGCATCGTCCTCCTGGCCCAGGTCTTTCAGGGGCGGCTTTGGGCGCTCAGACTTCCAGGAGGACCTGTGAGGCAGAGGTGGGAATTTAGACTAAGGCTGAGGAGGGCACTGGGGAGGGAAGGGGAGCGGAGGGGAGGCGGGGGTGGGGCGGTGGGGAGGCACCTCAGGTGGCTTCAGACCCTGAGTCTAGCTCTTGGAGTCTTGGCGCTGGCTGTGACTTTATTATTATTTGCACAAATCACCACCTTTCTCTGAAATCTGTTTTCTAATTATAAAATACAATTTCCTTCTTTCAGGAAATCCAAGGAATCCACAAACTGTACCAGAGCTGGTAACACTGCTTAGCTGGTTCTGACTGCGTCGTGAGCATAGCGAGGTTTGGCCCAGCGCCGTGAGGCCCACAGTCTGACTCCAGTAAGACTTCATACGGAGCCATTTCCTTTCCTGTACCCACCCCCCCCATGTGCAGTCTAGGACGTCCCCCTCAGGGGAAGCCATGACGTCGGTACAGCGGGCGGCAGGCCCCCATTCAACAGAAAAGGAAACTGAAGGAAGGCCTCTGGTGCCCCTTCTCCCAGAACAAGCATCTCGTGCACAAAACCAGGACAAATCAGAGCCACATGCGCACAGTGCTCGGCAAAACCCTGCACTTGCAGAGGCTTGACAGCACGCCCTTGACTGAGGTCCCAGGAACCGAACACCTCGGGGAATGAGAAAAGCTCGCAGAAACCTTGAAAAGGGACTTTTCTGAATCTGTCTAGAGTTCTGTCCCAAATCTTCTCCTTCTCTATTCCTGTTCCTTGTGAGCCTCCCTCCCTGCCCTGACTCCAGCTCCGTAACGAGACCGTGGCTCCTGTCACCTAGGCCCTCCCCTGGGTCACCCTGTCAGAGGGTCCCTATCCTCAGGTATGGCTGAGCGGGTGGATGGCGGTCCCCTTGCCCAAGCCGTGGGCCGCCTCCTACAGGCCCCTCACGTTCCCATGGGACTCACCGCCCTCCGTTCCTCTTGTAGTTGTCTGGGACGTAATGCGGCTGCAAAGAAAGGGAAGTGGTAAGTCTACGGCAGAGGCTGGCGAAGCTGGACCAGGCGGCCCGGGGCCAACTCAGGACAAGGAGCGGGAGGGGGGCAGCTAAGGAAACAGGAAGAAAACACAGGGCTGAGGCCCTCACTGGGTGAGGGCTGGGCGGCTGGGTCGTAAGGTCTGAAGTTCAGTACTTCCATCGGTCTGTAGGCTACGGTGGTTTTGGGGTCTCGTGAGCCCGTGACGACAGTACGAGGGACGGACTCCCAGTCCTGTCTGCCCCATCCCGATGTTTAAGTAGTGAAAGTGGGGCTTCAAAGCTAACCAGTGAGCTGTTGCCCGAGCAAGCAAGACCAAAGAAGTCTAGATGAGAGGCGGGCAGAATATAAAATACTGTTCAGAGGTATCCAAAAACAAGAATAGGAAAAGCAGGGACATGAATGCTTGCTTTCTGGCTAGACGGTTTCTAACCATTCTAGGAGGATGGCCATGGTTTTGGACAAGCCCACAGAAAGCAGGGTCAAGGACGAGCAGCTTAGTCCTGGGTCTCATTTTAGTAGGTAGACGGGGGGACAACCAAAGCCTCTGTGGGAAGATGAATGGCACAAAATAACCGTATGGAGGAGTATGTTCACGACAGTGAAAGAAAAAACACAGGAGAAAGGCAGAAAATGAAAATGTTAATAACTCCATTACTTTCTGGGCAGTGGGATAATGTACAACTTTTTCTTAATGCTTCTGTAGTTTTCACATTTTATATAACGATGGTGTCTTACATTTTCAATGCAAAGATACAAGGAAAAACCACTGAATTGTTTTCACTGACGTTTTCTCTGGGTTTGCTAATTCTACTTCTTAAAATTATGGATGTGAAAAACACAACAAAAAACTACGATGGGGGCTCAAGGGCGAAGATTGTAAAGAGGTGAGAAAGAAAAAAGAGGGAAGCCCGACTGTAACACGGAAGACGACAACTCCTGAGAAACAGCCCATGGCAGGAAATGCAGAAGAAATGTAGAAATGTATTTATGCTGTCTAGAAATCCCAACTGCCCGGTTCCCGCAGTCCGGGACAGAGGAACAAGAGGAGGAAGCAGGCTCCCCACCCTACGGAGCGGCACGCGTGAGCTGCGCGGCCTGGACACGGACAGGTGGAAGGACGGAGACTCACCGAGAAATCTCTTTTGGGAGTGAGCTTCTTGGGGAAGTGGTCAAAGGCATAGGGCTTGGTGCAGACGGGATAGCGGTTCCGGTGGATCTTGTAAAACAGGTGTGCGGACTTGTCGAGCCGATAGTCACAGATGTACACGTCCTGCTCCTTCACCCCTTTGGGTCTCCCTAGGAGTTCAAATACTGCTAAAGAATGCTCCTGTGTCCCTCCCTTCTCCCCGAGCTGCCCAGAGATGACACCACACCACCGGGAGGGCAGCGGGACCGTGAAGAGGGGACGCTATGGCAATTCTGAGAGGCATCTGATGACTGCAGAAGGAAGGAGAGTCCCCAGATGGGTGCGCGTGTGGGTGTGTGACAGGGCGGGAAGGTACCAGACGGGCAGCTTATTCAGGTGCTGCAGGAATGTGGGAGCACAGCCACCGGCACGACGGAGAAGACAGAGCAGAGTGTGGGGACGTTAGCAGAGAAGAAGGGCAGGGATAAAGGTGTAAAGGAAGGGAGCACATCTGGAAACAAACATTTTATTTAGTAAATATTTATTTACGTCAGGTCCTCTCTATGCCCCATGTGGGGCTTAAACTCATGACCCCACCTGAGCCCGCTGGGTGCCCCTGGAAATAAACACTTCACAACCGGGGGACACAGTCCCCAGAACCATGGGCCCCAAGCAGCCGACGCTGCTATGATACCAAGAAGGTGAGGCAGCCGAGCGCCTGGAAGAGACAGGTGAGCACGGGGGAGCTCACACCGGGAGCCCAATTGGCCCAAGTGCTCGTAGAGTGTCATTTCGCTTCATCTTCGCAGAATGCTGTGACGGGCCAGCCCCGACTTCCGGGAGACTAAGTGACTGCCCGAGGACGCACAAGTAACAAGTGGTGGGGCTGGGATTTGAAAATGGACTGACTCCACAGCCTACATTGTTGGCCATGGAGCTCATAAAAGCGATGCACTTTTCTGGTTGGTTGGTTTAATGTCCAGAGTCGCTGATGGCCTTGGGGACTCTGGAGTGGGCGGGTGAAAGAACATACCTTCCGACAGTACTAATGGGATGCTGAGCACGCAATATTAAGGAAGAAATGTTAACTAAATAAGTAAAAGGTGGGGGGGGGGGGGGGGGGCGGGGCTAGGAATGAAGAGCCACTGAATACCAAGCACTAGGTAAAAGAAAGAAACGATGTAACGTTCAGCTCTCTCAAGCTTCACAGCTAGCCTGAGGACTCTTTTCATCACACGGAGACAAGAAGAATGGAGTGGCAGCTGCACATCGAGGAACAGGGGACAGAAGGTCATTTCTTCGGCAGCTTGGGTCACTCACCTTTGCAATACGTGTAAAGGTCCAGTACACAGCAGGTCCCCACCACGGCCTCCAAGGGAATGATCTCGTACAGCGGCACCCGAAACAGCTCGTTGTGATAGAAGCGGCGAGAGGGGGAGTGGTGGGTCTCGTGGGGGCGGAAATAGTGGTGACCAAAGGCGAACCGCTCCTCTCTAGGGCAGAGAGAGGGTCAGGGTCAGTCAACTGGCAAGACCCTGGCCAGTATTCAGCTCTTTGCTGGAAGGAGACAGTGAAGACCTCAACACCTACTTTTCATTCTTCCAAAGCTTCTCAATGCGGAAGATGTCAAGTTTGTCTCGATTAATGTGTGACAACAGTCGGTAGGACTGGCGGACCGGGTGGCCGTCAGGGGTGCGCCGGCTGTCCCGCATCAAATACACACAGTCGCCTGGAAGGCACAGGAGAGGTTAGTTAGACGAGGCCAGCATGAGCTCTGCCAGGCGTCCACTGGTCCCACCCAGGTCCACCCAGGAGAACGTAAAATCTAATCAACAGGTACAGAGAGCACGGCCGCAGGCTCGCGGTGAAGACCGTCCATGCTAGACCGTGAGGACACCACGAGGGAGCGTGCCCAGCTTTTGGATCCTGTTGTGTTTTTCCCAAGTCCTGAAACTAGCTTTGTGACAGCCTTGTCTCTCCAGATTCACTTTATTTTGCGGAGGGGAAATGTATAAAGCTGAAGGACTAAAGGAAATAAAACCTATACTGTTGACCCTTGAAACAACATGGTTTGAACGGCACAGGGCTGACTTAATGCAGATTTTTTTTTTTTTTTTTTTTTGGATAAATATGGTCCAGGACTGTAGATGTACTGTAAAAACCTTCCCTACGATTTTCTTAACATTGTTTTCCTCTAGCTTTATTGTAAGCATGAATGTAACATACAAAATATAGGTTAGTGGGCTATGTTATCAGTAAGGAAGGCTCTGGTCAACAAAAAGCGATTAGTAGAGTTCTTGGGGAGTCAAAAGTTACATGTGGATTTTTTAGGGGCGCCTGGGTGGCTCAGTCAATGAAGTGTCCGACTCTTGATTTTGGCTCAGGTCACAGTCTCATCGTTCACGGGTTTGAGCCCTGAGTCGGGCTCTGCGCTGGGTGTGGAGCCTGCTTGAGATTCTCTCCCCACCCCCCCTCCCCACTCTGCCCCTCCCCAGCTTGCGCTCTCTCTCAAAATAAATAAAGTAACTTAAAAAAAAGCAAACAAAAGGTCATACGTGGATTTTTGACTGCATGGGGCGGGGGGAGGCTGGTGCCCCTAAACCTGCTGTGTTCCAGGGTCAGCTGTATTCTGTGGCCACGCAAGGCTGTGTGGTGACAGTGCTGTGTGGACGGCAGACAGTCCTGCTGCGAGGAAAGGTGGGGCCAGCTCGCGTGTACGCACCTTGACGAAGCAACAGGTCATCTCGGAGCAAACAGATGAAGTAGACACAGCCGGGCTGGGCGTAGTGGGGCCGAGGGGTCATGGGTACCTCCTGGTAAGGACGAAAAGCCAACGGGTCAGGGCCGTGACTGCCACGTCCCGCCTACTGGTCTCCATTCTAACCCTACTGGACCGGGAAAGCGAAGGCCGTGCGTTCCCGACTGACCGCATGGAGCACAGCTTGTGCGGCTGCCCTGGGCCCCACGGGAGCGGGACAGCGCGTGAGGGGGACACTCGCAGTGTCACAGCGATGCAGGGAAGCTGCTGGCATTTAGAACCCACGTGCCGGGGAAGCCAGACATTCTGCAGTGCGTCCCTCGCAGCACGGAAATGCCGCTCTAAATGACGACACTGCCGCGAAGACGTTCTGCCCACAACACTTCCCTTTACAGAGGAGCCCTGCCCGAGACCGCATGCACACACAGAGCAGAACAAGACAAACACCCACCTGGTAACGCGGGAGAGTCACTCAACCCACCGCCTCCCCCGGAAAGTGGACTGAGACTACCCCTGTGGACTCGGACTCAATGCTCTTTTCACTTAAACACTACTTAACCTAAGTGGTATTTAGAGTACTGAGCTCGGACTTCACAAGTACTTTTTTCATGGAGAGCAGACAGTGTTTATAGAGCACCATTCCTTCCGCAGGTTTCTAAGTGTTTTATTTCCCCTTTGACCACACACTTGAGAAAGGAAAGGGCGGAACTGTTACCCTCAGGGTAAACTGTAAGAAACTGAGGCCCAGAGAGGTTGGGTAACTTATCAAAGGAAAGTCAGTGCATCAGGAGCAGGGCAGGTAGGAGGCCACGCGCAGACTCTCCCACTTGTCGATCAGACTGTCACCAGAGGGCAGCTTACTCTGTCCACAGGCCTCGGGTCACACTGCTCACAGAGGTAGTGCTCCACGTCTGAGTTCACCCCCATACAGTCACAGTGCTGCCACACCTGTGGGGACAAAGTGCGGTTGGGAGGGGGCCTTACGCTTACTGAGAAGGGCCGGGGGCAAAGAATAACGAAACGAAACAGTGGGACAGGGTGAAGTCAAACAGGAACTAAGGGATGTGAATGTGTGTGAACATACATGTACCGATCGCTTTAGGACACACACACACCCGGGCAAATAAAATGTGGAGCTGGACAGAGAACAGAGGGACGTAGGGTTATAGAAACAAGCTACTTACTGAGTAGCACACAGCCGTGACCCGGCTGCTGCGGAGGCCTTAGTCACACAATGTTTCTTTTTCTTTTTTTAAAGTTTTTATTTATTTTTGAGAGAGTGAGAAAGAGAGAGAGAGAAGGGCAGAGGGGAGAGAGAGAGAGAGAGAGAGAGAGAGAGAGAGGGAGGGAGAGAGAGAGAGAGAGAGAGAGAGAGAGGGAGAGAGAGAATCCCTAGCAGGCTCCATGCTGTCAGCACAGAGCCCGATGCGGGGCTCGATCCCACAGACCGTGACATCATGACCTGAGCCGAAGTCAAGAGTCAGGCGTTTGACGGACCGAGCCCCCCAGGCGCCCCGCACAGCGTTTCTCCGTGCTGTGGCCTAATCCCGGGCTCCCGACCACCCTGTGTGTCACTCGTGGCCCCCTTCCCATCTGGTAGGGTGGCAAGTGCGGAGCCTCGCTGTGCCTGCGTCAGGGCCACAGAGGGCAGCGCTGCTCTGCGCGGCTCCTTCCCACACAATCCCTGGGTCCGGCCTCCCCAAGACCCGTGCAGGGGGATGGAGAGGTGGGAGAGGTGGGAAAGCGGGAAGGATAACGGGAAAGAGGAAGAAGACAGGAGAAAGGTCATCTGGGAGCAGCGAGGGCCGAGGCCCCGGCCTGTGTCCCCCGAGGCTCACCATGCACTTGTCACACTGGATCATGAGGCCTTCGTCCTTGTGCAGGCCGCACACACAGCGGATGACGTCATCGTCCTTCTCGTGCACGTTCTCCTTCTCGGAGACGGAGGCCTCGCTGCCGTCTGCCTCGCTCGCCGTCTCTCCCACGATCTCGTCGATCTGGGCCGACGCCTCGTGCCGGGCGTTGTAGTAGGTCTTCCGCAGGCGGCAGACATCTCTCCCGATGGGGGATTTACGCCCGTAGTACTTCTGAAGGGAGCAGAGGAAAGAAACGCGCGTGCTCTTGTCAGCAGGGCTCAAGCGTGTACCTGGAGGGGGCGGCTGGCCGGCTGTCGGCACAGCTTCGAGTCCTCTCCTCGGGGCCGGGAGGCGGAGCCCCGTGGTGGGCAAAGAGCTCCCTCCGGACAAGCCTGAGGAGGCAGGAGGAGTTTCATCCTCCCGCTCTGGTTAACAGATTTCCAATACCATCACATATCAACTAACACGAATTCAAGTCAGAATCTGCAAGACGGTTTCCCATTCACGCTGCCGCCGCCACCCGCCTCGGCCACAGGCCTCACTGCGCATCAGGGGGCAAACACGGCAGCTGTCGTGGGGGCAGCGGGCAGAGCCCGTACTCTGTCCTGCACCTGCACGTGCCGGGGACGGAGCCGTGAGCTCTGCATATGCATGGGTTTCAGCAGAAAGCATGTTGTAATTCCAGACCGAGCTATCTATCTCCTACCCGTCTTTCTCTCGTTTCTGCCTTCCACCTCGGTTCTTCCCTTACCTCGCAGCCCCTTGTTCTTCCTGGTCCTTCCCAAGGTATTTTAAAATCACCGAGAATCCTCCTCATCCCTACGTACCCTACAATACTCCATCCTCTCCTTTAAATCAGGTCGAGGTCACCTTCTCTTCAATGAGCATCGGCTATTCTACAACCATTGGTCTAACACCCCTCAATCCCATCCGTAAGATTTAGTTTGATATACTGTACATATTTCTGTGTATTTCACATACACTTAGCGTCTTGAGGAAAGAAACTACAGACAACCTAAGTGTGGTAAGGTAATACGTATTATGTGATACAAACATTCAATACTAAATTAGGCTTTTACAAAAATTTCTTTTTTGGGAGTATAATTTAACCTTCCATTCTGGTCACATCAGTGTCGTTATTACACAAGACTCTACAATATCGAGTACGCTGTAACCCTTTCCCAGAGGGTATTCAATAAAAACTGTTGCCTTTCGGGGCGCCTGGGTAGCTCAGTCGGTTGAGCATCCGACTCTTGATTTTGGATCAGGTCGTGATCCCGGGGTTGTGGGATCCAGCCCCAAATTGGGCTCTGTGCTGACAGGCCTGCGTGGGATTCTCTCTCTCTCTCTCTCTCTGCCCCTCCCCTGCTCTGGAGTGCGCGCTCTCTCTCTCTCTCCCTCTCAAAAAAAAAAAAAAAAAAAAAAAAAAAAAAAAAATTGTTGCATTTTGTAGCCAGAAATATAGTTTTGATAAGAGAGGGTAAAAATCTTTAACTTCTGGAAAAGTTCTCTTCAAAACTGTGAATGCACGTCTGAAGTCCGGGAAAATACCTCAGCATTCCGAAAGACCTTGAGCATGTCGGCGTCAAAAGCCTCCACGGTCTTGTAGTGGCCGGTGAGGATGCGCCTCTCTACGGTGGACAGGTCCAGGGGGTCGGAGATCTTCTCGTAATAATCAGCGTTCCTGGGGCACAAAGCCAGGGCATCAGTCCGCTGCGCTCGGCACCTGTCTACAACTCAGAGGATTCCCCAATTTGTGAACTTACTTTTTCTTCGGGGGGAGGCTCAGAAGGGGCGCGGCCAGGACTTGTCGGGAAGGATCTGCAGAGAAGGCAAGGTTTCAGGGCTACATGATGCAAGAGAGGCCAGTACTAACTGCGGGCCAAAAACGTAGGATCCCCAAAATTAAAAGTTAGGGGGAAAAAATCCAAGTGTGTTTTGAGGGTGGCCATGGACATTTCAGGAATGGGGGCACCGAGGCAGGGAAGATCCCCTCGGGATTACCTGGGATGTGAAGATGAGGGAGATGTGCCTGAAATGTCACACCTGTTAGCTGGATAAGGAGAACAACCTTCTATGAGGAGTGAGAGATGGGAAATTATCACAGCAGAGCCAGCTGCTCAGGGCAACTCCCCGCTCGCCACGTTTTACTAACGCAAAGAACGTCTTACCCCCAAATATTTTCTAGTTCCCGTCAATGGCCCACTGTTAATATTACTCTGTTGGTGTGGATTCAAATAAATTCCAGATAGTGAATAATTTGGTAGTGTAAATATTTCCTGGAATCAGTTTCCTTATAACACGGTTTCTCCAGATCATGAAAACAGAATTCAACCTGTGGGGCTGCTACCTACCTCACCTACTTTCTTTTTAAAAATTCTACTTTGTTACTGAAGACTCGTTACCACAGAATGAGGTCTTGGTTCCAGGCATGCGACATGTGATCTGATGATGCCACACGCCACCTGTTGCTCACAGGTGGCCACACACGTCATTGCAGGACTACGGGCTACCCTCCCTGGGGGGCGACCCTCCCTGGGCAGCAGTCTTTAGCCCCTGGACTTACTTATCTCACAACTGCAAATCTTAATCCCTTTTATCTATTTCACCCATCCTCCCCCACCCTCTCCCTCCAGCAACCTCCAGTTTGTTCTCTGTATTTAAGAATCTATTTATTTGCTCGTTTTGCTTTTTAGATTCCACACACAAGTGAAATCTCTGTCTGACTTATGTCACTAAACATAATGCCCTGTTAAGTCCATCTATGTTGTCACAAACAGCAAGATTTCCTTCTTTTTAATGGCCAAGTGATATTCCACCGTGTGTATTTACGACATCATCCTTATCCACTCATTCATGGATGGATGCTTGGGCTGCTCCCACATCCTGGCCCTTCTAAATAATGCTACAAAAAACACAGGGACACACCTATCTTTTTTACTTAGAATTTTCGTTTGGAGTAAATGCCAGTAGTGTGATTACTGGGTCATATGGTATTACTAGCTATTTACTTTTTCTATTTCCATCTTTAATTTTTGAGGGACTTTCATTCACCACCTTTCTTTCTAGCAACTACTAAAGAGAAAAAGCCTGTTGTCTCCTGCCCAGAAGGTGGGGACATGCAGACACGCTGGCTGCAGACTCACGTCCCAACAGGCAGGGCTGGCTGGCAACGGGGGTGTGACGTTTTGGGGATGGAAACAGAAGAGGTGCCACAAAACTAAATCTTAGGACAGACTGGTCCCCCTTTCTTCTCTATATCCTTAGGTTAACAAAACTGCAAAGAGCCACTAAAACATGGAGCTAAGGAATGGACTGAGAAAAGAGAGGGAAAGCGAAGTTCCTCAGAATCTAGCGAGACAGAGGGAGAAATAGGCCCAAACTGGTAACAAAAAGCTGCAAGTATTTGTCAAACTCTCTCCTTTTACTTATTTTTTTGAGGGAGAGTGCTCACAAGAGTGGAGGGCAGTGGGGGAGTTGGGAGGGAAGGAGAGAGGGAGAGGGGGAGAAGGGGAGAGACAGGGAAGGATGGGGAGAGGGAGAGAGGGAGGGAGAGAGGGAGGGAGAGAGGGAGGGAGAGAGGGAGGGAGAGAGGGAGGGAGAGAGGGAGGGAGAGAGAATGAATCCCAAGCAGGCTCCACATCTAGCACAGAGCCCAACGAGGGGCTCGATCTAATGACAGTGAGAACATGAACCGAGCCAAAATCAAGTTGGCCGCTTAACCAAATCAGCCACCCAGATGTCCCTAAAATCTTTCATTCTAAACATCTCCAAATTTCCTGGTCAGAAAAAGTCACGAATGTTACCAAACTACCTTCCCCAAGTTAACTCTCCTTCCCCACGGTCACCCCCAACACATACTCAAAAGAGGTCTTGAAAGAGGAAAGATGTGGTAAAAGTGTTTGCCTGAAAATGCTTTTAAAGTAATTTTCTTGCAACTTTAGGTCTTTTTCCTTAATGTGGGGGCCAGGGCCTGTGAACTCTCCAAAATACATGCAAAGTTATACATTTTTCTGGGGAAAGAGTCCACAGCTTTCATTAGACTCTCAAAGGTCTTTTGGTCAATCAAAAAAGCTTAAGGGGGCACCTGGCAGGCTCAGTTGGTGGAGCTGCGGGTCTCGATCTCAGGGGTATGAGTTCAAGCCCCAAGTAGAGATTACTTAAAAAAAAAAAAAAAAAAAATTGAAAAATTGAAAAAACAAGGTTAAGAAACACTGATGTTGTATGTTCACAACACCCTTCTCCTTGAATTGCTAATCCACTGTGTCATTCAGGAATATCACATCCAAGACAGAGACTGGTCCTTTCTGTTCTACAGCTAAGACATGTGATTCCTGAATGTAGTCCTTAGCTGTGGTAGAATTCCAATAAATACCAAGGACTGACAGAGGCGATCAAGGAATGAGACCCTGTCAGCACTCCCCAAAGACGAAAGCCACTCCTATGAATTCTACACTCTGACCAGGAAGAATGAAGTCACCTCCTGAACCCCTAGCCCTGAACGTCCATTGTTCTTGATCTTGGGTGTCTCGGGTGAGGGTAAGAGACAGGATTTGTACAGGAAGAGGAGGAGAAAGCCTTCGGGGTGGACGCGGTCACCTTTGTAGGAGATGATGCCGTCACAGATCTCTTTGAAGATCTGGGCAAGGCGGGCTGCCCGCGCCACCTCAATGTTCTCCTCAGCTGCCGCCAGCCGTCGTGTTCGAACAGATCGTGCTGTCTGCAGGGCGGAGAACTGGGTCATGAAGACATCTGCAAGGGTCAAGTGAAAATCAGTTCCCCCACAGATTCTTGCTGTTTGCTCTATTGTCCTTGAAGTGGTCAGATAGATTAGTGATCACGAGGTTCTTTGTCCCCTTCTTAAAGAATGTCAGGAAACACGAGTTAGAGGGGCCTGATCTCAGTGGCCAAATGCTGTACAGAACAGCAGCTGCAAACTCTGTGCTTCAAAATGGGTCTGTGTTTGAACGCTGGCTGCCCTACCTCCTAGCTGTGTGATTTTGGGTGAGTGACTCGCACTCTGTGTCTCGGCTTCTTGACTGCAACGTGGGAATAGTGGTAGGGCTTCCCTCGTGAGAGAACTGTGCAGACTGAGATAGCGCTCTTAGTGTGTTTAGCTCAGGGCTTGACCCGTAACAAAGACTCAGGAAGTAATTACTATTATCAGAAGATCTGACCTGAGTGGGACGTAAGTTCAGAGAACTGACGCCAATCAAATTATTGACAGGATGGGAGGCAAATTTCTAAATCTGTCTCGTTCCCCCACACACCATGCACAATGTGTCTACTTTTTGAGGGACAGAAAGAAAGACTCAAAGAGGAGCGTGAGCTTTTGAACAGTATTTCTACCTAGGAAGGGTGCTTGGAGAGGCCAGTTTCTCTGTTTTCAGTCTGTTCTGGATGACAGACCTGAACTCAGGAGTGCTGTTAGGTTATTCGCTCAAGAAGCATAAAGGAATCTCAAGGTCTGTGTGTAGAACGCTCATCTGAACGTGGGGGAAAGTCTTCGAGTTCACACTGTTGTCACCGTCTCCCGCGCTCGGCGTCACTATGTGCCGTGTGCAAGTTATTCTCCGGGCAGGAAGGGAGACAGAAGACCCACTGCCTATCACTTGTCTGGGAACGCTCAGGCTGCGGGCAGTGTTTGGGAAGCTGGTGAGGGGGTGTCTTCCTATCCCCCAGGGCACAGACTCGTGTCTGCGATTGACGGGCGATTGATTGTGGACTGATGCTTGTATGTTGGGGTCTTAACGTTTTTGGTGTAGACTGAAAAGAATCTTTGAATACAACGCTGGAAAGGAGCTGCAGGGATCCCTTTGCGACCGTGTCACGGGACGAACAGGCCTTACCGGACTTGATGTTCCCGTCATCTCGGCAGACACTGTTCCAGCGCGTACACAGCGATGCTGAGTGAACATCTTCGCTGGCGGGCTTTACCTCCTCCTGTTTCTGCCGGATCTTCTCCCAGTTCCGGACCAAGAACACATGATGCTTTAACACAAAATTCCTGTAAGCAAGGAAGGAAGTTCCTTTATTCATTTAATAAGCATTTATTACAGGTCTACTCTACATAAGCCACTATTAAGATGATATAAATGAATAATTATCAGCTAATTCAGCTATTATAAAAATAATTATATATGGGGACACATAATTCAGTTTTGCATCCTGGCTTTTTTTTCCCCGTATAAAACATTCATATAAGAAAACAGATACATTTTTAAAGTAGGCTTCATGCCCAGTGCGTGCCCAACACGGGGCTTGAACTCATGACACGGAGATCAAGACCTGAGCTGAGATCAAGAGTTGGACGCTTAACCGACTGAACCACCCAGGTGTCCCGAAACATTCCCGTATTATTTACAAGTATCTCGCGAAATACCACTGAAGAGCTGCAAAACTTCTACCAATTGTGACAGCCTGACTGGAAGGCAGAGATTTACAAAGCGCGTGCACAAATTCTAAATGAAGCCGCCAAAATGCAGCATGGGCTCAGGATCCGCTGTTACAGGGAGAACTGGACCGGGAGGTAAAGGCAGGCATTTACAACAGACACACCGGGCAGACTGTGTTAGGTGAAGTGCCTCCACGTAGACCTCGAAGTTTAGACGAGTCAGGTGTATCCTGAAGAGATTTGTGAAGGCATCAGTAGATGCCTGGGTTCCACGTCTGAAAATTACGGTTTAAGTGGCCTGACGGTGGCCGGGGCGGCACGAATCTCAAAAGCTCCCTGGGCTAATATGCGGCCAAAGCAGAAAACCACCTGACTGGATCATCTCTGTTTTACTGAGGTTTAACATTTCTATGACTTTAAAGGGATACAGGATGGAAGGGGCTAAAATTACAGTAAAGTTATAAACAAGGATGAACTTTCTAAGATACTGGAGCGTACGGTCACAGGAGACGCAGAATACGTCCCAGGACAATTTGAAACCCAGGACATACATATTTCCTTCGCTTCCTTCTGACACGGACAAACCTCCCCTGAATACAGGAAGAGCGTAAATGACCCTAAAGACCCTTTTCACTGCTCTATTACTGTATCAACAAAGCAGGGAACCTTGACCTTTTCTGTGCCGTGGTTCCTCTGGCAGGCTGGTGAAGCCCATGTGACCCTTCTCTGAACAAAGTTTTAAAGTATTTAAACATTTTAAATTAATAAGCAGTTTTTACTTTGTAACACACAGGATTAAACGGAAACCAAATATTCAGTTTGCAGAATATTAAAAAAACCCTGAAATTGTGATACAGAAATAAACGTTCCTTTTTCCCCACATGACAAGATCCAGTGGTAGGTTTCACCGGCACAGCAACCTCGAGGGAGAGAGCACGTAAACGACACTTTGCCATGTCCGTGACAACTGTGTTACAAGCGATGAAAATGCGAACGTTAAGTCGTGGAAGCTGCAGCTACTACACGCACAGTCTGCCTACCATCGTATTTGACGGAAATGCTAAATTTCAGTGAGAAATTAGGAAGAACAGAGACAATCCCCACCCCCCCCTCCAACTTATATATCCTGACTCCCGGCTGGAGACCTCGTGCACAAGAGAAATGATTCAACCACACAGATGTTTCTTAATTTTCTAAATCGACAAGCAAATCACACAAAGGTAAGAAAAGCTCCTTTTTACCTTTCTCGATTAGACATCGGCTTCATTTGTAACTGGGGGGTCAACCTTGTGGGAGCGTTGATGTTTTCACTGGGCTCTTCGGAGAGGTGGCCTCTCTGAAAGTGGATCAGATGCGGGAAGGGAAGGACCGATGAGAAATCCCCTCGCAGAACGTTAGAGCCGCCGTAAGAGGCTGCCCCTCTGCTGTCCCCTCTTCCCGCCAGTAAGCGCCTCTAAGCAGTTGTTCGGGGAAAGAGCCAGGAGATCATGACTCACCCTTTTCTTCAGCTTGTGCTTAGACTTCCTCTTCTCCTTTGACCGTCCAGACTTCTTGTGAGTGGCCACAGGCTGGCTGCTTTTGCTGCTGGGGAGCCCGTTCATGCGCTGACTCTTGCCCCCGATGATCCCTCGACACTTCTCAAAGCCACACTTGCACAGTTGCTTTGAAAGGAAAGAGAAGAGAACCCTCGGCTGCTAGTTCACTTACAAGTTCAAACAGAAGTCCCGAGCACCTGGGCACCCAACAGTGTGAATCAGGACATTTTCATACAGAGGAAAATAACTGAGGAGAAACTTAATGTGTTTCCATGGAAAGGAAAGATTACAATTTGGGAAAACTTCTTCACTAGGCAAGTTAAGAACTGACCGAGGACCAAACACGACCGGGCAGTCTCTTTCTAGTTCCGAGACCAGGGAGGGCTGGCAAGGGGGTCGGCGAGTGGGGTGAGAACCACCGTCTCCGATTCACTTCACAGCGGCCGTACGTCAATGCGTCTACAGAAGGCGGTGCTGGGGACGGCGCTGTGAGGACGCTCAACCTCCCTCTTGATGGACTCGTGATGCTCACCTGCTTTTCAACGTTAAAGGAATGGAAGTTGTAATCGTAGGTGAGCTCGGTACCAGCTGGCATGTCTTTAAGAGCATACAGTCCGATCCGGTACACTCCATTGACAGACCTAGAGAAAAGGACAGGGTTAAAGGCAGAGAGCCTTTGTTTTCTTTTTTAGAGTTTATTTCTTTATTTCGAGAGAAAGACAGTGGAGTGGGGGAGTGGCAGAGAGAGAGAAGCCCAAGCAGGCTCTGCTGGGTCAGCGCAGAGCCTACTGTGGGGGCTCGAACCCCACAAAGCTGCAAGATCGTGACCTGAGCCGGAACCAAGAGTTGGGACACTTAACGGACTGAGCCACCCAGGTGCCCCTGAAGGTAGAGATTCTTAATACCTTGCCTAGACCCTAGAAAAACGGGTATGCTGATTTCAAATGTGCCTTTGTTTCTGTGTCCAATTACCCAGGTTTCCTGGCCAGACTCTGCAGTATAGTATCTCTCTTCCATTCTGTCCAGCCTGTGTAACACTGCCAGATTAATAGTCCTCAATCAGCTTTCTGGAAAACACGGACCATGCTGTCAGTGAGAATAGGTCTTAACGTTTCCTGCTTGATATTCAAAGTCCCTCTAAAACATGGTGTAGGTCTACTTATTAAGTAAATTATTTCTTATGGTTAATCTGTAAAACTTCTAGTTCCTACTGGTCTCCAGCTTTCTCACCTGTACAGGAGTCGCTCTTTGGTTCTGTTCTATGTAACTTACTAACGATCTACCATGCACTATTCTAGATGCTTTGTGTAATAATTATAGCTATCACTTGAGTGATTGTTAAATTAATTACAACATCTTGCTGTACTTATTTAATCCTCCCAACAACAGTATTAAAAATGCACTATTATTAGGGGCTTGGGCGTCCGACTTCAGCTCAGGTCATGGTCTCACGGTTCATGAGTTTGAGCCCTGCGTCGGGCTCTGTGCTGACAACGCAGAGCCTGGAGCCTGGTTCCGATTCTGTGTCTCCCTCTCTCTCTGCCCCTTCCCCACTCACGCTCTGTCTCTGTCTCTCTCAAAACTAAATAAACATTAAAAAAATTTTTTTTTAAAAGATACTATTACTAGACAGTATTATGGCCCCCATTTTCTAAATGAGGAAGCTGAGGCAGAGAGGTTAAGTAACTTATCGGAAGTCACACAGCTAATAACCGAGAGAATCGAATTGTTTTTTTTTTTTTTAAGTTATTTATTTATTTAGAGAGAGGAACACAAACAGGGGAGGAGCAGAGACAGACAGGGAGAGAGAGAATCCCAAGCAGGCTCTGCACTGTCAACATGGAGCCAGATGCGGGGCTCAAACTCATGAACCTCGAGATCTTGACCTGCGCTGAAGTTGGATGCTTAACCAATTGGTCACCCAGGTATCCCGAAAGTTTATTTTTTAATTTTTATTATTTTCAAAAATAATTTTTTTAATGTTTATTTTTTTTTTATTTATTTTTTTTTTTAAATTTTTTTTTTCAATGTTTTTTTTTTAATTTATTTTTGGGACAGAGAGACACAGAGCATGAACGGGGGAGGGGCAGAGAGAGAGGGAGACACAGAATTGGAAACAGGCTCCAGGCTCCAAGCTGTCAGCACAGAGCCCGACGCGGGGCTCGAACTCACAGACGCGAGATCGTGACCTGGCTGAAGTCGGCCGCTTAACCGACTGCGCCACCCAGGCGCCCCTTAATGTTTATTTTTGAGAGAGAGAGAGACAGATGGACAGAGTGTGAGCAGGGGAGGGACAGAGAGACAGGGAGACACAGAATCTGAAGCAGACTCCAGGCTCTGAGCTGTCAGCACAGAGTCCGATGTGAGGCTCGAATTCATGAACTTCGAGATTATAATCTGAGCTGAAATCGGATGCTTAACTGACTGAGCGACCCAGGCACCCCCAAAATTTTTTTAAAAGTAATTTCTATACCTGACATGGGACTTGAACTCACAACCCCAAGATCAACACGCACATGTGCAGGCTCTTCTGACTGAGCCAGCCAGATGCCCCTATAAATACTGCTGAATTTTATCAAATGTTTTTTCTGTTGCTCATGTTGGGATGATACATGATTTTTTGCCTTTATTCTGTTAATGTAGTTAAGTTACACTGATTGTGAATGTTCAACCAGCCAATCAACCTCTCATTCCTGGAGTAAACCCCACACAGTCATGATGTATTAACCTTCTTATATACTGCTAGAGCTGATTTGCTAAAATTTTATTTTTTTTTGCTAACATTTAAATCAGATTTTTGTGTCTGTGTTCATGGGAGATACTGGCCTATATTTTTTCTCTTTTAACATTGTTGTTAGGTTTTGGATGAAGGTTATACTAGCCTTATGAAATACAAGAGTTTATAGGATATCGGTAGTAGAGACATTATTTCTTCTTTAAGAATATGTAAGAATCAGGGGCACCTGGGTGGCTCGGTCGGTTAAGCATCCGACTTCGGTCCAGGTCATGATCTCACGGTCCGTGAGTTCAAGCCCCGCGTCAGGCTCTGTGTTGGCAGCCCTGAGCCTGGAGCCTGCTTCAGATTCTGTGTCTCCCTCTTTCTCTCTGCCCCTCCCCCACTTGTGCTCTGTCTCTAGCTCTCAAAAATAAATAAATGTTAAAAAAAAAAAAAAGAATATATAAGAATCATCAATGAAGATATTTGAGCCTGAAGCTCTTTTGTCAGCAACTGTTAATTATATACCCAATTTCTCATAGACATTCAGACTTTTTATCTATTCTGGTATCGTTTTTGGTAAGGTGTGCTTTTTCAAGGAATTTGTTCATTTAACTTTCCCAATAGAAAAAAACCGTTCAGGAAAACGGATAAACTGGCTGTGGTATACTTCTATATAGGAGCATTAGTCCAGAATAAAAATCAACAGAACACCGATGTGCCGAACACAGGTACACTGTAAAAACACTATTCTAACTGAAAGAAGCCAGACACAGGCTACGCGTATATGCGGTTCCACAACAGGCTCTAGGCAAGATGGATCTGGTGACGGAAACCACATCACTGTTTGCCTCTGAGATGGCGAGATTCTCAGGAGGCAGAAAGGAACTTTCTGAAACGATGGAAATGTTCTATATGTCGGTAAGGATGTGGCTTGTGTGGGTGTCCACGTCTGTAAAAACGGGTGGTGATTTACATTTAAGATCTGTGTCTCGGTGGCGCCTGGGTGGCTCAGTCGGTTAAGTGTCAGACTTCAGCCCAGATCATGATTTCACGGCTCATGGTGTCGAGCCCCGTGTCGGGTTCTGTGCCGGCAGCTCGGAGCCCGGGGCCTGCGTCAGATTCTGTGTCTCCCTCTCTCTCTGGCCCTACCCCACTCACGCTCTCTCAAAAATAAATACTAAAAAAAAAAATCTGTCTCTACGTAATATGTAAATTTAAAAAATTGACAAAAATAGAAAGCTGTTGAAACTCTCCTCTTTTAAAAAGTTGTGTTAAAACACACGTAAGATAAAAAGTGGTGTTACGTACATCCGCCTTGTTGTAGAGCCATCACCACTAACCACGCTCATGGCTCTTGTCATCTTGTAAAACTGAACACCCCACGTGTGACAACCTGCTACCCTCCCACCGCTCACCACTACGGCACTATCTGCGATGCTGACGACTCTGAGCGCCTCATGTGGGTGGAATTGTACATTGTACAGTGTTTGTCTCTTGTGCCTGGCTTTTTTAACTCGGCATAATGACATCAAGGTCCGTATCCACGATGTAGGATATTGTGCATTTTCCTTCCTTCGTAAAGCTGAATGGTAATTCCGTCACACGTATGCACCACATTTTGCTGGCCCAGCATCCCCCGAGGGACACTTGGGCTGCTTCCACAGTTTAGCTCCTATGAACAATGCTGCTGTGGATACGAAGGTGCAGACACATCTTCCAAACACGGCTTCCAATCCTGCGTAAACAGCCGGAGGACAGCCGGAGGTGGAACTGCTGGGCCATAGGGTAATTCTGTTTTTAATTGTTTGAGTTTCCCCAAGTGGAAATACCACTTCTATCCCCGCAGGCTGCGAAAGGATACCAACTGATCTACATCCTCGTCAACACTTGTTTTCTGTTATTCTGACGCAGCCACACGATAGGCATCAGGCGGCGCTCTTCAGGATTAGTGCTCTCGGACACCTTTTCCTATGGTTATTGACCGTTTGTTTCTTTTCTTTGGAGGAATGTCTCTTCAAGTCCTTTGCCTTTTTTAAAATTATTAGTTTTTAAGTTAGTTTACTCATTTTGAGAGAGAGAGCGAGAGCGCGCACTAGTGCCTGCGAGCAGGCATGAGCAACGGAGAGGCAGAGAGAAGGGCGGAGAGACGATCCGAAGCAGGGTCCATACTGTCAGTGCTGTCAGCGTGGAGCCTGGGGCAGGGCCCAAACTCACAACCATGAGCCTGACCTGAGCAGAAATCAAGGGGTGGACGCTTAACCGACTGAGCCACCTAGGCGCCCCTGCCCACTTTTGAATCAGGATGTTTATCTTCTCCCATTTTGGGGGTTGCCGCTTTACTCTGTGTCTTTTGATGCGCAAATTTAAAAATTTTCATGAAATCCGATTTGTCTATTTTCACTGGTTACCTGTGTGAGCTTCTATCCTGTTTTTAAATATATTTGTTTAATGTTTGTTTATTTTTGAGAGAGAGAGAGAGAGAGAGAGACAGTGTGAGTGGGGGAGGAGCAGAGAGAGAGGGAGACCCAGAATCCAAAGCAGGCTCCAGGCTCTGAGCTGTCAGCACAGAGCCCGATGAGGGGCTCGAACTCACAAACCGTGAGATCATGGCCCAAGCTGAAGTCAGGGGCTTACCGACTGAGCCACCCAGGCGCCCCATGCCTCAAGTTTTCTTCTAGAAGTTTGGTTGTCTTAGGTCTTAGTTTAGGTCCTTGATGTATTTAATTTTTGTATATGGTGTTAGGTAAGGGTCCAGCTTCATTTTTTTGCATATGGATATCCAGTTTTCCCAGCAACATTTGTTGAAGACTATCCTTTTTCCACTGAACGATTGTGGCACACTTGTCAAAACTCTTTTGACTGTGTATGCGAGAGACTATTTCTGAGTTCTCTTTTCTCTTTCATGGGTCTATTGGTCTGTCCTTAGGCCAATAAAATGCTGCTTTGATGACTGTAACTTTGAGGTTAAGTTTTGAAATCAGGAAGTGTGAAGTCCTTCAAGTTTTGTCCTTTTAAAGAATGGTTTGGTTGTTCAGGTCTCAAGATTCCATGTGAATTTTAGGATGGGTTTTTCTATTTCTGTAAAAAAAAGTCATAGGGGTTTTGATGGGGTTGTACTGAATCTGTAGATGGCTTTGGGTAATACCGATATTTTAACAATATTAAGTCTTATGTGTTTCCATTAATTATGTCTTTTAAAAAAGTTGGCTTTTTTTTAAGCTTTTTTGGAGAGAGGGGAAGGGGAGGGAGGAACAGAGAAAGAGGGAGACACAGAATCCGAAGCAGGCTCCAGGCTTTGAGGTGTCAGCACAGAGCCGACACAGGGCTCGAACCCATGAACTGTGAGATCATGACCTGAGCTGAGGTCGGATGCTTAACCGACTGAGCCACCCAGGCGCCTCAATTTATGTCTTCTTTAATTTTCTTTCAGCAATGTTTTACAGTTTTTTCATGGTACAATTCTTTCACCTCATTGGTTAATTCCTAAGTATTTTATTCTTTTTATGTGCTATTGTAAATGAAATTGTTTTTGTAATTTCCTTTGCAGGTTCACTGTGTATGGAAATGCACCTGATTTTTGTGTGTTGACTTTGTACTGTTATTTTGCTGAATTTGTTTATGAGATCTAACAGCTTCTTTGTGAAGCCTTTAGTATTTTCTACATAAGATCATATCATATGCAAATAAAGTTAAATTTACATCTTCCTTTCTGATTCGAATGTCTTTTCTCTCTTTCTTGTCTAATTGTTCTGGCTAGAACTTCAAAACTGTGTTCAACGGAAGCGGAAGCGCAGAAGCCAAGCACCCTCATGTCGCTCATGACTTTATGAGGGATACATTCCAAGACCCCCAGTGGATATCTCAAACTGTGGACAGCCCCAAACCCCAGGGGGGGTGGGAGGGAGGGGAAAGTGGGTGATGGGCATGGAGGAGGGCACCTGTTGGGATGAGCACTGGGTGTTGTATGGAAACCAATTTGACAATAAATTTCATATTAAAAAAAAAACAAAAACAAAACCCAAACCCTAAATATACTATGTCTTTTCTTAAACATATATACCTATGATAAAACTTAACTTATAAATTAGCACAGTAAAAGATGAATAACAAATAAGTAATAATAAAATACAATTGTAGCAATATACTGTAATGAAAGTTAACTGAATGTGGTCTCTTTCTCCCTCTATCTTATTTTATTCTTCCTTCCCTTGTGATGATGTGAGATGATGAAATGCTTACGTGATGAGATAACGTGAGGTGGATGATGGAGGCGTTGTGACATAGTGTTAGGTTGCTCCTGACCTTCTGGCCGTATGTCAGAGGGAGGGTCACCTGCATCTAGACCAAGGCTGACCACCGGTGACTGACACTAAGCAAAGTGAAACTGCGGATAAGGAGGGACTACTGTATTGTGTTCAGGTAGCTTTCTTCTATGCCTATTTTGTTTTTTTAAACAATGTTTATTTCGAGAGAGAGTGCAAGCAGGGGAAGGGCACAGAGCAAGGTAGCGAGAGAATCCCGTGCAGGCTCCATGCTGTCAGTGAAGAGCCTGACGTGGGGTTTGAAGCCACAAACCGTGAGATCATGACCTGAGCTGAAATCAAGAGACGGAGGCTTAACTGACTGAGCCATCCAGGCGCCCTTTTAGTGCTTTTATTATTACAGGGTGTTGAATTCTGTCAAATGCTTTTTTTGCACCAATTGAAAGGATTTTTTTTCTCCTCTCATTTTATTGATGTGGCCTATCACACTTTCTCTTACATTGAACTCTTATGATTCTCTTACGTTGAACCATTCTTGCATTCCAAGAATAGATCCCACTTGGTCAGGGCATACAATCCTTTTAATATGCTGCTAAATCCTGCTTGCCAGCATTTTGTTGAGGACTCGTGCATCAATGTTCACAAAGCATACTGGCTTGGTTTGTAGTTTTCTTTTGGGGTCTTTGTCTGGCTTTGGTATCAGGACTATGCTGGCCTCACAGAGTGAGTCAGGAAGTGTTTCCTTCTCTTCAATTTTTTGGAAAAGTTTGAGGATTGGCATTAGTCTGGAAGCATTCATCAGTGAAACCATCAGTTCTAGGGCTTTTCTTTGTTGAGAGATTTTTGATTACAGATTTGATTACGCATAACATTATGGATTACCAGTTACAGGTTTGTTCAGATTTTTTTGTCTCTTCATGATTTTAGTCTTGGTAGGTTTTGTGTTTCAAGACATCTGTCCATTTCAATGAGGTAATCCAATTTTTTGGCATACAACTGTTCATAGTGTTCTCTTACAATCCTTAGTATCTCTGTAGAATTGGTGGTGACCCCACTTCCATTCCTGAATTTTGTGAGTCCTCTTTTATTCTGAGTCCATCCAGCAAACGCTTGTTGACTTTATCTTTTTGAAGAACCAATTTTTGGTTTTACTGATTTCCTTTCTGTTTTTCCTATACTCTATTTCTCTCTACTCTGATGTTCATGATTTCCTTCCTTCTGCTAGCTTTGGGTTTAGTTTGTTCTTTTTCTCGTTCCTTAAGTGGTAAAGTTGGGTTGTTGACGTGAGATCTTTTTTATTTGTAATGTGAACATTTATGCCTACAAACTTTCCACTCAGCATTGCCTCTGCTGTGCCCTGTAAGTTTAGGTGTGCCGTGTTATTTTAATTCATCTCCAAGTACAGTAAAACCTTGGTTTGCAAGCATAATTTGTTCTGGAAACATGCTTGTAATCCAAAGCACTCATGTATCAAGCGAATTTCCAGAACCACTGGCTCAGTTGTGATCATGTGACATTGGGCATCACGTAGTACTCGTATTGCAAGACGTCGCTTGTTTATCAAGATAAAATGCATTAGACACGTTTGCTCATCAGGGTGACTGGGTGGCTTGGTTGGTTAAGTGTCCAACTTCGGCTCAGGTCACGATCTCAGTTTGTGGGTTCAAGCCCAGTGTCGGGCTCTCTGCTCTCAGCACAGAGCCCGCCTCAGATCCTCTGTCCCCCTCATGATCTCAAAAATAAACATTAAAAAAAAATCTGCTCATCCTGTGGACCACTCGCACATTTGCAATCCAAGGTTTTACTGTCCTTTCTTCCTTCCTTCCTTCCTTCCTTCCTTCCTTCCTTCCTTCCTTCCTTCCATCCATCCATCTTTCTAACAGAGAGGGTGGGGGGAGACACCCACGCAGAGGAAGAGAGAGAGGGAGACACAGAATCTTAAGCAGTCTGCACGCCCACTGCAGAGCTGGTGGGAGAGGGAGGGGCTCGATCTTACGCCCCTGAGATCATGACCTGAGCTGAAACCAAGTAAGACCCTTAAGCAATTAAGGCACCCAGGCGTCCCAGGTGTGTAAATCTTTGTAACGGTTTTATCTTCTTGTTGCACAAAATCTTTTATTAGTACACCATGTGTTTCTCTGTCTCTTGTAACCATTTTCAGTTTCAAGTCCATTTTGTGCAGCTGCTGTTGCGCTGTTTGGGTTACTATTTGTATGAAATACCTTTTTGGATCTTTTCACGTCCAGCCTGTTTGTTTTTGGATCTAAAGGTGAGTCTCCTGTAGACAGCATGTAGCTGGATCATGTGTTACCTCTTCTGATCGTTTTTAAACCAATTGAGAAAAACCTGACACACATATTAGTTTCAGGTGTACAACACGATTCAATAAAGGTCCATATTGCAAACTGATCACCACAGTAATTCTATTTCACATCCATCCCCACACTCAATTACAAAGTGTTTTCTTGTGCTCAAGCTCTATTCTGTTAGCAAGCTTCCATTAATCCATCAGTGAACACTGGGGTTATTTCAATGTCTCTACTATGTAAATAAGGCTCCTATGAACATGGGGGTGCAAGTATCTTTTTGAGTCTGTGTTTTTGTTTCCTTCGGATAAATACCCAGAAGTGGAATGTGGGATCATATGGTAGTTCTATTTTTTATTTATTTTTTCTTAAGCAGGCTCCACGTACAACGTGGGGCTAGAATTCATGGTCCCGAGATCAAGAGTCACATGCTGTGTACCAACTGAACCAGCCAGGCAGCCGGATTTTTAATTTTTTGAGAAAAGTTTATACTGTTTTTTTTTTTTTTTTAAGGTTTTATTTATTTTGAGAGAGAGGGAGGGGCAGAGAGCGAGGGAAAGAGAGAGAGTCCCAGGCGAGGCTCCATGCTGCCAACACAGGGCCCGATGAGGCGGGGCTCGAGCCCACAAAATGTGAGACCATGACCTGAGCTGAGATCAAGAGCTGGACACTTACCCTGAGCCACCCAGGCGCCCACCATACTGTTTTCCACAGTGGCTGGGCCAACTCACATTCCCGCCTACAGTGCACGAGGGTCACTTTCCTCCTCCCCCTCACCAACACTTGCTATTTCTTGTCTTTTTCACGATGGCTGTTCTAACAGGCATGAGGTGCTATCTCCTTGTGGTTCTGATGCGTTTCCCTGACGATTAAGGATGTTGAGCCCCTTTTTCATGCAGCTGTTGGACATCTGCATGTCTTCTTTGGAAAGATGTCCATTCAGACCATTTGCCCTTTTTCAACTGGACTGCTTCGTTGCTACCGAGGCGGAAGAGTTCTCTGTATGTATTTTAGATATCAGCCACCTGCCAGATACATGAATTGCGCTACTCTCCCCCACTCTGTGGGGTGCTTTCTTTTGCTGATGGTTTCCCTTGTATAGAGTTCCTCGTGGTCCCACTTGCTCATTTCTGCTTTTGTTGCCCTTTGCTTCTGGTGTCAAACCCAGAAAGTCCTCCCCGAGACTGATGTCCAGGAGCTCATCCCCTGATTACTTCTGGGAATTTTATAGTTTCAGGTATTACCTTTAAGTTCTCAAGACATCCCGACTGGACTTTTGTGTATGGTGTAAGACAGGCATCCAGTTTCATTCTTTCCTACGTGGCTGTCCGGTTTTCCCCACACAACTTACTGAACAGACTGCCTGCTCCCTACCTTTGCCTTAAATTGATCATATGAATGCAGCTTTATCTCTGAGCGCTCTGTTGTACTACATCCATTTCTGTTTTATGCCAATACCATACTCTTTTGATTATTATAGCATTGTAACAGTTGGGAATCATGAAGTGGGAAGCCTCCAGCCTTATTCTTCTTTCTCGATTCGTTTCACTATTTGGGGTATTGGGATTCTTTGTTCTATTTCCCTGAAATTTGCCATTGAAGTTTTGATTTTTATTGCACTGAGTTTGTAGACTGCTTTTGGCAGTGTGGACATTTTAACATTAATTCTTCCATTCCATGAGCATATGATATCGTCCATTTATTTGTGCCTTCTACAATTTTTTCATTACTGAATTATTAAGGGTTTCAGTGTACATGCTTTTTACTTCCTTGATTAAATTTACTTAGGTATTTCATTTTTTATGCCACTGTTGAAAATGGGAGGATTGGGGCGCCTGGGTGGCGCAGTCGGTTAAGCGTCCGACTTCAGCCAGGTCACGATCTCGCGGTCCGTGAGTTCGAGCCCCGCGTCGGGCTCTGGGCCGATGGCTCGGAGCCTGGAGACTGTTTCCGATTCTGTGTCTCCCTCTCTCTCTGCCCCTCCCCCGTTCATGCTCTGTCTCTCTCTGTCCAAAAATAAATAAAAAAACGTTGAAAAAAAAAAATAAAAAAAGAAAATGGGAGGATTGTTTTCTTAATTTCTCTGATAGGTCATTATTAAGAGTATGGAAATTCCACTGAATTGCATATTTTGATTCTGAATTCTGCAACTTAAACCTCATCGATCAGTTCTAACACTTTTTTCAGGTTTTCTGTATACAACGTCATGTCATCTACAGATGGAGACAGTTCTACTTCTTCCTTCCCAATTTGTATGTATTTTATTTCTTTTTCTTGCCTAACTGCTCTGGCTAGTACTTCCAGTACTATGTTGAATAAAGGTGGTAAGAGTGTTTTCTGATCTGTTTTTGTTTAATGTTTGTTTATTTTTGAGGTGGGGGGGCGCAAAGAGAGAGAGGGAGACGGTGGACCTGAAGTGGGCTCTGAGCTGACAGCAGAGAGAGTGATGTGGGGCTCAAACTCACGAACCGTGAGATCACGACCTGACCCAAAGTCAGATGCTTAACCAATGGAGCCACCCAAGCACCCCGAGTGTTTTCTGATCTTAAGAGTAAAAGCTTTCCGACTTTCAACACTGAGTATGAAATTAGCCGTGGGCTTGTTGTATGTAGCCTTTACTATGTTGACATACGTTCTCTCATGCCCACTTTGTTCAAAGAGGGAGGTACAGAATCCAAAGCAGGCTCCAGGCTCTGAGCTGTCAGCACAGAGCCCGATGTGGGGCTGGAACTCATGAGCTGTGAGATCATGACCTGAGCCAAAGTCAGATGCTTAAGCAACGGCCACCCAGGTGCCCCTCATCCCCACTTTGTTTAAAGTTTTAATCATAAATGGATGTTGAATTCCACTCTGTCACTTGATTGGAGAGTGTAAGCCATCCGCTTTTTTTTTTTTTCTTTAAGGTTTTAAGTAATCTCTATACCCAACATGGGGCTCAAACCCACAACTCTGAAATGAAGAGTTGTATACTCCACCAGGTGAACCAACCAGGTGCCCCAGGCCTCCAAAATTTCTGACAAGAAACCTGCCTATCATCTTATTGAGGATCCCTTGTATGTGATGATGTGCTTGTCTAATGCTGCTTTCATGATGTGCTCTTTATCTTTTCAAAGTCTGATTATGTTTCTTGCTGTGAGTCTCTTTTAAGTTCTTCTTACTTGGAGCTCGGTGAGCTTTGTGGTTGTCTGTGTTCATGCCCTCCATCAAATGTAGGAAGTTTACAAGCACTATTTTTTTCAAATATTCTCTCCGCCTCTTTCTCTTTGGTACTTCTGGGACACCCACGATGCACAGGCTGGTCTGCTGGATGGTGTCCCAGAGGTCGCCTAGGGTCTGTTCTCTTTCCTTCTATCTTTTCTCTTTCTGTTCTTCAGGCTTGGAGAATTTCCACTGTCATATCTTGAAGTTCACGGATTCTTTCTTTAGTCTGCTCAAATCTGCCTTTGAATCCCTCTAGTGGATTTTTCATTTCAATTATGGTCCTTTAGGCTTTCTATCTCTTTGGTATTTCCATTTTGTTCACACATCATTTTCACAAATTTGTCCACATCATCCCTTAGTTCTTTGAGCATCTTTGGGCCTTTGTTTTGAGGTCATCGTCTAATGTATTCTCAATTGAGTCTTTTTTAGGGAAAAATTATTTTGAATTATTTTTTTCCTTTGAATGGGCCACGGTTTTCTGTTTCTTCGTATTCCTTGTGATTTTTCCTTGAACACTGCAAGTTTGAACGTAATAATGTGGTACATCTGGAAATAAGATTCTCCCTCCTTTCCCAGTGTTTACATATCCTGACCTTTAATTTCTAGCTCCCAAGCGGAAGAAAAGTGAAAAATGAAGGGGAAGAAAATAGGGCCCTTCAAGTCTCTTGGTAGTCACTTCAGGTGGAGGAAGACAGGCTTACGACAATGGTGGAGGACAGCGATCCCCGGCATTTGGAGGACAGGGTCCTCTTCACCCAGCCTGGCTTCTGCCACCTGTGAGCAAGCTGTTCCAGCAATGCCTATGTAGCCGCCTGCCGTGTGGCTGGGGGTAGAGGATGGGTGGTTGCTACTGTTCTAAGTTGAAATTGACCAAAAGGAACCACAGCTTGCCATCTCAGCCTTCCCCTAGTAGCTGCAAGCTTTCAACAGGCTCCAGAGTTCCAAAATTGTTACGTTAGACATATTCTGCCCGTGTAATTATCTAAGAGGTAATTTTTTTCCTTTTCAGTTAGATTCTAGTCTATTTTACTAATTTTTCTCACTGTGACAAATCCAGTGGGCTTGTAATAAATATGCTGAGCAAACTCACAGGAGAACCATGTGACACAGCGCCGCCCGGCACACAGTGAGCAGTCAGTATGTGTCAGGTATTACCGTTGTAGCATCGTTATGTACTGTTGTGGTTTCCTGGGGGTAGTTAGGTTGAAGTGAGGAAACAGCAGCAGCTTACTCTCTGCCGCGAGGAGACGGTGTAACGGGATCGCCGGAGGTCTCGTGCCGGCTGACCCACACTGCGGCAAGATCCCTCTAGTGACACCCTCGTGTCTTCCGCGCTGCTGGACTCTTGGCTTCACCAGCCCCTGCTTTCTTACCATTTCTGCATCTCACAGTTGGGATCGCAGCTGTGGTTGATGAATCGGGCCTCATTCCCCATGCGGTAACTGTCGATCACCATCCCGCTATCCAGGTTCAGGCAGTAGTGGTCGCTGTGATTATGATACTGCTCAATCATCCTGTTCCTGAAGAGGAGAGGAAGAATCGAAAGCCAATTAATGATTAAGTTGAAAGTAAATTGGAAATCTTCCATTTTCCATTCTCATCTGGTCTCTTTGCCATTTTCTTGGGGTGTCCCCACTAATCACTGTACCTGAACTCTTGCTCGCTGACAACCTCCCCCAGGTACTCGATGATGAACTGCCCGGCTTTTAGGGGTTCTTTGGTTCGGATTCCCCAACCTTTTTCCTCAGCTCGAAATCGTTCTAGACACTGCACCCACTCATGCCTCTGTATCCTCTGGTTACAGCACTGCTCACCACAGGGACAAGTGTTGGGGGAACATTCAGCAAAGATCATTCTAGAAAGAAGAGAGAGAACTGCATGTCAAATAATATTACATATGCCTTCAGGGACCCATTTTTCTTTTATAGGAACTCTTAAAAGGAATACACGAAATTTTTAATTTTAACAAGGTTGGATTGGTTAACAAGGTACTAATACATAACTCCAAAACTTAATAATACTGAAAATTACCAAGTCAAGTTATAAACACCGGATGGATTAAACTAACTGTCCACTAAGCATCCTGGGTAAACACAGTATCACATTTAGCTCTGTACTAAGAGTAAAACCACAGACCATAGAGGAATTAATAATTTCCAGATTACATAGCATTTTTGTTTTGAAGCAGCTCATGGGTATGTACAGATTTTGTTTTCTTTCTAAATTGTGGCAAAATCACACATAAACTGCACACTGTAAATATTTTTTTTTCAACGTTTTTTTTTTTTATTTTTTTTATTTTTGGGACAGAGAGAGACATAGCATGAACGGGGGAGGGGCAGAGAGAGAGGGAGACACAGAATCAGAAACAGGCTCCAGGCTCTGAGCCATCAGCCCAGAGCCCGACGCGGGGCTCGAACTCACGGACCGCGAGATCGTGACCTGGCTGAAGTCGGACGCTTAACCGACTGCGCCACCCAGGCGCCCCCACACTGTAAATATTTTTAAGCATACAGTTCAGTACATTTGCATTGTCGTTGTTTTATAAGAATTTTATATTTTGTTAGTGTAAATGACATTCCCATACTGGAAATAACATTTCCAGTCTATATACTAGCTGAACCTATAACCACTAGTGAATTAACAAGCCAAAATTTCTGAACACAGTAGACAAAGTTGTTGTGTACCTGTCTTCTCACTGCTTTTCGTTTTTACATTTCTAGATCTTTCACAGAAGTGATTTAGTTTTGGTATAGGGTTTGAAATCCCAGTAAGACTACTGAACAGGATTAAAACAAGGGATGATTTAGAATATAATGGTAGATCGAAATATCACATTATATTTTATATAATGTACACACACACACACCTTACAAATCTCGTAAAAAAAAAGCATGTGACATTTTAGAATCTGTCACAGTCTTTCTTCAAATAAACATTACCCCCATCTAGTTTTTTTTTTTTTTTTTTTTTTTTATTTTTGGGACAGAGAGAGACAGAGCATGAACGGGGGAGGGGCAGAGAGAGAGGGAGACACAGAATCGGAAACAGGCCCCAGGCTCCGAGCCATCAGCCCAGAGCCCGACGCGGGGCTCGAACTCACGGACCGCGAGATCGTGACCTGGCTGAAGTCGGACGCTTAACCGACTGCGCCACCCAGGCGCCCCAACATTACCCCCATCTAAAGAGCAAACACAGCACAGTGTTGTCACAGAAATGAGCAGTTAAGAGTACCCACTGGGCTGGTCCTCAAGGTCTGACCATCAGCTTAGCCTGTGAAAGGCACTGGCTTATTGTCAAATTCATCACCTTTATGCTTTCTTCTGATGAATTCTTCGCTGCATGAATACTACTAAATATCCCTCCTGAAAATGCCTCCTTGATTTTACGTGCCTTCTTGATTGCTCACAAACCAAGGTTTTACCATATTTACTAAGGAAGATGTTACTGAGGTTATAAACAATGTTGGACACGTTCTTGAGTGTTTACCTGAACTGATGATAAAAACTCATTACTTGCTTTTAAAAATAGTCCTGAAACACCTGGGTGGCTCAGTTAGTTAAGCATCCGACTTCGGCTCAGGTCACGATCACAGCTCCTGAGTTCGATCCCCATGTCAGGCTCTGTGCTCACAGCTCGGAGCCTGGAGCCTGCTTCGGATTCTGTCTCCCTCTCTCTGCCCCTCCCCCACTCATGCTCGCGCGTTCTCTCTCTCTGTCTCTCAAATAAATAAAAACATTAAAAAATAAATAAAAAGTCCCGAATCTAGTATGAACCCTAACATAGACACAAAATTGAATCTTACAGATCCTTTGAGCTTTCCCCTGAAATATTTACAAAACCTAGAACCCGAAGACAGGAAAGACATTTTAGGTTGCTCCATTTAAGTAAATCTTTATGTGGGTTACTTTTAAATATATAAGGAAGCACCCACTGAATACTATATTTTAATTTTTATTAAATACAGAATAAATAAATTTTAATTTTTATTAAATACAGAATAAATAAATAAATACATTTGTATTTAAATGTATGCATTTATCACATCATTCATTAGATGCATGCATATGTAGGAACCATATTCTCCTGATATAAAGTTGGCAGCATTGTATCTGAGGTTTTTGTTTGTTTGCTTGTTTTTGAAGAAAGACAACACGGTGTTAAGGATAAATGTGACACCCATACCAACAAAAATGACCCAAGACAACCAATGTAATTATGTAAAGGTAAATATTTGGATTCCAATTCCATGTGATTAAAAGACTAACGACTTAAAAGCAGAGTATATACTGGAAAGAACACAAATTCTGATTAAGACATGCGTGGATTCAAATTCTGTCTCTGTCACTCAAGTGTTGTGTACAATATGGAGCAATCTGCTACCCAGACTCTAGGATCCTTCATTTATAAAATATAAAGCTATTACCTATCTCATTGGAGTACTGTGAAAAAGAGAGGGAAGTAGCCAATGAGATAGTCGCTGTATTACAGCAATTTCACAGACAATAAATATCATATAAAAAAACACAGTAACGTTAGCACATAAAGGAATGCGAATTAAGCAATTTTAAAGATATATGATACTCCCAAATATTAAACCAATGAAATATAAAGCACCGAAAATAAAGTTAGGTGTGAATCCCTAAGCGGGGATGGAACTATGGGGAAGTGAGTATATTCAGGTACTGGTGGTGACACCCCAAATCCACTCATCATTTCATGCGAGCCACTGGACAGCGCAGAGTAGGAATTATGCAAACATTCACAGTCCGTATAGGTAAGGCTCCTTCGGAGAGAGCACCCTAAGAATTAAAGAAAGAGGAACGTGCCCAGTTTCACTGTGGTGCCATTTTTAATAGCAAAACATTGGGAGTCATGTGAATGATGAACCACAGGAGGCTGGCAAACTAGGGGCTATCAACCTACAGAAGATAACAGAGCACCTAAAAATGGTGAGTGAGCGGACCACATGGATACATAAAAGTGTGTATATAAAACATCTGTGAGTGGAAAAAAAAAATCAGTGCACAACACAGACTATACCAGCAGCCATGACTCCTATGTAAAACCGTATGTATGCATGTATGTATATATAAGATGTGAATTTACAATGATGTGTAAGGCAGAGTTTCTCAGATGTCACGTTGATACAGGAGGTACTAGAACATTGATTCCCGTAGCCCATAGGACAGTTGACTAGACACTGGGGAAGCAGTTGTCTTTGTTTAGGAAAACTATCTAGAACAGGAAGTATCGATGTAAAGTTCATCACCGGTTCTTCTTTACTGTAAATTTGCTTATGTTACTAAAACCAACAAATTAGATCTCCATTCCAGGGTCTCTATCAGACATTTCCCTTTTGAAACCTCCATGTCATTTAGAACTCAATGGCCCCAAAGTAAAATAATAGTTTCCATCTCCAAACTAATCAGACCCCATACTTTCATTCTGTGGCAACAGGATTACCATCGCTCATTGGCAACACTGACTCAGTCAACACATGTCCGTCTCTGTGCACATGCCAGTGGGTCACCAGACCCGTTTTCCTTCCAAACACATCACGCCCTTCTTTCACTGCCACCATCCTACCTTATGCCCTCATTATGGCGACAATGTACGGAGATCTAGGAAAGTTTCTAGAACTGTGCTGAATACTTTATGAACATCGTCTCCTAAGATCCTTACCCTCCCAACCCCCCATAAAGAAGGTACTAATTTTATTAGAGGGGTTAAATAACCTTCCTCAGGTCTTACAAGTAATAAGAGGATTTAAACCTGGGTATGGTTAAGACTCTTAAGTCTCATTCTTTCCCTGTTACTCTACGCAGCCCATGTGATGGGCTGAATGTTTGTGTCTCCCCAAAACGAACAGCTGAAGCCCCGGCCCCCAGTGTGATGGTTATTTGGAGGTAGGGCATTTGGGAGGTCAACTGGCTTATATTAGGGTATGAGGGTGGGAATCTCACGATGGGATCAGTGCCCTTACAGGAGGAAGACCAGAGAGCTCTCCTCCCTGAGCACCCACTAAGGAAAGGCCACGTGAGCACACAGGCAGAAAGTGGCTGTCTATAAGCCTGGAAGTGGGTCCTCACCAGACAGCAAATACTTGCGTCTTGACCTTGGACTTCCTAGCCTCCAGAACTGTGAGAAATAAATTTCAGTTGTTTAAGCCACCAGGTCAATGGTATTTTGCCGTAATAGCCCAAGTAGATTAAGACAGCCCATCAAGTAGGTTTTATGTATCTTTATGCAACTTCATGAGAGCAATTCAAAGAGCTTATTTAACTTTTCCCTCCAAATGAAGTGTCCTAGGTCTTGAAGCCTGTGCTTTTAGAGAAATCAATTTAGTACAGTACCTATTGAGACAGTCATCCACACAGCCCTTCCTGGTATCATCATCTGGCTTCTTACAGTTACAGGTGGTGGCCTCGTAACCAGAAAGGGGTTTGACATCAACGTAGACATCTTGAGAGAAGACAGCAAAGAGTAATTTGTAAACATATAAGATCATTTTTTAAGTGCCAGGCCAAGAAGAACATTGATGGTATGATGGCAGAAAAAATAGCTCCCAAGTTACTCACTTGAACGGATTTTTTTATATAGTGGGACATCTGGCTTTTTGTATAGCTAGAAGAAAAAAAAAAAGAAAAATCCTGATATAGCATTTAACTTCAAATGCCAGGCAGCAGCATCAATCACTAAAAACACAAGAAATTATCCATGTGCCCTGCTCCCATGGGAATATTTATAAGATTTTCTGGGTTGTGTGTATCTGAGGGAACTTCTTGGTGTGATCACTTTTTACCCTGAAATAAAAAGTGACTTACTAGACTAGAGGAGTGTGAGCTGAGAGAGAAAGAGATTCAACAACAGAAGAAACGGTAAACACTTTAATGAAAATGCGTTTTCAATTATAAGCTTCTTTAGCATGTTTTAGACTTAAACAAAAATTGCTTAAGGCTTGATTTGCCTTTATGAAAAGAAAGGAAAAGTTGCACAGAGCTTGTGGAGATGGTCTGGGGGAATATATGGAATTAAAAAGATGAGCACCCTGACCTTTTCAGGGTGGGTATTCCAGAAAAACACATTTCACATTTTAATTAAGGCAATTAATTTAGTGAATAAAGGGGAGAGGGAAGGCAGGAAATAAAGCTTTCATACTGCAATTAAGAAAATAAACTTGAAAAAAGTTTACGTATTTATTTCAAGAGAGAGAGAGAGACACAGAGTGTATCAGCAAGCACAAGGCAGGGAGGGGAGAGAGAGAGAGAGGAGAAGACCCCAAGCGGGCTCCGCACTGTCAACGCAGAGCCCAACGCGGGGCTCCATCCCACAAGCCATGAGATCTGGACCTGAGCGGAAACCAAGAGGCGGCCGCTTAACCGACTGAGCCCCCCAGATGCCTTAAGAGAGGGCGTGTTAACCTGTAAGAGAAGCCCCACCATCACTTTTCAGTGGGGATAGTCAGAGCATTGTCTCCTTCACGGTTATGAACTCTGACACAAATGTCTAACGTATCGATCCTCCCAGACTGAAGAGAGGTCACCAGAGAAGAGAATGTAGAGAAGGTCCATTGCTTCTGGCTTTCCAAAATTAAACTTTGGTGGAATCTGGGCAAAGCTCAGGAGTCTATTCATCACATTTGCATGACTCTTTTCCACTGCTGCTTTCAACATGGGGCCGGGGGCTCCAGCTCACCACAAACATTACTGGGGAAACTTTCCAGTTAGGGGAAAGGAGAGAAAAGAAAGCACCTTCCCACTTTTAGTTCCCCATTTAAAGATCTGTTAAAAGTACACGAGTGTTAAAACGTTTCCCTCGTTTCCTTTGGTAGAAGACCTCTTTTGTATGTGAAAAATAAATTCCAAACTGATGGGAAGGAGCCAACAAAAATAAAGCCTGAGATTTCTTAGTGCCGCTGGCAGTACATCTAAATTCTCCCGGGACCTGCATCAAACAGGATTCTTACAGAACCATCTCTGCTACCAGAATAAGAGTCCAGAATAATGCAGAAGGTTGCCCAGGGAAGCAGGAACTCACTGCTATTCTGAAGTAGGAATACAGGCAAATAGGTCACATTAAATATGGATGCAAATTCATTTTCCTTAGTCCGTAACCTTCACGGGGACACTTCTCCATACGTCCTAAGATGAGAGCGTAACAAGGAGGCAGAGACAGAGACTTGCAGGCCCCCCTCCCCAGAACAAAACCTGTAAGATAGGCTCCTGTACCTGATTATGTTTCCACTGCCAAAGGATGTCATAGGGAAGCTGGAAGTCAATTCTCTTTTGCCTTAGATACTTTCCTGAAACAAAAAAATACTATCAATTTTGGTATCTGTTCATACAAAGGGTCAAGCAGCCACAAGGTCTAATACACACGGACTAGGAAAACAAAGATTTAATTTCTAATTTTATAGATTTTTCCATCACAGATTTTGAATTTTAGCTACACTTTTCCAGCATGCTTCATGCGGTATCTGCTGAAGATCAATTTTAATAGTAGCCTATATGAAACAACATACCAAAAAAGACACAGGTCGTTATGAAGCAAACCGAAAACTGAGAACTGTTCGTTTATTAAAATTATTTCCTAGAGCATCTGGCGTCTGTTCTCCATTATTATAAATAACCTAAGATGGTCTGTAAAAATGGGAAGAAGTATAAGAATTTTCTAAACTAGGAGTCCCTGAATTTAAATAACTCAAGAGTATCTACATTCCAATTTATGATCTGTTAACATTTTTTCCGCTCTCTATCAGAACAGTCCTTCTATTAAAAGTCAAAAGCCCCTTTCTGCTTTAAAGAGGCCGCTTCTATTTCCTTGCTCTCTGACTTTTCTGTCCTTGAGGTGACTCGTCTGCGCAGGAACTACAAGCACTTCTCCGTCACCTGGGTGCTCGTCCCATCACTGTCTCCGGACCAGCAGTTCGCGGACACTCTGCTGATCCCGAGGGACTCGAGGGGGAAAGACTGCCTTCACGCCACGAAGTACTGCGAGTCTACTGCCCTCCCAGTCCTACGGAGGCACGTGCCGGCTCGCCATGCGGCCATTCGTGCTAACGGGGGAAGTGATGGTGGGTACAAGTGCTGGCATCTTAGCAGGAATTCAGGCAAGTGGCACAGAACTGGACTAGGAGAACGAGACGACTGGAAATGAGCCAGGCCGGCAGCATAAAAACATTAAACGTCGTGAGCGCTTTCGATGAAGTCACGAAAATTCTGCGGAATGTTGACCCGCAAGTCAGAAATGGTAATGTCCCGCACGGCACAATAGAAGTGCGCATCCTCGACGGTTGTGTCCAGGAAACACACTTGCGCAGACACAATGGCGAGCGGGGCTAGCCTAGCCTCTTCCGCGCGGCACCACCTGTCCTTGGACAGATGACTGACAAGCTGTGGCTGTTCGGACTCGGGAACTGAAAATGAGCGAAGTGAGCCGGTTACTTCAGAAACAGCTGAAAGGGTCTGTTTTCAGCGATAAAATTTGAGCGTGGACATTGGTGTTTTGGAAAACTCGTGGCGACTATCATGCGAGTCTTTAGAACTGCAACAAAATTCTCCTCGTGAAGTAAGTGGCAAGATTAACAAATGCGAATCGTTTTGGATACACACAGGGAATGGAAGAACAATACAATTCAGTGAATCAGAACTGTTTTACTGGCCAATGCGTGAAGCAATAAAGTCACACACGGGTAAGAAACCCATTTATTTTTATGAAAAAAAAAAATTTTTTTTTCAAGTTTACTTATTTATCCTGAGAACGGCAGAGGCAGCACAAGTGGGGGAGGGGCAGAGAGAGAGAGAGAGGGAAGCGGAGAATCCCAAGCAGGCTCTGCGCAGCCAGCACAGGGCCCGACGTGGGGCTCCAACTCACGAAACTGCAAGATGGTGACCTGAGCCGAAACCAGAAACCAAGAGTCGGACGCTTAACCGACTGAGCCACCCAGGTAAATGCATTTAAATACCAAGAGAGACCAATCACTTTAATGTACCAGAATACAAGAAGTTCATCAGTATTCATACTCCACATTATAATTCACCTTTAAGGAACAATTACGTTTATATTTTTGCTACAGTGTCAAAGAAGAATTATCTGAAATTATTAAAATATTCTTATCTGCATGAGAACAGATTTCTTCATGTATTTGAACCACAGTAACTTCCTAATAGATTGAATGCAAAAAAGATTAGAAAATCCAGATGTCTTACATTAAATCAGACATCAAAGAGATTTGCAAAAATGTGAAATAAGTCACTTTTCTCACTAAATTTTTCTTTGGGAAAGTTATTTCTCATAAAAATGTTATTTATGTCAACATGTAATGTGCAATGAGTTTATCGGACAGATCTGAGGATACAGCAGCACGGATCACAGGCGTATCCTGGGAGATCAGATGTGTGGAGTTAACGTAACAATAATTTTGGGGTTACAGCTGGAGTCCACTTGCTGATAGGGAAGTGAAGCTGAATACCTAACTACAAAGTCTGCAGTGAAAAGTGGAAACAACTTAAAGGTTTATCAAGAGGGGAAACTTTGGTACGTTAAAAAAATATATTTTTTTAAACATTTATTTATTATTGAGAGACAGAGAGACACAGAGTGTGAGCAGGGGAGGGGCAGAGAGAGGGAGACACACACACACAGAATCCGAAGCAGGCTCCAGGCTCGGAGCTGTCAGCACAGAGCTGGACGCGGGGCTGTGTGACCACAACGGGTGCTTAATAATTGCTTCTTGAAATTACTTAACAACAGAACTTTTACTTTTGCCTAACATTTATTGAGTATCGACTGTGTACCAGGTCCCAGACCAGGATTCTACACAAACTACCTCGCATCTTCACCCTATAGACAACTCCACAATGTCTCCATTTACTGATTAAAAAAACAAAAACGAACAAAAAAACCTGAGAATCAGAGAGACGAAGTCACTTTTCCAAGGTCACACAACTAACCCAGATTTTAGCTACGTACCAGATTTTTTCTTTTTCTTTTATTTAAGAAAAAAATTTTCTAACGTTCATTTATTTTTGAGAGAGACAGAGACAGAGCATGAGCGTGGGAGGGGCAGAGAGAGAGAGAGAGAGAGAGAGAGAGACAGACAGACACAGAATCCGAAGCAGGCTCCAGGTTCCAAGCTGTCAGCACAGAGCCCGACGCGGGGCTCGAACCCACAAACTGTGAGATCATGACCTGAGCTGAAGCTGGATGCTTAACTGACTGAGCCACCCAGGCGCCCCTGTACTGTTTCTTAATAACAATACAAATATAATTTTTAAAAAGTCAAAATTGGTCCCCAGAAATAGTACAAACCCCTTAATGTGAAGGATTGACTCCTTTCTTTGCCAGCAGTATCTGGTATGTTTTCTGAAGGGTGTGTCCAAGAGTGAAGGAGAATCCAGTAAGTTATGCATTTTTTAAAAGAATACTTTTTCGCTAAGAAAGCATCCATATCCTCCACATCCACTTCATCCAACCTCAAAGACATAATTTTCCCACAGTCCAACATCTTGACTTTTGCTCGCAATGAATTTCCATAGATGTATTAAAAAAGAGGGGTGCCTGGGTGGCTCGGTTGAGCGTCCAACTTCGGCTCAGGTCACAATCTCTTGGTTTGTGGGTTCGAGCCCTGTGTTGGGCTTTGTGCTGTCAGTGCAAGGCCTGCTTTGGATCCTCTATCTCAGTCTCTGTGCTCCCACCACCCCCCCCCGCCCGCCCCCTTCACATGCTCTCAAAAATAAATAAAAAACATTAAAGAGAGAGAGAGAGAGAGAGACGACAGGTCCCAAATGGAGTCACTTGGGTTAAGCCAAGTCACCACACCAGGGCTTGCTCTCTAACCTAACAGCTGTTTACATCTTCTCCAGAAATACAGTCTTAACGGGTCAGCACCAGTGACAAAATCTGCTACACAGACCATTTTCCAGATCCCCCCGAGGAACATGGGGTGAGCTGCCCTTTTCCTTACCCCTCCCCCCTTCTGCCTTTCTGTGCAGCTCCTGGGGGCAACTGTCCACTTGCTGGCTGGGATGTGTTGTGGGACGAGGCCAGTGACCTCTCAGTTCGTTCGGATGAATCCCGGTGCCTTTCCTGGCCCGATCTGTGTCCCTCCCCTCAGTCCCCACCCCGAGAGCCGGAGGAAGAAATGATGGCACACTATTCTGTCCTCCAACATCTCTGAAACCACCGCCGGGTGATTCACTTCTAAGAAGTGAGACCTAGGGGCGCCTGGATGGCGCAGTCGGTTGAGCGTCCGACTTCAGCCAGGTCACGATCTCGCGGTCCGTGAGTTCGAGCCCCGCGTCAGGCTCTGGGCCGATGGCTCGGAGCCTGGAGCCTGTTTCCGATTCTGTGTCTCCCTCTCTCTCTGCCCCTCCCCCGTTCATGCTCTGTCTCTCTCTGTCCCAAAAATAAATAAAAAACGTTGAAAAAAAAATTAAAAAAAAAAAAAAGAAGTGAGACCTACCTGAACGGTTTCCTTAACCAAATTCTGCTAGAGATGATACCTCAGCAGAAGCTAATCAGGAAAATCTCATTTAAAACAGTGATTCTGTAGCTAACCCGCATTTTAAAACTGGGGGAAAAAAATCACTTTATAGCCATGTGAAAATTAGATGAAATCACATCTTTTGTGGATTTTTCTTATCGTGTGCTAAAGCCTTGAGATCTTAAGTACTGCCACTGCTCGCTAGGGAAGGAGCAAAGAGATCCTTTTCTCTTTGAAAGAAAACGGAATTTGTGCAACAAAGTCATTTTAAAGAGGAGACTTGTTACAAAAGCTCTAAAGTCTGTGCTGACCTTGAAATCTAACGGGGGAAGTCACGACGATTTCCTTTCATAACATCAATCCTAACACGAAGAGGAATGGAGGACTGAGAACATCACTGCAAAGCCTAGTTGTTAATGAGGCAGCCGGCAGGCGAGGAGCTCAAAGGAGAGGGGGCTACTCAACAGACAGGAGAAAGAGAACTTCCTTTTCAAGAAGAGATCTTAAACTATGACGAAAACTTGGCATTTTTTAAATAAAATGGCGGGCCTGAGATAAAGCTGTCTGCTTATATATAACCTGAGTACGGAATTCTAACATCACTTTACAAACAGATAAGAATTATTCATTTCCTCTGTTATCCTGTGTAAATGGCTCTGGTATTCTCTCCCAAGAAAACTGTAGCAGGGGCCCCTGGGTGGCTCAGTCGGGTTGAGTGTCTGACTCTTGATTTCAGTTCAGGTCACGATGCTGGGGTCGTGGCATCAAGCCCCACGTGGAGCTCCGTGCTGAGTGTGGAGCCCGCTTGGGATTTTCTCTCTCTCTCTGCCCTCCCCACTCGCATGCGCCTTCTGCTGTAGTGGCTCACTGAAAGGCATAGTATTATCAGTGGGGTGTGGGCCATTTAGGAGATTATAAATAAGGATCAAAGATATTTACAGGAAACTGTTTAAATTTCACAAAAGAAAACACTAGAATTCAAGTTTTTCGTTTTGTCGGCCTGACGAAAAAGAAGTGAGACCCAGAAACATAGGGATAGTGTGATCCCCCCCAGTGGAAAACTGCCAGCCCCAGAGGCAAGGATCTCCACCTGTGTTGCTTACGGGTGTATCCCAAGCAGGTAGGAGACTGCCTGATCAAACGGCAGGCAGCGCTGAACAAGTATTTTTGGAACGGACGGACGCAGAGGTGTCTTCTGAGGAACAAACACCGAGGGACTGCACCAGCTGTCAGGCGGCACCACCCGTCCCCACAGTGTGTATGGTTTTTTTTGGTAAGTTTTTATCTTAATAACCCGGTGCTCATCACAAGTGCTCCCTTAATCCCCATCATCCCCACTGCTTCTTGAATTCTACTCTTCCTAAGCAGTTTCTTCTTTCTTTCTTCCTGCCTGGCATTCTAATTAATTTCCCCTGGTTTTATTGAGATAAAATTGACAGGCATCACTGTACGTGTTAAAGATGTACAGCACAGTGGACTCGCTTTCATATACTGCGAAGTGATGACCATTAGAAGTTTAGTGTCCACGAGGCATTTCTTATAGATACGATAAAGAGGAAGCAGAAAAAGACAACAATTTTTTTTTTTTCCTTGTGAGGACAACTCTTAGGATTTACTCTCTTAAGTCTTCCGATCCAGCAAACAGTAGTGTTAACCACAGTCATCAGTCTGTACAGTATATCCTCGATACTTACTTGTCTTGTAACTGGAGTTTATGCCTTTTGACCACCTTTCTCCTAATACCCTCCCCACCTCCCTTTGCTTCTGGTAACCACAAATCCGATCCACTTTATTTTCTTTTTTTCTTGAACAGATTTTGCGTTGTTATTATTCTTTATTTTTAAGTAATCTCTAGACCCAACGTGGGGCTTGAATCTACAACCCAGAGATCAAGAGTTCCTTGCTCCCCTGACTGAGCCAGCCAGGTGCCTCTGATCTCCTTTTCTAGGAGTTTGTTTTGGTTTCGTAGATCCCAAAGAGTGCAGGTACAGGCGAGGTTACACCGTATTTGTCTTTCTCTGTCTGACTTATTTCATTTCGCATAATACCCTCAGGGTCCATCCGTGTTGTCACAAATGGCAGGATTTTCTTTTTCTCTTTTCTTTCCTTCCTTCCTTCCTTTTGTTTTCTTTCCTTTTATTTTTAACATAGCTGAGTAATATTCTATTGTATGTATATGCTTCCTCTTCTTTATCCACTCATCCCTCAGACTCTTAGGTTGTTTCCATGTCTTGGCTATTGTAGATAATGCTGCTATGAACATGGCGGGGAGGGCACAACAGATATTTTTTTGAGTTAGTGTTTTCATTTCCTTTGGATATATATCCATAAATGGAATTGCTGGATCATTTGATTGTTCTATTTTTAGTTTTTCAAGGATCCTCCATACTGTTTTCCATAATGGCTGTACCAGCACAATTTCTTAAACACAACCAGCTTCCTCTTGCTTTCACATTCTCATGTGTCATTTCTCCCACCTAAAATTGAATCCTTTCCACCAAACTAAGCCATTTGCCTCATTCTTTCTATTTCTATTTAAGTAATCTCTACACCCAACGTGAGGCTCGAACTCACAACCCTGAGATCAAGAGTTGCGTGCTCCACCAACTGAGTCGGCCAGGTGTCCATTTGCCTCATTCTAACCCTTACTTAAAACTCTGTAATTCTGGGGTGCTGGGTGGCTCAGTCGGTTGAGTGTCCGACTCTTGATTTCAGCTCAGGCCATGATCCCAGGGTCATGGGATCGAGCCCTGCGTTGGGCTCCGTGCTGCGCTCAGGATTTTCTCTCTCTCTGCCCCTTTCCCCTGATCTAATTAAAAAAAAAAAAAAAAAAAAGTCTGTAATTTTAACATAGTTATCATAAACAATCATATTCAACCCTGATTACTAGAGCTGTTCTCTTGTATATGGATGTTAATGTAATTAAGTTTATCGATCTTTTCCAGTGGTGTTTATACATTTTGTGGTCTTCTGTGTCCATGTCATAAAGATATGCTATTTATCATGTATCTGATAATTCATATCCAGATATATACAGAACTCCTAAAGCTCAAAAACAAGGAACAAATGACTCAACTCAAAAGTGGACAAGGACTTGAATACACATTTCACTAAAGAAGACATACAAATGGCCAAAACGGACATGAAGAGACGCTCAACATCACTAGAGGGGAAATGCAGATCAAAACCATATGAGATTACCACTTCACACTCATTAGGATGGTTATTATGAAAAATAACAGAAAATGACAAGTGTTATTGAGGATGTGGGGAAACTGAACTCTCAAGAATTGCTGGTGGGGATATAAAAATGGTGCAGCCACTGTGGAAAATAGTGCGGCAGTTCCCAAAACATTAAATATAGACTTACCAAAGGATCCAGCAAGTCCACTTCTGGGCATATATACAAAAGAATTGAAAGCAGGGTCCTCAACAGAGAATTGTAAACCAATGTTCACAGCAGCATTATTCACAACTGCAAAAAGGTGGAAACAACAGAGATGTCCGTCGGCGGATGAATGCGTAAACAGGGCATGGAGTGTGTGCACCCACACAGAGGAGTGTTATTCAGCCTTAAAAAGGAAGGAAAGTCTCCTACACGCCAGAACACAGAAGAACCCTGCGGCCGTCACGCTACGTGAACTATGGTAAGCACAAAAGGACAAACGCTGGAAGGCCCCACCGTACGAGGATCCTAAAACAGTCAAATTCATAGCAGTGAGAAGAACCGCGGTGGTTGCCAGGAGCTGAGGGAACGGGCAATAATTATTTAATTGGCACAGAGTTTCCATTTGGGATGACGAACAAGTTCTGGAGAGCGTTGGGGTGATGGCTGCGCGGCAGTATGAATGTACTTTACGTCACCGAACCTTACAATGAAAAGTGGAAATGCAAAATGCAAATCCTAAGTTACGTGTAATTTACTACAAGAAAGATAATGTATCAAAAACCACTGTATGCTTTAAATGGGTGAATTGGAGGATATATGAATTATGCCTCAACAAGTTGTTACAAATACAGCAGTGTCAATTTTTTTGCCTCATTTGTTATTAAAAAGTTACACAGAAGACTCAAAGGAGAAGGAAAGCCCGTAAGTTTACTTACTGTTCTTTCTGCCCTCCTGAGGTTCCGAGGTCCCTTCTTTATTTCTTTTCTTTTTTTAAAAAAATGTTTATTTACTTTGAGAGAGGGAGAGCACAAGCAGGTGAGGGGCAGAGAGAAAGGGAGAGAGAGAATCCCAAGTAGGCTCTGACCATCAGCGCGGAGCCCGACACAGGGCTCGAACCCATGAACTGTGACATCGTGACCCGAGCCGAAATCAAGAGCCGGATGCCTAACCAACTGAGCCCCTCCAGGTGCCCCTGTTTCTTTTCTGTTTAGAGGACTTCCTTTCTTTACACACAGGGTGAGTCGATTGGCAACACACTCTTTTAGTCTGGGAGTGCTCTGACTCCCACTCAGTCCCCGCAGGGCTACTTTTGCTGGGTGTGGCATCTGGGTAGACGGTCTCCCTTTCAGCGCTTGCACTGTAGTGCCACCTGCACGGATTCGCACGAGCAACCACTGCCGTCTGAGCTGTCTCACCCCCGTAGGTCGGTGGGGACCCATTTCTCTCGCGCGGATGTAAAGCTGCTCTGTGTTCAGCGAGTGGGCTGAAATGGGACGACCCTGTCTCAGCAGGGATCTCCTGAACGGGGTCCTGTTGGGTGTGACCCTCTTCCTCAACCAGTAGTTTTGTGTCTTCCGCCAAATCTGGGAAACATTTAGCCACCGTTCATGCAAGTGTTTTTTCTTGTCCGCCCGTCTTCTCTCCATCCAGCACACCGAGAATACCGATTTCGCTTTTGTCACGATCCCGTAGCCTCTGTGTGTTGTTTTTTTTTTTTTTTTTTTTTTTTAGTGTCTACTTCCTCCTTTGTTCAGGTCAGACATCTTCCATCACCTGGCCCACGATTCTTCGGTCTTCCTCACCTTGCTGCCGAGCACACCCCTAAGCTTTTGTTTCAGTTACTGCGTCTTTCAATTCTAAAATTCCTATTTGGTTTTTCTTTATGTCTTCGATTTCGTTGCTGAGGCTTCAACTTCTTTTCATGTTTCAAGCATATTCATAATTGCTTGTTGAAGTGCCTTTTTTTTTTTTTTTTCAATCTAACTGCTTTAAAATTTTTGTCAGGTAATTCTAACATATTGGTGTTGGCATATATTGACCGCCTTGAAAAAACTTTTTTGATGTTTATTTTCGAGACAGAGAGAGTGAGGGAGGAAGAAAGAGAGAGAGGGAGAGTGTGTGCGAGTGGGGGAGGGACACAGAGAGGGAGACACAGAATCCAAAGCAGGCTCCAGGCTCTGAGCTGTCAGCACAGAGCTCAAGGTGGGGCTTGAACCCATGAGCTGTGATATCATGACCTGAGCCGAAGTCGGATGCTTAGCTGACTCAGCAACCCAGCTGCCCCTTGACCGTTTTTTAAAATTCAGTCAAAGGGGGTGGCTCAGTCAGTTAAGAGTCCAGCTCTTGATATCGGCTCAAGTAATGATCTCATAGTTTGTGAGACTGAGCCCTGTGTTGGGCTCTGCACTGGCAGCGTGGAGCCTGCTTGGGATTCTCCCCCCACCCCCGCTTATTCTCTCTCAAAATAAATACATAAACATTCTAAAAAGTTAAAAAAAAATTTTCAGTTTAACATCTCCCTGGTTCTCAGTATGACATATGATTTTTTTCCTCTTGGCTTATTTTTTTAATTTTTTTCTTTTTAAAGCTTATTTATTAAACCTCAGATAGAGAGAATTCCAAGCAGGTACTGTGCAGAGCCCTGATGTGGGGCTCGATCCCACAACCACGAGATCACACCCTGAGCCTAAATCAAGAGTTGGACACTTAACCGAATGAGCCACCCAGGGGTCCCTGACATAGGAATTTCAGTTTAAACCTAGATATTTTCTGCATTAAGTTACCAGGTTCTGGATTTTACAAAAACCTTCTATTTTGGGTGGGTTTTTCCACACCTGCTCCTGGAACCTGAGTGTTGCTCCTGGTCACTGCTAGGGGATGGTGGGAGTTCTAGCTTCCCACACAGCATCCCCCAACACCATGGTGGGAGTAGCCATGTCACTACTAGTGATGGTAAAAGTCCTGGCTCGTATTAGCCTTCCTCTGACATCGCACAGGTCACGGGCCAGGGAGGGATGCCTTCGTACTCCCAGGCGGGCATGGAAGTTGAGGCTCCCCACTTGGCACCTGCTGGTGAGAGTGTGGGCAGCGGAACGGTTTTTTGTTCTGTGCCATTTGACTAGGGTCTGGAGGATATTGCCTAAAAGTTTCCTGTCTTGCTAGGTTGCCCCTTTCCCTTTCTTTTGGCTACGGAAAGCAGGCGTCTTTTTGCTTGCTTTGCTTCTGCCCAATGGCGTTTCCAGGTCGCCAGCTTTCTCAGCTTCAAGTTTGGGATACAGGAGGTAGAAAGAAGACTCAGGGAACTCATCACCATGAACCTCCTCAGTCCTAAGGTCCCTAGTTGGTCCGCCTTCTTCTCTCCACCTCTTTCTGGAGGACATAAGCCAATTGTACTGTTCGTCATTACATTATACAAAAATCGAGGAGCAACAGAGTTTACAGAAAGAAAGAGATTAACAGTAAAAAAGAGGGCAATGCAACTACTTTGTATCTGCTTTATTTTCCACGGTGCTCAGATGAAAACCATCTCAAAGTGTGTGTGTGTGTCTGGTTTAAGAGTAGGCTTGTTCCCTGGCCAGAGCCTGCCATAAACTTGAGATGTTCAACATTTTGTCTTGTTTGCTCTACTGGCTCTTGACAAAACCTTTCAGATCTTTGAGGAAAGTAACGTATTCCTGGTGCTCGAGGGCTGTGCTCACCTGCAAAAGTGTTGTCCGACTGCCCTCCCCCCAAACCCTGGTTGGCCAGAAGATCCAGCTGGTGTCCTAGCGGTCCAGGCCAGGGAGTCGGTGGTGAGCTTGTCACTTGTGTCCTTTCACTCAGACTCGACACGGACTGGTGTTGTCTGCTCACCTCTCTGATGGCCAAATGTCACTGCTGTCCTCCTCCTCTTGCCCACCTCATCTTCTGGGTAGGGACAGTCCAGTACCAGGCCCTTCTTGCCACCATTCTTACCTTCCACCACAAAGCTGGGAATGGACGTCAGTTCAGGCTCCTGTTCTTCCACCTTCTGCCCTTGGGAGGGCTCTTCCCCCATCAAACGTTGCTGGGATGCTGTTGTTCATGTTGAAAGTCACAGTCATCTTTCCTCCGGAAACTTTCCACACTAGTTTGGTTTCTCTCCCATCCACTTCCAGCTCCCAGGCCCCAGACATCTTAGGGAGGGACCCATGCTTCTAGATCTTCTTTTCCTCCTTATTCACATCATTCAGGAACTCGAGCACGCTTTGCGTCCGTGGGTGTTCCGTGGTGCCACGGCGGGAAGGCCCTCGGGGGAGCAGGAGGTCCATGTGCGCTCAGACCAGCGCCAAGGGCCCGGGTGCAGGGGTGGCAGGGCAGGAGCAGAGCCCGGCAACTGTGGAGCCCAGCGTGGGGCACGGGGCACAGCTGAGGCCCAGGGAGGCAGCACCCTGGCAGTGGACTTTCTCCCCGTTTTAGTTGCTGGCCACTAGTCCACCATATGAACACACAGTTTGTTAATCCGCCCTATTGCTGGGGTCCTGGGCGGTCTCCAGCTCATGGCATCATGGATGAAGCTACTATGCACACTCTTACACACATAGGTATTGTGTATGTACGTTTAAGTCCAGTCTTACAAAAGCTGCCATATTTTAAAAATGAGTTGTACCGTTTTACTCTGCCACAGTTGTTTATAAACAATCTGGCTGTGCCAACACATTGTGGTTTTAATTTGCATTTCTTTGATGAGTTATGGTGCTGAGTATTTTTCACGTGTTTATTGGCCTGTGTACGTTTCCTCTGGTAAAGTGTTGAAATCCTCACTTTAAAGTTGGGTTGTCTTTTTTTTTTTTTAATAAATACATTTGTAGGATTTACGTATTCAGGACACAAACAGTTTGCGAATATGTTCTCCCAGCTTGTGCTGCGTCTGTTTCTTTTTGAGATGGTGTCTTGTGACGGACATGCTCCCATCTTGTCAGCGTATCAACCACCGGCGCTTGGCTTGGCGGTCACTGCTGACTGGGCTCCGTCCAAGAAACGTTTGGTCACCTGCAGGTCATGAGGGTATGTTCCTACACTTTCTCCTGGAAGTTTTACACCGCCTGTTACGTCTAAGCTTTTATGGTGAAGTCTGTGATGTGTGCCGAATCCAGTCTGTAGGAGCTGTGAGGTTGATGTCAAAGTTTAATTTTCTTCACGTGAACATTTCCCTGTTCCGGCACCATTCGTTGCAGGGCATTGTTTCCCACTGGATTGCTTTGATGCCTGTGTCCAAATTAAATGACCACAAAGGTGTGGGTCTATTTCTGGGCTATCTACTCTGTTCCGGAGATCTATTTTGACGTCAGTTTATTTTAGACTTTATTTATTTTTTAAAAAGTTTACTAACACTTTTGAGTTGGCTCTACCCCCAACACAGGGCTCGAAGTCACCACCTCAAGATCAAGAGTCGCATGCTCACCAACTGAGCCAGGCAGGTGCGCCTCTAATGCCAGTTTTAAGTCTAAACTGTTTTATGGCAACTCATGCTTTTTAAAACTTTATTTATTTTGAGAGCAAGAGAGAACGAGAAAGAGAGAGAGAGAGGTCGGTCATGTACACTCGCAAGCAGGGGAGGGGCAGAGACAAAGAGGGAGAGAGAATTTCAAGCAAGTTCTGTGTTGCAAAAGGGAGCCCCACTTGGGGCTCAATCTCACAAACCATGAGATTGTTTACTGGAGGTGAAATCAAGAGATGACACTTAACAGGGGTGCCTGGGTGGCTTAGTCGGTTGAGCGTCTGACCTCAGCTCAGGTCATGATCTCGCAGTTGAGGAGTTTGAGCCCTGCATCAGACTTGCTGCATTCAGTGCAGAGCCTGCTTCGGATCTTCTGTAACAAACCACCCCCCCCCCCCTCACAAATATAAACAAACATTGGCAACAACAAAAAGATCACTTTGCATGTTCTTTGTATCTCTACATAATGTTTAGACAATCAGCTTAGGGCGGGGGTGGGGGGGTGGGGGTGGGGCCTGGGTGGTTCAGTTGGTTAAGCATCTTGACTCTTGATTTCAGATCTCATGGTTTGTGAGTTTGGGCCCCACACTGGGCTCTGTGCTGACAGTGAGCACACTGCGTGGGATTCTGTCTCCCTCTGCCCCTGCCCTGCTTGCACACTCTCTCTAAATGAACACTGAAGAAAATCGGCGTATCAATTTTTGCAGAAAAGCCTACTGATAGTATAATCTACATTGCACTGAAGTAATAACAAAGGAGGCTCCCCATCTCTAATTGTGGCATTTTCTCCATTTACTTAGGTCTTCTTTAATTTCTCCAATAAATGCTTTAATTTTCAGTATACAGTTCTTGCCTACTAGATAAATTTATTTCTAATTATTGTGTTAAATTTTTATTTAATTTTTTTTAGCAATTCGTGCACCCAACATGGGGCTTGAACTCGTGACCCAGAGGTCAAGAGTTGCAACTGAGCCAGCTGGGTGCCCCTCTGATTACTTTGGTTTCATTACACTACTACACATGGTTTAAAAACCATTTTTTTTTTAATGTTTATTCATTTTTGAGAGAGAGAGAGAGAGAGAGAGAGAGAGAGAGAGACAGACAGAGCATGAGTGGGGGAGGGACAGAGAGAGAGAGGGAGACACAGAATGGGAAGCAGGCTCCAGGCTCCGAGCCGTCAGCACAGAGCCCGACGCGGGGCTCAAACTCACAGACTGTGAGATCATGACCGGCGCTGAAGTCGGACTCTTGGCCGACCGGCCCACCCAGGCGCCCCTACCCATGCTTTTTAAAAAAAATACTTTGTTTTTTAGAGTAGTTTTAGGTTCAAAGCAGTACTGAGCAGAAGGCACAGAGATGTCCAATGTACACACTGGCGTAAGTGTCACCAACATTCTTCACTACAACCGTGCACTGCTTAACAGCTGATGGGCCGGTACGGACACATCATCATCACTGTACCTTCTAGGGCTTTGGAAAACTGTGTAATGACAGCTATCCACCATTACTGAATCGTGCAGAATGGCTCCCGTGACCCAAAAATCTCTGTGCTCTGCTGATTCATCCCTCCTGCCCGACCCGATACCACTAATGCCTCCACAGTGCTGCCTTTTCCACAGTGTCATATACTTGGAATCCTACAGAATGTTAGCCTTTTCAGATTGGCTTGTTTCACTTGTCATAATGATTGTAAGGTTCCTCAAGGTCTTTTCAAGGCTTGATAGCTCATTTCCTTTCAGTGCTGATAACATTTTACTGTCTGGCTGGACCAGTTTATCCATTCACCTGCTGAAGGACATCTCAGTTGCTTCCAAGGTTGGGCAGTTATGAACAAGACGGTTATAAAATATCTGTGTGCAGGTTACCGTGTAGACATTAATGTTCAATTCCTCTGGGTAAATATAACAAAGTGGAAATGTCGGATGGTATGGTGAGAGCCTGTTTAGTGTTATAGGAATACAACTGATTTTTATATAACGACTTTGTTTTCAGTAACCTTGCTCAACAGTTGCGGTAGCTTTCTTGTGCAGCTCTCTGGACTTTACGATTATGTGGTCTATAAGCAGGAATAGTTTTACTTCTTCCTTCCTGGTCTTCCTGACTTCTGTCATCTTCCCGCCTTACTGCACGGGCTAGAACATCCAGAAGAATGTGCAATAGTGTAGTGAGGGTGGACATTTTTACCTTCTTTCCAGTTTTAGGAGGAAACACTGAATATTTCACCATTGAGCGATGGGGTGGCTCAGTCAGTGAAGCATCTGACTTCGGCTCAGGTCATCATCTCATGGTTCATGGATTCGAGCCCCACGTTGAGCTCTGCGCTGACAGCTCAGAGCCTGGAGCTTGCTTCGGATTCTGTGTCACCCTCTCTGTCTGTCCCTCCCCCGCTCATGCTTAATGTGTCAAAGATAAACAAACATTAAAATAAACAAATCAGTTTTTTTAAATGTTTAAGGAAATCAGGACTGTTTCTCTCATTACAGAAGTACATTTCAAATCAGATTTTACTTTTCATGACAAATACTTATTTGTCAAAACGTGGATTATACCCTTAAATTTATATTCCCTGTGCTAAATACAAAGTAAGCATCACTCTGTCCTCACAAGTCAGGTTGAAGGTTGTCGCTACATACGTGAAGACGGTAAAATGAAGAGTATGTGACTTGCTCAAGACCATCTGGCCACGAGAGGGCTGGCCTGTGCGGGCTGTCCAGGCCGCCGAGACCACCTTCAGGTCTGCCGACTCACAGGACCAGCGCGTGGTCACGTTCCTGCCAAACTTCATTACAGCAAAGGATACAAAGCAAAATCAGTAAAGGGAGAAAATGCACCGGCAAAACGGGGGGAGAAACAAGGCCCAAGTTTACCCGAGTTCTCCCCCCAGTGGGGTCACACAGGACATAATCTTTGCCAATATATGGGAAGAACACAACGTGTGAAATGTTTATCAAGGATGCTCATTACAAACTCAGTGCTCAAGGTTTTGATTGGTGGCTCATCATACAGCTACTCTCTGTCTAGAATGTACCAGATTCCAGACTCTTCAAATGAAAGCAGGTGTTCAGCAGAAACCATACAGTGAATACACAGCGGGCACACGAAGACATTCGCATGCAGGAAAGTTTTGTATTGACAGGAAAATGTTAGATATTCAAGTTCCCAGATGCCAGCCAATGCCCAACCTTGCAAGCAGGCCTTTCTCAGAATACAAGTCTCAGGTCTGCTATTTTATCTTTTTTAATTAAAAAAAAAATGTTTATGTATTTTTGAGAGAGAGAGAGAGAGAGAGAGAGAGAACGAGCAAGTGTGGGGGAGGGTCAGTGAGAGGGACACACAGAATCCGAAGCAGGCTCCAGCTCTGAGCTGTCAGCACAGAGCCCGATGCGGGGCTCGAACTCATGGAGTGTGAGATTGTGACCTGATCTGAAGTCGGACGCTTAACTGACTGAGCCACCCCGGTGTCCCCCCCCCGCCTTTTTTTTTTTTTTTAAGTTTATACATTTTGAGAGAGAGCTTGTGTGCATAAGCAGCGGAGGGGCAGAGAGAGGGGGAAAAGAGAGAGGGGGGAAAAGAGAGAGGGGAAGAGCGTGGGAGGGAGAGGAGAGGCAGAGACAGAGGGGGACACAGAATCCGAAGCAGGCTCTGCACTGTCAGCGCAGAGCCCAACGTGGGGCTTGAACCCATGAACTGTGAGATCACGACCCGAGCCAAAACGAAGAGTCAGACGTCTAACCGACTGAACCACCTGGGTGCCCCCAAGGTCTGCTATTTAAGTCTATTTTGTACAGAAGGCCTATATTCTCTCCAGATCCCAAGATCTGGCAGAAGTCTGAACAGCTGGCAGTGACAACCAATAGGAGCGCCAGGAGGAATTCTGAAGTGTTTTCTGAGCTCAGCAAGAAAAAGTGTGGTAATATACTGAACAAGGACCCAGTGGTAATAGCTGTGCAGTAAGTAGCAGATTCTTATCGAGAGGAGTTTATTGTAAAAAACAATGTCAATTCAGAAATTATCTCTTATTAAGTGATTACTATGTGTTAGGTACTCTCCTTAGTATTTTACATACATTATTTTATTTAATATTCATATTAACTTCTATTTTACAATACAGAATCTGAAGCCTTGGGATGTGTCAGCTTGCCCAAGGTCAGACAGACAGTATTTGGTGGAGGCAGACTCTGAATTGTGGCCTGATTCCAGAAGCCAAATGTGAAACACCACGTCTTCACATTTTTTGCTCCCACACGCCCCAGAAGAATTTTGAAAAACTATGAATCCCAGATTTTTTTTTCAGATTTCATTTTTAAGTAATCGAGGCCTTGATATGGGGCTTGAACTCATGACCCCCTGAGATCAAGAGTCACAGCTCCACCGCCTGAGCCAGCTGGCACCCCTCCCCTAACACGTTAAAAAAAAGTTTCTTTTAGTTTTTATTTATTTATTTAAAGAGAGAGAGAGAGAGAGAGAGAGAGAGAGAGAGAGCGAGCACGCACACACAAGCAGGGGAGGGGCAGAGGGAAGAGAAAGAGAGAGAATCCCAAGCAGGCTCCAAACTGTCAGCACGGAGCCCCATGTGGGGCTCGAACTCATGAACCATGAGATCACAACCTGAGCCGAAATCAAGAGTCAGACGCTTAACCAACTGAACCACCCAGGTGCCCCTATAGCATGTAACTCTTGATCTCAGGGTGTTAAGTTCAAGCTCCACGTTGCACACAGAGCTTACTTAAAAAATTATAAACAATGGGGCGCCTGGGTGGCTCAGTCGATTAAGCATCCGACTTCGGCTCAGGTCATGATCTCATGGTCTTGGGTTAGAGTCCCGAGTCAGGCTCTGTGCTGACAGCTCCCTCTCTCTCTCTGCCCCTTCTCTGCTTGTGCTCTGTCCAACCCCATCCCTCAAAAAAAAAAAAAAAAAAAAAATTATATATATATACACACATATATATATACACATATGTGTGTATATATATATATATATATATATATATATATATATATGATAAGATTAAGAAAAACCCTATTAAAATGAGAATGATGGGGACTGAATTTAAAAAATCAAGATTTTGGGACACCAGGCTGGGTCAGTGGAGCATGCAACTCCTGATCTCGGGGGCTGTGAGTTTGAGCCCCACGTTGGGATGTGGAGATCAATTAAAAAAATAAAAATAAAAAACCGTCTTATTGGTCGTTTCCTTGGAGAACTCTGACTGATGCAACCAACACCATTTCAGAACCCTTCAGTCATCTCAAAACGATACTCTGTACCCATTAGCAGTCCCTCCCCACGCCTCCACCCCGGACCCTACGGAACAGTCATCTACCCCGTGTTTCTAGGTGTCTGCCTATTCCGGGCATTTCCTATAAACGGTCATAAAGCACATGACCCTCGCGACTGCCTTCTTTCCTACAGCACGGCGTTCGCGCGGCTCCCCGGTCTCGTCACCGCCGAGCAAACCCCCCCCCCCCCCCCCCCCCCCCCGCGGGATGGGCGGGCCACGTCTTGTGAATCCACTTACCCACTGACGGGAAACGTGGGTTGCGGCTGCCTTGCGGCTGTCAGGAATACTGCCGCCAGGAACACTTGTGTCTGCGTCTTGTGTGGACGTTTCTTCCCTTTCTCTTGCGTCTATACGTAGCCGCAGAATTGCTGGTCACGTGGTAGCTCCACGGTTAACTTTTTGAGGAGCTGCCAAAATGTCTTCCCAAGAGGGCGGTACCAACAATTCCGAGCAACACTGCGTGAGGGTTCCAGTTTCTTTGCAAACACATCGATCCTTTAATTAAAGCCCTCCTACTGGTGAGAAGTGCTTTCTTCTTACCGTTTTCACTTGCGTCTCCCTAATGACTAATGATATTGGGAGCATCTTTTCATGTGCTTATTGGCCATGAGCACATCCCTTCTGGAGAAGTATCTACTCAAATAATTTACGCATTTATTTATTTTTATTTTTATTTTTTTTATTTATTTATTTAAAAAAATTTTTTTTCAACGTTTTTTATTTATTTTTGGGACAGAGAGAGACAGAGCATGAACGGGGGAGGGGCAGAGAGAGAGGGAGGCACAGAAGCGGAAACAGGCTCCAGGCTCTGAGCCATCAGCCCAGAGCCTGACGCGGGGCTCGAACTCACGGACCGCGAGATCGTGACCTGGCTGAAGTCGGACGCTTAACCGACTGCGCCACCCAGGCGCCCCTAATTTACGCATTTAAAAAGCTGTGTTGTTTCTTTAGTATTGAGTCGCAACAGTTCCCTGCACGTATAGGTTTTTGGATACAAGTCTCTTAATTGATAAGATTTCCAAAGATTTCTTCCGTCCTGTGCATTGTTTTTTCAGTTTCTTGATCATGGTTTTCAAAGTTTTAAATATTGACTAAGTTCACTTTGTCTGTTTGTTGTCATCGCCCAGGATTTTGGTGTTATAGCTAAGAAATTATTGCCTAATCCAAGGTCACGAAGATTTAAGCCCTATGTTTTCTTCAAGAGTTTTATGGTTTTAGCAGTTATATTGTAGTTGATGATCCATTTTGGATTAACTTTTTAAATGGTATGAGGCGAGAATCCAACTATCCAGTTACCATAGAACCATCTATTGAAAACATCATGCCTGGGGCACCCGGGTGTCTTAGTTAAGTGTCTAACTCTTGACTTCAGCTCAGGTCCAGATGTCAAGGTTGTGAGATTGAGGCCTGTATGCTCTGTGCTGGGCATGGAGCCTGCTTGGGATTCTCTTTCTCCCTCTGTCCCTCCTCGGCTTGTGTGCATGTGCTCTTTATCAAAGGAAGGAAGGAAGTAAAAAGGGGAAAAGAGAAAGAAGGAAGGAAAGAAAGAAAGAGAGAGAGAGAGAGAGAGAGAGAGAAAGAAAGAAAGAGAAAGAAAGAAAGAAAGAAAGAAAGAAAGAAAGAAAGAAAGAAAGAAAGAAAGAAAGAAAGAAAGAGAAGGAAGATCGTGCTTTCCCCATTGAACTGTCATGGCATTCTTGCAAGAAATCAATCAACTACAGGGGCGCCTGGGTGGTCAGTTGGTTGAGCATCCGACTTCACCTCAGGTTATGATCTCATAGCTCGTGAGTTCGAGCCCCTTGCTGAGCTCTGTGCTGACAGCTCAGAGCCTGGAGCCTGCTTTGGATTCTGGGTCTCCCTCTCTCTCTGCCCCTCCGCCACTTGTGCTCTGTCTTTCTCAAAAATAAAGAAATGTTAAAAAAAATAGAAAAAAACCCCAACTGAATATAAATTTAAGGGTATAATATACATTTTGGTAAATATTTATCATGAAAAGTAAAATTTTATTTGAAATGTACTTCTGTAATGAGATAAACAATCCTGATTTCCTTAAACATTTAAAAAATGTATTTATTTATTTTAATGTTTATTTATTTTTGAGACAGAGAGACAGGGTGAGCAGGGGAGGGGCAGAGAGAGAGGGAGGCACAGAATCCAAAGCAGGCTCCAGGCTCCGAGCTGTCAGCACAGAGCTCAACGCAGTGCTCGAATCCACAAACCGTGAGATCATGACCTGAGCCACAGTCAGATGCTTACTCCACTGAGCCACCCAGGCACCCCATCCTTAAACATTTGAAAATGAACATTATTTTCCATTTATTCATTCTGACTCTATCAGTGGTAAGATGCACTATTATTTTATTATATAACTACTTTATTCATATAATACAGCAAAGGCAGAGATGAACCCAGGTGTGGCGAACTCAAGTCCTGCTCTTTGTTTACATGACACTGGAAATGACCCGTTCAGAACAAGTGACTGACCCACCACCCTATCCTAACCATACAAATACTATATGAATGACAAAATGGCAGTGTCGGGGAAAAAAAATCTGTCATCCGACAGCCTGATTTCAAACTCTGTTTCACAGGAAAAAAGACCTACTCCACTTGGGAAGGTTCCTCCATTATTTACTCACTTTGCAGACCACTGGGTACAGATTAGTCTCAGACACTGAAGTAGGGACGCGGAGACAAAACCTTTATTTCAAGAAAAGGACTTCCATTCTGGACCTCTTAACCACGCTATGTGCCAGAAATGTGAGAGAAATATTGGCCTATTATTCTTCCCATTTTCCTTGGAGTGGACCAACATACCTTCATCCCCTTGAATCATTAGAGCTTCATTCTAAGATTTAAGCTAGATCCCAGCCAGGACAAAACCAGTAAGACTGAAATGGTCATGTTTTCCTTTATTTATTTTTTTTAGGGGAGTTGGGGGACAGAGAGAATTCCAAGCAGGTTCCACACTCCGTGCAGAGCTCGATGCTGGTCTTGATCCCACGACCCTGGGATCATGACCCGAGCCAAAGGGTCAGATGCTCAATGGTCTGAGCCACCCAGGTGCCCAGAGTCATGTTTTCCTTTAATGGGACTTTTAAATTATTTCTTCCTTTCTAAGCCTATTGATCATTACCAGATTCTAGGAAACAGCTAAATCTGCTGAGAATCTGTTTCCACTGCGATGCCGTAAGTAGTGAAAACAAAATGCTCTTTCAGAAGGACTTCGGCATGAATCCCACAGAATGTGGAACTTCTTACCTTCATTAAGGTAACAGAATTAAACCCTGGAACTTTATGTTGCAGTTAAACCATTCTCCAGCCACCCAGCACAGAATAATTAAAGCACACTAATCTTCGTTGCACAATTTATCTATGCTTGCTGCTTTAAATACACTGCTAGTGCTGAGCTCTTGGAGGAGAAACAGGGGATTCGGTCATCACAGCACAGAGAAGAGCCCCACAGTCATGAGGAGCAAGAGTCTCAGTTGAAAGAGAAGGCTGTAACACACAGGGCCAACATGCACTACGTGAGTAAACTGCTCCTGTCACCTACATTCAAGAAGTTGTCCTTGGGAATGCAAGTTGGTGCAGCCACCCTGGAAAACAGGATGGAGGTTCCTCAAAAAACTAAAGCTAGAACTACCCTACGACCCAGCAACTGCACTCCTAGGCATTTCTCCACGGGATACAGGTGGGCTGTTTCGAAGGGACACGTGCACCCCCACGTTTACAGCAGCGCTGTCGACAACGGCCAAAGGACGGAAAGGGCCCAAATGTCCCTTGATGGATGAATGGATAAAGGAGATGTGGTACGTATATTCAACAGAGTATCACTCGGCAATCAAAAAGAATGAAATCTTGCCATTTGCAACTACGTGGATGGAACTGGAGGGTATTATGCTAAGTGAAATTAGTCAGAGAAAGACAAAAATCATAGGACTTCACTCATATGAGGACTTTAAGAGGCAAAACAGAATAACGTAAGGGAAGGGAAACAAAAATAATATAAAAACAGGGAGGGGGACAAAACAGAAGAGACTCATAAATATGGAGAACAAACTGAGGGTTATGGGAGGGGTGGTGGGAGGGGGGATGGGCTAAATGGGGAAGGGGCACTAAGGAATCTACCCCTGAAATCACTGTTGCACTATATGCTAACTAATTTGGATGTAAATTTTAAAAAATAAAAAATAAAATTAAAAAGATAAAAAAAAAAAAAAAAAGTTGTCCTCATTTCTCCTCCTTTTCTTTCATTTGTACAAGTATTTGCTGAACTTCTGTTATGTACTAGGCACTAGGAAATCAAAGGAGAAGAAGAGAGACAAATGATCCTGTACCTGGAGCTTATAACCTAATGAGGGAGACATAACAAATGAGTAAACGACTAGGGTAATCATGGGTTACAGAAAGAAATGCTGTGATACAAGATAAAGGGAGGGACCATTTTTGGTGGGACAATCAAGAAAACAATTCTAAAGAAAATGACATTTAGGCAGACTTTGACATTAGGCTCATCCTCAAGGGACGCGAAGAAACCAGCCACAGGAAGAGTCCAGGGAAGAGCTGTTTGGGCAGTGCGAACAAGAAGAAAATGATGCTCTGTCCCAGGAGCTGAGAGAGGACAGCGGGGAAGGGACAGAAGGGAGAGGCAGAGACTGGGAGGGTAGTCAGGGACCAGGTCATCCTTAACAGTTATAAAATCTTGTCTTTCTTTACTATGCAGACAGTGAACTGGAGGGAACATGAATGGAAACAGACACACGTGTCAGGCGGCTGCCGCACGAGCACGAGCCTGAGACCGGCGTGGGACACACCTGGGGGTGGTGCGGGGTACTGCAAGGGCGGCGGTCACGGGACGTGGGGGGACGGACGGGATGCGGCAGAGACAGAATGGGGGGAATCCAGGAGGACAGCTAGGTAAATGCTGCTCAACAGTAGGAGCCTAGCAGGCATGCTTGCCCCAATGCTGAACAAAACCTTGACATTGCCCCGTGCCCCCAAAAGGAATGGAAAGATAAATCTTGCTCAATTTTCAAGCAGATAAATGATCAGGAAAAATAGTGGGCTCTCTTCCTTTTGGTGACTACATACCATAAATCATGTCTTTCTGAACACGGAAAACACGTGACAGTGAAGTGATGAATAGCTGATTTTTCCTAGGTGACACGCTCAGGGAATCCAAAGCTACGGACATAGTGTTTTTTTGTTACTGAAACCTGAGTGAGAAATATTTAGGTCATTTTGACTCCTAGACAGCAAGGAATTTGCAGAATCCTTCAGACTGAGTATAAACTAAATGGTAAAGAAAGAGCTCGACTTCATGGAAGACGCAGAAATGACAGTAACACCAACATCTCATCCAAACTCAAGAAACACCCTCTCCTTTGTTTCCGGCCATGTGTCGTGCACACCGCGTACTCACCGACATGAATGGGGGCTGGGAATAACCCGTACTCGTGCTCTCCAGGGCTGTATTCCAGCTTCTCCTTCTTTAATTGGATCAGCCGGCTCTTTGGGCTGTGATTAGAAAAGAACAAAAAATAATCAGAGGCAACGAAATCTCCTGTGGTCAAACACAGAAAACAAATCACTCTATCAAGAGTATTTGCTTTAACAGTGGCTTAAATTTCAAAGGCATATTTTTGGGGGGAGGGATACCAAGTGCTTTCATGTACTTTTAGAATCTATGCTTTTGGGGCGCCCGGGTGGCTCAGTTGGTTGAGCTTCTGACTTTGGCTCATCATGATCCCACGGTTCAGGTGTTTGAGCCCTGCATCGGGCTCTGTGCTGACAGCTCAGAGCCTGCTTTGGATCCTCCCTCTCCCTCTTTCTCTGCCTCTCCCCCTGCTCGTGCTCTCTCTAGCTCTCAAAAATAAACATAAAGGGAAAAAAAAGTATCTACATGTTTGGAATTGTCTTTTAGGAATTATACATAAAAAAACAGCTATGTTAGCATTTTCCAGCAGTTTTGCAGAAAGAACCTAAATTTTAGACCCGATCATAATAATTACCTTATATGTAGTCAGTGATTTATCATATGCATGTATGTATACATGCATTATTATTTTTATTTTTTTTAAGTAAGCTCTATGTTCAACGGGGGGCTTGAACTCATAACCCCGAGATCAAGAGTTGCATGCTCCCCCAACTGAGCTGCCAGCCGGGCGCCCCTCATGATTTACAGTTTAAAAAGTAACTTTCACGTGTTGTCATTTATGTCAATCCCATGAAGCAGGTAAGAAGAAATGTTAGTTCTAGTTTACAGATTCGAAAACAGATGCTCTATGAGGTCAAGTGACTTGCCTTAATTTTGGTAGCTGCTAGGGAGACTTCCGATAAAAACCTCAGTTTCTTGTCCGACTCCTACTGAGTGACTATTCTTTTTATTTTATTCTGCAATGTCTCCATAGACTTACCTCTTCCACTCATCTTACTGGTCTACGTTTCTTTCTGATGTTTGGTATGAAATCAGTCTTAAGAGATTTCCCAAATACATAAAAGGAAGGGGGAAAAAAAGAAAGAAAAAAAGAAATGAAGAAAAAGAGAGAAAAAAAAGTTTCAGGAGAACCTCATATGGTCTACTCTGATTTTATTTTGCCTTCAAGTTCCAGCAAATAAGGCAAGGCTGATGTATTTCTTTTCTCTATAAATTATACTGCTTTTAAAAAAACAAGTCTATACTGTGTAACAAATAGGTACACTAACACACATTCTGCAGATGGGAAAACTGAGGCCCCCAAAGGCAAGTTACTTGTAGAATCTGAACACTGGTTCTTTCAACTGGATCATTCATTTATTTGTTCAACAACGACTGAGCACTCATTAAGTCCAAGTCCTGCTCTAAGTGCTAAAAGACACTGGTGAATAGGACGGTTTACACTGTTCTCAGGTAGACAGACAATAGGAAGTAAGAAAAACTAAGAAAACAGGAAAAACTCAGAAAATAATGAATGCTAGGCCAATAATTAAAATATGAAGAACGGAGAGCAACCGAGAAGCGACATTAGGTTCAGACGTGACTCTCATTAGGTCTCGGCCATGAGGGGATCTGGGAGGCAGAGGAAACAGCCGGCAGAAGGTCAAAGCTGGAACGAGATGGGAGAACGAGAGCAAACAAGAGGAGGCTAAGGGCCCAGGTGAGGCCAGAAACGGCACGAGGCCGTGCCATGTGTTTAAAGCAGTGGTGAGGGGTCTGGGAAACAGCTTCAAGGAAGAAAAGGCATGAATCGAGGTTGTTCTGCTTAGATCTAAAAACCACTTTTTTCATTTCAAAACCTTACCCAAAATAGTAACTGTGAACAGAGATATGAATTTTTTATTACAACTAAAGACCGGATGTCTCCACCGTGCACCAAAGTCCAACAGGATGAGAAAAGACCCGTGTCCAGAACCAGGTACTGCGTGTGAGAGAAAACCTCATCTATGCTTTATTCGATTCAAGGTTTACGCAAGCAAACGAAAGAGAGAGCAGTAAAGACCCCACCTAATCACAATACGAATGGAAGCCAGACCACCACCCTGCTTCCCCGAGGGTCAGCAGGCAGGTGGCAGTCGGTGGGCGGGGAAGAAACTGCTGGGCACCCGAGGAGAGCGAGCACACGAAACCTCAGAACAGTCCAGGTTCCGGTCCTCAGTAGGCCAAACGACACACATGCCCCCCTGAATGCAGCCCACTTCAACTATGGACCGTTTTTCTAACAAGAAAAATCCCATCCTTGATTCTGTGACGTGGACACCTAGGATCTGGGGCACCGTTATGAACATGACAATCATGCGAGAACTCGTTTCCCTAGATCTTGGCCGAGTCTGATTTTGTTCCTAATTTTAGGCATGGCCACTATTTCCCTGTTGGTGACTACGACACGGGACTCTTTCATTTTCCAACACTCTGTTCCACGTGAGCTGTGCGGAGTGGTCGACTGAGAAAGAATCCGGCTGTCTTTGTCAGTCTGTCTCGGAGAGTCTGAACACTCCTAGCATTTTCCATGGTATTCGTTTGCGTGACACTATTAGTTCAAGTCACTCAGGAGAAAAATATGTAGGAATCAAAGTAGCCACTTCAGATACACAACTGCTGAACACTAAGTTTATGTGACAGGTGTTTACTTTTGACCCCTGGCTGAAGCTGTAAAACGAGACAACTATTTCTACGTGTATGCGTGTAAATGAAAAAAAACCCTTTTGCTTTTCTTATCAAAAGAAAGTGATTTGCCTTTCATAATGCTCTCTTTATAAATGCAACTCATTCGGTGTTTGAGGCCAGCTTTCTCTCTCTTTGGTAGTTTATTAGCTTTAATAATTAATCATTAGAATCCAACAGACATATCAAATTCAAACAGGCAAATCCACCATCAAATGGGAGAAAAAGTATACAAATATTTAAGACAAAGTAGAAAACGTGAGGGTTCCTAATAATGCTTGTTAATGGATACTATGTTTCTCTCAAATGTTGTCTATAACCATTTCTTGACTTCAGGCATTTATCACCTTATTTTCAAATCTTATCACCTCTTATCTTGGCCCCAAACCCAAAACAATAAAACTACTAAGATGCCTTCTTCTTTAACGTTTCCCGGACAGTCACCCCAAGGGCTTGCTTGCTCCAGCACCTTAGGAAAGAGAGGATAAGGGGATTTCTGGCAGACTCCAGATTTTAATGAACACATCAGTATTCTAAAATCTGTCCTGTTCGGCAAACAAATAACATGAAGAGAACCCGAGAGCCAAAAAGAAGTTCAAGTTCCCTAGGTTAACTAAAGGGAAGTCGTATTTTATTAATGTGAATTATGTTTTAGCTCTTATGAATTTTTACTTTGGGAGAAAAGCCGATTACTAATGTTCTTATATGGGGCTGAAGTAACTGGCAAAATTTTATCCTTTTATCGAGCCTTTTTTTCCCTTTTTCTTCTAGATTTGAAGACCTTTGTCATGTGGTGACAATCATGACAGGTTTTGTTGGCTATGTTAGAAGAGTCTAGAGAATTGTCCGTGATATGTTTTCATTCTCTGAGTAACTTCTGATTAAATCTGTATGAGTGATTATTCTGAGGACTTCACTTCCATTCTTTATAGGACTGCTGGTACATTTAATAGGTTAACTAAACCTTATCATCTAAAGGGGGTTCCTGATTTTTCCATAAAATTGGCTACAAGCCACATCTACAAGCATACACGGAAACAGCTAAAAGAAGCATCAAAAAGGCCTCAGCAGACAATGCACCAGTCATTTCTGACTAATGATACTACTGGGAACAGACTTATGACTACAGAGTCCCCTGTACAGCTGAATGCATCGCCTCCAACACATAACCCGGTAGGACTGTAAAGAGGGGCAGGATTTGAGTTTCCAGCACATTTTCACCTGGGAAACAAATCAGTCTGTGAAAGCAGACTACCTACCTCAAGACCCGCTTTGAATATGAATTAGTCAGCTAGGACCCAAGACACTGGTGTAAGTGTAGTAGGCGCTGTGTCTGTAACGAGTGACCAATGAAGACCTGGTCTCTCTATGGCCCTCACGTTAGTTAACAGACTACACTGGTGCAAACTGGAAGGAAATACTCTTTAACTGGTGTACTGTCCCAAATGCCTTAAGTGTATAAGTACCGAGCGCTAACTGCCTTTAGTTTAGAAAAAAATATCCTCTGAAGGTTAATATAGATTATAAGCATACAGAAAAACTATTAAAGTTTTTGTCAATACATAAACTGGCCTACCTAGAAAATTACTCGGAATATTATTATTTATTATTATTATTTATTTTTACATAGAACACTACTTCTGACACTTCTGGTCACCAAGTACGTGGTTTAACCCCACGCCAAGCAACTCTCTGTGACACCAGCTGGCGTGTCTTACAATTTAACGCAATTCTGACCCTACCAACCTGGAGACAGTGTCAGATCCCACAGGTGAAGGGCTCGGTCCCGCCAGACTGCCCCCACCTCCACTTCAGATGCCAATCACAAGAAGGAGGCACCCAGGTTACTCACAACTTCTATCCAATTTGGCTACAAACCAAGGGTTCCCACGATCCTCTCCTTAGGTTTGATACATTTTCTACAGCGGCTGGCAGAACCCAGGCAAACACACTGACCAGTTTATTAAGGGACTGTAACAAGCAGAGAAACAATTCTTAACCAGCTTTCTGTGCACCCACCCCGCCAGCAGAGCACCCCTCCTAGGCAGCAGACAGAAATGCCCTGTCTCTCCGTGAAACGGGACTATTAGCTTATCTTCACAGGTGTGGCCTCAAGGGGTAGGCTCTAATTAAACGTACTTAGGTGGATTTAACAGACATATACAGAACGTTCAATCCAAAAGCCACAGAATACACATTCTTCTCAAGCCCTCTTGGAACATTCTCCAAGACAGATCAAATGTTAGGCACAAAACAAATCTTAATAAATTTAAGAAGACTGGGGCACTTGGGTGGCTCAGTCGGTTAAGCAGCCGACTTCAGCTCAGGTCACGATCTTGCAGTTCACGAGTTCCAGCCCTGTGTCGGGCTCCATGCTGACAGCTCAGAGCCTGGAGTCTGCTTCAGATCTCTCTCAGCCCATTCCCTGCTAATGCTCTGTCTCTGTCTCTCTCTCAAAAATAAATTAAAAAAAAAAAAAAACCAGTAAAAAAAATTTTTTTTAAATAAAATAAAGAAGACTGAAATTATATCAAGCATATTTTGTAACAATGATATTAAAACAGAAATCAACTACAAGATAAAAACTGGAAAACTCGCAAATATGTGGAGATTAGAAAACATGCTACTGAACAGCCAATGAACCAGTGAAGAAGTCAAAAGAAAAATAAAAAAAAACTATCTTGAGCCAAATGAAAATGGAAACACAACATACCAAAACTTACGGAATGCAGCAAAAGCAGCTCTAGGAGGGAAGTTCATAGTGATAACTGCCTACATCAAGAAATAAGAAAGATCTCTGGGGAGCGTGGATGGCAGAGTCAGTTAACTGACCGACTCTTGATTTTGGCTCAGGTCATGATCTCATCATTCAGGGGTTCAAGCTCCATGCTGGGCTCTGTGCAGACAGTGTAGAGCGTGCTTGGGATTCTCTCCCTCTCTCTCAAAATAAATAAATAAACTTAAAAAAAAAAAAAAAGAAGTAAGAAAGATCTCAAAGAGACGACAAAACTTTACACCTCAAGGAACGAGAAAAAGAATAAGGCTTCCAAGATCAGGAACGAGACAAAAAAGCTCACACTCTTCTGTTTTATTCAACATGCTAATGGAAGTCCTAACCAAAACAACCAGGTAAGAAAAAAAAGTAGAAGGCATTCAAATTGGTAAGGAAGAAGTTAAACTCTCAATATTTGCAGATGACATAATACTATACATAGAAAATCGTAAAGTTTCCACCAAAAAGTCTGTGTGACTCAGTTGGTTAAATATCTAATTCTTGAGCTCAGCTCAGGTCTTGATCTTAGGGTCGTGAGTTCAAGCCCCACGTTGGAGTCTGTGCTGGGCATGAAGCCAACTGAAAAAAAAAAAAAAAAAAAAAAAAAAAAAAGAACAAAGCTGGAAGTATCACAGTACTAGATTTCAAGACATACTACAAAGCTGCAGAAAACAAAACAGTATGGTACCAGCACACAGACACATAGCTCAACAGAACAGAATAGAGAACCACACCAGGACACTACAAGAAAAGAAAACTGCAGGCCAATATTCCTGTTGAACGTAGATGCAAATATCCTCAACAAAACATTAGCAAAACAAATATAAACGTATATTAAAAGGAACATACACCATGATCAAGTGGGATTTATTCCAGGGATAAATATGATCCAACTTCTGCAAAACCAGTCAATGTGATATTCCACGAAAACTAAAATAAAGGACACAAATCATATGATCATCTCAACAAGATGCAGAAAAAGCATTTAGCAAAACCCAACATCCATTCATGATAGACACTTTCAACAAGGTGGGCATCAAGGAACGTACCTCAACATAATAAAGGCCATCATCGTACTTAATGGTGAAAGACGGAAAGCTTTTCCCTGAGATCAGGAAAAAGACAAGGATGGCCACTCTCAGCACTTTAATTCAACATGGTACTGAGAGTTCTAGCCAGAGCAATTGGGCAAGAAATAAAAGGTGTCTAAATTAGAAAGGAGGAAGTAAAACTGTCTCTATTTGCAAATGACATAATCTTCTATACAGAAAACCCTAAATACTCCATAAAAAAATCATTAGACCTGATAAACAAATTTAGGAGAGTTGTAGGATACAAAATAAAAATATAACAATCAGTTGCAATTCTATACAGTTAACAATGAACTATCAAAATGAGAAATTAAGAAAACAATCCCATTTGCAATTGCAGCAGATAGAATATGTAGGTATAAATTTAACCAAAATGGTGAAAGACCTGTACATTAAAAAAATAGAATTCATTAAAAAAAATTTTTTTTTAATGTTTATTTATTTTTGAGACAGAGAGAGACAGAGCATGAACGGGGGAGGGGCAGAGAGAGAGGGAGACACAGAATCGGAAACAGGCTCCAGGCTCTGAGCCATCAGCCCAGAGTCCAACGCGGGGCTCGAACTCACGGACCGCGAGATCGTGACCTGAGCTGAAGTCGGACGCTTAACCGACTGAGCCACCCAGGCGCCCTTAGAATTCATTTTTAAAAGAAACTGAAGACGGCACAATTAACTGAAAGATAATCCATGCTAAAGGACTGTAAGAATACTGTTAAAATGTCCATGCTACCCAAAGCAATCTACGGATTCAACGCAATGTGTTATCAAAATTCCAATGGCCTTTCCAGAGAAATAGAACAAATACTCCCAAATTTGTGTGGAATTACAAAAGATCCCAAACAGCCAAAGCAACCAAGAAAGAACAAAAGAGCTGGAGGCACCACACTTCCTGATTTCAAGCTATACCACAAAGCTAGGGTCATCAAAATAGTGTGGTACTGGCATCACACACACACACACACACACACACACACACACACACACACGAATGGAACAGAACAGAGAGCCCAGAGCACATATGGTCAATTAACTTATGACAAAGGAGCCAAGAATATACCAATGGGGCAAGGGAGGTCTCTTGAATAAATCAAGTTGAGGCGAGTGGACAGCAGTGTGCAAAAGAATGAAAATGGACTCCTACTATACACCATATGCAAAAACCAACTCAAAATGGATCACAGACTTGAAAGGTAAGACCTGAAACTATGAAGCTCCTAGAAGAAAACACAGGGGATGAGTTCTTTGACATCAATGTGGGTAATGATTTGTTGGGCTTGACACTAGAAACAAAGGTGACAGAAGCAAAAATAAAAAGGTGGGATTTACTTCAAATTAAGAAACTTTCTTGCAACAAAGGAAACCACCAACACAGTGAAAAGGCAAACTACAGAATGAGAGAAAACAACTGTAAACCATATGAGGTTAATATCCAACATACATAAAGAACCCATACAACCCATTATCAGAAAACAAACAATCCAATTAAAAAATGGGCAAAGGATCTGAATATACCAAAGATACAAAAATGGCCAACAGGTACATGAAAAAGGGGGTTCAACATGAAGAATCATCAGGGAAATGGAAATCTAAACTACAATGAGATCTCGTCTCACACCTGTCAGAATGGCTACTATCAAAAAGACAACAAGTGCTAGGGAGGATGTGGAGAAAAGGAGGATATTGGTGAGAATATCAACTGGTACATCCACTATGAGGAACTTCATGGAGATTCCTCAGTGAACCACATATAATTCAGCAATTCCACCTCTGGGTATTTACCTAAAGAAAATGAAAACATGGGGCACCTGGGTGGCTCAGTCAGTTGGGCATTTCACTCCTTATTTTTTAAAAACCGTGAGATCGTGACCTGAGCCAAAATCAAGAGTCAGACGCTCAACCAACTGAGCCACCCATGTCCCTAGCGACCAACTCCTGCTTTCAGCTCAGGTCATGATCCCAAGGTCATGGGATAGAGCCCCACATTGGGCTCTGTGCTGAGTGTGGAGCCTGATTGGGATTCTTTCTCTCTCACCCTCCGTCCCTCTTCCCTGCTGGTGCTTTCTCTCTCAAATTAAAAAAAAGAAGGAAGGAAGGAAGAAAGGAAGGAAGAAAGGAAGAAAGGAAGGAAGGAAGGAAGGAAGGAAGGAGGAAGGAAGGAGGAAGGAAAGAAAGAAAAGAAAGAAAATGAAAACATAAATACGAATAAACATCTGCACCCCTGTGCTCACTGCAGCAGCATTATTTACAACAACCAAGACACGGAAACAACCTGAGGGTCCGCTGAGGGATGAAGGGATAAAGAAGATGTACACACATACACACAAGAATATTATTTAGTTATAAAAAGAAAGAAATCCTGTCGTTTGTGACAACATAGATGGACCCCGAAGTCTCATGCTAAGTGAAAGGAGTAAGACAGAAAAGGACAAACACCATATGATCTAACGTGCATGTGGAAGCCGATAGTTTTAGCATCAGTATCTAATTTCTAACAAAATTTCTAACAAAAACCGATAGTTTTAGCATCAGTATCTAATTTCTAAATTTTACGCCCTTTTTCTAATTTGAGATATAATTGACACGTAACATTACTGGTTTCAGATATATAACATAATGATTCGATTTATGTACGTACTCTGAAATGCTTACCAGTTAACATCCATCCCCACACATAATTTTGTTTCTTGTGATAACATTTAAGATCCACTCCCTTAGCAACCTTCAAATATGCAATACGTTATTATTATTTTTAAAGGAATTTTTTAAAAATTTTATTGAGAGAGAAAGAGTACAAGTGGGAGAGAGGGGCAGAGGGAAATAGAATCCAAAGCAGGCTCCTCACTGTCAGTGCGGAGCCGGATGTGGGGCTTGAACTCACGAACTGTGAGATCATGACCTGAGCTGAAATCAAGAATCAGACGCTCAACCGACTGAGCCACAGTATTATGAACTACAGCTATTAACTGTGGTGAGCGTTTCACAGTACATACGTAAATCGAGCCATTACGTTATATATCTGAAGCCAATAATGTCATACAGCAATTAGATCTCAAATTAGAAAAAGGACGTAAAATTTAGGAATTAGATACTGACGCCAAAACTACTGGGTGAAGGTTGATAAGGAACAGGATATTAACGTACTTTTAAAGCATCTCTCCAAACATTACTTATTACAGTGAAATAACCTGCTGGCTATCACAGCGACCAATCAAAGTTGCGATCACCAACGGCACAGTGATATCTTGAGCTTCCTGACGCACTGAGAAGAAAACATCACACTTCTGTGGTGCTCCTGTCAAACAACGCCCAAACCTAACCTACCCATGAGGAAATGTCAGAGAAAAACTCAGATTTAAGGACCTTTTATGAAACAGCTCCTCTGTACTCCTCAAAAATGTCAATATGGTGAAACACAAAGAAAGGCTGAGGCACCGCTCCAAACTCAAGAATAAATAGACATGACAACTAAGTGTTTCATTTTCTTTCTTTTTTTTTTCTTTTCTTCTTCTTTTTTTTTTTAACTTGAGAGAGAGAAAGCACCAGCAGGGAAGAGGGACAGAGGGTGAGAGAGAATCCCAATCAGGCTCCACACTCAGCACAGAGCTCAATGTGGGGCTCTATCCCATGACCTTGGGATCATGACCCGAGCTGAAAGCAGGAGTTGGTCACTAGGGGCACCTGGGTGGCTCAGTTGGTTGAATGTCTGACTCTTGATTTTGGCTCAGGTCACGATCTCACGGTTTAAAAAAAATTTTTTTTTTTAAATGTTTATTTATTTTTGAGAGACAGAGAGAGACAGAGTGTGAGCGGAGCAGGGGCAGAGAGAGAGAGAAAGACACAGAATCTTTAGAGGCTCCAGGCTCTGAGCTGTCAGCACAGAGCCCGACGCAGGGCTCGAACTCACAAGCTGTGAGATCATGACCTGAGCCGAAGTTGGACGCTTAACCGACTGAGCCACCCAGGCGCCCCACGATCTCAAAGGTTTTTAAGAGATAAGGAGTGAGATGCTCAACTGACTGAGCCACCCAGGTGCCCCATGATTTCATTTTCTTTAGGTAAATACCCAGAGGTGGAATATTCACTGGATCATATGTGGTTTACTGAGGAATCTCCATGAAGTTCCTCATAGTGGATGCACCAATTGATATTCCCACCAATAACGCACAAGGGTTCCCTTTCCTCCGCATCTTCCCCAGCACTTATTATCACATAGTGGATACTGAATCACTTGAAAAAGTTGTTATAAAGGACGTTACTGACACAAGGAGTGATATCTACTATGAGCTGTATGTTAGGTAACAGTGTTGTAGTGATGTTAAAGATCCTGAATTTAGTATCTGTATCTCGTTCATATAAGAAAATGTCCTTTGGTCTGAGAAAATACATACTGAAGTATTTATGAGTAATGGGTCAGAGTGTCTATAACTTTTTATCATTAAATAACTGAGACAAAAAGAGTGTGTGTGTGTGTGTGTGTGTGTATGAGAGAGAGAGAGGGGGAGAGAGAGAGAGGGGGAGAGAGAGAGGGGGAGAGAGAGAGGGGGAGAGAGAGAGGGGGAGAGAGAGAGGGGGAGAGAGAGGGGGAGAGAGAGAGGGGGAGAGAGAGAGGGGGAGAGAGAAGAGAAGAGAAGAGAAGAGAAGAGAAGAGAAGAGAAGAGAAGAGAAGAGAAGAGAAGAGGGAGAGGCGAGGAGGGAAATAAAGAAAAATGGCAGAACATCAATACTGAAAGAATCTGGGTAAAAGGTACATGGTGTTTCTGTAAAATCTTGTGATCTTCTTTTAAGCTATCGTAGACCATACAAAAATAGAGAATAAGTGTATGATGTATGCTGGGAAAATACTAAACAAATTTTTTATAATAATCTAATCTGCTCTGATAAATTTCTTTAACGCCAAATAACCATAGGAAAAGACAGGACCAAAACCATAGTGAAAGAAAAACTGTATTGGAGCTAAAATTAAAACACTGTTCTAGTGGAAAACATAATAGAACACATTTGAAAGACTGCTGTAACTTGAATCTGTGACACAGAAGCACATAAGTACAACTGACTTAAATGAGAACATATGTAAATGCTCTTTGTAAATGTCAAGGGAGCATACAAATTGTAATATAATAATAGCTGATCAGAGAAACTGGTTTTCTTTTACACACACCTACATATACAATACAAACTTTCAGGACAAAATTTGGCATTTACTACATTTTGGAATGTTCCTCTTGGGTGCATAGGATAAGGATAAACTGAAGTAACTGAAATAATTTCCTTGCTTTGTTGCCAAGTAACAGGGCAGATGCTGCTGTTAGAATTTAAAATTTTTCTAAGATTTTAAGTCGTATATACTGTATTTTAGGAATTCAGGCAGTTGGTTCTTTTTCTTTCACAATATACTTTAAAAGGCACTGGGTTCTACAAGATTTATAAGACAAACAAAATGGACTCATGGTCTAAAGAAGCTTATGGGATGATGGAGGCAAACACGTCCAGATTACACCTCAGAATGCAATGAAACTCATAACTCACAAGGTGCCACTAAACTTCACTAAAGGAAAAAGAAAAGTAAAATTAATTTCAGCTAGAGGAGAATGAAGGACACTTTTACTTAATGAGAAAGCATTTCAGATCTTGAATAAGGTTTGAAAGAATAGATGGGATTTGGCAAGTAAAAGGGAGGCGGAAGGCACAGGACAAACCCCAGGACAGGCCCCGAGAGGAAAGGACGGGAACAATGATCACGTGTCCAGGCGAAGTGGGATGAGCACTTTAAGGAGTTTAACTGGAGATAAAACTAGAAAAATACGTTACACTAGATCCTGGTGGGTCTTTTGGATGTTATTAAGTAGGAAATAATTGTATATTAAAAGAAATCTAAGTAGAGAAATAACAATCCCAATGAGGTCATATTAATGTATGCAAGAGGAATCAAGAGTCTTAGAGGAGTTAACTTCATCTGAGGTCACAATTAGTGACAATGGAGTAAGTAAGATATTAAAGAAATTTACTGAATACTTCACACAGGTCAACTATGTAATCCTTAACAGGTCTATGAAATAGGTAATTTTCATCAGTTTGTTTATTTTTGAGAGAGAGAGAGATAGACAGAGACTGTGTGGGGGAGGGGCAGAGAGAGGGGGAGACGCAGAATCCGAAGCAGGATCCAGGCTCCGAGCTGTCGACACAGAGCCCAACACTGAGCTCAAACTCACAAACCGGGAGATCGTGACCCGAGCCGAAGTCGGATCCGACTTCGGCTCGGGTCACGATCTCCCGGTTTGTGAGTTTGAGCCCCGCGTCGGGCTCTGTGCTGACAGCTCGGAGCCTGGAGCCTGGAGCCTGCTTTGGATTCTGCGTCTCCCTCTCTCTCCGCCCCTCCCATGCTCGCACTGTCTCTTTCTCTCTCTCAAAAATAAATAAACATTAGAAAAAAAAAAAGAACTAATGGTTGAGCTTAGTATGGTTGCAAGACACAAGATCAATATACAAAAATCAACTGCATTTCTATACACTAGCAATAAACATCCAAAAATGAAATTAAAAAAATTCCATTTACAAGCTTCAAAAGAATAAAATGCTTAGGAATATGTTTAGCGAAACAAGTGTAGAACTTATGCCCTGAAAATTAAAAAAACAATGTTAAAAGAAATTTCAAAAGATTAAATAGCTAGAAAAAATCCCATGTGAAGAATACTTAATTTTGTTACAGCGTAAAGCTCCCCAAATTGATCTACAGATTTTTTTTAAAAACCTCGATGGCTTTTTTGTAGAAATCAACAAGCTGATCCTGAAAATCATACACGGAAATATCAAGGAACCCAGAAGCAGCCAGAGAATGTTGGAAGAACCCGGAAGAGCCAAAGTTAGAGGCATCATATTTCCGGATTTAAAATTCCCTGCAAAGCTACAGTGTCCAGCAGAGTGGGCTACTGGACTGACCACAGGCAGGTGGTCACCAAGCACAAAAAAGACAGATGACAAACCGACAAAACACATTTGTAATTTATATCACGAGGGCAGATTTCCATAATATAGAAGGATTTCTATAGGCACGTTAGAAAACCCAGGGGAAGAAGAAAACACTAGTCAGCTGAGGGGGCCTGGTGGGGCTCAGCCGTTCAGCATGTGACTTTGGCTCAGGTCATGATGTCGTGGTTGGTCAGTCTGAGTCCCACATCGGGTGAGCTCGTGCCCAGCTTCGAGTAAAAACATGAGCTCTGCTTTGGGTGAGCCCCACTTTTCTCTCTTTCCCTCCCTCTCTCTCTCTCTCTCTCCCCCTTGGCCCCTCCTGAGATTCTCTCTCTCTGCCTCAGCTCACTCGCGACCTCTCTCTCTAAAAAAGACTACTAAGCTGAGAAAAAAATGGGACTGACAATTCACAGAAAAAGGTAATGACCTTTGCATACGTGAAAAGATGCTCAAGAATCTCACTTGTGAGAACAATGCAGATTAAGTCTCCCTGGAGACAACATTTCACACTAATCACACTGGTAAAAATTTGTAAATCTGACCGCATAATCAGGGCTGTGGAAGAACAGCCAGTGTCAGATATTTCTAAGAAAGAATGCAAAAAGACACAACTGTAATCGAAGCATAATTAGCCGATATTTACACAATTACATATACGCTAATTCAGTCATTCCACTCCTACAAAGTTACCCTGAGGTTAGACCTCCAAAATACCAAGCAATATGCAGACAAGGGTTATTCACTGGGCATTATCTATAGTAGGAAACATTAGAATCAACTGAAGTGTCTTTTCCCTGGCAGGCTGGCTGGATGAACTATGACAGGTCTATATACTCAGATACTATGAAACTATGTAACAGCTATATTGTGGATGTATATAAATGTTCACAGCAGCCTTAATCATGATAGCAAATTATTGTAACCCAAACGTCCACCCACCGGCTGAACAAACGAGGGGTAGGTAAAATGTGGTCCATCCAACAATGGGATGTTATTTGGCAAGATTCATACAGCATGTATGAATCTTGGAAACAATATGCTAAGTGACGTAAATCAGTCACAAAGGACCACATGTTGTATGATCCCATATATGAAGTGTCCAGAGTGCACATCTACGGAGGCACAAAATTGATGAAAGGTTGCCTAAGACGGGGTGGGGGGGGGGGGTGGAGGGGGGAAGATGAGGAAATCAGGGGAGATCACTCAAGAATGTGGGATCTCTTTGTGGGATAATGAAAATGTTCTAAAACTGACTGTGGTGGTGAAGGTACAACTCTGAATATACTGAAAGCCACTGCAACGCATACTTTAAATGTGTTCTTTCAACAAAGGCTTAGGTTTTCCCCAAGCTCACAGACCTAAAGCAGCTGAGGCTGCTGCCTTCAAGAAGAAAGCCACCAGTGAGTGAGTCCGCAACTACGAGAAAATGAGCAGGCGCGGGAAAAGACAGTGTTGAGCCTCAGATGAGGTCAGAGACCCGGACTGGGCTCCGGAAATTCCGGGGAGACCTGTGAGTTAGTAAGTGGGTGATATTTTATTTATTTTTTTAAAAAACCTTTTAATGCTTATTTATTTATGTTGGGGTGGGGGCAGAGAGAGAATTCCAAGCAGACTCCGTGCTGTCAGCACAGAGCCCCATGGATGGCGAGATCACGACCTGAGCAGAAATCAAGAGTTGGATGCTCAACTGACTGAGCCACCCGGGCGCCCCAAGTGGGCGGTATTTGAAACTGCTGGGACTGTGGTAATTTGTTAGTCATAGAAAATCGCCCCACACGGTGTGTGCACATACACACTTACTCATTTCCTGTTTCTAAAGGCCTAGAGGGAGTGACATCTCCACAACAATGATGCCCACGTAGCAAACAGCATACGAGTACCCAGATTTAGATTTCTAAATAATAATCCCCATTAAAAGAAACTAAAGGTTTCTGGGTGAAAGAGTTGATTGCAGATCTAATGCAAGGGAAATTTGGAAAGCAACAGCAAGTGAAAATAAAATACACCACCGTGTGGCAGAAAACAGGGCCCAGCTTAAAGTGCCCCAGCGGCACAGTCTGGGGAACGTGAGCATTTGTCTGCAAAATAATGACAATGGATTACGACACATTAGCTGTTTTTTAAATGCATGAATCCAGATGATATTCAAAAGAAAAGAGAAGTAAGAGAGTGAAAGGGGAAGAAAAATGAAAGCCTGTCTTCATAGGAAAGGATCATCTAATAAATGTTGAAGAAATGACAGAAGGAGAAAATTGCCAGTTCACAACTAATAACTCATCACTAGTTTAGGCAAGGATCCCAAGATATTAGATAAAAGGGTGCGAGAAGATGGGCCACCGCCTCAAATGTCACCCCCTGATGTGTTTGCTGACTGTAACAGGAACAACCATCTTTCCACTGGAGAGATTTGGTGGATGCCACCAAGACCAAGTGGGCACGTGGCATCACTGGGACAGTAAATGGGGGGCAATACGAGCAGTGTCAATTAGGAGACACCACACGTGGAATGTTCCTACCAGCATTATTTAACCTAAGCCCAACCATGAAGAAACAATCAGAAAAATACAGAATGCAAGACAACAAGTTTGAGTTCTGAAAAAAGTATCAATCTCATAAAAAACAAGAGATGGGGAATATTCTACATTAAAATATTAGGCAAAGATAACAATCCCATGTAACACATGATGTCTGTTTGTATCCTAGATTAATAGAAAACACAATAAACTGATAAAATAGACAATCTTAGGACAAGAGGGAAAGATACAAATATGGGCTGTATATTACATGATTTTATTAAAAACACCGCCTATTTTCCTGGGCACCACAATAGCATCACAGTCAGACAGGAGATTATCCTCGTTCTTAGATGGTAATTAAGAACCATCTAAGATGGGGGCGCCTGGGTGGCGCAGTCGGTTAAGCGTCCGACTTCAGCCAGGTCACGATCTCGCGGTCCGTGAGTTCGAGCCCCGCGTCAGGCTCTGGGCTGATGGCTCGGAGCCTGGAGCCTGTTTCCGATTCTGTGTCTCCCTCTCTCTCTGCCCCTCCCCCGTTCATGCTCTGTCTCTCTCTGTCCCAAAAATAAATAAAAAAATGTTGGAAAAAAAAAAAAAAAAAAAAAAAACCATCTAAGATGGTGAATGACTGCAACTCACTTTCAAAACGTTCACCAGACCCCGTATCCCCCCAAAAGTGTAGGGTATGTGTGTTTGTATGCAGAGAAAGATAAAGCAAATGTTGCCAAATATTGATAAATTTGAGTTAGGGTGTACAGGTGATCATTTACCATAGGATTGAATATTTTCAAAATTAACCATTATGGGGGGAAAAGCAGACTAGGGAAGGTAGTGTCACTGCATACAAGATTTACTTCTCTAGGTCTTAGGGAGGTGGATTAGATCCTTTCTAAGATACATTCAAGTTGGAAAATGCTAATATTCTGTTCTTCTGGCAAAATATGACTACAAATGTATGAAAAAGTATTGAAAAAAGTATTAGCAGTATTTCACTTCCCAAAATCCTAGTTACAATGTTACTATTACGACAGCAATGATGATGATATCATTCATAATTTCTATACTTTGACACGTTAATTCTCATCACAAAATTATATTTTCCTATCTATTCCTTGAATTCTTATAACATAGTTTGAGATACATAACTTTGTGAGGGAGGGTGAAGAAATCAATCAATCAATCTCTCAATCTATTTATTTTAGCAATTTTCCTCTTTTTAAAAAAAAAAATTTTAACGTTTATTTATTTTTGAGACAGAGAGAGACAGAGCATGAACGGGGAGGGGCAGAGAGAGAGGGAGACACAGAATCTGAAACAGGCTCCAGGCTCTGAGCTGTCAGCACAGAGCCCGACGTGGGGCTCGAACTCACGGACCGCGAGATCATGACCTGAACCGAAGTCGGACGCTTAACCAACTGAGCCACCCAGGTGCCCCAGCAATTTTCATCTTTAAATAGATCCTCAGTTCGTCCTTATATTAATCTTGGGAAAATAACAGATAGCATTATATCTAAGGATCCTAACACTTTGAAATTCAGTCTTCTTTATTTTCTAATAACTAAATCTTCTTGAGGAGAAATGTCGTGTCCCTGCTGCAGTGCTGTTCTGTGAAGTGTCTAGAACAAAGTTTGGCCAACTTTACAGTATGGAATAAGTTTTCATGAAATTGGCTTTCTAAAATTTATGGACTAAACTCTTCTTTTTTAATGACTATTTTGTTTTCCCTTTTGGGGATAGTTAAGCACTGGTTAAAAACTCAACTAGGATATAAAGAGGTATTTCACAGGCTCTTGATAAGTTCCTTTATGTTTTTAACACGTCCCACTCGGAAATTCCCTCTAGGAGGATATAAGAATATTACTTCCATCAATTCCAATCTAAAAAAGCATGGCTTCTGAGTTAGGCTGTGTCACTTTCCAGTCTAAATAACAGATTAGAGGGATATTTCACAAGTTAAGATAATGACTCCTCCTGCAAAGTTGAAATAAACATTAAAAAAAGTAGTTATTAAAAAAATTGTGGTAAAACATATGACATAAAATTTACCATTTAAGTAATTTTTAGGTATGCAGTTCATTGTGCAGATTGTTGTAGAAGCTCACTGTCATCCATCTGGATGACACATTTCATCATCTCGCAAAACTAGAAGTCTGTACCCAGTACACGCTCACTGCTACCAGCCCCTGGCACCCACCATTCTCTTCTGTCTTTAAGAATCTGACTACAGAGGTGTGCAAACAGTGTTTGTCTTTTTGTGGCCGGGTTACTTCACTTAGCATCACGTTTTCAAGGTTCATCCACACTGTAGGTGTCCAAATTTTCTTCCTTTTTAAGGCTAAATAATATTCCATTGTACGCACAGAATATCATTTTTAAAAGTATCTTGGACCTTGTTATGTATTCAAGTATACTAAATCTCATTATGCAAAACTAACTAACTAACTAAATCTCGTTATGCGTTAAGCCCACCAGGCCTATATTAAGACAGTCAAGTCAAAAACAAGTGTTAGTGAACTCACTTTCTGACCACTAGAGGGAGCTAGAGAAACACAGCTGCTGCCTACCGCATGCAGGCTGCACACGCATGTTTCCCAGCCATGAAAATGGAGTGGAGCTTCTACAAAAAATAGAACAGAATGTCAGTGTAATTACAGACTTGCTCCTAACCCATCTCTGTTCCTAAGTGGAAAACGGCTTTAAAAAAATCATGATTTGTAATTCCCGCAAATATATGCAGCGATGGCCTGACGGCTCTCCTCCACATTAGAAGCCAAACCACATGTGGAGAGTTCTGTAATTATCTCTGTTAATGCAATCTTCTTTACTTCTTTTATAAAAGCCAGGAACTTCTGGATGTGGCTGTTGGGAACAAGTACCATTTATTATTAAGAAAAAATGATTTTTTCGAGCGCCTGGGTGACTTGGTTGATTGAACATGTGACTCTTGGTTTCGGCTCAGGTCATGATCTCACAGTATGTGGGACCGAGCCCCAAGTCAGGCTCTGCGCTGACAGTGCAGAGCCTGCCTGGGATTCTCTCTCTCCCTCCGCCCCTCCCCGCTTCTCATGCACGCTCTCTCTCCCTCTCTCAAAATAAATAAATAAACCTTTTAAAAAATGATTTTTATTCTTTACTGCTGGGAAAGAAAGAGGCAAAGGTCCGTTAAACCTTAATCATGATGAAAGACTACAGAGAAAAGAGACTGGATTCAGAAGACAAGTGCATAAAAAGTACTTATAAATGTATGTTTGGAGGCACACAATGAATAAAGATGTAATTTTTAAAAATGTTTATTTCTTTAAAAATTTATTATTTATTTATTTATTTTGAGAGAGAGAGACAGAGAGACAGAGAGACAGAGCAAGCAGGGAAGGGGCAGAGAGAAAGGGAGACAATTGGAAGCAAGCTCCAGGCTCTGGGTTCTCAGGACGGAGCCTGACATGGGGCTCGAACTCACAGACCGCCAGATCATGACCTGAGCTGTAGTCGGCTGCCCAACCGACTGAGCCACCCAGGCGCCCCTTAAATGTTTATTTATTTATTTTTTAACGTTTATTTATTTATTTATTTATTATTTTTTTTAATATATGAAATTTACTGTCAAATTGGTTTCCATACAACACCCAGTGCTCATCCCAAAAGGTGCCCTCCTCAATACCCATCACCCACCCTGCCCTCCCAAATGTTTATTTTTTGAGAGAGAGAGAGACAGAGAGAGAGAGAGAGAGAGAGAGAGAGAGAGAGAGAGAGAGAGAGAACGCGAGCGGGGGAGGGGCAGAGAGAGAGGGAGACACAGAATCCAAAGCAGGCTCTAGGCTCTGAGCTGTCAGCACAGAGCCTGATGTGAGGCCCAAACTCACAGACTGCGAGATCATAACCTGAACTGAAGCTGGACGCCCAACAGACTGAGCCACCCACGCGCACCAATGAAGATGTAATATGTTGGGAATGCAAGTTGGTGCAGCCACCCTGGAAAACAGGATGGAGGTTCCTCAAAAAACTAAAGCTAGAACTACCCTACGACCCAGCAACTGCACTCCTAGGCATTTCTCCACGGGATACAGGTGGGCTGTTTCGAAGGGACACGTGCACCCCCACGTTTACAGCAGCGCTGTCGACAACGGCCAAAGGATGGAAAGGGCCCAAATGTCCCTCGATGGATGAGTGGATAAAGAAGATGTGGTCTATAGATACAAGGGAGTATTACTCGGCAATCAAAAAGAACGAAATCTTGCCATTTGCAGCTACGTGGATGGGACCAGAGGGTGTTATGCTAAGCGAAATAAGAGAAAGACAAAAATCATGACTTCACTCATATGAGGACTTTAAGACACAGAACAGATGAACATAAGGGAAAGGAAGCAAAAATAATATAAAAACAGGAAGGGGGACAAAACAGAAGAGACTCATAAATATGGAGAACAAACTGAGGGTTACGGGAGGGGTGGTGGGAGGGGGGAGGGCTAAATGGGCTTAGTAAGGGGCACTAAGGAATTTACTCCTGAAATCGTTTTTATTGAAATTTTTAAAAAATGTTTATTTATTTTTGAGAGAGAGAGAGAGAGAGAGAGAGAGAGAGAGCGAGCGCGCGCGCAAGCATGAATGGGGGAGGGGCAGAGACACAGAATCTGAAGCAGGCTCCAGGCTCTGAGCTGTCAGCACAGAGCCTGACGCGGGGCTTGCACTCACAGACCGTGAGATCATGACCTGAGCCGAAGTCGGACACTCAACCGACTGAGCCACCCAGGCACCCCTCCTGAAATCACTGTTGCACTATATGCTAACTAATTTGGATGTAAATTAAAGAAAATAAAATTAAAAAAAAAGATGTAATATGTAACACCAATAACATAAAAGGGGTCTGGCTGGCTCAGTTGGTGGAGCTTCCAACTCATGACCTCAGGGTCATGAGTTCAAGACCCACAGTGGGAGTAGAGCTTATTTCCAAAAAAAAAGAAAAAGTAAAGTTTTTCTATGTAATTGAAATTAACTTGGCATCAACTCAAATTACACAGTTACATCTTTGGGAAGTTATATGTAATCTCCATGGTAACAACAGAGAAAATAGCTATAGAATTCACCCAAAAGGGGATGAAGGGAATCAAAACATGTCACTACAAAAAGATCAACGAAGCACAAAAGAAGACAGTAATGGAGGGCATGAGGGATAAAAAGCCGTGAGACATGGAAACAACACAACGGGAAGTATAAGCCCTTCCTTATTGGTAATTATTTTAAACGTAAGTGGATGAAACTCTCCAAACAAAAGGCAGAGAGAAACAAAATGGATACAAAACATGACTCAACGATGTACTGTCTCCAAGAGACTCCCCTTAGATCCAAGGACACAAATAGGCTGAAAGTAAAAGGATGGAAAAAAGATAAGATATTCCATGTAAACAGTAACCAAGAGAGAGCAGAATGACAACCCCAATATCAGACAAAAGAGACTTCAAGTCAAAACTCTTACGAGAGACACAGAAGAACATGAAATACTGACAAGAGTCTATTCACATAGAAGCCATAATCATTAGAAACATATATTCACCAAACATCAAAGGACCCAAAATATGTGAAGGCAACATTCATAAGAATGAAGGGAGAAACAGCCGTATAGGAACAGCTGGAGACTTCAACCAATTTCAATAATGGTTAGAACAACCACACAGGTCAGTGTGGATTTGAACATTATAAACCAAATAGATCTCACAGAAATATAAGGAACACTCCATCCAACAACAGAAGATTATAGGGTTTTCTCAACTGCGCACAGAAGACTCTACAGGAAGGGTCATATGTCAGGCTACAAAATAAGTCTTAATAGATTTTAAAAGACTGAAATCATACCGAATATTTTTTTCTGATCAGGAAAACTGGAAAAACCACAAATGTGTGGAAATCAAACAACACACTCTTAACCCATAGCTCAAATAAGAAATCACAAGGGAAAGTGGAAACTATCTTCAAATGAATGAGAATGCAAACACAAAAAACCCCCAAACTTATCTGATGCAGTAAAAACAGTACTTAGAAGGAAATTTATAGGTAAAAAAACAAACATTCAAGTAAAAGAAAGATCTCAAGTCAATAACTTCATGACGAACAGTCAGTGGCACAGCCATTACGGAAAAGTTTGGTGGTTCGTCAAAAAGCTAAACACAGCTTCTTCTAGTCCCATGGATAACGTATACGCTTAGGATCAAAAGCAGGGACCTGACCACATAAACGTATGCCAGTGTTCACAGGGAATTATTCACGACAGCCAGAAGGCAGAAACAACCCAAACGTTCATCCATAGATGAACAAGGAAACAACGTGGCATACCCTACACAATGGAACATTATGTGGCCATAAAAAGGACCGACATTCTGCCACATGCTAAAACATAAATGAACAGTGAAGGTATTATGCTAAATTCAATAATCCGGACCAAGAGAAGCACAAATGTCACACGATTCCACTTTCATGGGGCAGCAAGTGTAGGCAAATTCATAGAAACTGAAAGCACATCAGACACGACTGGAGGCTGGGGTGTGTGTGGGGAGTTATTGCTTCATGGTTACAGAGTTTCTGTTTGGAGCAAGGAAACATTTTGGAAACAGACAGTGGTAATGACTACACAACACTGTGAATGCGATTAATGACGCTGAATCGTACACTTAAAAATGAGGAAAATGGTAAATTCTGCCACACGTACTTTACCACAATAAAAATTAATTCTATTCTAATAATAAAATATAAATCATACAAATGAAAATAAAATTCAGATATTATATAAGTATTTACACTTGCATGTACAATTAATGTAATATACCCAAAACTGTTGACTTCTACACTCAAAACTGGTTAAGTATATGGTATACGAATTACACCTCAATTTTTTTATTAGGGTTTTTTTTTTTTTTATGTTTGTTTGTTTTTGAGGGAGAGAGGGACAGAGCACAAGTGGGACAGGGGCAGAGAGAGAAGGAGACACAGAATGTGAAACAGGCTCCAGGCTCCGGGCTGTCAGCACAGAACTCAACGGGGAGCTCGAACTCATGAACTGTGAGGTCAGGACCTGAGCTGAAGCTGGACACTCAACTGACTGAGCCCCCCAGGCACCCCTACATCTCGATAAAACTGCTGAGCAGAAGAAAGAGGACAGGAAACAAGTCCTGGGGACGTGAGACGCTGCAGACACAGCCCAGGTTCACTGTCTACCATGCGCTACTCACCTTACACGCGTCACTTCACTTGGGTAGCGGGGGAGGAGCCGCTAGAATTCACACTTCAGAGAGAAAACACTCAGTTTGGGAAAATGAGCAAGTGCTGGAGGTGAACAGTGGTGACGGTCGCACAAGGTAATGTGTTTGATGCTACCGAACGGTGCACTTAAAGTTATTAAAATGGTTAATTTTATGTCATGTATATTTAAGTGCAATCAGTTCATTAACTGAAAACATTAAAACACAAGGGAGCCGGGGGCGGGGGGCCAGGGGGCTCAGTTAAACGACCAACTCTCTCAGGTCGTGATTATCAAGGGTTCGTGGGATCAAACTGCGAGTTGGGCCCTGCCCTGCGATGACTGCACAGAGCCTGCTTGGGATTCTCTCTCCCCCTCTCTCTGCCTCTCCCCTGCCTGCACGGGCATGTTCTCTCTCACTCTCTCAAAATAAATCAACTTAGGGGCGCCTGGGTGGCGCAGTCGGTTAAGCGTCCGACTTCAGCCAGGTCACGATCTCACGGTCCGTGAGTTTGAGCCCCGCGTCGGGCTCTGGGCTGACGGCTCGGAGCCTGGAGCCTGTTTCCGATTCTGTGTCTCCCTCTCTCTCTGCCCCTCCCCCGTTCATGCTCTGTCTCTCTCTGTCCCAAAAATAAATAAAAAAAAACGTTGAAAAAAATTAAAAAAAAATAAAAATAAAAAAATAAATCAACTTAAAAAAACCCTTAAAATATGAAGTTAATTTTGTTTTTAACACTTTACTTGGGACATCAGCCTTGCAACGAATTTTTGGGTTTGATGCCAAAAGCAAAGGCGAGAAAAGCAAAAATGAACGGAGGGACTGCATCCAACTAAAGGTCTTCTGTACAACAAAGAAAATCGTCAACCAAATGAAAAGGCAACCTACTGAATGAAAGAAAATATTGGTAAATCATGCATCCGTTAATAGGTTAATATTCAAAAAATATAAAGAACTCCTACAACTCAGTAGTAAAAGAACAATCTGATTAAACAATGGGCACAGGATCTGAACTGAATAGGCATTTTCCCAACGACACATACACAGAAGGCTGACAGGTACATGAAAAGATGCTCAATCTCACCAGCCATCAGGGAGATGGACACAGAAAACCACAACAACACTTCACACCTGTCAGAATGGTTGTTACCAAAAAGATAAGAAACAGTAAGTGTCTATTACTTACTAATAGGGATGAGGAGAAAAGGGAGCCCACATGCACTATGGGTGGCAATGTAAGTTGGTATGGCCACTGTGGAAAACAGCATGAAGGTGCCTCTCAAAATTAAAAATAGACATACCCTAAGATCCTGCAACTCCACCTCTGAGTACGTATCCAAAGAAACCGAAAACATCACCTGGACAAGACACTTGCAACCCCATGCTCCCTGCAGCATTATTTACGAGATATGAAAACAACCTTCCTTCATGTCTGCCGGCAGACGAATGGATGGAGATGTGCTATACAAACAGAACGGAACATTATTCAGCCATAAAAATGAATGACATCTTGAAATCTGCAACAACATGGATGGACTGTGAGGGCATCATGCTAAGGGAAGGAAGCCAAACACAAAAAGAGAAATACCGTACGATTTCGATTACATGTGGAATCTAAAAAACAACAAAACCCCCAAAACTCAAAAAACAAAATACCAAGCTCACAGAGAGAACATGTTGGTGTTGTCAGAAGCGGGGGGATTTCAGGGGACTGGGATGGGTGAAATGGGTGAAAGGAGTCAAAAGGTGAAAGCTTCCGGTCATTAAATAAATAAGCCATGGGACGTAATGTCCCACACAGCACGGCAACTGTAGGTAATAATGCTGTAGTGCATACTGGGAACTTGACAGGAAAATATATCTTAAACGTTCTCATGGCAGGGGCACCTGGCTGGCTCAGTCAGTGGAGTGTGCCACCCTTGATCTCAGGGCTGTGAGTTCAAGCCCCATGCTGGCTGTAGAGATTACTGACAAGTAAAATCTTAAAAAAAAAAAAAAAAAAAAAAAAAGTTCTCATGGCAAGAAAAAAATTTTGTCACTATGTATGCTAACAGGTGTTAACTAGACTTATTGTGATCCTGTCATATACAAATATTAAGTCATTATATGGCACACCTGAAATTAATATAATGTGGGATGTACATGACAGCTCAATAAAGATAAAATAATTTAAAAAACACACCTTTACTTGGGTTACTTTCACTTTCTTAGCGACTAAAATAAAAATCAGATAAACTGAATTTTCAACTTGCTTCGCCTGAAAGTGATCTGTGTGACTGGACCTTTCACTAGCTCAGTATTTCCATCTATATACAAACTATATGGTTCAACAGCTTCATTTAATACATAAATTTCATTTCTATGATTCTAGAGAGAAAAAGTAATTTGCCCAAAATGCCAGTGAAGCCCAAAGGCCCCCCTCAAGGTGCTGTTAGTTTCTCTGCACTCTGCTGTCTCACCAGAGTATCCTCTAAGCCTGGGGACGCCTGGGGGCCTCAGTCAGTTCAGCGTCCAAGGCTTGATTTCCGCTCTGGTCATGATCTCACAGTTCAGTTCACGGGTGTGGTTCAGTGCAGTCCACACTGGACTCCGCGCTCACAGTATGGAGCCTGCTTGGGATTCTCTCTCTGCTTCTCTCTCTGTCCCTCCCCCGACTTACACTTGCTCTCTCAAGATAAATAAGTAAACTTAAAAAAAATACACACACACACACACACCCTAAGTCTTAAATTCAACCTCCAATGTACTTGACAGATACCTGATATTACATATTCCGTTAAATTCCTTTTAGATAAAATAAAATCTAAAGTCCAAAGTAACACAGCATTGTCCTAACTTCAAAAAGTGCGGACAAATATAAAATAAGACATGTGAACCCCATAAACTAGAGGGTACAGTAGATACAATAACGCTCACTCTCCCCACATATCCACATGTAACCCCCAGAAACTGGGAATATGCAGAAGGAATTAAGGTTTCTAATCTGTTGATTTAGAGACAGGGATAGTATTCTGGATAATCCAGGTGAGCCCAATATAATCACAAGGGTCCTTATAAATGGAAGAGGAAGTTAAAGGCACAGTCAGCGAAAAGAGAACCAAGCTTGAAGTGACAAAATGTGAGGACTCAACCTGTCATTGCAGGTTTGAAGACAGAAGGAACCCCACCCACGACATGCGGGGTAGCCTCTAGAAGCTGGAGAGGCAAGGAAGAGCCTCCAGAAGGAATACGGCAAGAAAAACCTTGCCAACACCTTGATTTTATTTTGCCTGCAGAGATTCACTTGACCTTCTGACCTCAGGAACTGTAAGACGATACATCTGTGTTGCTTCAAGCAACTCGAGTGACCTGGTAGAGAGGGCAGAGAAAACTGATGTACAGGCTAACCTCCATGAGCAGCGTGTTGACCGTATTACGAGACATTTTTTGGTACCTATAGAAAGGAACATTAATAATGGAGGTTTTCTTAAACCAAGGAGTACTGTCTGTACGACTTTTTTTCTGGTATTTTAGCTAATGACATTATCATCCACCCAGGAATACAAAACAAAACATGGGGATCTTCACTGACTCTCATCCTGTCCTTTACACTCTTCACGCCAGACCATCTGATCAATCTTTAATCCTTTTCAACTGTAACAATGACATTTTCTTTCTTTTTTAAATGTTTACTTATTTTTGAGAGAGACCGAATGCAAGTTGGGGAAGGGTAGGGACAGAGGGAGACATAGAATCCGAAGCAGGCTCCAGGCTCTGAGCTGTCAGCAGTGGGCCCGACGCGGGGCTTGAACCCATGAACCGCGAGATCATGACCTGAGCAGAAACCAAGAGTGAGACGCTAAACCGACTGAGCCACCCAGGCACCCCCTGCGTCTTAAAATTTTTTTTTAACTTTTAATTCCAGTAGACTTAACATACAGTGTACTATGAGTTTCAGGTGTACACGGGAGTGATTCAGCACCTCCACGCATCACCCGGTGCTCACCACAACAGGTGCACTCCTTCATCCCTGTCACCTGTTTCACCCACACCTGTGCCCCCTCCTTCTAGCGACCACCTATGTGTTCTCTAGAGTGAAGAGACCGTTTCTTGGTGTGACTCTTTTGTTTTCTCTGTTTGTTTTGTTTCTTAAATTCCACATAGGAGGGAAGCCATATCCCCTCATAACTTTTTAAAGCCTATAATGATTTATATACAAGAGTAACTTTGCAATTTCTTTGTACCCTTCTGTGGCCCCAGAAACAACCTGGCAGAAAATGGAAGATTTTCTGGGCAGCAGTGAAACCATTCTGTGTGATATTACAAAGGTGGACACATGTCGTTAGACATTTATGAAAACCCACACAACGTACAACACCAAGAGAGAACCCTCACGTCAGCTGTGACTTTGGGCGATAAGGATGTGTCAGTGGAAGCTGATTATAATAAACGTAGCACTGCGCTGCAGGATGTTGACGGTAGGGGAGGCTGCGTGAGCAGGGGTGTATGCAAACTCTCTCTCACTGTGTATCAATTTTGTTGTGAACCTAGAACTGCTCTAAATAATTCTTCCTTAATAAAAAACAAAACAAAGAAAAAACCCCACAAATTGCTACCAACAACAACCAGGCAGCCCATAAAAATATGCTGGCTTCACAGTTTGGAAGAATGCATACCTGTATCAATCTGATCAATGTTTTCAAAATATCCCAGAATAGGGCCTGCCTGGGTGGCTCGGTTGGCTAGTGTCCAGTCCAGCTCTTGGTTTCGGCTCAGGTCATGATCTCATGGTTTGTGAGCTCCAGCCCTGTGCCCATCCAGCTCTGCACTGACAGTGCAGAGCCTGCTTGGGATTCTCTCTCTCCCTCTCTCTGTCCCTCTCCTGCTTGTGTGCTCTCTCTCAAAATAAATAACTTAAAAAAAAAAATACAATATTCCTATAAACCATTTTCTTCCTACTTATTTTTAAAAATTTCACTTATTTATTCATTTATTTTGAGATAGAGAGAATCCCAAGCAGGCTCTGCACTGTCAGCACAGGGCCTGGTGCGGGGCTCGAACTCATGGACTATGAGATCATGACCTGAACTGAAATCTAGAGTCCGATGCTTAGCTGACTGAACCACTCAGGTGCCCCCACCACCACCTGCTTATTTCTAAGAGGTGAATAGCTAGGTGTAACATAAACAAGGTGATATTTTAGTCCATTCTCCGAGTGAAAGACTTTTGTCTGACCAGAGACATTTTACAACACAGATATGGTTGAAGATACTGATCTTTTGATTCACAATCTGACTTTATTATTAATCTCCCATTTTTAGGGATTTAATCCAGAAAAAAACACATTTATAGAAACAAAAGTAAAACTTGAACTTAATTTTTCTTAGCAGAAAACTTGATAAATATATTTGTTTTCTCTGTTCAGCAAAAACACTGCTTAAAATCGTAACTGGAAAAAAAATAGCTCTTTCCAAAATACATTTCCATTTTCTCACTTGTAGTGACTGAATGCTAGTTATTTTTCAGGCATCATCAACTGGAATATGAACCCTGATTTCCCAGCCTGAAGTGTGGTTCCATGATGATGTTCTGGCCAGGGTCTATAAATGAGGTTTTCAATTCTCCTTTCTCATCAGCCTGAGCTGCTACAACACATTACCAGAGACTGGGGGGGGGGGGGGGGTGGTGTCAGCAACACATTTTTATTTCTCACTCTTCTGGAGGCTGGGATGTCCAAGATCAGGGGTGAGTTCCAGTGAGAACTCTCTCCCTGGCGTGCAGGGCCACCTTCCTGCTACTCCTCATATAGTGGAAGGAGGCCATGTCTCTGCGTTTCTTCTTAGAAGGCCGCTGACCCTACTCACAAAGGGCAACGTCCTCATGACCTAATTACTTCCCAAAGTTCCTGCCTCCAAAGACCATCACACTGGGGATTGGGGATTCAAGTCTAGGTAGGAGTGGGAAGACGTGTCCACTCCATACTGCTTCCTTACAGAGAAGATGGACACTTTTCACTCCCTTTCTTCTTTTCTGCTTTCTACAAGGAAGACCTGATGGCTGAGCTGTAGCTGCTATGTTGGAACAAGAAGAAACCACAGAAACGGAAGCCTAATGCTGAAATGGAGGGACAGAAACAAAGGAGCCTAGATCTGTGAGGAAACTGAAGACACCATATTAACCTTGAAGTTTGTATTTTGTAACATTAAAAAACAATTTTTTTTTTTTTAACGTTTATTCATTTTTGAGAGAGAGAAACTGAGCACGACCAGGGGAGGGGCAGAGAGACAGGGAGACACAGAATCCGAAGCAGGCTCCAGGCTCCCAGCTGTCAGCACAGAGCCTGACGCGGGGCTCGAACTCATGAACCGTGAGATCACGACCTGAGCCGAAGTCGGACATTCAACAGACTGAGCCGCCCAGGCACCCCTCATAACATTTTTTAAGTTAAAGGAAAAGAAATGTGTATCTTCTTAAATTCTCGAGTATTTGAATTTCCTATTATCGGCATCTGCAACGAATAAGCTTCATGAATAAAACATTTTCATGATCCTAGAAGCAAGAATAGGGTACAAAGAGTTTATGTGGAATCTACCTCAGTGGTCAATCAATAGAAAACTTTTCACTGCAAAATAAGGTGCTGTGGCTCACATGCAGACACTTTAACCCCACTGAGTCGGACATACGTCTAAAATGTAACCTTTCCTTCACACCCTCATGACCTTTTGACGGACGCCGAGTGTCTGTTGTTGCAGCCCTGTCATACACTGTCTGCTCTGTCACTAGAGTTATCCAAAAACACACACAACACACACACACTTCTCCTTTCTTACAAATATCATGTTGGGGCACCTGGGTGGCTCAGTCGGTTGGGTGTTTGATTGGGGGCGCTTGAGATCAGGTCCTGATATCATAGTTCACAGGTTTGAGCCTCATGTCGGGCTCTGTGCTGATGGCACGGAGCCTGCTTGGGATTCTCTCTCTCTCCCTGCCCCTCCCCCACTGGAGTTCTTTCGTTTGCTTCCCCTCTCTCTCTCTCAAAATAAATAAATAAATAAACTTAAAAAAATTTATCATGTTTATACACAATGACACAGTCAGTTGATGTCTCTTTCAGGCTCTACACCTTCTTTCTTTTCTTTTTTAGAGATTTTATTTTTTAGTAATTTCTACACCCAACATGGGGCTCAAACCCACAACCCCAAGACCAAGAGTCACATGTTCTGCCGACTGAGCTGGCCAGGCACCCTTGGGCTCTACACACTCTTAATTGAGGTGCTTCTTGAGCTGCCCCTCCCAAAGGGATAGGACGTTCCTACAAGGAGCGTATTTCACTCCTTCAGCGAAGTGTTTGAAAACACAGAAAACATTCAATCAGTGAGGAATGAATGTAAAAAATCAAGATCATTTTAGATACCCACATAGTACCATTTCTCTTATTTTTAAAAAAGAAAAAAGATACCGCTAGAAAGGCAGAGAGAAGATGAAGAACAGGGAAGATGCTGAAACTAATATTACACCAAATGTTAAGTAATTAGAATTAAAAAAATTGAAACAGGGGCGTCTGGGTCAGTCGGTTGAGCGTCCGACGTCGGCTCAGATCATGATCTCGTGGCTTGTGGGTTCCAAGCCCCGCGTCAAGCTCTGTGCTGACGGCTCGGAGCCTGGAGCCTGCTTCGGATCCTGTGTCTCCTTCTCTCTCTGCCCTTCCCCTGGTCATGCTCACTCTCTCTCTCAAAAATAAACAAACAGTAAAAAAAAAAAAAATTTTTTTTAAATTGAAACAAAACCCAAAAGAGAGGAAGGTAATTAGCCCCGAACAACACAGCGCAGTGTCACTAGCACAGTGGATGCTGTGGTGTCTGTGATGAGGTCAGTATTTGTGGGCCCTGCACTCATACGGTGTTTTTTGATAGTCAAAGTATCATTTCAAGCACGGAAGAATGGTCTTTAAGACATGCCGGCTGACAGATGTGACTACTTACTCTGCAGTTTTGTAAACGTCAGAATACAGCCCTGCTTTCTGATACTTCTTCTTTGGGGGACGTGGGGCCTTCTTCTCCCTTGGGATGAGAGAAAGCACAGGCTGCAAGCTACCTTCAGGTTCGGGAGGCTTGGCTGGGGTTTCAGGAGGACCGGGAATCTCAACTGTTGTTTCAGTAAAGCTAGAAAGAGAGTTTAAAGGTAATTTTTATTACTGTCTATTCAAAAAACACCACAGTAAGTAAAACATGAGATACAGCACTTCCTCAGCTGACTGTGATGGAGTAACAGATGCCACTCTGGTCCTCCCAACAGAAAGTAGTAGAAATATGGTAAACTACTATAAACCTACAGAAAGTTTAGGGCACCTGGGTGGCTCAGTCGGTTAAAAGTTGGACTTCAGCTCAGGTCGTGATCTCGCGGTTCATGAGTTCAAGCCCCATGTTGGGCTTTGTGCTGACAGCCCACAGTCTGGAACCTGCTTCGGATTCTGTGTCTCCCTCTCTCTCTGCCCCTCCCGCCTTGCGCTCTGGCTCTCTCTCTCAAAAATAAATAAACATTGAAACTAGAGAAAGTTTACAAAACAATGACCAGACATCAGACAACACTGTAGGATTGTGATCACCAAGAAAATTGAAAAGAAAGAAAAAAATAGAAATAAGAACTGCGTTCATAGGAAGGATGATGATGGAGGGAGTAGAGCCACAGCAGAGAACAGCCAACAACATAAACCGAAAAGACAGAGAACGCTGAGGGCGCTCAGGCTGGTGAGGCAGAGCACTGGCGCGGAGAAAGCCACGGAGGAAAGTAATTCTAGACTAAAGTCCGGGTGGTACCTACACAGGGCGAAATTCTCTAAAGCCAGACAAAGAGCTACCAGAGTGCTGGGACTTGAACAAGTCCAAGAGCTCGTACATGATGGTCGCTACTCTGATTCCACTAGGCAGAGTGGAGAGAAACTGCAGGGCATTCCACAGACAATCCAGAGGGTAGTGTCAGCCAGTTTCATAGGACTCAACTATCCCTAGACCAAAGACTAGCACTAATAAAGCTTAAAAACAGTCTTCCAAAGGATCTAAACTGAACCACAAGTAACTTAACTGCCTACCAAAAAACACCGTGACCATTTGGAAAAGAACAAAAACTAGATACACAATTACGTGACATCTACAAAGTAAAAAAATCCATAATGAAAAAACCCCAAAGATTCATGGCCAAATATTTTCCAAATTTGATACAAAGTATAAGCTCAAAGTTCCAAGAAGCTAAACAAGCCATTAACAATATAAACTCCAATACAACAAGGTGTATCACAGTAAACTGCTAAATAAATACCGAAAAGTTTTTAAAGGCTAGAGGAAAAAATAAACAATCTACACGGGAGTACAAAAATAGGAATGAGTATTTCATGTCTGAAACAATTCAAGGCTGAAGGCAATGAGATAACATCTTTAAGTGCCGGAGGAGGAGGAGGAGGAGGAGGAGGAGGAGGAGGAGGAGGAGGAGGAGGAGGAGGAGGAGGAGGAGGAAGCCTGTCCAAGTAGAATTCTAAGTCAATCAAAAACATTTTTTAATGTTTATTTCTGAGAAAAAGGGAGAGAGAGAGAGAGAGACTGTGCACACATGAGGGAGAAGCAGAGGAGACGGGGAGAGTCCGAGCAGACTTCGGTGCTGTCAGCACAGACCCTGATGTGGGGCTCGAACCCACAAACCGTGAGATCATGACCTGAGCTGAAGTCAGACGCTTAACTGACCGAGCCACCCAGGCACCCCTATCAAAAACATCTTTAGGGGCTCCTGGGTGGCTCAGCCGATTAAGCGTCCGACTTCAGCTCAGGTCACAATCTCGCGGTTAGCGGGTTCGAGCCCCACGTCAGGCTCTGTGTTGACAGCTCAGAGCTTAGAACCTGCTTTGGATTCTGTCTCTCTCTCTCCCCCTCCCCCACTTGCACTCTGTCTCTCTCAAAGATAAACAAACATTTAAAAAGTTTTTTTTTTTTTAATCTTTAAAAATTAAGTTGATTCTAGCTCCAGGCAAAGACGGAATAGATATTGCCACTTATCCTTGCACTAGGTACAAGGAAAAACCCTGGAAAATATATATAAAATAAAAATAAGCAAGCAGATTGGTTAGGGACCTTAAGCCCAAAGCAATGACATGGCAGGGAATCGATTTTTCTATTTCCATGAAAAACACATCACTGGGCTATTGCACTCAATTTGTAGATCGCTTTGGGTGGTTCTGATATCTTAACAACATTAAGTCTTCCAGTCCCTGAACGCAGGCTGTCTTTCCATTTATTTATGTCTTCTTTAATTTGACTGAACAATGATTTGTAGTTTTCAATGTACAAGTTTTGCCTTGCTAAGTTTATTCTTTTTTTTAATAAAAAATTTTTTTCAATCTTTATTTTTCATAAAAAGTATAAGCAAACAGGGGAGGGGCAGAGAGACAGAGTCTGAGGCAGGCTCCCAGCTCCACGCTGTCAGCACAGAGCCCGACGCAGGGCTCGAACTCACGGACCACGAGATCATGACCTGAGCCGAGGTCGGACGCTTAACCAACTGAGCCACCCAGGTGCCCTCCCCTCCTTTTTTTTTAAATTTTCTTTTTTAAGTTTCTTCTTAAGTAAGCTCTACACCCAACACGGGGCTTGAACTCACGACCCCAAGATCGAGTCGCATGGCTCCACCTACCGAGCCCCCCGGGCCCCTTGCTAAGTTTATTCTTAGGTCTGTTCTTTTTGATGCCACTGTAAGTGGAACTGTTTTTGTAATTTCCTTTTTAGAAAATTATCAGTGTATAGAAACGCAACTGATTTTGTGTTTTCAAGTTTGCTGAACTTGTTCAAAAGCTTCTACAGCTGTTTTGAGATCTTTAAGGGTTCATGTAAGATCACAGCATCTGTGAACACAGCTCATTTTTACTGTTTCCTTTACACTTTAGAAGCCTTTTACTCCTTTTTCTTGCCTGACTACATCAGTCAGGAATTTTAATACTAGGCTGAATTAAAGCAGCAAAAGTGGACATTCTTCCTCATTTCTGGTATTAGGGGAAAAGTTCTCAATCTCTCACCATGGATCCTGTTAGCTGCAGGGTTTTTTGTATAAGGCCTTTAATATGTTGAGGTAGTTTTCCTGTTCCCAGACTGCTCAGTTTTTATCACAAACGAGTTAGTCTGTGAAATTACGTTTCTACATTTATTGACACGATTAGTGTGATTTTTCTTCTTTAGCCTTTTGATGTGATGAGGACCCTTAATATGCTTTCAGATGGTGAACAAGTCTTTTATAACTGGGACAAATCATACTTGGTACTTGGTAACAGGATCAATCGATTTATCTATCTATCCAATCAATTAATTTGTTATTTCTCTTTTCACCGGTTCTTATTTGTTTGTTTGATTGATTGATTGCTGTTCTCCTTACCAGGCAAATTCATTTCTACTTCTGTGCCTTACCTTCTTTCTTTTTTCTGTAATCAAAAACAATTTCTGCTTTCCTGTTTATCACCTGCATACACAAATTCTCCCAGTGTCACGTTTCCCCGAGTGCTGTCCATAGACTACACACATCAGAATTACCATGAGGGCTTATAAGACATGCAAATGCCCATCCACAGATTTTTAAAAATTCTCCTTAGTGAAGTCTGAGTGGACAACGTCCCGCCCTTGCCGGTGTCTATACCGACACTGGGCTCTCTCTCCACAAGTGCATCCATCTCATTCTACTCAGGCTCTGACACCCTAGGCGGGGTTGATGTTCTCTCCACTTTGTCCCAGGCCCCAACTCTTCGCTCCATTAAGTCTCCAACACCCAACTCAGGGTCACCACGGTTTCCATACCCCATGTGGACACCTAGACCTAACGACTTTAAGACTGAATTTTTCAGGGCACCTGGGTGGGCTCAGTCGGTTAAGCACCTGATTCTTGATTTCGACTTAGGTCATGATCTCATGGTTCATGAGGTGGAGCCCCATGTCTGGGTCTGCACTGTCAGGGCAGAGCTTGCCTGGGATTCTCTCTCTCAAGATAAATGAACGTTAAAAAGAAAGAGAAAAGAAGATTGAAGTTTTCTTTTTAATTTTTTTGTTTATTTTTGAGAGACAGACAGAGAGAGAGAGAGAGAGAGAGAGAGAGAGAGAGAGCGAGTGACAGCGAGTGCGGGAGAGGGTCCAAGAGAGAGGGAGAGACAGAGAGGGAAACACAGAATCTGAAGCAGGTTCCAGGCTCTGAGCTGTCAGCACAGAGCCTGATGGGGGGCTCAAGCTCATGGACCAAGAGATCATGACCTGAGCTGACGTCAGACACCCAACTGACTGAGCCACCCAGGTGCCCCAAGACTGAATTTTTCAAGAAAAAAAAGAGGAAGAGGTAATGCACATTAAAATACGGTTCATCACAGGGTGCCTGGTGGCTCAGTGGGTTAAGCATCCAACTTTGGCTCAGGTCATGATCTCACAGTTCATAGGTTTGAGCCCTGTGTCGGGCTCTGCGCTGACAGCTCAGAGCCTAGAGCCTGTTTTGGATTCTGTGTCCCTCTCTCTCCGTCCCTCTCCAGCTTGCACTCTGTGTCTCTCTCTCAAAAATAAACAAACGTTAAAAAAATACATGGTTTCATGATATATCTATCTACATCAACACAGTAATTTGGGGACACCTGGGTGGCTCAGTCAGTTAAGCGTCTGACTTTGGCTCAGGTCATGATCTCGCCATTCCTAACTTTGAGCCCAGCGTCGGGCTCTGTGCTGACAGCTTGGAACCTGGAGCCTGTTTGGGATCCTGCGTCTCCGTCTCTCTCATTCCCTCCCCTGCTTGTGCTCTTTCTCAAAAATAAACATTAAAAAAATTAAATTATTAAAAAAAATGCAGTAATTTGTTTAGTTTGTGTGTGTGTTTGCTTTATAAAAGTAGGACCAGCTAGTATATCATTTTTAGGAACTTGGTTTTTTTTTTTTTTTTTTTTTTTCTTAATGTTTATAAGATTCATCCACTATTATTACATTGTCAGCTGTAATTCATGAATCTCTATTACCATATCATTTTCCATTGCGTGGAAAACTGTGTTTATTCCTTTTCGTGGTAATGTTGGATATTTCTATTTTCTATATGTTATAATGAGTCTTGCCACTACCTTTCCGAAAGTGTTCTGGTGACTGTTGGGCAAGACTTTCTCTAAAGGGTAACTGCTAGATTACATAGGGTTTATTTGTAACACAATTTTGTTGCTGTTTATGTATTCTGGACACCAAAACTGTATACATCACACGTGTCACAAATTTCCCAGTTTGTAGCAAGTCTTCATATATTTGTCCTGATGTTTGACGAATGGAAGTTTAGCTTTAATATAATTGAGTATGTCAGTCTTTTTACCTGTATGGGTACTGCTTTTGAGATCTGGCTCATGAACCCCTTTCTGACAATAAAGTTGTGAAGTTTTTTTTGGATTTAATTATTATGGATTTAATCAACTGGGAGTTAACTTTTGTATCTGGGATGAGACAGGATCCAATTTCATTCCCGTTACTATGTAATATCAACTTTTAGGGCACAACTTATTAAACACTGTTCTCTGTCCCTGTCGATAAGCAGTGTTACGGTTTCACGTAGCAAGGTTGCCTTCTCTTACCGAACCAGTTCCGTACCAGCTCAACGCACCGCGGCTTCAAGAAGTCTGGGGACAAATCTTTTACGTTATTCAGTAATTCCATCCCTTGGAATACACCCTGGGGAGATTCGTGCCCATATCCACCAGCATTTTTGGGAAACAGTCTCCAAGTCGAAACGACCCAACAGTGAAGCAGAGAACTGAATTCTGTACCGACGACGGAAAGGACTACAGCAACATGCCACAGCACAGATACAGAGGCACATGTCGAGCAAAGAAAGGGAAGATACAAAAGTGTATGTCCTGGTGCAATTCCATCCACACGAAGTTCAGTGAGGGTAAACTAAACGACATTGTCTAGCTTGCAAACTTAAAGGGTGTAAAAGAAAAAGGTAAGGAGGTGGTTACATCAGAAGTCAGGAAATTGATTTTGGCTAGTGGTGAAGCAGTTTGTGACTGGGGAGGCGCATGGGATACTAGCCAGCAGTGTTCTGTGCATTCACCCCTTCCATGTCGACATCAGTGTTGGCTTTATGAAAAAAAGATGAACTTATTTCTAATGTTTATGTACTTTCTGTAGGTGTATTCCCCTCCCTACTTCCCCCATCATCTCTAAAGAGTTTTTTTTTTTTTTTTTTAAAGTTTGTTTATGTATGTACGTCTGTCTGTCTCCACCCAGTGTGGGGTTTGAGCTCATGACCATGAGATCAAGAGTCACATGATCCTCCGGTTGAGCCAGCCAGGTGCCTCTAAAGAATTTTAAGGAGAATGGAATGATCCTTTTCTTTCAAGTATGTAGAAGTTTCTGGTCCTGCTGCTTTTTTTGCAGCAAGATTTTAAATTAAAGATTGGATTTATGGAAAAGAAACACTCAGGTTATCTCTTCTTGAGTAGGTTTTTCCTAGGAATACCTACATTTCAACTGAGTTTTCCAATTTGTGGGGCATAACATGCTTATAGTAGTCATTTTTTAATCTCTCATATACAGCTTATCTCCTTTTTAACTTATAATTTTCTTCACTGATCAACTTTACTAGAAGTTTGTATACTTTATTAGTCTTCAAGGAACTAACTTTGGTCTTCAGTGAGTCTCTCTATTGTACCTTAGCTTTATTTTGTTAATTTAATATGTTTCATTTCCTTCACTTCCCATTTACCTTTTGGGGCTTATTCTCTGGTTTTTCTCGTTTCTTAATTGGACTCACGGTTCATAAATTTTCAGCATTTTAGAAAGTAATATAAGTATTAAAGGCTATGAATCCCACTCTAGCCACCTCTTTAGATACATCCCACAAGTTGATATATGTAGCATTAGTGTTGATTCAGTTTTAACTATTTGAATTATGATTTTATTTTGTCGTTAAATTTTATTTAATTTATTTTAATTTACATCCAAGTTAGCATATAGTGCAATGATTTCAGGAGTAGAATCCAGTGCTCAACCCAACAAGTGTCTTCCTTAATGCCCCTTGGCCATTTAGCCCATCCCCCCCCTCCCACCACCCCTCCAGCAACCCTCAGTTTGTTCTCTGTCTTTAAGAGTCTCTTAGGTTTTGTCCCCGTCCCTGTTTTTATGTTATTTTTGCTTCCCTTCCCTTCCCTTATGTTCATCTGTTTTGTATCTTAAAGTCCTCATATGAGTGAAGTCATGGGATATTTGTCTTTCTCTAATTTCACTTAGCACAACACCCTCCAGTTCCATCCATGTAGGTGCAAATGGCAAGATTTCATTCTTTTTGATTGCCGAATAATACTCCATTGTGTGTATGTGTATATATATTCTTTATCCATTCATCTGTCGATGGACATTTGGACTCTTTCCATACTTTGGCTATTGTGGATAGTACTGCTATAAACATGGGGGTGCATGTGCCCCTCAGAAACAGCACACCTGGGGGCACCTGGGCGGCTCAGTCGGTTAAGTGTCCGACTTCGGCTCAGGTCATGATCTCAGGGTTCATGAATTTGAGCCCCTTGTCGAGCTCTGTGCTGACAGCTCAGAGCCTGGAGCCTGCTTTGGATTCTGTGTCTCCCTCTCTCTCTGCCCCTCCCCCACTTGTGCTCTGTCTGTCTGTCTCTCTCTCTCTCTCTCTCTCTCTCTCAAAAATAAATAAAATGTAAAAAAAAACCTTAACCCCCCCCCCCCCCAAAAAAAAACCCAAAACCCAAGAAACAGCACCTATATACCTTGGATAAATACCTAGTAGTGCAATTGCTGGGTCATAGGGTAGTTCTATTTTTAATTTTTTGAGGAACCTCCATACTGTTTTCCAGAGTGGCTGCACCAGTTTGCATTCCCACCAGTAGAGCAAAGGAGAGATGATTTTATTTTTTACACAGCTTTTAAAATTTGTCCTTTTTCCTTTTAGAACCAGGGTTTGAACCCAGATTCTTCTGATCTAGAACCCAGCTCATAACCATTATACTATTCTTTTCTTAAGCTTAAAAAAAAAATGTTTACTTAGTTTTGAGAGAGAGAGCGAGTGAGCAGGGGAAGGGCAGAGAGAAGGAAGACACAGAATCTGAAGCAGGATCCAGGCTCCGAGCTGTCAGCACAGAGCGTGACGTGGGGCCCCAACCCACGAACCCTGAGATCATGACCTGAGCCGAAGTTGGATGCTTAACCGACTGAGTCACCCAGGCGCCCCATAACCATTATTCTTTTGCCATCTGGGTTGTTACTAATCAAATAGTGTCCGTACTCTTTAACATGGCATACAAGGCCCTCTGCATGATCTGGCCCCCACAACCTTTTCTTTAGACTCATTCTCTAAGCTCTAGACCACACTACTAGAATTTGCTCTGTGTTTTGGCCACAAAAGCATTCTTTCACTTCCTTGCACCTGCTCTGCCTTTTCATACTGAGCCCATAATGTGTGCTCTAGCCTCACGCCTTACCTAACAGATGAAGTCAATTCTTCAGATTTTAATTAGTAATTACTTCCACAGGGAAGCTAGGTCAATTACCTCAACAATTCGTTCTCATAGCACTAACTCTCCCTACTCATACTTAGGCTGCACAATCCATGAGGACAGGGAGTGTATCTCTATCTGCTTACCACTCTTACCTACCCTCAGCACATGGGATAAGTAATTTTGCAATAAACACTTACTGAATGAGGAAATGAATAAATTCCTGCTACATACCAAGTACTATAGTAAGTTCTAATCAGAAAAAGGTGAAAAATTGCTGCTGCCCCTGGGATCTCACTAAGTCATGTCCTTTCTTGCACAATCTCCTAAGAGGGGTCCCTCCCAGCATGGGGCTCACACTCACGACCCCCAGGTCAAGAGAGGCATGCTCCCCTGACTGGGCCAGCCAGGCACCGCTACACGGTGCGCTCTTAACGCCCATGCCCACAAAGAGAACAGGATTTGAGAAGAAATGAGATCATGTGAAGAGAGACACAACTTCTCAACCAGTAAGCTTTTAGTGTCACTGATGTATCTGCAAGCTTGTATTACTCATGAAAAAAAAATATATCCTGTATATTCTCTAGGAAAAGAAGTCTTTTTTATAGATGATGCATTAGAGAGATATAAGAAACCTCTATATGGGATTCACCAAGGTAGATGATAGAGAAAAAGACTGATAACTGTCCTACTGCTGTTTGGCAAGAGAATATAAAGAAAACCAAATGATGTCATACAACAAACATTAAGGGCTATCTTTTTTTTTTTTTTTTTTTTTTTTAATTTAAGTAATCTCTACACCCAACATGGGGCTCAAACTCACAACCCCAAGATCAAAAGTCACAGGCTCTTCTCACTGAGCCAGCCAGGCGCCCCAGGGTTATCATTGCGACTGCAAGTAATGAGCACTTAAAAAACAGGTATGGAGGGGCGCCTGGGTGGCGCAGTCGGTTAAGCGTCCGACTTCAGCCAGGTCACGATCTCGCGGTCCGTGAGTTCGAGCCCCGCGTCGGGCTCTGGGCTGATGGCTCGGAGCCTGGAGCCTGTTTCCGCTTCTGTGTCTCCCTCTCTCTCTGCCCCTCCCCCGTTCATGCTCTGTCTCTCTCTGTCCCAAAAATAAATAAAAAACGTTGAAAAAAAAAATTAAAAAAAAAAAAAAAAAAAAACAGGTATGGAACACAACACATATTAATGTCTTCTACTATGCAAAAACGTGCAAATTAAAATAAGCAGCAAGTAACATTTAGGAAGTATATTTCAGCTGTATCAGATTGAGAAAGGTTTTCTTTCCCTGCCCCCGGATAAAGATTTTTTAAAAAGATAATTTCCAGGGTAGATAAGGGTGGGGGGTAAAGAGTACGTGACTATTAAGACAGCAGTCTGACAATACATGTTAAGAGGCTTAAAATGTATCTAGCAGTTTCAATTTGTATTTCTCTGTGAACGAGGGATGCCATTGACTGTGACTGACATGCTACATTTAGTAAAGGAAAAGCCATTTGCAAATGGTGAATATTGTCATTAGCTCATTTAAAAATACCAAATATACCTTCAGGGAATGAATCTGGTTGGATACATAACAAAAGGATTAAATGCTCTTATTTTGGATGACTTTTGGCTCTGTGCTCTATATCTTTTAGAAAAATGTAAAAATGTAACCAGGAAACTATGAAGGAAATAAATCTAACATGCAGAAAAACGTATGCGATGACAGGAAGACAAGGTTAGAGCATACAGGAGATGGTGTGATAGTAAAAATAATTCCAGGCGCACAGCTATGTACTGGGTAAAATAGGTAACCTCTCTGGGCCTGGACCTCCTCACCTGTAGAGTGAGGGGATTAGACTGAATTGTTACATTCCCTGTGCTTAATTATTTATAATTTGGGGCAGTTATAATAAGAACCCCCCCCCCCCTTGTTTTTAAAGTAAGTGGGGGAGGGGCAGAGAGAGAAGGAAAGAGAGAGAATCCCAAGCAGGTTCTGCACGCAGGCTCAGACTCAGGAACCTTGAGATCGTGACCCAAGTCAAAAATCAAGAGTCGGACGTTGGGGCGCCTGGGTGGCTCAGTCGGTTGAGCGTCCGACTTCGGCTCAGGTCACGATCTCACTGTTTGTGGGTTCGAGCCCCGCGTCGGGCTCTGTGCCGACAGCTCGGAGCCTGGAACCTGCTTCAGATTCTCTGTCTCCCTCTCTCTCTCTCTCTCTCTCTCTCTCTCTCTCTCTCTGCCCCTCCCCCGCTCACGCTCTGTGTCTGTCTCAGAAATAGAACAAACATAAAAAAAAAAAAAAGAAAGAGAGAGTCGGACGCTTAATGAACTGAACGACCCAGGCGGCCCTGAAGAGGAACTTTTCAATAAAACAGAGAAGTGCAAGTTTTCTATAACGAAGAGTCACTCAGCTGCGTACGGATAGGTCACATCTGTGACACGTCTGTGTGTCCTCCACCCAGACCAAGTGTGAGACCAGGAATTACCTTTCAGTGCGCTCTCGTTCTTCCTCTGGGAACGGCTTCTGCTTTTTCTTGGTCTGTTCTTCCAACAGCCAACTTTTCCTCTTCAACCCCTTCTTCTGTTCTGGACTCAGGTTCACGCTCTGGACAACAGCCTCGATGACATCCGTAACGGTGTCAGGACGGAAGGGCGCCGCTGCTCTCTCCTCGCCTTCGCTCAGCTCGGGGCCGACCAACTGGGCGGCCTGGAAGGCTTGCATCGACACCACGGCCTGGAGGGGGCATTTCCGAGGTCGGCCTGGTCTGCGTTTCACGAAGTTGTTCCCTGTCCTGGCCTGTCTTTGCAGTTTTTTGGCTTTTAGTATTTTGTTGACGTGGTCCAGGTTTTTCTTGGTGGCCAGGATTTTGTCGTAATTGCACATTTTCCGAGCTTGGCGCTGCATGGCTTCCACTACGCTCCTCTTGATGTGCGGGGGCGAACGGCTGCTCGGCAACTTTTCGGAGAGCAGTGAGATGCTACCACTGCAGGAGTCGCCGGGGACCGCAGGCACGAGAAGGCTGTCTGGTCTCCCCGGGGCTCGCTCCTTGCCGTGGCTGTGGCCCGGACTGGAGGAAGGCGGCACAGAGGCGGACGTGACCGCGGCCTCGACGCTCTTCCCCAGGGGCGCCTGGTCCTCATGTTGTATCATCCGCTGCAGCAGACCGTCCACGGAGTCGTCCCCAGGAGCGGTCGCTCTCGGACTTCGAGAGGAAACGCCATTCACTAAATGAGGTGACAGATCACACGCAGAAGAGAAACGAACACAGCCAGTCATTCAAACGACTCTTTACACGGAAGAAAAGGAGCACTGCTCCATCTGTCCTCACAACATCACACATCCTAAGACCACGTGCGGTTCTCTCTCCCAGGCAAGTTGGCGGTTTACTTTCCCGAATCGGGCCTCTATGACAGTCAGATTCTCAGGAACTTCAAAACTGGCCTATGCCTCCCTATTACCAGTGAGTTAAAAAGCAACAACAATAACGCTCACTCTCTGAGATGAGGACCAGGAATGAATCGTTTATTTCTTCAGAAATGAAGGTCCATTTGAGTTAGGAGACTCGACAGTTAAACGCCGGGCAAAGACCTTCCACTTAACCCTTGTTACCTTAGTGGCCCAGGGACTTGGTGATCTTTGTCTCCTCAGATACCACTCAGCGCATTTTCGTGACTATACTTCATGTGGGAAAAGCTCCCGCTCCTCTGGCCAGCCATGTTAGTTTCACAGTCTTTGTAAACATCGAATTGTAATAGGCCTACTTCCCAAGATGCCTTGTTGTCTCCTACTAACGATCACAGGTAATGCTTCTCCAAAGTTGATGGACGCATATCCTGTCTATCTGAGTTTAAAATGCGGTAGGATTCTAGGGGCTACTGTACGAGCCCCCGGCATTCCAGATTCCAATCAGATTACACTGGACTTTTTCTCCAATTACCAATAACTTCCTTCAAATAATATCCAGTAGTACTGTTTAAATTCAAACTCTCAGTGACATTTTATATCCCTAATTTTTAAAATCTGGCCTCCACTGTTTCTCTGATAACCCACTTTCTCTCCCCATTCCTCAGCTCCATCAGCGTTAGCCGTAGAGGCCCCTCAGCCCCAGTACTGCAGGGTTACCTTCTACATTTACTTGCCCACGGGGGACACGTTCGTTCTCATAGTTTCCACGATCAGAACACACGTGCTAATCTTCACTTTTATCTGAAGGTCAGCAGAATGAGGACTGTCCCCTTCTCACTCTCTGGCCCGAGCGCTTCTCTCCTTGATGCAGGCCTCCCTGCTCCCTTTGACAGTTCATTCAATAGCACGTACATTCTGGTGTCTCCCCAGTCTCTCTCCTCTGCGTAACACCTGTTTTTCTACTTCTCTACTTCTGCATGTTTCATAGATCTCTCGTACTCCTGTCCGTTACCTCCTCCCTCAACCTTGTTCCTCCAAAGCGCCAAGCTCAGTGACTGGTAACATAAAGCCAGCTCTTCAACATTATATACACAGAGCACCAATCACGTGCCAGGGATTTTGTCAGCCAAGCTCAGGCCACATCGTCTGTCATTTCTCCTCTACTCTCCCCACAACTCAAAACGTTTGATTTTACGTTCATCTGGCCTCTTGAACCTATCCACTTGCCTTCACACCACCACGGCCCCTCCATACCCAGCTAATCTTGCCTCCCTGCCCGAAAGCAACAGCCCAGCTGCTTGTAGAGCTATTACAACCTGTACATACACAACTCTTTTACTAATTCTCCCTTCAAGGAGTAGGATCTAGGGGCACCTGGGGGGCTCAGTCGGTTAGGCGTCTGACTTTGGCTCAGGTCACGATCTCACAGTTTGTGCGTTTGAGCCCCCACGTCAGGCTCTGTGCTGACAGCTCAGAGCCTGGAACCTGGTTTGGAATCTGTGTCTCTCTCTCTCTCTGTCTCTCCCCCACTCATGCTCGGTCTCTCTCTCTCTCTCTCAAAAATAAATAAACATTAAAAAAATTTTTTTAAAAAGGGGTAGGATCTAATGCCTCTCCTCTTGAATATATGTTGCCCTTGGTGAGCTGCTTCTAGCAAAGAGAAGTCGATAGAGGTAAGAATATGGTGATTTCTAAGGTTGGGCTAGAAAAGGCAGGACACATTCCACCTGAGTTTCTCTGAAACCTCTGCTCTGGGAACCCAGCTTCCACATTATAAGTAAGTCCAGGCAATCTACTGTCACGTTTCCCAATAGATCCCGCTAAGGTCATAGTCAATAGCTTTCATAACAGTGACTGCACTCGTTAGTATCATCATATACTCTTTTAGTGTATTTAAGTAAATCATCCCTTTGGCTTTGCTTCAAAACAGTTCATGGATGGGCCATAAGATATCCTGTACAAAATTGTTTTCCTACGGTTGTTTATATATCTCAATTACTACACACATAGTCTCTACACCTATTTCATTTCTTTGAATATCCCTGGAAGGTTAGACACTCAGGTTTATGCCAAATAGGAATTAAATTTGCATTTGGCTGTGGAAGAACTCAGGGCCCTACTACTCTACAACAAGTTTTCATTGATTTTTTTTCTGGGTTCCACAGGCAGTGTGAGACAGGAGGTGACACAGAGCATGTGTGTGGAGAGGAGCTCCTTTTCGGGCTCTGCCCAAAGCCAAACTGAAACAAGGAACCGCCAGGTTCTTCTCTATTTGCTCTCATCCTGGTAAATGTCACCTTCAGGGAGCGCCAGATTTACGCCGGGAAGTCTGATGGGGACTTCTGTGCTGCTAGAGTCTTAGGCTTTGTCCTTTGTCTCTTGCACCTGGATGTTTCCCAGTAATCAGGCTCTCGCCACACCAGGCAGATGTCAAGCAGCTCTAATACTCCTAATTGCTGTTAATCAAGTTGTCTGCAAGTTTCTGGTTTCCTGTCTACTTACTTCAAATTTCAGCAATGTTTTAAGAAATATTTTCCATATTTTATCTAGTAGTGTTAGTTTTAAGTACCGAGAAGCAGATCTGTTGGCTCTGTCCATCTCCTCTGCCTCCCTGCTGGAAGCAAAGCTCACATCCGTACCAGGGTCACCTGAACTCAGCCAGCACCTTCTCAAGCAGCCGAACTGCTCTAACTCCGCCTGCAAAGTGGTTTTATAAAACTCGTTTTCCCAATTCCTTAACACTTTCTGTCCACATCTTTCTTGACCTCTCTGTGACATCTGCCATTAAGAGGTTTCCATTACATGTACTCTGTGATTTTTCTACATAAAAAATCAGTCTAAAACTTGTACGTTGTCACCGATCTCTTTTCTTCCGCTTCCCTCGAAAGCGAATGTTTCTTAAACCTGCATTCCTGCCATCCTCCCAAGTGGTATCTTCTTGCTGGGTAATCTCACTCGCTGCCAGATTAAAGTTTGTATTACCTGCTGTTGGGCCTGCGCCTCTGCCAGAGATGCCTCTCAAACTACAAGCCGCCACTTCCGAACGGCCAATTAACATCTCCACCCCAACGGTCCAAACACTGTTCAATTTTAACATATCCCAACCTGAAGCCATTATCAATGCATTTCTCCACACATTTCTTGTCACATCCCACTCTCTACATTGTAATGCTGTAGAGTTTTCCCAAAATGTGTACGCGGTAGACTGAGGCATTATTCATAAATAGTTGCTGCCCTGCCTTCAATGACACTATACACCCGACACTTCCTCGACGTAAGACTTAACCACGCGATCTGCTTTAGCGCTGAAATGTGAGGAGTAACAGTTAGCTCTGGGCAGAAACTTTAAGAGCTGGTCAGCGCGTTGTATGAACCTTCACCCTTTTCCACACGACCAGCAACGCTCCAGATAGAGGCTGGGTTACACAAGGTCCTAGAAGGAAGACAACGCAGAACAGACCCATTATGGTCACACAGCGTGAACAAAAAGTAACAACACTCTGCTGTTTCAAGCCACCGAAATGTGGGACTTTTTTTAGCACTGCAAAACCTATCCTATTTTGAACTGCACAATATATCAAATAATTTCTATCTTCCTGTTCAAAATCCTCTAGTGGCTCCCAACTGCCTCTACAGTAAAGTCTCAATTCCTTCAAATGAAAAAAACAACCAAAAAAACCCCCTATGCCATGTGGGTTATTACTTTTATAGCTTCATGTTCAACCACAATCAACACATAATATCCCTCACACACTAGTCATCTCAAATAACGTGCTGCTCTCCAAAAACAGCATTCCATTTTATGGTTTTGCGCTTTTCTTCGGACATGTTATTGTCAGTGTGGTAAACACATTCTTACTGTTTACCCACTCACGTACTCAAATTACAGTAGTATTATGTGTCACATCTTCAGGGATGTTGTCTTCTTCTTTTTTTTTTTTAAGTTTATTTGAGAGACAGAGAGAGAGGGAGACCGCACATGCGCACCTGAGTAGGGGAGGGACAGAGAGACAGAATCCCAAGCAGGCTTAGTAGCACCGTCAGTGTGGAGCCCAACGTGGGGCTGGAACCCACGAACCGCGAGATCATGACCTGAGCCAAAAGCAAGAGCCGGCTGCTCAACCCACTGAGCTGCCCAGGCGCCCCAGGGATGTCTCCTTTAGTCACCACGCATGTGGTAAGTGCTCGAGGTGCCTACACCGACCGGTCTGTTACAGAATTTAACCCACCTTTTAAGTTCCAATCCACACTGCCTTAGCGCACCCACAGTCCTTCACCTCAACACAACTTGTAAAATCTTTATTTTCCTGTCCGCCTACTCTTGAACCTAGTCATTTTGAACGATTTCCTCTGGATCACATCCAAATCACTGCAGGTCTGGGAGTGAGCCCACCCGGACTCAGGGAGACTGGGGGGGCTCCGCACCATGTCAGTCTGCACTGTGGCCCCCTCGCGCGTCCTAGAGTCACTTCTGTCTCGTCCACAATAGTGTCTTGTAAGTAAATGTAAGCTGTGATTTCCGCGAGAAGCTTATTGCGTCGTGCGGGAAGTCTGCTCACAAGTAGCAGACGGGAGAGTCGGGTCAGAGTCCGTCCGTGCAACAGGGGGACTTGCCTGTGGACGAAGTGCTCTCCGAGGACGACCGCTTCCGGGCAGGGCTGCTGCTCGTGCTCTCGGACAGTCGCTGGGAAGACTTCTCTGAGGTTGGCTGGGAACCTGGAGAGACAGGAAAGGCCAGGAATCACAGGGAAACTCACGTCTAAGCACCATTTCAAACGACTGTGTGTCAGAACTAGACTATTTGAGTTGCTGTCATCACCACTCCCAGCAGCCATACAACTTGCGAGCGGACGGGGAGTGGACGAAAAGCAGGGAGAAGCCACACCGCGTGCTGCCAGCACAGCCTCACGGGCCTCTCCCACGTCAATTTCTCCTGCCACGTTACACAGGGAAAACGATTTTAGAGGGAGAATGAACGGAATTCATGTTAGTTCTGGCGCATCACCACCAGGAAACACACCATCGAGATATTTATCGATAAAAGTCACCGGCAGGACTACAATCACACCTGTTCCTGATTGTCAGTTCGCATTCATCCCAGAAACCGACGGACAAAATGTACAGTGCAATTAATTAGGAACAACTGATGTGAGAAAAGCAGGTCCAACCTGAGCGTTTCATTTGATAGAATCAGAGTCGGATCTTAAACCTGTGAGGTCACCTTCACACTCTGTGTGTTTCCCCTATAGCATATTCTGCAAGAACTGCTAACTTATCTAGGAAACAGAGCAAACGTACTTTAAAGCTGTACGCTTGAGGTTCCTTCGTTATATACGTAAGAGCTCTTAAGGACAAAGAAACTCGATTTCCTTTCAAAAGTCACATACTTAATGTTAACCAAAACCCCTATCAATGCGGCATAATTTAACACATCTCTTACTCAAGAGAAAAATATGTTGTTCAGGAAAGATTCTTCTTCTGAATAAAATATACTTGGTTCTGATACTGGATTCTTTAGAACCAAAAAAGCCAGCTGTTGAGAATACGTAATAAATGTCTATATCACGTTGGTCAAAAAAACTAGCAGTACTCTGAAATGTTCACTTTGCACTTGAAAGAAGTTACAAATAGAAAGCCTATGCATAACTGTAGTACAACTGTAAGTACAAAAGTATCAGAAATCAAATACCTGAATATGAGATTTTTAAGATCCACCTCTAAATGAAGAGTGAACTCCTTGATGGAGATGTGACTAAGTGAGCAAAGAACAACTTGGGGACAGAACTGAATGGAGCCACGTTTCTAGTGTTTCCCTTTCTCTGACACAGATAATAATGAACCGTGAGCTTTGTTCTAATTATGTATCATCATAAATCACATCATTGTAAATCCTCTCTGAGTCCTGCTCAGGTGAGACAGGAGGCTCTGTGCTGCCATTCAACAGTAACAAGTTAGGTTCTCGGGAAACTGGTATTGTAACAATACATCCTACTTCCCCAACAGACATGACCAATGTGAGATCTATTCAAGAAGCAAGACTGTTTATCCTTGAATCTTAAAAATAAATACAAAGGGATTTTAAAAACTGACAGTACAATGAATCCACCCTAGATTGTGGTTGAGATAAGATTTCCATTAAAGAGTTAAATACCACAAAAGTATCTTTTTCAATAAAGATTTTACTTTTAAGTAATCTCTGCACCCAACATGAGGCTCGAACTCACAGCCCTGAGATCAAGAGTTGCATGCTCCACTGACTGAGCCAGCCAGGCGCCAACCCCCCCCCACCCCCCGCAATAACAATATCTAAGAGGTAAAAGCCCAGGCATCAGTGAAGACATACCTTAGTAAGTATTAATATTGAGGGGTGCCTGGGTGGCTCAGTCGGTTATTCCGGCTTTGGCTCAGGTCATGATCTTATGGTTCGTGAGTTCGAGCCCCACGTCGGGCTCTGTGCTGACAGCTCAGAGCCTGGAGCCTGCTTTGGATTCTGTGTGTCCCTCTCTCTCTCTGCCCCTCCCATGCTAATGCTCTATCTCTGTCTCTCTCTCAATAATAAACGTTAAAAAAAAAAAAAAAAAAAAAAAGTATTAACACTGAAAAATTCATACACTGGACAGATAACTACTTCCTACTGAGACACAGAGCCAAGACAGAAGACAACAGTGGCCAAGAAGCTTGAGACATCAGAGGCCTCTCTTTACCGTTATTCTGCTGAACGCTCAATCTTGGACTAACAACTAGGGAAAGGAGTGGTTGGAGAGCACTTTTTATAAAGTCTTCTCTCCCAGTCATAAACTAACATTCATCGAGTCCAGTTTATACGCTTGCTTCTACGCTAGACATTGTGGAGGCAGGAGGAGAGAGAGAAAAATATTTTGAAAGTCTCTGCCCTTAAGGAGCTTATCGAAGGTCTTGAATGTCATCACGTGCACTTCAGATGGCGTTTGTGCCATCCATGCTGGAGCTCTGTCTTCAGTTTCCACGCTAGGTGGTAATGTTTCCCAAATTTCTTGGTCATCTTCAAGAAAGTCTTGATGAAGGCTTCAACTGTACCTTTGAACATCAGGATATCCTGAGAATCACCCTGCCTGGCCTCACCGCCCTCAGGGTCAAAGAGGGAACCGGCACCTTCCTCCAAGCTCCTCCTTTGGTGGCATCTGGAGCTGCACAGGAGGCAGGAGGAGGTGGAACGGGGGTCAGATCCCTGGAGATCATTACTGGCAGCATTGTACGGCAATTCCTGAGAAACTGAAACAATTGAGAGAGAGGTGGCTTAGCTCACCTAGCTTCTGAGCCACTTTTCATTTCCTGAAAGTACTGGAGGCCGGCAGCCTATTCTTAGGATTTAACGGGAGACTGGAATGAAACTTCATTCAGGATGTTTTTCACTTTTCATTTGTAAAAGTGTGTTTGAATTCCCTTTTCATAAAAAGCAGAGATGGTCTTAATATTTCATATTTCAAGGGAAAAAAAATTTATCCCTGAGATACAGTTCCCTAGGGCTTGGTAGTCATGAGATCAGATCCTGGTATTTTGCTAAAAAAATGTTGGTCATAGGACAATAAGAGGATGAGAAATCTGGGTGGAAAAAAATCTACCTAATGATAGAAAGCAACCAAAATTAAGACTGGGAAATGATGATAGAAGCTTGTATGTAAGAGGCAGCAACCTGTTAAAGATGTTGAAACTGGCCTAACAGCAGAAATCGGGTGAGATTTGCAAACGTTATCTCCAACACTGCCAAAAATGTACTATTTCATAAGTGCCATGTGCAGCTGGGTGGCCGGGGGAGAGCAAGCTAACGCCCGGACAGAACAAGAATGTCCATTTCAAGGGAGAACAACATGTCCACATTTCGAAACCTAAGGCGGAGTGCTGTGCACAGCTGTGCGTGGCGCAGTGTTAGGTACATCACCAAAGGTGCCCTGACTTTGAGTCCTGGCTCGGCTATAATTAAGACTTTTAAGATCTTGGCAAGTCAATGCACTTGAACGTTGGTCTGAGAAAGCACTCGAACTCACTCGGCTGATGCGAGTTTCAAAGTGAGGTAACGCAAGCAATTGAAAGGGTTTTTACAAACGTTATGCTCTCATACGTAAATTGGCTCCTTAGGTTCATCATAAATTTTTAGACCTTAATTACTTAATAATGTCACTGATGCGTAGGCAACTATTCAAAGTAAAAAGAAAAATGAAACAAGGGCAAGGACTTATGCCCACTTGGGAAGTGCAACTAATTTAGGGTCTCCAGCATTATTCCTAAGCATAAAGAAGTACCCCCAACTGGGAAGCACTGGTAGGACAGGCACCTCCCAGGCTGGTTGGCACCTGCAAGGTGGTAAAAGCTCCTGGAAAGTGAATCTTCTAATCCGCCGACTCTTCACCACACCTCCTTCAGGGTCACGGCCGCGCTCTGGATTCCATCGGTGAAACCCGATGTGCCCACGGCGACCGGGCGCCAGTGGAGCTCTGGACGGGGAGGGGAGGGCACCGCCGTCTGCTTGCCCCGCTTACTCTCGGCTTCGGCCACGCCACGGTGGGACTCCTCAGGTCAGTGACTGCCTTGTCGATGTCTCCACCACGCGACGCGTGGTTGCTCCCGTGTCATCAGCGGTCATTTCAGATCTGCCTGGGGGGTTGTGAGAACACTCTGCACTCCTTACAGGACAAGAGGGTCTGTATGGATTTCAGTTCGAGACAATGTGATACTTCGTCAAAGAATACACACGGAGACTACCTACGACCTCTCTGATTTTACGTATCAGAGGGTTCCCAGCGGTTCTCATGTCGATATAGCACGAAGCCAAATAATTAAGTACTTCAGAAGTGAACAGAATCGAAGTGGTAATTCCGCAACTGACAAACGACTGGGTAGAAACACTACTGAGTAACTCGTTACTCAGACCTCTGACAGCTTCAGAGATATGTTTAGAGCTTCCACACACATAAATGAAGCAGAAGTTATAAGTAAATCACCAAGAAAGCAACCAAATAAAATTGGACTTCAGCATAAATGTAAGGTGATTGCTACAAGTATTCTTTTTCTTCAGCTGGAAAACCAGAGGTCTTCGTGGAAAAAAGAAGGCAGACCATCAGCAAGGAGGGAAACAAAAAAAGGGACTATCATAAACTGGGAAAATAATAAGGGAATTAAGAATTAAAAACAAACTTAGAAATGTGAGGGAAGCTTGAAGTGGTTTTGACCGTAGAGTCTCTGGATTTTTCCTGGCCATTGTTCTCTGAGCTTTTAAACATAAAGGCAGGTTTTGAGGAAACACCTTTGACAAAGAAGACATAAAGGGGGAAAGATGGTACTTCTACAGCAAAACCATAGGGTGACATCATGGGTAAGAATGTCAGAAAGCGGAGAAAACAAAAAAGGACACAACTGGATTTAAATGGATAAGAGCCTGGAAATCTTTTCACTATATATAAAAATGGGTGGAAACCAAGCAGCTGGTCTGAAGTTGATTTGTCACAAGAGATCTTGGTGTCTACACGGGAGGAACTGAAACCTATCTAAGATAAAAAAGAAATAGTGCGTTTTCAGATGTCTGGGTGTGAGGACGGAGTCAAATGGGCAGGGATGTCAGCATAAGAAGAGACGATTCCCACTGAGCGTGGTGTCTGCTGGGAAAAAGGTATCACCAAGCAAAAACTTTCATTGAAGCCCTGAGCACCTACCCTAGGCTAAAAAACGAGGGAATTTCCAAACGTAAATTAACAAAAGAACACAGTGAATGAAACCAACAGCTGCTTGGATAAAACATGTATTGCTTTAGTGTAAATCCACTATGAAAACATTCGAAACTCATTATAGTTACGAATTCTGGCCACACTCTGTCGGGAGATCAGCACTAAAGACCCAAGTAACCAGGGTATGGTTTGGGCGAGCAGGTTGTCTGCTGTTTCCAATGCTAGAAATATCGTTGGGTAAGCCATGGAAAAACAGATTAAGTGTGCCAGATCTGGAAGGATACCATGCTGAAGCCAGTTTATAGATGATACACATTTATTTTAAAATCACATATTTAAAACTAGTTTCTAACATTTAAATCACTCCTTCCCACCAAAACAATGTACTATAAAATTTTAAGAAAGAAACTTATTTTATCATTTACAAGTTAAGACTATCGGGAGTGTTTCTGAACAGTGACTGCATCAAAGCTGGCTTATCATAGAAAAGAATACCATAGGAAAAGAATATGAACCGGGGTGCCTGGGTGACTCAGTCAGTTGGGCGTCCGACTTCAGCTCAGGTCATGATCTTGCAGCTCGTGAGTTCGAGTCCTGACGTCGGGCTCTGTGCTGGCAGCTGGGAGCCTGGAGCCTGCTTCGGATTCTGTCTGTCTCTCTACCCCTCACCCACTCACACTCTGTCTCTCTTTCAAAAATAAATACACATTAACAACAACAAAAAGAATATGAACCAACTATTGGGAGCTTCTGATCAGGTTTTTTTTTTTTTTTTTTTTTTTTTTTTTGTTTCCAGATTAAATTCTGAATCCTTTGCTATGGTTCACAGCTCACAGGAGTCCTGGAAGCTTCTACTGAATGAGCTGAATGCTGAGATAAAAGCTGGTTCCATGATAAAAACAGCTGTTTCCAATTGTGGGAAATACATTTACTGAAAGCAATACATTTCATCTGACTCACCAATTAAATGCACTACAAGAGAGAATGATTCAGAGCCTATGCTGGTGATTTTTAAGCTAAAAAGTCTGTTTTCCTCCCTCTAATTAGGCTATTTCTCGTAATGCCCAAAGCACATCATCCACTGAAATGGAATCCCACTGGAAACCCCAGAACTGCACTAACCACCATAATCAATTTTCGGATTTCATCTTCACACGTATTCGCGCTTTACTTTTGGGGGTATCTTTATACATCATGCTAGAGACAATGTCCTACATCAGAAAATTCTGATCAATGCAGACACTCTCCAGTTAAAAAAGAAAACAAAGCACAGTATACTTTTCTTCAACCATTACATTTTTACAGTAAATATACTTTTTCCAAACGAAAATAAAAATCAGCTCTAATTTACTCCTGGGGGGACAAAAAAGTTATTGAAACCTATAATAATTACGTGTGTATGCGTGTGTATACATTCTCTACTTTGTGAGCTCTAGGCGGAACCATCCCCCATTTTTGAAATCAGGTTGCAGACTGACCATGTACAGCCAGCCATGAGTTGAAAACGCTGAAAAACAGGGATAGAGTAGGTGATTCTCTTTCTCATCAGGCCCATCTTAGGTCTACCGAATGTAGATACTGATTTAATTGGTTACCAGGACCTCGCCAGGCCAGAAAGGCCAGGCGAGGCTTAGGTGTGGAATCCCTATGATTTCACGTGCATCAGGTTGGTCTTAGACTATTGCTCTCTAACAGTTCCTACAGAAGAACACAGAAGAAGAATGAGCTAACCACCACACAAACATCATTTATAAAATGATGAGAGCTGTTACTCCTTTTAAAGCTTTATGCCACTTAATTTGTTTAGTCCAAATTTGCTCAAGTGATTATCAGTTTGCCCAGCTAGGAAACAAGGCAAGGTCAGCCACCTGGCTCCAGACCACACAGGAAGGAAGATCCTTCCTGCCTGTGCCCCTGATCTAATTTTATTTTCCTCATACGCACATCAACATAATTCATAGATATGCCTGCTTTATGCCAACAAACACGAAAAATCTACTCAATCCAAATCGTAAGAATCTGTTTTATTTTTTCTTTAGTTATTAGAGATAGGCTTCCCTCAACAATTTGTACTGTTTAAAAAAAAAACAACAAACTAAACTAGTTGTTTTGCTATAATGTTAAATTTATGGAAGATAGTACAAAGTGAGACTTCTCATACAGCCTTTAGCCAACTTCCCCTAACGTTAACTTAACGTCTTATATTTTAACTATGATACATCTGCCAAAACTATGAAATTGACATTAATACGATTTTTTCCACATATGTCTTTTTCCTGGTCTAGGGGCCAATCACAATATCACATTGTATTTAGTTGCCATGTCTCAATCCTCTCTCATCTGTGACAGTTTCCTAATCTTTCCTTGTTTTCTCAGGTCCTCGACATTTCGGAGGTACACTGGTCACATATTTTGTACAATGTCTCTTTTTTTGGTTTTAGTATTGTTAGACCATGGTTGTGTTTTTTAAAAGAATACTGTGGTTATAAGTTTTGGAAAGAACACCACAGAACAAAGTTCCCGGCTAATTACATCAGAGGCTACCTGTTATCGGCACGATTCATCAAGTTAAACTTGCACCCGGTTAAGGTGTGGTCGGTCTGCTCGTCTCCTTCACTGCAAAGTTGCTATTCTCCTTCACTGCAAAGTTGCTATTTTCCCCTTCCTGTCCTCTGTTACGTGGCATTAGGTCACTAAGTGCAGTCCATATTCAAGAAGAGGGGAATTAAAGTCCACCTCCTTGAAGAGGCTGGTCTACATATACTATTTGTAATTCTTCTGTAAGGAAAATTTGTCCCTTTCCTCTACTGATTTAATTGATCATTCTTTTTTTTTGTTTATTTTTAGATAAGCTGTATGCCATACATGGGGCTTGAAACTTGTGACCCCGAGATCAAACGTCGCATGCTCTTCCAAGTGAGACAGCCAGGTGCCCCATACGATCACTTAGTTACATCGACATGGAGTAATGGGTATTTGCCGTATCTTTACATTATAATCCAACGCTGTCACTATTAATTCTGTTGCTTACATTGTTCCTGCTTTGGCCACTGGGAAGCCTTTTCATGATAATAATGTCCAGAAGGTAATTGGCAATTTTGTATTATATGGCACAGTAGGAAGTCCTATTTTGGGTATCGTAACAGGATACCAATTAATGTATAATGAATCTGTCTTTAAGTTATACATAGAAAAAAATACCAGCTGAAGGCTGAGGCCAAATTAAAATAACAAAGTTTAGTTATGCTCTTTGTACACTTCAAGAATAATTACAATGTGACGTCAAAACAATCACATACTGAGAAATGCAAATATCTCCTTGACAGGATGTGTAATTACGAGTACGAAACAAACCAGCTGGAATTACCACAAAATGTAAAGCTGTAAGAATCTTAACCGTCTGCACTTCCTCACTTCGCGTTCGTTCCTGCACCCCCAGAAGTCGAACATCTACCTCCACAGAAACCACTGTGAGCTCACAGGTGATAACCGGCCAAAGGCAGCCTCTACTCCCAGCCTCTTCGAGTTGACCCCAGCAGCACCTGACATTCCTGTCCCCTTAGTAGTGTGGTGCGCCCAGCGAAACAGGACCACTTCTCACGGCTTCAACAATCACTTACCTACAACTTTCCTCTTCAGACAGACTGATTTCTCCTCTGAGCTACAGATGCATACATCCCACTGAACAGCATGAAACCCAAATCTGCCTTTTATCTCCAGCCATCTCTTCCGAGCGCCTCCTTTCACTTAATTACACCGCTGTCCAACCCATTACCGGAGGGGCATCCTGCAGACATTCTAAAATCTTCCCCTTTCCTCGCCTCTTTTTTAACGATTTATTTATTCATTTGTTTATTTATTTTTGAGACAGAGAGAGACAGAACATGAGCAGGGGAGGGGCAGAGAGAGAGGGAGACACAGAATCCGAAGCAGGCTCCAGGCTCCCAGCTGTCAGCAAAGAGCCCGACGTGGGGCTCGAACTCACGGACCGCGAGATCGTGACCTGAGCCGAAGTCGGACGCTCAACCGACTGAGCCACCCAGGCGCCCTCTCCTCCCCTCTTTTTAAAATCTACTTCTTCTGAATATGTTTTCTCCCCCATAAGATTCTGCTGGGGCAATTCCCAAACTAGTACACCTGATCTCTCCCCAGTACATGTACCACAGTGCTGTCAATTTAATCTCAGCAAATCATCCTGCTTTAAAACCTTTAACTTCCCATTGCCCACAGGGTAAACTCTAAACTCCCCGCAATCTTATATAATAAACAAGAGGCTTTATGATCTGTCTCCTGTCTTTCCAGTCTCATCCTGTGGGTTCCATATCAGACTGTAAACAGTTACCTAAGCACACTATCAGGTCACTAAGACCCTGAACAGCTTCTTTCTCTGTAAGAATAGTCTTCATCCTTTATTCTTTGCACACTAAACTAAAAACTAGGAGTCTTTCTAGCTCCTCCTAGGTGAGCCCCTCTCTTGTCTGCCCCCGAAACATGTTGTGAACATATCTTTAGGAGTTATCAGTCAGTATTTAAGATTTGTTTTTTTAATATTAAAAAAAATAGTTTTAACATTTATTTTTGAGAGACAGGGCACGAACAGGGGAGGGGCAGAGTGAGAGAAGGAGGGAGAGGTAGACAGAATCCAAAGCAGGCTCCAGGCTCCGAGCTGTCAGCAGAGTCGGAGGTGGGGCTCAAACTCATGAACCATGAGATCATGACCTGAGCCAAAGTTGAATGCTTAACTGATTGAACCACCCAGACGCCCCACGTAAGATTTTTTTTTTAAGAAACTTTTTTTTTTTAAGTTTATTTATTTTGAAATAGAGAGAGAAAGAGCTTGCGTACGCGCATGTGTGGGAGGAGCAGGGAGAGAATCCCAAGCAGGCTCCATGCTGTCAGCACGGAGCGTGATCCGGGGTCGACCCCGAGGCCCGTGAGATCATGACATGAGCCTAAACCAAGTGTCAGATGCCCAACCAACCAAGCCAGCCAGGCACCACTGTTTGAGATTTTAGGTGATCTCTACACACAAAGTGGGAATCGAACCCACAACCCCGAGGTCGAGAGTAGCATGCTGTACCTACCGAGCAGCCAGGCGCGCCCCTGGAGCCATGGATAATTATTTGTAAACATGCCTATGTTCTCTGAGTAAGTGTAAATTCCTTCTGGCAGCAAATCGCATCTTATTCATGATTTTATTCCCTGCTCCTGGCAAACAACAGACAATAACTGTGGAAGGGATAGCCATCATCATTAATACTTAAAATAAAAAAAAAAAAAATACATGAAGCTGTGCCGAAACAAAGTTCTGACTTTCAAAGAGATTAAATTAGAAGATACCCCAGGCTTTAGTTAGTAATTTTTTCTTATAACTTTCCTTGACTAAAAATCGTTTTTCTCAACTGGTTTTACGAACTAGGATACGTAACCAGTTTTCATGTCTACTTGAAAAAGTTCCTATTAGAAAATCAAGACATTTCTACCCACTTATCAAAAGAGTAATTGTGAAGAAGATGGAGAGGCTCCACGAATTTGCGGATTTGTGATACAATAAAGAATGTATCTGTTCTCTGTCTGATTCTTGGCTTCAAAAACCCTTAGACCTTCCTGAGTGATAGAAGGGTCTTTGTTATGCCAAAGAGCTGACTTAAGGTGGACGGACCCTGGGTAGCCTCAGGGTGGGGCTGCTCACTACAAAGACCAATCACAGGATTAGAGGGCTGAAATTTGGGGCCAGCCCTATCTACAGTGGGGGGGGGGGGGGGGGGGGAGGGGAGAGTGGGTAGAGATAGGGTTCAAGCACACAGCCAGTGATTTAATTAATCATGCCTATGTAATTAGGCCCAATCAACACTCTAGACACAAAGGCCTGGCATTGCTCCCTGTTGGTGAACACAGTGGTGTGCCGGGAAGGCAACACACCCTGATCCCACAAACACCGGGCAGGGAGGCTGTGTGTCCTCCACCCTAGACCTTGTCCTGGGAATCTCTTCAATTCCTGATCTGCATTCTTTATGACAATAAAACTGTAATCCTACATACAGTGGTTTCAGTAACTTCTGAGTTGTTCTACCGAATTATCAAAACTTGAGGGCTTGTGGGATTGTGGGAAGCCCCAAATTTGCAGCAGTCTAGACAAGAGTGTAGGTGGACTGGGGTCACTGAAACTCGCTCTGGCACAGGAAGTGGGGGCAGTCTTTGAAGGACTTTGCCCTTAAAATTGCAGGGTCTTTCCTCAACTCCAGAAAACTAGCGTCAGAACGGTGACTTCAGAGATCTTAATGTTTTTGTTATTTTTTTTAAGAGGAAGGAGACAAATTCTTATTCTTAAGGCAGATACTTTCCCACGTTAGACCTGTACCTCCTGAGGACCCTGAAACCAGGCTCACATCCATCCTTTCACCCCACCTCCTGTAGCCGGTCTCCTGGGTGACTAGCGTTTGCGTAGCTAATACGTTCAACCACCCTGTCAGCTCGCTTCACTTCCACCTCCATTTCCCTACCTGTTACAAGCTCCTTCTCACAACTCTTAGATTAGAGGCCTCAAACTAAAATGTTCCTTGGAGACAGATACACTGCTTCAATATCTGAACTGAGCCAGACACGGCACACCACAAGGAAGTGGTGCGGACCGAGACGAATTGAATAGCGCCTGCCCCAAGGGGGGGGGGGGGAGGGGGGGCACTACTGAGACACAGCCATTGATGTCATCCAGGAAATGGGGATTAACTTTTGCCAGATGTTCTGCTTTTTATTTTCCTTTCTCTCTTTTTTTTTTTTTTAATTTTAATGTTTATTTTTGAGAGACAGAGCATGAGCAGGGGGAGGGGCAGAGAGGGAGACACAGAATCCAAAGCAGGTTCCAGGCTCTGAGCTGTCGGCACAGAGCCCGACGCAGGGCTCGAACCCACGAACTGTAATAAGATCATGACCTGAGCCGAAGTTGGACGCTTAACCGACCGAGCCACCCAGATGCCCCTGTTCTGGTTTTTCTTTTAAAGGAAAGCAGATTTCTGAACTCTGTGTGAAATCTCCAGAGTTTTAAGCCTTGGCAATTAATTTTTAAAAAACTGAAGAGATCACAAATGGTTACAGACAAACCAAAGCGTGATGGCTTTTAACCACTGCTTCTTTATTACTTTTTTATTTCAAGTTTTTATTTAAATTCTAGTTAGTTAGCATACATGGTAAATAACCAATACTTTTAAATGGTGCGGTTCCTCAGGGCTGTCTGAGGCCCCGGATTCCGGGTCTATCCCCTCCTTCGGGGAACATCATCCATCACATTGTGACAGATCAACAGACACATGAACGCAGCAACTGTTTTGTTCCAGTGAAGCAAACCAGCTCACACACAACTGGTAAGCAGAATACCAGGATGATATGGTCACTGAGCAGGCTCACACACGATCTCAACGGAGTGAGCCAGGGAGCACCACTCCTCGTCGGAGCACCGCTCCTCGTCAGAGCACCGGCCACAGATCACCCGACACGTGCTTTCCCCAGATCTTCCTGCAAAAGAGCCCAACGAGGACGAGAAACCAGAACCAGCCGTATCTAGCATCACTTCTTTGATCTGCCAGCGACAGGCTTTTGTGTCCACGACTGAGCGGCTCTGACCCTTCTCTAATTCCCTTCTATCAAGTTACCTTCGTCTTTTCCTGAAAAGTTAAATGCTATGTTTACTGTAGTATTTCTTTCTTTATCAAACAATTTGTCTTTTTAACTGCTGCTGGCATTTTCTAGAATTATTATTTTTCTTGGTGCTCTGGGTACAAAGTTGCACACATTTTGAGAATCTGCTCCCGACTTTATCTTTTCTAGAAGCCCTTTTATTTTTGTAAGTGATATTGACAGTTTCTCAGAACCTCATAGTGAAACACCCCTATCTCCAGCCAAAACATCTTTATTGAGCTCAAGAATCAGATCTCCAACTGCCTGCTGTCTCCCCGCTTGAACGTTCTAAAGATGTTCTAAGACATTCCAAAGTTCACGTGTATTAAAAAAGCAAAGTGTGCTTCCCTATGTATGCCTCCTCCAGGTGGCACCATGCCGACCCCTGCAATGTCCCTGCAGGGGTCTGCCCGCACCACACGCCGCCCCCCCCCCAACCCCCCCCCCCCCCCCCCCCCGCCGCCCGGCCACCGACAGACTGCCAACCTCCCTACAACCAGCTCTCTCCTCCACAAGTCAACGTTCACACATGAGCCAGAATGATCCTTTAAAGAAGCGACTCTAAAATCAGTACTCCTCTGTCTCTTGCCTAAGCCCAGTATAAAACCTAAACTCTCTGAACACGGTCTGGCTGCTTTCTTCACCCCCAATTCTCGCACCGTCCTGTGTTCCCTGTCCTGCCACCGTGACCTGGCCACCAAGGTCTTCTAATATATTTAGGTATTAGATAGTAAAGAGTATCTCTAGATACTACTCTTTCTCAGCCCAGCATCTTCAAACATGCTCTTTACTCAAACTTCAGCCTGAGAAGCGGTGGCTTCTCATCCTTCAAGCTTCAACTTTTCATCCTTAGGCCGTAACCAATAACTTTACCTAAACAGGCGCCCCCCTCCCGGTAACGACCCATCCTGACACTGTAATATTAACTTGACAGCATTTCCCCCCCATTATGCCTTTCCTTGTGAGCTTACCACTCTACTATTGGTCTTGTGTCACTAGGGCTGAAAGTTCACGGGGCCTGACCTCATGTCTTGACGCCAGTGACTGGAAGAGTGCCACACGTTCTAGACTTTAACAACTAAGTGAGGGAGTCAATGAGTGAGTACAATTGTCTCCCCAACTAACTGCTGCTCGGCCTTCAGGTAACAAACAGTTTAGAGTCACCTTGTCAGGGACGGCTTGCTGAGTCAGGCCCCCTTCCACACTCCGTGTTTTTTCTTTTTCTTGCTTGAACGCTCTGATCACATCTCTAACGACATTTAACATGTACATTTTTGTTCATCGCCTATCTCCTCCTCTGTAAGTCCCATGAGAAGAATGCATTTGTGTGCCTTACTCCTCACAAGAGCCCACAAAGTAGAGTGCCTGACAAACTGATACTCAGTGACTTATTCATCAAAAATTTGCTGAATGAACCTAATTAAAACTTAGGAATTTTTCTTCTCTTTATTACATCGTTAGAAACTAAAGAATGCTCAGTTTCTCAACAAAAATGGCTCGTTCAAAATTTCGTGAATAATGAACATCATAAGCAAAAACACATTAGAGGGGTTTATCATTTCCTATAATGCCTAAGTTTTTAATCTTTTGGGGAATGATTTTACCAATTAACATCTGCGCACTTACAATGTGCAAATCACTTCAATACACACATTATAATCTCATTTACTTCTCACGATAACCCTATTATTACCATTTTATAGGAAGAGGTATGGAGGCTTAGAGAATTGACTTGGAGAATGTGATGCAATTTATAGATTTTTCCCCGGAAAAGTACGCACAAGCACACATACACATGGTTGTACTTATAACTCTATAGAGGTTCTGCGGACTTCCTAGAGTTACCTACAACCAAACCCCCAGAGTTGAGATCTCTGATAAAGACCTTCTGACTCACACATGCCTTCTTTCTACATGAATGGGCAATGCTTCCACTTTCTTGTTTCCTATCTTTGTTTCAGTTCTTACGAGCTTTGCAGGTGTTTCAAATGTATCACGCAGATTTGTTTTATGTCATTTCATATGCGACTGAAGCAGCTTTTATGAGGACACCTAGAGATCACCCTGCAGGATGAAGTCCCTTGTACGACGTTGATAATTTTGAAAGCCTAGATTTTTATTATGAGACACACTGGGTTGACATTTCTTCCTGTACCATAAACTCACTTATAATTATTAGATTAGAATATATTAAAAGTCCTGCACAGCTGCCAACAACACCCATGGGCCATTTCTCCCTAAAGAAACTGTAACCGCCTTTTTGCGTAAGAAAGAATCATTTTTCCTGGTTTCCAAAACTTGAGTGTTGTTTGTTTTTGTAACGGTACCTCTTCTCAAAATTCAGAATTAATGCAAAGACAGGCCTTATCTTACTTCTCACATGTACCAAAAACAAGAACGCTGAAGACACCATGCCACATCTATTTATACAAACCAAACCGTTAAGAGTTCACATACACGCATCAGGCAACCTGAGGGCCAAGTCCTCTCCTTTCCCAACACAAACAACAGGCAGCGAAGGAGCCCTCCTTACCTGTCGCGGTCTGCACCGCCCTCTCGCCGGAAGGCAGTGGCTCCTTCCTGTGAGGCCGAGTGAGCGAAGTGTCCTGTGCAGAAAACAGTCCAGGACTGTCAGCTAGTCTCTTCCGGCCGCTGGAGTTCGGGTTGGGGACTCGGCAGCTGCCTATTGCACTTGTGAAAAGGTTTGTATGCTCATCGCTGCTGGCCGGGTCAGAGCTGGGAGTGAACCCTCCCAGGGATAAGCTCGGAGAACTCTCTGAACAGTCGATCTGTAAAGGTGTTTGCAATCCCAAAGCCAGTGGACTAGATTCTGAAGGCTCTCGGTGGACCCACTGTTCTTCTCGATTTATTAAGCTTTTCGAAGGAGAGAGATGAGGGCAGGACATATGACATCGGTGCTTTTCCTTATGCTTGTATCGCTCTCCAACAGTTTCCTTCCCAAATCGATAGCGTTTCAGGGACTCCAAAACAGATCTGGAAGAGCCGGCGTCCATGGAAACCTGGGGCTGCTCAGAAGAGCGGTGTTCTCTGTGCTTGTGACGGTGCCTATGTTTGTGCTCGACCATCCAACCATAGGCCATCTCGGGAGGGACGCTAGGGTAGGTGCTCATGGAAAGGAGAGGAGTCCTGCTGGTTGTGAGAAAGGCCTCCTGTCGCAGTAGCTTATGCTTTTTCTTATGGTATTTGGTGGGGTTGAGAAGTAAGTGACCAGCATGCATGTAGGAAGGAGGTGGAAGCGGAGGAGTGAAAGAAGGAGACGGAGGAGGGTAGAGAGTGGGGGGGTACCTTCCATAGTAACCTAGTCCCAGGGGAGTGGCTGTAAGGGGTGACGGAGAGTAAGGCATGCCGTAGGACGGATAGAATCCTGTACCGGAAAGAGGAAAACTAAGGCTGTGCATGAAGGGCATTTCGGCCATTGCCTCCCTCATCTTAGGGGGTCTCCCTCTCTTCTTTTTTAAGTCAGGTTTTCGAATGTAGTGCAAAGGGTCCAAGGGGAAAGAAGGATGTGTATAGAAGCTATTAAAGTTGATGCGAAAAATAGTGGGGAGCAGGTCTCGGGGGATAAAATGATGACTTCGATGGGTGATTCGAATTTCACTCAGTCGACTTATCAGTTCCTCCAGATCTGCAATAAAGTCTGGATCCTGTCTGCTTCGGAGCTGGGGGTATTTCTTTTTCCGTTTTCGTTTCTGCCTCTTCGTCTTGTCATAGCTGAGGTAATCGTGATTCCTGCGCTTACATTTGTGTTTATGTTTTTCTTTAAGACTGCTCAGGACCGTAGAGGTTTCAGGGGGAATCAGAGAGACATGTTCAAAAGAATGCCGCCTCTTTTTCTGTCCACAAAACTTCTCTGCTCTGTCCGAAGTGCTGTTATTATCGGTTCCGATTCCACTATCGCTGGGAATGGTCTCGTCGCTGTGAGACTCACTAATGGGAGAAGGAGTGGCCTCTTTCAGGGAGGTGAGTTCACTTAAGTGGGAAGGAGAATTCGGCAACAAAGTAGGGGGAGACAGTCGCCTCCTCCCCTTTGAGGCCTTCTTCATTGCAAGCGTCTGGATCATACTGCCCTGTCTGGAGTGTAAATGCAGATACGGCACTGAACTGGGTTCCACGAAGCCCGCGTCACTGCTCACAGGGCTCTGACCCCCACTAGTCCCAGAAGACTGGGAGCACACAGGTGACGGGAGAATCTCTGAGCCACTAGCAGAGGAGGGCAGCAAAGGGGGAAGGATCTGTCCTAATGCCGAGCCAGCTGCCTGCTGAGCAGTTTGCTCAAGGACAGCAAGGCTGGTAGGGCTACCAGAAAGAATGCCGTTTAAGACAGTTTTTGGTTTTCGACCCCTTCTCTTTCCTATGTAAATGGTTCCTTTCTTGCTGACGTTTATCTGCTGGCCCAATTTAGAGCCAAACGTGGCGGCAAGACTGGACACTGTATTATGGAGTTTGGATTGCACTTTCCCTTTATTACTTGATTCTACGGAGCTTGAAAGAATCTGATTCAGCAGTTTCTTCCTCTTCAAAGTCTTCATTTTATTTATTTTGCGGATAATTGTTTTCATTAGCTGTCCATTGTTTCTCTTGGTAATTTTTTTATCTGGATCCATCTCTAGGTCACTCATGCTGCAGACAGCGGGCCTATGCCTGTCGTCCAGATCGTCTGGGTCCTGAAGCTGATCCTCACTCTCAAAGAAATCACTGCTGCTCCGATGGTTATCGCTTTCAGACTCCAGCTTGCTCGGACTCTCGGTGGCAACAAACGGAGCCACGGAGAGTACAGGTGGCTTCATCTTGACCGGTGACCTCATCTGCCTCTTTGGTCTGCCTCTCTTTTTCGGAAAAGGAGACACAGAAAGACTTTGCTTGAAGGAAGGAATTTCGATTTCTGGCTGTAAAATCGGGGGTTCCTGTTCTTCCTTAGACTGCAAAGAAAACACTTTAGAGGCAGGGATTTTTAAAGTCCTTTTAGGTGGCCCTTCCAGTTGAGGCATCTCCTTAGCTTTAGGTCTTCCCCTCTTGGGCTTATAAATGTCAGACAAAAGGTCACTAGAGACACACATACTGGAGGAGAGCTTGTGAGTAGCAAAAGCCTTGTGAGCGGGTTTTTCACTATCAGTTAGGAGAGCAAGAGACGGGGCCGTGGACTTGCTCAGCTTTGGCAATCGGCGTTTCAGGAAGTCATGATCGACAAACGAAGATGGTCCGATGTTTTTCATAAACTTGGCTGGCTCAGAATTACTACCTGATAGGGAGCTACACGCAACATTCTTAAAAAGCTCTGATCTTTCTAACTCTAGCCCTTTGGGAGACCGGCATGTGCTTCTCGCCACCACTTTAGTCCACCGAGGTTTCCTTCCTTTCCGTTTTTTCAACGGTTTCGACTGCAAACTCGTGCCTAGGCTTTCAGCCACTTGGCAGTGTTTGTCCGACGCACCTACTGCACCAAGTTTTAGAAAGGGCTTGTTACTAAATAAACTAGTGAAGTTAACAACCGAAGGGGTAATTGCGTGAATACTGGAGTCGGAAGTCAAACTTGGCTTTTTTCCCAGGGAAGAGCTTATTCTTGGAATATCTAGATGCGCGGTTTTTGAATCAGTTAGCTCTTTATCAATCCCTTTACATTCGATGTTCATGCTGTGACCCACGGACCTATGACCAATGTTCAAGTGGGTACTTTCAGGAGTAAACTGGTTCTTTCCAACAGATTCAGAAATTTCTTCCATTAATTCTGTGGTAGGACTTAAAAGCAATGGATTAGGGGCCAGCTGTGAAGTTTCAGGGGGACTTCTGGTTAGAGGGTTGACAGATACGGTGGGCGATGGGGAGGGGAGACTGCTCTCTCCTACTGCACTGAACGGGGATTTTGCTGTGGATGCGTCTGAAGCAGCTCCCATTTGAAAGTCCGGAGAAGTGCAGTACACGGGAGGTTGCTTTTCATGCTTTGAGGTTTCATAAGGCCCCCTGTCACTGGATGAGAAACTGTCTTGCTGAATGCATGTTCCTTCGCTGAACATTTCTTTCTCCAAATTGATGATTTCTTTTCGAACTGAGAACTTTTCCAATATGCTTTCTTTACTCTGCCGTATAACATTCTTCTCAAAAGTTTTGCTGGTGGTGCTGTCTTTCAGGGATTCAGAAAGTTCCTGACTTTCATGACTACTGATGTTTGTACTACAAGAAGCCTTAAGTGGTTCCTGAGTGGGGAGCAGTGCTTCGGCTTTAAGGTTTATGGCATCTTTACTGACCAGGCCTGCCATAGAGCAACTCACCAGTCTCTTTCCCATGTCCTTGTTAACTAATCCCATTGCTGAATTTGCTACAATCTTCTTTGCACAGTCCTTGGCCACTAGGCCGACAGTAGAACTCAATTTCTTTCCCAAGTCTTTATTAACCAGCCCAACCACAGTGCCAAGTCCTAACTTCTTTCCAGAGTCCTTGTTCACTAACCCTGGAACAATCCCAATTCCTAGCTTCTTTCCTGAATCCTTGCTCAGCAGTCCTACTGTAGTGACAGTTCCTGGCTTTCTGCCTAAGTCTTTATTAATGAACACCGCCGTAGTGCCCGTTCCTAGTTTTTTCACAGAGTCCTTATTGACCAATCCTACTGTTGCATTAAACACTGGCTTTTTCCCAGGATCTTTAGTTACCAATCCAACTGCTGTGCTGATGGCTGGTTTTTTTATTAAGTCCTTATGTAGTATTCCAGCTACAGAGCCAACGCCTGCTTTCCGGATCAAATCTTTGCTAACCAATCCCGCAGCAGTGCCAGTTCCCAACTTCTTCGGTTTAGTCTTGGAAGACTTAGAGGGAGGGCAAGTTGCGATGAGCTGTGCCAACTTCTCTGTTACACTCGTTCCTCCATTAAGTAATGCTCGGTCCTTTAAATCAGGCTCCCGGCTCCCAACAAGGGTAGATGATGTTGCATTAATGTAATCTGTCATTTCTGAGTGTACTGGAGACAGCTTCTTCGACAAAGGACTGTTTTCTCCCTGTGAATGAAGACGGATGCCTTCTTCGGATTGGCATTCAATGGCTGCAACATCACCTGCTTTCTTGTACAACTTTGAAGGGTCCTAAAATTTGAACAAGAAACAGGTTTCAGAGAGAGTAAACCTTGTATCACACTTCGGTTTAGCATTGAAACTGAACAACCTGACTGATCACATATCAGATAAAACATGGGCAAGAGTGCTTTATTTAAAAAGGTTTATTTAAAAACCTAACTAATGTTAAACACCATGTCACCATACAGGAGTTCCTCTGCTGCTGTATCAGAGGCTAGCAAAACGTTACCTGTGCTGACTCTCAACCACACACACTTATATATTACTCAACATTTAAAAATAACCTGATTTTTTTTGACATTGTTTGAAAATGGCAAATTAGCAATCTACTCTTACCTTACTTTAGACTGAACATTTGCATACAAACATCCTATTTTTAAAAAGATAAGTATTGTTAGTTACAATAACCAATGGCACTCTTTTAAAATAATAGTTCACTGGGGCGCCTGGGTGGCTCAGTCGGTTAGCTACCTGACTTTGGCTCAGGTCATGATCTCCCGGTTCGTGAGTTTAAGCCCTGCATGGGCCTCCCTGCTTTCAGCGCAGAGCCCGCTTTGGATCCTCTGTCTCACCCTCTCTTTGCTCCTCCCCCGCACGCATTCTCTCTCAAAAATAAATACACGTTAAAAAATATATATTTAAGGGGCGCCTGGGTGGCGCAGTCGGTTAAGCGTCCGACTTCAGCCAGGTCACGATCTCGCGGTCCGTGAGTTCGAGCCCCGCGTCAGGCTCTGGGCTGATGGCTCAGAGCCTGGAGCCTGTTTCCGATTCTGTGTCTCCCTCTCTCTCTGCCCCTCCCCCGTTCATGCACTGTCTCTCTCTGTCCCAAAAAAAAAAAAAAAAAAAAAAATGTTGAAAAAAAATATATATATATTTAAAAATAAAATAAAATAATTGTTCACTGCCTACCTCCTTCATTGATAGCAAAGATTTCAAACCAGTGCTGTACAACCCCTAACCTACTTCCACTCCTTTAACTCATTCTCAATTATAGTTTATTTTTATTTTTTCAATGTTTATTTATTTTTAAGAGTAAGAGCGCAAGTAGGGGAGGGGCAGAGAGAGAAGGAGACACAGAATCCGAACCAGGCTCCAGGCTCTGAGCTGTCAGCACAGAATCTGATGCAGGGCTTGAACCCATGAACCGAGCCCAAGTTGGATGCTTAACCGACTGAGCCACCCAGGTGCCCCTCAGTTATAGTTTTGAAAGAACAATCAAGTTCTCTCTTAATGTGAGAGGAATAAAAAAGACAGTAAAATACATTCACATTTTCTATACAATGCACTTTTACATAACATTTAGGGGGCATCTGGGTGGCTCAGTTGGTTGAGCATCTGACTCTTGATTTTGGTTCAGGTCATGATCATGAGTTCGAGCCCCACGTCAGGCTCTGTGCTGACAGTGAAGAACCTGCTTGGGATTCTCTCTCTCTCTCTCTCTCTCTCTCTCTCTCTCTCTCTCCTTCGCTGTCTGCCCCTTCTGTGCTCATGCTTTCTTCCTCTATCTCTCTCTCAAAATAAATAAATAACTTGAATAAAAAGATTTGTATCACATTTTGGAGTTGGAAGTAACTTTTTTTAAAAAATTTTTTTTTTCAACATTTTTTATTTATTTTTGGGACAGAGAGAGACAGAGCATGAACGGGGGAGGGGCAGAGAGAGAGGGAGACACAGAATCAGAAACAGGCTCCAGGCTCCGAGCCATCAGCCCAGAGCCTGACGCGGGGCTCGAACTCACAGACCGCGAGATCGTGACCTGGCTGAAGTCGGACGCTTAACCGACTGCGCCACCCAGGCGCCCCTAGAGTTGGAAGTAACTTTTAAGTCATTAACATAAATTGTTACCCAATTCATGAGTTCTCACCATATACTTCACAAGTGAATTAATTACTTCACACAACAATCTGTTTTACTTTTGGATAACAATTAAAGAGTTCTTTTGTTTAGAAAAGCAAAGCTGGAGGCATCTTGATTCCGGACTTTAAGCTACATTACAAAGCTGTAGTGATCAAGACAGTATGGTACTTGCACAAAAACAGACACATAGATCAACAGAACAGAAAAGAAAACCCAGAAATGGAACCACAACTATATAGTCAACTAATCTTCAACAAAGCAGGAAAGAATAACCAATGGAAAAAAAGACAGTCTCTTCAGCAAATGGTGTCGGAAAAAACTGGACAGCAACATGCAGAAGAATGAACCTGGACCACTTTCTTAGACCGCACACAAAAGGAAATTCAAAATGGTTGAAAGACCTAACCACGAGACAGGAAACCATCAACATCCTAGAAGAACACAGGCAGCAACCTCTTTGAACTCCGCCGCAGCAACTTCTTACTAGACACGTCACTGGAGGCAAGGGAAACAAAGGCAAAAATGAACTATTGGGACCTCATCAAGATAAAAGCCTTCTGCACAGCAAAGGAAACAATCAACCAAACTAAAAGGCAGCCTACAGAATGGGAAAAGATATTTGCAAATGACATATGTGATAAAGGGTTAGTATCCAAAATCTAGAAGAACTTCTCAAACTCAACACCCAAAAAACAAATAATCCAATTAAGAAATAGGCAGAAGACATGAATAGACACTTTTCCAAAGAAGACAGCCAGATGGCTGACATGCATGAAAAGATGCTCCACATCACTCATCAGGGAAATACAAATCAAAACCACAAGGAGATACCACCTCGCACTTGTCAGAATGGCTAACATTAACAACTCAGGCAACAACAGACGTTGGGAGAGGATGCAGAGAAAAGGGAAACACTCATACACCGTTGATGGATGTACAAACTGGTGTGGCCACTCTGGAAAACAGTCTGCAGGCTCCTCAAAACATTAAAAATAGAACTACCCTACAACCCAGCAATTACACTACTAGGTATTTATCCAAAGGATACAAAAGTACAGATTTGAAGGGGTACACATGCTCCCCAATGTTTATAGCAGCATTATGAACAACGGTCAAATTATGGAAAGAGTCCAATTGTCCAACGACTGATGAATGGATAAAGAGGTGGTATTTGTATGTATGTGTCTATATATTAAAATATATGCATATATAAACTTATAAATATATACATACAATGGAATATTACTCAGCCATCAAAAAGAATAAAAGACTAGAATCTTGGGGTGCCTGGGTGGCTCAGCCAGTTAAACGTCTGACTCGTGATCTTAGCTCAGGTCTCGATCTCAGGGCCATGACTAAGCTGTGTGTGTACTTAAAAAATAATAGTAACTGAATCTTGCCATTTGCAATGATGTGGATGGACCAGAGTGTATTATGTACGCTAAGCAAAGCAAGTCAGTCAAAGGCAAATACCATATGATTTCTTTCATATGTAGAATTTAGGAAACAAAACAGATGAACATATGGGAAGGGGGAGAAAAACAGAGAGAAAGATAACAGACTCTTAATGATAGAAAACAAACTGAGGGTTACAGACTGAGGGAGGGGGGTGGGAGGATGGGATAGATGGGTGAGGGCACATTAAGAGGAACACTGGGTGTTGTATGTAAGTGATGAATCACTGAATTCTACTCCTGAAACCAGTATTACACAATATGTTAATTAACTAGAATTTAAATAAAAATTTTGGGGAAAAGAAGTCTAAAGAAATAAAAAAGATTTATCTAAATCAAAAATATGAACTTCATTTGACACTGTCAGGGAAAACAAATAATTTTTCTCCCATGTTTCAACATAGATTTTCTTGAACAACTGAAGTATAATTGACGTAAAGAGTTTTTTTTTTTTTTTTTTTTTAAGAGTTCTTTTTAACCATGAAATAAAAATGAAAGACTTGAACAAATGGAAATACATACTGTGTTTGTGGATAGGAAGACATAAGATGACAATTTCCCCAAAACAAATTTATAAATTTAATGCTATCCCAATAAAAATACCACCAAGATTTCATTCAGGAGTAAGAAAAAATATAAAATTCTTTCGAAAAATTAGACAAGCAAGAATAACTAGCAAAATCTTAAAAAGAAGAAAAGCAAGGGTACAACTGTACCAAATGTTAAATTATTTTTTAAAGCTTCTATCGTTAAACAGTACAGAACTTACACACGAAAAGACCGAAGAACCAATGGAAGAGGGTGAACAACAAAAAACAAATTCAAGCATACCCAGACATGTACCGTACGTAAAATGGTGTAATTTCTATAGAAGGGAAATGGGTAATGACTAGAATACCATATGCATTTAACTACAGGAACCCCACCAGTAGGAGATCAAATCCCTACTGGATTAGATTTTTGCCAAGATACGCTGGCAAAAATATAACAGCTGCAGAAAACTATAAAATGTACCACTACTTTTTAAGAAGATTTTAAGTAATCTCTATATCCAACGTGGGGCTCAAACTCACAACTCTAAGGTCAACAGTTATACTTGACTGAGTCGGCCAGGCACCCCCTACCACCATTTTAATAGCAAAACTCTAAAATAATTATCTACAGGAGAGTGGCTGATTAAACCAAAGGAATGTGTATAAGAGAGTACTATGAAACTGCAAAAAAAAAAAAAAAAAAAAAAAAAAAAAAAGCCCCAAAAAACAAGACCCCAAAAAAGGAGAGACCAACCAACTGCTGTGTGATCCTCTTCAAGAATACAATGTTAAATGAAAAAAAGAATTAGAACAGTGGCTATAAATATACCACTTTACATATAAAGAGGAATACGAATATATACACGTATCTGATCACATTAAACATGGAAGGAAAAAAACGAAAGATTAATAAAAACGGTGACCTACAAGGGGAGGAAAGAGGCCTAGATGTCAGACTTTCCTGCATCTACTTATGGTTCTGACTTTGCAATTAAGTACTTTAAGTATTTAAGAAACAAAATTATATCATATAGAAAAATATTCCAAATCTCTAAATATTGAAAACAATGTAAACAAATATATCTATCAAATTAAGTACATAGCTACATGGAAGACGATTATTTTGAATTACTTTAAAACAGTCTTTGGACAATACATTTTAAAGACAAAATGATATCCACAAGAAATCTTTTTTTTTTTTTTTTTTAATTTTTTTTTTCAACATTTTTTATTTATTTTTGGGACAGAGAGAGACAGAGCATGAACGGGGGAGGGGCAGAGAGAGAGGGAGACACAGAATCGGAAACAGGCTCCAGGCTCCGAGCCATCGGCCCAGAGCCTGACGCGGGGCTCGAACTCACGGACCGCGAGATCGTGACCTGGCCGAAGTCGGACGCTTAACCGACTGCGCCACCCAGGCGCCCCTAGAAATCTTAAATTCCATCCAGTGAGACTGATATTAGTGGTAATATTGGTATAATTACTTTGAACCTAGATAGATGGATAATTGATAGATACATAGATCAAATAAGTTACTATGTGAATGTCATTAGGGACCAAAATTTTTTTTTTTTTAACGTTTATTTATTTTTGAGACAGAGAGAGACAGAGCATGAACGGGGAGGGTCAGAGAGAGGGAGACACAGAATCTGAAACAGGCTCCAGGCTCTGAGCTGTCAGCACAGAGCCCGACGCAGGGCTCGAACTCCCGGACCGCGAGATCATGACCTGAGCCGAAGTCGGCCACCTAACCGACTGAGCCACCCAGGTGCCCCTAGGAACCAAATTTTTGTAAGAAAAAAAAAAAGGAGACACAATATAAAACCAAAGAGATTAAAACCCCTATAATTTCAAGTTGAAATATTAGAAACGTACAAAGTCTTTAACACACACCCACACTTTACCCCCTTATCTCTATCAAACTGCCTAAATACAATGAAAATCCAGTAGCAATGAACACCTCTAATACCCAGGACTGTGGTCTCTACCTATCACTTCCCAGTAAAAGGGGAGGAACCAGGGTTCCCTGAAGAACAGACTACATCCAAGTATTAGATAGGAAATGTAGCACAAGAGGATCCTAGTGATGGATGTAAATAGATCTCTTAACTTGTACTGGTCTACTCTTTAATTTGAAATTTACCATAATGAAATGTGTTTATTAAAACAAGTTCTTCCTGGGGCGCCTGGGTGGCTCAGTCGGTTAAGCGTCCGACTTCGGCTCAGGTCATGATCTCGCGGTCCGTGAGTTCGAGCCCCGCGTCGGGCTCTGTGCTGACCGCTCAGAGCCTGGAGCCTGTTTCAGATTCTGTGTCTCCCTCTCTCTCTGTCCCTCCCCTGTTCATGCTCTCACTCTGTCTCAAAAATAAATAAACGTTTAAAAAAAAAAAAAAAAAAGTTCTTCCTAAGGGGCGCCTGGGTGGCTCAGTCTGTTGAACATCTGACTTCAGCTCAGGTCATGATCTCGCGGTCCGTGGGTTTGAGCCCTGTGTCGGGCTCTGTGCTGACAGCTCGGAGCCTGGAGCCTGGAGCCTGCTTTGGATCCTGAATCCCTCTCTCTGCCCCTCCTCCGCTCATGCTCTGTGTCTCTCTCCCTCAAAAATAAATCAACATTAAAACAAAAAAAATTAAAGGAAGTTCTTCCTAAGAGTGATGTAAAATCTGCCTTTCTGCAACTATCACTTACTGGTCTGAGTCTCACCTTCTCAAATCACATAGAATAAGTCTAATTGCTCTGCTTTCCTGCAGCTTTTCACCCACGTGATCTCAACCACACAGTCAACCTTCTGCCCCAAATGGTTTCACTTCTTTCTGGTCATTTTCTGACGGACACGTTTCAGTTTCTCAACACTCCTCTTTACTTCATGGCAACTAAAGGAGAACACAATACCACCAACAGCTGATCACCTCAGAATTAAGGAAACTTAATTATCTCTTTTGGACTAGACTCTTACAATTTTGCCCAAGGGGAAAATGACTTTTTTTTTGACAGTCTCCTGTACAATTTATAAATACTAAGCTTGTGATTAAACAAACCCCTTACATTTTCCTCCCATTTTACTAAGAAACAATAGGCTCATTCTGTACGTTCATAGTTACTTTTCAAAACTTAACAATTAAGAGGCTTTATTAAGTACTTTAAAATATATTTGTATCTGGGGCGCCTGGGTGGCGCAGTCGGTTAAGCGTCCGACTTCAGCCAGGTCACGATCTCGCGGTCCGTGAGTTCGAGCCCCGCGTCAGGCTCTGGGCCGATGGCTCGGAGCCTGGAGCCTGTTTCCGATTCTGTGTCTCCCTCTCTCTCTGCCCCTCTCCCGTTCATGCTCTGTCTCTCTCTGTCCCAAAAATAAATAAAAAACGTTGGAAAAAAAAATTAAAAAAATATATATATATATTTGTATCTGGAAACTACATTTCTTTTTTATTTTGTTTTATTTTTTATTTTTTAAAATTTACATCCAAATTAGTTAGCATATAGTGCAACAACGATTTCAGCAGTAGATTCCCTAGTGCCCCTTACCCATTTAGCCCATCCCCCCTCCCACCACCCCTCCAGCAACCCTCAGTTTGTTCTCCGTATTTACGAGTCTCTTCTGTTTCGTCCCCCTCCCTGTTTTTATATTATTTTTGTTTCCCTTCCCTTATGTTCACCTGTTTTGTCTCTTCAAGTCCTCATATAAGTAAAGTCACATAATATTTATCTTTCTCTAATTTCACTTAGCTAATTTCACTAATAATACCCTCCAGTTCCATCCACGTAGCTGCAAATGGCAAGATTTCATTCTTTTTGATTGCCGAGTAATACTCCATTGTATATATACACCACATTTCCTTTATCCATTCATCTGTCGATGGACATTGGGCTCTTTCCATCCTTTGGCTATTGTGGATAGTGCTGCTATAAACATGGGGGTGCACGTGTCCCTTCAAAACAGCACACCTGTATCCCATGGATAAATACCCAGTAGTGCAAATGCTGGGTCGTGGGGCAGTTCTATTTTTAGTTTCTGGAGGAACCCCCATACTGTTTTCTAGAGTGGCTGCACCAGCTTGCATTCCCAGAAAACTACAACATTTCTAATGTTAAAACGTACCTGTAAAAATCCATCTTGTACAAACTGAGACTACGTACAATGAAGTGGATAAAGTTAACAACAGTGAACGGAAGGGGTGAGAACAAATGTTTATACTATATAATCCCATTCAGGAGGCCCCGGGGGGCTCAGTTGGTAAAGTGTCTGACTCTTGATTTCGGATCAGGTCACGATCTCACGGATTGGGAGTTTGAGCCCCACGTCAGGCTCTGTGCTGACAGCGTGGAGCCTGCTTGGGATTCTCTCTCTCCCTCTCTCTGTCCCTTCCCTGCTCATGCAACACTCTCTCTAAATACATACGTAAACTTTAAAAAAAAAAAAAAAAAAAAAAAAAGGAAAACAGTCCCCCGTGGTATGAGGCAGCGTGGCATGGGCGGCAGTGAAAGGGGAGGAGCATGAGGAGGGTTTAACAGGTGCTGGCAGTGTTGTAGCTCTTAAACTGAACACTGGCCAGAGGGGGTTCTGTGGACTGTGAAGATCCACTGAGCTGTCACACGATTTATGTGTGTTTATACTCCAATAAAAGTCATTTTAAAAATTCTGCCTGGGGGCGCCTGGGTGGCGCAGTCGGTTAGGCGTCTGACTTCGGCTCAGGTCATGATCTCACGGTCCGTGGGTTCGAGCCCCGCGTCGGGCTCTGGGCCGACGGCTCGGAGCCTGGAGCCTGTTTCCGATTCTGTGTCTCCCTCTCTCTCTGCCCCTCCCCCGTTCGTGCTCTGTCTCTCTCTGTCCCAAAAATAAAAATAAAAAACGTTGAAAAAAAAAAATTTAAAAATTCTGCCTGAAGCGGAGACATATACAGTTCCCATATCCTGCTAAAGGGCTGTACTCAAATCTGGGTTTTTGTGTCTGTCAGAAATATTAACTAAAATCAGCCTAAAACACTACCCCACAGTAAACGGTCAATGATGAAACAGAAGACAAAAGATATACACAGATAGTTTAGTTTTGGTTTCAAAGATCTCTTCTTCCAAATTCTGCCACTGGATAAAGGGAGTCAATGAGATTATATTAACAAGACAATGCAAAACTACCTATGGTACTGGTGGTAGTAGTCTCTTACATTCCTAAGAACCTTTTAAAATGACAATTAGTCGTAAGAAGGGTCATTTTTAACAGAGTATATTATATGTTGGGCAACAAAAAGGATATCTTATCAAAACGTCCCATTAGGCATATAATTTTTTTCAACACAAAAATAGCTTTACTCCAAATATAAAGTTAGGCTTATTTTAAAAAGTGACGAAAGTTCTACCTCCATGGATAAACACTTTTACATTTCAGATCTTTCCATCACATGCACAAAAACACATGAACATCCTTGTATAAAAATGGTCCAAAAATGCTTTTTGTTTTGTACCTTGGTTAACTTAAATGCTACAAGAAGACACCTTTCTGTGCAAACAAATCAGGAATTAGACTGCTGATTCAACGGTTTCACAACAGTCTGCAGTTCATTAAATCGACCTACTTGCTGCTTTTAAAAGAACTTCTGGTTATTTATTATTATAAATAGTATATGATAAACATCCAATTACATAAATCTTTGCTATTGTCCAATTATTTCCCTCAGAGAATTGTTAGGTCTAAAGGTATAATATATAGAATAAATAGTTACACATGTTGACCAGCTATGCACCAAAGGGGGGAAAAATTATTTCAAAGGGAAAAAAAAAGTTCATTACAAAAATCCAGAATGGGGGTGTCTGGGTGGCTCAGTCGGTTAAACATCTGACTTCAGCTCAGGTCATGATCTCGCGGTCCGTGAGTTCGAGCCCCGCATCGGGCTCTATGCCGACAGCTCAGAGCCTGGAGCCTGTTTCAGATTCTGTGTCTCCCTCTCTCTGACCCTCCCCCTCTCCTGCTCTCTCTCTCTCAAAAATAAACATAAAAAAACCCAAACAAACACAGAATGTATAAAACAATACATTTCTACAACTCAAGATAATACTTTATGATGTGCGATATTCCATACTGTTAGGCAATGCTTCTTAGAGCAGAAACAACAATACCATCTGATAGCCTGATCCTGATAATTCTGAAATTAAACACTGCCAATTCGGGTGATTTGATTAGAGCAATCTTCAAAAATTTTACTATCTGCCATTTCCTGTTCTAGTAAGTTCATGGAGTTCTCATTTCAAATGCCATTATTTCTAGGATTACTTACTATTTAAGTTCATTTTCAAATCTACTTGTTATTGTCCTGTTTTTATCAAATGGCTTTTTGCCCACTTTACACATTTAAACCCCCTCCAGGGGGTCCCCACGCTTACAGTTCCTGGTTGTAAAGGCCACGTGTTCCTGTGCTAACTTCCCTGCTGCGGACCTGGGCTCCTGCACCGGCCGTACTGTTTTCTGTCTATGGTTTACATGAAGCCATGTGAGTTTTCTGGTGAGACATCAATGTTCTAAATGTGAAGACAAGCCTTTTTACTCCCACTGTCAGTGCTTAAGATTTCACAATCTACAATTTTTTTTTTTTTTTTTTTTTTTTTTGCATTTCTATTTACATTTCATTTATTACCTGTTATTGGGAACTTCTGGTGACATGACTCTGCTGGCCGTGTGTACTTCTTCAGCACTGAAACAACTGTTAAAAGGTCCTGGTCCACATTATCTTTCTAAATTGTGGAGTTTATCATTATTGATTTAGAAGAGCCCTTAACATGTCAGAAATAAGTTCTTTTCTTCTGCCGTGTTACACTTATTTCCCTCAACTTATCAGTTGTCTTTCCACTTCCTATTAGATTTCTTAAAGAAGTTCTATGCATTCAAATACATACGAAAACCTGTACTAAGTACGTCACATACTCTCTCATTTAATCCTGACTGTAGTAACTGCTGCAGTTACTATAATTGACTTCATTAAATAGAAAAAAGAGAACAGTGTAGATATTCCCTGCCCAGCATCACCTAACCAGTTAAGTGACTGAGCTATGATTTAAACCTAGTCTCATTTCACAGCCACAGCTCTTAGCCATTATGTTCAATAAAATAGTCTCTCTAGCTCTAACGCTGTTGTCACAGATTACTTGGAAAGGTCATGTCCTTCTGAAGACAACAATCTTCCCTTCATCTTCAGTGAATGTTTTTTCTTTTTGCTTTAAATTATTTACCTGTCTTGAATTTTGAAAATAACCTGTGAGTAGGTAAGCAGCCTTTACCTCAGAAGGTCTGTCTGTTTCGAGGATTTCCATTATGCACTTCATGTTAATTCACACTCGGGTCTTTCTTTAAGCTCTCCATTTTACTTCATTCACATTTACGCTTATTCCCGAGCCACTAATACAATGTATTGATATTCTAACTTTATAAAAACTTCTAATACTTGAAAAGACTCAATTTTCTTTTTTGTATTCCTGCAGAATTTCCTTGGGTTATTTTATAGTATTATGGAGATATAATCGCATACCATAAAATTCCATCTTTTAGAGCACAAATCCAAGGGTTTTTAAGTTCATAGACTTGTATATCCCAAATCACTAATTTTAGGAGATTTTCATAAGGTTTCCTCATTATTTTTGCATATGTATACTTAGCGGTGGCCCTGAGATCCATCTGAAGTTTGAAAAAAACTCTAAATGTCTTTAAGTGTATGTGTATGTGTATATGTGTGTGTGTGTGTGTGTGTGTGTGCATGTGTGTGTGTGTGTGTGTGTGTGTGTATGAAAAAAGGTATCTCAACACTAACATTAGCTCTACAATAAGAAAGCAATTTTATCTAGTGAAAGTTTTTAGTATTGCTGGATATTTATAATCTTATTCAAACAGATCCTAAACACTTGCTGTCAAGGTTATTTCTAAATATTTCATAAAAAATGTTACATGCATGAATGAATTTTTTGTTAGTTTCTCTAAATTGATGATATTCAAAAACACTACTGATTTTACTTTGTAATCTTGAATTCTTGCTTAATCAGGAACTCATTTTTTTCAGGTAATAGTTATTAAGTACCTACCGTTTAAGTGCAAAGAATAACACCAGTGGAAAAAATTCCTTTTAACATGGATATTTCATTCCGATGCATGAGCAGGGGAGAGGCAATAAAAAGAGAAGTCAAACAGCATTTCAGAGGGTGAAATATGCTATGCAGAAAAGCAGAGCATGGAAGAGGAGGAAACTCTAGGGTTGGAAATGATTTATAACATTCAAATAGGGTGACAGTAAAGTCCCAATTGAGAAGATCACAATTCCCCAGAAACCCAAGGGCAGTTAAGGAGGGACTTACATACCTGAGAAAAGAATAATACCCCAGAGATGAAACAGCAAGAGCAAAGGCCCTGAGGCAGGAGGTGCAAGGGCAGACTTCTGTCAGTCCAAGAGAGGGAAGCGAACAGCAACAGAAGGTTTTATGTAGAAGAGGTATGTGACCCCATTCTTCATTGGACAACATATATTGGGTGTATACTCAGGGTTGGAGATTTGTGAAAGAATAAAGACAAAAATCGCTGTTCTCACATAGCTTATATTTTAATGGAAGAGGAAAACAGTAAAGAAAAACACAGATTTTCAAAATCTTATTTGCTAAAAGGTGGTGACCATTCTGGGAAAAACTGAAGGCCACCAAGAGAGCCAGGAGTCTGCCAAAAACGGGGCTGTGACACTGGGTGAGGCCTCACTGGCAAAGACCTCAAGTGAGGAAGTGATGAAAGGGAACACCAAGAACACTGGTGTGGCAGGACCTGAGCAACTGAATGGGGACAGGAACACAACATGTGCAGCGGGGAAGATCAGGCAGACGTTTCAGGCTGTTACAAAGGCTTGAGTTTTCACTGCCCGAAAGGGGAAGCACTAGGAGGTTTTGAGGTGGAGGAAGGGCAGAAGGGTGACAAGATTTCATTTAAATCTTCCAACGTGCCCTCCCTCTAGTTGCTTTCTTCCTCGTGCTTCATAAAGTGACCAGGGTCTTGTTAGCAACCCAGAGCAGTTATCCTGACAAGAGATGACAGCGACCATGGACCAGGGTAAAACAGTGTACGTGACGAGAAGATCAATCACAAAGACTGTGGTGGAAGATGGAAAATAAATGTCAGGAGATCAGTCTGGGACATGTTAGGACTGAAATGCCTTCTAAACACCCCAGTAGAGGAGTCTGAGCAGGAAGTTTCAAATCTGAACGGCGGCACATAGATATTTAAAGCCCTGAGACGGGCTGACATAACCAGGGGAGGCACGGCCACATTAACAGATGAAGAAGAACCAGCAAAGACGAAGGGGCCAGAAGGTAACAACAGGGGGAAAAAAAAAAAAACTTAGCGTGAGTGAACACGCGGTACCCCGGACGTGAGGCCCAAGGGCTGCCACCCCAGTGCTGCTGGTGGATCAAAGAGAAATGACAGCGTGCATCCAGCTACTGGACGTGGCCCCACGGGGTCACTGGTAACCACGCAACAGCACTTTCTGGAAAGCGCGAGAGCAAAAACCTGACGGGAGTGGCTATAAAAGAGAATGGGCAGAGAAAAATGTGAAGTCAAGTAAAGAACAACAAGGGAACTGAGAAGTAGGCGGTCAGAGTTAGAAGATAAAGTGGAATCAAAGCAGCGTCGTGTTTCTTTTTCAAATGGGGATAACAATGGCATCTTTATTCTCAAAGGAAAAACAGCAGTGAGAGAGATGAAAACCCTCATGACGTTTAAAATATATGTATGCCTATGGATGTGTAAAATCTCCTAGAGAGCCACCTAGCTCCAATGGAATTTGCTGAATCATTTTGTCCTTCATTCTGTGACATGAAATGCTACACTTTTCATGAACTGAATTCTTTTGTTTTTCTTTTTGAGAGACACAGGGTGTAAGTGGGAGAGGGGCAGAGAAAATCTTAAACAGCCTCCACGTCCACCCAGGGCCTGATGCGGGGCTAGATCCCACAAGCCTGGGACCATGACCCGAGCTGAAATCCAGAGTTGGACACCTAACCGACTGAGTCACCCAGGCACCCCCACGTGCATATACGCGCGTCTGTTGCTGTATACTCCATTCTGGGTCACTGATTTTCTGTCTGTCCATGCACCACTACCACAGCGTGCTGGACATTTCAACCTGGTTTCATGTCCTGGTAAGACAGATTCCTACACGTTACTGCTCTTTTCAGCCATGTCACTGCTGCTTATTTTTCCATATAAACCTTGTAAGCAACTTATCTAGTGCCAAAAAACCTGTGTCATTTTAATTTTCATTGTTAAATTTGCCAATACCCCAAAGAAGTGAAGTGAGGGACTCGTGCTGATATCTGCGCACTGATGTCCACAGCAGCGTTATTCACAAATAGCCAGCAGGAAGATGCACATCCGTCCACGTCCACCGGCAGGTGAAGGACAGGTAAAATGTGGCATACGCATACAACTACTTATTACTCAGACTTAAAACAGAAGGAGAGTTTGACATATGCCATACGACATGGATGAACCTCGAGGACATTAAACTAAAAGGAAGCAAGCCAACCACAAAAAGACCAATACTCTAGGACTCTACTGATAGGAAGTACCTGGAGTAGTCAAATTTAGAGAGACACACAACAGAATGGCAGCTGCCACGGGCTGCAGACAAAGGTAGTCACTGTTCAGTGGGGCACAGAATTTCAGTGGCGGGAAGACTGAAAACATTCTGGAGGTGGATGGTGATGATGGTTTCACAACAATGTGAATATAGTTGGTGCCCACAGAACTGTATATGCAAAACTGGTCTAAAAGGCAAATGTGGGGGCACCTGGGCAGCTCAGTCGGTTGAGCATCCGACTCTTCAGGTCAGCTCAGGTCACATGATCTCAGGCTCCTGGGATCTAGCCCCGTGTCGGGTTCCGTGCTGAGGGTGGAACCTGCTTGAGATTCTCGCTCTCCCTCTTTCTCTGCGCCGCCCCCCACCCCCGCCCCGCTTACACTCTCTGTCTCTCAAAAAAATTCTGTCCAATTTGAGGGCATTATGAATGATTATTATTTTGGTTCCGAATTTTGACGTTTGAGAACACCCTGAATTTTATCCTCCAGAGGTAACTTGATCCTTTGATCTGGATCGCAAAGAGATTCTTAGCTTTACTGGTAAAATCTAAGACTGTAACTGTGGTTTCCATGATAAACACTCAGGCAACGGTATTAAATGAGACCTAACAAGTCCTTTCAGTCTATTTATTGAATAGACTTTGTATTTCTTTGTATTATGCCTTTAACAGTAAATCTAAATAAAAATTTCTGCCTTCCTCTTTGAAGATATCAATTATGCTATCTTATATATCTTCTCCCTGTTACCATACATAGCACACATTGCCTAACCTTTTGAACTTTGTTCATTTCCACTTTGTTCCTTCTTTCCCACTGTTTTCGCACGCGCTTCTTCTACTGCCACTTCTCTGTAACTGACTGTTGGCCTCCCACTTATCTCCTACTGTGATAGCTCATCTGTCTACTGTGCTCCTGAAATTGCTGCAGCATCCTTCATCCTTTTTACAAAGGCGATTGTTTTAATTTTTTGTAACTCCCAGCAAAATAGTTGGAAACAGTACCCTTGTTCTGCGTGCAGTCCATTCTGCTAACCTTGCGAGGTGGAGAAGCTCTCTTCAGAACTGACGGTTATTTTCTCTCAGCATTTGAAGATAACATTCTTTTATTCCCTAACCTCAGAATGTGCCCATCATAAATATTATGATTTCTGGAATATTACCCTTCAAATATTAAATCTCCCTAATTATTCTTCAGGACTCCAACTAGAACATATTGGACTTACTACCATCCTTCATCATCTTGTATTATTCCTACCACATTTGACATCTCTGGCCCTGCTACATTCCAGGTGATTTTCTCAACACTATTTTCCAGTTCACTATTCTCTCCACGGCTGCATCTATAATGAATGCTTACGCTATTACTCACTGAGCCTTTGAAAGTAAATGGGTGCTGGGGTGCCTGGGTGGCTCAATGGGTTAAGTGTCCGACTTGGGCTCAGGTCGTGATCTCACAGTTCATAAGTGTGAGCCCCACATCTGAGCTGTCAGCACAGAGCCTGGAACCTGCTTCGGATTCTGTGTCTCCCTCCCTCCCACTCTCACTCTCTCTCTCTCTCTCTCTCTCTCTCTCTCTCTCTCTCTGCTCCTCCCTGCTCACATGCTATCTCTCTCTCAAAAATAAATAAAGATTAAAAAATAAATAAATAAATAAATAAATAATAAATAAAAGTAAATGGGTGAATTTTTTTCACCTCGAAAATACACTGTTCATATCCAGAAAATATATTCCATTGGCTTCTTTTGAAACTCTGCCTGGTTATTTTCTTAAAGGTTTATCCTTTTCTCTAATTACTTTTTTAAGACACTAATCATTTCAAGTACTTGATATTCCTTTTTTACTTTTTAATGGAAGATTCACAACATCCAACATGGGGCTCAAACTCACAACCCCAAGATCAAGAGTCACAGGCTCTACTGACTGAGCTAGCCAGGTGCCGCAAACGCTTTACATTCTGACTTCAACAACTGTATTATTTGAAGTTCCTGCAGAACTTAATCCTGTTTTTAGCTGTGTTTGCTTACTCCTTCTGTTGATGATTTTTTTTTTTTTTTAATGTTTGCTTCTGAAACCTTCTTAACAGGTGCTGCATTGAGGGTATAGACCCTGAAGAATCCTAGTTCCGACTTCCAACCTTAGTGGGTTTAGAATAAAATGCAAATCAATTTGAAATTCTTCCCACATTCTTCTGGGAGAAAGGTAACAACGATATCTATAGAGAGGAAAACAATGAGGTAATAGCTTAAAAAAAAATAACAACAGAAAAGCCAGTATCTCAAAATAAACATGAGCGAACATATAAACAGACAATTCAAAGCAGAGAATTAAACAGCAGAACAAGAAAAAAAGCTGAAATTCACTAGTAAGGGAAGAAATACATGCTCAAAGATAGGGCTTCTGTATTTTGCCATTATAACGAGTGACTGCCAAGAAGTGAAGGAGAATAAAGAAATGAGGCCTCGAGAAACATATCCACAGAATCTAATAAGAGGGCAAGCTACAAAGAGGAAGACAAGAAAAGAATAAAAATTATACAAATATTTTAAAATATCTCCTCCTAAAAGATATTATGAATTTATGAAGGCAAATTTTTACCAAGTTTGGCTTCAGTCTCAAGTAAGTCAAACAACTAAATGCTTACTTTCACGTTATTTCCAGTATCATAAAACTTATGAGTAATCAACATAGTGGATTACTACCCATTATAGTCAGTCTAACATTGTCAGTAATACAAATAAGGCATGACACTTGCATTTGTGGTATTATTTGAATATTCACTTTCAAATAAAGGCAAAAATTTTTACCTGAAACAGGAAGAATTTCCTTTTGGGCATCATGTGTTAACATTTAATAAGTTAAGGTACATGTATTAATGCAAAACTGAAATCCTGAAATACTTATTATCACAAGAACTGTTAATTTCATGTTCTAAAACAAGAACTATCAAATAGTTAAATAAACAACGAAACGGACAATATAAATATTAAGAGTATGTTATCTAAATTAGTATGAACATTATTTTAAAATTAAGTAAATAAACGCTAATAGAATTTAAATAATCATGTAAGACAGAATAACAGGCTTGCATTTCTACCGTAATTCTCACCTTCCTGGAATTTTAATACACTAAACAAAATAACATTAAATGTATTAACTTTTTTTTTTTTTTTTTTAATTTATTTTTGGGACAGAGAGAGACAGAGCATGAACGGGGGAGGGGCAGAGAGAGAGGGAGACACAGGATCGGAAACAGGCTCCAGGCTCCGAGCCATCAGCCCAGAGCCCGACGCGGGGCTCGAACTCACGGACCGCGAGATCGTGACCTGGCTGAAGTCGGACGCTCAACCGACTGCGCCACCCAGGCGCCCCCCCCCCCTTTTTTTTTTTTTTTTAGAGAGAGTGAGTGCATACACAAGCAGGGGAGAGGGGCAGAGAGAGATAGAGAATCCTAAGCAGGCTCCACACTCAGTGTGGAGCCTGAGACAACGCGTGATCCCATGACCCTGGGTCATGACCTGAGCCAAAATCAAGAGTCGGACACTCAACCGAGCCACTAGGTGCTCCAAAAATATTAATTTTTAAGTAAAATGTTTCTACTCTATTTAATCCTCGAAGCTTCCAAGAAAAATACCTCTTTGGCAATTCTTCACATTGTGTGAAAATTAATTAAAACATGTCAACTTGGGGCACCTAGGTGGCTCAGTCGGTTAAAGTGTCTGACTTCAGCTCAGGTCATGATCTCATGGTTTGTGAGTTCGAGCCCCGCATCGGGCTCTGCACTGACAGCTCGGAGCCTGGAGCCTGCTTCCGATTCTGTGTGTCCTTCCCTCTCTGCCCCTCCCTGCTCACACTCTCTCTGTCTCAAACCAAAAAACAAACATACAAACAAAAAACAGAGAAAAAAAAAAACATGTCAACTTAGCTCAAAATTTCAGGAGAGAAACTCCAAAATAAATCCACTTCATGCATAATAACCTTTGATCCGGACGTAATAAAGAACAGTATTAAAAACAGAAGAAAATGTCAGAGGAAAACAAAACATCTACCAGGGTTGTTCTAAGTCCATTAAAAATATTAAATGCTTTAAGATGTCTTTATGAATATGAGTCAGGAAGCCTAAACCTCAATAGGCTTTCTGAAGTGTTGCTACAGGTTGACAATCATTTTCAGTACTTGATAAAAAAGTTTTTGAGATCTGCTCACAAAGTTCCTTCCAGAAAATATTCTACTGAAAAACTTGTTCCTAAATCTCATTCTACTGTAAACAAAACACGAATAATATGATTAAATATACTACTTCTGTTCCTTGCACATCAAACATTTAGGTACATAAAAACACGAATGCTTGACAACACGAGCTGAGGACTAAACTCCTACTTCGGTTGTTGCTAAAAGACAGCTACATCTCGCACTGCTAACCACAGAATGAATCCCACTTAAATTGTACAGAAAGGAAAATCAGTAAAGAAAGGAAAAATAAGTTGAATTATCACTTAATTAATGTTGGCAACAGAACAGTGAAGTTATGAGTGGTTGGGAATCCTAAGAATACAATGTTTTGTTCCCATTCCTCAAGTTGGATGCTTAGCATGATGGCATGGACTTACTTACTATCTGTAATCAGAAATACCGGAAGCTCCATTCTACATTCTTGATCGTTCTTATTTATTACACTAGAGATTTTGAAACAGGGAAGGGCTAGCCTTATGGTGTTAAAGAAGAGGTCTTGAGATATGGAAAGCTCTCATATTACTCTACCAATAACAGCATCAGTATACGAAAACTTATTCAATGTAGTTTGTTTATTGGAACCCACTGAAACAGTGTTTTGCACCTGGTGGGGATGGGGAGTGTGTGTGTGTGAGTGTGTGTGTGTGTGTGTGTGTGTGTGTGTGTGTGTGTATTCTATACAGGCTACTTCCTGGAAAGTTCCTCCTACCCACTGTTCTATTACGTGGCAGATTTTGAAACTAGTGTCCACACGATGAAAGCTGAGATGTAGATGGAAATTCAGACAATTTTATCATCTTATAACCCAATTACACACAGCTGCACTGCAACATTCGTAGATAAAAAGTTTATGGAGAAGCTAGGAAGCTGCCATTCCATCCTAACAAAAAGTAAAAAGCTAAACAAACTGAGAAGTCAACTCTTCTTAGATCTGTATTAGAAGTGAGGTCACAGGGCAAACTACTATTGCCCCCCCAGATGGAAGTGACCGACAGAGAGTCCTAATTTACCAGAGCAGAAAACCAGGAGCTGAAAGCTTGGTGGGAAGCACTGCCGGGGTAGGGAGCCCTGAACTGTAACTGGCAAACTGGGAGAGCCTCAGTGCACACGTGTCTGAAAGCAGAAAACTCCAGCAGATTCAGCCACTGGGATCTCCCACACTTTTGTTAGTTTTAAAACTTCTGGGGGGAGAGAAACATCCAACTCTACCCTACTCTAGCCATCCTGTCCCACCTCGAGAGAGAAGAGGAAACTGAAAAGCATTTGTGAAGTTCACAGTCTAGAGGTCCAGGCTCCCTAAAAGACTGAGATCTAACCATAGGACTAAGGAACACTTCCTCTCCCCTCATACTTTCGCACCACATCACTAAAAGTCTATTCACAGCAATTCCTTTTACCCAGTATATTATGCCCACATATTAAGAAAAAATTACAAGACATACTAAAAGACAAAAAACACAGTCTGAAGACAGAGGAAGCATTAAAATCAGACTTCGATATGATAGGGGTGTTAGAAGTACCAGACTGGAAATTTAAAATAACTGTGATTAATATGCTGGTAGATAAAGGGGCCCACTTGCAAGAACAGAGGGGCAATGGAAGCAGAGAGGTGGAAATTCTAAGAACCAAAACAAATGCTAGAGAACAAAAACACTAACAAATGAAGAATGGCTCTGATGAGCTCATTAGCAGACTAAACATGGCTGAGGACAGAGTCTCCAGGTCTGAGGATATCTCAACAGAAACCCCCAAAACTAAAAAGCTAATCACAAAAAGACTAAAAAAAACCCCAAATAAACCAGGACAGAAGATCCAAGAACTGTGGGACAACAAACACTGTAACATCTGCATAATGGGAATAACAGAAGGAGAACAAAGAAAGAAAGGAATAGGAAAAATATTTGAAACAATGACCGATAGTTTCTCCAAATTTCATGCCAGCCACTGAACCCACAAGTCCAGAAAGCTCAGAGAATACTAAGCAGGATAAATGCAAACAAAACAAAACAAAACAAAAACCAATACATGTAGACAGATTTTTCAAACTATGGAAAATCAAAGATAAAAAAAAAATCCTGAAAGAAGCCAGAGGGGGAAAAAAAACACCTTTTCTACTGAAGAGCAGAGTAAGAATTATATCCGATTTCATCTCAGAACCATGCAAGCAAGAACACTGGACTGAAATTAAGGTGTTAGAAAAAAGAAACCCACCAACCTAGAATTCAGTACCCTGTGAAATTATCCTATAAAAGTGAAGGAGAATAAAAACGTAATTTGACAAAAATTGAGGAAATTTGTATCCAGCAGACAGACCAGGCTTGTAAGATGTTAAACATTTTTGAGAGAGACAGAGACAGATAGAGAGAGACAGAGAGAGAAAAAAAAAACATGAGTGGGGGAGGGGCAGAGAGAGAGAGCAAGACACAGAATCCGAAGCAGGTTCCAGGCTCTGAGCTGTCAGCACAGAGCCAGATGCAGGGCTCGAACTCACGAGCCGTGAGATCATGACCTGAGCTGAAGTAGGACACTCAACCGACTGAGCCACCCAGGTGCCCCTAAAAGTTCTTTACATAGAAGGAAAATGATAGGTCAAAAACTCAGATCTACATTGTAAAAGGAAGACCACTGAAGAAGGAAACAACAAAGCTAAAACATAAACTTTGATTTTTCTTGTTCTTAATTGATCTAACAGGTAAGGCTGTTTAAGATAACAGCAACAATGTATTTGACAAGGTATGATTTTATACAGAAGTCCTTATACAGAAGTAAAATTAATGATAGTCATGATATGGACAAGGGAGGAGAGGGAGGAATCTAATTATTTTGTTATTATAAGGTGCCCGTGAGGTGAGAGCGTTATCTGGAAGTGGTCCTGGATTAGTTGTAACTATGTGGTGCAAACTCTAGGACAACCACTAAAAAATGTAAATAAAAGGTTTACGGACAAAATTCCCCCCAATGATTGTAAGTAGCATAAGTTACTTGTAAAACTATGTTAGAAATTAGAAATATAAGTAAGCAATCATCTTAAGTTGGCTCCTGAAAATACTCAGAAAATACCTTAAAGAAATGCACAAACTTCGGTGTGTAGCATATCATCAAAAGAGAACCAAAACATCTGAGAAAAGGAGGGGGGGAATCCCCTAACCAAACATTGTTTTAAAAAAAAAAAAATTAATGTTTATTCATTTATTTTTGAGAGAGAATGTGTGTGTCTCACCAGGGAAGGGACACAGAATCTGAAGCCCCTGAAGGGACACAGGTTTCACGCTCCACGCTGTCACCACAGAATCCGACGCAAGGGCTTGAACCCACAAATGATGAGATCATGACCTGAACCAAAGTTGGATGCTCAACCAAACTTATTAAAGAAAATTTAACAAATAGATTATTATTTTTTTTTAACCAGGTCTCTTTAATGGATCTAGCGGTATTCTGATTTAAAAAAAAATGTTTATTTAGGGGCGCCTGGGTGGCTCAGTCGGTTAAGCATCCAACCTCGGCTCAGGTCATGATCTCACAGTTCGTGAGTTTGAGCCCCACGTCGGGCTCTGTGCTGGCAGCTCAGAGCCTGGAGCCTGCTTCGGATTCTGTGTCTCCCTCTCTCTCTGCCCCTCCCCTGCTTGTGCTCTGTTTCTCTCTGTCTCAAAAATAAATAAAACATTAAAAAAATTTTTTTAAATAAAAAAATATTAAAAATGTTTATTTTTGAGAGAGAGGACATGCACAAGTGGGGGAAGGGCAGAGAGACAGAGAGAGAGAGGAGGGAGGCAGGGAGGGAGGGATCTCAAGCAGGCTCTGCATTGTCAGTGCAGAGCCTGACTCAAGGCTCGAACTCACAAACCGTGAGACCATGACCTGAGCCAAAACTGAGTCGGACGTTTACCTGACTGAGCTACCCAGGCACCCCTAACATACAGAGGGTTGAGTCAAGTGTTTTAACAGATAATTGCCAAGTATTTTCTCAAACGGGCTTTTCTTGAATTACAAAATCATTAGGTGCCACACTTGAACACTGAGTTTCAGACCGAAGTGCACACACACCCACACTCATTCTCAGCATACCGTACTGCTCCTGTTACAATTGAGAGTCAACTCATACGCTTGTATTACCAGAGGAAGTTGACTTCCTTCAGAGAATAGTATGAGAAAAGAATAGCAACAATGACATGGAAATCGTTATCAGATGTCAACCTCCACCAGCAAGGAGCTCTTCCAGCCCGTCAACAGGATTTCAGGAACAGACACAAGAGGCCCATCTGTCCCAGGTGTCAACAGCAGAGGAGGACGAGTCTTTCGACCCTTTTTTATGCCTATTTCATTCCTGAGGTGACAATCAGCAGCACAGCACTTATCCATCTATGGTCTTTTTCTCAGGATTTCTCCCCTCAAACCCCTAGTTGGGAAAGAGGCACAATTAAGAAATAGGTAGCCTGGGATTTTGACTCACAAAGTAAGGTCAGACAAGAAACAACTTCTCTTTCATCATGTATCCAACCTTTTCTCCCTATTAAGGAAGTTTCATAAAATCCCTATGTTTTGTTACCTCATCATATAAGGCCTTCAATTCTGATGTCTCCCCAGAAGTCATTTGTTTCTCCTAGGCAGCTTTATCTGAAAATTAGTTGGCAACGTGCACGTACGGGGCCGTCTGTATGTGAGTGACTTACGGCCACTAAAATGAAATAAAAGATAAGGACAGGCAACCATAAAAAGCAGCATCTGAATTAGCAAGTCAGTGTGAATTACCTGGGACTTAAGGAAACCTATGCCTTTTACCAATTTGGTTCAATAATGACTTTTTCCATTAGCAAGATCAACAATGAAATGCGAAACATTCGCTTTCGCCATCCCTCATTTTGTACGCCATTAAAACAAATCACGATACGGACTCAAGCAGAGACCCCTCCCTCACATCCACCACGCAAAGAGAAAGTGAACTGCTCACTCAGCCGAACGCAGCAGGGACTGGAGCAGCTTCTACTGCAAAACGAGAGACTTGAGGATGAACCTGATGAGGCCACGTCTGCAGAGCGCAATGGAAGGGGCCTGCTTTCTCTCCACTTGCGGGAGCAGATGCTTCCACAGCGGACGGCACTTGGGGGAAAGTGGCAGCTTGAGTGTCTCCAAGGCTTCAGACAGAACGTGGCTGCCCCCTCAGCCGTTGTGTCTGAGAAAAGGCGGCTTCCCCGAGATGTTGAAGACCCAGGGGGATCTGCATATTCTGCTGCTGCCCCGAGAAGCTGGGCAGTGGGCCAACTGTCCTCCTCTCTGCTACAAAATAACTCTGGCTCAAGCAGCTTCCAAGATAAACAATGGATAGACAGGACGGTGAGACAACAGGACTCATTCAGAACAGGACCTGGAGACAGCCGCATACCATCAGGTCTTCCTGCTTGAACAACTGCTGACAACAAGAGGATGGGAGTGGAAAGGTAGCAGCGGAGTAGCGCAGTCTTGCATTCTGGGCCTTTTCACGAGGGGGTATAGGAAAGACTACGCGCACAGATGGCACCTACCTCAAAGCACAGGTAAGAGAAGAGAAGGTGACCCTCTCCTATTTAGCAAGTCTCGAATTCCCTGGACAGAGCTACGGAACCTACACAAACAAAGTGATTAAAAGCGGGGGGGAGAAGGCCGTGGGATAACCTGACAGCAGTAAGGATGAAACAGTGCCACTCGGGCACACCCAGTGCTGGCACCGCCTTTCAGAGGGTGAGTCACTAAGATGCCTGGAAAAGGTGTCTGACACCTGAAACTGTTTTCTTACAGAAGGTAATGTGGGGTTGTTTTTGAATGGGGATATTACAGACAGCTTAGTTTACCACTCTGTGTTGTGGTACAATATTGAAATAAAGGTTTTGTTTGACCTACGATAGATGGATGGGTCTTCTAAGGGTAGTCACCAAAGTTGTGCTTTACCAGGAAATTCATGAAACAGTCACGGCTCATACTAACTTCGTAAAAAGAGCAAACTATAGATTGCTTTTAAAAGACCTAAAGTTTTAATATATGCTTTTAGTAACTGATAGGAGAAAGTATCTATGAGTAGTTCAGCTAGGAAAATATATGCAAAAGCACTATCTTAATGCCAGGGAAACAAGTCCTCTTACTCCCAAACTATTTAAGGGGTGTATTTTTGGTGGTGGTGCTGTTGTTGTTGTTGTTGTTGTTGTTGTTTTTTAATGCTTACAGATTTCAAAACACAGTCCATAATCTGAATGATTTATTTCTAAAGCAGTTTGTGTTGACCATTAAATGCAAAAACTAAAATGATCACTGTGACACTCAAGGAGCATTTTCTCACTAGTAAACAAAAGACAAACTAAAAATTCCACTACAATGTGACACATGTTAAAACATATATACATATACACATATACATATATGTATACATATATACATACATATGCATATACATATATATACATGTACACACATATGCACATATATGTATATATGTACGTATGTATATGTACACACACACACACACATGCAATGGAAGCAAAGAGGCTGGAGTTCAGGGGACGTTTCATAGAACTGGGTGACATGTGAGTGGGATCCTTCCACCCCCTCATCCTCCCTCCTTTCTCTACTGCATACTAAAACTTCTTTTTCTATTTAGCAACTTGATGACAAATTTATTTTTCTAATTTTTCATTCTTATCTTACATAATTTACCTCTTGAGACTGAAACTAGCAGAAAAATGTTGCCAGTTGCAGGTATGCTTAGGAGAGTCTCCAGTTGTCTACCATTCTCAGCAGTCACGGTAACAAGCAGCTTAGAAAAAAGTTAACCAAGCTCCCTTTTGCCTTTGGCTCCTCGCTTTCAGCCTCTGTCTGTCTTCAGGGTCAGCAGTCTTCTGTAACCCTACTCAGGCAACGAAGGACTGGATAAGGAACTACAGGATAATCACTCAGCAATTTTGCCAATAAAATAAAAAGGTGGGGTGCAGAAGGAGGTTCTGTCTTGTGTCACTGCTTTTACTGTGAAAAGTTACTACCGAATCCTGCCATTGTTAGGGTCATCTTTCTGCTCTCACATATATTGAGATGCTACTAATTCTATGGAGCTTGGCTACAAATAGCTAAAATATTCTGGTGTATATAACTACCATCTGTGCATTTGCATCAAAATGCCTTTGCACACCTCCTAAAACGGTAGCCGGAACTTTGTATTGCAAACTTGTCTACTTGACTTTGAGATGCTTTCCAAAAATGATGGTGAAATATACATAGTATATTTTGGCTGTTAAAAAAAAAGAATAGAAAAAGACCAAATTTAATAGTACAGAACCTATTTTGTTTTTAATGAGTGAGTAGTGGTTACTATTTCACTTCACCAATATTGTCATTTCTGAAATCTTTGTTGACATTATTATCTTCTTTTGCTAATCTGTATAATCTCAATCTAGGTAACAGACTTTGAATGAACTAAAGCCTTAGGAACACCACAAATCTGGCTTGAAGGCCCGTATCTATATTAAGGGGATCTAAGGAAGTCACAGTGAATACACAAGCTACCACCCACCCACTCTCTTCCTTGGGAGTCTTCGCCCAATCATATCCACTTTTCTCAACCCCTGACATTAGGTACTTGCTGGTACAAAGTGATACTCATTTATAACAAAAAGGCAGAAGTTATTATATAGATCTCAGGTAATGCCCTCATATTTTCCCACCTTTTAGTTGTGAGGGGAGAGGGGGGATATTTGACATCAAGTTTCTTTTTCTTCTGGAAAGAGAACTCTTATTCTGTGAAGAATTCTATTATGAAGTAATTTTTTTTTAAAGTTCATTTATTTATTTATTTTGAGAGAGAGAACACACGTGAGTGGGGGAGGAACAGAGAGGGAGGGAGAGAGAGAGAATCCAAAGCAGGGTCTGCACTGTCAGTGCCGAACCCGATGTGGGGCTTGAACTCATGAACTGTGAGATCGTGACCTGAGCCAAAATCAAGAGTCTGACACTTACCTGACTGAGCCACCCAGGCACCCCTGAAGTACTTGGTTTTAAACAAACGTCTTTAAACAGGCCAATAGCCAGCTGTTTCCTGAACCCCCAGTACACCTTACTTCCCTTCCCCCTTTGATAGTTAAATCTTTGCAACTCATGCTTAAACCTGATCTCTACTGCCACCTGCTGTCGCAGTTCTGTGTGCTCATGAAGGTGCACCAATCTGCCCCAATGTTATTCCTGCTGGACTTTCACTCCAGCATGAAGACCAAGGCAGTTCACTATTAACAGATCTGGAAAATAAAACTCAGCTGTATCTTCAGTAAGGTATAACATTACAGCTATCCTACTTACTATAATGACAAATAATCCCAAATTTCTCAAATAGAAAAACTTTCCAAAAAAGCAATTTTAACTTTAAAATATTTCCTCTTCCTAAGAAGAACAGTAACATAAATTTTTTTTTTTAACGTTTATTTATTTTTGAGACCGAGAGAGGCAGAGCACGAATGGGGGAGGGTCAGAGAGAGAGGGAGACACAGAATCGGAAACAGGCTCCAGGCTCCGAGCTGTCAGCACAGAGCTGGACATGGGGCTCGAACTCATGGGCCGCGAGATCATGACCTGAGCCAAAGTCAGGCGCTTAACCGACTGAGCCACCCAGGCGCCCCAGAAGAACGGTAATATAAAGTACAACCACAAAATGTTAAAATGTCACTTTTAAAACAGAAAAAATCCTTAAGAACAAATGGGTATGGTCATGCAATTTTTGGTTTAAAATTTTATATTAGAAGCAACGGTACGTGGTTACGAAATTTAAATACTTTGTAAGTCAGAACATAGAAGAAACTTCAACCCAAGATTTCCTTCTTTCTTTCTTTCTTTTTTAAATTTTAATTCTTTAGAGAGAGAGAGAGCAGGGGAGGGGGCAGAGAGAATCCCAAGCGGGCTCCACACTCACCCCAGGGCCCGACCCAGGGCTCAAACCCACAAACCATGAGACCATAACTTGAGCCGAAATCAAGAGTCAGATGCTTAACTGACTGCTACCAGCTTCTCGAGATTTCTTAATGCTCTTCGAGATTTCTTAAATGTAGGCAAAAAATGTAGTTTCCCCAAGTTTTTGAGTGCGACACAAAAAAGCTGACTACCTAAGTACCCCACTTGTCCTCCACCGTTTTCTGAATACTCACCTATACCACTGGACTGCCAAATTCTTGTCCTAAATCACAACTAACAAAGATCTGTGAGACATGCTAACTAGGTCTCTGCCCTTTATTATTTACTTTGACCTCAAAGCCCTTCTCTTTCTAGCAAATTCTAACAAAGATGCCAACACCTACTTCTGAACATGAACTCCTCTGTAAAGCTTCCCTGCACATTCTGCTGCTCCCACCTTGTCTCAAGGATCCTGTGAATTGAATACTGTGTGTATTTTTATTATGGAAGTTCTCACACGACATCATAATAACTTGTTTACCACACAGGATAGGCAACTCAATTTATTTGTGGAGAAGTAAATAAATCAAAGAATACTCTGATGCCAGACTGGAGATTCTGTTCAAAATTAAAGGATACAAAACTTGATCCTTTTTTCTGAAAAGTATAAATATTAGTAATATAAATAATTAGAATACATATAAGTAAGGCAAGTAAAATATTACTCCCTTGCTCAGTTATCTAAAGTGTAATAGACACAATAAAAATACACATTTAGGGTAATGAAGATATTCTGAGATTAGACAGTGTTGATGACTGCACATCTTTGTATGTGGCTAATACACCACAAACCACTCAACTGTGTATTTTAAAAGAGGGCATGTCATGGTATTTGAATTATATCTCAATTAAAAAATATACACATTTTATCTAAAACCAGGCTGGTCTAGGGGCGCCCGGGTGGCTCAGTCAGTTAAGCGTTTGACTCTTGATTTGGGCTCAGGTCATGATCTCAGAGTTTGTGAGACTGAGTCCTGCATCGGGCTCCATGCTGACACGCTGACATCGTGGAGCCTGCTTGGGATTCTCTCCTTCATTCTCTCTCCATCCCTCCCCCTGCTTGTGCATGCACTCTCTCTCAAAATAAGTAAATAAACTTGACAAAATAAATAAAACCAGGCTGATCTAACACAGAGCAAAATTTAAAGGAACTAGTCTGTAGAAAGCCTAACATACTACTGCTATTTAGCAGAAATGACAAGGAAAGAAAAACCAAAGGCTAAGTAATTTCAAACCTTTTTCCTCAACATTCCATTTCAAAACATTTGGGATTTGTATGCAGCAATTTAAAAACTGCTCGACAAATTAGCTACACCAAGCAAGACATGAGATACTATTATTATTATCTGTACATGTTCTTATTAAAGAAACATTAATCTATTATGTCTGTAATTTAATAAAATCTCAGACCAAAAGGACTTAATTAGAATACTTGGATTCATGTGGGTTTTAATAGCTCTCCATAAAAAATCACTTCACTGAAATTCAAAATTATATCTTCAATGAACTGTTTCTGAAAGAATCTAGTAAGTTGGCACAGGCATTTCTTTTTTAAACAGAAAACTATCTTTTGGAGGGGAAATTATAATTAGCACTGTAAATTTTATTTATCATCCATTGAGCTCATTAAATCCACTCAACTAGGGGGCGCCTGGGTGGTCAGTCAGTTTAACGTCCGACTTCAGCTCAAGTCATGATCTCGTGGTTTGTGAGATCCTAAAGCCCTGCTTTAGGCTGTGTGCTGACAGCTCGGAGCCTGGAGCCTGCTTCCGATTCTGTGTCTCCCTCTCTCTCTGCCCTCCCAACCCCCCAAATAAACATTAAAAAATTAAAAAAAAAAAAAAAAAAAAAACCACTCAAGAAGCAACGGTACGTGCTAAAATGACATCAAACATGCTATTCACTGACAAAATGTCAGTCAACATAGCACTAAAGTTTAATGCTATGTGACCTAATCTGTAATCAATATATAGTGGTTTTATATATCCCCCAATCCTTTTAAGCTCAAACAAGTCTCTGTTTTAATCACCTGTTCCAGGAAACATATTTTGGTAATTTTTCATTTGTCATAAAAGCACCTTCTTTCGGCCTAGTCTCCTAGTGAATTAAAATCCTATATAAGTAGCTATACTGCACGACTCCAAAACTGGAACTTCGTTTTTTTAATGTTTATTTATTTATTTTGAGAGAGAGACAGCACGAGAAGGGAAGAGGGGCAAAGGGAGAGAGAGACTCCCAAGCAGGTTCCGCACTGTCAGCAAAGAGCCGGACACGGGGCTCGATCCCATGAACTGTGAGATCATGACCTGAACTGAATTCAAGAGTAGGTTGCTCAACCGACTGAGCCACCCAGGTGCCCCCGGAATTCTGTTTAAATGCCAGAAAGGATTGTGCCATTACCTCTTCTCTTTTTAAGTTAGTGTGTAATAAATTTAAGTAAATATTATGACTTCTGCCTCTCTTCTCACTTTCTTAAACACTGCTATAGAAGAATGAATTCTGACAACTTACAAAATGACACAGACACCACAAGAAGCTGCAAGATAACAAAACCCAAATTTTTACAGGAGACTGAAAAGGATATTTCTCTTTCCACTAAAGGAAATGAGACTGGGAAATCTACAAAATTAATAACAAACATACTTATAAAATAATCAGGTGATCTCCACTCTATCCTCTTGGTAAGCTAAACAGAAGATTCTTCTATTGCAACAAAGTAAATTAACCCAGCACAAAATGTAATGCTTGTTGCGCTGTTGGCCTCATAGAACATAAGAAAAATCTCCAAGAATACCAAATGAGAAGAAAAAATGAGGCTGACCATAACAGGCATGGTTGCTCAGAGGGTAAATGCACCGAGCCATGGCCTCAAGGCCAAGTAGGGACCGCAGGAAAGGTATTAGGAACACACCTGAATTCCTGGCAAAGCAAATTCAGAGCTTCTCAAGGAAATCATCTTCCAATTAGGTTCCAAGTTCAACCACAGAGAAAGATGAACAAAATATAAATTTTATAATTAACCAGATGAATTCTAGAAAAAAAATCTGCTTTTCCCAAAATCACATTAAGTTTATAAATCAACAGGCAAGCGTGCAAGGAGCACTGTAAAACAAGAGTAATGAAGGAGTAGCCCTACCAGATATCAAATATAATAATTAAAAGTATCACAATGGCAGATAAACAGAAACATCAATGATACAAAATGGAAAATCAGACCAGATCTAAGTACACGTATCTCCAGAATATACTAAGTGGAAAAAAGCATGACAGGGAACAGTATGTGGTATGCCACTATTTATTTTTTATTGGGGGGGGGGGGGGGCGGGAGAGACATGTATTTGCTTGTATACACATAATATATTTGTGGGAGAAACCAAAGACACTGATGTTGGCATTTATTTCCCTGAAGATTCTTTATACCAATTTTGGTACCAAAACAACTATTTCTTTTTTTTTAAGTTTATTTATTTTGAGAGTGAGTGGGGGAGGGGCAGAGAGAGGGAGAGAATCCCAAGTAGGCTCAGTGCTGTCAGTGCAGATCCTGATATAGGGCTCGATCCCACAAACTGTGAGATCATGACCTGAGCTGAAATCAAGAGTTGGATGCTTAACCACTGAGCCACCCAGGCACCCCCCAAAACAACTAGTTCTTATATGGTGGTATTATTTTCCAAGTGTAAATGTAAACCTGAAAATACATTCAATATATAGATCAGTTTTCTTCATTTTGGTTGAGAAATGGTTATTCTGCTTAATCAGTTATCACAGATAGTATGGGGGTGGGGGGGTGGGGAGGGGAGGAGTCACCAGATGGCCCAGAAGGGGATTCCAAAATAGATTTACTCAGAGGGGGTAATGATGGTAACAGTATTTCATTGTTTCCTTTTTTTTGTCTTTTAAACTGTGAATCGTACAGTCCATTACCTAATCAAATAATATTTGCTGGTCCAATATCCACACTCTTACACAGGACATTTTTTATCCAGCTTCCCATGACCAAAATACCCCTTGCTATCTTAATTAGTTTCTGAATTCAGAGAGCAAGTTCAGGGTGAGGAGGATACGTGAAAATCTCTCAGACCTAAACACAGAAGCTAAAATGATAAAACCCTGAAAAAGACAGAGGAAGATCTTCAATACACTGGACTTGACAACAATTTCTTGGAAAGGACACCAAAAGCACAGGCAATAAAAGAAAACACAGACAAACCAGAGTTCATCAAAACTGAAAACGTGTGTGTGTCATAGGACACTGTCGAGAGTGACAAGACAGCCCACAGAATGGGAGTCAATATTGCCCAGTCTTAATTGCAGAATGTATAAAGAACCCTGAAAACTCAGCAACAAAAAAGCAGCACAATTCAAAACGTGCTGTACCAATTTCCACCAGCCATGTACCAGAGTGCTTGATTCTCCTAGATTCCTGCCAACTCTGAATCAGTAGTAGCAGTGGCAGAATGAAATTGCTCAGTTTGGCCAAAACGGAATACACAAGGTAAGTCTCAGAATTAATTAAAAACAAACCAAGTCCACAGCACGATATGTCAATTATACCTTAAAAATATGTATTAAATTAAAAAACTCTATTGAATAAATACATTAAAAATACATTAAATAAAAACAAAATTAGGACCCTTACGGTCTGCACTAAACTTTAAATAAAAGGCATTACAGCATCATCCTCTAATATTTTCTCAAAAGAATGAACTAAACTTCAAACCCCAGTTATTAATGTGCCAGTTCCTAAACAGGGAATTGACATTTTTAAAAACTAAGTGACATATTTGAATCCCTCTAAATAACAGAGTCCATGAGTAAACTACCAGAAATTTAACAATATGTCACACATTCAAGAAAAGGGAAAATTTCACTCACGGAACCGAACTTGGGTTTTGCTTCTAAAAATGACATGAACAGTTACAAAATTACATAAACAGTTAACAACCATTCAGGACTAATCATGACGGCAAGAAACTTATTTTTTCCGAGGGTCTTGTTTTTGCTCTCTGAACACTGATGAAATTCTTTTAAGAGATAAAATACATGATCTATATTTGTTTTTACTAGAAATGTAAGGCCTGATATTTGCTTTATAAGCAGCACTGACAAAAACTCAACTACTTTTGAAGAATCAAGGGGTAAATGTTTTGGTTGTGTTTGGTAAAGCCTTGCTTTAAAAAAAAATAAAACAAAGCCCTCAAGCTTTCTTAAGACTACCAAAGATCTCATAAAAGTCCATTCCCTCCTTGGCCAAGGATGCCTCATCTTTTCGGAGTCACGAACGGTCTACGAAGCTGGCAAGAGCTACGTAAAAATGCACCCAGACACACACAAAATTCTGCACAGACTGTCGCGTTGTGAGGGCAGTGACACACACCCGACACACCCTCCCAGGGATCAAGGGTTGTGAACTCCTACATTAGGCTATAAAAAGGAAAAGAGAATATTCCCAAGAACTATCACATGCTAGATACTTTATATAAATTCAATTCTTTATATAATCATTTAAGCTAGGCATTCATAATCCCACATTATAATTGAGAAGACCAAGGCTGAGTAAGAGAAAGCCAACTGCCTGTGTATAGTTTTTAAGCCAGGATTAAAATTAGGTTCTGAGTTCATAACCCATGCTCCTTCCACTACTTCCGAAGAACTAATTCAGAGGCTACGAATATATTCAACATCCTATGCTCAAGTAACTGTTGGAAAAATAAACACCTACCCTTCACTAGCAGCTCTGCTACCTTCCCTCAGAAACCACAGACTATATTCTACTACAAATAAGATCTGTGGATATAAACTACCCGTATGTTGAGAGTAAACACATACTGTGGGTGAAGTCACCTCAGTACAAAACCTCATCATTAGCATGTACTGTGAAACAAAACAAAACAAACTATAGAAAGATTACTCAAGACAATCATCCCGGGGACTTTTACAAGTCAGCTGCACCAGATAAACTCTAACACTGTTTCAAATAAAAAGGTCTAGATAAAAATCTTCTTCAATCAACCTTATGAAAATCCTTGAGGTCAAAAGGAACAGATAATATCTTCATTTCAGAGATGAGAAAAATAAGGCTCAGGATAGGTTAATCAACTTAGCTAAGATTCATCCGGTTCATTTTTTTTTTTTTTTCAAGAATTGGTACAATACCCATTTTTTTCCTGGCTTATAATCTTAACTCATTCACAGTTGATTTTATCAACAAAATATCCCAAGCTACCTTATATGTCTGTGATCTTCGAAGAATACATAGCAACTATTAAAAACTTCTGGATGCCATAGCAATTCGGAGAAGAACAAAAAGCCTGAATCATTATGGCTTCTGGTAACATGCAGGAAGCATGTGAATTTGATGTTAAGAAATTAACAGTGAAAATCAAGTTATTTCACACAGTCAGGATTATTCCAAAATCTTAAACCAATTCTTTCTACCTAGATCTATTGTTTTACTTACGTATGCATAACATTTAAATATGCACGTGGGCATATAGGTAGGTAGTATTGTAATCATTTAGCAGCACTGAACCTCGATTCCTTCCCTGTTAATCTGTCTATAGTCACACTGCTAGAAAAACAGGAAGGCAAGATTCAAATCTAGGTTTCCTAAACGCAAGCCCAATACACTTTCCAGTAAGCCCTGCAGGAGTAACGGTATGGGTGCGCCCAATTTACAACATTTGCCTACGAATACAAACAGTTACGCTATCATTCACGTCCCTAACAAGTCTCGCAGCCTGTTTTAGTCAAGCAAAACAGACTATTTGGGAATAACACTAGAGATGGAAATCAAACTTCCTGGGACACGTGTGTGAAGGGTGGAGGAATCCAGGGCTAGCCGCAGACCACGGATGGCTGGGAGCGGTACTCACCCGTTTTGAAGGACAGTGCTCGTTCTTCTCATCAGTCATCTTCCCACTTTTAAGTGCTTTCCTCGGGTGCTTGATGGTTGTTTTTATGGCAGGTCGACACACATAGTTCTCCAAGTTCTTTGGAGGTTTTTTAGTTCTCTTAGCCTGAAGGCCAATTTTCAATTTCAAGTTTCCCTCTGAAAAGTTTGTTTCTTTCACTGAAAACTGTTGCTGTGCATCAGTCAAACCATCCTCTTTCCCTGCTTCACTGTTTCTTTCCCGATTCCACTTGCGAAGGTCCTCTTCCTCTTTCGCGTTGTTCTCTGGCTCTCCTTCTCTCTTGCTGACCACTGTGCCAGTACCGACGGCAGAGGGACTCTTCCTTGAAAATCCTTCGGAGTCAGAACCCAATCCTAACATAGCAGTATTTCTAGGGTCCATCACAAGTGTATGTTATTGCCAAGGAAGCTTATGAAAAGTTTACAGAACTGTGTTCCATAAAAAACAGGGATCTCCAAAACTTGCAACCAGCATCTCTTTCTCTGCAGGACAGACCACAACAAAAATTCATCAGAACAGAGGCAACTATCAACTAACGTGAAAAATGGGTAAAAGGGGAGGGGGGAGGGGGGAGGGGGGACGAGGAGGTCAGGAAGAAGCCCAAGTCACAATTAAGACTAACCAAAATGCAGTGCCAAATACATGTAAACTGATTTATAAGTTTAAAATGTTAGAAGAAGCTTATTATTCCACAGGTATCACATACAAGCTATTGTGCTACACGTCGTGGTCTGAGTGCTCCGACCTTTTGTAAGGTTTTAGGCTTTGCAAAGGGTCAGGACTCTTAGGTTGGAATTATCTTTGCTGCTGGTGTACAATTCAGCTCTGAATTCATTCACTCCTTCATTCATTCAAAATATTTCTGAGCTCCTATCATGTGCCAGGCATTGTGCAATAACCTGGAAATACAGTGCTCAGGAGAACAGATCCAGCTCCTAAATTTACAGGCCTTATACTCTAGTGACAAAGACAAACATTAAACAAACAATGATACAAATGATTTATAACAATTGTTATAAAAACTTTGAGGGGCGCCTGGGTGGCGCAGTCGGTTAAGCGTCCGACTTCGGCCAGGTCACGATCTCGCGGTCCATGAGTTCGAGCCCCGCGTCAGGCTCTGGGCCGATGGCTCGGAGCCTGGAGCCTGTTTCCGATTCTGTGTCTCCCTCTCTCTCTGCCCCTCCCCCGTTCATGCTCTGTCTCTCTCTGTCCCAAAAATAAAAAAAAATAAAAAAAATAAAAAAAACTTTGAAAACCAGATAGTTAACTTTACAAGTTTTCCCATTAGCAAACAGTCAGGTGGCATGCCTTAATTCCCCAAACCCATAAAATATTTTTTCCAAATGCATAAAATGTTCAAATCAGCATGCCAAATTATTATTTTACAACAGATGTACACCTTACCTGAGAATCTGAATAGTCTACCCAGGGCAACCCCCTTCTCAGAAATAGTGAGCCTCAGGGAACCAGATTACCATACAACCAGAAGGCTAATGAATACAAAGCCAAAACAATTCACTACTTTTGAGGATTGACAGACTACATATAAGCACACAGCCAACTCAAGATCCAGAACAAGTATCTGAAAAAGAGAACACCCTATTCATTAGAACATTCCATTGATAAAGTAGAGTATTTCACAGTTTAAACTAGGTGCTTAAGACTTTTCTTTCCAACAAGATTGTAAGATTCTCAAGGATGAAGATCACAGAACAATTTGACAACTCCTACCAGAAATGCAAGTCAAATGCACAGCCCAGTGCCTGAGAACACAGCAAGGGTTCAAAAGAAGGTGCCAACAATTAATTACCACTAGTAACAGCAGGAGCACAACATTTTCAGCACTCAACAAATACTGGCCGACTGACTGACCTCTTCAGTTTGTTCCCACTCTCTTCATTCACAAAAGTGGCTGCAAGGGGAACCTTCCAATCAGCTCCCTCGGACAATTTTTGCAGTCTACCACCTCAAAGATGAACACTTCACAAGAGCTTCGAGACCTTTCATCATCGGGCTCTAACTATTCAAACTTGCTTATCCCAGTGATTGAGTCCACGCAGTTTTCCTTCCTGTCCCTAATAAGTCATGATCATTTCTGTTTCTGTGCCCTGTGCTTGCTTTCCCTCTAGAAGTACAAAGTGCTATCTTTGTACCTATCAGACCTGATCTGGATCCACTTTGGCCTTAATCACCACAAGTTTTGTGAATCGTCATACATTTCAATGCGGAAGTATTAATGTGCCTGATTAAGGAGCACCACTCTAAACATCACAGTGGAAGTAAGCCAATCTACAATATCTTACTCAAAGCAAAAAACAAACTTTTGGATGATGGTTTGTGGACTTAATGTTCTCACACCTACATTTAAGCCTGCACGGACCTGATCCTTCCCTGAATACCTATTATCAGTATGGGATCACACTTTGAATAACTGGCTTTTTTTTTTTTTTTTTTTCTTGCTGAACATTTGTCAACTCCACCCTCGAACAGGCTAGAGTAACGGCGTAAGCTTTATGAGGGCAGGGACCCCTTCTGGCTTGTTCCCCACTATATCCCCAGCACTTGGCACAATGTATAGCACATATTTCAGTACCCAATAAATAGGTGAATGGATGAATGAATTTTAAGGCCCCTATAGCTTCTAACATAATGTCTGGTATGTAGAAAATGCTTCCCCTTTTTTTATAGGAATTCGTCTTGTGTTGTATCAACAATCCTATATATGACTTTGTTCTTATATGTTTATTATATGTGTTCCACAGAGGTGGATTTCTATATACGCTTACTACAATATCCAGCATGAGCAACAGCTTCAAAATCACATCTTAACCTCTTCTGTCTCTGTGCCGTCCAAGCTGGTGTAAGGAAAACAATCATGCTCACTGACCTCACTTTACACTCCTAAGCACCAACCTCAACTGGACCCTCGGTGTAGCAAACCCGCTTCCCAAACCCAGCATCTCCTACACAGCGTCTTCAAGTCCTCTCCACCCTCACGGACTGTGCCTCCACTCTGATGATGGCAGTGGAAACAATCAGAAGAAAACTGCTACGAGGTCCCCCCAGACTGCATACCTTCGCACCTCCTGTGTCTGCTCCCACAAAGAGTCTGCCTTCCCTCCTATCATAATATACTTCCAACCCCTCCACTTGAGCACAAAATCCCACTCTCGCTGCCTTCTCAAGAGCACTATTCAGGCAACTATCCTCTTTCCCCTTGCATCATCTACACCTCACACTCCTCTGGCCGATGCCCATCAGCATGAAAACATACTACAGTATTTCTCATCTAAGAAATCTGCTCTTGACCCCGTATCCTCTACCAGCTTCCCATGTCTCTGTTCCCCCTTACAACTTTTTCAAAGGGCAGTCCAGACTCCCCACCTCCAGATCCTCCACTTTTCTCTGCAGTGCGCTGATCACACTTTCACCACTACCTCTCCACAGAAAACGCTGGTCAGGGTCACCACTGTGCTCCATGCTAAGTACACCCATCGGGTGTACTTAGGACCCTAGTCCTCTACTTGACCTAGCAACAGAAGGTGACTTTCGGGACCCCTCTCTGGATTCAACCTCAGTCTCCTTTGTCAGTTTTTTCTTTTCTCCCTGAACCTTAAACACTGGAGCATCCCAGGGCATACTCTTCCCTTCTCTATCTACACCCACCTGCTAAATGAGCAAATCCAATCTTTTGGTTTTAAATTATATCTAACACTATTGATTAATGGATCTTTTTTTTTTTTTTTTTGAAGTTTTTATTTCTTACAGAGAGAGAGGAGAGAGGAGCCAAGCAGGCTCCACGTTGACAGTGGGGAGGCTCAAAACCAGGAACTTTAAGATCATGACCTGAGCCAAAATCAAGAGTCGGACACTTAAGCAACCGAGCCACCCAGGTGTCCCAATTCACAAATTTCTATCTCCAGAGAGAGGCCAGCTGAGAAGACTGCCTCAAACTCCAGACTCCTGTATCTAAATGCCTACCTGACACATTGCCTGCATGTCTAACGGGTGCTGCAAGCTCAGGTGTCTAAAATCAATTTACCTTCACCCTCACTCCCCCTCCATCTGTCTTTCCCACTCTTCCTCATCTCAATAAACAACTCCAGCTGGAAATATTTGGACTCAAAATTCCTAATGATCCTTGCTTCCTTTTGCTAATGCCCCACATGTCCATTCAGTTGGCAAAGTCTTTTTTACCTCCGAAATACGTGTGGAATCCATTTCTCATCAATTTGACAGCTACCAATCAGATCCAAGTGATACCTGACCTGGACTCTTGCAAATGTCATCTAACTGGCTCCATTCCTCAGCCCTTTGTAACTCTCCACAGTCTTCTCAACTCAGCAGCAGGGTGATCCTTTTAATCAGATCATGTCACTCCCCTCCCAAGGGCTTCCCGTATCACTCCAAGTGGAACCAAAGTCCTTACAATGGTCTAAAGGCCCCATTTACTCTGCCAGATAAACCCCTCAGCTTCTTTTCCATCTCTTACCAACCTCCCCACGTAGTTCTGAGAAGGGGGTCAGGGGCACAGGCCTCCTCCTTCTGTTTCTCAAAAACAAACTCGAACTACGCCTTTGGGAGGGCCTTGCATGTATCGTTCGGTCTGACCAGAACACTCTTTCCCACGATAACTGCACACCTTGCTTCATGGCTTTGCCTAAATGTCACCTTATAGAGCAGGCGCTCCCCGACAATCCTTTATGAACACACCCACTGTCCTCTTCTGACATTCTGTCCTGTTTTATTTTTTCTCCACCACTCTTCTCACCGCCTGGTGTACAACGCATTTCTTTACTGTTGATATCTTTCCATGGGAATGTCAAGTCCACCAGGAAACAGATTTTTGTCAGTTTAGTTCAATGTAATGTCCTACACCTAGAACTGTACCTGGCATATAGGAGGTGTTCCATAAATATTTGAATTAATTGCATGTCTTATATAGGATGTATCTTATTGGCTTTAATTTGTTCCTTTTCTAGTTCTCTTCCCCACTTCCTTCTTCTCCTTTTTAAATTTTTTTAATGTTTATTTATTTTGGGGGGGAGGGGCAGAGAGAGAGGGAGACAGAGGATCCCAAGCAGGCTCCAGGCTCTGAGCTGTCAGCGCAGAGCTCGACATGGGGCTCGATCCCACAAATCGTGAGGTCACGACCTGAGCTGAAATCAAGAACTGGAGGCTTCACTGGCTGAGCCACCCAGGCACCCATGTTGTTGCTGTTTAAGTCTTCTTGTTTCTTAATCTTTAATACCCATCCTGGGTTTCATGTTACTAGTGAACTGACAGACTTGCTATGTATGTTTTTGGTTAGTTATGAAACCAAATCTGTTCTAGAATAAAAACAAATAATGTACACAAAACAACTGTGTTTATATTCACTACTCACAAGTACACACATTTAAAAATTTCCCTATAATTGTTCTTTATAATGAAAGAACTCCAGAAGTCTTAATATGTATTTATAAATGTGAGGCAGAATTTCAGTGTTTCTTCCAAACAACTCAAAAGCATTTCTTACCAGCACTTAATTCATTTTTAACACATTCCAGAGAAGGGTTTGGAGAGCATGATTCTCTTCATTTTAAAACGGAAAAACTGAATCCAAGTGACACAGATTATATAAACAGCAGAATATCAACTAAGCTAAAAAAGGACTTGAAAACAATGATCACTACCCTAGAAATGTATGTAAGAACAGAGAAATACTGTTTCCCTCACTTGATCAAAGAGAAAAAGAATAGCATGCCTAAGGGCATATTCTGTGAATCCACTTAGGCAGTGAGCCTGGAAAAGCATGATTGGCAAACCCTATACACCAAATTTAAGTGTTTCTAGTAAAGATAGATCCAAATTCTGAAGATACTTCGCAGCAAAGAATGTTTTTTATCGGCTAAATGTAAACTGCTTAAAAACCAGTCCCTACAGAATGCTGATTTTAAACTTTCAAAGCAGTGTTCTTGGTGAATGATACTCTGTCGCAAAGATTTTGGAAAGGTATTTACACAATCTAGGTTCTCCATCCAGGGGCAAGGATGCCATGTTGTCACACAATATACTCTGGTTCACACTACAATGTATTAATAGAGAAACACAGAACTAATAAGGCTGCTAGAACCTCTTCACTCTAAGAGGCAAATTCAACGTTCACATCACATGCAAATTTGGGATTGAAAGTATGTCTTCAAATCACTGAGACCATCCAGAACAGTCTAGTCCAAATTCAAGGGAAGCTAACACTAAATCTATAGCATGAAGCTCTTTTGCCTCAATCATTTTAGCTGTGAACAAACTTTTTAGAAGATTGCTAATTATATTAATAGGATATAAACATTCTATCAACACAAAGTATGATAATCTAACAGCATGTCAGATACCTATAAATTTACAAAGTAAATCACATTTCACAGTGATTTATGAATGTCCTATTGCTGTACATTCTGCAATATGACAATACCCAGGCAAGCAAAACAGATACAAAATTTCCACACAGGAACTAATCAAACTTGTTTTTACCACCACACCCTATTCCCTCTATAAAGTGACCAGTGCCTACTCACCCACACCCCCCATACTAATCTCACATCCAAGTAACAAACAATGGATCCGACAAAAATACACAAATTCACTGTTAATACAATGCTCTGGTCTGTGAGATACTACACCATTAGGGAAAACAATTCCACTAAGTTTGGAGACTGTCTTATGTAGATACCTTGTCTATCATGAGAGCCGGAAGGGAATCGACACACTTTGATAAACACTATTTAGCAAGGCAATATAAAACCAACTACGCAGTTTCTAAATACTACAAATATTGAGTCCTTACAGTGTATTCAGCACTAGTTACATAAAAAAATTTACCAAGCTCTTAACACATGAGAAGTCCTGTGCTAATGTGCTATATAGATGATCTCGTGTAAGCCTCGCCATGAGGTAGTTACTATTATTATTCCCTTTTCAGGGATGAAAAAACAAGCTAACAACCAATAAAAGGTTGAACCCAGGTCTGTCTGACTCCTCTTAAATACCAAGTTATGCTGCCTCCCAAAGATCATTTTTGTTCCTGCCCTGACTACCCCTCTCTGCTACACCTGGCATATACTTGGTGTGTGAAATCCCCTCTTATCTTCCATGGTCACACATTCCAGGGGCTCTCCATCTACCTCTGTGATCATTATACCACTTTCTTTATGGATTCATCAATCTTAACCTATCCCTTCATTCAATATTTAGAGAACCTCAAAATAGGTTTTGGGAATTGTGACACCCACCGTAGATACGGTTGTAAGTAATATGATACGGTCCTAGGTCTCGTGAACTTTACATTTTGGAGGGGGAGGCAGATAAATGACTAATTATGCAATAACAACTTATGATAAATGTGAAGGTACTAACTTTGTGAGCTAGCTTATCAAGGAAACTTGCAGGGACAGGGAATATAATGTTAGAAAAACAGCTAACTTTAATCTGAAACCCAATCTACTTGCCTGAAATAGCCAGGCAAAATGTGGAGGTAAGTATGTTCCCAAATTAGAGAACAGTATGTGTAAAAAATCCCTGAGATTTGTAAAGATTAACAGCAGATACACCAAAGGGGGTGACAGCACAAAACAAAAATGGAAAGATAAATGAAAATAGCTTGCAAAGAGCCTTGTTGGGCTATATTAAGGATTTGGAATCCAAAAAGAAACTCTAAGCAGGAGAGTAACAAGATAAATTTACATTTTAAGAAAACCTCTCCGCCTGCTGTGGAAGAAAGATTAGAAAGACAGCAAAAGTTGATTCTGGAACACCAGTTATTAGAGAGGTAGCACTGAAAATTAAAAAAAAAAAAAAAAAAAAAAAAAATGGATGCATTGAGACATACTGCAGAGGTGTTAACGGATTTGATTTGTTCACCAGAGGCAGGAACAGAGGGAGAGAAGTGAAGACTGAAGCAAGTGGTGGTACCACTGAGACATCCCATCGCAAATACTTACCGAGTGCCCATCGTGGACAAGAACTGGGGGTAGGGCAGGGCACAAAACACAAAAACCCCTGCCCTCATGGGGCTGACATCACAGAAGTTGTTTGCCAGGATGAGACAGAAAGAGGATATTAAGAGTTCAATGAGAATGTTAAATGTCAGATGTCTGGGACACGCTGAAGTGGAAAGGCCAAGCTGCCAGCCCCGAATGCCCGCACGGGACACCTACGGAGAGAGTCAGTAGGACAACGCTATATAAATATATAATGGAGTTTTAGAAAAAAACGTTTTTAACTTGGGAAGAAAGGTAATTTATCTGAACTCTCTCTAAAATGTAAGAATAACTTTTCTTTCTTTTTAGGTAAGTACACTTACCTGAAATTACCGCATTAGCTCAAAATAAGTAAAGTCTAGTTTGTCTCATCTGTGATCATGTCTTCTCTGTGGTCTTTATCAAACACACTTAGAGACTGTAATCACTGCTCTGTTTCTCAACAGTAAAAAAACAGATATAAATGAACTATAGAAGATTTAAAAAAATTACAGCACACTATGTATCTTTCTCCTGGCTTTCATGCTCTTACAATGCTTATAGATGACCGGCCTATTTCTTAGGACCTACCACCCCAGCTAAGTGAGCACAGTGCCACCAGTGGCTCGTCAGAAACGTGGCAGTCACCCTTGACTCCTCTCACTCTCCTACTCCCAACGCCAACCTGCCACCAAAACTCGTCAGTTCCACATAAATAATGTTTGATCACACCCGGTTCTAAGTCCACTACCGTCCACAACAGCAGATCTGACACAAAGCAGGGCAGCTTCCCACCTTCCCTGCGTATTTAACCTTGTTCCCCCCCATCCCTTCTCTAAGACGTGGCCAGAAATATAACTTTTTTAGAATTTTTATTTATTTTGGGGCACCTGGGTGACTCGGTTGAGCATCTGATTTTGACTCAGGTCATGATCTCACACAGCTTGTGGGTCTGAGCTCGGTGTTGGGCTCTGTGCTGACAGCTCAGAGCCTGGGACCTGCTTCAGATTCTGTGCCTCCCTCTCTCTCTGCCCCTCCCCTGCTCATGCTCTTGGTCTCAAAACTAAATACGCACTCAAAAAAAATTAAAACTTTTAAAATACATTTTTATTTCTTTTGAGAGAGCATGCACATACATGCAAATGCGCAAGTGGTGAAGACGCAGAGAGAGAGACAGGGAGAGGGAGAGAGAGAAATCCTAAGTAATCTCCACACTGTCAGCGCAGAGCCCAACATGGGGATCGATCCCGTGAATCATGAGATCATGACCTGAGCCAAAATCAAGAGTCAGATGCTCAGCCGACTGAGCCACCCAGGCACCCCCAGAAATAGGATTTAAAAATAATCTGATTATGTCATTTCCCTGCTAGACCAAGGGAGATCTTAAGTGCTCGTGTAGCATCTGTAAGTCTCTTAACACTCATCATCCTAGTAAGTTATGTGCTTTTGGTAAGTTACATGCACAATACCCAGATTTTCCACTATAGCATTTGTTCCATGAGAATAAGAATCCTGACTGCTTTATTTCCTGAAATATCCTTAGCAAAGTACCTGGAACATAAAAGGTATTCAATAAATATCTACTGACTGAATAAGCAAACATACGTATTGCTGTATTTTAAGTTACGTATATAGACAATGACTAAAAGACAGCAGAGTGAAAATGAAAATATTAAAGAATTGGCATTTTCTTTAAATATCATATAATCTTATACTGTTATTACGATTTAAAAAATAAACACTGTATATCGCCATATAATTTGCTCTTCAGAAGTAAAAGGGTAAGCAGTATACTAAATGGCTTAAGATATTTTATACTGAATCACTGATATTACATAAATCACTGAAATCACAAAAAGCTAGAACATCTTCATAAAGATAAAATTTGAACTGTGCTCCTAAATAATTTATACACCATAAACAACACTTACAGAGTTGGATAAAGCTTTCTTTACTCAACTACAGAACATTTCATTTAAAAGAGTGTGACAACCACCAATAACTTCTAACTTTCAAAGCACTAATCACCAATAAATCCAGCTATTTTCACACTTATGTACTGTATATAGTTCTTAAATTTCAAGATGCCAGAGATTTAAAAAGGGTTTATGAATCATTGACCACATTTTCAGGAGAAATTTTTTTTTAACCATTACCACAATAAATATAATAATCAACTGTGTTATTTCCTAATTTTGGAAACATTAAACTGGGAGGAAAGAGTGTGTCTCATGAACAAGGAAATACTATATTATAGCAACAAACTAATTCTAGAAAGTCAAACCAGGAAAGTAAAATAGAAGACATAAATTACAAATAGTTAGCCACAAGGGGAAAATACATACAAAAAGCATTCCCAAAGCTAAATCCTGGGGGGAAAAATAATACTATTATACAGATAATCTAATCAAACCTTGCTTAGCTCTTCCTGAGAAGTAGAGTTAACAATGACTCAATTATATAAGCTCAACTCTGTTTTTTTAAAAAAGATGGGATGGGGAGCACTTAGCTGGGTCAGTCGATGGAACACACAACTCGATCTCAGGGTTGGGGTTCAGAGATTACTTAAAAATAAAATCTTTTTTTTTTTTTTTTTTTTTTTTTTTTTTTTTTACGGTGATTCATTTTTGAGAGACTGAGCATGAGTGAAGGAGGGGCAGAGAGACAAGGAAACACAGAATCTGAAGCAGGCTCCAGGCTCCAGGCTGTGAGTAGAGCCCAATGTAGGGCTCGAACCCATGAACCGGGAGATCATGACCTGAGCTGAAGTCATACACTTAACCAACGGAGCCACCCAGGCGCCCCTAGAAATAAAATCTTTAAAAAAAAAAAAAAAAAAAAAAAAAAGTGGGATGGGGCTGTAGTTGCAAGGAATATATAGGGATGGTGATGCCTATCCCTAGAGAATTCTAAAATGGCAACAGGAGGGAAGAAAAAGTTACATCAGATTTTCCCATAAATGAATTGTTACATTTGGACAAGGGTTAGGGGCTGTGAACTCAGGCCAATGCATGTGGTTTTACATTAAACAAAGGAGTCACTTCAAAAGAGCACCATTCATATTGTAAACATCTTCCATTTGTTTTTCATAAAAATTTTCTTCGGAGAAATGAGTAGGAATGTGAGAGGGTGCAGACACTTTGGGAAACAGCCTGGCAGTTCTTCAAAAGGTTAAACAGAGGCACCACATGGGCCAGCAAGTTCACTGCTACGTATATACCCAAGAAAAATGAAAGCATACGTCCACACAAAAACGTGTACACAAATGTTCACAGCAATGTTATCCAGACAATGGAATGTGAGTCATCCATGAAAAAGAATGAAGTGCTGGTACATCCTATGATGCAGACGAACCCTGAAAATTGATGCTAAGTGAAGGAAGCCAGTTCCAAAAGACAACAAATTACAGAATTCCATTTATGTGAAGTGTGCAAAAAAAGGCAAATCCATAGAGACAGAAAGTAGACTAATGGTTACCTAGGGACGGGGGAAAAAGGGAAGGCTGGGATGGAGCGACTGCTAACGGGCACCAAGATCAAATTTTCTAAAATCAGGTGGCGGTAATGGTTGTACAACTATGCGAATATACCAAGAACCACTGAATTGTACACTTTATTATTATTATTTTTTAACGTTTATTTATTTTTGAGACAGAGAGAGACAGAGCATGAACGGGGGACGGGCAGTGAGAGAGGGAGACACAGAACCGGAAGCAGGCTCCAGGCTCTGAGCCATCAGCCCAGAGCCCGACGCGGGGCTCGAACTCACGGACCGCGAGATCGTGACCTGGCTGAAGTCGGACGCTTAACCGACTGAGCCACCCAGGCGCCCCTGAATTGTACACTTTAAATCAGTGACTTGTACAGAACATGAAATATATCTCAATGAAGCCATTTAAAAATTTTCTGGCAGATCAAAATAAGGTATCTCAAGGAAGAGGTTCCTTTCCTATTTTGCATAAAAATGAAATATGGGCTAGAGGCAATCTTGTAAAACTCTTTTCAATCAACAGCTTTCAACATGGCAACAAGCTTATTTATTTGACATATGTTGCTACATGTTGACCTAATTGGCTATTCATATGGAGAAAACAAACTTAGACCCATTATATACAAAAATAATTTCTTCATAGATTTAATAGCTATGTGAAAAATAAAAGTACTTGAAAAATATTTGTGAATATTTCTATAGCCTGTAATAGAGAAGAAAATTTTTTTAAGTTTATTTATTTTGAGAAAGAGAGAGTGCACCCACGCATGGGGGAGGCGCAGAGAGAGGGGAAAAAGAGAATCCCAAGCAGGCTCTGCACTGACAGTGCAAGCCTGATTCAGGGCTCTGACTCACAAACTGAACAGTGAGATCATGACCTGAGCCAAAACCAAGAGTCAGACACTTAACCAACTGAGCCACCCAGGCGCCCCGGTAGAGAAACCTTCTTAAGCAATTCAAGAGACTAGAAGCCATTAAGGAAAATACTGACAGATCTGATGATATAGAAACTCTATAGATCAGTATGTAAGAGCTACTCTACAAAATAGTAAATAAGAAACAATATACGAGAGATATGCATAAGCAATCACAGAAAAGATGGAAATAATCAAGTTGAAACAAAATGAGGCAGCACATCACTAGCAGTCAGGGAGGTGTGAATTAAAACAAGGTATTTTTCACTCTTCAGTTCGGTTGCATTCAATTTTTTTAATGTTTATTTATTTTTGAGAGAGACAGACAGAGTGGGAGCAGAAGAGGAGCAGAGAGAGAGAGAGGGGGAGACACAGAATCTGAAAGAGGTTCCAGGCTCTGAGCTGTCAGTGCAGAGCCTGATGCAGGGCTCGAACTCATGAGCCATGAGATCCTGACCTGAGCTGAAGTAGGATGCTCAAGTGACTGAGCCACCCAGGCGCCCCAAGTTCGGCTGAAAGTTAAAATTCTGATAACTAATTCCAGCAAAGTATACAGGAAAATACACACTAGCAGCCACCATCATTTTGGAAAGCAGTATTTATAGTGTCCGTGACAATCTAAAATTTTACATACTCTTGGACTTCAATAGAAATTCTACTTTTGAGACTCTATCATAGAAAAACAAATGCACTAATAAATGATTTATTACAGCACTGCTTAATGTGGCCACACACACACACACACACACACACACACACACACACACTACATATATATATATATATATATATATATATATATATATATATATATTCACACACACACACACACACCCGAATTATAGAACTCTGTCTGCTATTTTTAAGCAAAAGTGCAAGCATGATCTTCTATGTATAAAGAGTAGGAAAAAAATCCTATGTATTTGTATGCATACAGAAATAAGTACGGATGATTATACCCTAACTGACAGCACTGGTAACTTTTGGAGGAAATGTTTAGAAGTAAAAATAATATAAAGTTATATATATTTTTTCTCAACTTACTGTAAAATTTCTATTAGCTTCACAATTAAACAAAAATCCAATAAAAACATATTTTTAAAAGAGAGGAAACATACATAGCCACCCTACACACATACCTCTCAAAGTCTTGCTGTTGTTTTGTTCATATCTACATGACACTGAACAAACTGACCCAGTTAACTGTGGGCATACTTTCTGACCCCATTATTCCAATACTGACTAGTTATTTTCTTAAAACATTCCTCTCCTGTGTTTCCATTCAACAGACGACCACTCACTACACACATCTCTACCTTTTTATTATTTTATTGTGGTAAGAACGCTTAACGTGAGATTTACCCTCTTAAATGCTCAAGTGTAAGCTACACTGTTGTTGACCACAGGCACAACGTCATGCAGCACAGCACACCTCCAGAGCTTATTCATCTTGCTTGACTGAAACTACAAAGTTGATAAGGAGTTCTCCATTTCCCCCACTCCTAACTACATACCGCCTCAAACTGCATCACCATCCTTTCTTTCTTAAGGGAGAAAAAAAGGTAAATTGGACTTTGTAAAAAAATACCAACTTCTGTTAGTCAAAAGAAGCCACATGAGAGTGAAAAGGCCCCACACGGGATGACATCATCTGTAGCGCCTACATCGGAGTAAAGGACTGCATTCAGAACATGTATTAGGAGGGTACTTCACAAAAAAGATATCCCAACATCCAACAAGCACTAAAAGATGCACAGCCTCACCAATAATCCCAGAAATGCAAATCAGTAAACACCGCAAAATACTATTACCCACTAGAATGCTAAAATTAGCAAGAATGACACCAAATGTTGGTGAGGATGGGGAACAAATGGAACAAGTATACACTACTGGTAGAGCTATAGAGTCATACAACCAACTGGGACAACTGACCGTATTTACCAAAGACACAAATATGCTCACCCTGTGGCCCAGCAGTTCCACTCCTAGGTATACACCAAAGAGAAATGAGGGCTCAATGTTCCCCAAAAGGGGGGAGGTGGCCAGGTAAGGCTTCACAGCATCAACTTGAACTGTCTCAGAAGATGGGTAGGTGTTGTCTAAGCTGCCGGGCACTGGGAGGAACACGGAAGTCATGGAGACATAAACGCACTGAGTTGGGGAATGGTGGCGTTTCCAAACAGCTGAAGCCCAAGGGTAAGAGACTCAGCGAGACACAAAGCTCAAGAACTACACAGGACCTTGAAGAAAGTGCTGAACTGTCTGTTCTGCCAAGGGACACGGCCAGGTTTGGATTTAGAAATTACATTCAGAGAGCTGTGTGTGATGTAGCTGGGGAAGCTAGGGAACTGTAGCCAGGAAGCCAGTCAGGGAGGGGCACCGACAGATAATGATCACTTTGCTGCCATTTCACCCATTCCGAAGAATAGTTTTCTTAAACCCAGCCTGCCATTCTAACACTGGCATGTTACTTTAACTGATGATTCTCCAGAAATCACTGTATCACCAAAATGGTGAAGGGAAAATGAAGGTGGGCAGATGACAGATGGTCTAGCAATGAGTTACTTAAACCATTCTCCAACCACCACTGTCCTTACAGGAGTTTATTTCGTTTTTAGGAGCAATCTCTGTTGAGAAACAGGTAAATAATGCAACTGTCACCCCATAACATTCATAATTAAGAGGCCTATGAAATAAGGGATGGTGGCCCAGAAGCAAAGTAAACTCCCAACAATTATACAGCGAAAAATTTATCTGTGTATGTGTACTCCAGAAAAGGGCACAAAGATTTCATTATATTCTTTTTATTTAATGTTTATTTATTTTTGAGAGAGAGACAGAGAGACAGAGCACGAGTGGGGGAGGAGCAGAGAGAGAGGGAGACACAGAATCCAATGCAGGCTCCAGGCTCTGAGTTGTCAGAAACACAGCCCGATGCGGGGCTCGACCTCACAAACCGTGAGATCATGACCTGAGCCGAAGTCAGACGCTCAACCGACTGAGCCACCCAGGCGCCCCAGATTTCATTATATTCTTAATGGGGCCCTAACTACTACCGCCAGCAAACAAATTATGATCCTATTTTTGAGGCCAGCTCAAAGATAAGGTACAGAATGGATGCCCATGAAACTAGGAAATGGCCACTTTAACCATTTAAGTTGTAAGCCTCAGTTTCCAGATTTTGTGGAACAGAGTCACCTAGAAATATTTTTCGAGGCTTATTGGAATCCCAAATCATATTACTATCTTAAGCATCTCAGTTCTACTTAAGAAGATCACCTCTAAACTACCTGGAAATTTTTGGTAGTTTTTTTTTTTTTTTTAAATGTTTGTTTATTTTGAGAGAGAACAGGCAGAAGCAGGAGAGGAACAGAGAGGGGGGAGAGGGGGAGAGGGGGAGAGGGGGAGAGGGGGAGAGGGGGAGAGGGGGAGAGGGGGGGGGGGAGAGAGAGAGAGAGAGAGAGAGAGAGAGAGAGAGGGAGGGAGGGAGAATCTCAAGCAGGCTCCACACTGACAGCACACAGCCCAATATGGGGCTCGATCCCAAGAACCATGAGATCATGACCTGAGCCAAAATCAAGAGTTGGACACTTAACCAACCGAGTTACCCACGTGCCCCGGTAGTATTTTTGCATGGACACTATTTACCTGGAAGAGAAGTGGTTCTATAATACACACAACTGATGATTCTGACTTTGGGAAAAAGAGATTACACGTGATGGACCCTTAATTCTCCGATGAGCTCTACAAAACTGCAACAAGATGTCAGATAAACCCTGAGGAATCCATTATTAACAATGTTTCTCCCCTCAACGTTCTGGGATTAATTTCTCTTCCTGGACTGACAAAGTCCAAAACTACTGGCCTTTGAGGCATAGCGCCAATGCAACAGATGGGCTCTACACTTTCCTAATGGTAGAAGTGGACTGTCAAGTGTGAAGTCATGTTCTTCAGCAAGAGAGCATCCGTTTCCTGCAGTAGCTAAGAGGAATTCTGATAGAGTCTTAAATCAACAACACAAAACAACCTATATGCTGTGACTGCCTTTATCTGTAATTTCTATTATTTTCCATTTCTGACACCTCAAATACATTTAAATTTTTTTTAATGTTTATTTATGTCTGAGACAGAGACAGAGCATGAGCAGGGGAGGGGCAGAGAGAGAGAGGGAGACACAGAATCCAAAGCAGGCTCCAGGCTCCGAGCTGTCAGCACACAGCCCGACGCGGGGCTCGAACTCACAGACCGTGAGATCATGACCTAAGCCAAAGTCAGACGCTCAACCGACTGAGCCGCCCAGGCGCCCTGACACCTCAAATACATTTAAACAGGTCCCTACCCAAACTCAGAAAATGTCCCAAAATATGCAGTAAGTCAATCTAAACAGCATTAAACCCCTTAATACTTTCAAGTATACTTCCAAATATACATGTATTCTAGGATACTAGATGTGTTGGCTCAGTTAAGTCCACAGATGAAAACCTAGCTTCTTTAAAGGAAGGTTTAACAATGCCCAGTGATAGACCAAATAAGAAAACAGGAGGCAGCTTGATCCTTACTCTGTAAATTTTCAAAGCTAGAAATTGTTATCATGTGAATGGGTAAGAAGCTTCCAGTTTTGTTTTTTTTTTTTTAAGTTTATTTATTTTGAGAGAGACAGAGAAAGTGAGTGGGGGAGAGGCAGAGAGAGAGGGACAGAGAGAGGATTACAAGCAGGCTCCGTGCGCTCAGCACGGAGCCCGATGTAGGGCTCAAACTCACGAACTGTGAGATCATGACCTGAGCTAAAACCAAGAGTAGGACACTTAACCAACTGAGCTACCAAGGCGCCCCTTTAGTTGTTTCAACTCAACACAGGGCTCGGACTCAAGACCCCAAGGATCCAAAGCCGCCCACTCCTCTGAGTGAGCCAGCCAGCACCCCCAAACTTCATTATTTCATAAGTTTGTAATTGCTTTACTCTACGTTGACCTCCACAATGGATACTTAGGAAGGTAATGACCATTCTGACCATCTTTTCAGAGCAATCCAGTAAAAACAGGCACTATGGTTTTTAGTTTCATATGAGTATTCTGATCTCTGCAACACAATCCAAGAGCTATTCAACAGATGGAAAATAATTTAGTTCATTAGCTATTTTATTTTTGTCTCTATGTCTTTACCAGTTAGTACTTGCTGGGTTTTCTGAAGAAAGTATTACTCCTAAAATTATCGAATGATTCTTTCAGCCCTGGCATTATTAAATGCCTCTAAATGTCCAGAACACCCCACAACTCACTCTAAGAACTTCACTCACTCTCCAGGTGATCTCATCAAGTCCCATGGTTTTAAACAGTACCTCTACACTGATCAACTACCAAATCTGTATTTGCCACAATCCCGAGACTTATATACCAAATTGCTTACTCAGTATCTCAACTTGAAACATTTGATAGAAAACGTGAAGTCAGTATGTCCAAGTCAAATTCTTAATTTCTGCACTCCTGCAACCTGCTTCCTCCAGTGTGCCCAACAGTGAGGCTATCGTGGGAGTCAATCTTAACTACTCTTTGACTCAGACCTCACAGCCAATCCGAGTTCTCATTCCCCACCTTTAAAAATATGTCTCAAATCTGGGGGCACCTGGGTGGCTCAGTTGGTTAAGCGTCCAACTTCAGCTCAGGTCATGATCTCACAGCTCGTGAATTCGAGCCCTGCATCAGGCTCTGTGCTAACAGTTCAGAGCCTGCAGCCTGCTTCAGATTCTGTGTCTCCCTCTCTCTCTGCCCCTTCCCTCTCTCACTGTCTCTTTCGCTCTCAAAAATAAACATTAAAAAAAAAAAAAAGTTAAAAAAAAAAATAGATCCCAAATCCATCTCCCTGAAAATACCCTCGTTCAACTCACAGTCATCTCTTAACTCAAATATCACAACGGCTTAAATGGTCACTCTGGTTATATCACTCTTGCTTTTCAAAGTGTATACATTAGATCAAGTTATCTCCCTACTCAAAACCTCCCAACAGGTTCCTATCAAATCTAAAATAAAACCTACACACTTGGTCAAGTTTTTTAAGTGTCTACATTATATAGCCCCTGACTACCTCTTCTACTTATTTCCTATCATTCACCCCCACCTTGTTTACGCTGTTCTACCTCTTTCTCTTTTCTTTTTAATGTTTATTTATTTTTGAGAGAGACAGAGACAAACACAGAGCATGAGCAGGGGAGGGGCAGAGAGGCAGACACAGAATCCGAAGCAGGCTCCAGGCTCTGAGCCGTCAGCACAGAGCTTGACGTGGGGCTCAAAACAACAAACCGTGAGATCATGACCTGAGCCAGTCAGACGCTTAACCAACTGAGCCACCCAGGCACCCCTCTTCTTTCTTTTTAAATGTTTTTTATGTATTTTTGAGAGAGCGCAAGCAGGAGAGGGGCGGGGTGACAGAGGATCCGAAGCGGGCTCCGCATGGACAACAGGGAGCCCAATCAGAGGCTCAAACTCACAAACCATGAGATCTTGACCCGAGCTGAAGTCGGACACTCAACTGAGCCCCTCAGGCAGCCCTAGCCCTTTAGTTCTTAAACACACCAAACACACTACTGCCTCAGGGCTTATGCTCGTGCCCCAGACAGCTACATGGGGATCTCACATCACACAGGTCTCTGCTCAAGCATCACTGCCTGAAGGGACTTCCCCAACCACCCCCCATCTCCTTACTTTATTTTCCTTTATAACACCTAACATGAAAATGCTGTGACATCACACCCATTTGTTTAACATCTGTCTTACTAGAAAGTGAGCACCATGAAAGCAGTTTTGTTTTTTTTTTTAAGTGTTCTCTATACCCACGTGCGGCCTGAACTCAAGACCCCGAGATCAAGAGTCAAATGCTCTACCAACTGAGCCAACAAGTTGTCCCTGAAAGCAATGACTTTTACTTGTATTCACTGCTGTATCCCCGGGGCTTAGCACAGTATCTGAGATGATGTAAGTATACAATTAATACTGACAGAATGAAAGAGTATGTATTCTTTGTTAGAAATGCTGGTTTCAGTTTTTATTTGACTCTGAATGGAAGACTTAATCCACTGATATCCCAGAGGACTAAATGTCCAATGGACTGCTTGGATAAAACACAGACACACAATAAGGATCCTCAAGAGGAAGAGATTTTTTTTCCTAGACCTGACTTGCCCTGGCATAAAATAATCATACCCCAAGACATTCTTTCAGAAATCTCCACTACACCTTGCTTGGACCACATGTAATATGATGGAGCAGCACATACTACAGCAGTACTGATCTTGTTCTGGAAAAGGAAAGTTAAAATACCCAAGGACCTTATTTTGTTCATTCATCACCGTATCCTAGTGCCTGGCACACAATAAGCACTCACTAAATATACGTTGGTCCTGTTTCTGAATGAAATTAGGTGGTTTAGTGAAAACAATGGGTTCTGCTTTAGAAGGATACACTGGCCTCCTAAAAAAACAAAGTGCTGGTCAGCTTTAAGAAGAGAATTGTCCTAGGGGCGCCTGGGTGGCTCAGTCGGTTAAGCATCCGACTTCAGCTCAGGTCACGATCTCACGGTCCGTGAGTTCGAGCCCCGCGTCGGTCTCTGGGCTGATGGCTCGGAGCCTGGAGCCTGTTTCCGATTCTGTGTCTCCCTCTCTCTCTGCCCCTCCCCCGTTCATGCTCTGTCTCTCTCTGTCTCAAAAATAAATAAATGTTAAAAAAAATAATTTAAAAAAAAAAAAAGAAGAGAATTGTCCTAACTAAACCCAATTCAGTTCAAAGACTTAAGGCTCTCTGCCCCAAAAACTTCACACTTCAGTGAAGATATATTCCTGTGCACTGTGGAGAGAATCCTTGATTTGGTAAGAAGCAGCAGCCAAACACAAAGCCTAGTCTGGGGGTGCCTGGCTGGCTCGGTCAGTAGAGCATGCGACCTCTAATCTCGGGGTTCGAAGTTCGAGTCCAACATTGGGTGGAAATTACTCAAAAATAAAATCTTAAAAAAAAAAAGCCTCGCCTGGAGTTAAGTGGGAAAACATAAAAGTAGAATCCATACGTAAGGGAAATAAGATAAACTGAGAATTAGAAAAAAACATGTATATGTGTAAGGAAGTTGTTTAATACACTTTCAAAAATGTGTTTTGCATAGTCTTACCTCCTATAGGCAATACACATAAGGGAGGTCATTTGCTTTGCTAAAAAAATTTCTCTTTTCAGGAAATAAATAAGAGAAATTAATACTAACAGCAAATCTACATTATGCACCTGCTGTACAACATAGATTACGCTAAGCACTTTACACACATTACCTAGTACAATCTTTCCACAATCCTATGCTATAAGTATTATCGTCATCTTACAGTCAAGAAAACCAAGGACTGTAAGTGTTTTGCTAAAGATTACACAGTAAGTAGCAAACTGGGATCTGAGCCTAGTCAATCCGATTTCTGAGTCCATGATCTTAATCACTATTTGGGATTTTCAACAAATTGAAGGGAAATATACCAATGTGGAGCTGGAAGACTTGTTCATTATTAAGAAAAGCAATTATACAATTTTTTTATTTGGCTGGACATATAATCAACGCTTGATTAAAATGCTGAACAAGTATATTCTAGTAAAAGTTTCCAAGTAACTAAAATATAATTATTTTCTTGACTTTAATCTTTGTTAGAAATTAACAGTAACAACATAGTATTATTTTGTCTAGGCAGAGTGTGCAGAACATGGCTCCATCTTTATTTTGTTGATGACCTCTAAGTACAAAACCCAACCTAACATGGTACTGGAGACACAAGAAGTCATAGGAGACTAGGTGGAAAGTATACTGATCCAAATTACAGTCCCCTGAACTCATTCTGCTATGTTATTTCCATTTTCACATCTTTGCAGATATCTTTCCTGCCGAGAGCAACCCCTCTAAGCCTTACTGAATAACTCATATTTATCCTTTAAGACCTGGTTCCTCCCCCTTGCAGGAAGCTATCCTTAACCTTTCCTCTCCCTCCACAGATCTAATAACTTTCTCCCTTCTCTACCTGGGAGAAATGTATCACACTGCATATTGTAATTTGTTAACAAGATGTTGCTCTTTCTAGATTCACTACTTTGAGGCAGAAAAAGAAAAAAAAGTCTTCTCTTCTCCCAACACCTAAATACAGAAATGGAAATGAAATAAGCACTGAAAAATGTTGGTTGAATGACAGATGAACAGAAAGACTACTTGTTAAACAGAATTAAACCTTGGCTTTATCTACAGTTTTGTAATTTTTTTCCCTTAAACACACACAAAATTAACTTAGATATCTCCCTTTTGGGGCACCTGGGTGGCTGAGTCAGTTAAGCATCTGACTTCTGATTTCCACTCAGGTCATGATCTCACGGTTTGTGAGTTCAAGCCCCACATCAGGCTCTTTGCTGACACTGCAGAGCCTGCTGAGGATTCTCACTCTCTCAAAATAAACAAACTTAAAAAATCTCTCCCTGTAGTTTCAAAGTGATTGCTCTTTTTTTTCTTTTAACGTTTATTCATTTTTGAGACAGAGAGAGACAGAGCATGAACGGGGGAGGGTCAGAGAGAGAGGGAGACACAATCTGAAACAGGCTCCAGGCTCTGAGCTGTCAGCACAGAGCCCGACGCGGGGCTCAAACTCACGGACCACAAGATCATGAGCTGAGCCGAAGCCGGACGTCCAACTGACTGAGCCACCCAGGCGCCCCAATTGCTCTTGTTTCTTTAATGTGCTTCTGTGTCTAAATTTTAACTTCCCAACGTATGTGATCACTTAGCCTGATGTAAACTATACTTGAGATTTACATCCTCCAATCCTCTCTGAAGACCTTTATACTATAGTACTGTTCACCCACTAATTACTATACATGATTGATTCACTCCATTTTCCCAGCTGTCAGCTGTTTCTTCTTTCGAAGACAATCATATATATATATATATATATATATATATACACGAAACACACACACACACACACACACATATATATATATATATATATATATATATATATATATATATATATATATGTTTAGCTTTTTTGAGAGAGAGAGAGAGCACACACATGCGAGCAGGGAAGGGACAGAGAATCCCAAGCAGGCTCCACACTGTCATTCAGAGCCCAACTCAAGGCTCAAACTCACAAACCACTGAGATCATGACCTGAGCCAAAAGAGTCGGACACTTAACCGACTGAGCCACCCAGGCCCCCCTCAAAGATAATCTTTTAAATTCTCTCCATTCAAAGAATGGAGGCTTCTTATATTAGTACACACCTATATTCTGGCCCTTTCGTTTTCAGCAGTGCTGAATTTTAGGAAACCTTATTAGGGGCACCTGGGTGGCTCAGTTGGTTCAGCATTTGAATTCAGCTCAGGTCATGATTTCGGGGTTTGGGAGTTCAAGCCCCACATCAGCCTCACCACTGGGGGGTGCAGAGCCTGCTAGGGATTCTCCCTCTCTCTCCCTCTGCCCCTTCCCACTTGCTCTCCCTCTCCCTCTCTCTCTCTCTCAAAAATAAATAACTTAAAAAAAAAAAAAAAGAAACCTTACCATAAGTAATGTGTCCTCCATATTCTAAATAGTATCATTTATACTAAGAAGCCAACAATATAGTTACTTTCTAATCTAACAAAAGTCCACCTGTGGTATCAGGACAAACAAAACTGAATGAGAAAAATGACTTAATGTCAAGTGTGGAAAAGATAGAAAAAAATGTAAAGCAAGATTACATCAAAGATTCATGACTTATTTCCTATGGGACTATAGCATAAGATGTAACAAAAGATAAGTTAACCAAAGTTTCACTAGAGCTAGCATTCACATTCATAATTATAACTGTCAGTGTTTTATAGAAGGCTAAATTTTACTTTACTCACAATCACTTCAAATCTCAACACTTTGATTTATCTTCCTAATAGGAATATTTACTTTCTTTTTCTACAGTGTTTCTACTCATCATGATTATTATGCTCTGTACCATGATTCGTATTTAACAACTGAAGCAATGGTATGGACTTTCAAATGTCCACAATCAGAATTTCAAAATTCAAAATAATGTTATTTTATACTCTTTAAGTCGGATTTTAGACCAATTCCGGCTCCTGTTCAACATTACCAGTTATCATTGGATTTCTTTTCAGTAATTGGGTCCAGTTGGAAAATCAAGAACAAGAACACAAAAACATTTTTTAGCGTCTTGTCACTATGACTTTAAAAAAAAAAAAAAGACTACAAGAGACACATTATTTCTCACTTTGTACATTAGAAAAAAGCTGATAAGCTTTTCTGGCAAACACAGAAACTGTTCACGCATTTTTCAACGCAAACATCTAAAAGCAGTGAGGTGAATTCTACGCCATTCATTTCTAATAGTTTGCAGAGGGAATCACAACTGACAGGTAAAAGAGATTAGAAGTAGTTTAATTCCACTTATCAGATACTTTTATTTAAAAAGTTATATAAACCTAACTATGAAGCAATAATTCCCCATTTAAGTGTAAAAAGAACGCACACACTGAAGTATTTATGAACGAAATGATATAATATCTGAAAGGTCTGTTTCAAAATAAGCAAAGTGGGGAAGAAGGCAGAGAGGTCACGGATGGGGACAGTGTGATAGCTAGGTACGGGTTACTGTTGCAGCTGGATGTTGAGTACATAAGGACTCACTACACTAATTCTCTTTATTTTTGTTATGTTTGAAACTTCCTACATTTAAAAAATGAATCAAATAAAATGGGAAAAGGTACACATACAATCCTGTCATCAACTTGCATATGTCTAAGAGCAAATGACTAAAAACTATGATGAAAAGCAGGGGCACCTGGGTGGCTCAGTCAATTCAGCATCTGACTCTTGATTTCAGCTCAGGTGATAATCCCAGATAATCCCAGGATTGAGCCCTGTGTCGGACTCCATGCAAAGCATGGAGCCTGCTTAAGGTTCTCTCTCTCTCTAAAAAAAATAAATAAAAACAATGAAAAGCAAAACCAATTAATGCTAAAATAAAATTTTATAGATTAGATGTTCAGTGAAAATAGATGTTCTTGAAAAAACAAGGTTATCAAATTTCTGTCATCTCTTAAATCCATAATTATGTTGTGTCAACCTCACACTGCCATTAACCACCCCCAATGTAGCAGTCACTAAAATACTCATTTCTAAAACATGAAATGTAAGATTGACAGTTATCACTAAGAAGACAAATCGTAAGTATGAAAAAGCTAACCTCCCCACACAAAATATAAACAAAAAAATTTTCAAGAAATTTAAAGAAATAAATAACTTGAAAAAACTAGCAAAATATCTCAAAATAAAACAAAAATTACTTTCACTTCCCTCTTTCATGGCAGCCAGGTTTAAGGTATGTAATCCTTCAGGGCACCTGTGTGGCTCAGTCTGGTTAAATGTCCAACTTCAGCTCAGGTCATGATATCCTAGTTCATGGGTTTGAGCCCCGTGTCGGGCTCTGTGTCGACAGCTCAGAGCCTGGAAACTGCTTCAGATTCTGTGTGTGTGTGTGTGTGTGTGTGTGTGTGTGTGTCTGCCCCTCCCCCACTCACGTTTTGTCTGTCTCAAAAATAAATAAACATTAAAAAAAAGAGATATGTTACGCTTCTGGAAGGGCTGGCATAAAGTGGACTTCACAGCAGACATCAGTAAGACTATATGCACCTTTAAAAATCTCAGGCAGCAATATGAAATTTTTAACCAGAGATAAATCACTCACACATATGGTAAAACTTCTCTACTGTGTACAGCCAGACCATGTTGGCAGGACTGAACACAGTCACTTATTCGTGAGGTATGGAAGACAACGACTAAAACCTCAAATGGTCCTGCGAGAGTGCAAAGACACAATGCCTAGCAAGACACAGGGAAGTCATGCTCCATATTTCAGAACACAGCTCAAGACTATGCCGTGAAGATTGCTTTCATTTCTTGATCCTCAAAGATCCTGAATAATCTGCAATTATTACAAGCATTATTTTTTAAATTACAAACTATCTCATACATATAAGACTAAATACAAATTGAACTATATGCACAGATTAACAAGACACACACGTATGTAACGTTATTTTAAAAACCCACAATCTACTACCCAAGTTAAAAATTAGAGAAAATATTAAACTCCTCACAAATCTACACAACACACAGGCCATGACAATGAAGAGAAGGGATAATCAAACCACTTTTCTCCAGACCTTTCCTTACCTTACCAAGTCCTGTGATCTGTGCTATCCAAACACTCTCTGAATTTCTTGTTCTTTTAAAAATTCAGTAATTATAGGGGCGCCTGGGTGGCTCAGTCGGTTGGGCGGCCGACTACGGCTCAGGTCATGATCTCACGGTCCGTGAGTTCGAGCCCCGCGTCGGGCTCTGTGCTGACAGCTCAGAGCCTGGAGCCTGTTTCAGATTCTGTGTCTCCCTCTCTCTGACCCTCCCCTGTTCATGCTCTGTCTCTCCCTGTCTCAAAAATAAATAAAATGTTAAAAAAAAAAAATTAAAAAAAAAAATTCAGTAATTATTTAAAAAGGGGGGGGGGGGGCGAGAGGAACCTGGGTGGCTCAGTCGGTTAACTGTCCAGTTCATGATATCCTAGTTCATGGGCTCGAGCCCCGCGTCGGGCTCTGTGCTGACAGCTCAGAGCCTGGAGCCTGCTTCAGATTCTGCGTCTCCCTCTCTCTCTGCCCACCCCCCACTCTCTCTCTCTCTCTCTCTCTCTCTCAAAAATAAATAAACATTAAAAACATTTTTTAAAAATTCAGCAATTATTTTAAATTTCCAACACTCAATTCACGGGTAGTCTATCAAATAGCTACTGCATTTTACCCCAGAAGCTTCTCGGCCTTTCGTCTAAGACCAAGTGCATTTTTTCCCCAGTAAGTGTTTTCTGGATGCATGAAAACCCAAAAATGACATTAAGACCTTTGTTACAAACTCACTACAGAAATACGTCGGAAACAAGATAAGGAATACCACCCAAGTATGCCTGGTTTTCAAACCAGAGAGCCTTCGGCCAAGAACACCAGGTGATACCAAAACACACTCGATAGCTGCAAAGTCCCGTAGACAGCAGGAAGACTACCGCTTCCTGCGAGTTAGTGACGGCAGAAACCCTGCGATTAGGTCATGAATCCTCGACTTCTGGGAACACTCGTCCCTCCTCCTCGCCCTCTGGAGCCACCACCTTCGTACCATCCTTCGCTTCAACTGCACTAGAATCCCTTCAAGGACTGAGGGCACGTGATTACTCACCCTTGTGTCTGCTACGTAGAATTAAGTCAATGTTTGTTACAAGTAAGATAAACTCCCAGGAATGAGCTTCAAAAGCCTGAGACCCAATGCAAACCTGGGAAGAGAGGAGTTTAAGAATAAAAAGATAATGAAAAAGAATGAAGCTATATATTTTTGCGCGACACATTTTCTTACCACCTAATTCAGAATCCTGTACGAACACTGCAAAAATGAGTTTGTAAAGAATAAAATAAAGACTCGACCTGAAAGCTCTCCTTGCTCGCAGCGTGCTCAGAAACGGTCACACAACCTGTCACCTTAAACTCATACCAACATCTTCATCTGCAAACAAAGCTCTGTTTTGAAAGGGTTTCAAATGAGACCTAAATGCAAAAAGGTTCTACTTCATCACAATTTAAGTTCCTGACGTGGTGTGCACAGTGTGACTGCGCTTATGCTCATTTAACGGTCAGGGTCTGCCATCAAATTCTCAGGATACGCGACCCCCAAAAACTTTAAAGAACTGCTAATCTGGCCTATCGAAAACATGCTACTTTCCAGACGTCGAGCCACGCTAGCTTAGGTTCAAGAATTTTCCCCTCGTATTCACTGGCGGGGTGGGGGGAGGTGGGGGGGCCCTTACTGCAAAATCAGCATTTGGAAGACCTCCCTCAGCCCAACCCAAAAGTTCCAAACTCCACAGGCACGTATGGCAGCGACTCCCGGATCCCCAAAACAGTTAGCTCACGAACGCCAGAAGAAAATGCGAAATCAGGCGGCCGGCGTCACAAGCTTGCCACCCCTTGGGGTGAGAGCCTTCCGGACCAAAATATCTGGGGTACCCAGCTTCCCTCCAAAGCGAACAGACTTCTCAGGGAAGTTTTTGGGCTTCAATTCCACGCTGGTCTGTCTGCCTGGCCGGCCTGAAAACACCTACGGCGGTCAAGGCAAGTCCGCTCAGAGGCGCCCAGGCTGCCTCCGCAGGGTCACTGAGTCCCACCCCAAGACAGGGAGCGTTTCCCGAGGGATTCTTCCATAAACACCCGCTGAGCGAGGGAGGGAAGCTCCTTCTGCCTCCGTCGAGTCGAGCCGTCGGCCCCCAGACGGCGACCCCGGCACCAGCCCAAGCCACGAAAGCCGTGCCCCCTCGAACACTCAACTGGAGGGCCGCGAACGCCCTGCTTCCGCCAGGAACACGGACCACGGCCCCGGACGCCCGCGGCGCACAGCCCTCCCGGCCGCACACCCTACGCTCCGCGCGCCCGAGCTCCACCGGACGCCAGCGGCCACACACGCCCCTCTTCCCCGCGCGGCGGGGCCTGCGCCCCAAGCCCCCCGCGCGCCGCGGGCCAGCAGCCACGCGCCTGGAGCCACAGTCCCAACTTCGCCTCCACGTGAAAGCGTGACCTTGGAAGAGCATCTCTTTCTGCCTCGATTCCCTACTTCGCGCGATGGGAGAAAACACCTCCTCCTCCATTTTCCCCGAGGGGCAGGGTCACAAAGGAACAGGAAAAGTACTGCGAAGACCAGAGCAGCTTCATTCCGCGCGACGTGGTACTACAACCTCGGGTCAACAGAAAGCCCAGCCCTTCTTTGTACCCTCGCAGCGGACACGGCGGCTGTTCGCGTGGACGCCGTTCCCCCTGCTCGGACCAACAGGCCACTCCCGCGACCACAGGCGGCCCCGGCAGGTTCGTCCCGCCCCCGACCCCACGGGCACACGTGGGGCCGTGCAAAACCCCGCCACGACTTCTCCTCCCCGAGCTCCGACGCGCTCCCGCTTTCTGACACACACACGCACATCCGCCCGACGGGGGCCACCCCGAATTTCATTTCAGAAAGAAGGTGACTTGAAGGGGAACTCCGTGACCCCGCCGCGAGCACAGGCAGGGTCTTCCGGAACGCCTTCCCACTCTGCTGCCCTGCGCACACACGCCGCCACAGCCGCGGCACCCCGGAACACCACCTGCCTCCCCCAGACCCCGCACAAACTACCCGGGCACAGTCCTCAAACTTACGACCCGGGGGTCCCCCGCTCGTTCCCACGCACCGCCGCGCGCCTCGGGGGCACCGCGGCCCCGGCCCCGCCCGCAAGGGACCCTCCGCAGGGCCCCCTCTCCCGCCGCGGACGCCGACCCGACGAGGGGGGATGCTCCCGCCGCGCCTCCCCGACGCGCCAACTAACCTGTCAGGGGCGCAGCCGACTCCGCCTCCCCGCGCCGACTTTCCCGCCCCCTCCCCCCAGGCCCGGAGCCCGCCCGTCAGGGACACCCCTTCCCCCCCCTCCCCCCGCCCCCCGCCGGGAGGGACTTCCCGGTCCGCTCAGGATCCCCTGCCTCGCGCCCCTCCCCCACCCCGCCCGCCGCTCTCCCGGAGGTCCAGGTCCGGGAGGTGACAGTGGCTCCCGGGCCGCCGGGGACCGCGCTGCTCCGGGAGCACTTAGGCCCGAGGCCTCCGCAGGCGGTTGTGCTCACCGTGTCAGAGGCCGAGGCCGAGCGAGATGAGAGTGCAGGGAAGTGGGGAAGGGGGGCGGCCGCCAGCAGGCTCCTCCGCTTCCCCGGGTCCGCGGCGGATCCCCGCCGCCTGTCAGGAGGCGGCCGGCGGGGGAGCGGACTGGCGGAAACGCGAGAGAGGAGAAGGGAAAGGCGTGGGGCCGAGCGGGGGCCACCGAGGGGAGGCGGTCCCGCAACCGAGACGGGGATCGTCTCCCCCTCCGCAAAGCGAACCCAAAATGGCGGCGGGAGCGGCGGCGGCAGAGCGGCGGCGGCGGCGGCGGCTGCTCGGGAGGGAGGGCGGGCGCGAGCGAAGGGCGCCTCGTGCCCCCCCACCTCCCCTCCCAGGCTCTCCCCGCGGCCCCCCCCCGCCCCCTCCCGCCCCCGACTCGGGCGGCGGAGCGCGCACGCCCGCCCGCACGCGCCGGACGGGCTCCGGGCTCGTCGCTCGCTCTCCCACCAACCCCCGCCTTCGGCCGCCTGGCGCGCCCGCCGGCCCGTCCGCGCTCGCTCGGGGGCGCCCGCTCGCACGGCCCCCCGCTCCCCCTCGGTCCCTGTCAGGACGGTCGGGCGCGGGCCCTCACGCGTACCTTCGGCGGCGCGAGCCCCGGCCTCCTCCTCCTCCACCGCCTCTTCTTTCCTCCCCCCCCCTTCCCCGCCCCCACGGCCACCAACCGCCGCCACGGCCGCCGCCGCCGCCGCCGCCGCCTCCTCCGCCCCCCCACATGCCCTCCGCCCCTCGCGCGTGCGCCTCCCACAATCCCCCCCGCCGGACCGTTCCATTCGCGCCGCCGCGGGCGCGGGGCGGGGGGGGGCGGGCGGCGCGGCGGCGGGGCTGCCGGGAGGGCCGCGATCACCCGAGGGGCGGGCAGAGGCCCGGGACGACTCACCTCCCCGGCCGCCGCGCCGCGCCGCCCAGGCTCGCCTCCGCCGGCCGCCGACGGGCCCCGGTGGGCGCGTCCGGGGCGGCCCAGCTCCCCTCCGCCGGCAGGCGGTTGGAGGCCGCGGCGGCTGCGCGGTGAGCCGCTTCCTGCCGGACGGCTCGAGCTCGCCGGTCGGCTGCGGGAGGCGCGGAGCGTGCGGTTCGGCGTCGGCGGAGGCCTGGTGCGCCCCTCGGGCGGGAAGGAGCCGGTGCCGGGGCTTGATCCCCCGCGAGGTAGGGAGCGAGGCCGGGAGGGCCGGCGGGCTCCGCGCCGCGGACCGGCGCCGTGGGGGAGCCCGCGCCGCGGTCGCCTGGCTCTCTTTGTGTTTTTCTCTCTAAAGCGAGGCTGGATTTCTTGGGTTTCACGGCACCGTCCGTACGCTTGAGGTTCCGGGGCGCTTTTACGCTTTCCTCTCGGGTGGACGATGCATCCTCACCCTCATTAGGCAGCTGGAGGGTGGAGAAGGACGAAACCGCGTCCTTCTGGTTCAGTGCCGGACTCGATCCCCCCTGTCCGCCGTGTCCTTCAGAAAGTAGTTTTTCTTCGTTACCAGAAAGAAAGGAAAGCCTGGACGTAAAGATTAGTGGACTCCAAGTCGGCCTTCGGCGTTGGCGTCTGAACTGGAAGAATATACGTGAGGTAGGATTAGCTCCTGGGCACAGGGCAGGTGGAGAGCCTTCCGCTACCGTTCACGGCCCTGGCGATGTAGGTCAGGTTTGGGGGTGTAGCGGGCAATGTGTGTCCTGTCCCCTCGCGTCCTTAATAAAACAAGGCAAAACGGGGCCTGACACACTCCTCGGACTTCTGCGCCAACATTTACTTTTTCTTAATGATTGAACTGGGGAGAACTATGGATTGACTGACTTTGAAAACCCAAAGTGTGCCTACTCTGGGAGTTCTTAGTCTCCTCCGTAGGGTAAAGCAGAATCGATTAGGGGAAGGATCACCTGGGTTCCCCTTCGCTCCACGTGCGTGGACTTGCAGGGACCTAGGGACCCCTGTGAAAATCACTCTGCTAGATTTCCCCCTTGCTACATTTCAGTGTATGGATTGGGTTTTGTTTGCTTCCCCCCCCCCCCCCCCAAAGTAAAGAGGAAATCGGCTTTAATTACCTCGCTATATACTAGCCTTTCCTAACCACCTAAAGTCCTATCTCGGGGAACCCATTCAGGTGTACTTTGATCTTTCTTTAATTGTGTCACATATGCAAATGTGTTACCCTGCCAACATTTTAAATTTGATGGCTGGGAGGAGGCCTAACACTTCTTTTGTATTTTATAGCCCTAGTACTAAGTGAGTCATGGAAATGTTGAAAGAATGTTCAAAACGAAAAGTCTCTGGAGCGGAAGAGTGAGCATTTGTGGGATTCCATGTAGGGAGAACACGTGCTCCCGCTTCTTAAACAGCACTTTGAGATAGATCATCTTAACCCCCATTTTACAGATGAGAAGCCTGAGGCTCAGAGAAGTCTAGTAACTTAACCTTTAGGTTTCACTCCGCCTGTCTTAAAAACCTTTTTCAGGGACTCTTGATCTCAGCTCGGGTCTTGATCTCAGGGTCGTGAGTTCAAGGCCCTGCCTTGGGCTCCGTGCTGGGCCCGAAGCCTAAATTTTACAAAAGCCAAAACAACAACCACAAAAAAGACCTTTTCATTGTACCACGTTGTCTTTGCAGTAAACATTTGTCATCACCGATATAATTACATATTCTACCAAGAAAAGATACTTAACGTTATTCCCCGACACCAGTGCGCGAGGAAGGTTACTTACGGTGTCTGCCTTCATCTTGCTTTCATGAACTGTCAGCTAAGTATCGACAAGACAGTACTCCGTTTCTTGTGTATGCCCCAGTGCCTACCAAAATATGTCAAGCGTTCAGTAAAATGACCTTTTTGAACGAAGGAAACCTGAGTTCCTTGAACCAAGGAAGGTATGGAAGACAGAATAATGGTTCCCCCAAAGATGCCCACAGCCCGGTCCCTGGAACCTGTGGATATGTTTGTTATGTGGCGAGAGGGAATTAAGTTTGCTAATCAGCTAACCTTGAAACAGGGAGATTATCCTGGATTATCCGGTACGCCCGCTGTAATTACAAGAGTTCGGAAAAGATGGCAGAGGGACGCAGTAGGGTCAATGTCTGCATGCTGCTCTGTGACAAAGGCTTGGCCAGCTGTCGCAGCTTTGAAGATGGAAGAGCAGCCTCTCTGAACTGGAGCCTCCGGAAGGAACACAACCCTCCACACGCCTGGCTTTTGGACTCCTAACCCACAGAACTCTGAGGTGACGAATGTGTTGTTTTTGCCACTAAGTTTGCGGAAACTTGTCACAGCAGCGGTAGGAAGCTCCTACGGCAAGGGGAGGGAGCCAAAGCGTGATTGAGCTCCAGAAGACCTCCTTGGATTGTGGATTTCTGCTTTAATGCAAATGAGGGTGTGGTTCACCTGCAACTGTGCCCTAAGCAAAGTGACGGGCACTGGACAAAGCTGCCTACATTTCCAGTCTCTCCCTGCTTCTCTGTTTCTGGGGACAGTCCTCGAGCTTAGGTGGGCAGCTGGGTTCTAGGCTGGTGCTGCACAGCAGCTGTCTTAGCTAAGCTCTTCAGATTCGCCTACTGGAACAGAAGTAAGTAAACATTTATTTCGTGGTGCTTCCTTGCTGCGCTGTTGGCTAAATGCAGTTTACGTGAGCAGGAGGGGCGCCTGGGGGACTCCGTCGGTTAAGCATCCGGCTTGAGTTCGTGGGTTCGAGCCCTGTGTCGGACTCTGCGCTGACAGCTCAGAACCTGGAGCCTGCTTTGGATTCTGTGTCTCCCTCTGTCTCTGCCCCTCCCCTGCTCACACTGTCTCTATCTCTCAAAAATAAATACATGTAGACAAGCAGGAAAACTTCTTCACTATATACTTTAAAATAAGATTTCAAGTGTTAAAAGAAAAATTTAAAGATAAAACTTACCTGGAATATCATCATTGACTTCACATTTGACAAGTTAAGAGTCAGTGCTATATAAGCATAATAGTCTGTAAATCATTTTCTGTTTAAAAAGGGAAGAACTCTGAAATTTGGGGGGTGGGGGTACTGAGATTTTAAACTCATGCTTCAGGTGATGGATTGCCTTTTAGCAAAGTGGAAGTTGACCCTCCAGGCTGCATGGGTGCAAAGCCCAGTTCTTCTCCTTGGCTGTGAAACTTGGGTAGAGACTTCATAACACAGCGTAGATTTCCATACTACCTTCTAGAAGGTCTTCTCCGTTTTAGAAATGGGGGAAGAGACGCACAAAGTTTAAGTTGCTCAAGGTCACACAGCTGTTAAGTAGGAGAGCTGGGATTCAGATTTCATCACTTAGATTCTGTGATTCATTTACCCTTCTTGCCATACATGCCACTCCATTTTCTTTGTAAATTGGACATAGTACTTACATCATAGGATTGTTGTAAAGGTAAAATGAGTTAATTCACATAAAGCACTTAGAACAGTGCCTGACTTATAGAAAGTGTTTGTAATATGTTAGCTATTGCTGTCGTTGGAGCCCTAGATATTTTTCTGATGTGCTTTAGTCACTGGAAGAAAGGAAGTACCAAAGTGGTGCTCCTTACTTCCGCCTTTACCGGCACAGCCCTTTTATCTTCTGTATGTCAGGACTGTCACTGCTCTTAACTTGGTGAAAGGTAAATTACGAGAGGGGGCAGTGTCTGGAAAACACACTCTAGTGCCCTTGTCCTACAGAGAGGAAACTTGGTCTCAGAGAGAAGAAAAAAACAAGAGTCCCACAAGCTTACAACAACGTTATTTTTTCCTGTAGAAAATGTTACCTGGAAGGTATTCATCTGAGAAACCAAAGGGCTTGTCAGACAGTCTGAAGGTAGACTGGGATGTGGTGTTGGGGCAAGGACCCGCTATTTTTAACTATTTATCTTGAGCCCTGCTCTCGCGTGGTTTGATGCACAGTAGTATAATTCATGCAGAAAATTGTGTGTTAGCTTTTAAGGATTCACTAAGGGTTTGCTGATTTAATTTTACAAAATTTACTCTCTGCCTGGATGATAGCAGTGGTTCAGATTCAAAAAGTGCAAAAGACACCACTCTCCCTTTTCCTGCCCCCATAGGAACCTATTTCCTCTCCTTGAAAGCAACCGGTATTATCAATTTTTGTATGTCCTTCAAAATATGTACCTTTTTACGAGCAAATTGTGTACATGTTTTCCCCCTTTTACACAAACAGTAGCTAACTGTATACACTGTTCTGTGCTTTTTCCCCACTTACTGTGTGTCGGACATTTTTGCTCATTAGTTTGCAGAGAGCTGCTAGGTGGTTTTGTTTTTAATCGGCCGCATGCTGTTTCATTGTATGGGGATGTACGGGGGGGGGGGGGGGGGGGGCAGATACTTAATTCTTTCCTTTCCTTTAATATCAGAGGCAGGGTTGCAGCTGAATAATCTCATATACACAGCAATTTCTGTTGTTATTATGTTACTGTAAAAATGGTTTCTAACACGGACACGTTAGTGAGGTTTGGACAGTTTTTACTACGTAAACAACATTGCCAATATTGCTTATTGCTAATAACATTACAAATAAAAATCAAGAAAAGAAAGTTACCTACAACATTAGCACCTCAATAGATCGGATTATTTTTTCTATGTCTTTTTCCTTAAGTCTTTATGTGTTTCTACTTCAGAACAATAATCTAAATCTACAGATGGGTTGAGATCACTGTAGGTATACCACTGAGCCCAAAAATCCTGGGGTGTTAAGGCTGGACATGCGTCTTCACGGAACACGCCTCGTGTGGGGGCGTCTGGGTGGCTCAGCCAGCTAAGCATCTGGCTTTGGCTCAGGTCATGATCTCACGGTTTGTGGGTTTGAGCCCCGCAACAGGTCAGCATGAGCCCCACTTTGGGTAAAAAAAACAAACAAAAACACGAGCCCCATGTTTCTTCTCTCTCTCTCAGCCCCTGGTGGGATCCTCACTGTCCCTCTCTCTGCCCCTTGCTCACTTGCGCCCCCCCCCCACCCCCCTCTCTCAAAGAAAAGAAAAAAGAAAACTCTGATGTGTCATGAGTCTGGGGTCCACTCCTTGAGGAATTTTGCAGGTGCGGGTATTAAGGAAGATCCAGAGTGTCCCCTGGCCCGGGAAGCAATCGTGATCCCTCCCCCTTCCCATCCTTTGCTTCTGCACCAGGAGAGTTCGTGTCATTGCATCAGCCCTCGCCCCCCTGTCATTCGGGGACCGAGTGCGCCGCTGCGGCGAACTGGGGCCTGCGGGAGTTTGTCGTCGTCGTCAGCGTCTCGAGGAAACTCCTCTACCTCTGTAGCCCCAACGCCCCTCTAAGGGTCCACATGTGGGGAAGTAGACCCAATGAGGATTACAGAAGGCAGCACGACAGCTTCTGTGTTTTCTAACAAATTACAAAAGCAGTGACGTTAGTCTTAACCAGAGTTTTCCTGTAGGATTCGAGACTTAGAACGATGTTTCTCAACCTCAGTACTCCCTGTTGATGTTTGAGGCTGGGTGATGTGTGGTGCGAGCCTGTCCTGCACATTCCAGGATGGTTAGCAAGGTCCCTGGTCCCTCGTCTCTGCTCATTAGATGTCCTCCCCCCCCCCCCCCCAAGCTGTGACAACCAAAAATGCTTCCAGACATTACTAAACGTCCCCCAGGGGGCAAAATTGCCCCAGTTGGGAGACACTTGTTTGGAAAAAGAATTGCTGATTGGCAGGAAATCAGTCTAGCTTCGGTGGAGCAAAGTCATGGCAGAGTATCCTTTCCGTCTGAATTCCTAGCGTGGGAGGTCACAGTAATGCCATTATGCATGTCACGTCTTCATTAAAGGAAGGCGTTTGACAGTCTCCTTATGACACACGTACTGCGTGTCTCCTTGGTGGGACAACCATACCCAGAGGCCCCGCGCTCAGTAGGTCGACATTCCCTCAGCCGGGACATCTGCGTGGCACTCCTCGCTCCTACCCGCACAGTGGAACCAGCTGGGGAGCTTTAAAAACTGCCAACGTCTAGGTGTCCCTACAAGCGGTTGTGCTTTAGTTGGTCTGAGATACGGTCTGGGCGTCGGGCATTTTCAGCGCAGGCAGACCCGGTTTGGCTGCGCTCCCACGGCCGGCCCGGTGCCACACACGGAAGGTTTGCGGGAACCTGTGGGGAGCGCGTCTGTCGGTGCCGTGTTTCCAGCTGCGTTCGCTCACTTCCTGTGTCTGTGCCACGTTGTGGTGATTGTCACGGTATCTAGCCCTTTCCCAGGAGTACATTTTTGTGCTGATCCGCGACGAGTGACGTTTGGTGTTACTGCTGTGATGGTGTGGGGGCCACCACGAGCGGTGCCCTGTAAGACGGTGAACTTGACAGATGCTCCGCCGACGGCCGTGCCCCGTCTCTCTCCCTTCCTCAGCCGCCCTGTTCCCTGAGACACGGCAGCAGTGACATTAGGCCGATCACTGACCCTACGACGGCGCTGAGTGTGCAGTGAAAGGCAGAGTCTCGCGCCCGTCGCTTGAAATCGGAAGCTGGCGGCGATTCGGCTCAGGGGGGAAGGCGCGTCCGAAGCCCAGACACACTGAACGCTTAGGCCTCCCGCACCCGACGCTTGGCCAAGTTGTGAACGCAAGGGAAGGTTCTTGAAGGAAATGAGGAGTGCTGTTCCAGGGAACACGCGGATGACGAGAAAGCTAAACGGCCTTACTGCCGACGCGGAGAAAGTCCGAGTGGTCCGGACGGAGCATCACACGCACCACGTCCCTGGTCCAGAGCCCGGTCCAGAGCAAGGCCCGCGCCGTCTTCCTTCTGCGGAGGCCGAGCGAGGGCAGGAGGTCACACGGGCGCAGCGAGACGCTGGCTGAGGCCGGTCCTGAGGTCTCGGGAAAGAAGCCGCCCGCGCGACACAGAAGCGCCGGGAGAAGCATCCGGGGCCGATGCAGAAGCCGCGGCAAGTTCTCCGGAAGATCCAGCTGAGAGAATTCACCAGGGTGGCCACGCTCACCAACAGATCCTCAGTGTGGACCAAACAGTCTCATGTTGGAAGGGGACGCCGTCCAGGACTCTCGCGGCCAGACGGGACAAGTCAGGGCCCGGTTCCCAAGCTTCGAAGGACGGGCCGACTCTTGTCAGGGGCTAACGCGGCTGGTGACTGTAAGCTGAAGCTCCTTGACCTTCCCCAAATTCCTGGGGCCCGTAAGGACTTGGGTAAATCTTGGGGCGCCTGGGGCGCACAATCAGTTCAGTGTCCAGCTCTTGGTTTCTGCTCAGATCATGATCTCACGGTTCATGAGTTCGAGCCCTACGTTGGGCTCTTTGGTGGCAGCACAGAGCCTGCTTGGACTCCCGCTCTCACTTCCCCACCCCTGCTCACACTATCTCTGTCTCTCTTATAAATAAATAAATAAATACATACATACATACATACATACATACATACATACTTAAAAAAAAAAAAAAGAATTTCACTAAATCTACTCTGCTCTAGGAATGGAACAACAAAGCCTGGAGGACGGCACATCTGTTTACAACGTGGGTGACTGAATGTCTTAAGTCCGCTGTTGAGACCCGCTCAGAGAAAAGATCCCTTTCCACATACTGTCACTCATTAAAGATGAATCTTGGTAGTTCTCCTCGTCTAAAACTTTTTTAAGTGGAAGCTAAAAATACTACAAACGGTTACCACTTGCAACTATTTATGTGGCTCAAGGTTTCCAATATTGTGTGTACAAAATAAAAGCTGAATTTTATTTGATGCTGAAACTAATAAACTTTTGGGGCGCCTGGGTGGCTCAGTAGGTGGAGCCCCACATCAGGCTCCGTGCTGACGGTGTGGAGCCTGCTTCAGATTCTGTGTCTCCCTCTCTCTGCCCCTCCTCCACTCATGCTCTCTCTCAAAAATAAACATTAGGGGCGCCTGGGTGGCGCAGTCGGTTAAGCGTCCGACTTCAGCCAGGTCACGATCTCGCGGTCCGTGAGTTCGAGCCCCGCGTCAGGCTCTGGGCTGACGGCTCGGAGCCTGGAGCCTGTTTCCGATTCTGTGTCTCCCTCTCTCTCTGCCCCTCCCCCGTTCATGCTCTGTCTCTCTCTGTCCCAAAAATAAATAAAAAAAAAAAAAATGTTGAAAAAAAAAATAAACATTAAAAAAAAAAGTCCACTTATGATGAGCACCGAAGCATGTACAGGATTCTCGAATCACTGTATCATACGTGCATGCGAAACTAATGTAACACTGCATGTTAACTGTACTGGAATTTTTTTACAAATTACAAAACCAAGCTGCAGTTTTTTTAGATTAAAGAAAACTTTTTCTAATGTTTATTTATTTCCGAGAGACAGACAGACAGAGCATGAGCAGGGGAGGGGCAGAGACAGGGAGACACAGAATCTGAAGCAGGTTCCAGGCTCCCAGCTGTCAGCACAGAGCCCGACGTGGGGCTCGAACCCACGAACCATGAGATCATGACCTAAGCCGGACGCTCAACCAACTGAACCATCCAGGCGGGGACTCTTAATCCCCTTCACCCTTTTGTCCCCTTCCCCCCACCCATCTCCCCTCTAGTAACCATCAGTGTGTTCTCTGTAATTAAGAGTCCCGTTTTTTGGTTTGTCTCTTTTTTCTTTGTTTTGTTTCTTGCGCATACGAGTGAGATCATATGGTATTTGTTTTTCTCTGACTGACTGATTTCACTTAGCATTGCACCCCCTATCTGGATCCATCCGTGTTGTGGTGAGTGGCAAGATGTCATGTTTTTGTGGCTGAGTGATATTCCTTTGTATGTGTATATAGCTTCTTTATCCATTAATCCATCAGCTGCTTCCGTAACACGGCTGTCGTAAATACTGCAGTAAACGTAGGGGTGCGTGTATCTTTTCGAATAGTGTTTTTGTATTCTTTTGGTAAATACTCCATGCTGGAATTAGTGGGTCCTATGATAATTCTATTTTCTATTTTTTAAGGAACCTCTGTACTGTTGGCCGTAGCGGCTGCACCAGTTTGCATTGCCACCAGCAGCACACAAGTGGTCCTTTTTCCTCCACATCCTCGACAACACTTGCTGTTTCTTATGTTTGCGGTTTTTGCCATTCTGACAGATGTGACACATTGTGGTTTTGATTGCATTTCCTTGATGATGAGTGATGTTGAGCTTCTTTTCATGTGTCTCTTGGTGATCTGGATGTCTTCTTTGAAGAAATGTCTGTTCACGTCTTCTGCATTCTTAATTGGATTATCATTATTGCTATTATTTCGATGTCAAGTTGTATGAGTTCTTTTTTTTTTTTAATTTTTTTTTTTTAACATTTATTTTTGAGACAGAGAGAGACAGAGCATGAACAGGGGAGGGGCAGAGAGAGAGGGAGACGCAGAATCTGAAACAGGCTCCAGGCTCTGAGCTGTCAGCACAGAGCCTGACGCGGGGCTCGAACTCACGGACCGCGAGATCACGACCTGAGCCGAAGTCGGACGCTTAACCGACCGAGCCACCCAGGCGCCCCAGAGTTCTTTATATATTTTGGATACTTACCCTTTATTGGGTATGTTGTTTACAAATATTTTCTCCCATTCAGTAGGTTGTCTTTTAGTTTTATTGATTGTTTCCTTTGTTGTGCAGAAGCTTTTTATTTTGATGAAGACCCAATAGTTTAATTTTGTTTTTGTTGCCCTTGCCTCAGGAGACATATCTAGAAAAATGACAGAGAAATTATTGCCTGTGCTCTCTTCTAGGATTTTTATGGTTTCAGGTCTCACACTTAGGACTTTAATCCATTTTGAGTTTATTTTTGGTGTATGGTGTAAGAAAATGTTCCATAAATTCTGATTTAGAATTTTATCCAAACTATTTCTAGTTCTCGCCGGTTAACTTTATAACTAAATGTGTAAGACGGTGTACTTATGAAAATTTTTATGAAATAAAGATATCTACAAACTCAAGTAAGGTTCAATCTTAATAAAAGCGACTTTGATAATTAGTTTTTCTTTGCTAAGATCAAGATCGACAAATAGCTGCACAGATGAGTGATTGAGGCCACCGAGGAAGAAATCTGGCATAGTGATAAGAACGTAGGCTCTTAAGTCCGACGACCCTGTCTGCATCCAGGATTCTCCGTTTCTTAACACCACCGAGGTTTCCATGTATCACCACAACTGTGACTTTGCAGCTCCTCCCACAAAGAGGTAAACTCTGCTTCTCACCCTTTGTATCTGATCTGGCCTATGATGGGCTGCAACAGAATGGGACAGACGGCCGGTTCTGAGCCAGGTTTGAAGAGGTCTTCAGTGTTTGGCTCTCTCGGACCTTTGCCCCCCGTGACAAGTCAGACAGTTCTGGGATGAGAGACGGTGTGGAGCAGAGTTGGTCATCCCGGCTAAGGCCAACCGTGACCAGCCAGCCAGCCCCAGTGCATGAGGACCCCCACCGGCGATAGCCACACCCGGTCCAGAACAGGAACCAACCAGCCTGCAGCTGGAGCCTTGTCAACAGTAGCAACGGGTCCTTGGTCGAGGCCACTGCATCCGGGGTGGTCTGTTGGGCAGCAACAGCTGGTACGCTGCTCGAGAAGGGCGCTGTCCTGGTAAGATGACAGAAGCACGCGGTGTCTGTCGCAGTCAGTCTGACACGTACTCCGTGTGTGTCGCTTTCTGCTGCTGCTGCTTCATTAGGGCTAAGTAGCGGTGTGTTTTGGTAAGTGGCTTTGTTGAGATTCACAACCCGTGACAGTCAGGATCCTTAAAGTACACAGTTCAGTGGGTTTTTGACGTAGTCACACAGTTGTGTCATCATTACCACTGCCTGGTTTTAGAACATCCTTGTCACCCCGTTCTCCCCTCTCCCAGCCCCTGGCAACCACTGATCTCATTCACTGTGTCAGTAGATGTACCTGTTGTGGACACTTTTCATGCAGTATAATTGGAACGTAGGACACAGGTGGTCTTTTGTAACTGTTTTCCTTTATTTAAAGATCCACCCGTGTTGTAGCATTTATAAGAACTTCGTTTACTGTGATTACTGAATAATATTCCATCGCATGGCTACACCACACTTGGCTTTTATCCATTTATTGGTCGATGGACATCTGGATTGTTCCCACGTCTCGCCTACTAGGAAAAATGCTGCTGTGAGCATTTGTGAACAAGTTTTCGTGTGCGCACATGTTTTCATAGGCCCTGGATGTATGGTAGAATTGCCAGGTCATTTGGCAACTGCGTGTTTAATCTTTTCAGGAGCTGGCAAACTGTTTTCCAGAGTAGTTGGTTCCATCTTACAGCCCCACCAGCAACGTAGGAGGATTCTAGTTTGTCTGCATTCTCCCCAACACCGTCTGTTCTTTGGATTTTAGCTGTCCTTTGAGTGTAAAGCGTATCACATTATGTTTTTGATTTGCATTTTCCTAACGACTTACGGTGTTAAACACCTTTTCAAGTGCTTCTTGGCCATTGTATATCTTCTTGGGAGAAATGCCTGTTTAAATCCTTTGTCTGTTTTTGAGTTTGGTTGTCTTTGTTGAGTTGTAAAGAGTTCTTTGTATACTATGGATACAAGTCCTTTATCAGATATGATTTGCAAACATTTTCTTCCATTCTGGAGTTTGTCTTTTATTTTCTTCATGGTATCCTTTGAAGCAGAAATTCTTACTTTTGATAAAGTCCAAGTATGTATTTTTATTTTTGTCACTAAGAAACCCTTGCCTGATACAAGGTCACAAAGATTTATTCCTATGTTTTCTTATTTTTTTTAAATTTTTTAAATGTTTATTATTTATTTTTGAGAGAGAGAGACAGAGAGAGAGAGAGAGAGCAAGTGCAGGGGAGGGGCTTAGAGAGAGGGAGACACAGAATCCGAAGGAGGCTCCAGGCTCTGAGCTGTCAGCACAGAGCCGCACGCGGGGCTCAGTCTCACGAACTGTGAGATCGTGACCTGAGCCGAAGTCAGATGCTTAACCGACTGAACCCCCCAGGTGCCCCTCCTCCTGTTTTAAGAGTTTTATTGTATTAGCGCTTCCATTTAGGTTTATGATCTATTTGAGTTAATTTATGTGTGTCATGTGAGGTAGGGGTCAGATTTAATTTTTTTGTTTTAAGGTAAAGGAAAAGGAGGGTTTAAAAAATGACTGTTAATTGCTGGCTCATGCAAGAAATGAATAGTACTGTCATTCTCTGAAAGATAAAGTACTTAGGGAGAACCAGGTTTTGGTTTTTAGTTTTGGCCTTACTGTTTTTTGTTGTTGTTTTTTTAATGTTTTATTTATTTTTGAGACACAGAGAGACAGCATGAGCAGGGGAGGGGCAGAGAGAGAGGGAGACACAGAATGGGAAGCAGGCTCCAGGCTCTGAGCTGTCAGCACAGAGCCCGACGCGGGGCTCGAACTCACAAACCGTGAGATCGTGACCTGAGCCGAAGTCGGACGCTCAACCGACTGAGCCACCCAGGCGCCCCATTGGCCTTACTGATTTTTTCCAGCTTATTATTATTTTTTTTAGTTGAAGTGTGGTTGATGCAATGTTACGTTGGTTTCAGGGGTACAACATCATGATTCAGCAAGTTTGTGCTGTGCTCTCCACGAGGGTAGCTGCCGCCTGTCACCGTAGCCATTAGTATCACGGACTGTCTTCCCCCCACTGTACGTTTTAGTCCCGTGATGTACTCATTCCATGACTGGAAGCCTGTACCTCCTGCTTCCCTTCACTCATTTTGCCCATCCCTTCACCCCACCCCCCAGCAGACATCAGTTCTATTATTTATAGGTTTGTTTCTGCTTTTTGTTTATTCATTTTTGGTTTTGAGGTTCCATATATATATAAGTGAAATCATATGATGTTTCCGTCTTTCTCCTTCCACTTAGCATAATACACTTTAGGGTCCGTCCATGTTGTTGCAGATGACAAGATCTCATCCTATTTTGACTGACGGTCCATTACACGCGCACACACATGCCGCACATCTTCACCCGTCGGCCTATTGTCGGACTCTATCGTTGCTGCTGTAGTTGGCCGTTACAAGTAACGCTGCAGGAAACATGGGCAGTGCATGGATCTTGTCGTATTAATGCTTTTGTATTCTTTGGGTAAATACCCAGTTCAATTTAATTATTTTACATGGGATATCCGGCGGTCCCGGCACCGTTTGTTGAAAAGACTCTTCTTTCCCCCCACTGGATTGTCTTGGCACCTGTGTTCGGAGTCAGCTGTGCTGTAAAGGACTCTTTCTGAACTCTCGACTCTATCCCGTTGACTACAGACAGGCGTGTGGGTCAGACACGTGTAGTCTACAGACATATGCTAATAGCACACGGTCTTGCTCACTGTGGCTTTGTGGTAAGTTCTAAAGTCAGGATAACGTGGACCCTCCAAGTTTGTTCCTTTTTTGCAAAGCTATTTGTGCTGTTATGGGTCCATTGCATTTCCATATGAATTTTGAGGTCAGCTTGACAATTTCTATAAAAATCGTTGCTGGGATTTTGACAGGAACAATATTTTTAAAGTTTTTGGTCATTTTAAGTAACTGCATTCTCAGTGAAACAGTGATGTGATGGAATTTTTTTAAATAGTTAATCTTAAACTATAAAATCTAAAACTGATAGATCAGGGGCGCCTGGGTGGCCCAGTCAGTTGAGCGTCCGCCTTCGGCTCAGGTCATGATCTCACGGTCCACGAGTTCGAGCCCCGCGTCGGGCTCTGTGCTGACAGCTCCGAGCCTGGAGCTTTCTGATTTTGGTACAGGCCTTTTCTGACTTCCTTCTCGTTATGCATTTGAGCTCTCCCTGTGAGAAGACTTATGGAGGGGAAGAGGGCTCTAATGCTGGCGACAGAGTTGCCTCAGAACGTTACATACGGGTGGTGAGGAAGTGTCCCTTCCAGGTGCACCTGGGAGCTGAGATGGCTTAAAGAGTAAAGAAATTCTTTGTCTCTGGGATTTGTTGTCACATTAAAACAGAGAACAGGATTGGAGAGGGGACACTTCCACATTGGAAGAGCAGAAGTAGACAGTGCATGGGGTCTGGGAATGTCGGCAGTTGGACGATGCTAGGGACGTAGTTCTAGTTCAGTGATAACTTTGAGGACTTTTGTCTTCATTTTTGCTTCTAGAAGGCTTGAGATAATTACCATTTATCTTTGATTTTATCATCAGTCATTTGTGTGCATGTGTGTGGTAAAATACACAACATAAAATTCATCACCATTTTTTAAAGGTATTAAAAAAAAATTTAAGTTTATTTATGTATTTTGAGAGGCAGCAAGCACAAGCAGGGGAGGGAGAGAGAGAATCCTAAGCAGGCTCCATGCTGCCAGCACGGAGCCCAACGCAGGGCTCAAACCCACAAACCGGGGGATCATGACCTGAGCCAATATCGAGTCGGACGCTTAACCAACTGAGCCACCCAGGCAACCCCTGATTTACCATCATTTTTCAGTGCACAGTTCCATGATCTCAAATACACTCACATGTTTGTGGGCCATCACAACCATCTAGCCACATAATTCTTTACGTTTGTATAATCAGTTGGTTTTAATAGGAAATCTGCCCCTTTCCAGTACGTACTTTCCAGTCGTAAGCAATGTGTTTAATTTGTGCTCATGCAGAAGACATGAAAAAAAAACTGAAAGGAGAAATCAGTACTCAAGTTTTTCATAGTACGAGTGGCTCTGAGCTTTTATCTTGCAACGCCCTGATTTGTGTATAACCTGAAAAGTAGAATGAGCAAATATTCCTCCCTTCTGCGTTCATTTGGCCTGTCGATAAAGAGTTTTGCTGCAAACAGGTATTTAAAAAGCTGGAAAATGTGGTTTAGTCCACATTTGCTTTGAGATCAAACTTTTGAGATTCCCCATCCCCCCTTTTTAAGGCAACTTCTGTTATTCTTACCTAAGTCGTGTGTGTGTGTGTGTGTGTGTGTGTGTGTGTGTGTACGTGTACATAGCCTTGCTTTTAAAAGCAGTGGGAAGGGGCACCTGGGTAGCTCAGTCAGTTAAGCACCCAACTCCTGATTTCAGCAAAGGTCATGATCTCACCATCATGAGATTGAGCCCCGAGTCAGGCTTAGTGCAAAACCTGCTTGGGATATTCTCTCTCTCTCTCTCTCTCTCTCTCTCTCTCAATAAATAAACAAACAAACTTTAAAAAAAAGCGGTGGGGAAATACGGAAGGATTTTAAACAAGACTTCAGTGGAAAAAATGGATTGGAGAAGTTCATGGCTAGAAGCTGGTAAACCACTTGTTGTAATGTGGATACAAGATGACAGTGTCCTGGTATAGAGAGCTGGTCACATTTTCCTGACTAGCATTTCCCGTACTGTCTAAATCATGGTCAGACTAATGGCCCCAATGACCACAGGCACACGTAGGGGAAGAACTGACCTCAGGACCATGTCATCTGCTCCTTTCTCTCCAGGACCCAGCCCCACTCCAAAGCTGCAACCCACAGCTGTCCCTTATTGGTGGTTGTACCGGGACACATTGGGAAGACTGGGGAAGCAGGTGGCGTGGGCCAGACATTGTTGGAGTCATGTTGGGATCATAAGTGGTTTTGGAGTAGAGAAAGTCGAGGTTGAGCAGAGGGCTTAGGGCTGGGAATGAGCTACTGTGGAAGGTTAGAATTGGCATGGAGGTTAGCTGGCATGGATGGGGGAAGGTGGTGCGAGAGGCGGACAGCTGAGGTAGTTTAGGGGAAGATCGAGGAGAGTTGAGGTTAAGAAAATTGAGCTGGTCAGAGGTGGCACTGGGTGGTGTTGGGTACCGGGTGGTGGCCAGTTGTTAGGGGGTGATGGATGCTGGGGGGTCGTAGCTGCCAAACCACTCCCAGTTTCCGATTCTCTAGGAGGACTTCAAAGTCAGCACGTAGTAGTACTTACCGCTACGAGTTATGGCGGCGAAAGGATACAGCACTGAACGAGCAAAGGGAAAGGACGCCGGGCAAAGTGGAGGAAACCAGGCGCAGCCTCCCGGAGTCCTTTCCCAGTAGAATCACACAGGGCACAGTTACTTCCGCAACAAGGTGTGACAGCGGCGTGAGATGTTGCCGGCCAGGGACACTGATTAGATTCACAGTGCCTGGAACTTGGGGTCATGTAGCCCTTATTTTCTTAGCATTACTGAAATAACAGACTCCCAGAAGGAAAGCGGGTATTCAGCCTAAACCACGCGGGCTGTTTCTATAAATAGCGTAGACATGGTGAGCCACTCTTACCGTTTCTGGGGATGCTGGGGACTCTCCTGTAATCCAGGTTCCTGGATGGCCACTCAGAGGCCAGCAGGTGAGCAGGCCTCTCTGGGGACAGCAGCCCGGGGCCTGCCCTTTCGCCCCTCTCTGTGGGGTCCTGGCCGGCAGCAGGTGGGCGGGGTGTGGGGCCGGGTGAGGCAGGGTCCAGAGCAGACAGGGTGCAGGGAACAGGGGGTGCCTCCCCTCTGCCTGTGGTGTAAACAGAACTTCGTCTTCAGGCCTGGGTGCTTGGTCACAGCCTCACTCCACCAGCATCCAGGACAGTGATACCAGTAATTTGCAACAACAAGATACTAAGGTTCGAAGACCAAGTGAATTTGGGTTAAAATGAAATATCTTTACCTAGTTTTTCTCAAAGACTTGAAATGTGAAATATGCTAATATGTGTTGTAATTATTCAAGAAATGAATAGCTGTTCAGCTTTTCTCCGATTTCTCACCCGTAAGAGCATCGGTGCATTTTCTGACTAGTGAGCATTCACCCAAAGTCCTTTTGGGAACGGCTGCCGTATCGACCTCTGGTTTTCAGACACGGCCCAGGAGCCCTGGAACGCCACGGATAAAAGGGACCCAAGTCAGTAGGGACCGTGCCCGTCTGGTTCGTCACAGTGCATTGTGTGCTGCGTGGGCGTGTGGCAGCACATCACATGTTTTTTGAATGACTGAATTAAAGAATGCATTGGCATCTTTATTAAACGGTAGACTTGAAACTCGTCTCTTTCCTGGGAAGCCTCCCCCCCCCCCCCCCCCCCCCCCCCCGCCCCGGGTCAGCTTATTCACAGGGCCTGACACACAGCAGGTGCTCTGTCTCGGTTGGATGATTGGAGCAATGCTGTGGCTTCAAAGATTTTGGCTGGAAGAAAGGTGAAAATTATTAGCCAAAAGGAAGCGAAGTGTTCCTGGAGATTCGATTTAATTATGTTATATTAAGAGTTGCATATAAGTATTTTAAACATCTTTCGGCTCCCAAGAGATTAGGATTATTTTTCTGAGATATTTTCAACATATGATTGAATACAAAAAAACACAAGATACAAAAATAGTAAAACAGAACTCCTGTCCCCATTATCCAGATTAGAAGTAGATCATTCCCATTCTCTGTGCTTTGCACAGTCCTGCCCTTCACCTCCGCCCAGGAGTCAGCATTATTCCCAATGTGCTGATCCTTTCCCCTCCTCTGTCTCCCAGTGTCACCACGTATATGTATCTTCCCCAATGAATGAATGAACGAAGATAATTGTATCTGCTCCTGGTGACGGTGTGTCCCCAGGGCTTCACAGCCTCTGTGACGCTCACTCTTGTCCTCCTTTTTCCCAGCATGCTGACTGAATGGCAGCTCTCTGTGCTGGTTTTACTTTACATTTCTCCGATTTGTAATGAGGATGAAAATCTTTCCGTGAGTTTAGTAGCCATTTGTTTTCCTTTGAAAAGTCTCCTGTGTCTTCTGCCCTTTCTGTACATATTCTGGGTATGGATCCATCACCCAGGTGACTTTTCCCTTTCCACTGTGTTTCAGGTCGCAGCAGCGATGCTGACCAGGACGTCGAGGCTCGTCCCTGGGGCCCGGCGGGTGAGTCCTGACTGAGCCGCAAGCTCTGTGCAGACTGTCTGTGGGTGGGTTTCTCATTTCGAGACGGGTTCGTTGTGTCCAGAACGAAGTCCTCTGGAGAGCTTCGGCCGGCCAGCGCTTCAGTGTCCAAGCTGACGCTCGGAGAGCAGCCACAATTCCTTTTCTCTGCCACGCACTTCGCTGCAGGCCGCCCTGCCAGTCCGCAGGTAACCGGTCTCAGCAGAACGGCCGTGTTCCAGAATTCACCCTGTCGTTGGAGAATTAACATTAAAAAAATACAGATAAATAAGCTTGGTTGCGGTTCTTTAGTAACTTTTATTATTGTCTACCTGGATTAATGATTATGAAAAATAAGTTGCTGGGCGCCTGGGTGGCTCATTTGGTTGAGCATCTGACTCTTGATTTCGGTTCAGGTCATGTTCTCCCCGTTCATGAGATTGAGCCCCACGTCAGGCTCTGTACTGGGTTGGAGCCTACTTGAGATTCTCCCTCCCTCCCTCCATCTCTCTCCCCCCCCCTTCTCCTCCCCCCTCCTCCCCTCTCTCCCTCTCCCACTCCTCTTCCGCCTCTCCCCCACTCCCACTCTTTCTCTCAAAATAAATATTTTTTTAAAAGGGCCCAAGATTGGGGCGCCTGGGTGGCTCAGTCGGTTAAGAGGCTGACTTCGGCTCAGGTCATGATCTCGCGGTCCGTGAGTTCGAGCCCCGCGTCGGGCTCTGTGCTGACAGCTCAGAGCCTGGAGCCTGTTTCAGATTCTGTGTCTCCCTCTCTCTGACCCTCCCCTGTTCATGCTCTGTCTCTCCCTGTCTCAAAAATAAATAAAACGTTAAAAAAAAAAAAAAAAAAAAAAAAAAAAAAGGGCCCAAGATGGAGTCACTTATAACAAAAATAAGTTGCTTATTTAGACTTTCAGCATCTGATTGTTGAATAAAATAATCAATGAATCATATATAAAAAAGACCATTATGTCGCTTTCCTCCATTCTTTCATTTATTGAGCACATATTTTCTCAGTACCTGCCATGGGGCAAGTGCACAGGACTCTAAGGGGACTCAATTCACCATCGATGGTTAATGCCGTGTTGGGCATGTCGTGTGCCGGGCACTGTGCTAAGTGCTTTATTTCTTGCGATCTTCACGGCCGGCCCGGGACGGAGAGAATATTGTTGCTTCACAGATGCAGAAATTGAGGGTTAGAAAGGCTAAGTAAGTTGCTTCAGGTGACACTGTGTGAAGCTGTGGAGCCCAGACCAGATCCCTGGTCCATCAGCTGCAAAGCCCGTGGCCTCAAGCGCTGTGCTGTGCCGCAGGTCGTGGCCCGTGCTCTCCGGGAGCTCAGGGCCCGGTGGCGGAGTCACGAATAGACGGAGGCTGCGGGGCAGTGCTGGGACACCCGGGCGGGATCAACGGGGCCCCCAGGGAGCTCCCGGACCTGAGTGCTGATGGGTGCGAGCCGGGCCAGGAGGGCTCCACGCTTGCATCCGCCCTTTTAATTACAGCGTAGATGGTCCCGAGGGGGAGCCCTTCTTTCCGTAGGACTCCTTTTCCCAGGGGTTCGTGATGAAATGTGTGCAGGTAAAATAACCCATCGTTAGAAAATAAAATGAAAAACACAAAACCAAGGCTCAGAGGGATGGATTGTGGCCTCAGCTAATCACATTAAAGGGTAAAATTTGTTCTTCCTCAGTGGCCGACAAGAAAGACCTGAGGCTAGACTGCAGTGAGAAGTCAGTGAGTGGAATTCTGCGCTTTTTGTAGGTTGATTTCAAGTAACCTTGATCAGGGGCGTCTGTGTGGCTCAGTCGGTTGAGCGTCCGACTCTTGATTTCTGCTGGAGTCATGACCCAAGGGCCGTGGGATCGAGCCCCGTGTCCGGCTCCGGGCCGAGCATGGAGCCTGCTTGGGATTCTCTCTCTCTCCATCTGCCCCCCCTCCCCTGCTCGTGCGTGCTCTCTCTCAAAAACCGAATGTTGTTCTGCTCAGGAACCGCATGATGTTCATTCTGGAACATGCAGAGGTTGTTTTCCCTGCAAACACGACACTGTCTGGGCGGTGCCGTGTATAACATTGTAAGGAGTAAGGAATCCATTTTGCTAGGTTTTAATTTGCTGCAAAAAGCAGTTAACTTAAAAAAAAAAAAAAAAATCATAGGATTCTTGTAGAAATACCACCACCTTGTGGCCCTTGAATAGCTTTAATTTTCTATTTGCTCCTCTTAGAGACCTTGTGCTTTGTCTCCGGTTAGAATTGAGAAAACGGAGTAGTACCAATACCAGGGCGTATTATTCAGGTTGCTGTGCTGATGTAGCCGACCCTGAATTCTCATTGGCTTAACACCACACGATGCTGTTTGTGTCGTTACGTGTTTTGTTTGGTTCTTGCCACCGCTGCGTCTCCAAGATGGTTTGCAGGCAAGTGCCGTGTGGGAAGCGGTCGCGTGGGGTGAAGGCGCCATCTCGGCACGCTGAGTTTAAGGCTGAAACGATTATTTTGTGCCACCTCATAAAAGTGGACTCATTTGGGTTCCCCGACAGCTTTCTAGCTGGTATTTTTGCCTCTAAATTGCCTCTTTGTCTTTCGTAGTCCCAAAGATCTGTCCTCCCAACGAAAATGTTTAACCTGCAGCTAATCAGAAAGCATGGCTGGTGCCCTGCCCATGTCGAATTAAGACTCAAAGCGTCTGCGTGCTGATCACGGCCACGGCGGGGGGGACTTCAGCCTACCCTTCTAGTCTCTTTCTGTGTAAACTCCATTTTCCAGCCCTACAGTGAATCTTTTCATTCCTACTAAGGCCTGTTACCCTTAAGCTCAGTTTTGGGGAGGGTTCTCCAGTCAGCATTTGCTCAGATCTGTCTCTGGAATATCACCCCCCAGCCTGACCTCTCCTCAGTTCGGGGGTGTCCGTGAGCCGTGTGCGAAGTTGCCCGCAGAGCGGATTCCTTCATTCCTCATTATACATCCTTAACCAGAGATGGTTCCAGGGCACGGCTGGCAAGAGAACTGCTGCGGAGAGTGGGATAATACCCCTCGCCCAGGAACGCTGCACTAACCCCGTCAATAACAGAGGCAACCCCGATTACTGGGCGAATGAGAAGCGGGCGGTCCCGGCCGTGGCCGTGGCCGGGGGCACGAGGGCACCCTGCCCCCGGCCGGCCTTGGCCGTGCTGTGCTCCTGAACGGTCTACAGATTTGTCCGCTTCCATGTGGGACAGGGCCCTGTCCCCACAACACGAGCCTCAACAGAGTCCGAGTATGAGTAACGGGCTTGGACTTGGAGAATTATGAAAATAAGCGTTCTTTTGACGTAAAACTAAAATGTGTACCACAGTTTCCCTGTTGCGGACGTGGCTCGAAACCTCAGTTCTGTAGCAGGCATTAACTTCAAAACATGGAAACGGTTTCTTTTCTAGTTGGACCCTGGACGCCTTTTGCACACGGGGTCCCAGGCCCCCCAAAGCCTTGCCGCTCACCTGGACAACCAGGCCCCAGATGATAGTCCCAGAGCAGTTTCCCGCACCAGTGAGAAGGACCCGGTGAGTTGCTGGCGCGTATGTGGATTTTCTTCAAGTCTTACAATTTGTGTCGCTATTGTTCTGTGTATCGGGAAAACCGAAAGCGGGAGAGACCAGGCAGGTCTTCATGAGGTCACTCAAGACCGAGTTCTGCGGCCCAGAGCACCTCTTCCCCGTCCCGGGCTCTGGTAACCTAACACTCGGCTGGGCCAGTCCACACCTGTTCTGGCTTAATCCCTGCCGCAGAGGCCTGCTCGTGCCCAGGATTTTGCCGGCATGAGGCGGGTACACAGTACATGTACTGCGTGAATACTTAAGCCGGTAGTTGTCGATCTTGCTGTGCGGTGGGTCGGCAGACGTGGCCTTACGGACAAGTTAGTAAATATTTCAGGCTTATGAGCCAAAGTGGTCTCGGTCACAACTGCTTAGGTGTGCCATAAACGAGTGGGTGTGGCTGTGTGCCAATAAAACTTTATTTACAAAAATGGGTACGCAGCCATAGTTTACCGACCCCGGTATGGAGAGTCCTAAAGAAATCAACTTGCTTGCCCAAGATCACATAGTAGGGCACGTACAGAACGCAGTTTCCCCATTAGTCTGGTGCTATTTTCCACCTTCCTGAGTGGACTTCCTAGTGTCTGGAGGGAGAACTAACTTGATGTGCTGAGAAGAACACGGTGTGTTTGTACCCAGCAGTACCCAGGGTTGCATTTTCTGGCACAGGCCCCCTCAGGCCGGATGCTGATTTGTCCCCTTCCCCGGCGTTACGGTGGCCTCTCATAAATGCCATTAGCCGTGTGCTCTGTGCTTACATGTGAAGGGAACCAATAGCTTTTCTTCTCCATTTTTGTACCTGGCCTGCCCCCGGAGTCTCCCCACCTTACGCTGCACACGTGGACGGGGTGGGGAAGAACTCATCACCCGAGACACCGTCTCAGTAGGGTGTTTTGTTTATGTCTCTAGCATTCACCTACTTTCAAAAGCAGAAAATAAACTGAATGAGTGAATGAAGTCACTGAAGTGTTTTTGAGCTTTCCCTGTAACTGTAGTCCCTTTATCTCCCAATTCCTCTGGGGTTTCTATGGAAACAGCGGTATGCAGATGATCTTGTCACGTGACTGGAACATCTCCATACCCAGCACGGAAGAATCCAGATGGCAAGAATTGTCTCTTACCTCCACATGTAGGGTGTACGTTGCCGAGCAACTGGCTTCGTCATTTAGGCCGAGAGCAGCTTTATATACATGCTGTGGATTTGAGGACAACAGCCAGCCAGCGCTTTTTGTCTAAGCTAAGAGATGAAAGACAGTGGGGTGCGTGGGGGGCTCAGTCAGTTAAGCGTCCACTGGCCCAGGTCATGATCTCACGGTTCGTTGAGTTCAAGCCCCGAATCGGGCTCCGTGCTGACAGCTCGGAGCCTGGAGCCTGCTTCGGATTCTGTGTCTCCCTCTGTCTCTGCCCCTCCCCTCCTCACACTGTCTCTCTCTCTCTCAAACACTAAAAACAATTTTAGAGGCTTCCGGGTGGCTCAGTCAGCTAAGCGTCCAACTCTTGATTTCAGCTCAGGGTATGATCTCGCAGTTCGTGCGTTCAAGCCCCACATCAGGCTCTGCGCTGACAGCGTGCGGGCCTGTTTGGGATTCTGTCTCCCGCTCAGTCTATCTCAAAAATAAATCTCTATTTCAAAAACTGAGAAAGATTTTTTTTATTCAAAAAAAAGAAGAAGAAATGAAAGCTCGTTCCCAGCCCTGAGAGATGAAGTTTCCCTAGTATGGTCTAGTGGGCCCTTTCCATTTAAGCGTCACTTTGTCTCTGGCCCCGTTCACACCTGTCTGCATTTTTGTTCCGCAGGCCAGGCATGGGGAGCGGCATGAAGGTCTCCACTACAACATCCCCCTCCAGGACATGAGGACCCTGTTCCCCCACAGCCTGCCTCCTCGCTTTTCCATGCAGGTGCTCAGGAGGGGAGGGGGAGGGAGCTGCCGGTGGCGGAGGGTGGGATTAAATGGGTAGAAAACTATAAAAGATGGAATTTGAATCTAGAACAGATGAATTCAGCTATTGACTATCTTTTGTGAATAGTGCTGTGACTATCGTTATTTTAAATCAGCGTTTATTTGTGGTTAATCATCGGGAGGCAGGCAAAAACGTTCTTAGATAAACCCGTCACGCTGCTTTCGTGTTACCCACCTAACAGATTTCTAGAGACTTCGGCATTCAAATAACTATAATAAATTTAAAATCTGTCTTAGCAAAACACCATGAAAATGACCGCCATGCTCTAGAAAACAAAATCATGATGTAGAGCCAAACAGAAGTGATACTTGGAATAGATGCATTATTGTTCTTCATTCTCCTGGGTTTTCAGAAAATGTAGTTTCGTGGTTGTAACTTCAACCCGAAGATGTAATCTTGGGTTGCTCTGCAGACACTGAAAGAATTCATGATTAACTACAGGCGTGGCTTGTTGGCGTAACTGGTCCTTTGGACTAACTCCCGCTGAATTACTTTCAGCCCCAGAAATCGCTCCTTTCTGAAAAAGCAGGCTCGATGGGGCAGGTGATTTTTAGCTCAGGAGCCAGAGGACGGCTTTCCCTCTGTGCTTCGTTTCAAGAGAGGAGATCAGACACTAGTAAGGGAGGCTCATTCTAGGCCACAAACAGCCTTGGCGTCAAAGCCCTTACGCGTGGAACTAGGGCACAGCCAGAAGAAGTGGCCTGTAATGGCACTTGAACCGTTCAGAGACCTTTGCCGGGAGGCCTCCAGCTGCAGGGCCGTGAGGGCCCGGCGCTAACCGTTTCCGGTTGCTCCCAGACCGGCGTGACCACCAGTGCTCTGCAGAGAATTACTCCTGCGTTCTTTCCATAATTGCCATTTATGTGAAGGCCAACTCCCTCACCATTTAGTTCTGTCATATTGCCTAATATGGCATTTCTGTTTTAATGTCTGTATCGTGTTCTTGAAGGCTTCGCTTTCCGTTAAGTTTGAACTTGCCCGTCAAGTCCTTCTCCGGTCCAATTGCGTGGTTAGGATTTCTTCAGAAAACACCAACGCAATTTTAATCCTTATCTGATACACTTGTGAGTAGTACTTGTTAGATATTTGTTCTTGTCAGCAGACATTGTTGAGTACTTTATGTGCACGGTGGTGTCACGCACACCTGCGCTTCCCAGATTTTTCCACGGAAGTACTTACTCCTGGTGACCAGAGACGAGCAGGGATGGAACTTTCTGTGTCGGTTCTCTGGCATGTCTGTGTGCCGGTGTGTCCAGCATGGGCGGGGCAGCAGCTGGTCACACCTGCTCCTGAGCTGTCACGTATATATTTCCAGAGAAATGTCCAGATGGTTCCAGTAATAAGAATTAGCTAAAAATAGATTTAAAACAATTAACATTTAGAAGCACCTGGGTGGCTCGGTTTAGCGTCTGACTTCGGCTCAGGTCATGATCTTATAGTTCGTGAATTCAAGCCCCACATCCGGGCTCTGTGCTGACGGCTCGGAGCCTGGAGCCTGCCTCGGAGTCTGTGTCTCCCTCTCTCTCTTTCCCTCTACTTGCACACCCGCTCTTTCTCTCTTAAATAGAAACATTAAAAAAAAAATAAAACAACGTTGGTTAAATACTTACCATGTGTCAGACACTTTGTTAAGGATTTTACATTCTTTTAATACTTTTATTAATCCTAACTGGTATACATAGCTGTGTGACAAGATAGCTATAGACAGTTTGTAGATTTCAATTAATGATGTAGTATCTGCTTCACTAATAGAAATAATCAGAAGGTGACTATTGTGTTACATGGTGTGGGACAGCGTGTTTCAGATTTTAGCTAAATTATATGGGTAGATTTAAAAATTCAATACCAACCATCTCTTCAGTGACTAAATGAAAACTAGGCACTTGGATGCTCTGGCTGCTGCATCAGGCTCAGTGTGTTCCACACCCCACGCCCCCTCCTCTTCCTCATCCATTAGGTGAAAACATTCAGTGAAGCTTGTCTGATGGTAAGGAAGCCAGCCCTGGAGCTTCTGCATTACCTGAAAAACACCAATTTTGCCCACCCTGCTGTGCGGTATGTTCTCTGTATCCTTTCCGGCCTGCCCGAGCTGTCTTGGGCCAACGCGGGGAAAGAGGAAATCAAAAAGTGCTATTTGGGGGGCACCTGGGTGGCTCAGGCGGTTAAGTGTCCAACTTCAGCTCAGATCACGATCTCGCGGTTTGTGAGTTCGAGCCCCGCATTGGGCTCTGTGCTGACAGCTCGGAGCCTGGAGCCTGCTTCGGATTCTGTGTCTCCCTCTCTCTGCCTCTCCCCTGCTCGTGTTCTTGTTCTCTCTCTCAAAAAGTGCCGTTTGTTGGGGCGCCTGGGTGGCGCAGTCGGTTAAGCGTCCGACTTCAGCCAGGTCACGATCTCGCGGTCCGTGAGTTCGAGCCCCGCGTCAGGCTCTGGGCCGATGGCTCGGAGCCTGGAGCCTGTTTCCGATTCTGTGTTTCCCTCTCTCTCTGCCCCTCCCCCGTTCATGCTCTGTCTCTCTCTGTCCCAAAATAAATAAAAAACGTTGAAAAAAAATTAAAAAAAAAAAAAAAAAAGTGCCGTTTGTTGACAGAAGTGTCCTTTCCGATGACATTTTCTTTAACCACAGGTGCTTTAGACGGGGAGAAAGGGACAGGAAAAACCCTCAGTCTTTGCCATGTTATTCATTTCTGTGCAAAGCAGGACTGGCTGATCCTGCACGTTCCGGATGGTAAGAACTTCCTTTCCTCACTGTCGAGGTGGTCGGATGGGGCCCGGGGGCCACGGGGGCTCTGAAGAGGCCTCTGCTCCCGATGCAGGCCAGCGTGAGCTGCTCAGTCATGACCTCACGGTGGCCACAAGTGGGGTGCATGGTGAGGTCAGCGTAGCACCAGGAGGTTCAGTGAAAGCTTCCTGGCAACTTCTGAAGTAAGAATGGAGCATTCTGGCCCAGCAGTCCTCACTTTGATGTAGCGCCCAAGACCGTAAGCTCCCTCCTTCGAGGTCAGCACAGGCTCTGTTGCCATCAGTGAGCAGTTCTGATTAGCCGGGGGAACTCTGACACGGGCTGTTCATCAGCATTCCAGAGTCGTCAGCATGGGTCTTAGAACTCTCTTCCTTTGCATACACCCCACGTTTTATTTGGTGTTGTGTGAGCACCCGTGTTTTCTAACTACGTTTAAAAACTGCCAGGAAGCTACAGTGACCTTTCGTCCACGTGGTGTGCCTCGTGTCCCGACTGTAACCAGAAGGTCTGATCTCACATGGGCCAGCCCAAAAGTGACCCTTTGAAGCAAGGAGACTTCAAGAAATATGCAGTGGGTTCTTAAACAACACGGTTTAAACTGTGCCGGTCCACTTACACACAGATTTCTTGGAGTAAATAGTGTCTTATAGATGTACTTTCTCTTCCTTATGATTCTCTTAGTCACATTTTCTTTTCTCCAGCTTGTTTCACTGTGAGAATACAGTTTGTAACACATATGGCAGCCAAAATGTTTGTTAATCGACCCTGTGTTATCAGTAAGGCTTCTGGTCAGCAGTAGGCAATTAGTAGTTAAGTTTCGGGGGCCAGAAGTCATACGCAGATGGTCAACTGTATACGGGAAGCTAAAGCCATTTCCCATCACTTAAAGAGGCAGAGAGGATTTTGAGTTGAATACAGTCAGCTCCTGCCTGCTTTGTTTCCACGTGTGTTTGTTTCCAGCTCATCTCTGGGTGAAGAGCTGCCGGGGTCTTCTGCCCTCCACCTACAACAAGCAGCGTTTGGACCAACCTGCAGAAGCTTCCATCTGGCTGAAGAATTTCAAAACTACAAATGAGCGTTTCTTGAGTCAGGTGACCAGATTCCCGGAAGCTTGATGCTGGACAGTCTTTATTTTATTCTGTTTTATTTTTCAGTGTACGTATTTGAGAGAGAGAATCTAAAGCAGGCTCCAGGCTCTGAGCTGTCAGCACAGCCCTATGTGGGGGTCGAACCCATGAGCCATGAGATTATGACCTGAGCTGAAGTTGGACATTTATCAACTGAGCCACCCAGGCACCCCTAATTTTTTTTATTGTTTATTTATTTTTGAGAGAGGAAGAGAGACAGAGTGCAAGTAGGAGAGAGGAAAGGAAAGAGGGAGACACAGAATCCGAAGCAGGCTCCGGGCTCCCAGCACAGAGCCCAAAGTGGGGCTCGAACCCCTGAACCGTGAGATCGTGAGCCAAGCCAAGGTCGGATGCTTAACCGACTGAGCCACCCAAGCGCCCCAATGCCGGACAGTCTTTAAATAGACTTTATCTTCTTCGTGTCTTGAGCACCAGACTATGGAAAACTAGCATTGTAGCTGGGATCGCTATGCCATTCTGTATTTCTTTCGTATGTTCTACTGGCAGCTCACAACCTGAAACTTGCTCGTCCGTGTGAAATAAAGAAGCGCCACGAGCTGTCCCCGTGCAGTCCAGATGGATTCATTGACTTTTCCAAAGCTACAGCCTCAAATTCTCTAAAGCACATTTTCAGCTACATAAGTTTCTCCAGATGAGGTCTTTCTTGAAACCAGAAATGTATTGGTAAAATGGTTCTTTGCTCTAGTGATTCTCGGATACAATCTCTAGGCCAAGAGTTTTCAACTCTGGTTATAAATCAGAGTCTCTTCGGAGCTTGTTATAAATGTGGATACCAAGGCCTCATCCCAGACCTTTTTGGTCAGAATCCCTTGTGGGTTTTGGTTTTAAGCTTTAGGCAGAAAAGGGCTAGAGAGCATTCCCTTCCATACTGAAGTCTCTTAAAGGGCTTAAAATATAGGGATGCCTGGGTGGCTCGGTCGGTTAAGCCTCCAACTCTTGATCTGAGCTCAGGTCTTGATCTCAGGGTCCTGAGTTCAAGCCCTGTGCTGGGCATCGAGCCTACTTTTCAAAAAAAAGAAGGAAAGAAAAATAGATTAAACCCGACTCTAAACAACCTTACCCTCCTCCCTTCTCGGATACAGATGGGTTCATCTTTAGGCTAAGGGGCCTTTTTTGGGTTTTTGTTTGCTTTTAGATAAAAGTTCAAGAGAAGTATGTCTGGAATAAGCGAGAGAGCACGGAGAAAGGCAGCCCTCTGGGAGAGGTGGTGGAACAGGTATGAAACAAGACAGCGGTCACAGCAGGGGAGGCCTCTTCTGGGACCGCCAGCCCCACCTCTCTCCCCTGCAGGGCATCACGCGGGTGAAGAACGCCACGGATGCAGTCGGGGTTGTTCTCAGAGAGCTCAAGGGTCAGAGTTCTTTGGGCGGGTTTCGCCTCCTGGTGGCGGTGGATGGAGTCAACGCTCTCTGGGGAAAGACCACACTGAAAAGAGAAGATAAAAGCCTGGTAGGAAAACTGGGTTTCTCTACTCTGGTTACTCTGACTCCGGCACCGGCACACGGAGGCCGGGACTTGGCCTTGTAGCCCAGGCGGCATGTCGCCTCGCCTTAGGAGTATTTGAGTTAGGAGAGGGGTCCGCCGTCCATTGAAAAGGGAGAGCGTCTAGAAGGGCACGTCACAGCGGAAGCTGTTTTGTCAGTTTTTTCCTTCTCTTCTGTCTCCTCAATGGGGCTGAGCGATGGCTTCTGTGTGCAGCGGTCAGACCATGCTTCCGCAGCCAAGAGCAGAAACATCGAGGGAGGCGGTGGTGTGGGCCCAGGCCGCTCTCTCCCTTGCTGACAGGTTTTAATCAGAAACCTGGCAGGGTGGGGCACGTGGCCGCAGGCACCGTGGTCACAGAGCAGTGCAGGATTTTGTAGTCATTGGTCTCGGGCGGGCACCCGCACAGAGCAAGGACTGACCTCGGCCCCGTCCCCCCCCTTCCCACTGACCCGGCAGGTGGCCCCCGAGGAGCTTGCGCTCGTGCACAACCTGAGGAAAATGGTGAAAAACGACTGGGTGAGTATGTGCGACGCCTGATAGTTTTCGGCTCCGATTTTACACCCAGAAAGTTTTTGTATCTTCCTTAATTGCCCTAGCAGTGCCGAAGTTTAAAATCTGGATAGTTGGTTTCCTATCTTCCTGCTCGCCTTGGATACAAGCCACTGTACTTAAACCCTGGCATACTTTGACTCTGCGGTTCAGAGTGGTTTTATATCTTACCAACTTCGGAAAAGATTTTGATAAATTGAAGATCACGTAGCAGTTTGCCGTCAGCACCACACCAGAAGTGATAACCTACTTAGTTGCCATTCAGCTGTACTAAAAATCGACAGGTGATTAAAATGCACTTTTCTGGGGCGCCTGGGTGGCTCAGTTGGTTAAGCGTCCGACTCTTGATTTCAGCTCAGGTCGTGATCTCACGGTTCATGGGATAGAGCGCCACGTGGGGCTGAGCAAGGGGTGTGCAGCCTGCTTGGGATTCTCTCTCTCCGTCTCTCTGCCCCACCCCCATGCATGCTCACGCTCTCTAATTAAACTTCTAAAAAAATAAATAAAATGCATTTTTCTTCTTGGCATTTTTTAAAAATATTTTTTAACATCTTTATTTGAGAGACAGAGAGAAAGACACAGATTCCGAAGCAGGCTCCAGGCTTGGAGCCGTCAGCATAGAGCCCGACCCTGGGCTCAACCCACGAACAATGAGATCATGACCTGAGCTGATGTCCGTCGCTTAACCAGCTGAGCCACGCAGGCGCCCCACTTTTTCACCTGTTTCTGATTCAGCTTTTTGTCCTTTCTTTCAGCATGGAGGCACCATTGTGTTGACTTTGAGCCAGACTGGATCCCTCTTCAAGCCACGGAAGGCCTATCTGCCTCAGGAGCTGCTGGGAAAGGTCCAATCTTTAGAAAATCTGGTTCCCCTTAGTCACTTTGTCAAAAGAGATCTCTTTTTCTTTTTGGACATAATTACAGACTTGGAGAACAACCATATTCATGTATGACTTCACCCAGATTCCTGAACGTTAACACTTTACCATATTGGCTTTCTTCTTCTCCGTTTTTCCCCTGAATTATGTGACAGTAACCTGAGACACGATGCCTCTTTTTTCTTAAATAACATGTATTTCCTAAAATCAGAGACTTTCTAAATATAGAACCACAGCACAATTGTCAAAATCAGGAAACTGGCATCGATAGAACGCTGTTACCTAATCTGTAGGACTTCGAACTTTACCAGTCACCCCACATCCTTCACAGAGACAGAAACTCCCGGATCGTGCGTTTGATGGTCTTGCTCTGTCGTCTCCTTCAAGGGGGGACAGTGCTTCAGTCTTTGAATATTTAGATCCGTGTGTTTGAAGCGTACTTGCCACCGTGGGTTATCTCACGGCTCGGCTGGTGTTGGTTGTCTCCTGATTATGTGCAATGGTAGCCGCAGGGCTGGGTCTCTATGGTATCCAGCCTCGGGAGGCGCCTGTGAGACCCAGTTCTCCCAGTGACTCCAGGGGTAAGGTTGGACACTTGGCTAAAGTGCTGTCCATCTGGGTTCTTGGCAGTAAAGTTACTATTTTCCTTGTGTAACAAGTACGAATAAATGGACACCTACTTTGAAACTAGGTAAATAAATACCTGTCACTCCTCAAGCCTTCCCTTACTGGTTTGAGCATCCACTTGTGATTCTCCCCAGAGTCCAGTGGAGACATTTGCAAAACGGTATTTTCTAGCTCTCTTGTGTCTTCTACACGGATCCCTTGGCTTCCTGTCACATGCAGGAACTTTCCTTCCTCACTCCTTTCTTTCCAGGTGGACATACAGGCTCCCCTTTGATGAGCTTCAACCCTTTGATGAGCTTCAAACCTTTACTGTCATTATTGATTTGGGTGCTTAATTGGTCCCAGATCTGGCCTGTAAAAGCCCCTTCAGGGTGGCTTCTGTGCCCTCTGCACATGCCCCCATCAGTCTGTAGGCCCTGATTTACTTCTTGGCAAGAAATAGGCTCCGCACTCCTCTCGTCCTTTCTGTGCCCCCGTCCTAGCCATTCCTCCAGGCAGCCCTGATTCACGTTCGAGGAGAACGGTTATTTACTTACCACGGCCCGGGAGGCGCCTGGCTGGCTGAGGTGGCGGAGCGTACGACTCGGTCTCAGGCTCGTGGGTTCAAGCCCAACATCGTGTGTGGTGCCTGCTCTACAGAAGTGTTTAAAATATGCTCCCTTTAAGAGGTGGAACCAAATTCCCCACCTCTTGAGCGTGAACTGGATTTTAGGTACCAAGATGTGAGTGCCAGGTGTGCTCATAGTTGCTGGGGCATCACTGCCAGGAAGTGTGAAAAGAGACACACACGTGTGTACGATACTCCTATCTGTCTCCGTATGTACACACCCGTACTTGTCTAACATTTGTTAGAAAACCATGTGTCACATGGATACGGGCTCGCATCACGGCGTCCCCTTCCCCCTTCCCGTATCTGGAACCCTCACCTCCAGCAGTAAGAAGGCTGCTCTCGGCATCCTGTGGACGTGTCCGCGCAGTCCGAGGCGGCAGAGTAAGCTGCGTGACCACTCGCCCTGGACTCTGTGAGAACAGAGCCGCAGACTGGGGGCCGGTGTCTGCCCAGCGCTGCCGTGTCCGGCTGCGGGGCCCCCGGGCCAGGGCTCTGTTCGGAAGCTAGGGGAGTGTCCCTCCTCTGCCCGTGTTCGGCCCGAGATCTGGAATCCAGTTTGAGCTACTTGTTTCCGTTCACGTTCCATCTACTGGGTCTTTTTCCGCATCCTCATCAATTTTGTTTCCTATTTTCGAACTTACGAACAGTCAGAATGGTTGTTGACTACTGGAGTCAGAACCGTAAAAAAAAATGTTTTAAATATGTACGTATATCCACATGTTGAATATCCATGTAAACCCACACGCAGAAGACTCCTGTCTTGTGCACACGGCCCAGTGGCCGTGAGGGGCCGGGCGCTGTGTGGAGCCCGTGAGGCCGGGCGGCCCGCGAGCGAGCAGAGGGCGGAAGAAAAACAGACCTTGCCGTCCGCATGTTCGAGTGCATTTGCTCTCTCCTCCGGCTCGTCACTTAACGGACACTGTCTTCATCCTTTTCCTTCTCCAGGAGGGATTTGATGCCTTGGATCCCTTTATTCCCATCCTGGTTTCCAACTACAGCCCGAAGGAGTTTGAAAGTTGTATTCAGTATTATCTGGAGAACAGTTGGCTTCAACATGAGAAAGGTAGGTTAATTTTTCGGGGTTTTATGTTCAGGGTCCCACTGAGTCAGAGCCATGACCTCTTCTTCCCTCGGCAGCAGCCTGTAACTTGTATTTCCCTTTTCCCTTTATCCTGACCCCTCTCTGGCTGGCTGCAGGGTGTGGAGAGGGGTGGGGGAGGGGAAGTTAAAGTTTAATTTACAAAACAACAGGACATCTCTCCCCAGATTCTCATGGTCCAGAATCCGGTGCTCACGGAAAGAGGCGGCCAGGCCAAGGCCAGCCGTTGGGGGGGTGGGGGTGGGGGGCGGGGGGGGGGGGGGTGCTGTCAGCTCTACCTGCCCTGTGCGCACGCAAGCATTCAGCTGTTTCGGTCTTGCCCTCCCCTCTGGGCGCGGGGGGGGGGGGGGGTCCGGGGAGACGAAAGGCTGACCGCTCTCTAGGTGGTCGAGAACTGGTGAGAACTGGTGAGAAGGGGCGGGTTATCCGGGGAAGGGAGGGAAGGGTGTGGAGCGGCTCCCGCACGTGGCGGGCTGGGGGGCACGGCTGGGGAGATTTCTAAGGGGGTCAGCAGGTTTGACAAAGTGCTAGAGGCCAGATGTTCTTGGCTCAGAAGGAAGCAGATGCTGAGCCAGAGGAATAAACACAGAAAAGGTGGTCGCTTACCGGGAGAAAGGCTCTGGAAGCGAGGCCTTGGGAGTGTCACGTGGCCGGTGCCGACAGAGTTTTTGGGGTAACAGTGCTGCAGGAGAGAACTGCCAGCTGTGTGTGTCTGCTTCCCCGCCCCCCCCCCCACCTTAGCTCACACAGAAGAAGGGAAAAAGGAGCTTCTGTTCCTGAGTAACGCAAACCCTGGACAGCTGGAGCGGCTGTGCGCCCACCTTTGAGCCACGGTCGCGACGCGCGTGGACGACAGTGGACGTTTCCTTTCACAGACCCCGTCAGGCAGGGGGGGGCCACACGGTCCACGGACAGAGGGCCCTGCGCCGCAGCGGCTCCCCCGTGAAGTGACCATGTGGCAGTAAGGTGTCCTCTTGTTCCCGAAACTCGTGAGAGCTTTTCAGGGGTGGTTTTCGTATTGTAAGTAATTATGGATCTGTCCTTAAAAATAAATGATCCTTCTCAAAGTGTCGCGTTAGATTTTTAAGATGGAAAGAGCCTTCCTTTGGCCAAATTGAATTTCCCCGAATTCTGCTTGTGAGGAGTCTGAAGAGACCAGATCCTACAGAAATTTCCATGAGTTCTATTTTCCAGACTTGATGTGGCTCAGGAGACCGAGATTCACACCGTAACTCCTCCCCCACAAGCACCTACACCGACTGCTCACTTCCTACTGACGCTGCCACCACTGCTCCCGGGAGCCTGACCGAGGCCCCTTTCTGCAGGTTCCGGACACGGTGTGGAGTAAGGAGGGAGCGCAGGGAGAGTGGTTCTGTCTACGCAGCCACCTTCAGGGGACCGGAGGAAACGGTGACTCAGATCAGCCTCGGCACAGAATTCTCTGCCCCTGCCCACACCGGTGGTGTCAGAAGTTCGAGTCCCGGCTGCCACTTACTGGCAGTCTTAGGGCCTCGCAGCCGATCTGCTTCTCCAGTGTCCCCTGACCTCTGCTTCACCTGGTCTGAGGGCAAGAACGCCCCGCCGTCAGGGGGCCGTGAGGACTGAACCACACGGCATGTGGACGGGGCCTCACACATGGCAGGCTGCTACCGTTCGGGACTTGGATTTGAGGGAGACAGTCTCCCCCTGGAGAGCCGGCTTCCCCTGCCTGAACCTCCTCCTCGAGGATTCCATCAGAAGCAGAGCCTCACCCGACCCAGCCTCGGTCAGCGCAGCCAGACTCCGAGGCGAGTGCCCTACAGGCCTGCGGGGTCAGCCGCCACCACCGGAAGGCTCTAAGCCCTGTGACAAACCCCTTTAGTGTGGTTCTGCCCTCTGAACCCCGACTGACACACCCCCCCACTGGGGACGGTCACGGCCAGGTTTATCTAACCCTGAGCTCAAAGCCCTCGGCCTCTCCATCTGCTCCATCACTTCCCGCTCCAGCCCTTCTTGTCCTTTGTGCCGGCCTGCTCTCCACCCCCACCCCTGCCTCCTCTCTCCCAATGCTTCCGAGGCCCTAGTGAGCTGTGCTGCGGCCCGGGTCACCCAGGGGCCTCAGTCCACCTGTTCCTGTTGTTGCCCTGTGTGCGTTACAGTTCAAGCCACAAAAATAGATCTCATGGAAACCAGCCTCCTTCCTCTCGTTCCCCTTTTCTAGAAGCAACTTCTGTTACCAAATCCTAGACATAAAACTCTACACAAAAAATAGGCTTTTGGGGCACCTGGGTGGCTCATTCGGTTAAAAGTCCGACTTTGATTTCGGCTCAGGTCACAATCTCCCGGTTAGTGGGTTCAAGCCCCGCGTCTGGGCTCTGTGCTGACAATGCAGAGCTTGCTTGGGGTTCTCTGTCTCTGCCCCTCCCCTCAAACAAATAAATTAAACTTTAAAAAAAAAATAGGCTTTTTTTTAAAGCCTTTTTTTTTTTTTTTTTTTTTAAGTTTATTGAGAGAGAAAATCCCAGACAGGTTCTGCGTTGTCAGCACAGAGCCCAACATGGGACTCAAACCCACGGAACGCAAGATCATGACCTGAGCTGAAGCTGGACGTTTAACCGACTGAGCCACCCAGGCGCCCCTAAAGATTTTATTTTCAGTAAACTCTACACCCAGCCTGGGGCTTGAACTCACACATCCAATGTCCAGAGCCCCACGCTGCACCGACTGAGCCACCCCACTGCTGTAAACCCCCAGCCCCCGGCCTCTGCCACTGAGAGCAGCAACCCAGAGATGGCCGCAGCGCCTCTCCTCCCAGGGGGCGTCTGCACCCCACTGGCAGACCTGAGCCTTAGCCGCAAATGAGGCTGGGAACCCGGCTTCCATGTCTGGGTGGCTAAACCCCTCATCGATAGGCCTCATCTTCACTGACGAACGTGGAACAGTAAGTTGTACGGCTGTCCCACCCCACCACAGGTCCTACTGAAGAGTTACCATCGTTCCTTCTGTCATTTGCTAAATGTAGACTCAATTTTTTTTCCAAATCCTCTATCATAATCTGCCCCATCCAGTCCTCTTTTTCTTAAGATCCTTCTACTATAGACTCAATCCTCATGCCCCGATTTCTACTGGCTCCTTGCTAAGCCTGCCGCATAGTCTCTTAGGGCTTCTCTTAATCACTCAATTGCATTGAGTCCAGATTCGAAAGTAAGAACACTGTCTTAATTTTCAGATGACAGCCCTGTAGAGAGAAAATCTTAGGCTCAAAACATCTAAATATAAGTTCAGCAAGGCCACAATACAAGATGAATACACAAAAACCAATTCTATGTCTCTGTTACAGCAGTGAAATAAAACTGCAATTAAGAAAGTAAATTCAAAGAGCAGGAATACAAAGTATTGGCAATTTTAACAGAGGAACTGCAAAATTATACACCAAAAACTATAAATTGTTACCGAGGGAAATTGAAGAGGATCTAAACTGGAAAGACGGTCTGTGTTCACAGGTTGGAAAACTCAATGGGGTTAAGATGTTAATTCTCCCCAGACTGGCCGATAAGTGCAATCAGTATTAAAATTTCAGCAGGCTCTTTTGCAAAAATTGGCAACTGACCCTAAAGTTCATACAGAAAAGGAAAAAAAAAAAAAAAAAACCTGGAGTAGTCAAAATGATTTTTTAAATAAGCAAACTGGGCAGACTTACTCTTCCTTTTTTCAAAACATCATCTAAAGCTACGGTAACATGACAGCACGGTCCTGGTACAACCACAGACAACACTGAGTCCAGACAGAAGTCTCGCGTTTACGGTCAACTGATTTTTAACAAAGGTGTGAAGGCAATATATTGAGGAAAATCCCCAAAAGACTGTGCTGGGATAGCTGGTTATGGACAAGCAAAATCATGGATTTGGACCACAGATTTACACACACACACACACACACACTCAAAATGTATCATGGGGCTAAGTGTAAGAAGTAAACTATAAAACATTGAAAAGTGGGGCGCCTGGATGGCTCAGTCGGTTAGGTGTCCGACTTTGGCTCAGGTTCACCGTTCATGAGTTCAAGCCCCACGTCGGGCTCTGTGCTGACAGCTCGGAGCCTGCAGCCTGCTTCGGATTCCGTGTCTCCCTCCCTCTCTCTCTGCTCTTCCCCCACTTGCACTGTCTCCCTCTCTCTCTCTCTGCTCCTCCCCTGCTCATACTCTCTCAAAAAAAAGTAAAACATTAAAAAAATTTTTTTTTTTTTTTAAATTTTTTTTTCAACGTTTTTTATTTATTTTTGGGACAGAGAGAGACAGAGCATGAACGGGGGAGGGGCAGAGAGAGGGAGGCACAGAAGCGGAAACAGGCTCCAGGCTCTGAGCCATCAGCCCAGAGCCCGACGCGGGGCTCGAACTCACGGACCGCGAGATCGTGACCTGGCTGAAGTCGGACGCTTAACCGACTGCGCCACCCAGGCGCCCAAAAAAAATTTTTTTTTAATTATAAATGAAAGAGAACAAAAGCTTCATGACCTTACGTTGGACAACAATTTCTTATGTATAACACCAAAGATACGGTCCATAGAAGAATACTCGATAAACTAGACTTCATGAATTTTAAAATTTTCATTCCAGAAAAGATCCCATTGATTAAATTAAAAACGAGGGGCGCCTGGGTGGCTCAGTTGGTTAAGCGTCTGACTTCCGTTCAGGTCATGATCTCACGGTTCGTGAGTCCGAGCCCCCGCGTTGGGCTATTTATTTACTTGCATCACCATTTGAAAGGAAATTGCAGACAAGTCTTTTATCACATTTCTCCTAAGAATAGGATATTCTCCTATATAATCAAAATTCCATTATCACACCAGAGAAACCCATCATCGATATAATGTTCAATAATACTATGCTCTTTTAAATGTCTCCAGTCATCCCAACATCTTCATGGCTACTACCCACCAGCACCCCACCCCCCGCCCCCCCCGTTGCCAGTTCGGGTTCCAATCAATGTTCACAAATTACATTAACAATGAAATCTCTCTTAAGTGTCCTGTTACCTTCAGTAGACCCTCTGGGGTTTTGTTGGTGTTGTTATTTGACATTTTTGAAGACATCTGGCCAGTTGTACAGACTGTCCAACATTCTGGACTCGTCTAATTGTTCCTGCAGATACAGGTTAAAGGCTTTCGCGAGCACAGTGGGTGGGTGACGTGTTCTACTGGCCACACATCACATCACTTCGGTTGGTTCCATTACTGGTGATGCTAAATTTGATCACTTGGTTAATTTTGACATCCGTCATCATAAAAATACGCTCTCGCAATGTGATCAACAGCGTAAGTTCAGCTGTGGCATGCTTCTTTGAAATCCTGAAACCTTCCCGTTGACCAACAAATTACCACCCACTGATGATCTTCGTCTGAGTAAGTTCTTACATTGATACCTGCAATCTAAATCAAAATTCTATCCTTCCATCTACATTTACTAGCTGCTGTTCTGTCACCCCAACACTCTCCCCTCTTTTTTTTTTTTTTTTTTAAATCTCCTTGGGGACACTTTTTTGAAAATACGGTGTTTAAATACCCCGTGAAATTGGAACAGACCAACAGAACAGGATCGAGAGCCCGTAACATAACATAAAAAGCATTAATATTTGAAAAGGTCCATGAATGTGACTATGTTTTAAAAAGCAAAGCAAACACAAACTCTATTCTTCTAAAAACTTCCTTTAAGGCAGTGAAAAAGCAAACAGAGTGGTAGTAGATACTTTCGTTTTTTTTTTTTTGTTTTTTTTTTTTATTTATTTTTGGGACAGAGAGAGACAGAGCATGAACGGGGAAGGGGCAGAGAGAGAGGGAGACACACAGAATTGGAAACAGGCTCCAGGCTCCGAGCCATCAGCCCAGAGCCTGACGCGGGGCTCGAACTCACAGACCGCGAGATCGTGACCTGGCTGAAGTCGGACGCTTAACCGACTGCGCCACCCAGGCGCCCCTATGGTAGTAGATACTTTCAACACACACAACTGACAAACGGCTTGTATCCCGAATCAAGTACTGACTCCCACAGCTCAGTAAGACAATCCAAAAGAAAGACGGGCAAGAAACTTGAACATGCACGTCACATAAATGGATCTCCAACTGGCGAAAAACGTACGAAAAAGTGCTCTCAGCCTCATTAGCAGTTGAAAGCAGTGATGAGGACTACAATCTTCAAAGGTAACGGTGCATCAACTGAAAACTCGCCCGCACCGGTGGTGGAGGTTCACACCGGTAAAGAGTTTGAGAAGACAGGTTTGTGCTATTTACCAAGCTCGAGGACAGCCTCCACTCCGACCCAACGCGTCCACTCCAGGTGCGCGCCCCGCGTAAGCGCGTGCAGGTACAGCGACGCAGGGGGGGGGGGGGGGGGGGGGGCTCGGCGCACGCCCACCCGCCGCCAGCTGGGGCGACCTCGGCCCGCCGTCGGCGCACCCCTCGGCCGCGGCGCGCCCGCACAACGGGGCCACAAGAGGAGCTGCAAGTACGCGCAAGGTTGGAAGGTTGGAGGAGAGTTTCTCAGACGACATCGAACAAAAGGCAGACGCAAAACACTGCCAAGGGCGCCTCATTCACGGGGCGTGACAGACAGGCAGCCAGGCCAGCCCGCACTACGGGAGGCGACGCCGACGCAGCGACCGCAGCCTCCTCCGCTCGGCCGCCGGCGGGACCCACGCGAGACGCCAGGCCCCGCCCACAGCGCGCCACGAGACGCCCGGCCCCCGCGCCGGCCACTTCCGGCCGCGCCGGGCCCCGCCCCCCAACGAGAGCTGGGCCCGCGCCGGCCTGGCCCGAGTGCAGGCGGGGCTTCCGAAGCCCGACGAATCGCTCGCCCTACGGGAAAGGACGTACGTGTGGACCAGTACTGCGCGGGGGCGGAGACCCCGCCCACAAGCCGACGATCCAATCGGCCCCGAGCGGCGAGTGGGCCGCCGCGCCTGCGCGACCCAGCGGAGCCGGGCGGCATGGCGGGCGGGGCCCGGGAGGTGCTCACGCTGCAGTTGGGCCACTTTGCGGGCTTCGTGGGAGCGCACTGGTGGAACCAGCAGGTGAGGCCTGCGGGCGCTGCCGCCGCGGGGTCGCTCGGGATCTCCAGCCGCCCCCGCTGAGGCCAGGCCTTCCCCTGTGCACCCCCAGGATGCTGCGCTGTGCGCCCCGACCGGTGCCAAGGAACCGCCGGGAGAGCTGTGTCCCGACGTCCTATACCGGACCGGCCGGACGCCCCACGGCCAGGAGACGTACACGCCGAGACTCATCCTCATGGATCTCAAGGGTGAGGCGGCGGCCGGGGTCGGCCAGCGCGCAGGAGCCCCCGGCCGTGCGGACCGGAGACAAGCAGCCGCAGGGACCCGGTGGACTGTGGCACTCTTGCGGGACCCCGCGGTGCTCCCCTGCTACGGCCGCACAGCTCACGCCCAGGCTGGGGATGGAGGAGAATCTGGATTCTCCCAGACGAGGGTTTTACCGGGCTCAAGTGTGTGCACGGAAGCTCGGTGGCAGCAGGCTGGCAGGAAGATTCGCCGGAGGCGGGGAGGAGCGAGGCCTCGACCCGACGCTGCCTGTTCTTTTTTGTACAGGTAGCCTGAGCTCCCTAAAACAAGAAGGTGGACTCTACAGGGACAGACAGCTGGATGCAGCAATAGCATGGTACTGGTGACGTTCGCAGTGGGAATGTGCACAGGAAGCTGGACAGCTGCGGGGAACCGTCACTGAAATCCTTCTCCGGTTTTGTTTTGTTTTGTTTTGTTTTTCCCCAGGCAGGGAAAGCTTACCACACACAGGGAGGAACTCTATCCCCAAATCCCTGGCCTCCAGGACCTTCTGAGTGCAGAGGTGAGGGCCTCTACTGCCAGAGCTAGAGTGGCCTCCACTGGGGCAGAGAAAAAGGATTTTGATCATTTTAAATACCTTGGGATGGCATTTTGGGAAGCAGCACTTTTTTTCCTACAGAATGTGACTGTTGGGTGAAGGCAGGCTGTAGACTTGGTCAGAACCCAAGAGAATCAGTCAACTTTTGCCTGTAGACTGCCTGGAACTAAATGCAGATTTCTCTCTGCCCCTCCCCTCCCCCCCCAGGGAGTGTTGAGTAGTGATGGGATCTGGAGGGTCAAGTCCATTCCCAATGGCAAAGGTGAGACTTCACCAAGTACTACAGGGCAGGGAACCGGGCAGAACAGCAACAGGAAGAACACTTCTTTTCGTTTTTCTTCAGGTCCCCCACCGCTGACCACTGCTGCAGCCCCCAAACCATTCACCCCCACAGAGGACAGCATCAGAGTCTGGTCGGATTTCCTCCGGGTCCATCTACACCCCCGGAGCATCTGTATGATTCAGAAGTACAACCACGATGGGTACGTGGGCCCCAAAGGGTGTGAACCGAGAAACGGGATCCCCACCGATGTTGATGAGGCTCCTGAGGCCACCTTCCCCGCCGTCCCTGCAAACGGGATCTTGCGGGGCTGGGGGGGTGAGGGTCGGGGCTCCTGCAAGTCCTGGTTGGGGTCACGTCCGGCAGGGAGGCAGGTCGCCTAGAGGCTTTCGGCCAAGGCGAGAGCATCCTGAAGGAGCCCCGGTGCCTGGAAGACGTGGAGGACAGGCTGCACTTCTACGTGGAGGAGTGTGATCACCTGCAGGTAGCCGTGTGGCCAGGCGGGGCCTAGGCAGGACCTCGGCCTGCCCCGTCTTCCATCACCGTCTCCTTCCAGGGCTTCCAGATCCTGTGCGACCTGCACAACGGCTTCTCTGGGCTGGGTGCCAAGGCCGCCGAGTTGCTACGAGACGAGTACTCAGGGCGGGGAATAATAACCTGGGGCCTCCTCCCTGGGCCCTACAGTCGTGGGGTGAGGACACCTTGGGGAAAAGTCCCGGGGCATGGAGCGAGACCGCCCAGGGAGAAAACCGCGTTAACAGTCACTCTCCCTTCCCCCAGGACCCCCTGAAAAACATCTACCGTCTGCTGAACACAGCGTTGGGCCTGGTGCACATGTCCGCCCACAGCTCTCTGGTCTGCCCCTTATCCTTGGGCGGGGGCCTGGGGCTGCGACCGGAGCCACCCGTCACCTTCCCCCACCTGCACTATGACGTAAGGCTCGAGGTTCCTGTTGGGACTGCAGCCCCCACCCCGGCCTTTCTCTGCCACCAGCCCTGTTCTCGAACCCTCCGCTTGTACTCACCCGTGACACAGCCCCTTTGGAACACACTGTCCTTTGTCAAAGCGCCTGGACGTCTCTGCCATTAGGGTTCTGCCTTCACACTCTGCTTTCCAGACCCTGAAGGCTAAGTGCCCTTCTTGGTGTCTTCACAGCCTGCCCTGCCTTTCCACTGTGGTGCCATCCTGGCCACAGCCCTGGACACCGTCACTGCTCCGTACCGCCTCCGTTCCTCGCCAGTCTTCATGGCTCACCTGGCAGACATGCTGAACTTCTCTGGGAAGAAGGTACGGAGCGCTGCACAGGCGCCGGTTGCAATGGAGAGAAAGCCGCTACTTGATCTCTCCCTTCTCTTTAGGTGGCGACCGCAGCGGCCACCATCCCCTTCCCCTTGGCCCCAGGCCAGTCCCTTCCCGACGCTCTGGTGCAGCTGGGAGGGGCTGCCGCATGGACCCCCCTGTCTGCATGTGGGAGCCCTTCTGGAACGTGCTGCTTCGCCCAGTCCGTGGTGCTGAGGGGTCTGGACAGAGCGTGCCACACCAGGTGAGGGGGCAGGTTCGGGGAGCCTGTCGGACCTCGGACTCCCATCCTGGTCTTGCGCACACCTCTGGACATCCTGATGGCATCGCCCCACTCTTCCTTCTTCTGCCCCTCCTCCCCCCTTAAGAAAAGACCCTCAGCGTCCTGCTTCCGCTGATGGCCTACAAACAGGAAGATCCCTAGTTCCTGGTCCACAGGTTAATGGTGGTTTTGGCTCTGTTCCGGCAGCCAGCTGGCCCCGGGGACCCCTCTGCCCTCGCCGCTGCACACGTGCGCCACTGGGGAAGACGTCCTGGCCCAGTATTTACAACAGCAGCAGCCCACAGTCAGGAGGTCAGTGCGATGCCCACTCCCCGCGCCCAGACCTCCTTCCAACTTCTCGCTCAACCCCTGTTCTTGCCCCACAGCTCTGCCCACTTGCTGCTGGCTCCCTGCATGGTGGCTCCCCCGTACCCCCAGCTCTTCTCCCCAGGCCTCAGCCAGCACGGTTTGATTGTGGATGGTCCCCCATCTGGGGCAGGTACGTGGGCAGTGAGGGTATGGGAGAGGTTTTACCGTATCCCTTCCTAGATGAAGGTTCTTAGCAAAGCCCACAGTTAAACATCCCTTTATTCACTTGGTGGCCCCTGAGGGACGTGGCCTTCCTCTGGAGCACTGGTTTACCGAGGGGACGGCACACAATCCAGTGAGTTCACTCTCCCATCCAGTCTGCGCGGCAGAGCCCAGGGTAGAAAAACCATTTTCAGGCCGCCTTTTGTGTCCCTCCACAGCCGTGGAGAGCATCCCAGTGCTTGGGGCCCTCTGCTCCTCCTCGTCCTTGAACCGGACCCTGGGAGACCTGGCTAGAGAGCTCACCAAGCTCGATGTGCGGCGCTGGGCCAGCTTCCTGGCCGCCGGCGTGGAGCAGGGGGACCTGGACGAGGCCCTGCAGGAGCTGCGCAGCCTGGCCCAGTGCTACCGGAGTGGGGGTGGCCTCGTGGACTAAGGCTTCCCGAGAACAGGAAAGAGCTGGTTTACAATAAAAACTGCTGGGTATGGGAGCTCAATGTTCTGGGACTGGCTACACCAACACAAGCACTTCATACGTCTAGAACCACTGTGGTGGGATCACAGAACAATAAATATGTGCCATCAGACCCGGGCGGGGAGGGGGGCGGGGGGAGAGGGGAGGTAGAAAGGGAGCCAAGCCCACTCCCTCGATGCTGTTCACGAGTACGTTCAGAAAGACCCAGAAGGACTCGTAGGCTAGCAGAGCCATCCGCCCCCAGTCGGCCTCAGCCCCCGCGCCTCCGGCCCTACAGCCTGAGCCCCGGGGGTGGAGCGCCAGCCAAGCACAAGCACCGCTGGCTGGGGCCAGCGGCTGACACCGCCACGCGCCCAGGGTCACGCGTCCAGCTCCTCCTCCGACAGGAGGTCCCCGCGGTCAGACAGCTGGTCTGTGTTGCTGGTGCTGGTCGCGTCCTCCTCCTCCTCAGAGCTGGCCTCACAGGCCGTGTGGAAGAGCCGCATGAGTTCCCGGAAGCGGTGGGAAACCTAAGGCCAGAGAGGAAGGTTCTGACGTTGACCGAGCAGTACGTGCCGATCGAGCAATCGGTCTGTCCCCCACAGTGAGGTCGGGAGGGCTGTGTCCTCCCCGCACGAGAGGGGACTCCGGTCGAGAGGCTTATCAGCATCTGGCCCCAAATCATATGGCTCCCGAACATGACCTGGAACGTCTGTGGGCTCCTGACAGTCCACCGCCCTCTCTCGAACCAAAACCAGACTCCCTGACGAGTCGGGCCCCTCCTCGGGGCCCACCTGTACAGTCGCGCTTGGTGTCTTGTCTCTTGCTTGGCCGACCCCAGCCTCTCCTCGCCAGTCCGTGTGCTTGGATCCCCTGGGGCCCGAAGCTCTGGCAGGGCTTTCGCCACTTACCTCGGTCGGGGTCTTGTTTCCTAGCTGCTGGGAGATGACGCTGAAAGTCTGTGGCTGTGCCCCCCGCTCCTGGCACATGGTGAGAATCACGCGGTCGGCTTCCCTGGAACCCACATACCACGATTAACTCCAGATTAGCAAAATGGACACGTGCACTCATTTTCCAGATACACACGCGGCGGCCCCCCCTCCACCTACCTCGTCCACAGCACCACCTTCTCCCCGGTGGAGCTGACCTTGCTGTTGTTGGCACAAACAGTAGCTTCTGTGGTCTTCGGCTGCTGCTCTCCCACGGGGGCCTTGCCCTGCACTCCACAGTCCTTAACCAAACCTCCCCTAGGGGCTTTGGAAGAAGTCTCTGAGGTGTCCGTTCCCGACGACTCGTGGACAGGGGACATCCTGTGTGCGGTCTTCACCCCAGCTCTGCTCGACAGCAACCAGCTCCCCGGACTGTCTGAGACCTCAGACAACCGTCTCCTCCCTAAGTCTCTGGTCCTTGAGGAAACGGGACTCAGAAAGGAAGCAGGGTTCTCCTCGGTTCCAGGCCGTTTCTCAGTTTCTGAAGCATCCCAGGCGGGCACGGAAGCCTCTGGCTCACCCACTGCCTCCTGGTCCTCCCCCTCATCCTGAAGTCTAGGGGACGCCTCAGGGCGGGGCAGGACCTCACGCTCAGCCTGGTTTCTCCTAACCACGCAGAGCACAACTCCAGGGCTGGAGGAAAGCTGAGGAGTCTCCGGTGAACAGGGCGGTGGGCCCCCCAGGACGAGCTGCTCTGTCAGGGTCACTTCCTGCGTGCTCCCCACTGCTGATCCTGCTTAGGAGGAAAATAAGGACCTAAGAGGACGGATGGGGTCACGGTGCACCTGGGACGCCCAGTTACCACAGAGCCACACAGGTGGGATACTGTGATGGAGCCCCAATCTCAAAGAGTGCGGTGGGGCTGGCTGAAGTCACTTAAATGAAGACAAAAGCCCGACTGTCAAGGCCCAGAATGGCGGTCTTCAGGACGCAGATGACCAGGGTCCGGAGGGCAGGGAAGAGAATGCAGTCACGCTGCCTCGCACTCCCAATTCCTCGAGAGGACAGAGGCCACAGCAGAGCAAGTTGAGGCCGGACAGAGGATCTCCTATTACTTGTTCGTAAAAGAGGGGGTTCTCCGTCCAAGAAGGACTTGCTCATCCTGGCTCAGAGACGTTCTTGGTTGAAGCACGTAAGGACATGGAAAAGGGGGGAAAGAGGCCGGGCTGGCAGAACACTCACCTGGAACAGGCAGAGCTCCCCTGCCGGCCGGGTCCTGGGCGGCCTCAACGCTTTCCCGCTCGTCTGGGACTTCCTCCTCCAGCAGGTCCTTGCCCTGCCCGGCCTCCTTAGCACCAGGCACAGGGCTGGCCTCGCGGTGGGGGCTGCCGCCCGCCGACTCATGGGGCTCCTTGCTCTTGTAGGATCTGCCGTCACAGACCTGCAGGAACAGCCTCCTTGGTCAGGGGTCTCCTGACTGCCTTTTTCTCTGGCGACCAAGCCCTGCCCCCACGTCCGGCAAGTACACCTGCTCCACCAACTTTAAAAGACCTAGAAGGCGTCTGGTTCTACCCGCCGTTCTCCGAGCAAGGACTGTATCTTGGCTGCCAACCAACCCTACTCTAGAGACCCAGCATTACTTCGAGGGTCTGTTTTCTTGACACAAGTATATCTCATTAAAAACAAGCAAGCAGGGGCGCCTGGGTGGCGCAGTCGGTTGAGCGTCCGACTTCAGCCAGGTCACGATCTCGCGGTCCGTGAGTTCGAGCCCCGCGTCAGGCTCTGGGCTGATGGCTCGGAGCCTGGAGCCTGTTTCCGATTCTGTGTCTCCCTCTCTCTCTGCCCCTCCCCCGTTCATGCTCTGTCTCTCTCTGTCCCAAAAATAAATAAAAAAAAAAAAAAAAAAAAAAAAAACAAGCAAGCAAGCAAGCAAGCTGAGAAATACTTGAAGCACTTCATTGTTATCCAATTCCAAAAGCTTTACCCACAGGACTTTTTTTTAAGGTGTATTTATTTTTGAGAGAGAGGAGAGTGCGTGCACGTGAGCACGCAGGAGAGGGACAGAGAGGAGACAGAGGGTCTGAAGCAGGTTCCAGGCTCTGCAGTGACAACAGAGAGCCCGATGCGGGGCTCGAACTCACAAACCATGAGATCGTGACCTGAGCTGAAGTCAGACACTTAACCGACTGAGCCACCCAGGCGCCCCATCCACAGGATTGTCTTTGAAAAGCAAATCCATTGCACACGTGGACAAGATTCTATTTTGACTCAAATAGCACGTGCACCGCCTATCGCGTGGGTGCCGTCCTTGCAGGAGCTCAGGGCGGTACCCCGTGCGGGAGCGTACCTCACCCCAAACGGGGAGGCAGTGCAGACGCCCGCCCCTCGGTGCGGCCCGGCCCGGCCCGGCTCACCCTGCTGCTGCAGCGGCTACACCCTCTTCTCTTGCTTTTCTTCAGCTTGGGATCGGGGCCTCCTTCGTGGCAGGAGCAGGCACAGTCCCTGGCGCCATCCGGCCACTCGGCCTCCTAGGAGATACCGGGCTCGGTTAGCCGCCCAGCATGTCCGGGACCGAGAGAAAGCGGAGTCGTGAGGCCTCAGAACAGGTCGCCCCAGCACCCACACCGACCTCCTCTTTCGTGAGCCCCCAGCTCTCCACTCGGCCCAGGAACGCTCAATCCCAGCCTGTTCTAAATCCCCGAAACAACCCTTAAATGACCCAAAGATGGACCTCTCCCAGTTGCCCAGATGTTTCAAGAAATACTTAAGTCACATACAATCTGAGGCAAAGTCCCAAGAAAGGCCGTCACAAGGTGTGACCTGACTCAACCACCTTCGCTCCTGCCTCCCCGTGCCTTGAGCTCTGCCCCCTCCCAGCCCCATCGAGGGGGGCTTTCTTTGTGCTTTTGGAGGCCCCCGCACGACACTCTGTGTTCAGTAATCTCGGATGCAAGTTATCCCAACCGATAAGGAAACTGAAACCGAGAGAGGTGAAGTAAGCTGCCCAAGGTCATCCAGCTAAGAAGCCGTTTTCCACAAGGGAGAGTAAAAGACATTCAGGAAAACAGACTCCTTGGAGAGCAGCAGAGGGCAGGGGGTCTGTGCAGACCTATTCGCACCCCAGCACAGCCACTTATGGACACGAGGCCCTGGCGACAGCCTCGCCACGAATATCCGTTTCTGCCTCTGTGAAATGAAACGAGAGCAGTCTCTTGGGGGGACTGCCATGGGGCTCACCGAGAGAATGACCAGGTACGTGCCTCTAGGAGCCACGTGCACTTTGTCACCAGTACTGCTAAAGCGGGGGCTCGCTTCTGTATCTTCATACCAACAGAAAGGAAGAAGACAAGACCCAAGAGAAATAGCTCTGAGCAAGAGAGAAGACGGGGGAAACCTCCTCCTAATGGGGCGGCTGGGGGGGTGCTCTCCAGCATCCGCGCTCCTCCCGCCAGGGGCTCCGCGGCCTGACCTCGGGCTCCTGCAGCACGCATGGCACACTCGGCCAGAGAAATGCTCACGAAACTCAAGGCCTGATTCACGACCGACAGATCACGCCCAACAACCCAGATACCTTATCGTGATTTTGGACCCCGATCTCTTTTCTTCTTTTGCTCTTTGAGGCCGTGGGCATCTTGGGGGGCTCCTCCTCCTCTTCCACATCAGGCAGGGCCACTTCTTCAAAGCCGTCAAACTGGGGGACGAGTGGGTGCTGCTCAACGCAGACCCTGGGCAGGCACCCCGCGCTCCCACGGCCATCCCGCTTCCCAAAGCCCCGCAGCCCCTGGCCCCGCACCTCATACTCCTTCTCCTCTGTCCAGTTGATCTCTTCAAAGTCGCCCAGCCGGCTGGCCGCTGGGCGCAGGTGATCAAAGAAGACGGAGAACTCATCTTGCAGGTGGTCGTGGCCCTTGAGGAGCTGCCACATCTGTGTCTTGAGCTGAGAGGGTGTCAAGGGACAGACACGTCCCCCGGGCTTCTCCAGGTGGCCATCCCACACCAGACCCACATACTCCCAAGGCCCACTTCCCTGGTGCCCTGAGGGACACACAGAAGCCTCTCTTTGAAGGCTAAAGGTTCTTCACTGCCCCCTCCCTGCTCGCGAGCCTGCGCTGGAAGGGTGCTAACAGTACATGCGACCCCCAATGACGACACGAACGATACGTGTGACCCAGCTCAGGCAGCATCACCTGCTCCCTGCACCTCCCTCCCAGGGCACTGAGGGCACCTTGAGGCAGTCAGGCTCAGGTTTCAAGGGACAAGCCCCCCCTCCTATTCCAGGACCTTAGGCTTTAGAAAAGCCTACAAAGTCCTCCCCTTCTACGCCCCTCCAGACGTCCACGGTCCCGGCAGCCAGAGAACACGGCCCGGTCAGGGGACGGTGGGAGGCGCAGGTGCGCAGGGGGAGGAAGCAGGACGGGCAAGGTACCTCGCTGATCTCCTGGGGCAGGCAGTCCGCGCAGCTCTGCAGGACCTTGATGATCTTCTGGTGGTGCGAGGGGTTCTCTGCAAAGCAGATCTCCAGCTGCCGGAGAAACTTGCGGCTCTTCTCAAAAGCCTGCTGCTCCTCAAACTACCACAGGGGAAAGAAGGCGAGAGAGTCCCCTGCGTGGCTGAGCAAGACCAGAGTGCTCTGAGCAGAAGACAGGAAATGCGGGCCGGGGACTGAGGTTGACGGGGCTCCTTTACAACCGCGAGGTGGACTTTAAGACCTGGAGTCCAGGGCGCCCGGGTGGCTCCGTGGGTTGAGCGTCTGACTTCAGCTCATGATCTCACGGTTGGTGAGTTCGAGCCCCATATCGGGCTGTGATGACAGCATGGAACCTGCTTCGGATCCTGTATTACCCCTCCCCGCCCCACCCCCCACCGCCACCTCTCTCTGCCCCTCCCCTGCTCATTCTCTCTCAAAAATAAACATTAAAAAAAAAAAAAAAAAAAAGAATATGCTAAAAGAGCCAGGCGTCCACCAGAGGGTTGCAATGTCAGCCAGTCCACGACACCGGGGACGTGAACAGACCCAAGAGAAGCGCACGTTGGGGTGCTGGGGTTTCATGGACTGTGAAGTCACACACTCAAGGCCCTGTGGCACCACACGGTTTACAAAGACTCTGCACACGAGTGCTCGTCTAAGCCTCATAACCACAGGGGAAGAGCGGATGGCAGGGTGTGCAATCACCCCGTTCCCGGGGCAGCTGGGTGGCTGTCGGTTGAGCAGCCGACTTCAGCCCGGGTCACGATCTCACGGTTCGTGAGTTCGAGCCCCACATAGGGCTGGCTCTCTGCTGTCGACACAGAGCCTGCCTTGGATCCTCTCTCCCTCTCTCTGCCCCTCCCCCACTTGTTCTCTGTCTCTCCCTCTCTCAAAAAAATAGACTTAAAAACCAAAACTCACCCCACTCCCATGTGACCGCCTCAAGACCATCAGAACCATCTCGTTGCACCACTCATTCCGGCGTCTCTCAACCATGACAAGACATCCAGAACTACCGGGATACTCCCTCATGTTTACACATTTCTCTCCAAAACTTCAAATGTCACCTTACGTGCCGGCCATCCCACACCACCGTGCACGTGATACAACTGTAGTCCCCTGCCCCATTCCACCGACAGCCCTCACTCCTCCCTCCCGACGTGTTCTTCTGTGAGGCCTTGTCACCGGGAAGCGCTATGCACATTTCCCATTTCTGTCGGCTTTCTGATCCTCAAATCTACTTACTATATACATTTCACCGTGTATCACCTGACTCTCCCAGGAGAGTGGAAGCTCCACATGGGCAAGGATGTCACCCTTTTGTAATGGCTGTACTCTCAGCACCTAGAGCTCTGCCCAACACGTACTAGGCACTAAGGTAAGTGTTTGTTGAACGAACGCCTGTCTCACAACAGTGAGGCGCAGAGGGCACATGATTTACCTGAGGCCCGTGAGGGCAAGCAAAGGTACGACCCCACATGGCACACATAAAGAAATGGGGAGACGAGGGGCCGGGAAGATCACCTCTTGAAAAGAAGAGGGCTCTGTGGGCCATGCCAGGGTCATCTGACCGGGGGACGGGCACAATGTCCGTGAACCTCGCTCGGCCCCACTGTCACCGGACCCACCAACCCCATCCACTTACTAATCCACAGGCCAGAGCCTGCTCGGGCAACAGGAAAGCAGCAAAGTCCTTGAGCAGCTGAGGCCAGTCCTGGAGCAGGATCTGCAGGCTTCTGTAGAGATCCACAGCGGTCTGCCGCTGAGGACTTGACTCGAACTCATAGATAACCTGAAGGAAGTCCTCGTACTTGCCAGGGGCGTGCCGCAGGGCTTCTCGCACCTGCGCAGGAGACGTGCCACCATCAGTGCTCTGTCCGCGGGCCCCAACACGAAACAGCAGCACGGACCGAGGAGCAGGGGCCCCGCTAGAGAGCTCCGAGACCCGCCCTGCACAGGCCGCTCCTGACAGATCCCCAGATCCGTTCGTGGCGGACACCGCGCCGAGCGAGGCACAGCTCTCTTCCGGTGGCGGGTGTCCACAAACCACAGCCCTGCCCACGAGACCAGCAGGTTTCTCTGGCTCACAGTCCTACCCTGTCCCGGACTTCAGCTCCCCGCTGAAACAGAGAAGGAGCGCCCTGTGCACAGCGTCCACTGAGGGTAAATAATTCAGGAGTCAAGAAGGTGAGGCAGGACTGTCACTGCGAGCACACCCCCTTGCTGGGGGGGCGGGGGGGGCGGGACCAAGGGAATGAGACTGTGGCACAAGACAGGAACAGGCTGGCTCACGTCTCTGGAGACCAAGGTGCTTTCCTGAGGTCCACCCTCGGGCCGAAGCACAATAGGTCTTTCTTCTCAAGCTGAGAGCCCGGGAAAGGCCCTTATTAGCCAACCCGTGAAGTCCCCCTCACGATGATGGTGGGATCACCTTTCCCAGCTTTCTGAACAACAGAGGGTGATGCTCAGGGACTACGACAAGCCACGTATCACTGAGCCCTGTGCCCGTGGCCCCTCACACAGATCCCTGGAAGAAGCGGCCGAGCTCGGAGGGACGGTAACAGGAAGCGGCATCTGCCTACCCTGGTCAGGTAAGCCTGGGCGAAGGCCAAGTCCTTCTGCTCCCTGAGTGGGTCCCGCTCCAGGATGTCCTCATCGTACAGCAGCAGGAGCTTGGAGGTGTCCTTGCTGGCCCGGGCCCGGCCTCCCCGCCGGCCGCGAGCCCGCTGGCTGCTCCGGCCCTTCCCGGCAGCCCTGCCACCCTCTCCTGGAGAAGACACCAAGCCCACGGTTGCTCTGACCCCACCGCGCCACCCTTCCGCCCCGGCTCCTCGGGAGACCCCACCCCCTGCTCCGGGTCTGGGAGGGCCTCGGAAGAAGAGCTGGTGGGAAAGTGGCGGGAAGGCAAGACTGGCAGGTGAGCCCTGTGCGGGCTGCACAGCCATGCTCTCTGGGACGCTCAGGGCACCTCCGCTACTCCACTGAGAAAGGGAGTCCTGAGAGCGAGCACAGTCCTACGCTGGGCTCTCGGAGGACTACATGTTGCTGAGGAACGGCAGTGTCTTCTGAAATAAACGTAGCTCTCAGCCTCACACATGACAGACGGATTGAGCACCACCGAAAACCCGGGATGAAGCCGGTAACAAATCTAACAGCTGGTACAAACCAGCACAGGCACCGACCGGGCAAACGTGTCTGGGGAGGGCGGAGGGCAGGGGAGGTCCAGAGGATTTCCTCGGAAAACTCACACCTGGTTTCTAGACTGTTGTGCACGCCCGGTAGAAAGGAGGCCAGCTGGGCCCCACACACGCCCGCACGCACACTCACCTGGCGGGGCGCTGCCGGCCTCCGCCTCCGGAGCTGTCCTGGGCGAGGCAAAGGTGGCCGGCGGCTTCTCAGCAGGGTCTCCGGCGGCCTCATCTGTCATCTCATCCTCCTTCTGCAGGCTTTCCATCCCTTCTGCCTCTTCCTCCTCCTCCTCCTCAGGCTCAGAGTTCTCTTCCTGGGAGTTCTCCTCCTCGGACTCGCCCTCCTGGCCCGCGCGCCTCTCAGAAGCCAGCCAGGTCAGCTTCTCCATCGTCTCCTGCGACCCCCCCCAAGAGCATCCCCAGGGCTGGCATCGGTTCGCCAGGAGCCACCGGCACAACCCCCCCAGCACAGACACCGGAGCACGGTCGCCTGGGCACAGCCTCCGGGGTCCAACGTGGAGTTGGCACCCGGGGAGAGCTACGCTTGCAGCCTGGTGGCAAGGGACAGTGGGAAGAAGATGCGTTTTGAGAGGCCGCCCTCTACCCTGAATACGGCTCTCCTTTGCCACGGTCCACACTCAGGACCTACACACGTAGGCGTTCAAACCGTGCACAGGTGATTCGATCTAACAGTTAAGGGACCCTGTGCCAAGCGAAACACATAAGTACAAGTTCACCCTTTTCCTCCCCTCGCCTCCACCCCCACAGCGTGTCTTGCAACGTTTTCAAGAGTCAAACTGAAGGCAGGACTATCTAGAGGCAGCAAGCAAGCAGGTGGCCTATCCATAAATCAGGCAAATGGCTGAGACCACAGAACACGTGAGATCCCTGGCTCTCACCTGGAGCTCGGGGACAGACAGCACAGACTCCTCCGAGGCCGATGACATCTCGTCCTCCTCATCTTGGGTGAGGTCGTCAAAGTCCTCCTCCTCCTCCTCCTCCGGCCCGTCCTTTTCCGCCCCAGCTTCCGGCCCAGCCGGGGTCCCGGCCGCCTGGCGATCGGCGCTAGCGAAGCCCTCAGACTTCCCGGGGGGGCTGCTGCGCGCCGCGTCGGGGTCGGCACAGGAGGAAGCGGTCCTCGGAGAGCCTTTGCTCACGGCTCCCGAGTGTCCCTCGTCCCGAGGCTCCCGAGAGGCTGAAGAGGTTCTCGCTGGCTGACTTCCCTCCTCCTCCTCCTGCTGTAAGACGGGCGGCCTCCTTGGCTCCTCCCCTGGGAAGCCAGCGTCCAATCCCACAGAACACCCTGCCCTGCTGTCCTCACAGGCGTCCTCCCCGGCGTCTTTGGGCTCCATCTTGACGACGTCCTCCAAGTCCCCGGGGGGTGTGCTCAGAGACTCTCGGGAGCCCAGGGGCGGCTCCAGACCTTGCCCCCCATCCTCTGCTTTCACAAGAGTCCAGCCACAGGCGCTGTTCTCCGACAGCTCTTCCTGGCACACACGGTCTGCTGCTGGTGGCCCTGGGCTGTGCTCCTCTTTGGGGAAGACAGGGGCACAGAGAGGAGACAGTTCCTGGGGTTCTAATTTGGGTTCTAGGCCTTGAAAGGCATTTTTCCCTTCAGCCAAAGGACAACTGATGTCCACACTCACTGGGGCCTTATCTTCAGGGGCAGGCGGGACAGGAAGACTCACAGAGTTGCCAGAGACAATCAGGGGTGGGAGAGAGGAGGCCACAAGGGGCTGACTCAGTGGGCAGGGGAAGGAAGTGGGGTTCACCAGGAGGGTGGTGATGGGAATGGCCTGTGGACTCTGGGCCACAGCCGCACTGACAGGCTGGATCACGTTGCAGCCACTGCCAAGGCTCACCACCTTGACCGTGGCAGCAGGCACAGTGAAGATAACAGGTACGGGGTGGATGAGGGAGGCTGGCTCCAGACACAGAGAGGCCTTGGCCCCCTTTCTCTTTGAGGCTCTCGGCCTCGCACACGGCTTTCGAAACTTAGACGGGGCAAGCGAGGGCAGCATCACCTTGGGCACAGGGGCAGAGGGGAGCGCAGTCTGGGGCTCAGACAGGGGGAAGCCGGTCCTGGCCTCAGGGGTCGTGGAAGGCAGTGCCGTCGGAGACTCAAAACTGTCCCCGCCAGGGGCCCCCGGCGGAGGGACACCTGGCACCGTCTGCACGACAGCAGCTGGCTGGATTACGTGAGGAATTCGGACCACCATTTTGCTTGGAGGGGCTTCTGGCGGAGTGGACCTCGCCGGTGTTTTCCCAGGGGTGGAGCCAGGCTGGAGAGAGGGGCTGGGTCTGATTAGGAGGGGCTTCAGGACTGATGGCCGCTTCTGTCTCCAGGCCTTCCTGGAAAAACAGTTGGCAACTGGCTTCAGTTTCAGGACCACACCCTTGGGCAACAGCAGTGGGTACGGAGTTTCACTCCCCAGTTCCGAGCTGCCTGTCCCCAGGCCTGGCTCTGAGCTGACCTCAGCGGCTCCCGTCACACCTCCTACCCCTCTGGCGCCGTCAGCCCTGCGCCACAGCTCCTCCTGGATGGACGGCAGGCTGGCCTATTGAGAACAAGAACACACGGATCCAGCACATGTCAGACTCTGGCAAAAAGAACAGGGCTTCCTGGATTTGAGGGGCCTTTCCCGGACAGTCTCAAGAAATCTTTCTAAGGTTTCTCCTGCAGGACACAAAATTTCTACAAAGACTACATTCAATCGCAGCCTCTAGAAATGCATTTGACCCACCACTTATCGAAGGCTGTGGAGCCACCTGGGGGAAGGACAAGAAGCAGGAGAGGAAGGGTGCATGAGGAGGAGTGCCTGGGCCCCAGTCCTGCAACTCCAGCTCTGAAGGCATAAAGTGGCCCTTGACATCTCTGGCAGGGTGTGGTGTCCCCCGGCCGCATGCACACTCGGGGAGCCAGGCTGCACCTTTAACCAGAATGGAAGCCGGTGCTCCTCCCTCTCTACAGGCGGCCTCCACTGATGCGGCTGGAGCTCTTCACAGCACTTCACCAGGATGGGCAGCTGTTTGGTCTTCTTATAAAACTGAGCAAGAAGGAATGAAACATGAGTTACATTCTGTCCAGAAACACTGCCCTGTCAGGCTGGGGAGAGGAGTGTGCTCCAACACACATACACACACACAGCACATGTTAAATGCTTCTACACCTCAAATGACACTAATCTCCAATAAAGATTTTACAACACTCTGTGTCATCAGACAGGGACGAGCTTAGGTCACAGAGAAAAGGAAGCAGATGGTCAGAGCGCTCATACTTGAAACCTGCTCCTACTCAGCTGTCATGACAGTGCCTGAGCCCTCATCCGGGAGACATGGACGCTTCCTATTAAGGAAATGACGGTGCAAGAGACACCAGAAAGGAGGCAAAGAAGAAGAAAAGAGAGACGGAGACAGTTTTAAGAGTCAGTTTACAGGGAAAGTGGAATCACGGTGACAGTAAGCGTCCGTTCAAGCAACATCTGGGCTACAGGCTGAGGGTACAAATAAGGGAAGACATTCCCGCCCCCCAGGGGCTTACAGACTAGTAGGAGACGGTCGAAGAGGTCAAGAGTGACACCCTCTGTGAAAGAGTGCGAAGATGCACGAAACCACGACGCGTATCTGACGTGTGAACAATAAGGACCTTTCTGCAGCAGAGGCAGCTACAGGCGAATCTTAAAGACACAGAGTTTGCTGACCGACGTGGCGGGGCGGGGCACGGGCAGAGCGCACTTCCGGTTCCAAACCTTGAATGCACGTAAGGGACCACAGAGACTGGTCTGGCCGCAACACAGGAACGTGGAGAGACTCTCAGAGACAAGTCAGAGGAAAGACAGGGTGGGCCTTCTGTGCCACACCAGGCGGTCTGACTCGTGTCCAGAAAGGTTAGCTGGAGGTGGCTACGGCAGCAACGTGAGGGACAGAATAAACGGAGCCAGAAACCGTGGGTAGAAACTAGCGTGTTCCTCACGGTGTCGCCAAGACCAGCACTGAGCCAATGAGCAGCAGGGTAGGAAGCAGGTTAAGGCAACAGAGGACTTGGTGACAGACCAGCAGGCAGAAGTGATCACGCTGCAGGGGTCAAGGAGAACTCGCAGCAACGTGGGCAACAACCAGAAGGAGCAGATCACAGCAGGGGCGAGTGGTGTGGCGGGGGGAGGGGGGGGTCTGCTGGTGGGGGAGGTTGGTGGCAACACCCGGAAGGTGCAAAGGGACACGATTCAGACTGAGAAGTCAGCAAGGAGACCGAAAGAAGATTTCCTGGCAACAGTTGGAGACGCGACGCAGACACTCGGGAGAAAAGTCCAGACCGAAGACACAGACCCGAGGACCGTGAGGAGACAGATCGCGCCAACACGCACGAATGCGGAAGGGCCCACACGCTGCAAGGGCCCTGTGGAACACGGACACTTGAGCGGGGCAGGCAGACTTGGGGAAGCAGCCGCAGTGAGAGCAAGAGGGGGTTGCAGAAGTGAGCAAGCTGCAGGGTCGGCGGGACAGCCACCCAGAGGAGAGCCAGAGAGCAGCCCCCAGATCACTAACGGGAACACAGCCCCCGGATCTTTAGCAGGGAATGCACTGAGGTTTTGCAGGGAAGACGTCCACACTTGCAGCAGTTCCACAGTAAAGGAGAAACTTACTGTTAAAACAGATTAAACACATCCATTTAGCTTTGTTCTTTTTTTTTTTTAATGTTGATTTATTTTTGAGAGAGAGGGACACAGAGCATGAGTGGAGGAGGGGCAGAAAGAGAGGGAGACACAGAACCTGAAGCAGGCTCTAGGCTCTGAGCTCTGGGCTCTGAGCTGTCAGCACAGAGCCCGACCCAGGGCTGGAACCCACAAGCTGTGAGATCATGACCTGAGCCAAAGTCGGCCGCTTAACCGACTGAGCCACCCGGGCACCCCAGCTTTGTTCCTTCTTAAAACCCCATGAGATGGGGCGCCTGGGTGGCTCAGTCGGTTAAGCAGCCGACTTCAGCTCAGATCACGATCTCGCGGTCCGTGAGTTCGAGCCCCGCGTCGGGCTCTGGGCTGATGGCTCAGAGCCTGGAGCCTGCTTCCGATTCTGTGTCTCCCTCTCTCTCTGCCCCTCCCCCATTCATTCATGCTCTGTCTCTCTCTGTCTCAAAAATAAAAAAAAACAAAACAAAACAAACAACAACAAAAAAAAAACCATGAAAACAGAAGGGAGCTGTGGTGAGCTGAAAGCCTATATGGAGAGCAGATGGAAGAAAAGGTAAAAGCAACACAGTCTTCAAAGCTAATGAGCGGATGGACGAGTAGAGACACAGGGAAAGGAAGAGCCAGATCCCGCACAGAAAGAAGTTTTAAGGACCAGCTAGACAGATGTTGGAGAAAAACACACAGAAGTGGGGGTAAAGCTGGAAGCAGAACCGGGTGACTAAGAGGACAGGTGCCGCCCAAATCCCACCCCATTCGGTGTAGCCAGACGGCGGCCTCCCCCCGGCCCAACAGCAGCGGCTGGACTGAGGCTGCCGGAGACAGGTCCAGCCTCCGTCCTGTCCTGCTTCCCACGCACCCTCGGCCATCCACCATTAAAAACTATTCAATGAACAAAACAAAAAGCTATCGGAAATTAAAAATATTAACAGGAAAAGCAAAGAGAAAGAAAAAGTCACAAGAAAAAGAAAAAGCTGAAGTAACATGCCAGAAAGGCCAACAGAAGATCGAGTGTTGGAAAAAGAGAAGACAGCAGGAGACCACCGCGGGGAGGCCGGGCACCTGACACGGACGGGCCCACGGTGGGGGCCGCCCAGTCCTCGCAGAGCTCATGACACCAGACCCATACTAGGCATTCATATTACCGTGAAATTCCAAAACAATGGAGAAAAGGAAAAAGCCTACATGCTGTAGGGGGACAGGAAGCGCAGGTGTCACACAGGTTCAAGAGGCAAAATGGCATCAAATCTCTAAAGAGGCGGAAGTAGCGACTAGAAGAAAATGGAGCAAGGCCCTTCGAAGAGTCGGACGCTTAATCAACTCAGCCACCCAGGCACCCCAGCCCTTAAACTTGCCAAGAACAATTATTTTCAACTTTGGGGCACCTGGTGGCTCAGTCGGTTAAGCGTCTGGCTCTTGATTTCGACTCCGGTCATGACCTCACGGTTCATGAGATGAAGCCCCGCGTCGGGCACTGCACTGGGTGGGGAGCCTGCTTGGGATGGTCTCCCTCTGCTCTTCCTTGCTCGTGCACTCGCACTCCCTCTCTCAAAATTAAATACATACGTAAATAATACATGATTTCCAACCTCAAATTCCAGGCTTACTAAAGGTGGTGAGTAGGAAAGGGATATGTTTTTCAACGTGTTATTTTAAATTTTTTTTTTTTTTCAACGTTTATTTATTTTTGGGACAGAGAGAGACAGAGCATGAACGGGGGAGGGACAGAGAGAGAGGGAGACACAGAATCAGAAACAGGCTCCAGGCTCTGAGCCATCAGCCCAGAGCCTGACGCGGGGCTCGAACTTCACAGACCGTGAGATCGTGACCTGGCTGAAGTCGGACGCTTAACCGACTGCGCCACCCAGGCGCCCCTCAACGTGTTATTTTAAACAATTAGAGACGCATAAGAGACGCATAAAAAGTTGCAAAACTAGAAAGGTCTTACGTAGCTCTCCCCCAGGTTCTCCCGATGGCCAGACCTTATGTCACACGGTGACAACGGTTACACACACAAACCAAGTATACAGCACAGCAGCTAAACCAGGCACGGCCTCTGGTCCAATCCGCGGAGCGTGAATACCGTGAATACAGACAGTCGAAACGGAAACACCTGTTTCTCTAGCATTCTTCCCCAGATTGCTACGAGGCTGTGCTCCACTAAAACAGGGTGAATAAAGCAGACGAAACAGATGTGGGTTCGGGGACTAGGAGGATGCACACAGGTAAGAGGCACAAGGAAGCCCCGGGATGATGGGGAGGGCAAGCCCAAGAAGCCACTGTGCAACAAGGCGAGAGAGCAGCCTGTCCAGAGGGAACAGCCTCAGAGGAGTCAGGGACGGAACATCCACACTGTGAACACACTCTGAGGAGATCTGTAACATGGAGGTAAACTCCAGTGCCGACCAGCTAGCACACACCCTCGAGAGCGAGCTCTACCCACTCCCCCAAACGCAACTACTACCCCACAAAACACTACATGCCCGCAGGAAAAGCCAAGCAACCAGGCTGGACCACACCGCTCAGCTGTGAGGAGCGTTCACAACGCGCTATCACGTTTTAACGTGAGCCCTGAACACGATCTAGCCCACTGCGGTCTCGTGGGAAAGACAGACAACAGGAGATGCCACGTGGTGACAAGGGGCTGTGGCACGGGGAGGACGGGAGGGCTGAGTCTCCGCCGCCCTGGCCGTGCTTGAGTTAAGCGACGCCTCAGGGCAAAACGTCAAGCGGTGGCAACGACCCGCGAGCCACCCGGACACGGAGGCAGACACGCCACCCCTCAAAACCGCAGCAGGAAGCAGAGAGAGAAATACCGGTTTTCATGATCAGCCTCACAGAGCTACCCGACTCTTCAAAGCTCTTTTGTACCTTTCACGAAGTATGTACTTTTAACTTTGACAGAAAGAGCCAAGGACAAGGATACGGTGGAATGTCGTTCACCCTTTCAAGAAGGCTGGAGGCAAAGAAGACAGGCGGCTAGAGGGAAGCGTGAGGTCAAGAAATATTTTAAGAGTTGGGATGCTTTTATTTTTAGGAGAAATGCCCGTAAGAGGAGGACGAGGGACTTCGAGGGGAGGAAGGGCTGCCCGGGAGCCCCCAGCTGGGGCGGGAGGAGCCAGGCACTCACTTTGATGATGTTGTCGGGCGCGCGGTTCATGTTGAGGTTCTTGATCCGCACGGTCAGCTGGTGGGCGGTCTTGCAGGTGAGGAGGTACTTGCTCATCAGCAGCTTCGGAAACTTGGTCCCTTCAAAGTGCTTTAGCCCTAAAGCCAACAAACTGAGAGAGGGGCAGTGCTGACCAACTGGGCAGTTCTCCCCAGAGAACTCCGCGGGGTACGACCCACCGTTCCCACGCCTCATCCTTGTGCGAGTCGACACAGAGTGGCCGGCCTTTCCTGAGAGCTGGTAGGTTCTAAGACCTGCTCAGTTCAAAGGAAGGCAAAGGAAGGAGAATGGGGCTCAGCGAACAAATATGAGATGAACAACGGGCGCTGTGTGACGTTAAACTCAGCACCAACCGCCTCCCCACACGACCCACTCAACTGCGGCACCTGTACGCCACAGGCCATAAGGCACCGGGCGGCACAAATCAAGAGCCGTGGAAGTGTTCATGACCTTCGTCAAATAACCTCACGCTTGGCAATTTACCCAAAGGGGTAAACTCAAAATACTTTCAAAAGCTCTATGCACACAGATCCTTGGGGAAGCCTCGCTACAACAGCAAAACAAGACAGGAGAAAAAATAAAAGTGGCAAATAAAAGGACTATCATAAGGCCATTAAATATCACTTTAAAAGACAACACACAGAAACAAAAGTAAAGACAATGTGACAGTACAGAAGAACAATTTCAAGGCATTAGGTAAAAACAAAACAGAATTATACTTAAATTGCCAATAAAGATTATATGGAAAATGCAAAAAGAAAAATCACTGGAGGCACCTGCTGGCTAGGTGGATAGAGCCTGTGACTCTCAATCTCAGGGCTGTGAGTTCAAGCCCTACAGCAGGAGTAGAATTTACAAAAAAAAAAAAACAACAACAAAAAAAAAACCCACAAAGGAAAGAAAAAAAGAAAAATCACTGTCTTAGGGTGGTTAGAATAACAGATAAAAATTTTTTGCCACTGGGGCGCCTGGGTGGCTCCATCGGTTAAGCGTCCCACTTTAGTTCAAGTCATGATCTCCGGTTCATGAGTTGGAGTCCCGCGTCGGGCTCTGTGCTGACAGCTCGGAGCCTGGAGCCTGCTTCGGATTCTGTGTCTCCCTCTGTCTCTCTCAAAAATACATAAAACATTAGGGTGCCTGGGTGGCTCAGTCGGTTGAGCTTCCGACTTTGGCTCAGGTCATGATCTCACGGTCCGTGAGTTCCAGCCCCGCGTGGGGCTCTGTGCCGACAGCTCGGAGCCTGGAGGCTGTTTTGGATTCTGTGTCTCCCTCTCTCTCTGCCCCTCCCCAGCTCACTCTCTCTCTCTCTCTCTCAAAAACAAATAAACAGAGGTGCCTGGGTGGCTCAGAAAGTTAAGCGTCCGACTTCGGCTCAGGCCGTGATGTCAGGGTTTGTGGGTTCAAGCCCCGCGTCAGGCTCTGAGGAACCTGCTTCGGATTCTGTGTCTCCCTCTCTCTCGGCCCCTCCCCTGCTCACGTTCTGTCTCTCTCTCTCAAAAATAGACACTTTAAAAAAATTTTTTTTAAATTTTTTTTCCTTTGAAAAATTTCTTCTACCAGTACTATGAGACTGGTTTTTACAATAACTCAAAAACAAAACACAAGTTGAAAATGTTTCAAAACTGCACACTGTTCCCCAAAGAGAGCAGTCCCCCTGGCATTGCTGCTGCGGACACAGCACAGCAGTGGGCCTGGCGAGGCCGCTTTGCTTCTGGCCTCATGTGCCCATGTCTGATGACACACGCCCTGTCTCCCCTGAGCACAAGAGAAACAGCTAGTTCTCCTCGGGTCACCCGGTGCATCTGTTCCCCCGCAGTAAACTCTTACTTGTCCTCGGCCTTCGTGAAGAAAATCTTATCCTGGGGATTCTTTGCCTTCAGAGAACACACTGGAAGTAGCTCTGGATACATGAACACCTTGCTCGTGGCCAGGATCCAAGCCACTTGCTTTGGCAAACAGGGAAATTCATCTGCTGTGAGAAAACAAAATCCTGTGGTAAATGAAATTCTAGAACAAAAGAGGGCTTCACCAGAGCTTCCGAATGCATTCTCGCATCTATCTAGAGCCGTCCTTCCCTAGGGAAGCCTGCCCTCCCGCCCTCCCTCGCCCAAGGTTTCAGCCATCGTCCTCGGCCTGACACATGCCTGCCGGGAGTCCCCCGTGAGCTCCTGCCAGCTAGTCCGCTCACCCTTCCCGTGTGGGACCCCTAACCCCTAAGTAACAGGGACACTCACAACACTGATGACCGAGAACACCCGGCTCACTGTGTGCTCAAAGTCGTTACCTCCTCTCCCCCTTTAGACCCTTGGAAGATAAGTGACCTTCAACAATGCTTGCTTTCTTCCAGGGGAAGATGTGAACTTCCTCAATCTCCCTCACCAACCTGGTATTCCAAATTTTATTTGATTTGATTCTTACTTAACTTTCATGAAGTCCTCCCAGAGTCCTCCTGGGGTTGGGAACAGAAGCCACAGGAGGAGTGAGACACCTCCGTCTCACTCAGTTCTGTCCTGCTGCCTCAGCCTCTCAACTCCAGGCCTGTCTGCCTCTCCAGAGAGAGGAAACACGACTGAATCCGTGGTCCTCCCTCCACAAATGTTTTCATCTCCCCAGAAGAAACCACGGGGCCCCGCGGGCGGCATTTATCACCACGGTGTGCAAGTTTTCGGTACCAACGCAGGGCTAAGAAGCTAGTTTGAGATCCCTGTGTGTGACACAGTGTGCTTAAACTCAATTACGTTCAACTTCACTGCAAAAGTCAGGGATTTAAAAAGAGAATCCGAAGACCAGCACACCCGGAGCAAAGCACAACTACTCTTCTAGACCAGGAAACAAATCGGAAGCAATCGTTTCACTCCAGGGAACAGCACGCACTTTCTCACAAAGTGCTGAGCAAAATGCAAAAGGCAGGAAGCGGCCAGCAACCATCTTCAGAATACAGGACGAGGCAAATGTTCAGCATGTCCGATTTGTGCCTAATCCCCAAATCAACACCTCGTTCAAAATGGAGACACCACCGCAACCACGAAAGAAAAAAGTTTCTTAATGAAAAAGAGAGCGAAACCCTAACCGCCAACCAACTTAAGCACTTGACTTTCATCCTTGCCAGACCCCAGGCTGTCCCGACCTCGCGCGTGGTACTTCCCACCCTCGCATCTATCTGGGACACTTCTCAGCATGCAGCGCCCGTCTCTGCCCCCTGCACCGTCCCGCCCGCCGCCCCGGCCCTCACGGAAGCCCAAGCACTGTCGCTCACGTCCTTCCAGAACTTAGGCGGTGGGTATAAACGTCCCGTCTGCCAGGACGCCAGGTATGGGATGGGACTCCCACGTGTCAAGGCAAGTAAAGGCAGAAGTGAACAGATCTGTCCCGTACCAGTCTTCTTGACAGTTTTCCGAGGACTCCAGTCGACGCTGACGTGTGTGCTGAAGGCTTCCACGAGCTGCACTGCCCCCGGCAGGTTACAGGGCTGGAACAAGGTCTGAAACCTCGGGTTGAACTGATGGCGGAGAGCGACGGAGCTCTGAGCAAAGGTTCCCAGCTCCTTCTGGGAAGACAGGGCACAAAGGAGACCTCAGTCCCAGACGACTAACACTAGTGGAGCCCCTGTCAGCCTCTGAGGGGAGACCTGCCCTCCAGCTAGAGGGTAACCACAGGTAACAAAATCAATCACTATAATTACTCCACCCAGAGCACTCTGTGGCTGAGCCCTCGGATATCCGGGGGGGGGGGGGGGGGGGGGGGCGCCGACACTCGTTCCGCCGCTCAGCCTGCAGGATGCTCGGTCTGGCTCCCCAGCTAGAACTAAGGTTCTCAAGAGTGAGAACAATTACTTTTTAAACCTTTTTCTTTCGGTTTCTCTGACTAACACCTAGACAATTCAAAATTAAAACTCTTTCCTCCAAAATGCTTAAAAATGTCAGAACCAAAATGAATCCTATACACGTAGCTATTGAGCCAGATGAACCGACAATGAATTCAGTAAAAAGAACAGAAGTATGGAAAACCTAAGAAGTCATGGTAAGTCTAAAGATGAGGAACAAAGCCCAAGAAAAAAGTCGCAGAACAATCCTAAGAAAACTGGATGGCTCTCCGGTCTTTCTGGGGGTCAGAGCCTCACGCTCTCTTGGCAAACGCAGGAAGCCACAGGAGTAGCTGCCAACCAACGTGTGCAGGAGACAAGAATAAACACAGACGGTGGCGGGTGAGCGTCTCTGCGAAGCGACCTCCCAGGCTAACCGACCCCCAAGTCTGTAGCGGGAAGGACACGTGGAGCCTTACGAGAAATATCCTCGTGGTGCTGGCCTCCGAAGTGAGGTTGGGGTTGGAGGAGGCGAGAAGGTGAATCTGCGTCAAGAGCTGCACGTGCTGAGGAGGGAAAGAAAACAACACGGCAACACGTTACGAGGTTGTCACTTCAGGGACCCGGAAGGCTTTCCCGAGAGGTCTGCCGCTGACCACATGCTCCGCTTTCCGGAGACGAGGAGAACGGCGCCTTCTCGTGGCGTGAGCCTCTCAGAGGTGTTCCTCCAGCAAAATGACAGAGCCGGAGGAATCTCAGCCTCAGACCAGAGGGACTGAAGTTAGGAAGAAGAAAAAACTCCTCCGGCAAGTGAGGCTGTTCAGTTCAGAACGGATTAGGAGCGACAGGAGCCTGGGATCCTAGTGTCAAGGGTGGCCACACGCGCGAGCGCTCTTGCCTGAGCCCCACGGGTACACACGCGGTGCCTTCCGGGGGCCTAGGCGGTGGGAAGGCCGCGGCCCTCGGATTTCCAAGGCACATCGAGCCGCCCGCTCCGGGCATTCAGACCGCCGCCCCGGTGGCGGGCCGCGGACGACCCGGCGCCGGCCTCGCCCGGGGGCCTTGCCTGCTGCATCTGCTGCTGAAGCCGCCGCCTCTGCGCCGGGTCTAGAGTCAGCGTCTGCCGGACCTTCTCGTTCTGGGGCTTCGCCCTCTCGGCCTCCTGCTGCTGTCTGCCCGAAGACTTCTTCACCTTCAGCTGCTCCAGCTGCTCCTTCACTGTGCGGTGCTGCTCATTTAGCAAGTTGGCCAGCGGTTCCTCAAACCTATCCCCGACAGGGAGGTGACCGCACGTGAGCATTCCCGAGGTCCCCAGCACGTCCAAGTCCCCCCGACGACGGCGGGCTAAGGGTCTGCGTAACTCCCGCCTTCCGCCGACCCCCACATCCCACATCCGCCAACAAACTCCCAGTCTATCCAAGTCCGTTAGCAAAAGCTGTTAGCAAAAATTCAAGTAAGACGGTCCCGAACTGCACTGCCCCCTCATTCTTCCACGATTAGTCCTCTACATAATACACGAATGAAGGAGAAGTTAGACAAAAATCAAGGAACAGAGAAATGTCCGGATAACAAAGGAGTCCGGGAGCCAGCGGGAGGAGCCCCTCATCCTTGGGGCCTCCTGACATCCACAATTAACCTGGGACGTGTCCCTAACGGTGACACGGAATCTTCTCCAAACCCAGCATCTGTTCCCTCGCTCACCCATGACCACACCCCAGGTCCGGCTTCTGCCCTCCTGCCACTCCCATCCATCTAGGCTGCCCTGCCTTCCTTTCTGACCAAGACCTAGTGTGAAGGGACCCACTAAACCACAGGACAGCTGGGAAACACAGTGAGAAGCTGGTTCAAGTATCGCCCTGCCTGCCCGTGAGCACCTCCCCTTCTAGCCCAAATCCCTCCTGTCGGCCGCGGGACCGGCCCCCGCCTCCTGAGAGCGGCCATCCAGGGCTGAAGCACCCACATGCCTAGCTCCCAGGCTGGTTCTGAGGCAGAGCCCCCACACTCCAGGATTAAGGCAGGACCAGGGTTCTGTGCAGTCAGGACACAACCAGCTCCAGCAAGTATGAAATCTCTAGGTGGCAACAAGAGTAACAACAGCTACATGATAACTTTTCTGTAGCCTCTGGAGATAAACACTATGTTTCCTTTCACAGTTTTTAGCAGGCACGGGCTAAAAACCTAAAGTCATGGCACAGCCCTGGGTACAATGTTTCCTGAGATCTGAAAACTCCATTGTCTGTGCTCCTGGCAGAACAACGGAGGAGCAGAAGCACGAGAAAGGTGGATGAAGCACAAACAGCCCGCAGCTGGTTTTACAAAGTATTGCTCAGGTGGCTGACAAGGGGGACACCGATGGCTCACTTTCCCTGCGACCAAAGCATGCTCACGAATCAACTGCATTATGAACTCAGTAAGTGGGTCAAAGAAAGACTCTTAGAAATCTCGAAAATGTTTCCCCCCAAAAAGTAAACAGGTGAGATGATACAGCGCTCCCTAACTCGATTGGGGGGAGGGGGGGGAGGATCTTTCACAATGTAAACTTTTATCATATCACCATGTCGCACACTTTCGGTATCTTACAATTTTGTCAATTATAGCTGAATAAGAGGGCGCCCAGGTGGCTCATCAGAGGGTTGAGCGTCCAACTTTGGCTCAGGCCATGATCTCCTGGTTCATGAGTTCGAGCCCCACATCGGGCTCTCTGATGACAGCATGGAGCCCACTTCCGACTCTCTGTCTCCCCTCTCTCTGTCCATCCCCCACTCACACTCTCTCAAAAATAAACAGTAAAGAAAATTATACCTCAATAAAGGTTAAAAACAAAAAAGGGAGGGGGAGGCTATCCCGAGATTGTGTTGTAATTATATTACGGTATTTATTAAAATGGCGTGTATTTCGGGCTTTTATGGAACGGTCAGCAGACCTTGTTTCCTGTACTAAATTGCCCGTTCCCTGAAGGCCTAGCTTTCCGATGGCTCCCAAGCTCTCCGATCAGGTCACGCTGCTAAGCTCACACACAGCACCACCCACGCACAGAGCACACCCTGACCACCAGCCAGTCACCTGACCACACGTGCTGCTACACAGAAAGAATGGACAACACACTACGGCCCAGATGGACCGTGCAGACCCGTCACACGTGGCGGTGGAGGGGCAGTGCGACTCCAAGCCCCGGGCGTGACTGCAGCTGGTTCGCGGGCTGCTCGCCTACTGCCGCAGCCACAGACTGTCACTAACACTGACACAACGTCAACGGCCAATGAGGAGAACAAAAGGGACACAAGGCTAGTATGACCGGGGGTGGTTTCTGTGGCTGGCCACCGAGTCCTCGCACCGCTCCAGCACCACTCACCTGGAGAGGCTGCTATGGACGCCAGCTACTGTTTTCTCTCCCTTCCCAAACAGACGCAGCCTGGTCTGTGGCTGTGCTGCCCCATAGCAAGGAGACTGATTCACGGGAGACCCTCCTTCCATCAGTGACAGCGGGGAGTTAGCAACGGGAAACCGGGAACCCGAGCGTCTGAAAACACGCTTTTCTCCCCTCTGCGCCTCAACGTCTCTGGCTAGCCTACCGCAGGGCTTGAGGGGTGTTGAAGCTAGGCCGGGGCTCAGCCACGCGCTCCTCCTCCTCTGGGCCGTCATCCTCCACGTTGGACAGTCCCATCTCGTCCTGGAACTGCGGGCAGAGGGGATGGGCATGTGCGTGTCACCCAGCGGCGGGAGGGGAGGGAGGACTGCAGGCAGGAGCTTCCTCACACGTCCTCACTTCAGAGCGCCCACGATCGTGCACACGGCTGACCGTTAGGTCAGGAACAAAGTGTCTCAATCGACCACTTGCAGTGGTGAAGACAGAGCAGTATCTTTTAAGAGACAGGTTTATGAGAAAGGCTAACTATCTGTGCCCAGGATATCCCAAAACTAATCTGCAATCTTTAAGGATGATGAATGACAGTTGGGGAGGCCACCCAAAGTTTGCAGGGGGGGATTTTACTAGGAAGAACCCATATATGGGTACTCAAAGTTTATTAGTTAGCGAAACTCTCCTCCCACCATACTCTCTCCCGAGGGCCCTGCACTGGCTTGGTCAAACCACCCTCCTGGACGGAGAGCCCCGGGACCAAAGGACAGAGCTCGCTGGTGAGTCCACATCCACCACCCCAAGTCCCCACTCAAGGACCATGTACTCACAGTTTCAAACAGCTCTTCCATGAGTTCATTCACTTCTTTCTCTGGAAAAAAGCCACACAGAGTTGTTGGCTCAAGTTAGTTTTGTTTTCCAATTAGAGGGAATTCCAAGAAGACAGTATGTCTTGTTTTCAGCAAGACATTTGATAAAATCGTCATGGCTATCATTCATTCATTCATTCAAAAACGTGTCCTGAATACCAGCTATGCTCAGTCCCTGTTCCAGATGCTTGGGGACACATGACAGAACGAACGGACCCTTCGGAAAGTTCTGCTGGGAAGACATACAGGAACATAAGCTAGATGACCTTCCCATAACGTAAATCCAGTCCTGTCCTGGCCTACTGAGTGCAGTCAAGACAGAACCTAAACCATCAAGCAACTGCATCAATGACCCAGAAGACCCAAAAAACACACTTATCACATCTGTAAATCATATAAAGCTGGAAGGGACTGCTAGACCAACTGATGACAGACTTAAAACCCCATGTGTTGTCAAATTAATTGGGTGAAACTTAACAACTTTAAAGTCTTACATTTAGGATTCTTCGAAATCAGGGTGTTTTTTCATTTTTTTAAAATGTTTATTTATTTTTAAGAGACAGAGACAGAGCGCAAGCAGGGGAGGGGCAGAGAGAGAGGGAGACACAGAACCCAAAGCAGGCTCCAGACTCTGTGCTGACAGCACAGAGCCAGACGCGGGCCTCAAACTCACCGACCGCAAGATCATGACCCGGGCCAAAGTCGGACGCTTAACCGACTGAGCCACCTAGGCACCCCAAAAATCAGTTTCTTAAATGGATGAAAAGGTGAAATGGCTCAAAACAATCTGAAAAAGATGTGAATATTTTGGTTGACCTCAAGTTTAATATGACATAGCCACTCCAAAACCATGCGACTATCCAAGAAGGCAAGCCTGTCACTGAATGAGTGCAGAGTCACAGGCCGGGTCCAGGGGACTGAGGCAGGTCTGTGACCATCTCTGTAAGAGCCCCTCGGAGATGGCAGAAAGAGCCATGCAAATCCATGAGAAGGACAATGAAATCCACTGTGACAAAAGGTCTGATAATCTAGTTCTAGGTGTGCTAGAACTAAGCACACATCTACCCTATGACCAGGGATTCATCTCCTGGACAGCTGACCCAAGACAAAGGAATCATCTGTCTTGAAACAAGAAAGTTCAGAGCACTTCATTCAACAAAGCAAAAACTCAGAAAAACCCAAGTGTCCATTAACATCTAGGAACAGATAAAAAAACAGATGACCAAAGAGGTGTATTTATACAACAGAATCCTGCACAGCGATGGAAGGAAAAAAGCAGTGATACTTGCAAACAGATGAATCTCAAAAACCGTATGCTGAGTGAAAGAAAGAAGCTACACAACAGCGCATATTCATGAACTTCTGAAACAGGCAAATCTAACCTGTTACTGAAAAAAATCAGAACAGCAAGTGCTTCGGGGAGGCTGGGTTGGAAGGGGCATGAGGGAGCCTCCTGGGGTGACAGTTCCATATTCCCACAGGGGATTATTACACACGTGGAAGCATGTCAAGACTCACTGAACGCTACACGAAAATTTTGTGTAATACATTGTGTATAAATTTACCTAAAAAGAGAAATTGTAGAGGGGCGCCTGGGTGGTTCAGTTGGTTAAGCGTCCAACTCTTGATTTCAGCTCAGGTCATGATCCCACAGTCGTGAGATCAAGAACCGCGGTCAGGCTCTGTGCTGACAGTGCACAGCCTATTTGGGATTCTCTCTCTCTCTCTCTCTCTCTCTCTCTCTCTCTCTCTCGCTCTCTCAAAATAAATAAACTTAAAAAAAACTGTAGATAAATACTGAACTCTAATTAATGATACGCATGCTGAAATGTTTCAGAGTGAAGAATGCTGGTGTCTCCAGCCCACTTTGAAATCAGCATGAGAATAACCCACATGGATTGACAGATGGAAAGAGAGCCGGATGCAGCTGCTTAGGATAAAACAGATAGATTAAAAGTGAATTACAGAACCTAGGTGGTGGATATGTGGATGTTCAATGTACAATTCTTTCAACTTTTCTACGTATTTTTTAGAAGTTCCATAAGAAAATGCAATGGGAGAGAAGTTTATAAGAAATAAAGGCCATGGGGCACGTGGGTGGCTCAGCTGGTCGAGCGGCCGACTTCAGCTCAGGTCATGATCTCACGGTCCATGAGTTTGAGCCCCGTGTTGGGCCCTGTGCTTGACAGCTCGGAACCTGGAGCCTGCTTCGGATTCGGTGTCTCCCTCTCTCTCTGCCCCGCCCCCGCTCACGCTCTGTCTCTCTGTCTCTCTCTCTCTCTCTCTCTCTCTCTCTCTCTCTCTCTCTCTCAAAAATAAATAAACATTAAAAAAAATTTTTTTTAAAGAAATAAAGGCCAGAACGCAGAGGAAGCTGACTAGGGCAACTACATTTGGAGAACTGAAAAACAGTACGTTTGACACAGCAAAGAAAAAACGTAGGGAAAGGAACATCTCTTACTATGCACACTTGGGGCAAACAGAAGTACAAGGGCACACCCAGGTTCCGGAAGGAAAATGTTAGGAGGCGCTCAGCGCTCAGCACTGGGACGCGCCACCCTCACCACTGAGAAGCTCCCTGGCACTGGGTCACCCACAGATGAAAAGGCCACATCACAGGAGCTATAAACACACCCTCAAGTGGGAGGAAAATACACGACCACGTGAAGCTTTCCAAACTCTGTGATTCTACACTTAGTTTTTAAATGTTTGTCATCCGTGTAAGGACACGTCCTCTTATACGGATCATACATAAGAGGATACAGGGTAGGAATAAAACCGGAATTCTACCTCAGTTTTTACTTATGGTCACAACCCTACAACAAGAGAGGACGGCCCTTCATCTAGGCATCCCAGAGATGTTCACTACTTGGCTGGCAAAACCCATGACTGCAAACAGGAGACACTCCCAAAGAAGCTACAGGCCTGGGGTAAGATGGTTAGGACCTGGGCAACCATGAGGTGGTCACTAAGGACACATAAAGTCGGAGGAATCGCAAAGCAAGAACAGTCCTAACTGGGAAGGTCTTCCTGAGAAATGGTCTGGAAACGGAAGAAAGTGACAGATGAAAAGGGAAGACAAGCATGCGCCAGGCCGGGAGCCACGCTGGAAAGAGATCTGCCCAGCACCCGGCAGAGATGTCTCCTCACCAGATACGTGGGCCAGTGGTTCCTGGAACAACTCATCCCTTGGTTTCTGACACTAGACATTCTTGGTTTTTCTCATAGTTTCCTCGACTCCCCTCCAGCTTTCTCAAAGCCTAAGTCCTCAAGCCTTTTCAGTCTACACTTTGAATCCTTTCGATTCTTCCTCTAACCTTGTCCTAACATACCAAATAAGGGAAGATCTTCCTAAAAGAAACGGCATTCCACATTTTAAAAATTTTTTTATGTTTTAAGCAGGCTTCACGCCCAGCACAGAGCCCAACGTAGGACTTGAACTCACAAACCTGAGATCAAGACCTGAGCTGAGATCAAGAATAGAAGGCTTGGGGGCCCTGAGTGGCTCAGTTGGGGGAGCACCTGACTCTCCATTTTGGCTCAGGTCATAATCCCAGGGTCATGGGATTGAGCCCTGCATCAGGTTCCTCGCTGAGCAAGGGGCCTGCTTGGGATCCTCTCCCTCCCCCTCCCTCCCTCCCTCCCTCCCTCTCTCTCTCACTCTCTCTCTCTCTCTCTCTCTCTCTCTCTGCCTCTCCCCCACTCGTGCTCTATCTCTCATTCTCTAAGTAAATAAGTAAATAAAAGTCAATACCTCCTGAAATATATGTTTTCTATCATCGCTAACATAGCCAACGAAGTAATTTTTAAACAAACGTCTCCAGCCAAGTCATTTAACTGTTCTTCGTGCCTCTAATCTTTCTCTCTTTACCCACCAAATTAATACATTAAATTGGTGTTAAATCAAAGTAGTATTTTTCAGAGCGCCTGGGTGGCTCAGTCAGTTAAGCATCCAACTTCAGCTCAGGTCATGATCTTGCAGTTTGTGAGTTCGAGCCCTGCGTCGGGCTCTGTGCTGATAGCTCGGAGCCTGGAGCCTGCTTTGGATTCCGTGTCTGCCTCTCCCTCTGCCCCTCCCCTGCTCATGCTCTACCTCTCTCTGTCTTTCAATAATAAATAAACGTTTAAAAAAAAAAAGTATTTTTCTTTTTTTGTTTTTATTTTTGGTTGGTTTTTTTTTTAATTTTTTTTTTTCAACGTTTATTTTTGAGACAGAGACAGAGCATGAACAGGGGAGGGGCAGAGAGAGAGGGAGACACAAAATCTGAAACAGGCTCCAGGCTCTGAGCTGTCAGCACAGAGCCTGACGCGGAGCGCGAACCCACGAACTGTGAGATCATGACCTGAGCCGAAGTCAGACGTCCAACTGACTGAGCCACCCAGGTGCCCCTCTTTTTTTGTTTTTAAAGGACAGAGAGTGAGCGAGCAGGGGAGAGGGGCGGCGAGAATCTTAAGCAGGCTCCACACTCAGTGCAGAGCCCGATGGGGGGCTTGATCTCACAACACTGACATTATGACCTGACCTGAAATCAAGAGTCAGATACTCACTGAACCACCCAGGCGCTCCCAAAGTAGTATTTCTAAAATCCCAATCAGTTCCCATTAGTTTCTTGTCTAAAACTCTGAGCTCTCCTTTTGAACAGATTAAAACGCAAATTCAAGGTTCTCCAGGATCTGAACACTGCTCACCTTCCACACCAAACTCCTTACTAGTTTCCAAATGCAGTTCTGTTGCTTCACAATCCTGTGGTTTGTGAACACTCTTCTGCCTATTTGCAACATCCATCGGTCCCCATTCACCCCAAATCTTTTTTATAAGATTTTATTTTTAAGCAATCTCTACACCCCATGCGGGGCTTGAACTTACAACCCTAAGATCAAGAGTCACATGCTAGGCACCTCTCACCCAAAACTTCTTACTCTTCCTTCAAAACTGAGATGAAACTTCTCATCATGTGGGTTCTTCCCCAGCCCACCCACCCTACTGCACACCGTCCACTAGGAGATTATACCCTCTCTACGCCACTAGTAACCTTATATACAACCTATTATAGCACTTGTCATTTTGTATTGTAACTTTTTCTGTTTGCATCCACTACTGAGCTGATGTCTTACAGGGCAGAGGCCATTCCTTATTCACTGTGGCATCCTGGGAACGCTCTCTGCCAGATGTTGGCCGCAGTGCGCGACTATGAGATGTATAAACGAATGACTCATAGGCTTCCAGATACATATATGTAAATTTAAAGAGTTACAGAAATAAATGGGAAGAGTAAGCTTAAACGTCTTAACTCAGATGGGTTGCAAACATCACCCTCAAAAATCTACAAAGGAAACAAAAGTAGATGCGAAGCAGTCCAAAGCCGGTTCATAGTAAACGCAGACTCACTGGTGATTCTCACTGCCCGGTCAGTGCGGAAATCCTCTGTGTCTGGTTCATCAAGATCTTCCAAGAAGTTGTATTCTGGATCGTCATCATCATCGGCCTCATCTAGGAAAAAAAATTATCGCAAACACTTAGTTTCCATTCTGAACTCCCATCTCTAGTGAAAATTTAAGATTTTCAGCATTGCCAGAATCTATTCCAATAAAGCACACTTATTCTTAAGTTTTTAAGTAACTTCTTTTTCTCCCCCAATGAATTGCATAGCTCATTTCCCACAGCTGACACATCTCACCTACTCTCTCCAAAAAGCCAAGTTCTTTCCTTCCTTTGAAAAAGACTTCAATCTGCCAAAACTGTAGCAAAAGCCAGAAAACTAAACATGTAATTTATCTCAGCAACCATACTTTGAGTAGTGCAACTCAAAATAACACTTTTGTAAAACTACTTACACAAAACCATGGATGGGGCACCTGTGGGGCTCAGTCCATTAAGCGTCTGACTTCGGCTCAGGTCATAATCTCACGGTTCGAGAGTTCGAGCCCCGTGTCGGGCTCCATGCTGACAGTATGGAGCCTGCTTAGGATTCTCTCTCTCTCCCCCGCTCCCTCACTTGCACTCTCTCTCAAAAATAAATAAATAAACTTTAAAAACATCACAACAGGGGTGCCTGGGTGGCTCAGTTAAGCATCTGACTTTGGCTCAGGTCATGACCTCGAAGTTCGTGGGTTTGAACCCTGTGTCGGGCTCTGTGCTGACAGCTGGGAGCCTAGAGCCTGCTTCAGATTCTGTGTCTCCCTCTCTCTCTGCCCCTCCCCTGATCATGCTCTCTCTCTCCAAAAACAAAAAAGCACAGATAGTGATAAAAACATGACTTTGATGCCCAGTGATTAAGGAGTGACTACAGTTATGATGCCTTAGCATAAAATAGTGTACATGTACAAAATGTAAACATGTAACCGCCTCATAAATGTTCACATATGACAAAATATAACACACATGTAATAATCCTTAGTATGAAAAAGTATGCCCCTACAATAAGACTCAAAATAACTAAAAATAGGGGCACCTGGGTGGCTCAGTTGGTTGAGCATCCGACTTTGGCTCAGGTCATGATCTCACAGTTCGTGAGTTTGAGCCCCGCGTCGGGCTCTGCACTGACAGCTCGGAGCCTGGAGCCTGCTTCGGATTCCGTGTCTCCCTCTCTCTCTGCTCCTCCCCCACTTGCACCCTGTCTCTCTCTCAAAAAATAAAATAAACAGTAAAAATTAAAAAAAAAATTTGGGGGGCACCTGGGTGGCCACTTAAGTGTCCGACTTCGGCTCAGGTCATGATCTCGCGGTTTATGAGTTCGAGCCCCACGTCGGGCTCTGTCGTGGCAGCTCGGGGCCTAAAGCCTGCTGCCAATTCTGTCTTTCCCTGTCTCTCTGCCCCTCTCCCTCTCGAGCTCTGTCTCTCTCAAAAATAACTAAACATTGAAGAAAAAGAACTAAAAATATACAAAAATAGTACACATTTTGTGACGTGAGGGCATAGGAGGAATCCTGGTGTTTCTCTCCAACATAACTTTCTCCAATGCTGATGCCACGATCGCTAAATAAAACCTGTGAAGAGTCACTGGATTACAGAATCGTCACACGAAGGTGGTATTTTTTCCAGGACGTTAGATAAGTGCCGTCTGGCAGAACATTCGGCGACAGAGGAAACGTCCTAGTGCGCACAGCGCGGTAACGGCAGCTCCCGGCAACAGGCGGCACCCGAGAACTTGAAACGTGGCTGGTGCCACCAAGGAACTGAATTAAAAAGACGGAAAACAAACAAAGTCTGCCAAAGGGGAATAACTGAATCCCTGCCGCCGCCCCCCCCCCCGCCCCCACGCAGGCAGAGCCAAGTGCGCGTGTGCAGTGGGGAACGTCTGAACTGAAGGCCTCCGTGAAGGAAGCAAGTTTCAGATGCAGAATTCGGATTCCTTCCACCAGGAAGCAGTCAAGGGGAGGGCATGCCAGTCCTCACACACAGAACACGAGTGAAGAACAGAACTCTTCTTTTCCACTTTGTCCCCCTCCATCCCTCCATAATAGTCACTTTTTGTAAAAAATGAGTGCCTTCCATTAAAAACAAAAAAATATACACGTTTTTGATTCCTTCTCATGGGAAAATCTGTTCTGATCAACCATAATCTAAGCTGATATTTTTTACTCCACATTTATAGTCAGGTTATATTAATTTCCATCGTCCATGACGTAACTATTTAAACGTCAAGTCTCTTCATCGATGTGTGCGTTTACGTCCCCAGTAAAAATTCTTCAAATCCTCACACAGGGAATCCTGTCTTCCCAAACTTTCCGGGACTCTCCGAGTACATCTCCCGACAAACACGCCGAGGGAGGGAAGTCCTGTGGGAAGGGCTACGACGGGCAGGCAGCGCGGGCAGGTTCGAGCCCCCTCATGGGATGGGAGAGCCGCACCAGACACACCACACCGGTGGGCCAGCCAATACTCTCCGAGCACCCATTTGGCAAACACGTTGAGAAGTCATGCACGAAGGTTTCTTCTGAGTTCTCAGCTTTTAGTTCCCCGGCTGTGGCCTCTGCCCGCTTACTCTTCTGGCTGATCAACCCCGGCATCCACCCAGCTGATCTCAGTCTGTTGTTCGCCTCCAGTGCTGCCTCTTAATTGTTTTTTGGCAAATGAGACTCTCAGTTTTAATACTACGCAGATCAGATGGCACAAGGAACATGTAAAAATAGCCACGTCATGCTACAAAAACAGACCAGCATCTGGCTAAAGTTAGGGACTGGGGTCTGTATGTAGCATCATTTCCTATTCGTCAGCACTCAGTAATTCAGCTGGTGGACAGGGGGGTCCACACCTTCCCTACTCACTGGCTTTGTGTTCTCTTTTTTAATCCGTCCTAATACATAAACAATGACAAAAAATACTGAGATTTAAAGAAAGAGGCTCTCCACCCTCCCCACTAACCCATTATTCCATTTTCTCAATCCACCCTTACCATAGACGCTTACTTCTCCCAGATCAGCAGTCTCCAATCTTTAGGGTGCGTGAGAATTAGATCCCTAGACCACACCCATTGGAGATTCTGATTCAGTCAGTAAGAGGGGAGGCCCTGGAATCTGTATCTTTAACACAACCCAGCACGTACACCCTTCCATTCCTTGACTCTGACTCCAGTTCTAGAGATGATGCCATGAGCAGCACGACCTTGGACCGCAAACTCCTGACACCTGAGATTCCGGCCTTTCCTCCACAACAGCCACCACCTCGGCTCTTATAGCCACGACGATGGAAACCAGGGAAAATCAGGGCACCAAAGCTGCCAGCACAGAGAAAGCCACGAGGTCCTGCTATGGTCAGCATTCGGCCTTAACTCTGGCCTAGGGAACAGGCAGCAGGGCTTGTTAGGGAAGAGTCCTACCCACCTAACACCTTCTGTCCTTGACACTTCCTTCAGTGGGACACGTTCCTAGAACACTGAGCTGGGCTCGAGCCCTAGAAGGACTAAAACTGGGCAATGCAATGAAATTTTGAGATTTCTGTGAAATGGAAAGGACTGTATTTGTCCCTGGTCATGGCTTTCTGCAGAGATTCTGAGCCTCGGTATCACGGAACTTGGGATAGGTTGGTAGGAAAAGGTTGTATCAATAAATGAACACCAAGAGATTTATAAATCCCGAAATAATATTCAATGAAAAAAATCCATGATCCCTATGAATCATGAACCGTCATCATGGAGAGGGGCTTTCATAGTTTTCTTTTTTTTTTGAAGTTTATTTATTTATTTTGAGGAGGGGAAGGGCAGAGAGAAAGAGAGAGGGGGAGAGAGAGAGATTTCCAAGCAGGCTCTGCACTGACAGACTGAGCCACCCAGGCACCCCTCAGTTTTCTTTTTTTTTTTTTTTTAATTTTTTTTTTTTAATGTTTATTTATTTTTGAGACAGAGAGAGACAGAGCATGAACGGGGGAGGGCCAGAGAGAGAGGGAGATACAGAATCTGAAACAGGCTCCAGGCTCTGAGCAGTCAGCAGCCCCCGAAGTGGGGCTCGAACTCACAGACCGCGAGATCATGACCTGAGCCGAAGTCGGACGCTTAACCGACTGAGCCACCCAGGCGCCCCTCAAAGTTTTCTTTATACAATGTTTGATTTCTGTCCACCAGGCGTGTATTATCACAAGCAGAGAGCAGAAGACTCCCAGGAGGACGTGTCCTACAAGACCCCTAACCCATAACGTTACCTATCCCCTCGCTCACCCCTTCCTCACCCTAACTGGCACGACTGGCAAACATCCTTCAAAGGTCCATCTCAATTACCACCTCCTTCACAGAGCTGCCTCTGATCATCCTAAACGGGAATTCTCTGTCCCTCTTCTAAAGCCAGTATTCATGCCACTTTGATGGCGCATCTGAGTTCATCCAACTTCGTTCACCTGGGGTGCACTGCGCATCTATGGACCAGGCACCATTCAGCGGTATCTCAATCTGGCAAAACGATCATGCTCCTTTCCCTTTCAGGATCCTAGTACAATGCGTCCTAGAAGGAAAGTACTCAATAAAATTTGCCAAGTAACGTATAATATAATTTTAACAGCTTCATAAGGTATATTCAATGAGGGGCGAACGGGTAGCTTAGTTGGTTAAGCGCCCGACTCTTGGTTTCGGCTCAGGTCATGATCTCAGGATTGAGAGGCGGAGCCCCGCATCAGGCTCCAGACTGGGCATGGGACCTGCCTCGGATTCTCTCTCCCCGTCTCCCTCTGCCCCTCTCCCCAGCTCTCAAGCAACCATGCGTGTGCGCTCTCTCTTGCTCTCGCTCTCTCTCTCTCTCAAAAAAATAAGGTATATTCAAAGACTTATTCTCTTTCATTCGTTTATCCTGACTTATTCCTAGCCTTATCTACACAAATATTTATTCGGTCTATTTCCGTTAAAGCTACACATTATTTATCTTAAAGCATTACTCCTCAACACATAAATCTTATGGTAGTTGTTCTCAGAAGACAGGGAAAGAATGAAAGATGTGCTCTGCAGGTTGTCTGTAATTAGATTTCTTTTTTTTAAAGTGTGAGTCTTCCACAACACAACCAATATGAATATTCGGGTCACTCTCCACTAAAAAGTCAAAAAGAAACAACAAGAACAAAATCTGCCTGATTCCAACCAGAAAAGACCCCGAATAGCCAAAGCAATCTTGAAAAAGAAAACCAAAGCAGGAGGCATCACAACCCCAGACTTCAAACTGTACTACAAAGCTGTCATCATCAAGACAGTATGGTACCGGCACAAAAACAGACACTCAGATCAATGGAACAGAAGAGAGAACCCAGAAATGTATGGCCAACTAATCTTTGAAAAAGCAGGAAATAATATCCAATGGAATAAAGACAGTCTCTTCAGCAAGTGGTGCTGGGAAAACTGGACAGCGACATGCAGAAGAATGAACCTGGACCACTTCCTTAACACCAGACACAAAAATAAACTCAAAATGGATGAAAGCCTTCAATGTTAAGACAGGAGGAAAAAGCAGGCAAAAACCTATTTGACCTCAGCCGCAGCAACTTCTTAGTCAACATGTCTCCGGAGGCAAGGGAAACAAAAGCAAAAATGAACTACTGGGACCTCATCAAAAAGCTTCTGCACAGCGAAGGAAACAATCAGCAAAACTAAAAGGCAACTGACAGAATGGGAGAAGACATTTGTAAACAACACAGCAGATAAAGGGTTAGTATCCAAAATCTATAAAGAACTTATCAAACTCAATACCCAAAAAAATAAATAATCCAGTGAAGAAATGGGCAAAAGACATGAATGGACACTTCTCCAAAGAAGACATCCAGACGGCCAACCGACACATGAAAAAATGCTCAACATCACTCGTCATCAGGGAAACACAAATCAAAACCACAATGAGATACCACCTTACACCTGTCAGAATGGCTAACATTAACAACTCAGGCAACAACAGATGTTGGCAAGGAAGCAGAGAAAGAGGATCTCTTTTGCATTGTTGGTGGGAATGCAAGCTGATGCAGCCACTCTGGAAAACAGTATGGAGGTTCCTCAAAAAACTAAAAATAGAACTACCCCACGACCCAGCAATTGCACTGCTAGGCATTTCTCCATGGGATACAGGTGGGCTGTTTCGAAGGGACACGTGCACCCCCATGTTTACAGCAGCACTGTCGACAACAGCCAAAGGACGGAAAGAGCCCAAATGTCCATCGATGGATGAATGGATAAAGATGATGTGGTCTATATACACAATGGAGTATTACTCGGCAATCAAAAAGAATGAAATCTTGCCGTTTGCAACTACGTGGATGGAACTGGAGGCTATGATGCTAAGTGAAATTAGTCAGAGAAAGACAAAAATTATATGACTTTCCTCATACAAGGACTTTAAGAGACAAAACAGATGAACATAAGGGAAGGGAAGCAAAAAGAATATAAAAACAGGGAGGGGGACAAAACGGAAGAGACTCATAAATATGGAGAACAGAGGGTTACTGGGAGGGGGGATGGGCTAAATGGGTCAGGGGCACTAAGGAATCTACTCCTGAAATCATCGTTGCACTACATGCTAACTAATTTGGATGTAAATTCAAAAAATAAAATTTAAAAAAAATCTACCGGATTCCATCAAAAGAATGTGACATCATCTGCAATCACTATAGACTAAGACAACCTCTTACATCTAAATCTACAGAAGCTTATTGCACAGAATCAGGAATGATGCCCGATTTCCACTGTAGCACACAAAGAAAATCATCAGGGACAACTTCTGTAATGTTGATTTCACTACATTAAAGCACTAAATTTTAGTACTGTTCTAGAGTAAGGGTTGCAGTAGGGATTCTCATAGCACGACTGTATGTAGTCAACACTGTTTCTGTCTGGGCACTGCTCCGTGCCCACTTCTGGCCATACTATTACATCCGGGTAACTGCCTAGCCCACGCTCACCACTGCTAGGCACTGCCAACCCCAGGACCCAGGCTCACACGGGCTTCCATCACCACCAAGAGAGCGGGCCCGTGACCAAACAAGGCCAGTCTGGGTTGTGCCTGTGCATTTTTCAGACTGAAGCCCGCGAGCCAGGGTCCCTCTGGCGTGGATGCAAAGAAGTGGACAGTGAGCTGATGACCACCGTGCCAGCCTTACACATAAACAGGGCTGGGCACGGGACTGACCCATGAAAAGGAGTCAAGACGCTGGCTCCAGAGATGGAAGGAGCCACAATGCGGCCTCAAAGCCACTGCCGGTTCCCTTGATCTCCCCAAGTCCGGTTCCATCCGACGTGCACTTGGCACAGCGGCAGCTAGCGCTGTCACGTGCATCACACAGGTCCCCGGCTGGCACAGCGAGTCCTCCAGGGGGTCAGCGCACCCTCGGGCAGTCATATATCAAATTATTTCTGCATTTAGGTTTCAGGGGACGGTTCTTAGCATTCCAAAGATGCTGAAAAGGACTCTGAACCAGCACACCATGCAGAGTACCATCCACGGAGCTGTCATAGCGCCACAGGCTGACAGACGACACCGTACACGTGCCAAGCACAGCACAACATACAAACGTGTCGAATCGCCATCTTGTACAACCTGGAACGAATGCAACCAGTGCGTCAACTATACTCAAAAGATTCTTTTTTCTTTTTTTAATTTTTTTTAATGTTTTTATTTTTTTTTGTTTTTTTTTTTTTTGTTTTTTTTTTTTTTTATTTATTTTTGGGACAGAGAGACACAGAGCATGAACGGGGGAGGGGCAGAGAGAGAGGGAGACACAGAATTGGAAACAGGCTCCGGGCTCCGAGCTGTCAGCACAGAGCCCGACGCGGGGCTCGAACACACAGACGCGAGATCGTGACCTGGCTGAAGTCGGCCGCTTAACCGACTGCGCCACCCAGGCGCCCCGAGTTTTTATTTTTTTTTGAAGGAGAGAGAGACAGAGCATGAGCGGGGGAGGAGCAGAGAGAGAGGGAGACACAGAATCCGAAGCAGGCTCCAGGCTCCGAGCTGTCAGCGCAGAGCCCGACACGGGGCTCAAACTCACAAACTGTGAGATCATGACCTGAGCCGAGGTCGGACACTTAACCAGCTGAGCCACCCAGGCGCCTCACAAAAGAAAAGATTCTTAACCCAAAAAAAGGAGGGGACTTAAGTACTGATTTAAAATTGTGAGTTCAATAAAAAATTAAGTTCGGTTAAGCTTCGGACTAATGACAATTCGACCACAGAGTGGAGAGTGCACACAAACATGACCACTTACCCTCATTCCCCACGTCGTCGTTCATGAGCCCGCCCAGCCACACTTTCCAGTCCTCGTCATCTGCTGTATTGGGGTCATACATGTCTGGCGTGATGTCTGGAGCCCGGAGTTCTGCCTCCAGCTGCCCCAGGGGAACGTCTTTTAGAGGCATCTTAGAGCGGGTTCGGAATGCAATGAGGCTATCATCCATGGGCTTGTCAACAAAGAAGGGATGACACGGGTCACTCAATGCCTAGTGCTTCCCAATTCTCCGCACCTCCTCACACCTACACCTCATACCCCTGCAATGTTCTTCTTGGCTTCAATCACAAGGTCTCCTCTCTAAACAGGTTGGGTTTCTTATTCTTTGAAAAACGTTAAGGACAATGACATCAGCTTTAAAACAAACATTAGGGGCGCCTGGGTGGCGCAGTCGGTTAAGCGTCCGACTTCAGCCAGGTCACGATCTCACGGTCCGTGAGTTCGAGCCCCGCGTCAGGCTCTGGGCTGATGGCTCGGAGCCTGGAGCCTGTTTCCGATTCTGTGTCTCCCTCTCTCTCTGCCCCTCCCCCGTTCATGCTCTGTCTCTCTCTGTCCCAAAAATAAATAAAAAACGTTGCAAAAAAAAAAAAAAAACATTAAAAAAAAAAAAAAAAAAAAAAAAAACATTAAAAAAAAATTTTTTTTAACGTTTATTTATTTTTGAGAGAGAGAGAGACTGAGCATGAGCAGGGGAGGGGCAGAGAGAGAGGAAGATACAGAATCTGAAGCAGGCTCCAGGCTCCGAGCTGTCAGCACAGAGCCTGACACGGGGCTCGAACCCACGAACGGTGAGATCATGACCTGAGCCGAAGTCGGACGCTCAACAGACTGAGCCACCCAGGCACCCCTAAAACCAACATTTTAGTGGTGGCTCAGTCGGTTGAGTGTCCGTCTGACTGCTGACGTCGGCTCAGGTCATGATCCCACAGTTCCTGAGTTTGAGCCCGGCATCGGGCTCTGTGCTGACTGTGGAGCCTACTTGGGATTCTGTCTCCCTCTCTCTCTGCCCCTCCCCCACGCACACTCTCTCCCAAAATAAATAAATATAATACAATAAGATAAAATCAACATTTTAGGAACATCTGTAACAGCTTTACTAAGATATAATTTCCATACCATAAAATTCATCCTTCTGAAATGTGTAACTGAGTGGATTTCACTGCATTCACAGAGCTGTGGGACCATCACCAGTATCTAATTCCGGAATACTTTCTTCGCCCCTAACGGAAACCCCAATCTGATTACCAGTCACTCTCCCCTCTCCCCCGCTCCTGGTCCCTGACACCCATGATCTATTTTGTGTCTCTACATTGGCTCATGCGGGACACATCAAATAAATGGAATCATACACTATGTGGCCTTTTGTCTCTGGCTTCTTTTACTTAGCATAATATTTTCAAAGTTCACCTGTTTTGTAGTGTAAGTCAGGACAGCATTCCTTTTCATTGCACGATAGTGTCCCATTTACACTTTGGTGTATCCACACTGCAGGGAATGAAAATCTGCTGTTTCCACTTTGGGAAAGTTTATTATGAGTAACGCCACAATGAACGTTTGTGTACTCGCTTTTTACTTGGATGTAACGTTTTCAATTCTCCTGGAGTGGACTTTCTGGGCCACACAGTCACTATGTTTAATGTTCCGAGGAACCACCAAACCATTCCCCAAAGCGGCCGCACCATTTCACATTCCCACCAGCAATGTGTGCGGGTTCTCCACCTCTCCACATCCTTGCCAACACTTGCTACTGTCCATGTGTTCACCCTAGCCGTCCTGGTGGCTGTGAAGTGCTGTCTCATACTTTTCATTTGCATTTCCCTAATGACTAATGATGTTGAGCATCTTTTCACATGTTGACTGGCCATCTGTAGGTCTTCTCTGGAGAACTATCTATTCTTATCCTTTGCTCATTTTTGGCTATTCTGGGTCCCTCGCATTTCCATGTGAATTTCAGGATAAGCTTATCAATGTCTGCCCAAAAAGGAAAAAGCAGCTGGGATGTGGATAGCGATGATACTGAAGCTGTAGGTTAAGTCAGGAAGTTCTCACTGGATGACTGCAGCCGTCTAGTAACTCTTCTGTCTCCTCCCTTGCTCTCCCACCTTAACCAAAGGAGAGTTTTTAATTCTTTTTAATGTTTATTTATTTTGAGAGAGTGCAGGTGCGCATGGACATGCTGAGCGGGGGAGAGGTAGAGACAGAAAGAGAGAGAATCCCAAGCAGGCTACACACTGTCGGTGCAGAGCCTGACGAGGGGCTCGATCTCATAAACCATGAGCTGAGTCAAAATCAGGAGTCGGACGCTCAACTGACAGCCACCCAGCAGACACCCGGATGCACAGCTCCTTCTAATTCAGATCTGGGCTCAAAGTCAACAATCCCAAGATCAAGAATCACATGCTCCACCGACTGAGCCAGCCAGGCACCCAGGGAGGCCTTTTCTGATCATGTTATGTGAAGTACTCTGATAGGCATTACCGTATTTCTTTGCTTTTACTTAGTTCTTACTTGAAATGATTTGTTTATGGTGTCTCTCTCTCTCTCCAATAAACTATAACCTAGAAGAGGAAAGAAAGACCTTTTCTGTCTTATACTGCTATTCCCCAACTTCCATCGTTCAGCAAGCATACGAATAAACGGTTACATAAAACACTACTGCCCTCTAAACACTATGCACTCACCCCCAAAGCAGAGTGATTAAATTAAATGACCCTTGAGGGGGTGTTCCATTCAATATTCTGTTTTTAAATTTTAGAACAGACATATTTTTCATTAACCTACAAGACTGGTGGAGAAAACCTAGAGCCTTAGAAAGAACTGGCTAAACGGTGGAATTCAGAAAGTCCTCAATTGACACCAACCACAGCAATGATTGTTTCCAGCAAGAAGAAGCAACGGATGCTTACTGGCAAAAAGATGTTTGGCTTCAAAGTATATCCCATAAGATACATATGAATTTAACAATGGAAAATAGGAACATTATCATGAAGAAATCAAGCAGACATCACCATGACCATGTGATCACACCTCACACAGCAGGTGTCACGTCCCTCCGGATACGATGCACTAGAAAGGACATAATCCCTTCTGTGCTGCTTGTGCCAAAAGCGTGTAACCTGAATGCAATGATGACGAAATATCAGAAAAATCTAAATTGAGAAATATTCTGTAAAATTACAGTCCACACAGTTCAAAATGTGAAGGTTATGAAAGACAAAGAAATGCTGAGAAACTGTTCTAGACTAAAGAAGACTACAAGGGGCACCCTGGCTGAGTCAGTCAAGGGAGCAAGTGACTCTTGACCTCAGGTCATGAGTTCGAGCTCCACACTAAGCACAGAGACTACTGTAAAATAAAATAGAATAGAATAAAAATAAAATAGACTACAACAAAAATAAAATAAGATAAAATGTAATACAATGCAATACAATGCAATAACAGCGTATGAGGTAAGACACTGTATGTGTAATCCTGGACTGGGTCCCACATCACGGGAACTTGCTTCTTTTGCTAGAAAGGACATTACTGGGACAACTGGCAAAAATCTAAAAGAGGACTTCACTAGATTAGATAATATTACTTCTTTTCGTAACAGAATGTCCTATTTTAGAGAATACACATGCAAGTGTTTAGGAGAAAAAGAGCATTGTGACTGCAACATGAAGTGACTCAGGAAAGCAAGTATGCAGATAGAGAGAAAGCAGCAGGAGTGACAGCACAGCCACGGTAAAGGTCAGGACCCGGGGGCCGGCTGAAGGGGAGGCGTCCTGTGTTCCACAGTTTGAAATGCTCTGCATCACGTACCCTCTCCTTCCCCAGGGGCTACAATTCTCCCAGTAAAGCGGCCTGAACCAGAGGATCAAAGGCCTGCAATTTCACAACTTCCCTTCTCCCTTCCCAACCCGAGCAACAGCTATGTGACCCCGTCCAACGTCACCAGTGACAGACCTCCACTGCTTACCTGGAAAGAGTCCATGCACACCGGACTGGAGGCCAGCTCCTCATCTACCGCGTGCAGCTTCTCCATGAAAGTGCTGTCCCTGCTCTGCTTGGGCTTTGGGGGAGGTGGGGGCCCCATGGGCACGACCTCAGCGCTGATGTGCCTAACGGCAGGTGTGGGGACTTTCTCAGCCTGAATGAAAGAGGCAACGATGTTAAAAAGTGAAAGGGAGGGAGGAGAAGAGAAAGAGAGGGAAGGAGAGAAAAGAAACAAAAGAGGTGGGCAGAGATGGGCACATCTTTCGTATGTCAGTGATCTTTCCTTTGCCATGTAGACAGAGCTACATAAAAACAGATACACTGTCAAATATATTAATCTAATTAGGTTCCATCCTATTTCCAATGAAGCCAACAGGATGCTGCCTAGGTGATCAAAAGTGGAAAATCTAACAAAAATGGCTTTAGGACAACATTAGAAAAAAGACAAAGCTAGGAGAAAAGAAACCGCTAGTCACCCATATCTGGCTGCTCGGAGGACTCAGAAAAGCACCCCCCACCCCCAACACTGAGCTCCAGTTTTCCTCTCAACTGCTGGCTGACTTAAATAAAGGACTCTGAAATCTGAAAAGTTCTGACGAGGCACAGGCAACAGCACAATCAGCGGGACTGAGTGGCGTGTGCTCAAGGGGGACGGCTCAGCATCCCACGGACAGCCACCCTGCGGCGCAGTCCTGTTCTCGTCTCTTGTGCTCGGTGCCGACTCACCTCCGATAATACGCCGCCCTCCTCGTCCGTTTCAGTCACCTCGGAAGCCTGCCTCAATCTGGATTTCTTTGCCCCACGTGGGGATGAAGCGGTGCTTTCAACATCACTTTCCAATAAACTCTACAAGACAAACCCAGTTCGTGTTCACATTTCTGCCCCTACGTCATTCCACTGAGTCTGAAGTATCTCAAGAAAATGAATCAATTTAAAGTAAGAGAAAATAAACCTTAGACAGAAGTTTAATACTCGGAAGCTAATCAGATTGGTCTTCTCATTAAAATTACAAGACATTGGCTTAAAATCCTTTTACAAACAAGTCAAAGAATGCACTAAGAAACAATATTACACAGCAATGAGAACGAACAAACTGTGGCTGTAAGCAACCGTATAGAAGAATCACAAAGGGTCAGCGATGAAACAAAAAAACAAAAAAGCCAGACATGGGGGAGTACGTGTAAGTTTAGAAGCAGCAGGCACAGCGCTGCCCACTTAGGCAACAGAACCACAGAGAAAGAGGACACGGGTACGCTGGTGGGGCTGCATTTAAGGACTCTGGAGAACTCTCGTGAGGACTGGCTTTATAATTATTTAAGCTGTATTTAAAAATTTTTATTCTGGGGGCGCCTGGGTGGCTCAGTCGGTTGAGCGTCTGACTTCGGCTCAGGTCATGATCTCGCAGTCCGTGAGTTCGAGCCCCGCGTCGGGCTCTGTGCTGACAGCTCAGAGCCGGGAACCTGTTTCAGATTCTGTGTCTCCCTCTCTGACCCTCCCCAGTTCATGCTCTGTCGCTCTCTGTCTCAAAAATAAATAAATGTTAAAAAAGAATTAAAAAAAAAAAATTTTTTTTTTCTGTGCACAGTTCTATACGTTAGATGTGTGTTCTATTTCATAAGACACGAAAACATTAAGGGAGTAGTAGGAAGAAGAGAAAATGCCTCGCAGTCTTGGATTTATGCAAAGAAATGAGCAGAAAAAAGAAACGTGCCTCGTTCCTCTCTACAGAACAGGCGACAACACTAAGGAGGCCTTATCGGGTCTCGTTTCTTCTCCATTAGCAGCTAACACTCACGGGGGGGAGCCACTGACCTCTTCAGCCGTCTCGTCCTCCTCTTCTTCATCTGGCTGGTACTCCTCATCCGAGGAGTCATCCTCTTCGAGGTGAATATCCACAAACTGAGGGGGCTGCGTTAGCACAAATTATAGAAAGAAATGAAGTTACAGGAAACACAAATCATACGTGTTTGGAAAATAAGAGGAAGAAAGCAGAGCAGGAAAGAAAGAAACCCTAACAGCACAATGAGCAGCTATAGCAAGTAACAACAGGCAGCGGGTAAAGAGATTCCTAGCGTGAGAGTCAAACCTAAGACGAATGGAAAGGAAAAAGAACAAAGATCGAATTAAAACAAGAAGACAGATCCCCCAAAAATTAAATAGAAAGGAAGTACTTAGATTTCAAAACTGATGAAGTCTTTCTGGAAAAAAGAATTACCTCTTCCAAGTTTACCTTAATTTCATTGGCCTTCTTAATTGGTGAAATATTCCATGTTGGAATTACCTACCAACAAAGAATATAAATAATTACGTTCTCTTCACCGAAATAGATGGCTTTTCAATTTTACCTCCTCTTCACCATCACAAAGAGCCATCCATGTACCTAACATGTAGGTGTAGGGATCAAGGAATATTAATTATCTCCAAGGGTATCCTCTCAACTGTTGTCAGAGCTTATCAGATGAAAAGGAGAGAAGAATCTATTTCAATCTAGCATCTCTGCCTTAACCCTAGTGAGACTTTATTAACTGTAAGTGGAAAAAGCGTCTGTCTTGCCTACTTTATTTACTTATATATTTTAAATACACTCTACCCCCCACTGCAGGGCTCAAACTTACGAACCTGAGATCAAGAGTCACATGCTCTTCCAGCTGAGCCAGCCAGGCACCCCTGACTTTATATCACAACTTGGGTTCACACAGATTAATGAATTTGAAAACTATCTGTGAGGCACGTGGGTGGCTCAGTAGGTTGACGGACTTTGGCTCAGGTCACGATCTCACTGTTCACAAATTCAAAAGCCACATTGAGCTCTGTGCTGACAGGTCAGAGCCCGGAGCCTGCTTCGGATTCTGGGTCTCCCTCTTTCTCTCTGCCCCTCCCCCACTCATTGTCTGTCTGTCTGTCTGTCTCTCTCTCTCTCTGAAAACTAAACATTAAAAAAAAACTACTTGTAAACTATAATAATACACATACCTAAGATACTAAAGGTGACAGTAGCCTTTTTGACATCAGTATTTTTTTAATCAATCACATAAATCCAATGTAAATGTGCCTCCCAAGAGCCAGCCACGACCAGTTCTTTTGGAAGGATTTAGGGGTAAAGTATCAAATTGTCCTCAACTTATTTTCAAATAGTACAGGAAAAAAACAAGAGATAGATATAAAGATATAAAGTAAAATATGGCAAAATTTTACAGTTAAATCTAGATGGAATCTAAATTTCCTATAAAATCATTTTAACTTCTTGTATGTTTTAAAATAACAGAGTTGGAGTGAAACGTTTTTAAAGAATTTTTTTAAGGCTCTTACATGCTGCTGACAAAAAATGTCCCTGGAGTGTATAATTTCTTGAGCATTTAAGGTGACCCAGTGAAAATCGGGTTACTGAGCACAACCCAAGAGGCACTGGGTTCTATCTCCACAAGGAGCCTCGGCCTCTCCACATCTCCTCAGCCCTGCCATGTCCCAGCCCCTTCCCTTGCTCTGTTGAACTAGGCCCAGTATAGGGTAAAGGGAATGATGTGATTCTGGTCCACACTCCTTCCCGGGTGTGTTTCTAAACCAATCAGGTTCCCTACTGCCAAATCCATCCAAAAAGGCGGGGCGAGGCAGCATCCGGAAGTGTGCTGGAGTCCTGGAGTCCGTCTATTTAAGCATTAAGAAGCAGGAAACTTGGACTTCAGTCCTTGCTGTCCCACATACACTAACATCTTGGGCTGTCCAACTTATCTATTCTTATTCACGGTTGGTAAACACAACCCAGAGCCTGCTTTGGATCTCTGTTTCCAAATCAAATATGGAATTACTTTCAGTTATACTTTGTATGCCAGGCAGACTTCACAGAACTCCCGTCTCACTGATGGCTGCTTTCATCAGAGCTACCACAGGCTCATGTGTGATTACTTCCCGGAGAAATGAAATTTCACTATATGCAACTGGGGTTAGCTGATGAGACAAAACAATACAATGGCTGTCAAAAACAAGCCAATGCAATCCTTGGCTGCATTAAGAGAAATACGGTACCTGAAACACGGAGGGGATAACCTAACTTTAATCCATACTAGTTAAACAACATCTGCAGCAGGAGACTCCACGCATACTTTTAAAAGGACACGGACAAAGTAGGCACATGCAGAAGAAAAGGATCAGATTAGTGTATGTACTCAAAGCCTTCTCACGTGAAGACCAATAAAAAACTGAGAGACATTTAGCAAGAAAAGAATATTACAAAAAGACATCCTAGTTTTCTTCTACTAGAGGGAAGGTCACGTGGACTTATTTCTTCTATACAGCTGCAAAGAACAGAACCGGAAAAAAGACAAGAACACCAATACGCATCATGAGTCCTCAAGGCAAATCTGCCCTACACTGGAGAGAAAGTGGACTGCCTCAGGACTATCGCCCGCCTGTCACAGGTGCTGAGCACATACTGGACTTGTTGAGTAGGATTTAAATGGGTCCCAGCATCTGCACCAGAATACTCCAGAAGTCTTCAAATGGCTCTCATCTCTCAGCGTGCAAAACAGCCAGCTGCTGTTTCCAACAATGCATGTTCCCAGGCCCTACATCCAGCTCCCTGTTCCGGGTCTGAGGCGAGCCAAGGAATACACATTTTTCATTAGCACTCCCGAGGGACCCCATGCCAAGGCGACACTGATGCAAGTGCTCCCTGGAACATACTTGGAAAAATGCTATAACGCCCCATATAACGTGAATAGGAAAACTGACCCTGCTCACGCTTTCAACCGTGCTAAATGGTTATCTACCCAGCACTTCCAAAAAGCAAGACCTCCGCATCAACTAGAATAAACTTTGATATTGATTCCGCATGTTGTCTCTATTTCTCTTTCACAAGTATTTCAGGATGTAAACCCAGACCATAGTAAATCCTTCCTATATGTTTTTCCCCTGCAAATAACCTGTAATTAGATTTTATTTACCAAACTAAATAAAGAAAAAAAAAAAAAAAGAACACCCACCACTCCTTTTTCCACCACTTCCTTCAGTTTAGAGCGTGTCATTTTGGGCTCCTGAGGCAGGGAAAATGAGAAGAAAACAGTCAATAAAAATCATCATGTGTACCTGGGGTTTTGAGATGCTACCCTCTGCCCCCAACCACCAAGCTATTTACACAGTCCCAAGTAACATCCTATGCACAGCCCCGTTACATAGCTCAGTTCCCTGACATTAAAGGGTAACAGTCAACTACTCACAAACATGGGCATATCTTCCGTCTCACTGATGGCTGCTTTCATCATAGCTACCACATGTTCATTTGTGATTACTTCCTGGAGAAAGATGAAATTTCACTTTATGCAACAAAGATGTGTAATCTAGACAACGCTCAGTCCTCTGTAACTCCGCTAGAGTGGACACATGTCCACTGCATGTGGACACGGAATGGACAGATGAGAGCCAGAAACTGAAACGGCTTCAGACTGGGGTAAAGCCAGTTCTGGACAGAAGCACACAGTTCAAACTGTAATAACGCAGCAAACAGATGGATCCCACCGGCAGCTACCAAGAGCATGAATGAGATTCCGAAATAACGGACTACGTGCTTCAGAGAAGCAGTAACAAGCAACGAAGGTTTTGTAAATGGCCGTGTGGATACATATCAAAGAACAGTAACAGCAAATGTGCACAGTAAACCGTTAACCTGGCATCTTTTCAGATCTATCAACCCACCAAAGAGCAAGTCCACTGTGAACATTATCATCTCTGAGTCTGCCAACCACGAGGACAACCCACCAAGTCAGTGGAGGAAGCAGAGGAACAGTTTACCTTCCCAGTTAAGGTCTTTTTACATGTGTGTTCAGACTTCTAATGCGTGCTGAGCGCAATGAGAAAGCGTGTTGGGAGGGAAAAAGTTTTTTGGCGCACGCACCTCACAAAATCACCAATTCCCATACTAAGAACCAAGAATTCCCTGAGTGTTTCACGTGCTCTCCAAGAGGCGTTTCCATCGCGTTCCTTACTCACGTGGAGGATGTTGCGCACGTTGACCGCGGTCAGGTTGTGCTGCTTGGCGCCGTCCTCCAGCGTGCGGTCCAGCACGTCGTCCAGCTTCAGGTCGCAAGCCCAAGTGCCTTCTTCTTGACCCCTTCCATCTCGTTTCCTCTTGGTACCCTTTTTCTTTTTTCGCCTTTTCTCACTTTCTTCACTGCCTTGCTCTTCTGCAGAGAAACCGAGAACACCATCAGAATCTCCGAAACAACCGCTCCCAGAACTTAACCCAAGAAGCCAATCGTAAATGAAAACCAGCTGCCAGCTCACTGGCCTTGGAAATCAAAGAAGCCTACAATATGGCGACAGTGACGGTGGAGTGGGGAGAACCGTCATAGCGGTAACACCCGGTATCTGCTCAACATCTTTCAGGTATTCTGCTGCACACTAGGCATATTTATTTAGTCCTCCTAACAACCACGGGAGGCAAGGACTATCATCTCTCCCACTGTACAGACGAAGAAACTGACACAGATTACGAAACTGTCCCAAGAGCTAGTAATGACAGGGCCATGCTCTGAAACCACGTTCTCTAGCCCTGGAACCCAGTCTTAATTCCTGCTCTGCACTGCCCAGACAGTACACCAGACACCCTGGCTTTGTGTTTCAGTTCTGGGCAACCTCGGCCAGAGTCTCATTTTCTTTCTTCTGCGAATATAGACATCTGCCTCACAGGGATGCCACCAGATTAAGTGAGATAACTATATCGAAGTGCTTCATAACCATTGGAATGTTATACGATGTAATTTAACATCATTATTAGACTCCTCCATCTAGAAAGAAGAAAAACAAGGAGCAAACAATAAAAAATTCACTCTGAGCTCTACAAGAAAAGGGGGGAAGCATCAGAGCTGTCTCCATTCTACAAGAAGGGAGCATATATACAACCAGACAAAGGGAAAATCTTCCTGATTATTAGAATCTGTTAAGTCTTGAAACAGACTATCACGTAATCCCAAAACGAAGTTCTCATCCGTCCGACGTTCTCGGCCTGCTGCCCTCTGCGAACACGTATTAGAGAGGACTCACATGAAGATGACCTTCTCTGTTTAAAAGGATTTTGTGACCTTCAACCACAGCCTGGCAATATTTGCATCGTGAAAAATTATTAGTGATTTGTGAACACACACCAAGAATCTGATCATTGTGTATGACTCCCAACCCAGTAATTCTTATTCTTAAGGAAATAATTAGATCTGCACAGACTAATCATCACACTGTTCATTTCAACATTATTTTTCTTCTTCCCTGAAGTTCATTTATTTGAGAGTGAGAGACAGAGCACACACACAGGGAAGGGGCAGATAGAGAGGGAGAGAGAGAATCCCAAGTGGGCTCCATGCTGCCCAGCGTAGAGGCAGACGCAGGCTCGAACCCAGAAACCGCAAGATCATGACCCGAGCTGAGATCAAGAGTCAGACACCCAACCAACCGAGCCACCCATGTGTCCCAACATTAATTATTTTAGCAAAAAGATGGAAAACACCTAAACATCCAATATTACAGGAGTGGTTAAGTGAACAATGGTACATTCATACACTGGACTGTAACTGAGTCATTAAAAATTGTCTTTTTTAAGCAATTGTGGAGGGAGGAGACAGGTAAAAATGTATTTTTTTTTTTTTTTTAACGTTTAGAGAAAGAGAGAACACGCGCGTGCAGGTGTGGGGGAAGGACAGAAAGAAAGGGAGACGGAGAATCCCAAGCAGGCTCTGTGCTGACAGCAGAGAGCCCGACATGGGGCTCGATCTCATGAACCACGAGCTGGAGTTGATCACCTAACCGACTGAGCCACCTAGGCGCCCTAAAAATAAACCTTTTTAAAAACCTTAAAAAAAAAAAAAAGAGCTCTCAGTGAAATGGAAATTGTTCTGATAATGATTTTTAAGTGGAAAAAAAAAGAAAAGGTAGAATTCGAACACGAGCGTCTTCTAGTCGCGACACCTAAACCAAATGTGCTGCTTCAAGATGTGCCGCAAAAGGAACAGGAAACCTCAGCAAGTGTCTGAAGAGTGACGAAGCTCTTGGCTGACGCTTTTTTGAGAAAGCAACAAAGGGAGAACTACACCGCACAACACACGACAAAACTCCCCAAAGGCCTCTGTATCCACCTCTTTCCCCCAAGTCTCTCTTACCTCACCGGTTCTCCACGAATCCCAGAACTCCTCTCTCTCGAGTCTCCTGGATGCCCTCTCTCTGCGCCCCACCCTTCCTCCCCATCCTCTCTCATGCGGACCGGTCGGGCCCGGTCCGGCCCGGTCGTGGTACTGCCATCTGCCCTTGCCTCCTCATCGTCCCCGGGCTGCAGCTAACAACGACCCAGCAGTTGCAGCACAAAGATTTCTGAGACCCGAAGAAGCTCTGATTCCGCCTTCCAATCCCATCCTACCAAGTTATTAGTAACACTGTCAATTGCAAAGCTGATCCGGGGGGGGGGGGGGGGGGGGAGTTTCAAAGAAATGACAGAAGTTCAAACTACTAATACTATACTAGAAGCAACAAAGTTTGTTAACTGAGACATCACCAAAACATGAAACGTTTATAAAATTTAGACGTACAAAATGTAATCAGAATTCACTAAAATGAAGGCCAGAAAAGGAAACATATAATGGAAGCGGCTAAATTTTATAGAATTTTATATAGTTAGTTGATGAGGAACCAAACTATCCTTTAAAACAGAGCTTCTCAAGGCACCTGGGGGGCTCAGTCAGTGGGGTGTCTGACTCTTGATTTTGGCTCAGGTTATGATCTCACAGTTCATGGGTTGGAGCCCATCGGGCTGGCTCTGTGCTGACGGTGCGGAGCCTACTTGGGATCCTCTCTCTCCCTCTGTCTCTGCCCCTCCCCTGCCACGCGCTCTCGCTCTCTCTCAAAATAAACTAAAAAAAGAGCTTCTCGGGAACCTGGGTGGCTCAGTTGGTTAAGCATTCATTCAACTCTTGATTTTGGCTCAGGTCATGATCTCACAGTTCGAGGGATCAAGCCCCACATTGGACTGTGCCCTGACAGCATGGAGCCTGCTTGGTATTCTCCCTCCCTCCCTCCCTCTCTCTCTCTCTCTCTCTCTCTCTCTCTCTCTGCCCCTCCCCCACTCTTGAGCACACTCTCTCTCAAAATAAACAAACACTAAAAAAAAAAAAAAAAAGAATGGGGGTGCCTGGATGGCTCAGTCAGTTAAGTGTCTAACTCTTGATTTCAGTTCAGGTCATGACCTCGAGGTCCATGACTTTCTAAGACTCACATCCGGCTCTGTGCTGACAGTGCACAGCCTACTTGAGATTCTCTCTCTCCTCTTCTCTCTGCCCCTCCCCACCCCTCTCAAAATAAATAAACTTAAAAAAAAAAAAAAAAGAACGTAGCCATCATGTCAAATGTTACGAAATTTCTAAACTTTCACTCTCAGTTTCCATAAATTACTTTGTTTCAAACTAGTTCTCAAACTTGGCCCTGGTTCTCAGACCACACTTTGAGTAGCACTGTCTTAGGATATACGCTGAAAAACATTTATCCCCGCTAGAAATAAAATAAAAAATGAAATACCAAAATAATTTAAATGAAGAAAAATAAAAATAACAAATGAATTGTGGTGAAAGTTTATCATGAAATTGATTTTTTACAATGTTTATTTTTAAGAAAGAGAGTGAGTGAGCTCGGGAGCCGGGAGGGTTGTTGTGGGGGGCGAGGATCCTAAGCAGGCTCCACGCTGACAGCACAGAGCCCACAGAGCCCGATGTGGAGCTCAAACTCACCAACTGTGAGACCATGACCTTCCCAAAGTCGGACGCTTAACCAACTGAGCCACCCAGGTGCCCCATCATAAAATTTAAATGCAAGTATTTTTTCATGGAAAAATCATTAGAGTTAGCATAATTACATTTAGAATATAAACACGGAATCAAAGTGGAGTTAAACCATCTCAGTGTCTAAATTACATTACGCATACATATTTCTCCTCTGATTTCTGATTGTAATGCTGAGTTTTTATTATGGAATGTATGTTTGTAAGGAAAATCTAATACACTCAAATTCCAAAACACTACACAGTCAATCCAAAAAAGAACAGATAGTTCAACTATTTGCTATTCTGTTTTAAAACTAATCCTTTATCTTCTAAAATACTGGGATACCACAGACTCTATGAATTCTAAAGAGTTGAAATTTAAAATTAGAAAAAGGAGGGGCGCCTGGGTGGCTTGGTCGGTTAAGCGTCCGACTTCGGCTCAGGTCATGATCTCACGGTCCGTGGGTTCGAGCCCCGCGTCGGGCTCTGTGCGGACAGCTCAGAGCCTGGAGCCTGTTTCAGATTCTGTGTCTCCCTCTCTCTCTCTGCCCCTCCCCTGTTCATGCTCTGTCTCTCTCTGTCTCAAAAGTAAATAAAGGTTAAAAAAAAATTTTTTTTTAAATAAAAATAAAAAAATAAAATTAGAAAAAGGAAGCCCCCTTTTTTTTTTTGGCTTCCAAAGACCAGACTGGAAAAGATAAAGAAGAAAATCTAATTTTTCCTTCCATGAGATAGAAGATGGCTAAAAACAAGCCATTCCCTGAAAAATAGATCCAATGATGCAACCAATAAATTCAAAGTAAAATACACTATAAGTGTACTGGAAAGTGGATGAAGTCAGTAAAAATATAGGTGGGTTCTGTAATATCACCAAAATTGCCATGATGTATGAAAACAGTTGCTTAAGAACCTTGTCAAAAACACACCCAGGACCACTGATTCTGGCCACAACTATGTTTTTTTTTTTTTTTAACACAGGAAACCTTCCCACCAAAAACAACTGTAAAACAATGTAAAACTACAATTTACCCTCAGACAACACAAGTTTGAACTGTTCACATCCACTTATATGTGGATTTTTTTTTCAATAAATACAGTATAGGCGTGCCTGGGTGGCTCAGTTGGTTAAGCATCCAACTTCGGCTCAGGTCATGTTCGTGAGTTTGAGCCCCATGTCGGGCCCTGTGCTGACAACTCAGAGCCTGGAGCCTGCTATGGATTCTGTGTCTCCATCTCTCTCTCTACCCCTCCCCTCCCTCTCAAAAATGAGTAAACATTAAATATATGTATATAAAAGATCCCAGATAAAAACAAAGAAAAGAATTTCAGGATGAATCAAAGCACAAGACAGGTTAGCTCTATGATCAATATAAATGAATACTGACTGGCTAACATAGTAACAATAACGTCTTAGGGGTTTAAAACTTATGAAGAAGTAAAACATAACATCAATAGCACAAAAGGCAGGAGTAGATATATGTAGTGAAATGGCTATAAAATTCCTGTATTGTTTTGAAAGTGGTAAAAGCACACATTTAAGGTACAATGTAATAATTTCAAAGACGTATATGTTGGGGCACTTGCCTGGCTCAGTTGGTAGAGGATGTGACTCTTGATCTCAGGGTCATGAGTTCAAGCCCCACAGTGGGCATATAGCTCACTTTAAAAAAAAAGAAAAAAAAGTTTTGGGGCACATGAGTGGCTCAGTTGGTTAAGTGTCTGACTCTTGGTTTTAGCACAGGTCATGATCTCATGGTTCATAAATTTGAGCCTCACATCTCCCTCTGCCCTGACAATGTGGAACCTGCTTGGGCTTCTCTCTCTGCCCTCTCTCTCTGCCCCTCCCCCATTTGCACTGTCTCTCAAAATAAACTTTTAAAAAATTTTTTTTAATTTAAAAACATAAAAGCACATCAAATCTTGGACTACTTTTAAAAATAAAAAGATGCATATTGTTAATCTATAGAGTAACATGTGCAAGAAAAAAGAATATAAAACTAAAGAACTAATAATGAAGAAAAATAAAAGTACTTGGTTAATCAAAAGAAGGAAAGAAGAAACAAAAAAAAAACAGAGGAAAATAGAAAATTCAACTTACGTTACGTTAAATATAAACTCAACTTATGTATAACGTTAAATATAGTAATACATTAAACATAAACTCAAATTACATTAAATATAAAAAAATATATATGAGCTAATTAAAAAGCAAAAATGTTCGGACTAAGTTTTTTTAAAAAAGACTAGGCTACACATAGGAGAAACATTTAAAAACATTTTTTAATACATTTATTTATTTTTGAGAGACAGAGAACAAGTCAGGGAGGGACAGAGAGAGAATGAGACACAGAATCTGAATGAAGCAGGCTCTAGGCTCCGAGCTGTCAGCACAGAGCCCAACACAGGGCTCGAACCCACAAACCGTGAGATCATGACCTGAGCCGAGATCAAGAGTCAGATACCCTTAACCGACTGAGCCACCCAAGCACCCTTAGGAGAAACATTTTAAAAATAAAGGCACAAAAAAGGTTGAAAGCAAAAGAATATAAATACTATAAACCACGTATACACGAATATCACAAAGAAAACTTTAAGGCAAGAATATAAAAAGGAACATTTCATACTAATTGAGTTAATTCAACAGGAAGACAAAACAATTCTAAATTGGTATGCATCTGATAATAGAGCTTAAATATATAAAATAAAAGTTGACAGGGAAAAAAAGGATAAAGCCACAATCATATTTGGAGATTCTGACAAATGTCATTCAGTAACTAATACAACAGTAGACAAAGAAATCAGTAAGGACATAAGAGATCTGAACAATATAAATAATAAACTTGAACTTACAGACATATGTAGAACACAATACTTGATCTAAATGACAAGTGTCTAAATGACACCCACAAAATACATTATTTTTATGGGCACATAAAACAGACCATATGCTCACTAAGTCTCAACAATTTTCAAAGGTCAGGAATCATACGGAACATACTCTTTGACCACAGTGGAATTAGCTAGAAATAAATAAAGAAGTTTAACTGGAAAGATCCTCAAATATTTGGAAAGTAAGCAATGTATCTCTAAATAATCCATAAATCAAAGAAAAAATCATAAAGGAAATTAGAAATATTTTAAGATGAATGAAAGCAAAAATATGACACATCATAGCTTGCAGAACGCAGCGAAAGCAATGCTTCAAGGGAAAGTTACAACTGTGCATGTATATATTAGAAAACAAGTGAAAATCTTATAAGAGGCTAGAAAAGAACAAATCAAATAAGGTAAATTTCAGGAAGGAAATAATGAACAGAAACCAATGAAACAGAAAACATAAATAGAATTTTAAAAAAAGAAAGCCAAAAGGTGGTTCTTTGAAAAGATTAATAAAATTGATAAACCTCAAGCCAAACTTACCAACAAAAAAATCAGACTTCTCAACAAAAAGTTTCCAACCAGAAATAAAGAGGACAGGGGTGCCTGGGTGGCTCAGTCAGTTAAGCACCCAACTTCAGCTCAGGTCCTTATCTCATGGTTCATGAGTTCTAGCCCCTCGTTGGTCTCTGTTCTAACAGTGCAGAGCCTGCTTGGGATTCCCTCTCTCTCCTTCTCCCTCTGCCCTTCCCCAACTCACTTACTCACTCTCTCTTTCTCTCTCTCTCTCTCTCTCTCTCTCTCAAAATAAATAAATAAACCTAAAAAAATCTTAAAGATACCCCAAAATAGAGGCACTTGGCTGGCTCAGTTTGGTGGAGTGTGCAACTCTTAATCTCAGGGTAATGGAGTTCAATCCCTGTTGGGTATAGAGATTAGTTAAAAACTAAAACCACAAAAAAAAAAAAAAAAAAAAAAAATCCCAAAATAAGCCTTTTATAAACAACTTTACATCAAAATATTTGACAATTTAGAGAAAACATACAAATTCCTTGAAAAACACAACTGACCAAAACTGACAGAAACAGGAAATCTGAATAGTCCTAATATTATTAAAGAATTTACTCCATAATTTAAAATCCTTTTGACAAAGAGAACTCCAAGCCTAGGTAACTTCTTGGTGAAGTCTTACAAAATTTTGAGAAATAAATAATAGCCTTACATAAACTCTTCCAGAGAGTGGACAATGATGGGAAACTTCCCAATTCATTTTATTATTTTTTTTAATGTATGTTTATTTTTGAGAGAGACAAAGTCAGAATGCGAGTGGGTTAGAGGCAGAGAGAGAGAGGGAGACACAGAATCCGAAGCAGGCTCCAGGCTCTGAGCTGTCAGCACAGAGCCCGACGCGGGGCTCGAACTCACGAGCTATGAGATCATAACCTGAGGTGAAGTCGGATGCTCAACCAACTGAGCCACCCAGGTACCCCCCAATTTATTTTATAAGGCCAGTTACCAAACACCAACACATGAAAAAGACATTATAAGAAAATTAAAGCCAGTACCTCTCATAAATAAAGACACAAAACCTTGAATTATATTATCAGGAAATGGGTCCGGCAGCTCATGGAAAGTCTGATACGTCATGACCAAACAGGTTCATCCCAGAAACGCCAGTTTGCTCTAACACTCAAAACCCAATCACATTTGTCATTAGGTACATGCACCTAAACACAGAGTTTTAAAATATGTAGAGCAGGGGCACTTGGCTGGCCCCATCAGTGGAGCACACAACTCTTGATCTCAGGGTCATGAGTTTGAGCCCCACGTGGGGTATAAAGGGGCACTTAAGGGGCACCCGGGTGACTGAGTCTGTTAAGCATCTAACTCAGTTTCGGCTCAAGTCATGATCTCACAGTTTGTCAGTTAAAGCCCCACAATGGGCTGTGTGCTAACAGCTACAGAGCATGCTTGGGATTCTCTGTCTTCCTCTCTTTATCTTCCTCCCCTCACTCTTTCTCTCAAAATAAGTAAATGTTAAAAATAATAATAAACAAAACCTTTTAAAATGAATAAAAGTATATAGAGCTAGGGGTGCCTGGGTGGCTCAGTCGGTTGAGCAGCCGACTTCGGCTCAGGTCATGATCTCAAGGTCCGAGAGTTCGAGCCCCGCGTCAGGCTCTGGGCTGACAGCTCAGAGCCTGGAGCCTGTTTCAGATTCTGTGTCTCCCTCTCTCTCTGACCCTCCTCCGTTCATGCTCTGTCTCTATCTCAAAAATAAATAAACGTTAAAAAAAAAAATTTTTTTTTAAAAAAGAAATAAAACTACACACTTCTGAATAATCTGTGGGTCAAAGAAGACATCCCAAAGGAAATTAGAAAATATTGTCAACTGAAGTCCATGAAATATAACATATCAAACAAAATTTGCGGGGCACAGCTAACACAAGTGTTTAACAGGAAAGTGACACATTAAGTACTATTAAAAAATAAGAAAAGTCTCAAATCAGTGATCTAAGCTTCCACTTTAAGAAAACCAGAAAAAGACCAAATTAAACCCAAAGCAAGGAGAAAGAAAGCAGACAAAAATCAATGAAATAGAAAACAGAAAAATAGAGAAATTAATGAAATCAAAATCTTGTCCTTTGAATTCAAAGATGAATACTGAAAACCGTCTAGCCAGAGTGGTTAAGAAAAAGACACAAATCACCAGTATCAAGAATAAAAGAACAGACACCGCTGCAGACCCTACAGATAATAGAAAGATAACAAAGGAATATTATGAAAACATTTATGCCAATAAATGTGACAAGGTAGACGAAACAGACAAATACCTTGAAAGATACCAACTGTAGGGACACCTGGGTGGCTGTCAATTAAACATCCAACTTTGGCTCAGGTCACGATCTCACAGTTCGTGGGTTTGAGCCCCATGCACTCTGCATTAGCGGCACAGAGCCTACCAGGGGATTTTCTCTCTCTCTCTCTCTCTCTCTCTCTCTCTCTCTCTCTCTCTGGCTCAGGTCATGATCTCACAGTTCATGGGTTCGAGCCCCATGCACTCTGCATTAGCGGCACAGAGCCTACCAGGGGATTTTCTCTCTCTCTCTCTCTCTCAATCTCTCTGCCCCTCACCAGCTCATGCGTATGTACTCTCTCTTTCAAAATAAAAAAAATAAATATTAAAAAAAAAGGAAGAAGTGGGGTGCCTGGGTGGTGCGGTCGGTTAAGCATCCGACTTCAGCCAGGTCACGATCTCGCGGTCCGTGAATTCGAGCCCCGCGTCAGGCTCTGGGCTGATGGCTCGGAGCCTGGAGCCTGTTTCCGATTCTGTGTCTCCCTCTCTCTCTGCCCCTCCCCCGTTCATGCTCTGTCTCTCTCTGTCCCAAAAATAAATTAAAAAAAAAAAAAAAAAAAAAAACAACGTTGAAGAAAAAAAAAAAAAAAGGAAGAAGTAATACCAATTCACACACGCTCTTCCAAAAACAAAAGCACAAAAAGGGAACACTTCCCAACTCAGCATGACCCCAATATCAAACCATACAAAGACAGTACAAGAAAACTATTGACCACAGATACAAAAATCTTTAAAATACTAGCAAATCAAATCCAGCAATATATAAAAAGGGTAATATATCATGGCCAAAAGGTGTGGCTTACCCCAGAAATGCAAAATTGCTTTCAAATTTGAAAATCAATCAATATAATTCACTATATCAACAGATCAAAAGCAAAACAAAACAAAAGACAATCTCAATAGAGGCAGAGAAAGCTTTTCACAAAATCTAACATCAATTCACCATAAAAACTCTCAGCAACTAGGAACAGTAGAGAACTTCCTCAATCCAATACACCACAGCTATAAACCAGCTTCAGCTCCACGGTGAAAGACGGAACATACTTCCCAGAGACCAGGAACACAGGAAAGACGACCCCTCTCGCCACTTCCCCTCAGGGTTGTACACAGTAAAGGGGGACTGACAAATGGAAAGGAAGAGAGAGGGAGGGAGATATAAAGGGAAGAAGAGGAAGAAAGAGAAATGAAGGTAAAAAAAAAAAACCCTTGTTCTCAGATGACATAATTATCTCTGTAAGAAATTGTTAAAGAATCTATAAAGTAAGGGTGCCTGGGTGACTCAGTCCATTAAGCGTCCGACTCAATTTCAGTTCAGGTCACGATCTCACTGCACTGTGAGCGCAGGGCCTGCTTGGGATTCTCTCTCTCCCTCTCTCTCAAAACAAATAAACTCTTCCAAAACAAAAAAGAATGGGGGCACCTGGGTGGCTCAGTTGGTTAAGCATCTGATTTCGGCTCAGGTCATATTATCTCTCGGTTCGTGGGTTCGAGCCCCATGTCGGGCTCTGTGCTGACAGCTCAGAACCTAGAGCCTGCTTCCAATTCTACGTCTCCCCCTCTGTCTGTCCCTCCTCCGCTTGCACTCTTTCTCTCAAAAATAAATAAATGTTAAAAAATAATAATAAAATAAAAACAAAAAAGAATCTATAAAGTATATATACAGCTAATAAATGAATTTATAGCAAAGTCACAAGATATACTGATATACCCAAGCCTACTCTATCTGTATGTTGGCAACAAACTAGAAGTTGAAAAGAAAAACTGACATAAGCATAAAAAAAAAAAAAAAAAATGCATGTTTCATAAATCTAAAATATAAGTGAAAAGTGTATATGGTAAAAACTACAAAATATTGCTGAGAGAAATTTTTAAAACGTCTAAATAAATATATGTATCTTGCTACGGATTAGTAGACTCGATACTGTTAAGATGACAACTTTCTTCCCAAATTGATCCACAGATTCATTTCCAATCAGTATTTCAGCAAGTATTTTTGAAGAAAATAACAACCCAATTCTCAAATTTACATGGAAATGCAAATGACCTAGAATAGCTCAATAACCTTGTTTTAAAAAGGCGGTGGGGGTGGGGGGGCACCTGGGTGGTTCAGTCAGTTAAGCATACAACTTCCATTCAGGTCATAATCGTGTGGTTCATGAGTTCGAGCCCCACGTCGGGCTCTGTGCTGACAGCTCAGATCCTGGAGCCTGCTTCAGATTCTGTGTCTCTCGCTTTCTGCCTCTCCCCGGCTTGTGCGCACGCATTCTCTCTTTCTCTCTCTCAAAAATAACATTAAAAATAATAAAAAATAAAAAGGACAAAGTGAAGATTCATACTACCCGACCTCAACACTCCCTGTGAAGTTATACTGATCGAGCCTGTGTGGTGTTGGTGAAAGGTTAGACACACAGATCAGTGGGACAGAACAGAGTCCAGAAAAGTCCACACTAATATGGCCAAGTGATTTTTTTACATAGGTGCAAAGGTAACTTATTTTTTCTTAATGTTTTAAATGTTTTTTTTTTATTTATTTTTGAGACAGACAGACACAGAGTGTGAATGGGGGAGGGACAGAGAGAGAGAGGGAGACACAGAATCTGAAGCAGGCTCCAGGCTCCAAGCTGTCAGCACAGAGCCCAACGCAGGGCTCAAACTCATGAACTGCAAGATCATGACCTGAGCCAAAGTCGGACGACAAACTGACTGAGCCACCCAGGTGCCCTATGTGCAAAGGTAATTAAATGGAGAAAAAATATTTTCCAAAAATAGTGCTGAAATAAGTGAACATCCACATGCAAGAGAGTCTCAAACATACCTCACACATGATGATACAAAAATTAACTCAACATGGTTCATACACCTAAATGTAATATGTAAAACCATACAACTTGCAGAAAAGAAACTCTGTGACCTCAGTTTGGGCAGAGTTCCTTTTCTTTTTTTAATCATTTTTTTTTTTTTTTTTAAGTCTGCTTTCCTCCCGGTGTGCAGCTCGACCTCACAACCCTCTGAGATCCAGAGTCTCAAGGTTCCCCAACTGAGCCAGCCGGGTGCCCCAGGGTTAGGCAGTGTTCCTTGATATGACACCAAAACCATATTCCACAAAAGTAAATCCTGGAGCATCTCCCTGTAGCTAACACTAAAACAACGTGAGCAAGATAACGACAGTACTGCATTGTAACTCAAATAATAAAATAAATATCTCAGTCCATACTCACATAAAAATTGAAAAAATAAATAAATAATGAAGAAGGGACAGGTCCTCTTTAAAGTTTATTTCTTTTCAGGGAAAGAGAGTGAGAGCATGTGTGAGCAAAGGAGAGGTGGGGGGAAGAGAGAGAATCCCAAGCAGGCTCCATGCTATCAGTGCAGAGCCCAACGCAGGGCCCAAACTCATGAACTCCTGAAACATGAGATGATGACCTGTCTGAGCCAAAATCAAGAGGCGGACACTTACTTAACTGACTGAGCCACCCAGGTGCCCCAGGACAGCTCTTCTTTATAGAAAATCCCAATTAATAGAAGTAGAAGGCATGAGAGAAATAAAAAATTGCCATTAGAAGAACACAGTAATGGAGCATCTGGGTGGCTCAGTCAGTTGGACATCCGACTTTGGCTCAGGTCACGATCTCATGGTTTGTGAGTTTGAGCCCCGCGATAGGCTCTCTGCTGTCAGCACAGAGCCTGCTTTGGATCCCTCCCTCTCTCTGCACCTCCCTTGCTGGTTCTCTCTCTCTCTCTCTTTCAAAATAAATACATAAAGTTAAAAAAAAAAAAAAAAAAAAGCCTGTTACAGGCAATCTACCAATGGATGCTAAAATTAGTGGACAAAGATTTGAAGATGAACAGGATAGATGCATAGTTTTAAAGTATTTCCTGCAAGATACGTACTAATTACAAAAGGAATGAAGGCAAACAACAGAACAATGAACTAACATTTCACCAAAAATGATCTACAGATGGCCATAAACACATGAAAATATGCTCTGTAGCATTATTCCTTGGGGAAATGCAATTGAAAACCAGGAGGAAATACACCTACTAGAACGGATAAAATTAAAAGTCTGACAGCGGCTGGCTGGAGGCTATCAGCTGCAAATCTCACATACTGCAGGTGGGAGTGTAAGATGGTCCGGCCACCCTGGAACACAGTTCAGCAGTTTCTTACAAAGTTAAACATAAACCACAAGCCCCAGCAATGACACTCCTAGTTATTTACCCCAGAAAAATGAAAATTTATGTCTATCGAAGACCTACATGTGAATATTTATAGCAGTTTCAGGCAAAACCTGGAAACAATCCAAATGCCCATCAACTGGTGAACAGGTAAACAAACTGCGGTCCTTCGTTGGAACAGAATGAATACTACTCAGCAATGAAAGCACGAATGAATCTCAAAGGCATCAGACTAGGTGAAAGATACCAGATGCGCAAGGCTCCGTACTGTATGACACCTCACGCGTAATAACACCGTACAAAACGGGAACCTGCCAGAACAGAAGGGAGACTGGCAGGTGCCGAGGGCGGAGGATGAAGGCCTGCAGAGGGGAATGAGAGAACTTCTGCGGTCAGAGAGACATCCCATATGCTGATGGTGGTGGCTGTTACATAATTTTTCTTATTTTTAAAAAATGTTTGTTTATCTATTTTGAGAGATAAAGCTCGAGCAGGGGAGAGGCAGAGAGAGAGAATCTCAAGCAGGCTCCACAGTCAGCACAGGGGCTCGATCACACAACCGTGACATCATGACCTGAGCTGAAATCAAGAGTCAGACACTTAACCGACTGGGTCACCCAGGTGCCCCTAGAAGTCTTTATTCACTTGTGTGTATGTGTTATAATTCACAATAAAAAAATATAATATTTAGGGGCACCTGGGTGGCTCAGCCAGTTGAGCATCCAACTTCGGTTCAGGTCATGATCTCACAGCTTGTGGGTTCAAGCCCCGCGTCGGGCTCTGTTGCCGCCAGCTCGGAGCCTGGAGCTGCTTAGCATTCTGTGTCTCCCTCTCTCTTTGCCCCTCCCCCGCTCACACTCGCGATCTCTCTCTCTCTCTCTCTCTCAAAAATAAATATTAAAAAAAAATTTTTTTTACGTACAATATTTCAAACAAATGTAAAGAGGCCTAATCCTATGACCTAGCAATTACACCCAAGGAAAATCAGGTGCAGGTGCTCACCCAGACCGCTGCACCAGGAACATCCACGGCAGCACCAGTCAGAGTAGCCTGCAACTAGAAACCATCCTAATGCCCGGTAAGAGCTGAATGGATAAAGAAATAGTAGGACGCTCCAAAAGGCTACTACACAGCAATGAAAACGAGCAATCCACAAGTACGTGCAGCAACGGGGGCCAATTTCATAACACGACAACACAAGTGGAAAAAGGCAGTCACAAAACACACATACATACGATTCCACTCATAAAGTACAAAACAGGTGAACCAGGAAGTCAGAATAATGGTCCTGCAGGGGTGGGGTGTTGGTAGTAACTGAAAGGGAGGGCCCTGGGTGCAGGTAACATTCTGGTTTTGATCCAGTTCCCGCTTGCATGGGTGTTTGCAATCTCTGAAATTCAGTGAACTTGGATCTCTTAAAATACGTGCAGTTTTCTCCATATTGTGCTTCACATTACACTTCAATAGAGAGGGTTTTTTTAATTAAAAAAGAAAAAAAGAGAAACGAAGCCTACCCATCGGAATGAAGAGTCCGCCGTCCTCGGTCTCATCCTCAGCTTGTGGAGCCAGAGTCCCAAGTGGCTTCTCTTGGGGACAGGCACAGACATGTGACGGAGGGGACTTCCCAGGCAGGGCTCCCGGTTTGGCAGAGTGGGCGCCTAGAGGCAGTGAAGGCATCTCCCCTCCAGACTGAGGTTTTCCTGGAAGAATCACAAGGGTTGCTCCACACTGTGCCCATTTGCAATCATACCAGGTTGCAGAAATCAGCATTTTGTTATAAAGTCCTCTTCAGCTGGGTAATTTCATTAATGATGCACGTACCACATAGGTATTCCTCTCTCTTAAAGACAGTATCCTAAGAAAAATACCGAAATCAAAGCTCAGATCCAATTTGCTCATCTAATGTCAGGGAGCTGAACCAGATCATTGCTAAGGTCTTTCTACTTCTAATATGCTTTGAGTTATGCATTTTTTTCCTAGGGAGAAATCAGAACCCTAATAGTGGGGTGGGGGGTGTTATACTTCTGATGACAAAGGGACATTTTATATGGACAATCATTAACACCACATTTAATCTCTATAAATGATATCCATTACAAAATGTCCTGAACTTTCTGACTCTGTAAATTTTACAGAGCAGGAGAGTAAAAACCACCATCAAATTATAAATACGTGGTTGATTCTATGGTTCACTAGACAACTTTCTCCTTTTCATCTCAACTCTTCATCGGTGCCATCGTTCCTTCTTCTGGGGAAGATGGGGGGTTCAAAAAGCAAAGCATTCATGCTGTATCAAAAGTAAACATTAGAACCAAGTTGTCATGAGGAGAAGAATACATACAGGCTTGTGTACGGGCGGAATATCTACAGACTATACACAAGGGACTGCTGAACTGCCTGCCTGCTTCTAAGACAAAGACCTGGGGTCCAGAGGACAGAGTGAAGGGGTGCCTACCTTTTCACTATGCACCCTCTGTATTTATGAATTTCTTCCATGTCTGCATATCATAAAGTCAAAAAATTTTTAGGGGCGCCTGGGTGGCTCAGTTGGTTAAGCGTCCAACTTTGGCTCAGGTCATGATCTTGCAGTTTGTGGGTTCGAGCCCCATGTCAGGCTCTGTACTGACAGCTCAGGGCCCGCTTTGGATCCTCTGTCCCTCTCTCTCTGCCCCTCCCCGGCTCGCTCGCTCTCTCTCAAAATTAAATAAACATTTTTAAGAAATCCATTAAGAAGGAAGATCTCATGAAATAAAAATTTTTTTTTCAAAAAAAAGATCAGGTTGTTTATCACTGAGCTCTACCCAAAGTAGCCTCTATACTCTAGACTACTACCTCATCAACATGGCCAGTTTCAACTGGTGTAAACAGGATTTGAAACTGGACCACCCTCCACACTCCAACAAAGAAAAGAAGTTTTAGTTTTAAATTAAGTATGAATCAATCATTGACTGCATTTACTCTTCAATCTTCCATCCTCCATTTCTAGGGCCCATGGTTACTCCATGACGTCAAAACATCTGAGGGCTTTTGCTTTTAACGGGGACTGGACAAGAAGTGAAGTCCTGAGTCCGTCAAATCAAAAGTTCCTCTCAGTCAAATACCTTAGAAAAGAGAACTTCAATCAACAGCACAGCATAGTGCTCTCATTTTTTAAAAATTTTTTTTAATGTTTATTTATTTTTGAGAGAGGGAAAGAGACAGAGCGTGTTCAGGGAGGGGCAGAGAGAGAGAGAGAGGAGACACAGAATCCAAAGCAGGCTCCAGGTTGTCTCTGAGCTGTCAGCACAAGCCTGATGCAGGGTTCGAACTGGTGAACCAAGAGATTATGACCTGGGCCGAAGTCAGATGTTTAACCAACTGAGCCACCCAGACGCCCCAACATAGTGCTCTCATTTAGTCAACAATCTTCATAATTTTTAGATTAATGGTGTCAACATTTCAAAACTGAACCAACATAAAAGACGTTTTAAACATACGAGAAGCTCACTTTGGTAGCTAGTTTCCATCGCTACTTTTACTATGGAAAACACATCTGGAACTACTCTAACACTGTCCCTACCGTTTATAGGCTGCACCAGTCTCTACAGAGAGAAAACGTTCCTTTTTATTTTTCTTTTTAATTTTTTTCAGTTGTATTTAAGTAATCTCTACACCCAACAAAGGACTCAAACTCGACCCCAAGATCAAGAGTCACACACTCTTCCAACTAAGGCAGCCAGACACCCCGAAAATGTTCCTTTCCTATTACCCAATCATGTTGCTTCTCAACTTAACTCTCCTCTCAGAGAACCCCCACAGGACCCCCGCTTTTCCTTCCCTCTGTCCGTGTGCTGGAGGCTGAAAGCCCCTAGAAACGGAAGCTGAGAAGAGTAAGAGAGACACAGAAGGGAACGCCTAACACAGAGCACATCTGTAACTTGTTTACTGCCAGCCTAAGAACTGCGAATGGGTAACATGAAAGTAATTCGCTGAGAAATGCCCAAGGCAACTAATTACGAGCTGAAATCTGCCGAAGTTAATCATTTTTACAAAACAAAGAAAAAAAAGCACGAGGAGAAATTAGATCATATAAATCAATTTTAAAAGAACAATTAAAATTCTGAAGACAAAAAAAGAGGCTGGGGGTGGGGGGAAAATTCTGTTAGAACACACACCAGTGCAGACGGAGTTTAATCCCTAGCACCTGCAGCCTAGAAACAATTTAGCAGGTGCACGGAATGTAACAACTCGCTGATCGGGTAGCCCTGGGACATGTGTTCCTAAACCCTCAGGAGAGGTCTGACATGTCCCACAGTACGAACCCTTATATTCTATGTTCTTTCCCATACACACCTAGGGTAGTTTAATTTATAAATTAGGCAGGGAGGTTACCAATAACTAATAATAAACGAGAACAATTAAAACAAGATACCGTAGGGGCGCCTGGGTGGCGCAGTCGGTTAAGCGTCCGACTTCAGCCAGGTCACGATCTCGCGGTCCGTGAGTTCGAGCCCCGCGTCGGGCTCTGGGCTGATGGCTCGGAGCCTGGAGCCTGTTTCCAATTCTGTGTCTCCCTCTCTCTCTGCCCCTCCCCCGTTCATGCTCTGTCTCTCTCTGTCCCAAAAATAAATAAAAAACGTTGAAAAAAAAAAATTTAAAAAAAAAAAAAAAAAACCAATATACCGTAAAAAGTTATGTGAATGTGCTCTCCCCTCTCAAAATATCTTCCTGTCCTGTCCTCACCTTTCTAGTGATGACGTGAGATGATGAAATGCCTACGTGAGGACAGGATGTGAGGTGAGTGACGCAGCCTTGTGACCCGGTGTTAGGCCACTACTGACCTTCTGACGACAGTACGTCAGGAGGATCATCTGCCTCCAGACCGAGGTTGATTGCGGATAACTGAAACTACGGATAAAGGAGAACTACTACACTTCAACCCAGACTTTTTTGTCCTTGTTTTTGTTTTTTTATGTACTCATAATACTCAAATGTTACTTACAAGAGAACAAAACAACTAAAAGAACATACAATAAATTCTTCTTAAGATTTCTTTTTTTGTTGTTTATTTTTTGAGAGAGAGAGCACACAAGATCACGAGCAGGGGAAGGGCAGAGAGAAACACAGGATCGGAAGCAGGCTCTGCACTGACAGCAGAGAGCCCAATGTGGGGCTTGAGCACAAGAACCATGAGATCATGACCTGTGCGAAAGCCAGACGCTTCACTGACTGAGCCACCCAGGCACCTCTTTAAGATTTCATTTTTAAGTAATGTCTACACACAATGTAGGGCTTGAACTCACAACCCTGAGATCAGGAGTCACATGCTCTACCGACTGAGCCAGCCAGGCACTCCTGTACTAATTTTAGTAGCAATTACCGTGGGTAGTAAGGTTGGGGGTGATTTCTTTTCTACCTTAAATTTTTCAGTATTTTTAAAAATGCATACATATGAATTTTTAGTCTTCTTTTCTGTTTTGTATGTTACATTTCTTTTTTTATGTTTTTAAGTTTATTTATTTAGAAAGAGAGCTTGTGCACACGAGAGAGAGAGAGAGCGAGCACACACAAGGGGAAGAAGCAGAGAGAGAGAGGAGAGACAGAATCCCAAGCAGGCTCTGCACTGCCAGCACAGAGCCCAAAGCGGGGCTCTCACAAACCGTGAGGTCACTACCTGAGCCAAAATCAAGAGTCAGACGCTTAACCAACTGAGCCACCCAGGCGCCCCTTGTATATTACATTTCTATTTAGCAAAAATTAAACAAAAAGTTACTTACGGGGAGAAAAAGGATTCTGGATAGACACTCTCATAAGGTCCTTCTTTTCCAGGTATTGCTTGTATACACAGCTCATTACAGTGCAAGATGATAGAATTCACTTCTAATTATCCAGCCTTGTGAGGGGGAGTGGTATTACAGCTGACCGTAAACAACGAACGTTTGTCTCATTCACCCACGCCTGGACCTCTGAAAACTGACCCCTGGAAACGTCTGTAGACCCCACTCCTCAGCAGCAGGTGACTCGGAAGCCCTGGGGGATCACCCACCCCGCCCTACTTGACTCCCGGGCCCTTTCCAGATCCCCTGCCTTCGCGTCACAAACACGCCCGGGGCCCGAAGGAGACATTTCAGTGGCCCTGCTGTCCCCCAGGGCCATGTCCACCCTCCTGCCGTGGAGCAGACTCTGCTGCCCTCCTCCTCCCTCACCACACCTCCTCGTCCCAGAAACTCCCCTGCACGCTCTCCAGTGCAGCCTCCCGTCAGGCCCCATCCTCCTCTTTCCTTAGTCACGAGCTTTCAAATGAAGTGCCTCGTTCTGGACACCCCTGCTTCCCGAGATTTCTGCCCAGTTTTCCCTCTCTGCCATCTACTTCCTCGGCCTTAGATTGTCAGCTTCCTCCACGTTCCTTTCCGCACAGAAGCACAACTCACACTTTGAACATCTCTGCTCCCACGTCTCACCAAACTCCAAATCTCAGAGTTGTATTTTATCTGGACGGCCCCAAATCAGCTCAGGCAGCACGCGTGGAAGGACGAACTCCTCTCCAAGTGCCTCAGTGCCTGTGCCCGGAAGATGTCCGACCCAGCACTGGGGCCAGAGAACTGCAACGATGCCGGTCTCCGAGCAAGACTGATTCTCCCTCCTGACGTCTCTAGGGTACGCCTTTTTCTGACCTCACTGCCAACATCCCAGACTGACCCTCTGTAAGGTCTCACGGGGAAGCCAGCAAGGCTCTGTGTCATCCGCACCCGCACTGCCCCCTGGGAAGCCCTGCTACATGCCCGCACAAACAGCACCTCAGCGGGACGGCGGAATCTCTGGGGGACCGCGGAACTTCTGCGGGACCGCGGATCCTCCGGGGGACTGCGGAACCTCTGCGGGACCGTGGAACTTCCAGGGGACCGTGGATCCTCCGGAGGACGACGGAACCTCTGCGGGACGGCAGAACCTCTGGGGACCACGGATCCTCCGGGGGACTGCGGAACCTCTGCGGGACCGTGGAACTTCCGGGGGACCGTGGATCCTCCGGAGGACGACGGAACCTCTGCGGGACTGCGGAACCTCTGGGGGACCACGGATCCTTCGGGGGGCTGCAGAACCTCAGCGGGACGGCGGAACCTCTGCGGGACGGCAGAACCTCTGGGGGACCACGGATCCTTCGGGGGGCTGCAGAACCTCTGCGGGACGGCGGAACCTCCGGGGGACCGCGGATCCTACGCGGGGCTGCAGAATGTGCTGCTCCACCTCCTCTCCTTCCCCGCTCTATGGAACCCCACCAACCCAGCCAGTCCCAATTTCAAAAATCCGAATGACCCGTACCAGACACCCCAGCGCCTACATGTTGCCTTCAACTGCTCCAAATGGATAATATGTTTATGTCTTGTCTTCCCAGCTACCCTAGAAAAAAGCTTCCTGACGGGAGAACTATGCTTTCTGCTTCTCTTACTTGTGAACCAGCCATCACCTACAGGACGAGGTCCAGTGCTTGAGCATGAAAAACAAAGCCCTTCACAGTCTATACAATCCACCACCCGGAAGTCATCTCTCTCTTCTTCCAAGCAACCACCTCACCATCCTTTTCTGCCTCGGCGCCTACTACTCTCGGCCTAAGATACCCCCTGCCACCATCTGTCAAACTACAACTCCTCCCTCAAGGGTTACATCATCTCTTCAGAGCCCCGCCCAAAGTCCCAGGCAGTAGTGTCTCCTTCAAGCTGCTGCCTCTCCTCCAAAAGCCCTGCTGCACAGACACAACCGAATCACAAAAGGCCACACAGTTCACCCCTAGAAAGGAAAGAAAAGGATACAGAAGAGGATCTAGGGAAAGGGAGGGAGAAGGTCTCCACCCACTCATAAAGTTCACTGCCGACCCCCACGAGCTCCACAGTCCCAATCCCACACTGGGTCAGTTTCCCCTTTCAGAAATACTGCTTTGTAAGGGAATGCCACCTAGCACCGACCGGGGAAACGTGGCTTAAGACGTTTCATATCTTACCTCCTTCTTCCTTGACTTCTTCACTAGGCTCTCCTGAAAAAGGCTCCTTTGTAACAGGATGATCTCCTCTATCTTCTTGGGGAACTGGCCCAGGCCTGAGTGCAATCTTCTTCCCTCTCCTTGAGCCAGGGGCCTGGAGCTTTCCTTTACCACTGTGTACAACAAGAGGCTGAGAAGACTCCAAGGAAGGTAGGGCGATGCCCTGAGAGATGGCCGCGTCAACAGCTTCCAGAACTGGTGCATTTGTGTCCTGGGTGAGCACCCTGGAGCTCAGAGGTGGATCCTCCTCACCAAGCTGATTTCCTGCCTCCTGCACGGACTGCACTTGGAGGCCAGCCGCTCTGCCATGACTTGGACCCCCAGAGAGTGACGCTGACCCCAAGTCTTTCACCTGGTCAGTCACTGGTTTAACAGCGGACTCCAGGTCTAGGTCCTCTTCCTCCTGGCTGCCCTGGTGCTGTGGGGACCCAGTCACCGTAGTCCTTCTCTTCTTACAGGGCAACATTGTACAAGTCCCACCTGGGTTCCATCCTAAAAAGAGAAAAGCAAGTTCTTATCACCTTCATATTAATTAATGATAACAGCATTTCTTCAAGCACCTTTCCACTTATTCATGTTCAGTCAGGGACACAGTACTTTAGACCAAATGCACAACTTCCCACTTTTTTTCTTTTTTTTTTCTTTTTTTTTACATCTATTTATTTTTGAGAGACAGAGTGAGACAAAGTGAGAGTGGGGGAGGGGCAGGAAGAGAGGGAGACACAGGATCGGAAGCAGGCTCCAAACTCTGAGCTGTCAGCACAGAGTCCGATGTGGAGCTCCAGCCCACGGACCGTGAGATCATGACCTGAGCTGAAGTCGGACGCTCAACCAACTGAGCCACCCAGGGGCCCCCCGCAACCTCCCATTAGATGGGAGAGGAGTGACCGTGGTCAGAGTGCCGGGTTCAAACCCTAACTCCACCACCGATTAGCATGTTATCTTGGCTGAGCAACTTAACCTCTCTAATCTTCAGTTTCCTCAACTGAAAAAGATAGGAATTGTTCTTACCTCATAGCGTTGCTCTAAAAATCAAACAGTAAGTGATTAGTAAACGTCAGTGATCGTTACTATCAGGGAGGCAGAATAGCATGATGCTGAGAGCAAAGTGGGAGTCACAGTGTCTGCATTTGTTTCCCAAGTCAGCTTCTCTCCAACTTTCTGAAACTGCATAAATTACTTAACCTGAATCTCAGTTTCTTCAGCTATAAAATGAAATAAAAACAGCATCTATGTCATTAAATAGTAATTTATCACATCAATAATGTGTGCTATTGCTGTTTTCATAAACAGGTAGCCCCATCAACAGAAACAACCCAAAAGCAAAGTGTGGTTGTTTAAAAAGGTTAAGCTATATTAATAGACATTCTGTTTTGAAAACAAGAGATTCCTATCATTCTCTATGCTATGTTACTTCTCAACTCTTGGCCTCAATTCCAGTTTTCACATCCTAAGGGCAACAACTGGAGGGCATCTTCTTTTACATTCTTATAGCACCTGTTTGTAAACCTCTTTTACAGTATTTATCACTTTTGTTATTCTCCTGTCTCTTTCCCATCCCTCCTTCCCTCAAAACTACGTGCTCTTTGGGGCGCCTGGGTGGCTCAGTCGGTTGGGCATCCGACTTCGGCTCAGGTCATGATCTCAGTCTGTGGGTTCGAGCCCCGCGTCGGGCTCTGTGCTGACAGCTCAGAGCCTGGAGCCTGTTTCCGATTCTGTGTCTCCCTCTTTCTCTGACCCTCCCCTGTTCATGCTCTCTCTCTCTCTCTGTCTCAAAAATAAATAAATGTTAAAAAAAAATTTAAAAAAAAAAACTACGTGCTCTTTGAGGAAAAGGATTCTTTCAACTAGTACCCCTAGTACTTGGCAGGATGTGCCTACTGGATACTCAGTGAATGCTCCCTGAAGAAACGAAATAATGAATGAAAGCGCATGAACTTCTGAACTTCCTATCCCTAGCTTATCCTATGCACTTGGACCACGAGTTAAGCATCGTATGGAAAATGACTACATCATTCTACCCAGAAAAACTGTACTCTCATTAAAATAGGTCCAAGAATAAAATAAGTTGCCTAGTGTTATGCTGACAATGCTCAGGCAAAGTCTGAATGCCCATCTATCAGAGCACTACATGAAAGCCTGGACTAGAGGAGTAAGAAAGTTCTCTTTCAGTCTCAACTGTGATGTTCTTTTAAACCTCCCTAATTCAGGAACGCCCGGATGGCCCAGTAAGTGGAGCGCAGGACCCTTGATCTCAAGGTCATGAGTTCCAGTCCCACATTGGGGAGATTACTTAATAGAAGCAAAATAAAAACTTTTTAAAAACAAATAAAATAAGCCTCCCTAATTCAGGCACCAGGAAATCCCCACCCCAAAATCAGCTGATGGCCTTTTCTTAATTATTAAAGACTCTGTCGACCCCTGTGAGGGGAGGGCGGTGAGGAGGTAAGAGGTGGAGTGGGAGCAGCTAGAAGAGTCCTACATTTCAGAGACGAATGACAGCTTCAAAAAAGAAAAAGGACAGAAAGAAGGCAGCTACTAGTCAAAGTCAGCAGCGCGCAGAGATGGGCTCCAGACACTTCGAACGCAGCAACCCTAAAAAGGCCCCCGCTTTGGGAACTCGAGTCACCCTTAACAGGGTGAATGAACGCGACTCCGGGGCAGCGCCAGCGCGGGCCGGTCGGGGAAACAGATTTCACCAGGGGGTCCTGAGCGCGCTTCCCACCGCGGCGCCGAGAGCCGGCCGCGGTCCCCACGCCCCGCCAGACACCTTCACGCTCCACCTCCTGTCACGCACCCCACGCCAGCCCTCAGGCCCGACCCCTCGGCCCGGACGTCCAGCTCCCACCCGCCTCTTCCCGCCCCACCGCACGCGCCCCGCCGCCCTCACCAGCCGACCAGATCCCGCGGAAACCCAACTCCGCTCCCGCCGGAAGTCAGCCAACGGCAGCGACTGACGTGCGCGCCCCCGAGCCGCGGTGCGCGGCGCCAGCCAAGGAGCATGCGCTGACCTCCAGGCGCCATGCTAGGTGCGGGCGGACTGAAGCCGGCACGTCGGTTGTTGGCGAAAGAATTTAAAGGAATGTCTCGCTTTGAGCTGTCCCACTCAAAACAAAGCTGCGGGTTGCAATTCGGTGGCTGAGGTTGACATCTCTCTAATCCTCGCCGCGAGATACCAGGAATCGGGACCGAGAAATGGCGAACTCATAAAATTGCAGAAAGAGGACTCCTGGCTTACAAATAGTGCGGTTTTCTGAATACAGTGAATGCGATCTTGAACTCAACCCGTAGTGATTATTGATGCTGTATCATACTCTTCATTTCACAAAATGTTTTCATTTACGTTATCATAGGTGATTTGATCTTCACAAGAAACCCGATGGGACAATGTATATTATACCTTCCAATTTACACAGAATAGAAATTTCTGTCTCAGCTGGAAAGGTGGTTTCACAAAGACACACAGCTATCAAGGGGAATCGGGCATCCTCTAGCTTCTAGTGCCATGATCCAGTGCCCGGGAAGGTGCCTGGGGCAGAGAGTCGATGTTTATTAATTCAATACATGGATTTTGAATGATTCCTAGAACCATGTTCTTTCCACTTTTCTAGAAGGACAGAATGTCGGAGTTGAAAAAAACACTGTCTCAATTTACAGGTGAAGTACCAACAAATATTTATGCGCTTAAATAATTTGATCCTGATCCTGTCTGTAAACAAGATGAGAGCATCCACAGCCAAAGAGAGTGAAATTGAGGTAATCATGGAGATTACTGCCAGTAGTCTATAACCTGAATCACCCTACCTCTCCCAAATGCCAAGGAAGTCTCTAGAAGGTTGGAGTTTTGTCTGTCCTGTTTTTCAACCTGCAGAATACACAGATCTGTTGGTTTGCTCTTGTTCTGCCCTTATCTCTCTCCCTCTCTCTCTCTCTCTCCCCCTAAGCAGCCCTATGCACTTGAAGCTTTTGGAAGAGAAATACCCACTACCTTTGACACACGAGCCTTAAAAAAGAAAAAAGAAAAAACAAAACAAAACTTTAATTTACACACCACAATATCCATCCGTAGATTGTAGAATTTTGCTTCTACAATTATTCCCAGTAACTTTTCAGAGTTATGCAACATCACCTGGTTTAGTCTTTAATCAGAGCTGCTGAAGTTTAAATAAGATCCCATAATAACCTTTAGCGGTCTCAGAAATGCCTAACAATAATGGCAAACGATACTGAAATGCAGGCAGTATAGAATTTTCTTTTTCCAAAATTCTGGAGTCCCTGTCATCCAGAACATTCTGCCGCTATGCTATATTAAGCCCCGGAACCCGGAATCACAGGATGTATAGGACCTCAGATGAAAATGTACCTACACTTCTGGCTCGGGCCGCGGGGCTTCTCGCCTTAGGGACCCACAGCCCGCCAGTGGGCGGGGTCTCGTCCCCAAGAAATCTCGGCGACGGGAGGGGTCCCCTCGCGGAGAGCTTCCGGAAAGGGGCCGGGCCTGACTTCCGGAGCTTTTCGGACGGAGGCGGAGTCTTCTGCCGAGGGCCGTTCGGAAGAAGGCGGGGCCTACCTCGCATCAGGACCAGTCTGGCTGCACCTGCATCCTTCGCTCAGAGCATCCCTGGAGCGTCTTAGGAGGCGCCCGCAGCTGGCAACCAGGGGCCCGGCCGTCGCAGGAGGCGTCCGCCAGATACCTCCCCCCCTCCCCTGAGCTAGCGCTCTACCGCGGCGGCCTCGGTGCTGGCCGGGCGTCCCCAGACTTGGCCGACCACTGAAAAAGCATTTACAGCAATAGCCTCTGATTACGACATGGCTGAGATCACCAATATCCGACCTAGCTTTGGTAAGTAGAGCCGGGAAAACTAAGCCCGGGCCAGTGGAAACGTCTGCGAAGCCAGAGGAGCCCAGTGCTGGGAGGGAGCGGAGCCCACACCCGGCCCCCAAGCGCCAGCCCCCGCCAGGATGGGGCCTGCGGCGGCGGGCGGCGCCTGAACTTGAGCTGCGGGCTGCAGAGCTGGCTAGGCCCGGGACTTGCCGGGGGTCGCGGGCCCCCACGGCCGCCGAAACCTGTGTGGGCCGCGTCCGCGCGCTGGAGGGGGATGTGGGGGAGGGCGGGGGAGCGGGACGCGGACCCCTCCCCCTCGGGGCGCGCAGGGCGGTGCCCCCTGCTCCCCCTCCCACTGCTCCTCGGGCTGCGGGGGAGGGCGGCGGCGGGGGATGGGCGCCAAGATGGCAGCTGGGGGGGACCTGGGGGAGGGGGGCTGGAGGCGGGGGGCCGGCTTCGGCGGGGGGAGCCTGGGCTGCGGGGGAGCGCGCGGGGAGCCGCTGCCCGGCCGGCGGGGCGCGGGGCGCGGGGCTGGCGGCCGCCGAGGGCCCTCGAGCGCGGTTCTGCACCGTAATGGTGGGTCCGTCCGCTGCTACCAAATGGCGCTTGGCGCTGCCGAGCCGGGGATGACGTGATGTCTATTCTGGGCCTCCTGGCAGCGCCCAGGCCCCTCTCCCCGGGCCTTTGTTCCCTGTTTCCCTGGCTGGCTTTTCCGAGAGGGGGACTCACCGCGCTGGCGCTGGCGGGGGCGCGGGCCCGGTCGGGGGGGAGGGGCGGGGGAGGCCGGGCCCGGGGGAGGCCGCTTTGTGTACCCGGGAAGGCATTACGTCACCTCGGAGCGGCTGGCCCCCGACCCGGGCCTCCGGGCTCTCGGCTCGGCTGCACGCCCCGGGGCGGAGAGTGGAGTGGAAAATGGGAGGAAGAAGGGAAAGAAAAGCTGGGCGCGCAAGTGTTTTCCTCTGTGGGGCTTCCTCCAAAATGGGCCAGGGGTGCAGACTTCCTGGGCCAAAAATCGAGGAGTTGCCCTGCTCCTCCCTCACGTCTACCCCAGCTTGGATGAGCGTTGCTGCCGGCCAAGGGGTCCTTCACATCCCCTAAGACAGCCTGTCTGTCCCTCAGACGACCCAGAAATCTCGAGCATCCAGACCACAGCTTTTAGGGTGGGGCCGTAATCCAAGTAGGAAATGGCTTTTCTCACTCCCCAGTAAGAGGTTCATGGAAACAGAAGCCAATGAGCTCTCCCACCTCACTATCAGAAAGAAGACATCCGAGCAGGGGAAGCATCCAGAAAACAGATCACACCCATTAGCTACTGGTTCCCACTGATTGCCAAAGGCTAAATCTTAGCTGTATTTCTTTCTTACACCTCATTCACCTTCTGCGTCTTTATCTTTTGAGTCCCGAATTTCCAAAATAGGTGGCCCTTTTGTGGTTACATGAGCACTCCGTGATTTTCGTACTGCTGTTTTTCTTCTTACACCTTCTTTCCAACATCACTCTTTTCTCTAATTGCGGTTCCAGGTTCCTGAGAAAGTTAGAAGTTACGAAACATAATGCAGTAGTTTCTTTTGGGGGAAAAGAGAAAAAAGATTTTTCAAAGACGGGGGCACCTGGGCGGCTCAGTCGGCTCAGACCATGATCCCGGGGTCATGGGATCGAGCCCCTTGTTGGGCTCGGCACTGAGTGTAGAGCCTGCTGATGAGTCTCTCTCTCTCTTTCTCTCCCTCGGCCCCCATCTCCCCTCTCTCAATTTAAAAGAGAGAGCGAGAAAAGATTATTTCAGCCTTTTACGTACTCCATTTTATTTCGTCCTTACGGTATTCTCCAGTTTTAGCATTATTATATATATTTGCCAGATGAGGAAACTGAAGTTCAGTGAGATAAAGTAACTTGGGGTAAAGTCAAACACGCAAGGGTAGTGCTAGGATTTAAACCAATATCCAGTTGATGCCAAAACAAAGTCCGTTGTCATTTCACTGTGTCACCCTGGCCCACTTGACAGGGAAAGGCTGTTTGATGTTTTGGCACAGGGAGTGTCAACAGCGGGTCTGGTCAAAGGCTGAGAGAGCTGGGCACAGCCCCAATATGGCTCCCAGGTCTTCAGGCGGGTACAGAGGGTCCTACATAGCTGCCACTTCTGACTTCCTCACATCTCACAGAGTACTTCATTTCAGATGCCTTAGCCCTCGGGAGATACACCAAGCCAACACTCAATTATCCGTGACCTTGGAGGACAAAAGGAGCAAGCAGTCACTGCAATTTACGACTACTTTAGAACGCTGGCTTCAGCCATTAGTTCCAACTTCCTTTTCCCACCAAGCTTTTGACTAAAGCAAGACAGAGGGTTCTGAGTTTCAGCATCTCTGATTTTTTCTAGTTCACTGCCTTGGGTGTGGGGGAGAGAGACAGGGGTTAACAGATACGAAAATGAAGAAGAAAATGGGGCAAGAGTGGGAAACCAGGTAGAGGAGAGCAGCTGGATAAGCCACGGATGGCTTCATCTGCTTGTCTTTGTTCCCTTCTCTATCCCCCTGAAAGTGGGAGTCCTTCCTCTTCTCTCTACCCATCCCACCCCCATCTTCTTTTTTATTACTATTATTTTTTTAATGTTTTTATTTATTTTTGAGACAGAGCATGAGCAGGGGAGGGGCAGAGAGAGGAGACACAGAATCGGAAGCAGGCTCCAGGCTCTGGGCTGTCAGCACAGAGCCCGACACGGGGCCCGCACTCGCAAACCGCGAGATCATGACCCGAGCCGAAGTCGGACGCCCAACTGACTGAGCCCCCCAGGCGCGCCCCCCACCTCCATCTCCATCTTCTAACCGCAGACGTGGAGGCATTATAAGCAGTAGTGGGTTGTTGCGAGATCACAGAGTAGATCTATAGTGGAGCCAAAAGGATTACTCCAGTGTCCCCAGCCGAGGCCTTTACACCTCCCTTTCACATCATTGTCAAAAATGTGCCTGTCTTGTCGGTTTCCTGCTTTCCTCTTCTCATGGAGGCAACCGGTGTTCACTGTCATTAGTCAGTAGCAAGCAGTTTTCAGGAATGTCCCTGGTCGGTGGTGAATGGAAAGCCACTTTTTCACATTGTGCCCATTCTGATTGACAACTGAATCCAATCAGTTGGTCAAACAAATATTTACTGAGCTCCTATTAAATGCAAAGCCTCAGGGACTCAAAGATGGACAGCATGTTATTTCCACGTGCCTTCAAGGAGCTTACCACCAAGGCTGTTCCTGTTTTATGAAACCTGTCACTAACAACTCTTATTTCACTTAATATATGAGAATAAACACTATTATTATTTAAACCTTGGTTTATTTGGTTAATGGCTTCACTCCTTAATATTATTGAAAAATGTAATGTCTCCTTTTCTTGCCTGATCCCAACTTTCATAGCATCATGGGATGTTGGAGAAAGAACTTAAGAGACATTTAGTCCAATCTCTCCTGAAGAGATCTCTCTTAGAATATGCCTGACCAACGGTGATCAAACCTCCAGAAGTTTTCAGTTGGAGGTTCACTGCCTTATGAAGCAATCTGGGCCATTGTGAGGCTGAACTAATAATAATTTGACTCTTTTCACTGAGTCAGAATCTGTCTTCCTGTAGCTTGTATGCACCGGTGCTAGACCTGTCCTCTTTGTAAAGTCAAATCAGACCTTTTCCATCAAAATGCCTTGAATAATTGAAGAAAGTTGTTATTCCCAGAACCCTCAGCTCCCATTCCTTCAACTTTTCCTCATTTGATATGGTTTCCAGGGCTTTTACTATCTTGATTATCCATTAATGAAGAGGTCCTCTGGGGTCAGGCAGACCAGGGTTTGGATCCCATCACCGCCATTTGCTACCTCGTGGCCTATGGCAGATTTGAGCCCCCAGGTTCCTCAGTTATAAAGTGAGGATATTAGTGGTACCTAGTCAGTGAATTCATTGATTCAGAGAGAGCTCTAGAACAAGGCAAGGACACAATAAATGCACACAGAAAAATAGCGATTTTTATTCTTGTCATTGCCAGACAGAACACTCCATATATGTTATCCCAGTGCAGATTAAATTATGCTACCCCCCCAACCCTGTCATCGGGACATCATACTCCTGGTATAGGTTGGCATCAGCCTAATTATACTTCGGAATAAACAACTAGATTATTTCTGCTCAGACCTGTTAAGTAAGGCCTCCCATTGTGTATCAACAGGTTTTTGAAGGCCAATATAGAATTTTACATTTATCCCTGATGTATGTAATCATACGGACTCCTTTTTTTTTCCTGTCTGTGGAGGCTGTCGTGAACTCACTAATTCATTTCTTCAATGACTACTTACTATGTACCGCATGGTTCTAGGACCTGGGGATATAGCAGTGATCAAAACAGACAGTCACTATTGCTAATCTTATCTAGTAAGGAGGACAGATGAATATATGTCAGGAGTACTAAGTTCTATGAGGAAAAATAAAGCAGAGTGATGGGCATATTATCTCACTTGGGGCAGCCAGGAAATGCTGCTCTGATAAGGTAAGATTGGAGCAGAGGTCTGCAGTTGGTGAGGCAGTGAGCTGGGCAGATAGCTGTGGAGGGATGTTTTAGGAAGAATCTGGAATATGTTGAAGTCACGTTTATTTCCTTAGTCCTCCCTGCCCTACGCATGGCTTCCCCAAAAAGTAATGTGGGCAACCAGAGGCCTTATCTAGACCTTTAAGGCCCAAATCCAGTTTGGCTTCAGTGAACTTAAAGGGCAAAAGAAACCCCAAACTTGTTAGGGTCCCAGCTTGTGTGGGAAAGGACAAGAGTAGAGGAAGGGAAGGAAACGGTCTGTTTCTCTTTAGTTATCTGTTCGTGCAACAAATACGTACCAAGTACACGTTTGTGTTTTCAACATTGGGGATACAGAAATGAACCCAACAGACAAAATCCCTGTTCTCATGAAACTTACTCTTTAGCGAAGAAGTTATTTACTGTAGTAAAATTATACACGTGTGTGTGTTCCTATATATATTATGGGGGTGCACACACGCATGTGTTTTGCCATGTGTGAGACAGATAAGACCTATGGAGACGATGACACAGGGTAGGACCCCAGCGGGGGGTCTAGGTGGGAAGACAGTTGAGCTTTGAGGTAGGGTGGTCAGGGAAGGCCTTGCCGAGGTGATATTTGAGCAAAGAGCTGACATTTTGCACAGTCCCTGTTTCTTCCTATTTAAGATGCAAGCATTGGGAACTGGGAGCTGAAATTTGGAATGTATTTTTAAAATACTCAGATCCAGGGGCGCCTGGGTGGCGCAGTCGGTTAAGCGTCCGACTTCAGCCAGGTCACGATCTCGCGGTCCGTGAGTTCGAGCCCCGCGTCGGGCTCTGGGCTGACGGCTCGGAGCCCGGAGCCTGTTTCCGATTCTGTGTCTCCCTCTCTCTCTGCCCCTCCCCCGTTCATGCTCTGTCTCTCTCTGTCCCAAAAATAAAAATAAAAAATGTTGAAAAAAAAAATTAAAAAAAAAATAAAATAAAATACTCAGATCCAGACTTCTTTTTACCACCCTTGAGCGCACTCCCCAAACCACCCAGGCTCAGCCCTACATTCTTCTACCCCAGCTGCCAGGCGGCCCGCACAGGCCCACGGCAAACCCTGTGCTGGATGCTGTGGAATATTCTCCCGAAGCCAGACGCAGCCTGTGCCCTTGAGCGTTGTGTAACAGTGGAGGTAGAGGTGACTTTGTAACACCTACAAGGTAGCTTTATGTGAATCTCAAATCAGTAGGAGCGACCCAAGTCCTTAAGTGCTGCGAGAGGGCCAGGGAAAGAACGGGGAGTCGGGTGGGGCCCTTCCCAGATGGCTTCCTGGAGAAGAGAAAGACTCCACCGGGTTTGGTGGAAAGGAAAAGCCGTGGTTGGTGGGAGGGGATGGCGCGGGGCATCCCCGGGAGAGGGGAGGTTCTCAAGCCCAGACGGGCCGGATTGGCGGTGCAGGTGCCAGATTGCCTTGGCTTCGCAGAGGCCCCCAGTGGAGGAGCTGCAGACGGGGGTTGAGGTCCACCTGCTTTGACGCGTCTCTGGTCTCCACCTGCAGATGTGTCGCCAGTGGTGGCCGGCCTCGTCGGGGCGTCCGTGCTTGTGGTGTGCGTCTCGGTGACCGTCTTCGTGTGGACATGCTGCCACCAGCGGGCAGAGAAGAAGCACAAGACCCCCCCCTATAAGTTTATCCACATGCTCAAAGGCATCAGCATATACCCAGAGACCCTCAGCAACAAGAAGAAAATCATCAAAGTGCGGAGAGACAAAGACGGCCCCGGGAGGGAAGGGGGGCGTGGGAGCGTGCTGGTGGACGCGGCAGAGGCTGGCCTGCTGGGCCGAGACAAAAGCCCCGGGGGCCCCAGCTCTGGATCTTGTATGGACCAGCTACCTATTAAAGTGGACTATGGGGAAGAACTGAGGAGCCCCGTCGCGAGCCTGACCCCTGGGGAGAGCAAAACCACTTCTCCGTCGTCTCCGGAGGAGGACGTCATGCTAGGATCCCTCACCTTCTCGGTGGACTATAACTTCCCGAAAAAAGCGCTGGTGGTGACAATCCAGGAGGCTCACGGGCTGCCGGTGATGGATGAACAGACCCAGGGCTCCGACCCCTACATCAAAATGACCATCCTTCCCGACAAGCGGCATCGGGTGAAGACCAGAGTGTTGCGGAAGACCCTGGACCCCGTGTTTGACGAGACCTTCACCTTCTACGGCATCCCGTACAGCCAGCTGCAAGACCTGGTGCTCCACTTCCTCGTCCTCAGCTTTGACCGCTTCTCCCGGGACGACGTCATCGGGGAGGTCATGGTGCCGCTGGCCGGCGTGGACCCCAGCACGGGCAAGGCACAGCTGACCAGGGACATCACCAAAAGGAACATCCAGGTGAGGAGGAAGAGCGTGTTGGCGGTGGGGGGACTGATAGGTTGGGGGAGATGAGAGCTCGGGGAACAAATGGAGGGCAGGGGGCGGGCGGATGGAAGGAGGGGCTGTCAGGAGTCAGCAGTGGCCGGAGTAAAACGGAGGGCCTGTCCAGCCGAGTCTCCTCCAAAAGGCACTTGGCACGGACAGAGGCACAGGCAGCTGCTGAGATCTCGCCCAGTGCTGGGCATCCTGATGCTAAGCCGGGCTTGCTTGGAGCGGGCTGGCCCCCCGGCCCTAGACCCCCACGACATCAATGCTGCAGGGGCCGGTTTCTTCTCCAAAGTCACGTGTGACCTTCCTCTGCTGAACTGTGACGGGGCTTCGGTCATCTTGCCCTCAGCTTCCCTTTCTCAGCCCAGATCGTGGGTATAAGTAGTATCGTGTGTCTGTGTGTTCGCAGCTGTTCCATAAATGCCGTGTAGGGACTCGATTCACCGCCCAGCCCCTCTCCCGGGCCTCAGCCCCGCCACACACGCTCATCCTCGGCACCCCATTTGCACAGATCGGCCGGGGAGTCAGGGCCCACCCTCCTGCCTCCTCCCCGCTGGGCGGCTCTGGCTCTTGACCTGTAGTTTCAGGGGCGCAAGAAACGTGCCCCCCCCCCCCCCCCAGTTTGCCCGTTTCTCCCACAAGCGGGGGAGCAGGGTGGTTCTCCGTGGAGCACTCCGGCTCTGGCCGGACTGGCCGACTCCAGGCCCAGCTCACCACCTCCCAGCCGAGTGGCCCCGGTGAGCGCCTGAACCCTCCTCAGCTCGTTTCCCCGTCTGTGAAATGGGGCCGATAATACTGTCTTCCTTGCAGTGTTGTGAGGATTAGGTGAGATAATGCGTCCGGCACGTCGTTGCCCTTGAGGGGCCTTTACTTTAGTGAAGGAGAAAGACGGTCTTGACAACTGCCAGGTGGTCAGCGTGGAAGAGGCTGTTGGCATTTTAAACGCAGAGTTTCATGCCTGTTGCAAGATACGACAGGAGTGGTTAATAACAGGGGCTTTGAAGTTGAACCCGAGTTTGAATCCAAATCTCACCAGCCAGCTGACCTTGGGCGAGCTGCTTAGCTCCTCTGATCTCGGTTTCTGATGGGAACTAAGCGAGATGGTACATCTACGTAGCCCCAGGCACACCGTAAACCTTCAAGAAATCGTAACCGCGACTGTTATTGCTGTCATTAGTAAGGTTTGGTCCCTGGGAGGTACGTGTGGTTAGCAGACATTTATATTTTAACAAAACGAAGGAAGGCAAGGGGTGTGAAGAAGGAGGTGGAAGGTTCAGAAAGGATGTCAGGGCCGCTGAGAACAACTGCTCACCTTCCAGAAAGAGCCGTGGCCCTGGCTGCCATGCTTCTCTCCCGACGCCTCTTCCACCTCCAGGCCCACACTGGTCTCAGCAGGGAGGCAGGAGGGCCAGGATCGGACAAAGAAGGCTTACGGGGCCAGTAGAGGCTGGGTGTGCCCTGAGCGCTGGGCACAGTTTACCCGCTGGACGAGGGCGTGTTCCTCCCTTCCATGCTGTGTCTCTGGCACCTGTCACAGCAGCCGCCCGGCCACGCCACTGCCCGGGGAGCTGCAGGTGCCGCGTGGCACACCAGCCCTGCCTCCCAGGGGCCAGAAGCCCCCGCATCTTGAAGGGCATTAGAGGTGCTCTTCGGGTCCTAAACGCTGGTCCCCTGCCAAGACAGGGGGAGATGTCCGAGAGCCCAACACAGCAGAGGCTCTTGTACCCTCAGAAGCACGGGTCGGAACTGCGGCGGTGACAGGTTTTCAGCCCCCTCCACCGCGTCCCCTTCCCCGCCATCTCCTTTCCTCGGGGCTCTGCTGAGTCCTCCCTGCTCCTCCTTTCCAGCAGCCCCAGTGCTCCACTGCCTGCCTTCATCAGCGCTGCACACCGTCCTTCCCTGCAGCCCCAGCCTCCGTGAAGCCACCAGCTGGCCAGACTCCCCCAGACGGCTCGTGCTCTTGCCGCCCAAGGCTGAAAGCAGGCGATGGCTCTGTGCCAGGCTGCAGCTGGGGAGAGACTGGCCAGGAAAGGGACTGATTTGGGCCGGGAACAAAACAGCCTCAAATCCCGGACACTGGCCAGGGAGCACAGACAATGGCATTTGCTAAACCGCCAGGGGCTCTTGGCAAGAGCCACGTTTCTTTCCACTTTATTAACTCCCTTCAGGAGGGACAAGCCAGGGCGAGGATCCTGAGCAACAGGCCCCCTGGGAGAGGCGCAGACAGGACACGCAGAGCCCTCCAGCCCGCTGGACCTCCTCAGCGTGTTTCTGCAGCCAGCGCCTGTGGCCAGGGCTGCGCTCCGTCCCGAGCCACGAGTCCACATGCCTGCCTGTAGCACGGCCTCCCTGCTGTGGCCCAGAGTCTGCCCTTTCTGGGTCTCCCCTTGGCTCAGCAGTTAGAGCTGCTCTGGACCGTCCCGCACTCTATAAAGAGCTTTTTCTGGTCTGTGGAAGGCATCCGTTATAATACAGGGCCACGTTCTCTTCTCCCACCCGGAGGCTTGGGTGGGGACTGCTGGGAATTGGGTTTCCCCAGATAACCCCACACCCCTACCTGAACTTCCTTCAGCAGAAAAATCGCCTGTCATCCTTCCTTTTGCCTAGTGTGGTCTGGTTGAAGAAGCCCAGGACTGGCTGTCATCTGTGACTCCCATTTTAGTCCTCATTCGGGGCCAGCGGCCACCGTTTCTCAGCCTTGATCCTTGGCAGAGAAGGCTAATGGGATCACAGAGAGCGCTCTCATCTCTGGAAAAATTAGCCCTTGATTATTAGTAAAAGAAGATCACAGTATAAATTCTATAATCCCCTAAATCTCTGAATTGGACTCTGGAACCAGCTTTTTTTGGGAGGAGTGGGGGGCAGCTATTTCTCTAATATTTCATTTGGTTAGAAATTATTATTATTGTTTTTAAGTACGCTCTATACCCAACGTGGGGCTCGGACTCATGACCCTGAGGTCAAGAGTCTCCTGCTCTTCTAAGACAGCCAGCCACCCCTCGGATAAAAATCAAAATGAATTAAAGTAGAGTGAAAATTCAAGTAAATTCCCATAAAAGATCACCCACGAGGGGGAGGGAGGCGGCCCAGAGGGGGCCTGGGGGCAAGAGAGGGTGGAAAGAGAAGTAACTGACAAGCGGGTCTTGCAGAGCTGTTAGATTCCCCCGAATCTCTTCGCGTCATTGTTTTCCAAATCTCTTCCCATCTTTCCTGGGCCACATCTGGTGCTGATGGCCTGGGACACTGGTCGTGGGAATGCCAGGATTCTCGAAATCTCAGACTCCTAAGGAACCTGAGAGGTCATCCAGTCGAGCCAAAAGGGACTGAAAAGAGAGAAAGAAATGAGCCACGGAGAGAGTGGCTGTGTGTGTGTACTGGGGAAAAGAAGATGTGGTTGAACATTGAGGTTTTTGTTTCTCTTGTTTTCCCATGACTGTGATTGGTGTGGAGGTGGCCCCAGAGGACCTCTGGCCCCAATAAAGTTGTACTGAGGACGTGCGGGGCCACCTGGTGCAAAGACTGTGTGGCTCGCCAGTCACTCTGGAACGGACCCTCACCCTACCGTGTCTTCCCTACCCCCACTGTTTCTGTTCCTCTTCTGCACTGTGGGTGAAAGGCGCCTGAGAGCAAAGCCTCCCCGCTCTTTCAGGCACGGAGGACACCCTTCCTCCCCCTGCACTCCTGCTTGTCTGCCCCCAGCAGGGTTTTTGCCTCACTCGGCCAGGGGGCTGGGAACCAGAGCTCACTCCCAGACCTTGACAAAGATCCCTTGAGAAAGAGCCATTGACAATGCCACTCGCAGTGGGAATTGGGTGGAAAGAGAAGGGGGGAGGGGAGGGGACGTGAGATCTGGCCTTCAGTGTGGAGGCACAGTGGCACTCGGGTGCTATTGTGGCTGCAGACTTGACCTGGGCTTCACCGGGGGCACTGGACAGGGGTGGGAGTTCTGCCCAACTAAGATGACCAGAGGTGAAGGGGGGGGGATCAGATGGAGAACAACTGCCTGAGGGGTGATTTTAGGGGAGAAAAGAAAGTTGTAACCAGAAGTTGTTCACTTTCCCTGAGAACTAGGGAAGGGGCATGGGGATTTAGACTGGAAAGATTTGGCTATAAGGGATGATTTACAAAACACAGTTTTAACCAAATAATTAGGAAACATAAGCTATAATTTTATAGCTAATGGTTTTTTTGTGTTTGTTTTTTTTTTAAATAAAACACTTGGGTTTTTGTTTTTACCGATCAGGCTCATGTAACTTTTTTAAAGGAGGCTCCATACCCAAAATGGGGCTCGAACTCATGACCCCGAGATCAAGAGTCAGTCGCACGCTCTTCCTGCTGAGCCAGCCAGGCGCCCCCAAAAAACTCTTTGTTGTTTAGAGTTTCCCTTTTACGCCATCTACCCTTCTTCTGTATACAAAGTGAGAATTATATTTAATTGTATATAATTAATTTTATATAGTAATGTAAGATTATATTTAAATCTTTATATTTAAAGATTGTGTGTGCAGGGGCGCCTGGGTGGCTCAGTCAGTTAAGCGTCCGACTTCAGCTCAGGTCATGGTCTCACAGTTGGTGAGTTCGAGCCCCATGTCGGGCTCTGTGCTGACAGCTCGGAGCCTGGAGCCTGCTTGGGATTCCGTCTCCCTCTCTCTGCCCCTCCCCCACTCATGCTCTACCTCCTTCAAAAATAACACTTAAAAAAAATTAAAAAAAAAAAAAGATTGTGTGTGCATATTTCATGTTTAGTGCCAGTATTCAAGGACGTTCCAGACCTCAAATCTAGTTAACATTTCTTTGGGGCTCGTGGAATGAAGTGGTGGCCCAGATCACCCAGAAGTTCCTTCTAGATCAGTGCTCACTGCCGGAACTCTCTGTGACGGTGCAAATGTTCTGTACGTACACTGGGACACTTGAAATATGGCTAGTGTGACTAAGGAACTAAAATTTTAATCTTACTTAATTTTAACTAATTTAAAATTAAATTTAAACGGACACATTTAAATTGGAGCGAGTGGCTACCGTATCGGATAGCTCAGTTCTGAATGTTCCTCTGGAAGGCGCTTAATTTCCCTTATCGCGTGGGATTACTTTCCTGACGCCATTTGGCCGTACCTAGTAGTAAAAATGAGTTTACGTTCTCCGATTGCGTTCTGACTCACGTCAAAAGGAAGCAGCCCAGAAGTATACTGGTTGGCAGGGACAACCAGCCCGTGACCCTAAGCTGGCCGAGGGTACTTCCGCGGACATCATCGAGAGCTGACAACATGTATGTTCTGGGAAAGGAAAAACCGTGGGGCTTCAGTCTAGCAGAGAAAAGCCATGAAAATCTTTTGTAAGTCTGTTCGCTTTTGGACTTCGGTTTCAAAAGCTAGCGGGTGAGTTTAAATCTTAGTCCCGTGATGCCCTACCACGGACCTTTGCGTACGTTCCTGGAATGAAATGTAGCCTCAGGAAAGTTTCTGAACCAGGTGAGCTATTACTCCAGTTTCACTCCTTGAGGGGAGTTAGGCTTCTAGTCAAAGCACAGATTTTTAGGTTTCTTTCCTCGTTTTCCACTGACGAGCTAATTAAATTACTCGCTGCTGTTCTTTCCTGCACAGGCACCCTGAGCAGGTAGCGCAGAAGTCTGCGAGCTTCTCCAGATAGGGCTTCCCGCTGCCCCCCATCCGGCCCCAGCCGCTAGCATCGCGCCTTCACCAAGCAGGCGCACAGAACGTTGTTGTCGGGAGCGTGTGGCATGGGTAGGGCTGGTGGTGAGTGTTGCCCGGTTTTGCGCAGTCTGCGAACTCCTGGAGTAGGTGACATTTCTTGAGGGCTTTGAAGGACATAGGAATGAGACTTGGTAGCGAGGGAGCGGTTTTTGTCCCAAATTTACCTTATTATGTCCAGTGTTCCTTGAGCCCCACCTCCTTTTTGTTTCCTTTCTCCCAGCCCCATCCTCACTTCATAAAAAGGTAGATACACATTAAAATTTTTAAAGATTTTTAACGAGAAAAAAAAATTTTTTTGATCATAATTTTAAAAATGAGCTGAGAAACAAGAAATCGCCCTCCACTCTCCCCTCCCACTTCCACCTTCGTCAGTTCTTCCTGACACGTCTTGCCCCACACCCATCCCCGGGTCCCGGCCTCAGTGTCCCCTCCTCAGCCTCGGGGCCGCCTCTGCTCTGTCTGTCCGTCCGTCCATCGGTTGTCCAGCCTCCACTAGAACGGTAGCGGCCTTCATAAATTGTCGACGGCGGAAACGCCTGTCGCCCCTGTGCCGGCTGGCTGCCCTTGGCCTGTGTGCTGCGGCTGAGTCTGCTGTTTGGTTCCAAGGCCCTCGCCTGACCCACCCCCCAGGTTCCCTCCTCCTGGCACCTCCCCCCAACTCTGGGAACACAGGGGACCCTCTCAGGACCCAGTGCCTTCATAGCGGCCATTCCTGCCGCTCGTCCTGACCCGTCTTCCCACGGACTCACTGTCATAAACTCAGCCCGGAGGTCGTGTGGCAAACCCCCCTCCCGTGGGTCCCCCAGCAGCACTGGGACGGGTCCTGACGGCCCCCAGGAGGGCGTGTTTGTTTGCGCCTGTCTCTCTGGACATGGTAAGCTCCCTGGGAGCAAGAACCAGATCCTGGGCGCCCGGCTGGCTCTGTCCGTGGAACATGCAACTCTTGATCTCGGGGTTGTGAGTTCAAGCCCCACCTTGGGCATAGAGACTAGAAAGAAAAGAAAAATGCGGGGAAATGAAAAAGAAAGGAAGAAAAAAATAAGGATTTGGGTCCTATTTGCTCCAGATCCCCAGCACCCAGCTTGTAGTAAGTATCCAAATATTGTTTCAAGTGTCCTTAGAGGGGCGCCTGAATGGCTCAGTTGATTAAGTGTCCAGCTCTTGGTTTTGGCTCAACTCACGATCTCATGGTTTGTGAGTTCAAGCCCCACATCAGGCTCTGCGCCGACAGAGCAGAGCGTGCTTGGAATTCTCTCTGTCACCTCTCTCTCTGCCCCTCCCCTGCTCTCTCTCTCTCTCTGCCCCTCCCCCACGCGTGCTGTCTCTCTCAAAATAAATAAAGTTAGGGGCGCCTGGGTGGCGCAGTCGGTTAAGCGTCCGACTTCAGCCAGGTCACGATCTCGCGGCCCGTGAGTTCGAGCCCCGCGTCAGGCTCTGAGCCAATGGCTCGGAGCCTGGAGCCTGTTTCCGATTCTGTGTCTCCCTCTCTCTCTGCCCCTCCCCTGTTCATGCTCTGTCTCTCTCTGTCCCAAAAATAAATAAAAAAACGTTGAAAAAAAAAAATTTAGAAAAAAAAAAAATAAATAAAGTTAAAAAAAAATTTATTTTTTAATGTCCTTGGAGGACCAAGGACATTTGTCAAGCTCAAAGTAGAACCTGGCATAAAATGTAAAGAGGGGAACACGCAGACGTGAGTGGGGGAGGGGCCAGCACTCCGAAGTGCTTTCAGTGAGGCAGGAGGAGCAGGTGTGGACATCCACCTTGTGAAATGGAGGAACAGTCGCCGGAAAGTTCGGGAGCCTGCCCAAAGCCAGGTGGTGAGTAAATGGCAAAGCTAAGGCTCCAACCCAAGTTTCCTGCCTTCCAGTCTACAGTCTCCAAAACTTTCACCGCGAGAACCAGATGAGACCGTCGGAGACAACGCGCTTCTGTCTCGCGCCCCGTGTGCCAGGCACTGGCACAGGTAAACGTTTACCGATTGTAACGTATTTAATCCTCTTGATAATGCTTTGAGGTCAGTACCGTTTGTACCTTCATCTTTCAGCTGAGGAAAGTGACGCAGAGACGTCCAGGTCTTGTCCCAGGTCACGCAGACAAGCATTCGGGCAGGACTTGGATCCGGACCAACCTGGCCTCACGGTCTGCACTCTTGAATACTGGTCGAGGCTGCCTCTCCTTGCAGATGATTTTATTTAGTATCAGGATTGGAAGTAGAGTATTTCCGTTTTTCTCTCCCCGTTACTTTGGTAGCTACATCCCTACAGGGCGACCGTCTCCCCTGTGCCTCCCCCGGTCACTGCTGCGCACTCCCTGTGCCAGGCTCTGTCCCTCGTGGCGGGACCCTCACCTGCTGTTCCTTCTCCACAGAAGTGCATTAGCAGAGGGGAGCTCCAGGTGTCTCTGTCATACCAGCCCGTGGCACAGAGAATGACAGTGGTGGTCCTCAAAGCCCGACACCTGCCGAAAATGGACATCACCGGTCTCTCAGGTAGCAGCTATTTACTCCAACCTACTTCTGTCCGTCCCAGCACCACCGCGTCCCGGCCTGGGGCCCCGACAGCGCCCGCGTTTTAGGACCCCTAGCATCCTGTTCCTCTGTCCACGCTCTCCTCGTGGCGATTTCCTGGGTTGTAGGTCTCCCTAGCGGGGGGCGGGGGTGCTCTGAGTGGGCGTATGGGGTCTTGACGTTTAGTGGGGTGTCGGGGCCCGGGTGGGTGTGCGTGCCAGGTGCTGAGCCCCCGCTCCGGGCAAGACATCTCAAAAAGACCGCGGGCTTTTGTTAGTCCCGGCGCCCTTGCAAACGCCTCCTGGTGTCACGGGGTTTCTTCAGACCTGACTTGGAGGAAGTTCTGTTAGGCTCCCGCTTGGCTCCCGTGGCCCCCCTACCCAGGCAGACAGACGCACGTAAAGTCAGAGTGGGTTTGGCGTGAGGGGCCACCAACGAGAGGAACGTCAGAGCCCCTCCCTGCCAACACAAAACCAGCAGGAGGACCGTGTCATGGGTCTGTCTCCCTCTTTTCTTGTCTCTTTGGCGGCCCCAGATCCTTACGTCAAGGTGAACGTCTACTACGGCAGAAAGCGCATCGCCAAGAAGAAAACCCACGTGAAAAAGTGCACTTTGAACCCAGTCTTCAACGAGTCTTTCGTCTACGACATCCCCCCTGACCTGCTGCCTGACATCAGCATTGAGTTTCTGGTCATCGACTTCGACCGCACCACCAAGAACGAGGCGGTGGGGAGGCTGATCCTGGGGGCACACAGCATCACCACCAGCGGGGCGGAGCACTGGAGGGAGGTGTGCGAGAGCCCCCGCAAGCCCGTGGCCAAGTGGCACAGTCTGAGCGAATACTAATCCTGTGCTCCTCGCCTGAGCCCGGGGCCGGGCAGGGCAGGCGGGGAGATGCCAGGGAGGAGCAGACTTAAAACCTCATTTTAGTTGTAGAAAAAGATTTCTTACAAAATAAACCCCACGAAGAATGCCCCGTGACCACAGCTGCAGATCAGTTCTTAGTGATGATGATTTTTCTCCTTCGCAAGGCACTAGAAATTCTTTTTTTGTTTTTTTTTTTATGGGGAAAAAGAGAGGGAAAGGCCTCGCCAGTCTATATATAACAATGTAACCTTATACTTGCATGTCTAATACAAACTGAAGAAATTAGCCTAACTGCCAATATCAAGTTACAGATTTTGATCCATGAAAATTGTGTTTTGTGCCGAATTGTATTTGCTGATTACCTGAAATGGGCCTCTTTTTACCGGGCTTTGCTGGAGAGGCGCCGTCTCCCCCCCCCACCTCTGCAGGTGAGACCTCACGGCTTCATCTTCCCCGTGTTCTCTGACACCCCTGCTCCTTGGCTGAGCCCGAGGTCCAGAGGTCCAGAGTGAGCCAGGAAACAGGCCGGGTGGACGAGGCAGGGTTTGCAGGGGAGAGAGGATCGGAGGCGTGGGGTCTCTGCGCCAGCGTTCCCGTGGGGAGGGGGCAGGGGCAGTCTGTGATTAATTTGTGACAAAGCACACGAACACAGCAGACTCACTAGGTAGAATTCGGGTTTACGGAACTAGATGACTGCTCTGGAGGGAGCTTTGAAGACTTCAGATCTGGCTCTCCGGTGGCACCAGTGGGCTTGTGCGGCCGGTCCCAGACGCTGTTTGTGAGCGTGGGCAGAACGGAGGTGCCCGTCACCACCTTGCAGCTACACCAGCAAGTGACAGCCATTTGTTGGTTCGAAGGATGAAACTGACCATTTTTTTTTTTTTCCAGAAATGCTCACCATGGAGAAGCTGCAGTCTTCTCAGGTAGCTTAGAGGAGGTTGGCTTTGCTTCATAAGGAAAAGGGCCTGCGGAAACTAGTCTGTATCCTTAAATTTTTCAATCGCGGCTCTTAAAAATAACGAAGTAAGTAAACGTGAGTTAAGGAGTGATCAAGGTAACCTGGAATCTTCTATAACATCCCGTCCCTCGTGGTTCTTGGGCTCCAGGGGTCGAGACCAGGTGGAGGGATGGGATGGGGGCAGCCCAGGGTGCGAGGGATTCAACTTCAGGCCTCCTGACTCCAGGCGGGCGGGCCGTGGCTCTGAGGCCAAGGCCTCCCAGAGGGCAGACACCTGGTCCGCCGGCTGCAGGCGAGCGTGCAGGGCCAGCAGGCCTTTCCTCTGGCCTGCACAGGGGCTCACGCGAGCAGCAGCCGGAACCAAGGCCCGAAGGGGCCGCCGAGGCAGGGCCACACCCGACAAGAGCCGTCCTTCCCTCTGGCCTCCGAGGAGGCCGGGTGTCCAGACAGGGCGGCGATGTTGCCTTTGACGATCCCCGAGCTCTTGCGGATTTAAAACCAGTCTGCTCCCCCTGAATCCCTTTGCTGTTCTTTCTGAAGCCTGGATTCTTGACAGTGCGGAGCAGTGCCGAGCAGGCCCGGAGCCCACGCCGCCGGCCCCCGCCCTCGTCTGACTCCCCGGCCTGGCGGTGTCCCCACTGGTCTCCAGCCTATACTCCATGGAATGTAAATACTGTATCATACGTAGAAGAAAATAATTTTTGTTTTCTAAAAATGCATTTTGAGATAGTTTAATGTAAATCGGACAGGAGCGTCCTGAAGCCCCCTTAGGAAAAAACCTGCTTCCTCTTCATCGCCTTAATGTCTGAAGATCAGAAACTGCTGAGCACCCCGCTCGTGTCCTTCCCAGAAACAGTGCAAAGCAACAGGCGAGACAGTCTGGTGTTTGCCCCGCTGAGTGCCTGTAGCCCCTCCTGCGGCCCCCTCTCCCCGTCCCCCCCCCCTCCCCCCCCCCCGCCTCCAGGCGGCTTTCCTCCCTCATTCTTCTGGGCTGTTGAGCAGTAGGCGGTGAGGTGACAGGGCGGGGACCGTAGTTCTGGAGCCAGGAGTGGCCTCCGAGGAGGCAGACAGCACAGGGCCCCTCCCTCCTACCTCACGCCTGATCCATCATGCCCTTGGCTTTGCTGTCCCAAAGTTTCCTAGCTGCCTTCGGCTTTCACCCGTGTCCCTCCCAGAGCCACCTGAAAGGGCGGAGGAGTAGTGTCCTCCTCGGAGTCAGTTGAAAGACAAGAGAGTCGCACCCTAGCTTTTGCACAAGGCACTCGTGGTCGGGAACGGGTTAGGGAATGGTCACTTCTGATTTTCCAAGAGTCAGTCCTTCCCTGCTGATAATCTTGATTCCTTTGGGAAGACAAGAGTTTTTCGTAATAACAAAAGTCCCTCTATGAGTTATTCCTCCGTTCGGTTCTTCTCGGTGGAGCACAGCCACGAGGTACGTGTCCATGAACATGCTCTAGATATGAAAACAGAGAGAACTGGTTTGTGGGACAGGAGCGGCTTGCTCAGGAGAGGGAACGGTACGCGTCCTTTTTCTTGGAAGGCTCTTATTATGGCCACAACAGTGACATCGCCCTCACCATGATCCTTCTCCGATGTGGTCGTCTTTCTTTACCTTGTGTCTTCTCTTGTAAAAATGAAACTCAAAATAAATGTGTCAAATTCAAAAAAAAAAAAAAAAGAAAAAACGGAAAAAAGCTAACATGAGTTGTGTGAAACTGCATAATGCTGTAATGCTAACCTACAATGTGTAACGCTATCTTGTACGTGGACTTTGTTAATGCACCACACAAGTGCAAAATAAAGACTGACTCACATTAAACACGCACAGGGACATGTGCATGGTTTTCTTGAGAGCCGATGACTGGGAATGAGGTTGGTCCTCAGACTCCGGGATGTTCCAGGGCGCGCTTTCCAGTGTGGGCCCCACAGCACCTGATCCGTGGCCATCTGGAGCACTTGTTAGAAAAGGCAGAGTCGGGGGGGGGGAAGGGTGCCCTGCTGGCCGAGTTGGGGGAGCCTGCAGCGTCTGCTCTCGGGGTCGTGAGTTTGAGCTCCACACCGGGTGTAGAGCTTACTTAAAAAAAAGAAAAGGGGCGCCTGGGTGGCTCAGGAGGTTAAGCGTTCGATTTCGGCTCAGGTCATGATCTCGCGGTTCATGAGTTCGAGCCCCGCATCAGGCTCTGTGCTGACAGCTGGGAACCTGGGGCCTGCTTTGGATTCTGTGTCTCCCTCTCTCCCTGCCCCTCCCCACTCATGCTCTGTTTCTCTGTCTCAAAAATAAACGTAACAAAAATTTTTAAAAAAAGAAAAAATGCAGATTCCAGGCTCCAGACCTAAAATCCTTTCTCTAGTGTTTCTGTTTTCCTCTCAAAATGTTATTCCTAAGACCATAACCACCAGGAGAGAGATAAGGGCTTTGATGCTAATTAGCCTGTCCCTGTAACTGGAAATATTTATACCCCAAAGTATTTCTACCCCCAGAGCAATACCAGAGGGCTGATTCTGTTCTCACCTTCGTTGGCTCCTCAACAAGCACCTGTCCTTGAGCACCCGGAGCTTTATACCCGGCAAAGTAAGAGGCCCGCCCCTGTGGCCTTCAGCAGCCGACCAGCTGCCCTCAGGTCAGAGCACAAGTAAATATGTAATTACAGATTTACAGAGAAACGCTCTGAAAGAAAAGACCTACAGGTCCCTGCTCCCCTCTCAGAGGTCGCGCGCCGGGCCGCTGTGACCCTGAGGCTGCTCCACGGACCCCCCTGTGCACCCTGTGTCTGGAATGATGCACCTTCCCTACCTTCTGCTCTGGAAATTGCCTCCCTGTGTGAACATGCTGGAAGCAGGAGAGAAAGCCCCCGGTCTTTTCAAGTTCCAGTGAAGGAACTAAAAACCATTTCTATCATTTTTTTAAGTTTATTTTGAGAGAGAGTGTGTGTGGGAGTGGGGGGAGGGGCAGAGAGACAGAGAGGGAGACAGAGTCCCAAGCAGACTCTGAGCAGTCAGCACAGAGCCCGACCGAACTGTGAGATCATGCCCTGAGCCGAAACCAAGAGTCAGACGCCCAACCAACTGAGCCACCCAGGTGCCCCTAAAAAACATTTTTAAATGACAAAGTAATATAATAGGCATATTATGCAAAAATCGGAAAATAGAGAAAAGGGGAAAAAAATTGGTCAAGATTCCCAAACCTTCCCAACCATTCTGTCTTCTAGTCTTACTTCCTGTGCATTTCTTTCCTGATGTGTCACACAGGGTCACTGTAGAAACATGTAAACTAAAGTACAAGTTCATAGAAGCAGGAAAAAAGTCCATCTACAGGCAATCATCACTAATTTCAGCACATCTTCCTATCTGAACTATCTTATGATGACGGGTGCCTGGGTGGCTCAGTTGGTTGAGTGTCCAACTACAGTTCGTGAGTTCAAGTCCCACGTTGGGCTCACGGCTGTCAGCACAGAGCCTGCTTCAGAGCCTCTGTTCCTCCCTCTCTCTCCCCCTCCCCTGTTCACGCTCTCTCAAAAATAAATAAACATTAAAAAATAAAACGAAATAAAAGAAATGAACTATCTTGTGTATCATCACAAGATACATACATAATTTTGCCTATTTTTTCTAGGTGATAAGTCTGAAAAAAATAACATGATAACGTAACAACCACAATGGCAAGAGGACCTTGGCACTAAGGACGCTTTTGTCTACGATGAACAGGAAACCTCAATTCAAATTGCTTAAACATTAAGAACACGTCCGGGCTCACCTCACCGGAAGCCCACAGGCGGGGCCGGCTTCCGAGGGACTCTGGCAAAAGGTCACTAATACCACAAGGGACCCGGGTGCTTTCTGTGGGCTCATTCTTGACGTTCATTGTCAGCTTAATCCTGAAGGTTTTAGGCTATTTAGAGGCCCACTTACAGCGGGTAAGAGGAGACTGCTTCAGGGCCTCTCCCAGAAAAACCAGGTAAACCGTCCCCAGAAACCTCCAACGATTCTCTCCTCTGGCCTCGCTGGTCCCAAGCGTGGCACGTGGTCACTGCCGCGTCCGTCAGGCAGGGAGGATGGGAGCGTCTTTAGGGCTGTCCTGGAACCGAGTGTGGGAAATGGGCGGATTCCTGAATAAAATGTCAATTCCCATGGAGGGAGGAGTGGGTGCTGGGTGGGCAATGGAGACCACCACATGGTTTTCTGTGCGGCATCTCTCTCCATCCAAAGTATTTTCTCCTGTGATCTTCTAACAAAGTCTCATCCACCTTCCAACCTCATCCACCTTCCACACCGTGTGGCTTGGCAAGACAGCCTAGGGCTTGGGATCCTCTTTAAATAATCCGAGAGCCAATAATTCAAGATTTAGCCACGGAGCATAATTTTGCAGAAAGCTGAAAACATCTCTATTCTTTTTTCTTTTTTTTAAGTTCATTTAAGTCATCTCCACACCCAACGTGGGGCTCAAGCTCACAACCCCAAGATCAAGAGTCACACGCTCCTGTGACTGAGCCTGCCCACTGGGCACCCCGAAACCACACATTTTCATGACTGACATTCACTTGCACCAAATCAGTCTCCCCGGGCATTTTTCCAAGGTGCCATTTAATTGTTCATCAAGAAGCTGGAAATTCCTGCACGTCCCCCGACCCCTTCACCCTCCACACGTCTCACATGAGACTTTGCACATTAGAATCAGAGGTGCCCGGGAGCACCTGGCTGGCTCAGAGAGTGTGCGACTCTTGATCTCAGGGTCTGAGTTCAAGCCCCACGCTGGGTGTGGAGCCTCACTAGAACAAACAAAAAAACAAAAATAAAAAACAGGTGCCTGAAGAACAGAACTGAGCCGTCAAGACCTTTGTGCTTGTTGTTATTCACCGAACTCCCGACAGCACCGCATGCCTGGTGTCCAGCAGATGCTCAGTAAAGGTTTGCGGACTGAAGGAAGACAGGCGGGGGCCAAAATGTTGTCTAGGAAGCAGACCTAAAGCAAATACAAAAAACCTGGGCCTCTTCCTACTTCCTACTGAGCTGGGAGTTTCAAAAGAAGTTTGGTCTGAAGTGGAGGCTTGTTTTTGTTAGTTGTTTGGGAGGCGGTGGTGGTGGCGGGTGGGTGTGAGTGGCCACCAGACCCACGTGCTCTCCTGTGGGTGTCTGAGGATCTGAAAGTAAGAGCGGCCGCAGTGTTCTGGGTGGGACCAAGTACACCTGACGGGCACACACGCTTCCCGGCCGGCAGACAGTTGGCATCGGATTGTGCTGTCCTGGGGCACGTACTCAGACTCACCTTCACACAGACCACTCGTGTGCAAGGAAACCAGGGGAAGCCTCTGATGGGGGATAGTTCTGCAGATGGGAGATTTTCTCCTGGCTCAGAGCAAACTGCACGAAACTAGCACTAAACAGCTCTGGGAAGGGCAGGAAACGACATGCCCTCACCCCCAGCAGCTTCTGTTCAAAACACTGGGTGACTTAATGATATGACCGTGTGTGCTGAGTTTTTTAGAGCAGGGACTAACAGACAAAGCTAAAACATGTCAGTAACTTTGTCTCAAGAGCAACTCACGTTTATAAGTTGATTGGAGGGGCGCCTGGGTGGCTCAGTCGGTTAAGCGGCCGACTTCGGCTCAGGTCATGATCTCGCGGTCCGTGAGTTCGAGCCCCACGTTGGGCTCTGCACCGACAGCTCGGAGCCTGGAGCCTGTTTCAGATTCTGTGTCTCCCTCTCTGTCTGACCCTCCCCTGTCTGTGCTCTGTCTCTGTCTCAAAAATAAATAAACGTTTAAAAAAAAAAAAAAAAAAAAGTTGGAGATTTCAGCATGCCCCGAACAGAAGGACTTACCAGTCTCTTGTTCCATCCAGTGGCTTCCTTCATAACAAGCTTGTCCCCCAGCCACAGCCCTTGCTCCCTCACACATGAACGACTCCACCTTCTCACTGCTCACGCCCAGCGCTCCCCAGCCCCACACCGCCCTGGACAGAGCCACTAGCACTTCCCACACCTGCTGACAAGCCCTCTGTCACTGCTTCGCACAGTCCTCCGATGCTGGCCCCGGGCTCTCCGGCATCACTCAGCCCGGAGACTCCTAATCTAGGAAAGCCTGCGTGGCTGCCATCAGAATCATCTAGGGGAGGTTTTTGTCTTAATATAGATTCCTGGATCCTATCAGAGAGCCAGCAAATCAGAATCTCCAGAAGTTACGCTGAGAAAATGAGAAAAAAGCAGAACAGCTCTTAGCAGTCTCTGCTCCAGAGCAGGCGGTACCTGGGGGCATCCCGCCGCGTACTCCACACACGGGGCGTCCCCGGCTCTAACCTGGAGCTTGCTTAACTCACCTGCCCGGCTCTCCAGCCCTGCACTGGAGTTGTCCGACATACAGGATTCTTAACTTCTCTGTTGCTCTAAGTCACACCTTTCCTCTTTCTGAGGAATCTTCATGGCCTAATTCTACCTACCAACTTAATCCAGATCTTTCAACGTTTTCTTTAATTAGTCGAGGTAACATGGCTTTATGTTGCCTATATCGCCTTGCCCCTCCCAAGCAATCATACCTCCTGGGAGCAGAAACCCCGTGTCAGGAGTCTTAAGTCAGGTTCACTAACTCGTTTTAGCCTAAAGAAGCGGGCCGTGCCCCAGCTCTGACCATCTGGACAGTGAAGGGCAACAGGTCCACAAGGCTCTACGTACAGGACAACTCGCTTATGCCGTCCGGCTGCATTTCCCTAAAAACTAAAATCCATCCTGTCCTCCAGACCATGCTTGGTCCTTTGCGCCAGACCAGCAGCAAGGCGACTCCACTCAACAGAGGACCACGTGCTTTTCGCAGACAAGAGCAGACGCAGCCCTGGCTTCCCCCGCGGATACAGCTGCGATCTAGTCCAACGCGAAGGCACGCCACTGACACACGGGTGACCAGTAAGGCAAGGAAGAACGGCGAGACTCATCTTTCAACTTCCACCGAAAAAAACTTGTCAAAATTGAGTAAAATACAAATACAGTCGCCATTTTCTTTTTTTAATCTAGTTTATGCCACACCTAATTATAACACAGTCTTAGTGGGGAGAAGAGAAAGTGTCTCTGTGTGAGAGCGTTTAGAGATATTTGAGGACAGGGCGAGCGATCTCCTTAGAGAACTCAGAGCCCCAGCCGCTTCCCCGGGGCCCCGCGCAACTCCACCACCTACGCTTCAGTCCCAGCCCAGCTGATGGACGGAGGAAGCAGTTTGAACACAAACTTTAATTCGAAGCTGAACAATCCAGGACTACCGTCAATCTGACATTTTCCGTACTGAAGCGTCTCTTAAAGCCAAGTGCTTGTCAGAGTTGACACGGACTCCTAAAAGGTAAGACTTCAATTCTCTGTCACCGTTCTCTTACCCTTCTCAGTAAGTCTGGAAGTTTCAAAAAGGAGCAACACTACCGACTATTTGTCAGGAGCTTCCTAAGTTTATTTATATATATGTATACATATATTTGTTTAATATTTCATTTTATATAGAATTACCATATATGTAAACTACTTCTATAAATATTTAACATTAAATACACTTTAAGTCTATACATATTTAAAAGTGTGTGTGAATATATATGTGATACATATCATATATATAATATATATATGATATATACATTTATATATGATATATACATATATATTTATTGTTTATATATATATATATATATATATATATATATATATATATATATATATATTTCCCCCCCCCCCCCCAAGAAAACGAATAATAGGGGTTCCTGGATGGCTCATTCACTGAAGTGTCCAGCTTCAGCTCAGGTCATGATGTCACAATTACTGAGCTCGAGCCCCGCATCTCAGCCCCTCCCCCACTTACACACGCACTCTCTCTCAAAATAAATAAATAAGGGGCGCCTGGGTGGCTCAGTCGGTTGAGCCTCCGACTTCGGCTCAGGTCATGATCTCGCAGTCCATGGGTTTGAGCCCTGCATCAGGCTCTGTGCTGACAGCTCGGAGCCTGGAACCTGCTTTCAATTCTGTGTGTGTGTCTCTGTGTGTGCCCCTCCCCTGCTCATATGTGCGCACGCACTTCCTCTGTCTCTCAAAAATAAATAAACATTAAAAAAAATTTTTAAATAAATACATAAATAAACAAACTTTAAAAAAAGGCAATAGGGGCACCTGGGTGGCTCTGTCATTTAAGCGTCTGACTTAGGCTCAGGTCATGATGTCACGATTCGTGTGTTCGAGTCCCACATCAGGCTCCACACTGAAAGCATGGAGCCTGCTTGGGATTCTCTGTCTTTCTCTCTCTGCTCCTCCCCCATTTGCACTTTCTCAAAAATAAATAACTTAAAAAAAATAAGCAATAAGGGGCGCCTGGGTGGCTCAGTCAGTTGGGCATCCGCCTTCAGCTCAGGTCACGATCTCAGTTTGTGGGTTCAAGCCCTGCGTTAGGCTCTGTGCTGACAGCTCAGAGCCTGGAGCCTGCTTTGGATTCTCTGTCTCCTCCTGTCTCTCTGCCCCTCCCCCGCTCATGCTCGCTCTCTCTCTCTCTCCTCTCTCAAAAAATAAATAAAAATGTAAAAATAATAATAATAATAATAATAATCAGCAATAAACACTAGGAATATCAGAAATCACCTCTCTTTGGTATTCGACCTCTCCTCACTTGCCTCCTCTCCGTTAGCTCTTGGTCCCACTGCTGGGCCCGGCCACACTAATTCTTTCCCTCTCTGAATTCCTGTCACATTCCCAGTTTGAAGTAACCTACTACCTTCAGATTGACATCTAGTTGTGAATGCAGATTTTATCAAAGGTCAAGAGCAGGGTATCTTATATCCCCTCAAACCCTGCACAGTCTCACAGTGCTTAGTGCAGAGGGGGCCCATGAACACTGTAACCCCACCGCCTAACCTAGTAGAGGTCAGTTTAGAAACGTGAATACTGCCTCCTCCGTTGGGTCTGATTCAACAGAGGACCCCACAGACAGGTACTGACCTGCTCAACACAACTCAAGTCACGAGGACACAAAAACACAGTCCTTTAATGTCCAAACTAAGTCCTCTACAAACACTGAGGCCCATTGATCCCACGGATAGAAGTGGAGGCAAAAGCAATGACCTGCATGTAAAGCAGTTATTCCTTAGTCCACGTTCAGTTTACACACTTGAAACTGTAACCCTCCTGCTGGAGGCAAATACGCTATTGTTTTCAATGTGTTTTTCCTGGCTCCCCACTCTGCACCGCTCCACCTCTCTCTGGATACGCTGGGGTCTCGATAGGGTCCCTCAGGCACCTGCCCCCTGCCCCAGTGGTGGCAGTTCACTCTGCACCCCCCGCTCCCCCAAAGCCATCTGACGGCACGGCCAAACACCAAGCATCCCCGAGCACCCCGGCCTGCTGGAACCAGGACAGTGGACAGTGCCCGGGGCAGGGGACTAGAGTCCGGAGTCACGCAGAGGTGGGACCCCACTCACTGAAGCACGGAGACTCTTCAGCAGTTGGACCGCGGTGCCTCACCTCCCTCTAGCCCCTCTCCCTGCACGTGCGCCGAGGTAACCTCTCTGAAGGAAGGGGTGTTCCACGGCACGTGCCCTGACACTCGACACAGCGTTCCGCACGTGGCGGGCACTCACATTTTTTGGAATCCGTACTTTCCAGAACATAAAATCTCATGGTATTAAGTCTTCTTAAAATGACCTTATGCAATAATCCCAAGCATCTGACCCACACACAAGTAAGTAAAGGAGAAGCCCAATGAGTTGTTGAAAAGTTTTGTATTGTGTCATATAAACTGTCTTCATATACAAGTGCATAAGTGAGAGACTGGTCTCCCCCTTCCCCCCGCAACCCCCAAACATCACAGCAGACCGATTCTTGCTAGTATTTGATAAAGTTAAAATACATCCCTTCTAGACACTAGCTTCTAAATCTTGTGACTTAACAATGTGGTGCAGGCACGGACAGTTCCAGCGCTTTTACACTTGTCCCTGAACGTTTCTCTTCAAAGTTCCAGGCAGTAACTGATTGTAATGCCCTCAAATTGGAAAAACCTGACTCTCTAGAGTTTATAAATTACATACACTTAGATCACTAAGAATTGAGCTGTTACCTACACATAACACACCCCCTCAAACTATTTAGCACCATGGATAGAATCCTCAATACTAACTAATGGGCTAATCAATCCAATGATCAAAGATATGACAGTGACAGTCTTAAAAACACAAATTTGTTATTTTTCTCACATACAATATAAATTCCCTCCTCTCTTACAAATCTTTCTTTCTGGCAATATTCTGTGCTGCATTGAATGTCCTGAATAATTATATGGCTGTAAAAGTCTTGCCTGACGCTAAGTACAACTCCCTAGGTCATTAGTAACGAGAAGCTAAGGCATTACACGTAAAAGGCTCCGAGCTAATTTACACATGGTGAAATACTGGTACAACAGAATTGCACTACGTTTCTTCTCTACCTTCATGCTTTGCTAAAGTGCTACAGTTCCTATAAGATTTCCGTCCTGCATAGATTCAAATTCTGGGTCTCTCACTTCTGGATGGCTTGAGTACCATAAAACATAATTTATTTGGTCTCAAAAGGGACCGCTACTTAGCTAAAAAAGTTGCAACAATCACCTTTCTTTAAACCTAGAACATACACCCCACTGAGGATGAGGAAAAACACAACAACCCTGTCCTTCTGCCTGTAATTAGAGTGGAAATCAGTTAAGTTGAGGTGTGCGCTTTTTAAGAGGTGCTACACAGTCACGTCAAGAGTTTAAAATGGTCACAAACGCTACTTCAGTGACATGTAACGTTCCATATATGCTACATTATTCTTAGCACTTTTGCACTTAATCTCCACACACAGTTAAGTCCAGGTATCAAAACAATCCTGATTCTAAAAAAGAGAACTCACCACCAATATTTAAAGCTGTTCCTTCCCAGGACAACCGTCTCCCAGCTATGACAAATATCAAGGCGGCACTCTCTTAGGCTAAGTTCCGTCAAGGTTCAGACAACCCTGAGGTGAACTCAACAAGGTCCCTGTAAAGAAATCTTCAATGAGAAACCCAGCACACGGGAATTTTCTAAAGCTTCACAACTGGCTCGTTAGCACAGAGACGCGCAGGCTTTCCCGGAGCGTGGAGCCTGGTGACTGTGCTGAGGAGGCACACACGACTGGACTCTAACTCCTGATGTCTCTTCCGTACGCAAGACGCAGGAAGTCTGACGAGGGACCTACGACACACGTGGCCAGGCCCCACTCTCCTGGGGAGCACGCGGAAGCACTGGGAAGCACGTAATGCACGGGCGTGGGCATCTCCGGGAGAAAAATGAACCTGCACAAGGCAATGGCTGTCCCAACCGAGGGTCTGAACAAGAGTTTAGTAATCCAGTAATGGTTCCCAAAGCATGCACCTCTGATGGCAAACAGAGGCTAAACCCTGAAAGAACAAAAGAGCTTCATAAAAGAAACCTTCACACATCGCACTGCTTCTGTTCGTCCTCACCCATTCAATGCATCTGGGTCAGATGTGCACTTCTCAGGAAAGCCAGGCCTGCCCTGGGAACACAGCTGTGATGCTACCTGTCCCTAGTGAGGTCCCCCAGCCGCCTCCACAGCCCGGCTTCCCTGATCTCATTGGTCCCTCATCTGCAACAGGAGGCAGTTCCACAGCTACTCACTGAACTGTACCACTGACCTCCCTACGAGGTTCTCGCTATGTGTCCAGGAAGCACAGGAGAACAGAAGTGAGGCCCTTCGCCGAGAAGGTCCCAGGAAACCCAAGTAGAAAAGAACATGGAGTAGTGCATAGCAGAAAGTCCCTCGTGTGGGCTTAGTCGATCCCACGTGGTATATATATTCCCCCAGAGTATAAACAATCCACGTTAATTCACTAATATCAGGAACAGAACCCAAAACATCGGTAGATCAAATTCTAATGTGACAATTTAAAAGTAGACAGTGCTCCACTGGGTTAATAAATCAGAATTAGCTAAAAGACAGTATTCTAGACACCAAATCACTGCAAACTCCCTCGAGGCATATCCCCTTCATCAGTTACATTTACAGTAACGGTCATAACAGGAGAAAGAGCAAGCACCGTGCTCACTAATGCAAGTTCCTGGACTGCTCTGAGTAAGCCCTGCAGTTCACAGAGGAACACCTCACATCTTCCCTTCAGGTTACGGAGTCTTTCTTCTTCCGGAACGGTGATTTTAGCCTCTTCCATACGCTGGTTTTGGGCTTAGACTTTTTCTCCATGGCCAGCACTGCCTCCTTTTCTTTCCTACGTATCTCCCGTACAAGGGCATGGAATACATCATCGATGTAGTAGCGGAACGCAGCAGAGGTCTCAAAGAAAGGACAGCTGAATTCTCGGGCCAAAGCCAATCCTTCTTCCTTGGTGACCTTTAAAAATGTAAACATGAGAAAATGTATAGTGGTAGCCATGGAAAACAATCAAAACTGCCCCAAAAAGTGACAAGTGAAGGGGCGATCTAACAGGAAGAGAGCTCAACTCTGGAGGCATTCAAGAAGAATTCAGTCGGGAAGTTGAATTCTAAGATTCCCTCAGCCTTCAAATTACATGATTCTGTTTCTAATCTACTTTATTTTTTTATTTTTCTTTTTTTTTAATTTTTTTATTTATTTTTGAGACAGAGGGAGGCAGAACACGAGCAGGGGAGGGGCAGAGAGAGAGAGAGGGAGGGAGACACAGAATCCGAAGCAGGCTCCAGGATCTGGGCTGTCAGCACAGAGCCCGACGCGGGGCTCGAACTCACGGAGTGTGAGATCGTGACCTGAGCTGAAGTTGGACGCTCAACCGACTGAGCCACCCAGGCGCCCCTCTAATCTACTTTAAAGAGAACTTTTTAGAACAGGGCGTAATTACAGATACCAAGTATGTTATTTTAATTTCCTTACACTGTAATAAATCCAAAATCGAGATATCCAATTAGGGATAGACCATAATTTCTCCTAGGTCTGAACACTTAGGCTCTTTCTTTTTGCTACCACAAATAGCCTGGCAACGAACATTTTATATATAAATTCCTGGACAGATTTTTCAAACAGGCATTCACAGAGAAGCATTATGAACTTATCGACTATCGACCAGTTCCGAAAAGTCTGTACCAGTCCACTGCTTCCATCAGCAGTCACAATGTGCCTGTCCACTATTCTCTCAACGTAACACCAAACGGCAAGACTTCAAACTTTGTTGGTAACTTGAAGACGAGCACCACGTGCTCTATAATCCTCTCCAATTCTTATTCTCCCCTTCCAGAGTACATAATCCTCATTGTCAAGAAGCAGATCTCGAAATCCAACCTACATCTCCTGTTGCAACATAGATAATTCATTTTCTAAGGTTTTAAGAAATGAACATTCCATGATCCTTCACTTAATGGGTATTCTATTTGTTACCTGATTACCATCCTGTAGATTTTATCTTGTAAACAGAGTCCTAAAATTCAGATTTTATCCAAACTAATTGCAAATTAGTAGATATAGAAAAATTTCCAAGGTTAAGGAGACACTAATTTTAGATTTTTATCTTAGGGCAAAAGAATCTGTAAGTAGTGAAACAACCCACCTCCCAAGACTACAGATCATATTTCCGAGTCCTCCTCACCTGTCTTAGTTGCTTCAGGTCAGACTTGTTCCCCACCAGAACCACAGGTGTATCATCAGTGCGTCGAACTCGGTAAATAAGCTGCTTAAATTCCCGAACTTCATGGAAACTTCGGCGATCGGTGATAGAATAGCAGATGATAAACCCTTCTCCTGCCCTCATATACTGATCCCGCATGGCCGTAAACTCTGCCTAGAGGGAAACAGGATCACTCATGCATTGGTACAACCTAGAACTACATCTGTATTAGCTATTACTTCAGGTTCAAGAAGAGACACATCAATTACCTGCTATCCTGAGTCAGAGGGCATGAAAAATTAAAAGAGATGAACTGGTGATCTTCTCTGTGTAAGCCTTCCCCTCCCCTTTACCAGAGTGAAAACACCTCTATACATAGTATTCTAAGATTTAATACCTGTCCAGCCGTATCCAAAATGTCCAGGTTGGCAGGCTCATCATCAATACGGATCCGGATTTTATAAGCATCTTCTACAGGAGGGAATAAAAGTGTACTATAAACCCATAAACACAAAACTATGCAACCTTAATTTTTTCCTTTTTAAGTAATCTCTACCCCATCATGGGGCTTGAACTAAAATTAATGATCCTGAGATCAAGAGTCAAATGCTCTACCAACAGAGCCAACCCAGCGCCCCACAACCTTAAAATTCATCTTATGGAGGGACGCCTGGGTGTCTCAATCGGTTAAGCATCTGACTTCGGCTCAAGTCATGATCTCACAGTTCGTGAGTTGGAGCCCAGGTCAGGGTCGCTGCTGTCAGCACGGAGGATCCTCTGTCTCCTTCTGTCTTTGCCCCTCCCCTGCTTGCAAGCATGTGTGCATGCGCGCTCTCACTCGCTCTCTCTCAAAAATAAACATTTCAAAATTTGTCTTATTGAGAATTAGATTATACCCAAGTTCTCTCAGTGCCCAGATTTTCTCAGGAAACATGCTAAATCCATTAAGATATGTAAATCGGATCTTCAGCTGAGGTGTTTTATGGTTTTTTTTTTCACTTAAGCAATGACATAAGTTCATCCATAGCTTCTTTATAAGATTTCACCTACGATCCTAAGCAATAAAAGGATACTGGTTTTTTTTGAAAAAATATTGGGCTCAAAAAGTAACTTTACCAATTTGTTAAATAATTATTAGATGTGAGACATTATCCTAAGTAATCTATATACTTAACTCATTCAATAACAAATATGCCAATAATCCACAGTAGGCATTATTATCTCTATTTCACAAATAAAGTAAATGAAATTCTAAAACATTAAAGGTCTTCCCCTTATTACATAGTTGCACTTGACCAAACACTATGGTTTCTCTTCCTTTTAAATCCAAACAAAAAAGAAAAACCATAATTTCCTTTTTTCTAGATAATCCCTATTGTCATAATTTCTCCTCTATGAAACAAAATTTCTCATTGCATATTATTATAGTAACCTTGAAAAATACAAGAAAATTTTTCTAAAAAAGAAAAAAACCCACTCAATATTTCTATCCTTCAATATTTGTATCATTCAAATACACCTCACTGTATTTCAACATTTTTTTCCTTGAATCCCTGCTTCTGACTCTCCTTCAAGATAAAGAGCCACGACACCACTGCTTCTCAAACAACAGGTCATGATCCATTAGGATTAATGAGTTGTGAATGAACTTAATGGGATGGGATTGGCATTAAAATAAATAAGCAAAATTCTAAAGAAAAAAGAAATCCTAAGAGCATACCACATATAGTGACATAAATACAGCTTCCTGATATTTTAGTTACGTGTATATACGTACATAGGTACACGTACACACAGGCACAGACACTTACACGTGTACTGGGTACAATCTAAAGCTTTTCTTTTTAGAGTCACCAAAGTTTGAAACAAAACCCCCTAATACATAAACTCGATGAGAGCAAGGGTCAAATTTTTTTGCTCCCCACTATACCCTCTGGGCCTACTACAGTGCTTGGTACATAATGGGAACTCAAGAGATGGAAGTATTTGCTATTGAATCAGGTAATACCGTCAGGAGAGCAGCTGACTGTGAAAAAAAAAAAACTGACTGAAAAAATTAACTTTTTTGGGGCACCTGGGTGGCTCAATTGGTTAAGTGTCCGACTTTGGTTGAGGTCATGATCTCACCATTCATGGGTTTGAGCCCCACGTCGGGCTCTGTGCTGAACCTGCTTCAGATTCTGTGCCTCCCTCTCTCTCTTCCCCTCCCTGCTCGCACACCGTCTCTCTCTCAAAAATAAATAAACGTCAAAATTTTAAAAAAAAATTAACTTTTTCAAGAACAAGTAGGAGTTTTTAAGAAAAAAGAAAAAATATTTCTGGAATTCTCACTAAATTATCCCAAGTCCTAAACTGAGTTTATTCCTAGAATTCCCAACATAGCTTGAATCCCTAAACAACACTGTACATTTAAAAAAATAAGGACCGGGCCTCCTGGGTGGCTGGGTTGGTTAAGTGTCAAGACTTCAGCCCAAATCATGATTTCATGGCTCATGGTTTTGAGCCCTGTGTCAGGTTCTGTGCTGACAGCTCGGAGCCTGGAGCCTGCTTCTGATTGTCTCCCTCTTTCTGTCTCTCCTTCACTTGCACTCTCTCTGTCTCAAAAATAAATGAACGTTAAAAAAGGACCAGGGCGTCTGGGTGGCTCAGTCGGATAAGCACCCGACTCCTGATTTTAGCTCAGGTCACAATCTCACGGTTTGTGTGAGTTCAAGCCCCAAGTCAGGCTCTGCACTGACAGTGCTGAACCTGCTTGGGATTCTCTCTGCCCCTCCCCCGCTTGCTAGCGCGCGCGCGCGCGCGCGCTCTCTCTCTCTCTCTCCCTCTCTCTCTCTCTCAAAATAAATAAAAGTAAACTTTAAAAAAACAAGGACTGTTTAGATGTTCCTCAAGTCACAGAAGCATTTACCGTATAAAATGACTACATTCAAAGCTGACTTAGCACACAACACTCACTGGCTTTGTGGAAAACAGCAGCAGAGGCCCGACCCAATGGAAATCCTTCCCAGAGACCCGGGGTCACCACCTAGGGTCACATTCTGAAAACACTAATAGCATGGCCGACCTTCTGGGCCCTCCCCTGCCCCTCCCCCACCACTTTTCATTTTGTCCTGGGATGTAACCCCCTAGAATCAGACCTGCTTCCCTACAGCTCAGGAATGACAGTACTGCTCTGTCTTTGTAGAGGACGACAACCTTTCTTACGTAATCAGCTTGAGGGATAAGGAAGTAAAAACTAAGAGCTGCCAGTGGAAGAAGGCCAGTGTGCAAGTCCGAGTGGTAAGAGCTCAGCAGGCTGGCTCGACTTGTTTTTCTGCTTCCTTTTGTGGAAGTTCAAATCAGCTGACTCATGGTTACCGAGCCAGAGACCCTTAGACAAGTGACAGCAAAGGCGTCTGTCGGGTGGCCTTGAAACTTTTCCTTTCACCTGGCGATGCAGTCCAGCAACCACACAAAGGTAAGGAAGGAAAGTGCCCCCAGAAGGGCTTACACACACACAGAGTGAGGGCAGGAAAAAACGAATGCTCATTTGCTCCCAACTTCTGGGACCCTCTCGGGAAGATATCTCAGACACGGAAAAAGGCTCAGAAGACGACTAGCGAAAACACCGTTTCCAAAACTGAGGCCAAGACGCGTCCATAGAGTTTGTTTGGAAACTTCCGCCGTAACGTGACTTACCGATGGTGGGGTCGTGGTCTTCTGGAAATCGGTGGCTGATGAACTGCATGGTCATGGCTTCAAAACAAGACAGGAGAGTTACAATCCAGAGAAGTGGCCCCCGGGAAGGACCGCAAGGGTCACCACTGCACGACAGCCACCTGGCTGGGGTGGAGACGAGCTCTTTTCACCCCCGCTTCTGGTGAACTGGAAGCACAAGGGCACCTACCGCTTTTCCCCACGCCGCCGGCGCCCAGCATCACCAGCTTGTACTCCCGGGACAGGCCCGCGGGGCTGCTGCAGCCGCTGCCGGAGGGGCGCGGCCCCGGGTCCATGGCCCCCCGGGACGCGCACCTGGCGAGCGAGAAGAACGCGCTGGCCCCGGGCCGCACCCGGAGCCCCCGCCCCCTCCCCCCGCCCGGGGCCGGCGCCCCCGGCCCCTGCCCCTGCCCCTGCCCCTGCCCCTGCCCCGCGGCCCTCGCCCCTTCCACCGGCACGCGCTGCGCCCCCGGCCCTCGGTCCCCCGGTCCCCCGGTCCCCGGCCGGCCGCCGCCTCCTCACCTTCCCCGGGACAGTCCGGCCGGCGACACCGCACGGCGTTCCCAAGTCCTGCTATTTCCAGAGGAAAAACAAAAGAGGCAAAACACCTCCGGAGCCTCCTCGGACCGGGGCGCCGGCACCGCCACGAGGACCCCGCCCCTCGGCCTCCGGCTCCTCCGCGCGCCCCCGCCCCCGCCCCCGAGGCGCGCCGACCCCCACCTCGCCCGCCAGCCCCGCGCGAGGCTCCAGCGCTGACCTGTGACCCCTCCCGTCGCCGGGGAAGATGGCGCCACGGCGGGGAGGCGGGGCCGGGTGACGCGCGCCTGGCCCCGCCCTGCGGGGGGGGGGGGGGGGGAAAGCGCCGCTCGCGGGTGTGCGCACGCGCGCGGGACGAGGGGCGGGCTCGGTAAAGGACCGAGGGGGCCTCTGTGGCGACTAATTTACCGGGGCTGTGTGTCGTTTATGATAAAAAAACGAACCTGGCCAAATGTAACGAGGCAACGTACGAAACGGGCACCCACCAGATCTTCCCGGAAAATAGTGCAGAGGCCAAGATTCCGGCCTAACCGCGGAAAAACCAAATTCCACCAAAGCACTGCTACAGGGACTGCGGGTCAGGTCTGGAAGACCAGAGGTTCGTTCGCAGCACTGTGGTTAGGCTGAGCACAGTTCCGCATTTACACGCATGTACCTTAAAGACATCTCGGTTTTTATTTTTTAAAATTACTTTCGAGAGAAAGTGCAAGCAGGGAGGGGGAAAATCCCAAGCAAGCTCCACGCTCAGCGCAGAGCCCCATCGGTGGCTCGATCCCAGGACCGCAGAATCATGACCCGAACTCAAATCGAGTCGGACACTCAACCAACTGGGGCTATCCAGGTGCCCCAATGAAAGGCATTTCAAAACTAGGTTTTTAAAGACAAATGTACTACCTCCCCCCGCCCCCAAGAAGGAAATTAAGAGATTTTAAAGACTAATTTCAGACTGTTCACAAGGCCTTTTAAAAAACTTAAAAATTTTAAATCTGTTTTTGATAGATATGGAGAGCAAGCGGGGAAGGGGCAGAGGGGGAGACAAAACCCCAAACAGGCTCCGAGCTGTTAGCACAGAGCCCGATGTGGGGCTTGAACCCACAAGCCATGAGGTCATGACCTGAGCCTACATCAAGCTCAGGCTTAACCGAGCCACCCAGCGCGCGCACACGCGCACACGCGCGCGCACACACACACACACACACACACACTCCCCCTCCCCCCGGCGGCCTTTACATACAGCAATAGTGAAGGCACTGGCACTATCTTCACCTCCGTGTTAGGTGGTACACACAGGTCTGAAAGGAATCGGCACCGGGCAAATTTTGCTGAAATTTCTACCCACCCTTAAGAATGCTTTCTCAAGCATAACTTGTGTCTATGTCCTTTAAAAATGTACCTCACGGGGCGTCTAGGTGGCTCAGTCGGTTAAGCCGCCGACTTCGGCTCAGGTCCTGATCTTGCGGTCCGTGAGTTCGAGCCCCACGTTGGGCTCTGTGCTGACAGCTCAGAGCCTGGAGCCTGTTTCAGATTCTGTCTCCCTCTCTCTGACCCTCCCCTGTTCATGCTCTGTCTCTCTCTCTGTCTCAAAAATAAATAAACGTTAAAAAAAATTTTTTTAAATTAAATAAAAATAAAAATGTACCTCACTCTCTAACCATGTTCCATAAAGGAGGGCTAAAATACGAGAACGGAGGGAGTCCACTATAATTATCCTCGATGTTTTCGTCTGGACTTTGAAGAGTTTACTCTGTTAAGTCATCAATTCTTGGAACTATATGGAAACTTCTGGGCCCGTGTATGTATTTTTCTGGTGGGTTATAATTCCATTAAGCTATCAGTAAAAGTTTATACATTTTAGCGTATGGGTGGGTTGTAGAAGAGAACAGAGAAACCACAACAGAATATTTATACATTTATTTATAATGAAATTATGGTCTAAATATTTACAACATATAGGAAACCAGAGAATATGTTTATACAAAGCCAGCCTGCAAAGTATTCAAATGTGCAAAAATGACAGTTCAGTATCTCAAACTACTCCTGGTTCAGCAGACTAGCTCCTTCTTTCACACGTCAATATTTGATACAAAAAAGTTCTTTTGGCAAAACCTGTAATGCCAAGGAAAAGGACAAGTTGCAATTTCAGTCACTAAGTCCGCCATCCATCCTACTGAGCGGTCAAATCTCTCTATTTGAGCTGCAACCAGTTCTGAGAGGCAGACCACTGTGTTTCATTTCTGTGAGGAGTTCTGACCAGCTTTGATCAAGCAGTTTTCTCTGACCCAGCTGACGACATGGAGCTTAGAAGGGCAATAAAAACAGCAATGGCTTTCTGAGACAAGAGTGCCTGAAGGTGCCAGCTTTGGCTCATCCCAGTAAAAAGACACAGGGGAGAAAAAAACAAAAAACAAAAAACTTTAATCTTCCTACTCAGGATCCAGCTATATCCAACAGTTTTAAATGAGTAAAACTGAAGTTTCCAAAAACAGAAAAGAATGCAAAAATGAAACAGGGATGCATTGTCCTTAGATTTAAAGGTGCTGAAAGGAAAGGATGGTCTTAAGATCATTTCCCCACTAATAAATAGTAAGGCGTCGTTTGTAACCAGTTGGTATCAAAATTGACCAAACAGTAGTAAAATACAAATAAAACCTTCTCTTCGTCAGAATAGGGGCCATTCATGTGGAAAAGGCTGGACCAGGTCAAATGTATATGGGAATGACCCTGTTGGGATGCTCTGTTGAACAAGCACATTTCACCAACTGTTAAAAAGCTTCTGAGACAAACTTGTGATTCTAAGTAAATGTTAACAGATGCTATGCCACTGCAGAAACAGGGATGTTGTAAAAAGAACGAGACACTTTGAGAAAGGAGACGCTGCATCTCTAACTTCTGCAAAGGTCCAAGATGGTTCCCGGTACAGGCCCCAGAGTCTTATTAAATCAAACGCATGCATTATTGCTAAAGAGAGTCACCGAGGGTCAAAGCTCTGCTCCACTGTTTCCTACGGGGCCATCCAGAATGGCATCTGCTGTTTAGCTCGTGGTTGTGACGAAGGGTACTGATAGCCCAAACTCCAGCCCTGTGGAAAGCTACTTGCATTTTTATGACCCCCGTGTTCCTCCTCTTCATCAGATGAATCTGCAGCATAAGCCACCAACCCAAATCCCTTCTCCGTAGTTTTCATCTTCTTGACTGGATAATCTAGAATAGAGAAAACAACCCCAACCCCGTTCCCCACCAAGACAAAAAAAAAAAAAAAAAAAAAGATAATACCATAAATTCGTTAATAAAAAAAAGATGTTAATTGTAATTGGTTAGTTGGACACCATTTTGAGGTCACAGGGTCAATGGTCACCCAAAAACGTTGAAGATCACACGAAAAACAGCACCAGCATCAGCAAATGTGAGTCCACCAGAACCATGTAAGAAAACAGAGAAAGAAAAAAGAAACACAAAAAAAAAAAAAAAAGAAAAAAAAAGAAAAAAGAAAAAAAAAAGTAAAGTTAGCAAGTGAGTCTCCGGAGGCTAATATTTCACCTTTTAAAGAGTTCAAAAAAAAGAAGAAAAGAAAAAAATGTATTTTCTTTCGCTCACTTTTATTACGACTACAGGCAAAGAACACGAGTGGCCCCATATTCCTCTACACACCTAGAGTTCTGGGATACTAAGAGGCAATGCTTTTTCAACAGCCACAGGCTGACCATTCAATCGATAGAGCTATGCAGAGAGAAGTAGCTCAGCTCCCAATACAAAGAAAAAATCAATCTTTTTTAAAAGTAGGCTCTCCGCATGGGGCTCGAACTCAGGACCCCAGGATCAAGAGTCACATGTCCCACTGGCTGAGCCAGGCAGGTGCCCCGAAATACCAGTCCTCAAGTCTGCATCAGATTACCTCCAGGTATTCAGATAACAAAGGCAACAAAATTTTGAACTGACCTACCAATCATTAGTATTTCCTAGGGCTTTAATGCTATGCATAAAACGTAAGTTAACCAACTCTTTCCTAGACACACGTCAGTTGAAAATTAAAGCCCGCGTAACTGTATGTCGTCCTTTTAAATAAAAACAAGTATTCTCATTAGCCTGTAGATTTTAGAAGCTGGATTAAACGCCTGAATGAGTGCCATCTGAGTGAACATCAGGTCAGAAAACTAATAGCTTAGGAACAGTCTTAGCCACCCGAGTATCCCCAGCTACACCTCACTCACCATGGCCCCCTGCTCCGGCCCCAGACCCACTCCTGTCATCAGACTCTGCCTTCATTCCAGTCACTGGAAAGGCTGGTGGAGGCATCAACTGCCTGTTAGGAGAAAAAATGTGACAGCCTTTTCAGACAGATTCGATCCGTCATAACCTGTCCAGCAGACACGAAGCAGGAAACCATCCACTTCTACCCCTTCCGCCTGACCCCAGCCTTCAAGCTATCATCCAGTTGTCAGACTGTCAGGCCGGTCTACACAGCCAGGCTGGGCCGGGCCAAAACAAGAATGCGCTGCTGGGAGAAGTTAGGCTCATCCAGCGAAGGCTCAAAGGATGGTACAGGAGAGTGCGAGCCCTGGGTGGCAGGCCGGACCTCCATTCAAGTACCTCAACCCATCAGGTTCTAGGATTCTAAGTAGCAAACATGGCTTGTGTCAGACTCCTGTCCCTGCCTACGCTCAGGAAAACGGCCAAGATGCAGGCAGTGAAGGTCAAGGAAGATGCCCGAATGAACAAGCACTGAATTATTCAAAGTCGAGTACAGCGGCCCGGAGACTGGGAGGCGCGTCCTGTTCTCCATGAGCGTATCCGTTACAAAGAACAGGAGCTTATTTGAGCCAAAGGATCTCGTTACAGTTTTAGAACACGGGAAACCCGCAGCAATGATCATTCTCACTAGCGATGCAAACAGAGGACGTCTTAATACATTCATGTAATTCCGCTCCAACAAACTTACCTGTCCCTCTCTCGCTCTTTGCCTGAGGAACTTGCCGGCTTCGATCCTGCACCTTCAATGTCATTCTGACTGGAGAAGCCTGTACCTAAATTAGTCATATGAATGGGTCCATGCTATGAGCAGAAAAATACAGTGGCATTAGCAAATCTACAACTGCTGTACAGACTTTAGCTCCTTAACGTAACTGTCAAGTGCCTTGTCTTTCTGGTCAATTGCAGTAATCTGCACTACATAGCTCTCTGGGATTTGGGGCGTAACCACGGCCCAAACAGAGATCACTCTTCTCTACGGAGGACTTGCTCGGGGACATCATGATTGATTATGCTACCTGCATCTGTTTTCAACTCTCCATCTAGAACTATAAAAATGCTTCAAAGCGTGTTTCAAAGAAGGCTTCAAGGACTCTGGCAAAAAGCGCAGGTGCTTCTCCTGATGAAACAAAACTGCACCAAAACTAAACATTTTAATAATATTTTTAAAAACCCTATACTCGAATGACTATAACTATGCACAGAATCACATTCTGGCCACCTTTTTCTGCAGATGGTGGGGGACTGGAGGAAAAAAAAATCACTCTTTCTTACGGAGAGACAGAACAGTAAATTGGGAGCTAAGGTTTAAATACAAACCACTATTGGGAGGTAGAATGATACCTTTCGGTGAGATGCGTAGGGAAGCGAGAACTATCTGAGGCTTTCGAGAGTGCTGTGTAAGAGGAAGTGCAGAAATCTACACGACTCGTTCCAGGTGCCAGTCATGAGACCTATACTTCTCTCTATGTGGAGTTCTGTATTTTATCATATTGACCCCAAAGACAAACCCACCCAAAGGGACTCATTCTTGCTTTCAGTTAATCCCCCAAGGAAAAAACCCTCATCTAAATGGATTCCAGAAAACAGAAATCCTCGTTATTGGGAAAACAACTGGCACAGATGTGAATTTCTTTCTTTAAAGGAAAGATACAGTAGGGTATGGTGAGGAAAGTAAAAGTATTTTATTTAACCTGGTATCCAAGAAGTCCAGACTCTCGTTCATCTGGTAGCTCCTCTGTGAATCGCCTCTTCTGTGCCTGGGGTTGACTTGGGAGTGGGGGCTGGGGCGGGGGCGGGGGCTGGGGCTGGGGGCCCGCAGGCAAGGCAGTTTTGACAGGAGCAGCAGGAAGAAAAGGCCCGCTCATCGGACTCTGGGACCAAAACAAACCAAGGGGAAAAATGGTGTGAGAACGCCCAGCCGCTTTAAGAACACAATAGTTACAATACATTTTAATGATGCACATGTATCCTAGAAATCCTGTATCTCTGGCCGCGAGTTTCCTTCCTGTATCATCTGGTGACAGTACAGCCTTCCCACCCTGACGGTAGGGAAATGCAAAACTCACGATCTCTAAGGTGCTCTCAACTCTTAGGAAAAATCTGCTGTGCACTTGGGCGATTAGGAGCAAACATGATCAACAAATAATACAAATTCTAGCCACTTACTTAGTTCAGAAGTTACAAGCCAAACATTCTCCAATTTAAGCTCCTCTAATCAACGCGATTAGCTCTTTCTGGATCATAAAGGCTGCCAACGCTCGTGGCAAAGGCAAGTCCATCTGCCACTTCCGTGGGTAAGTTGTCATAGCAACGGGGAGTCTAATGTTTTAAGAGATTGTTCCAAAAAGGAATAAGGACTGACCCAGCACGCGTCAGAGAGAGAAGACAAGTCTTATCAAATAGCCATTACTTGTTGAACACGTGGGTCACCTCAATTAACCTTTGCGACCTCTGAGATACTATCATTACGCCCATTTTCTTTTTCTTTTCTTTTTGTTTTTTTAAGGTAGGCTTCACACCCAGGGCGGTGCCCAACTCGAGGCCTGAACTCTTGACCTGGGCCAAGATCAAGAGACACTCCACCAACCGAGCCACCCAGGCGTCCCACGCCCGTTCTCTATAAGGAAACCAAAGCCTGGATAGGCTGAATTGTATTCCAGGAAGGCACAGCTCAAACCCGGGAACGCATGAGGGGCCCGGGCCGCCCGCTCTCTCAAGCCCAACCCTAAAGAGCCTGCCCCACCATATGCGTTTCTGGTCACAAACCAGCGCGGCTCAAAGCTGGAGAACTAGGGCTCTGCCAAACACAGAAGGCACGTGATTAGGCCTCAGGGTCACCGCCAGAATTCAGCGAAGTCTTCTGCTGTTCCTCCCTGTCCAGCCCCCTTCAGTGCTCACAGCCCACCGATCGGGAGGCTGGGCAATGGTTCGGGGCTGCACTTCCTCTGGCACGGGTCCACTCTGAGAGGCCCACGGTCAAGGGCCCGCCATCAATCACCGTGCGCTCACTCACTAGCTTCCCTCTGCTCTCTGATGGACGTAGGGTTGGACACCATCCATCCAGATGAGCCAGCTGCCTACCCTTTCCGAAAATTCTAGTTTCTTACACGGTTTGAGAATTCCGTGAGAGCATTTACGATCCTGAAGTTGGCAAAGCTCGTGTAGCCCTTGGCCTAGGAGCCCCTGCCTATGGTGGATTTCCTTCGAAGCTTAGGGACTCCGTTCCAAACGCGTGGAGGCGTGGCGTGGGCTGGCTCCCCTCTCCCGGAGCCAGGTGCAGGCAAACTACGATTGCGGCCCTTGTACACTTGCGACTCGAGTGTTCCCGGAGCACGGCCACGCTCACTCACTAGGTATCGTCTAACCCGCCGACCGGCCACGGCAGGCGTGACGGCGCCCGCGGGGCCCGCGACACCTAACCTAGCCGGCGGCCAGCATTCCAGGGGAAGCTCGCCGACTCCTCTTCTACACACCGGTCTGCCGGTGCCACACACTTGAGGATGAACGCACCGGTGTGTGCACGCTGTCCCCCGAAGCCTCCGGGTAGCTTGGTGGCGGGAACGCAGGAGGAACGGGAGAAAACCCCTCCCGCCGCACCATAACCACACAGCTGTTCTCTCTGAACGCCGCCGCCGCGTCCGCACCCCTCCCCCGCCCGGCCTCCCCCAGCACGGCGGCGTCCGGCTCCCGCCCCGGCGTCCTACCTGTCCAGTGCTAGCTGGAGGCTGCACTTGGGTTATCGGGTATTGTGTTGGCACAGGGGGCACTCCAGTAGGTAATGCTGGCAAGACTCCGGGTGCCAGTGAAACAGCCGGTGGCACTATGCTTGGCACTCCGTAGGGAGGCTGAACTGGCTGCTGAGGAGGGGGAACAACAGGGTAACCAGACTGATAGCCATTGGATGGATAATATGGTGGCTGAGGAGGGACACTACTTATAGCAGAGGGTTGTGTATAGCCTGAGGGGGAAGAAAAAAAGTGTTTAATCAGCTGCAGCAGAATGAGACATTTTAGCTGAATATTAACTTAATCTCTAGGGAAGAAAACTACTGAGGTACGAATGGCTTTTCAAATCACCCTAGGTTCTGAGTGCCCTGGCACGCTTAGTCTAGCCTAAGTATCTACGTCACACACAGATTTCGCTAACAACGCATTTATCTTCGTCGAACACTTTGAGACATACACACCTGGTAAGGGTACAGCGGTATTAATCTGATTCACAAATCTAGAGTATTCAGCATGAACCTGCAAGACAAGGGAAGACAAGTTCATATGGGACAGTCCCGATTTGTGGAGTATTTACAAGAGTCTGGTTGTCTGGTTCCGGGACTAAAGCAGCCGGGGATCAAAATATTTCCACTGGTGGTATCTCAACCTATTTGAGACCTGTTTACTCTAAATTCTAATAAGGCACGGGGCGCCCGGCTAACTCAACGGGTGGAGTGTGTGACGCTCGATCTCAAGGTTGTGAATCTGAGCCCCATGTTGGGTGTAGAGATTATTTAAAATCCCCCGAATGAGACCCAACTCTGAGGTAAAAATCATCCAGAGCCACACAGATACAGAAGGTAGGAAGTTCCTAAGTTGTCAGTACAACTAATGAGAAATCATTCATTCTTTTATTTGCTGGACTTGTCCTCAAGGAGCTCAAGGCTCAGCACAGAGCTAGTATGTGTCCCCCCCCCCGTCCCCCCCCCCCCCCCACCGCCCAGTTCTTCGTTCTGGGCACCCCACTGAGTCGCCGCACGCAGCAATGAGACAAAGCCAGGGGGTGATCAGGGCAGTGGTCTGGTATAAAGGACAGTAAATCAGGTTACTTTGCAGAAGCAAAGCAAACAACTTCCCCAAAGTCTGGAACCCTTACGTATCAAATAACACAACGCTGAGCAGTCAACCCCAAACCTGGTTTCCATCAGGTGCTACGCAAAGAGGCCTCCTGGTCTAACTTTTGGTTACTAGACTACAGAATAGAAAGAATACTCAAATAAACAATTAGGCCAAAGCACTGCCGATTGGTTTTTTTTTTTTTTTTTTTGTTTTTTTTTTTTTTTTTTTTTAATTTTTTTTTCCAACGTTTTTTATTTATTTTTGGGACAGAGAGAGACAGAGCATGAACGGGGGAGGGGCAGAGAGAGAGGGAGACACAGAATCGGAAACAGGCTCCAGGCTCTGAGCCATCGGCCCAGAGCCCGACGCGGGGCTCGAACTCACGGACCGCGAGATCGTGACCTGGCTGAAGTCGGACGCTTAACCGACTACGCCACCCAGGCGCCCCTCGTTTTAAACCATCATAGCTCCACCTTCCTCCCTTATTTAGCCAAACTTACTGTTGAAAAGAACTTGGAAGGCCCACGGCAAACAACCTGACCAAGATTAAAAGTGTCGTCTACTTAAGTAACTGAGGACACTGAGATTTCACACTGCAGGCCTGCACATTTCCAAAACTCCATACTGAAATGCCTCCTAAAGAAGAAAACGCACACCAGCGAGGACATGCTAGGGTGGTCTGACTTCCTTAGAGAGAATGTTAGTGGCCAGAACGGTGTGGTTTAAATGGTGTCCTTTCAAAAGTCACGTCTGCCAAAAACCCCAGAATGTGACCTTATTTGGAAACAAGGTCTTGCAGATACACGCTATTAAGATGAAGTCACACTGGATTCCAGTGGGCCCTAAATCCGAGGACTGCCACCCTTCTGAGAGACAGATGGACAAGGAGAGGCAGGAGTAGGCCAGGTGTCACCGGGACAGAGAACGGAGCTCTGCTGACACCCGGCGAAAATGCAAAGGGCTGCAGGCCGGGGGAGGCGTGGAACATTCTCCCGCACGGTGTTGTTCAGAAAGAGCCAACCCTGCCCACGCTTGGATTCTGCGTGTCTGGCCTCCTGAGCAGTCAGAGAATACGTTTCTGTCACCTAGTCGGTGGCAACTTGTTACTGAAGCCCTCGGAAACGAGTGCAGGTGGGAAGAGGGCTCAGACACAGCCCCACACAGCAGTTCTCTGCATATCAGACAATCGAACAGAACTCACTGTTTGCAAGAGATTCTCACAGAGCTTCTTGGCAGCAGCCAGGCCTTCTGGTTTGGGATGGCTGCAAAGAAAGAAGACCCAGAAAATTCAAAGAGGAGGAAAGTAAAAGATAGAGAATTGTGTTTCACTTCGTATACTGTTTGTAAGTTTAATACATTTAATGCAGCACAAATCTAACTTTCTGAAAATCACAAAATAATGTAATAGAAGCCCCGTAAGATATAACCAGTATCATCGAGACATACACTTTTTGGTCTCTCTGAGTTATAGTACTTCTTGACATAAGACTTTTAAAAGCCACTAAAATCACTATAAAGTACACGAATACTGTCGTAGGTTTAAAAAAAAGGTTACTTTAGGCTCATCACAGCTACTTTAGGGTCAGGGATTATATATAAAACCTGAAAACTAAAAAAGGCAATTCCACCTCCTATTTCAATCATTCTTACTAAGTAATTACAAAGTGATTATTGCTAGTACTGACCCAAGTCCCTCATGTTAAGGTTTATTAAACCTATTTTCTTACACCTTCTGAATTATCCCTGCCTGTACTGATCTGGTGACAAGCATTCACATGTCCTCAGCCCCACCCATCCACACGTACCTAATGTAAATATACATAGGCTCAAAAGCTTCTCGGCCAGATGCTGGCTCAATGCAACCCGAACCTTTGCCTCTTAGGAAGACTTTGGCACCCGTTTCAATCTGAATGTGCTGCAAATAGGAGCAGCCTGGACCTTCCACTTTCTCCTTGACATTGAAAGTGGGCACAGCATGCTCTAGACCCACAAATAATTTATCTTGAACATAATGCATCTGTGGAAGAACAGAACACCTCAGATTAAACATGACACACAATTAAATCCAAATCTTGAAAATGATTATGCGCAAGACTTTAATCCTCCAGATACCTTTAATCACTGTTAGAACAAGGACTCCAAATAATTTCTACCATGAGCCTATAAAAATAAACTTCACAAAGTAGCTTAAATTCTTTTTTTTTTTTAACGTTTATTTTGAAAAGGAGGGAGAAAGTGCGTGTGCACATCACATGAGCGTGTAAGCAGGGGAGAGGGCAGAGATAAAGGGAGAGAGAATCCCAAGCAGGCTCTGCGCTGTCAGTATGGAGTCCGACGTGGGGCTCGATCCCACAAACCCTGAGATCATGACCTGAGCCAAGGTCAAGAGTCGGGTGCTTCACCGACTGAGCCCCCCAGGGGCCCCTACAGTAACTTAATTTAAATGAGATCTGCCTATCCCACGCACCTACCTAGAACGTTAACACCTTCCTCAGTTCAGCAAAACAGGCATAAAGCAAAGACTCGCGGCTCAGGAAGCACGCCCACGGCCCAGGCCACCGCAAGGCAGTGAGAGCCCGGCGCGGTCTCCTGGGACGCGACAGCGGCGTGTCGGGTCGTGCAGTCAGCCCCGTGGCGTCCTCCAGTGAGGGCTGCTCTCGCCCACCCTGTTCTCTAGGAGGATTGTATCAGCAGAGTCTTGCTTCACCAGACTCAGCCTTCTTAGTCCTCCAGCTGCCGTCACATTTACAGACACAGAACCAAACCACTAACTTCACAGCGAACGGTGTGCCCTCGACCGCGTCAACGCCCTTTCCAAAGGGCGCGTCACCAGGCCAGCACTAGCAGGGAACTCTCAGGTCAGAATTTCAGGATTTTCTATGTTCTTCTCATCTACCATTTTCTGTGGCCTATGTCAATTTTACAGAAATGACAAAGCTGTCAGGGGAATCTCTCCACCAAACATACCCCTGACTGGAAGGGAGGCTTCTGGCTAACAGCTGGAGACAGCTGTGCAATGGGCGCCGGCTGGTGATAGACAGTGACTGTTGCACCGTTAAAAGTTGGACTCGTCCCCGTGGCGGCTTTGACCACCCCGTTGGTGATGATCTCTTTGATTCGGTTTACAGCTCCTGTGGAAAAACGGGGTGAGATGTTATACCAATGGGATGAACGCACGGACTACCAGCTCGTGACAAAGGTCAATGCTCAGGTGCCCATGTACTAATCCTTTTTATAGGATCCCCAAGTATGTGGTTCTCAGCCTCTCTAAACCCCCAGCCCATTCGCAAGCAGTTCACACACACGAGTTAGCACAGCCCAGGGACATTCTGCCAACCTGTTACTTAGAGCCCTATACTTTGCCCCTCGCAAAAAGCAGATGTGAGCCCAACCGTTACTTACTGTCCACTAATTCCCGTGTCTGGCCCTGAACATGAAGGTATAACGGACGATCCCTATAAAGAGAAATACAAAATGATGATCCCAAACTGGTCATAACCAAAGGAACCAAACGGGTCACCGAATTTGTAACGTTTATACTTTCCAAGTAAGGCAAAGGCACTATATTCACAGAAATGGCTGTTGCTAATTTTTAAGAACGTGGTTTAAAGCTGAGGCTAAATAAACTTTTCTGGTTGCTTCAAGTTAGCCAGCCCACACAGGATCAAATCTGTTCTTATGGGCTCCTGAATACGGGGATCTAGTCAACCGAGATAACCGGATGTTCGAGAAAATTCCTTTTTGTTGGCTAACAGGTTACGTGCAGACATGCTCTTGTCTATCCAAATGACCGGGGTGACAGTGACAGGAGCGCACAGACCCATGGCTGTGAGGCCCGCAACCAAAGCAACTCTCGACTCTAAATGTAAAGTGGCTTAGATTCAGATTTTGACTGTAATCACAGAGAAGATCTTCGATAACCATACAGTTCATAACAAGCTGTCAGCAAAAAACAGCTGTGTCTAAAGACAAAAAAGTTCAAAACAGCAACCGGCGTGCACACAGTTGCAATATACTGTCTCAGGTGGGGAGCAAGTTTTGCTTCCTAATTATATTTGGTTTGGGCCAACGTGAAAAATGTTGCACTGCCTGAGTACCCGCCCCCCAACACCGAGTAATGGGAGAGACGAACTAAAGGGGACGAGATGTTTACATAGATAATCCAGCCACCCTGGAAACAGCAAGGAGTCGGACAAAAGGATGTTTTTTAGACGGAGATCACAACAAAACACACGCCCTTTTGTTGGGGGAAACATTCCCACACAAAAATTTAGAAGCGTGTCCGTTATCTGTTAGCAACTGTCTCATCTTACACTTGCCCGTGATGTGTTTCCTCTAAGAAAACGTTGCCTGTGAAATGAAAAATCAAAGAGCAGCAGAAGGACGAGAGCTGCCGACCCTCCCTACGCACGTCTGAGACGTTCCCAAGTTCTACTACGAAGCATGCGTGTACGTCTAGCGAGCTGCTAACCAAATATTTACACCTATTTCCTCAGAATGAAAAACACACTAACGCGAGCCCGTGTCCAATCTTTTCCCAAAGCAGAGGAAGTGCATACACACCCTGGCCCCACTTTGGCCTTCTCCTCACTTGTCATGAATCTCCCTCGAGTTGACACGGCGGCCCCACTAAGTCGGCTGATCTGAAAAGGAAACATTCTATTAAAAGGATGATGTGGCAGTTGACCGACTTCGATGACAGGCAGCAGGATGGATTCGCCCCATGCATTCATTCCACCAACAGACAGGAATGAGGTCTGTACAGGAATCCCTCCCATATCGGAAATCGCTTCCTGCTCAAGCTGACCCAGGGAGTCCACCCATGTCGGCTCCTTCACCTTCACTAGGAAGCTCCTCTGCAGTTAATTCAACCCAACCCTGACTTTGGAGATTATGACCCAGACCCGCGAATAAATCTCTGACTCCGCTCTCCGCGTTCACAAGACCACGCCCAGCCACCACCGTCCCCAGAGAGGCCCCACATCTCCCCACCTCGTCCTGAGTCTGCCCTCGAGTCAACAGGTTCCTGCACGTGAGAGGCACGTCATTGATCTCGACTTCAGCCACCACCAGGTCGTCCTTGCTTTTATTGCTAGTTAGGCCTTTGCCAGCGGCCTGAAGCTACCAAGAAAGAGCAATTAGATCAAAAAGACTGTAAGATGAAATAGTATCTTTCTGCTGTCCAATTTACAACTGGCCCTTCCCAAGTCCCACCACCACCTTACCGTTCCCCAAAGCTGCCTGCAAACACACTTGGAGACACTCCTGGGTCATTCTGCGAAAATGACCTAACGAGCAAACAAAACCTCACTGAACTGACACCGAGTATTGTCAACCGACTTGAAGGCAACCCTCAGGTTTCTCTGTAACCTCAGCCACGTGTGCGTTTCTGTGGTCACATAATCCCAGAAACCCTATGGTGCCATCTTCACGGGGAAAATCACAAGACCAAGTTACGGTGCTTTGCACCTCGACCAGCCAGCCGTCCGTGCAGTCAAATGCAGGGCAGGGGCGCCTGGGTGGCTCAGTCGGTTGGGCGTCCGACTTCGACTCAGGTCGTGATCTCACGGTCTGTGGGTTCGAGCCCCACGCTGGGCTCTGGGCTGGCAGCTGGGAGCCCGGGGCCCGCTTCGGATTCTGTGTCCCCCTCTGTCTGCTCCTCCCCCACTTGTGCTCTGTCTCTCAAAAATAAATAAATGTAAAAACTAAGTTTAAAAAAAAAAAATACAGGGCAGAGTCCAGCAACCCATGCACCTCACCTGTGTAACCGGACGCCGCCTGTGTGCCACCGCTGCGCCCATGGCACCTTACATTCACCTAATCCCATCCTTGCAGTGACCTGGAACACCCGTCAGTTTTACCCGACAACCCATTACTTTCTACTAAAGAGCTAAGAGAATGGATGAAAAATCAAGCAAAATCCTAAAATCTGATCTGGCTTCTTTCAATTTCAACTGTAGGCAACTCCAGACAGCTGGATTGGAGTTATTCAAGAAAAATTTCATCCCAAGATGGCCTTTCCCAACCTTTTCTTGCCTTGGACCAATGTCCCACAAATCTGCTCCAGGAAGATAAAAATACAGTTTACTTCCTTATGCATTAGATACATTTTAAATATTTGTTTTAACGTCTATTTATTTTTAAGAGAGAGTGAGCATGAGCAGGGGAGGGGCAGAGAGAGAGGGAGACGAGACGCAGAGCCCTATGCGGGGGCTCGAACCCACGAACCGCAAGATCATGACCTGAGCCGAAGTTGGTTGCTTAAGCCACTGAGCCACCCAAACGCCCCTGCATCAGACAAGTTTTCAAGTCACGGACACAAACTAGATTCAGCAACATCTCATCTTTGTTCAGCCCCCCACTCAGCACGCTGGCTCAAGCACACCTCAGCTCCCTGAACCCCGGGGCCACCTTCAAAGGTGCGGGCAGTGCCGTCCGGCAGGGGGAGCTACCTGGCAGTCCAACGTGGGCGCCGTCAGCCTCGTGTCCAAGTGCCCTGCCGAGGAACTCCATCTTAAATTTTACTTTTCACTCAAATTTTAATTTAAATAGCTACAGGAGGCAGCAGCCACTGTCGGGGACCACCCAGGTACATGTCACCAACCCCATCAGATGAGGAAAACTGAGGCTCCACGACATATCTGAGGCCACGAACCGAGGACCCTGGGTTTCACATCTAGATATTCTGATTCTAAATCCACTATCTGTGCACTGTGCTGCCGCCTGCTGAGCGCAAAAGCTTTTTAGAGAAAAAAAAATAAGTGATTCACATCAGTATTAAGAATTTTATTACTCAAGAAGCACTCCACGATCACCAGCGTGTTATAGCTCCTTGTAAAACTTACAAACGGACAACGGACTCAATCTTTGCAAACCATCAAAATACAATGAATAACGAACTTCCAATTCACTAGAAGTTCCCACCAATTCTGCCGAACTTGAATATTTAAACATCCAGACAGAGTATGGCCTGTTGATATCATACTCATACACTGGACAGCTAACAAAAAATTGTATTTTCCTTTCTCCCCCCAGCTTTATTGAGGTATAATTGACAAACAAAAATCGTGTACATATACTGAAGGTGAACAACTGGATATTTTGATATACGGTTACATTGTGAAATAATCACAACGTGTTAATTAATACAGTCACTGCTCACCTAAATTGCATTTGCAAACACAGAACTCATTTCTTCACAGGTACTATGGAAGTCAGCTTTATTTTTTTATTAATTTTTTAAATGTTTATTTCTTTTTGAGAAAGAGAGACAGAGCATGAGCAGAGGAGGAGCAGAGAAAGAGGAAGTCACAGAATCGGAAGTAGGCTCCAGGCTCTGAGCTGTCAGCAGAGAGCCCGACGTGGGGCTTGAACCCACGAACCATGAGATCATGACCTCAATTGACTGAGCCACCCAGGCGCCCCCAGAAGAACTTTTTTTTTTTTTCAAATGAGAATTATAATGGAGCAAGCAGCCTTGGAACACACTGAATTCTCCAACTCCAGAGGCTTTCAAGCAAAAGCTAAACACCCAGTTGTCCGAGGCGACTCTGAAGTCACATGTGTGCCAACATGACAGATCTTACACAATTAACACAACTTGACATTCACACGCACACCCAATTTCCATCCTCTGTAAACTGGAGACAGTAATCCATCCCTTAAAATTATAAGGATTTCTTTTAAGTGCAAAGCATGCATTCTAGCACTACAAACAGCCACCATACGCATCGTCCTGTAGAAGATTCTGGTTTCCTATTTCAGGATAAGTTAAAGACTTCAAAGTTCAGATCCAGTCTAGTGGTGAGATTTTAGTTATACCACAAATTCTAAAAACGACCAAATTCTATAAAATGACCAATTTGTATGAAAACAGCAAACCAACCAACATATAAACTATTCATTTTATTTCATGTTTAATTACACTGTAGACGTTCATTAGATTCTAATTATAAAGGACATTTATAAATGTATTTTTTTTTTAATTTTTTTTTTCAACGTTTTTTATTTATTTTTGGGACAGAGAGAGACAGAGCATGAACGGGGGAGGGGCAGAGAGAGAGGGAGGCACAGAAGCGGAAACAGGCTCCAGGCTCTGAGCCATCGGCCCAGAGCCTGACGCGGGGCTCGAACTCACGGACCGCGAGATCGTGACCTGGCTGAAGTCGGACGCTTAACCGACTGCGCCACCCAGGCGCCCTATAAATGTATTTTTGAGCAGAGTTGACTAGAGACATTTTAAAGCTCACTGATTTACCTAGACTTTCTCATGTGACTTCAGGGAAAATGCACATGTGGTGAAAAATATACTACCATCGTTGCTTTAAATGATTATGTAGATAGCAGGCCGAACTAAGAACAAAGACAAAATGAGCTATTTGATCCGTAAATGTAGTCGAACCAACCAAAGCTGCCTCGTAAAAACAAATGACAAAATATCATCTGATATGTTCCAAAACTAAGTGATCCTTAAATTACTGGGTCCCGGTTTTCTCCTCTACACACAGGATTCTCGGATCGCACAATTACAAAACAACCCTTATTAACACCGCAGTTAGCAGAGTCCCTTCAACTTCAAATACCTTCTCGGCGGCATTCTGCGTTGGTTTCAGCTTCCCTTTGGCCATGAGCATGGCATTGATCTTGGCAGCCACAGCAGCAGCAGCATCCAAGGCTCCAGAGGGAGCAGCTGTGGAGCCCCCAGGGCTTCCCCCACTGCTGGTAACCTCCCCACCTGGGGCCGTCGGCGGGAGGAAGAGAAGAGGGGCTGGCGCTGGTTGGTCCCATTTGCTGCGGCGCCTACCGGGAAAAAGAGGAAAATATTGGGCCCCAAAGCTTTATTCATGTTATTCTTCCCCTTACTACGCTTTAGCACCCCATTTGCCGTCTATCGTGTCCTCTTTACACCCTCGAGTCTCTTATCAATATTAAAATGACCACCTCTCTTTATACAATTACCGCAGTATTTCCTCACTAATTTCGACCCTACTCCAGAATCTACTTCTTTTCTACTCCATCACCCCTCTGAGAAAACTCCACTCTGTCCCACATGCCCCCGTTTTGCCCCTCCGCTTGGCCGGTCCTTCCGAAAAGTCCCTGCTTTCCGTCTCCCTCTGCTCCCTGCCGGCCTTTTTCGGGGGCCCCAAGGCCTGCTCACCGTCTTTCTCCCCAAAAGCCCAGCCCTCCAATACGTACACTTCCCACTTCAACGCCCCCCCCCACACCCATACGCAGCTCCCAACGGTCCCTCCGTCTCTCCTCTGGCCCGTGCGAGCCGCGATGCCCTCGCCCAGGAAGCTTTACCCGCCGGCCCCGGGATGTGTCGCGCTCCCCGCGGACATGGCGACCGGCTCTGCTCAACCACCCGCCAACTACCCCACTACCACCTTCCCGTCACTTCCGCCCCCAACGCCCTCACGCACAGCCCCTTCCGGTCGTGAGGAAAAGCCGTTCCGGTGAAAGCGCCGGTTCCAATTGGACTCTTGTTGATTTCAAGGCGTCTGGCATTATCCGAGACAGGTAGGGTGTGACCTTCCTGCTTTCGGCTTGCCCTGGAGAAAGATGGCTGCCGAAGAGCATATCAAGGCGCAATTGGGGCGAGGAGAGTCCATGTTTGTTGTGGGCAAGTTGGTAGCCCACAAGACAATACGCAAGAGTCGGGGAATTAAACAGTTCGTCCCCCGGTCCAGCCACGTTTGTGTGGAGGCCCAGCCTCTGGCCAGGGAGAGAGCCTTCCCGCCACTTTGGCCCGCTTCACTCAGTTACCTGCTTAGGAAAAGGCAAATGATTCGTCCCAAAGGTCATGTGAGGAATTTCTCTAGTTGTTTCACGTCTGCACGCCAACCACTGCTTTCAGAGCAGGGCCCCGGGGGCGCGCCGCGAGGGGGCGCGCCGCGAGGGGGCGCCGGCGGCTGGGCGCGCGAGCGGAGGGGAGGGGGCGGGCCGGGGCGCTCCGCCGGGGTCTGGGGGCGCTGGGAGCGGGCTGTGGACCCCGGAGGTGAGGGTCGCCGGCCGGGGCGCACCGCCGGGGTTGGGCTGGAAGTGGGTCGTGGACGGCGGAGGTGAAGGGGGCGGGCCGGGGCGCCCCGCCGGGGTTGGGGCCGGGACGCCGCGGACCGACGGCGTTTGGTGGGTCTTCAAGCTGCTAGGAGACTCTAGGTTGAACGACTAGCATGGAGTGCTGTGTTTCAAATAAATTCATATTCTGGTAGGATTAATAAAATACAAGGTAACTTGAAAGCCAAATTCGTAGTGTTTTCCCTTCAGCATTTAATAAATGCCCCTTCCATCCGAACACCACGTTTATCATGTATGAAATTTTATATATACGCTATTACGTTTCTTCGTTCTTTTGCGTTGATCCGTTTGTTCCTTTGCTACGGTGTTTTTATTGGGTGATTCTATTTCAATTTTAATCTGTTAGGGCAAACCGATTTTCATCTACGTTTCATTGCCCATTCTGACAGGTGTATTTTTCCAAGGAATTTCAGATTAAACACCATCGTTTTCCTGTTGCCCCTTTTCCCCAAAACACAATGTTGTTGGGAGTCTGATTGAAATTACATTATTTTTTTCCATTTAAAAAAACTTGTGATTTGTGAATCGTATTACCCTTTTCTAAAGGGTACTGGGGGGGAGGGGCCTGGCTGGCCCGTGGGTGGAGCATGTGACTCTCCATCTCCCAGTGGTGAGTTCAAGCCCCTCCTTGATCTGATCTGATCGCGGAGCCTACTTAAAAATTAAATAAAAATAAGAGGGTACTCTATGCGCTCAATTCACAAAGTTGTGCAACCATCACCAGTATCTCATTCCAGACCATTTTCATCACCCAAAAGAAACCCTGCACCCATTATCAGACACGTCCCATTTTCCCTTGCTAAGGCAACCGCCAATCTACTTTCTGTCTCTCTGGAATTGCCTATTCTGAACATTTCACACAATGGAACCATAGGATATGTGACCTTTAGTGTCTGACTTCTTTCACTGAGCATCTTGTTTTCAAGGTTCGTGCATGCGGTAGCGTGTGTCAGTGCTTCATTCCTTATTACGGCCAGATAATGTTCCATTGTGTGGATAGGCCAGTTTATCCATTCATTTAGAATGGATAGTCACCACTTCTGTCTTTCCTTGGAAATTTTTTTTTTTTACATTTTATGTATTTTTGAGAGAGAGAGAGACAGAGTGTGAGTGGGGGAGGGGCAGAGAGAGAAGGAGACACAATCCGAAGCCGACTGCAGGCTCCCAGCTGTCAGCACAGAGCCGGACGCTGGGCTTGAACTCACGAACCACATGATTATGACCTGAGCCGAAGTCGTACACTTAACCGGCTGAGTCACCCAGGTGCCCCCCCCCCCCCGGCCCCTTCCTGTGTCCAGGGCAGGTAGATCAGCCCAAACTTGGAAGATGCCAAAGTGGATTTCGCAGTCTGGGCCCGGTCCTCCCCCGCAGCAGGAAGGAGGAAAGAATGATGGTGGGCTTGCACCAGCTCTCCGGCAGTGCACCCCTGGCCTTTGGGGCACCACCTTCTACCTCTGACACTTGGAGTAATTTCTCCAAACAAAAGGATTTCCAATTGAGGAATTCTTCTGGCACTTCTAAAAATAGCTTTGTAACTTTTGTCACCTTCTTACAAGGGAAATCCATCAAGAAAGAGAGGAATGGAACAGCTGTTCAAAAGGAGGTGGTTTGGGGCACCTGGGTGGCTCAGTGGGTTGAGCATCTGACTCTTGGCTTTGGCTCAGGTCATGATCTCATGATTTGTGGGTTCGAGCCCTGCATCAGGCTCTGTGCCGACAGTGCAGAGCCTGCTTGGGATTCTCTCTCTCTCTCTCTCTCTCTCTCTCTCTCTGCCCTTCTGCTCACTCACTCACTCTCACTTTCTCAAAATAAATTTTAAAAAATAAAAAATAATAAAAGGTTGTTTAAAAAAAAAAAAAAAAGACGAGGCGGCGTGTAGAGCCCCAGATCTAGCCTCTGTGAGGCCTGCCTGTACTTAGTGCTGTGTCCTTGACCGCTGAGAGGTTTCCCCCAGTGTAGCTTAAAGTACTACAGGGTCCCCTCGCCGCTGTGCACCTGAGCTGGCCTCAGGAAGCCTCTGGGGCACGCCCCACCAGAAAGGATGTGGGTAAATCGCCTCTTGGTGGGACTGTGGAGCTGTCGGGAGCTGGTGAGCCCTTCCCACTGCGAGGTCAGCTGCGACAAGGCCCAGCTGGGAGACCGGGTCAGGCTCTGGAGGTCCCCTTAGCAAAATAGGAGGTTAGTAAAGTGTATTGATGATTCCTCAGAGCCTCAGGGAAAGCACAGTCCCAAAAGAGATCAACATTTTCTCCTCTGCTGAAAAGGCACAGGGAGAAAAAGTGCAGTTATGTAATCCCGTTAGAGAAAACTCTTTATTCCTGTCTTCTGAAAGTACTTACGGTCAGATCCAGGGAAATTAATCCTTTTCTCCTCAAATTCTAGTCCACACCGAATTCCTTGCCATACTAAGTATTTGTGACTGAAGCTAATGCACTGATTGGCCACAACGAGGCTCCTGACCACCGAGTGTGGATTTCTGGGGGAGCCCGAGGAAGCAGGGAAACCCCTGACATCTCGGCTTATCACACACACCTCAGAGCAGCACTGCCCCACCAGATCGTGACCTTTCCCAGGGTTACAACCAGTGGGCTTGGAGGTGATCCGTAATCTGTAATGGTCCTTCTCAGATGCAGGTCTCCTCAGAGTCCTGAGCAGCAGAGCGGGGGATGGGCAAAATTCTGGCGTGCGTTCCTGCCGGGCAACAAAGTCCTACAGGACTAAGTGTCCTAGAGAAATAACACCTGTCAGGAAAAGGCTATGGCTTTAACATCCTCAAAATCACCGTTTGGCAGCTGTTTTAGTGATAAGTGATGCAGGCAGGAATCAGCAATGGATCCTAAAGACAGTGGGTCAAAGTAAGAGGAGTAACAGGACAGTCACATGGTCGCAGAGCAGCTCCTCACAAGACATTTATTCATTAGTTACAAAAGGAAGAACTCGGGGGCACCTGGGTGGCTCAGTCGGTCAAGCATCCCAGTCTTGGTTTCGCCTCAGATCCTGATGTTCCGGTTCGCGAGTTCGAGCCCCGCGCTGGGCTCTGTACTGACAGCTCGGAGCCTGGAGCCTGCCTAGAACTCTCTGTCTCCCTCTCTCTCTGCCCTTCCCCTGCTCTCTCTCTCCCTTTCTCTTTCTCTCTTTCTCTCAAAATAAATAAATAAACTTTAAAAAAAAGGCAGGGGGAGAATGGTACCTTCCTAGGGGAGAAACCTCACAGATACCACCTTAACTCGGTGATGGAAGATGTTAACTTCCGTCACGAGCGACAGGTGGCACGCACCTCCTGAGGGATGCTCTTAAATGAACACAGTGCCAAAAATGTTATAGCCCGAGTCCAAGCATAAGGAAATAGTAGACAAACCCAAGTTGAGAAACGTTATACAACTAAACTTTACTCCTTAAAAATACATGAGCCTAATCGTGGGAAATATCAGACAAACCCAAACCAAGGGATGTTACACAAATAACTTTTACTCTTTAAAAATATGTAACATTTAAAAATGTCATGAAATACAAAACCTGAGGAACTGTTCCCGATTCAAGGCGACTGCAAGGAGATGAGAACTGAATGTTACTCACGTCTGAGCTTTCTTTTGTTATAAAAGATGTTACAGGGGACATTTAGCAGCATCTCGGTGAGGTTTCTAGACTAGATAATATTGTAGCATTGTTACTTTGTTGATTTTGATCATCGCACTGAGGTTACATAAGAATGCTCTTGTTTTTAAAGAACATTCTTGGTTTAGTGGGGGGGAGGGGGGGCACTTGGGTGGCTTAGCTGGTTAGGCTTCCAACTCTTGATCTTGGTTTGGGTCACAATCTCACCCGCATCAGGCTCTGCGCTGGCAGAGGGCACTCTCTCTCAATAAATAAATAAACTTTTTTTAAAAGCTCTTTTTTTTTTTTAATTTTCCGAAGTTTATTTATTTATGAGAGAGAGAGAGACAAGGTGCGAGCGGGGGAAGGGGCAGAGAGAGAGGGAGAGAGAGAGAATCCCAAGCAGGCTCTGCACCATCAGCATGAAGCCCGATGCAGGACTTGAACTCACGAAGCCGTGAGATCATGACCTGAGCGGAAGTCAGACATGCTCAACCGACTGAGCCACCCGGGCGCCCCTTAAAAATTGTTTTTTAAAAAATTTTAATGTCTATTTATGAGAGAGAGAGAGACAAGGTGCAAGCGCGGGAGGGGCAGAGAGAGAGGGAGACCCAGAATCCGAAGCAGGCTCCAGGCTCTGAGCTGTCGGCACAGAGCCCGACGCGGGGCTCAACCCATGAACCGCGAGGTCGTGACCCGAGCCAAAGTCCGAAACTCAACCCACTGAGCCACCCAGGTGCCCCTAAAATTTTTTTTTTTTTTTTTAATAAGGAAAGAGAAGACAGTCTTTCCCGAGGATTTTTGGACCCAGAGAACTGTGGTTGTGAAAGGTTGTCACTTGTGCTGTGTCAGGGCGCAGGGGACTGCGTTGGGCTCTGACCAGGCAGAGGAACTGGTCCGTGCAGAGATGCAGCAGCAGGAACCACATGAAAAGTGAAAGAATAAACATTGCTTCCTGAAGGCCGTAGCGTCTTCCCGTTATTTCCCGAGTCCAGTCGGGTCTGCTCAAACTCTAAAATCGCACCTCTGGACCTACTCTTTCTTTCTTAATTTTAACTGGGCTCCACGACGAGCACGGGGCTGGAACTCACTACCCTGAGGTTAAGTGCCGCACGCTGTACCCTGAGCCCGCTGGGCGCCCCTGGCTCTACTCTTCCGTGCTGCCTGCTGCAGCAGAGGAAGGAAAGCGGAGGTGAGGACGGGTGGGGCAAGGGTGAGGGTTTTCGAGCATCCTGGCGTAACCGACATCATCCTTCCCTTTGAACGTGTTTCATCACTGGAGGCAGCTCAGGGCAATCTCTGTTCTTTGCAGTAAAGGAGGCCTGCGGAAAACCCCGGAGGAAGGGAGTGAGCCGTGGGGCGGATCTGAGAGGGGGGTGCAGGTACTCAGAGCCCCTGGGCAACCCAGGGGGGACACGAGGGCGAGCCTCGCCCGGAGCAAGTGGAGGCTGCGCCGCGAGGAGGAACACGCTGCAAAGCCTGGAGGCTGCGCGGGCAGGACCTGGCGGTGGGGTGGACGGGGCAGTGGTGCTGAGCAAACGGTGGAGATGCCGGGGAGGGACAGCGGCCCCGGCCTGGCGGCCACCAGGACTCTTTCCTCCGTGCTGTCCTTGTGCACAAGGACGCACCCTGCTTCGGTGCTGGCTGGCACCCCACTGTACGAACTTCCCACTGTTGGCTTCCCACTCACCTGACGCGTAAGCAGCTCATCCATTTGACTTGTCGTCCGCGTGAAGCTACGTCAAATGAAGCGTCTGTGAACACTGGCGTACAAGTCTTCATGTGAACGTATACCCTGATTTCTCAGCCTAAGTGCCTGGGAGCGGGATGCCTAGGACATATGAAGCATATGTTTAACTTTTTAAGAAAACACCGACTTGGTTTGGGCTCGAACTCACGAACCACAGGATCGTGACCCGAGCCGAAGTGGGACGCTCAACCAACTGAGCCACCCAGACGCCCCCCCCCGAGAAACCCTTGAGTTGTTTTGCCAAGCGATTATATCATTTTACGTTCCCGCCACTTCCTTGCTAGCACTTGCTGTGGGCAGTTTTTCATCTTAGACATCCTCCGAGGGATGCGTTACAGCTCATCGTGGTTTGAGTTTGCATTTCCCTAATGGCCGATGCTGTCCAGCATCTTCTCGGGGCCGCTTTGGTATCCCCACATCATCTTTGATGAAGTATCTGCTCAAATCCTTTGCCCATTTGAAAAATAAAGTTGTTTTCTTACTACTGAAATTTTTTAATGTTTATTTTTTTATCTGTGAGAGAAAGGGGGGAAGGGGAGAGGCAGAGAGAAATGGGGACAGGGACCTGAAGCAGGCTCTGTGCTGACAGCACAAACCATGAGATCACGACCTGAGCCAAAGTCAGCCGCTTAACCTACTAAGCCACCCGGGCTTAGCCCCAAGAGCTCTTTAGGTATTCTAGATACATCCTTTATCGGATCTCTGGTCTGCAAATGTTTTCTTTCAGTCTGTGGCTTGTCTTTTCATTTTCTTCACAGTGTTTCTCAAAGAGCAGAAGTTCTCAATTTCGATGAAGTCCAATTTATCAGCTTTTGCTTTTGTAGATTATGTTTCTGATGTATCTTAGAAATCTTTGCCCGACCTAAGGCCACAAATTTTCTCCTTTGTTTTCTGGTAGAAGTTTTGGGGTTTTAGGTTTTACATTTGGATCTATGATCCTCTGAGTTCATTTTCGTGCATGGTGTGAGGTAGGGATTGGAGGTCTCTTGTACACACTCTTTTTTTTTACTGTGGATATTCAACTGTTACATGAGCATTTGTTGAAAAGACTGTGCATTCTTCAATGACTTTCTTTGCACCTTTGTCAAAATCCAAGTGGCCATAAGCGTGTGGGTCTATTTCAGGACTCCCGGTTCTGCTGCACTGACGTTTGTCCTTTTGCTGGTACCACACCGTCTTGACTACTGTTGCTATAGTTTGAGTACACCAACTTTACCTTTTTGCAAAATTGTTTTGGCGATTCTACAAAATCGTTTGGCTCTTTGTGTTTCCATATGAATTTCTGAATCTGCTTGTCAATTTCTATTTTTAAAAAGGCCTGCTAGAGTTTTTATTAGAATTGCATTAAATCTACATACCAATTATAAGGAGAAGTGATATCTCGTTGAGTCTTGCAGCACATGAACTCATTTATACCGCTCCGTTTATTTAGGTCTTCCTTCCTTCCTTCCTTCCTTCCTTTTCCTTAAGTAATCTCTGCACCCAAAGTGGGGCTCAAACTCATGACTCATGATCAAGAGTCAACTGCTCTACCAACTGAGCCAGCCAGACACCCCTATTTAGGTCTTCTTTAATTTCTCATGGCAGCATTTCGTAGTTTTCAGTGTACCGGATTGCACGTCTTTTGTCACATTTATCCCTAAGATTTTTATTTTTATTTTTGATGCTCTGCCAGTTTCATTTTAATGTGGACAATGAAAGACAGATCTCTATCTCTGCCTTTGCAATTTTTCTGTAAGTCTAAGACTATTCCCAAATATAAAGTTGAGAGAGAGAGATTGATCTGGAACTTGCCCACGAACCTTGAAGCTTCCCATGCCCCTTACTGAAACTGCAGTGAGTCTCTGCAGACATGGGGAGGTGTGGCAAGGTGGTTGGCGAGGGGGGGGGGGACGTGGGGGGGGGTCTGGATTAGGGTCAGGTGTCCTGCTCCTACCATCTATCATCCCCGGAGCATCTGGAACATCTGTCTCTACCACAAGTGCAAATGCAGAGCTCCCTTCTCCTGCTCTGGGGGCCTGGGCGATGGGGAGTAGTTCTGTCCCTCCTGCCTCCCGTTCCCCTTTACCAAGATTTGGGAGTGCACGCGCAGGGGTGTGGGGCTGGAGAGACGTGTGGGCTAAAGCTGGTGACTGAGGGGCAGGCCCAGTCCCCAGAAGTCCTTCTTATGTAAGGCAGATGCCATAATCTACCACTGCATGTCCTGGGACTCCAACTGAGATAGAAAACCGGCTGGTAAAGGCTGGCTTCAGAGGATAATAGGAACGCGAGGAATAACGAAATCCTTTCATGGGATCCGGGTCCTCCCGTCTCCCGGCAGTTGTGTACAAAGACCGTCTGGAGAGGAGTTGGCTATTGTCCATCCATCCACATCCTGGTGCTGTCTCCCTTGAAGACTAGGAGTGTCCCAAGGGCAGGGCCTGGCGCTTGGGGCCCTGCAGAAGGGGGTAGAGATTATAGGGGGAAAGAAATGCCTAAAGGGTTTCGTGATGTCTTGGAGAGCGCTAGATTCGAGAAGTCAAGAGACTTTCATCTCACGTCCTGACTCTGCCACGAGTTCTCTGGTGGCCTTGGGCAACTCACTTTCTCTCCTTCCCGTTTTTTAAATGTTTATTTATTTTGTGAGGTACCTGGTGGCTCAGTCGGTTGAGTGTCCGACTTTGACTCAGGTCAGGATCTCGCGGTTTGTGAGTTCAAGCCTCGCATCGGGCTCTGTGCTGACAGCTCAGAGCCCGGAGCCTGATTCGGATTCTGTTGTCTCCCTCTCTCTGCCCCTCACCCACTCACACTCTGTGTGTGTGTCTCTCTCTCTCAAAACTAAGTAAACATTAAAAAAACAATGTTTATTTACTTTGAGAAAGAGAGAGTGAGAGCGGGGAAGGGAAGAGAAAGACAGGGAGAGAGAATCCCAAGCAGGCCTCTGTCAGCGCAGAGCCTGACTCAGGGCTCAGACTCAGGAACTGTGAGATCAGGACCTGAGCCGACATCAAGAGTCGGATGCTTAACCGACTTTCTCTCCTTATTAAAAGAGAAGTTGAATTAGGTGATCTTCGCGATCCCAACCATCTCAGAAAGTACATGAGAAGACCATATATTTCTTTTTATTGGTCTCCCCTGCGTCTAGCACAGGGCCTGACACATAATAAGGGTTCAAGAAATGCTGTGGACAGTGAGTGAATGAATGAATGAATGAATGAACACCTGAACTAAAAAATTAAAAAAAATAAAAGGATCCAAAGTGAAGTTCTTAGATGAGCCAGCTGGTGGCATCACCTCTCTTTGTGACCACGGGTGCTGCTAGTGTCAGAACAAGGAAAGGACTCAGATTAGAAATGAATAAAGACCAAACGATCAGAGGACCAGATATTTCAGGGACGCCTGGGTGGCTCAGCCGGTTAAGCCTCAGACTTCGGCTCAGGTCGTGATCTCGCGGTTCATGAGTTTGAACCCCACATGGGGCTCTGTGCTGACGGCGTGGAGCCTGCTTGGGATCCTCTGTCTCCCTCTCTCTCTGTCCCTCCCCTCTTCTCGCAGTCTCTCTCTCAAAAAGAAGTAAAATTTTAAAAATAACAAAAATATTTTTAAAAGTGGGTAGCAGAACCCTGGAATTCTGACCCACTTCTGTTCTCCATCAAAGAGAAAATAAGTCCAATGCACTGACCAGTTCACGGCCATCCATCGTGCTGCTGGGTGGCTGGAAGAATACACATGGCCCTGACACAGAGAGGGACTGGCACAGAGGCACCCAGGAACAGTCCCTAAGGCCAGCAGGTGGCCTGTGGGGCTCACCTGAACTTGGGCTCAGTATGTCCCTTCTGCCACCCACTCCATACCCACCCCTTGCTGAATGACCCAAACATGCTGGCGCCCAGTCTGGGTCTCTCCTGGAGGTTCATCACACCCACTGCTGATTGGTGTTCCAGAAGGGCCCTTCTCCTCCCCAGCACTCCAAGGGAATTGGAGTTCAAGCATCTTAATTAGCTGGCAGAGGGCAGGAAGGTGTTGAATGTTTTGGAGCGCTTGAAAGAAAGCCCTCTCTTACCTACGCACCTCCCACCTTCTCTTTTTCCCCATCACAGCACATTTTGCAAAGGATACGGGTATGGGCACAAAAGGGGAAGACCCAGTGAGGCACTTCTACCAGTTAGGACTGAGATCACGGGGAGACAGGATGAGGTGTGGGTGCGGGTGTATCTCAGGATCCATGCGTCTCTGACATGGGCTCGGGGATTGGAGGAGAGGGTGGGGGTCCCGCTGGCCTCTGACTCCACAGACTAGAGCAGGAAAGGGTGAAACGGCAGGGGGTGACAGGCTGGCAGGACAGCTTCAGACTCAGGAGCAGCGCTGAGGGCGGGCCACTCAGGTCCCCACAGGCTGTGCTCCGGGAGGGGGCGATGAACAGGAAGCTGTGACTCCCCCACTTTCTCTCCCAGCCCTTAGCCTCAAGGTCACTTGCTGCCATGAATTCCGACCCGTGTTTTAGTTGGCACCCTTCCCTGGGCATGGTGACAACAGATAGCTGTGCTGCACCCCGCTCCTTTCCAGCAGAACACCTCAAATTTTCCTTTGAAATAATAATCATCACACAAAGAGCAACCTACAAAGTGCTTCCTGACATGCTTTATCTCATTGAATCACGCCAGTCCTGTGGAGCAGAACCTTCTGTCTGAAAATGCTAACAAGAAAGCGGAGGCTCAGGAGAGTGAAGTGACTTACCCAAGTCACACAGCCAGTGAGGAGCAGACCTGGAACTCCAGAACCATCCGGATTCCGTGCCCTCGTGCCCACCCCACCCCTGCCCCCAGGCCCCAAGACAGCACTTTCTGCAGAGAAGGGGGTCCCCGCACCAGGTCAGGAAAGGAGGGGGCTCCAAGTTTGGCTCCTGTCATCCCTCAGACGGGGTACCCCTGGCCCTCGCCCTGCGCGGAGGCTTGGGTCTGCCCTCCCCAGTGGCTGACTCCCCTTTGTCCCCCCTCCTCTCTACCCGGTAGAGCCCTTACCGCTCACAGGTGCACACCGGCCCTCGCACCTGCCCCGGCGGGCGGCCGGCGCTCCCATCCGGTGGCCCCTCCAAGACCGGCGGAGGGTGGGGCGCAGCCTGTCCCTTCCCCGGTCCCCGGCGGGGGCGTGGCGGGGGCGTGGCTCGCGGCCGCTCAGGCCCCGAGGGAGGCGCCTGCACCCCAGCAGCTCGGCCCCGCTGCCCCCGAGGCCAGTTCCTAGCCCCGAGGGTCACGGTCGCCCCGACGCATGGGTCTGTGGGGGCGGCCGGCTTGCAGGGAAACCTGGTGGTGCTGTGGGTGCTGGGAGCCGTGCCTGGCGAGCCCCCGGCCCCCTTCCGACACTTTTGTCTTCAACCTGGCCCTGGCGGGCCTGGGGCCGCCCTCACTCTCCCCTTCTGGGCACCTGAGTCCGCCCTGGACTTCCGCCGGCCCGAAGTGCCCTCTGCAAGATGGCCCCGAAGGCCACTGTCCTCCACGTCTGCGCCAGCGTCCCCCTCACCCCCGGCGCATGGTGGCCGTGGCTGCCGGACCAGGCACCCGCCTCTCGCTTTCCTGGCCCTGCATGGCCACCCTGGCGGTGTGGATGGTGGCCGTCCTGGTGACGGTGCCCACGGCTGTTTTGGGGCCGAGGGTGAGGTGTGGGGCACCCGTCTGTCCGCTGCACTGCCACGGCAGGTACTGGCCGGGGGGGGGCTGGCTTTCGTGGTCCCCGGGTCCCCTGGCTACCACGGGCTGCTGCTGTCGCTGGGCAACGGCAGAGTGGCAGGGGCGTGGCCCACTGTGTCCCTACCCTGGAGGCCTCTTTCTTCCTCTGCCGCTTCCCCAACCACCTGGACACTCTCATGGAGTGCTGGTGACGTCTGACCTGGTGCTCTGGGATAGCATCTGTCTACGCCATCCATACCCCCGTCTTCCCTGTCACCACACGGCAACAGCTGCCTGAACCCCGTGCCGTCCTGAGGCAGGAGCCTGATGGGCCCTGGCAGATGCCTTCAGTGATCTGTGAGCAAGGCTGCGACCCTAGGGCCCGGGCCGGCTGGAACTGGGGGCCCTAAAGACCATAGGCAGGTGGTGGGGGGAGAGCACTCTGCCAGGAGAGAGGTCCTTCTACCATGGCCACCGACTTGGACAAAGGGACACCTGGGGGGAGGGTGTTGAACACCCTACCCTCCTTTTCTGGGCTCCGCCAGGGACAGAACCCTGCACCCTAGGGATTGCTGGTGTGGGCTGCGGCACCCTCTGGGAGTCTCTGATCTCTTCTGGGTGTGGTGGAATGTGGGGTCACGTGGGGGAGCTTAGGTCTTTGCTCACCTGGAGGTATGGGTAGGACAAGGGGAAGGAGGAAGGTTGGAGAATAACCTGTATCATCCACGACTGTCTGGACGCTGCCGCCTCTGGTTCAGTTGCCCCGTTTCTGCCTTTTGTGAGCATTCTCAGGAAAATTCCCAAGGGTCCTAGACTAAGGGGTCAGAGGTCAACACACCAGCACCTGTTTCCCTCTGTCTGCCCTCCCCGACACGCCTACCCTCACCCCAAATAGGGTGTACCCTTGCTCTCTGGTGCCAGAGCCAAAAGTGCCCTCCCCCTGGCCATCTCCACCGTACAGCATCCCAGTGGTGCCCAGAGAAACCTGGGGCCTGCAGACCTCAGCTGAGAAAGCGGGGTCCTCGGGCAGGGGGATGCCCTGCGTGAGTCCCGCTGGTCTCTGGCACCAGCCCAGGCCCAAGTGTAAACACCCTGTGTGTCCATCGTTAAACCAGGATTTGGAGGGAGAAGTGGGGAGAAGGCAAGGATGTGGGTGGGGCATAGGGAGGAGAGAGATGGGGAGGGACTGGGAGAAGAGGGGGCTGCAGGTACGTCCAGAGAAGTGGGAACCAGAGAGTCGGAGGCTCGTGAGGGTGTCCCTCCCTCCTGTCCCAAGTGTGCAGCTCAGAGGATCAAAGCACCCAGAATCACATCCTAGCTCTGACGCTAACCAGCGGAGGGACCTCAGTAAGTGACTTGTCTCTACTGTTTTTCACATCTGTAGAGTGGGGTGTTGAGGATTCAACGGTACCTGAAGTCGTGTGTTGGCTATTGTTCTTATACTTCATGTAAAATGGAATCAGAGAGAAGAAAGAGGAGGAAAAGAAGGAACAGGCGGCAGCAGGGAGACAGGGACCCACAGCCAGAGATGGCTCGTTTGGGATAATGTTTACATGCTCTGGAGTGAAATGGAAGTTTTACATGAAGAACTGAGAGAGCTGCCTGGCTGGCTCAGTTGGAAGAGCCCAGGACTCTTGATCTCAGGGTCGTGAGTTCAAGCTCCGTGGTGAGTATAGAGCAACAGAAAAAGAGAGAGAGACCGGAAAAAAAAAAAAAAGAAAAAAAAAGAAAGGAACTGAGTGAGGGATTGGCCCCTGGTTTCCATATCCATGGAGACCCAGCAGTGATACGGGAGAGCACTCTGGCCTCCCAAGGACCCAGAGCCACGGCAGGACATTAAGCCATGTTAACGACATTTAATTAGGTGCTTGATGTTTAGTTTCCTCCTTTTGATGTTTAAACTGGTTCATGTCTGTCAGGATAGGAAATCCTGTTCCCAGTCAATTCAGGATGGAAAATCCTCCCCTCTCGCCACCCCTGCAGCTCCTCTGATGGCTTTGCTGGGATATTGGCTCCCAGGGGGCATCTGTGCTAATGGGGCCTGGAGGTAAATACTGAGTTTATTATTCTCTTCAGTTTTGGTTTTGTTTTTTTTTTTTTTTTTTAGAGAGCATGCACCTTGCCGAATTCTTTTTCTTTTCATGGTTGTTTTTAAGAGAGAGAGAAAGAATGCGAATGGAGGAGGGGCGCAAAGAGGGGGGAGACACAGAATCTGAAATAGGTTCCAGGCTCTGGACCATCAGTACAGAGCCGGACGCGGGGCCTGAACCCAGGAACCACGAGATCATGACCTGAGCCAAAGCTGGACGGTAAACCGACTGCACCACCCAGGTGCCCTGGTAAATACTGAATTAAACAGGCCCCAGTCGGAGATGAGGGACCATGTGCATCTAACCTTGGAGAGGAGAGGGGTGGGAGAGGCAGGGGAGGGGCAGCGAGGAGGGCCCGCTCGCCAGCTGGGCACTCCATGCAGTGGAAGGCAGGCACTGGTGAGAAGCTGGGCCCTGGCTCCCTGCAGTAAGCGGCCAGAGAGCTTCGAACCTGCCGTGGGGAGGACAGGCGCTGACTGTGTTCCAGAAGAAGGGCTTAGGGAGGGCACCGCGGGCAGAACCCGGAAAGCTGCAAGACTCATCTACGGGAGCAGCCAGGTCAGAGAGGGGTGGACATCAGGTCTCAGGGCCAAGAGGTGGCAGAGGGCCAGTGCTGCTGGGAATACACCAGTGCTGTCCTCATGAGCCATGGGCTTCCCCACATCCACTCTGGGCTCTGGGGCTCCAGGTCTCCCCTTCCCCCTGACCAGCATCCCTCACTGGCTGTGTGACATTGGAGGAGCCCGCACTGCCCTCTCTTGGCCTGACACTATCACCACCCCCCCCACACACACACCCCGACGCTGGCCCCTAACAGGTTTGGGACCCAGACCCCAGCCAAGGAGGCAGCACACTAGAAGCCGGTGCTCAGGGGGGAAGTGGAGGGCTGGCTCCGGCATCCCGGCCGGGCAACCTTCCCTTGGGCACCTGCCCACCTCAGGTCCCAGAACAGCGGAGACAGCACTCGCCAAAGGCCGGATGCCGTGGGCCAGATGTCCAGGACGGAGGTGCGGCCCCAAGCCGGCCCCCCAGCTGATTTCAGTTCCTCTCCTCAGCGGAGGCCTTCCGCTGTGCCAGCCAGGGTACCACCAGTGCGTGTGCCTGTGAGTACCAGCGAGCGTGCGCACCAGCGCATGGCCACGGGCCGCCCTCCCTCCTCCCCACCACCGCCCCAGGTACTGACCAGAAACAGGAAGTAAAATTAACCGAAACCGAGAACTGAAACCGACGTAATCTCTCACTGCCTCTGGGAGAGGTCGCGCGGGGGCTGTGACACAACACAGAACTGGGGCACAGTGACTCTAGGGACAGGCCGACAGGAACTGTGTCCGGAAGGGAGGCGTGGGGGCAACAGGCTGACGTCATTTCTGAGCAGGACACACAAAGGGGGCGGGGGGGGGGGGAGGGCAGGTGCTTCACCAGAACCCAAGTGCCCCTCACCCCACCCCGCTGCTTGGGGACATCCACGATGACAAAACGGGCTGGGGCAGCTTCTCCTGTCAGTGGCCTGTCTTCAGTGAGACGCCCGCTTCCTGTGAGAGGAAAGGCCCCTTCGGGGGTTGGGGGGGAAGCAGCTGGTGCCTGCCCCTGCCCCCACCCCCAGCAGTGCCCCGGGCAGGGGAAGAGGGGGGCAGAAGACACCTAGAGACAGCACCTTGTGGGGTTCCAGGTCTTTAATTTTCCCTGCTTTATCTTTTTTTTTCTTTTTTCTTTTTTTAACAATCAAATTGGCAGAAAATGGCTGGGGCTGGTGGGCACTGGGGGTCCACTGAAAAATCCCCAAAATTCACACTGAGGTTTCAGTCCCGGTTGCTGAGGTGGGGATGAGGTCAGGCTTCACGGAGATTTCCCAACTCACCCTAGAACATTTTTCCCAAACGGCTGGAGAAGAGGTCAGAATAGGTCCCCCATTACTGTAGATGAGGATATGGTCCCCCCCACCCCTCAAGCTCTTCTGATACGCGGAGATAGAAGGCTGTGGTTTCTAATTGCCTAAAATCATCTCTTAAAAATACAAAACACGTGCAGTTGGCTTTGGTACAAAAAAGAAAACAACGACAACAAAAAAACATTCTGGTCCCGTGGGTTTTCCCCTCACCCCCCCAACAAAGCCGTTAGGGCCACCTCAGCCCCTCCTCCATCAGCTCCGGAAGCCAGGCGGTCTCCCTGGGGCTCCCGGGAGGATGGACAAGGGAGAAGAGCAGTGCGAGGCTGAGGGGGAGGGAGGGGGGCGTGGCCCTGCCCACAGCCCCTCTTGGGGGGGGGGGGGTCAGCAGGGTCCTGCGGTGCAGCCCCTCCTCACAGACGGTGTTGCCCAGGAGGGGCGTCAGGGTTAGAACCCAGCAGCGGCACGGTTAAGCCTGAATAAACCCCAGTAGTGTTACAGGACAAGGCCCCCTGATCCCTATGGCTTGGTTCCCATGTCCCTGGTGCTCTAAATCTCCCCACTCCCTGCGTCACTAATAAACAATAAATAAATAAATTTTCCTAAAGTAGAGGGAAGAAGGCATGAAAAACTGGCATCTGTGGTGTAGCTTCTGGATGCCACCAGGGGGCACTGCGGCCCAATTCCTCCAGCTTCCTAAGCGGCCCCAGGTGTCCAAGGAGCCCAAGAGCTGGCAAGGACAATCAGCAGTTCTAATGTTCCCTCATCATTGGCGGATTGGAGTCCCCAGAGTTTGCCTCCCTCGGTGTGTTCTTCATGGGGGCACAGGACGGGGGAGGGGCCCCCTTAGCTCTCTGAAGCCACAGGCTCCCCGTCGCGAGTCTCTGTCTCTTCCGGGATGTCCTGCATTCGGGTGAAGTCTAAAGGGGGACGGGGCAGCGTTAGTGAGAGGGCACCCGCTCGGCGAGCAGCTGCACCCCTACACTGACGCCGCCCCATGTCAGCAAAGTAATGTTCCCACACCTGTGTGCTGCTTCCCTTCCTGAGGATAGGAGGATACGGCGTGGCCAATAAAATACAAAATACTCTGGGGCGCCTGGGTGGCTCAGTCGGTTGAGCATCCGACTAGCTTTTGCCCCACATTGACCTCTGCCAATGACAGCGTGGAGCCGGCTTGGGACCCTCTCTCTCCCTCTCTCTCTCTGCTCCTCCCCTGCTCGTCCTCTGTCTCTCTAAAATTAAAAATAAAATAAGATAAACAAATAAGGGCGCCTGGCTGGCTGAGTAGTGGAGCATGGGACTCGATCTCAGGGGTGTGAGTTCAAGTGGCCCCACGCTGGGTGCAGAGATTATTTAAAAATAAAATCTTAAATGGGGTTCCGGGGGCGGGGGGTTCAGTTAAGCATCTGACTCTTGGTTTTGGCTCAGGTCACGATCTCACAGTTTGTGCGTTCAAGCCCCACATCAGGCTCTGTGCTGACAATGCAGAGCCTGCTTGGAGTCTCTCTCTCTCCCCCACCCCTCTCTCTGCCCCTCCAGCCCACATCTCTCTCACTCTCAAAATAAATAAAACTAAAAACAAATAAACAAATAAGATACAAAATATTTTAAGATGGTTACATAAAGGCACACTAGCTTTTGGTTATTTTGTGTTTCCTGAACAAACTATGAGAACTTGGAAGGTCTTAGAATTTTTTTTTTTTTCTTAGAAACCTATTTCTACTTGAAGAGGCTGAGATCACACTCACTGGAGGAGACAGAGGCTCCTACATTTGCTTCCTAGAGCTCCGCCACCCGCTCACCATCAGAAGAGGCTGCAGGTGTGTCCTCTGTGCCCCTCCCAAGAGTCACCATAGCCCTGGGAGGTTAACTAGGGGTCACCTCGCATGTCCCCAGGACACACAGCCAAGGGCGGCACCCCACTTCCCTTCTGCGCCTCACCTCGCGGACTATGGGGAGGGGACAGGCGGCTGCCCCCCTCCTCCTCGCTGCCCGTGTCGGGGTCACTGCTGTCCTGCAGCCGCTCCTCGGGGCTGCCCAGCTCCTGTCTCTCTCGGTCCTCAAAGGGTCGATGGATAGAGCGAATGGTCACAGACAAATCCAGGCGGTCGTGGCCTCGGCTGGGCTGTGACGGGCCGGCAGGAAAGGCAGCAGGCCGAGGAATGAGCTCAGCCAGGGCAGCACCGCTGAGCGCCTTGTGCCCCTGACCGCCCGTCCCAGCCCCCCAGTTGCCCACTTCTGTGCCCCACTGCCTATCCCAGCCGCCCAGACCGCCCGTCCCGGCCCCCCAGCCGGCGCCCAGTGCTTCTGGCCGCGGCCGGTCGCCTTCGGGCTCGAGTCCCCGGTTGGCTCCGGGCCTCCTTACCTGCGGCGGCGTGAAACTCAGGTAGAGGGCGTCTCCGGCCGGGAGGCTGCGGCGCCGAGGGTCCAGGGGCCTGCGGGCCCAGGGGGCCTCGGCCGGAGGGGGCTCGCTATGGCCCAAGGCGGCCAGCTGCCTGCGCGCCTCCTCGGCCTCGCGCTCCAGCAGGGCCCGGGCCTGCTCGCTCTCGCGGAGCCGGGCCTCCAGGCTGCCCGCCTCGGTGGCGCGCTCCTCGCCCAGCCGCCGGCAGCGCCGCAGCTCCTCCTGCAGCAGCGCGTGCTGACGCTGCAGCAGGGCCAGCTCGGTGGCCTGCTTGTCGGGGGCCGCGGGGGCCGGCCCGCTGCGGCCGAGCTCCCCGTCGCGGGAGTTGGCTCGGGTCAGCTTCTCCCGCCGCTCGGGGCCCTCGGGGAAGCGGGCTTCCATCAGGGTGTCCTGCTGGGCCACAGCCGCCTGGGGGCGCACGGGGACAGTCAGGTGTAGGGGAACCCGGTGGGGGGGTGGGGGGAGGGGAGCGTGCCTAGGCCAGGCTGACGGGCCCCCACCCCTGCCCCACCCCGCCTCTGGCTCCTCCCCGCCCCCACCGACCTGGAGACCGTGCAGGAGTCCATAGAGATTGACCAATCGCTGTAACGCTTCCTGAGGACAGAGGAGGGGGTGGGGACAGGGCCCAAGCTTCAGGGTGGGAGAGCTGCCCAGAAGGCGACTGAATGTGGGTTTGGGGACAGTCAACCTTTGGACACTTTCCGATGTAGCGTCTCCCCGACACGACACCCTCCCTCCAGTCTGCCATACCTCCTCACATCCCTCTCACCTCCTGGGGAGCCCTCAGCTGATTTCCATTCCGATCCTGCAGAGACAGGCAAGGATGGGCACTCATAGACACAAGGTCCCTGGAGCGTGTCCCTGACAGCTCTGCGTCAGGGGCCAACAGCCCGGCCGCCCCCCTTCCCACCCTCTGCCAGTTCCGGCACCTCCTGCGGACCCACCTTCTGGCTGGAGTCGGAGTCAGCTCTGCAGAGCTCAATTGAGCCATTGAAGGTTCTGGCCTCACCATCTGCAAAGATGGAAAAGGACAGGCTGAGCTCCGACTTCAGGGCCCTGCAGTTTGGCCCCTCCTACCCCCCCCCCCGCCCCCCCCACGGCCCCGGCCCGCACTCACTGGCGGTGACCCCAGGACTCGTGCTCCCGCCGCTGTCCGGGTCCACGGGCAAGGCTGGTTCCCGGGGCGTGAGGAGCAGCTCCACGCCGGGCCCCACCAGGAGGTCCTTCAGGCCCTCCACTACAGGGAAGGGAGGACATGAGGACAGGAGCCGGAACCTTTGGTAGGGGCGGGGCGGGGCGGGGGGCGGGGGGAGGGAGTGGTAGGGGGCACCCTCGTCCCCCGGCACCGGCAACGTTTAGGCATCTGGGGGAGCCCCCTGCACAGGTGGCCTCCACCATACCACCACCCACGAGACAGAGGTTACTTCAGCAAGGACCAGGCCTCCTTCCCGCACCGGGCACCGGCGGGCACTCCCACGGACGGGGCCTCCCCTCGTCTGTGTGCCCACGCTCTGTGAGGTCACGAGGGGGGGCCCCCTCACCCTCACGGATGGCATCCTGCAGCAGCCGCTCCCCGCGAGGGCACTCCAGGGACTCGGAGCGGAAAAGGCCCCGGGGCAGGGTGGGCAGGGTCACCCCGCCACCATCATCTTCCACCTGGAAATGGGTCATCTCGGCGAACAGCCCAACCTTTTCTTGTAGCAGCTCTGCCAGCGCCCGGTCTTTCTGTCGCAGCTCCGCTGTGGACGAGGGACGGATGAGCACAGGGAGGCCTGGGAGCCAGCAGCGGAAAGGCTGCCCGAGGGCTCAGAGGCCAGGCCCGGGCTCAGTGGCAGGACTTAAGTCTGAATTTTTGGCATTTATGCAAAAGAAAAAAAAAAAAAAAAAAAACACTTCTTCGGGGAAAAGTAATACATTCACTTATTGTTTTCTTTTTTTTTTTTTTCAACGTTTATTTATTTTTGGGACAGAGAGAGACAGAGCATGAACGGGGGAGGGGCAGAGAGAGAGAGGGAGACACAGAATCGGAAACAGGCTCCAGGCTCCGAGCCATCAGCCCAGAGCCCGACGCGGGGCTCGAACGCACGGACCGCGAGATCGTGACCTGGCTGAAGTCGGACGCCCAACTGACTGCGCCACCCAGGCACCCCCACTTATTGTTTTCTAAAGTAGGCTCCATGCAGCGCCTGCGTGGCTCAGTCAGTTACGTGTCCGACTTCAGCTCGGGTCATGATCTCGCAATCCATGAGTTCAAGCCCCGCGTCAGGCTCTGTGCCGACAGCTCGGAGCCTGGCACCTGCTTCAGATTCTGTGTCTCCCTCTCTCTCTGCCCCTCCCCCACTAGCTCTCTCTCTCTCTCTCTCTCTCAAAAATAAACATTAAAAAAAAAAATGTTTAAAGTAGGCTCCATGCCCAACATGGGGCTCGAACTCATGACCCTACTCAGGACCCGGAGATCAAGAGGTGCAGGCTCTACCGACTGAGACAGCCCGGAGCCCCTGCACTTCTGTTTCACAAACAAAACTGAGACGACCTGTGGCAGGGACTGCAGGTGTCCCCAGGTTTCATCCTCCCATCTTCCTATAACTGGAGAATCTATACACATTTCATCTGGGCACATGGCTGCCAGTTAGACTACACCCGACAGCCTAACATTGCCACGGACTGAATTCTGGCCAGCGGACAGGACTGTCTCTCTGGATCAGCCCTTCCAAGAAAGGAGTAACGGAGGTGCCTGCGTGGCTCAGTCGGTTACGTGTCCAACTTTGGCTCAGGTCATGATCTCGCAGTTCAGGAGTTCCAGCCCCGTGTCGGGCTCTGTGCTCTCAGCGCAGAGCAGCTTTGGATCATCCGTATCCCTCTCTCTCTGCTCCTCCCCCTCCCGTCCCCCTCCCATCCCCCTCCCTCAAAAATAAATTATCAAAAATAAACTAACATTGAAAAATAAAATCGAGGTGCCTGGGCGGCTCAGTCGGTTAAGCGTCTCTTGGTTTCAGCTCAGGTCATGACCTCACGATCTCATGAGTTCGAGCCCTGTGTCGGGCTCTGCGCTGACAGCGTGGAGCCTGCTTGGGATTTTCTCTCTGCCCCTCCCCCACTCGTGCTTGAACTCACGCTCTCAAAAATAAATACATAAACTTTTTTTTTTTTTTTTCAAATCTTAAAACAGAAACCTCTCCCTGTTCCTTTCCACCTCCCTGCTAGCTGGGATGTACATGTACCAGCGGGAGCTGGAGTAGCCACTTTGGACAGGGAGACAAGGGATCGCTGGGTAAAGACAGACAGCACAGCTGTACTGACTACCCGGCACTTCCCACCTCTGGACCGGAGAGAAGTCACCTTCTACCTTGTTTAGGAAACTGATTTTTGTCGGTCTTTTTGTATAACAGTTAGTTCACAGTCTAACCGATAAACGTAAAAAAAGTAACTTAATGTCTCAACCCTGGTCTTCCTGGTTCCCCTTCATCGGCCACACAGTAAGAACACCGTTCTGAGGGTACTAGGTGCACACACGGGGCACGCGACGCACTCCTTTCCCCATCATTTTTACACCCGTGGTGGCAGACGCTTGACGTTGTTTTAAACCTTGCCCTCTTACTTAACGAGACAGTCTGGTTACGGATCTACCTCAGCCCTCAAGAGCCACGTCCCTTTTTAAATAGTTCCATAGTATTCCATCGTGTGGATGCATGGTAATTACTTAACGAGCTCTGTGGATGGACTTACTCTTGATTCGACGTAGGTAGGCCTCATCCTCTGTCTCAATCAGTGGGAAGTCCTCTCTGGATGGGCATCTAGAGGGGTAACAGGTCGGGTGGGGTTGAGGGATCAGGAATCGGCCTCCTTTCCATGCTCTCTGCTTCTCCGGTAAGAGTCACCAGCCCCAGGCCCTGGCTTTAGTCACTCCTGACCCCCTGCTTTCCTTCACACCCATCATCTGTCTGTACTGGTGTGTGTGTTACCTCTCCACAGGCCACCTGCAGGGGAGCGCCATGAGCACGGGCAAACACAGGCTTTGGCGTTAAGCAAACTGGGCCCAGATCCTGGTCCCACTATTTACCAGGTGGTAATCTCTCTGTTTCTCCTCTGAAAAATGGGTATATCTTCTTCACAGGTTTTTTGATAGAATTAAATGAGATAACGTAACAGTGCTTTGAACAAGGCAAAAGCTCAATAAATCGATTACAAAAAGTAACAGTAATTCTAATTTTCACAGCTGCAAATACGAATGCTGTTAATAAAGAGGCCCCCAGGGATCTACTGTCAATGGCTCAGGTGTTTTGCACTTTTCCCAGAACAGGCAATGTCCTACTTTTGTACATTTTTGAAAAATTTGTTCAAAAGTCTAAATTGCCGAAGTAAACAAAAGGTTATATATTACAAAGTAAAGAAAATCCAGTTCTAAAAGCAAAAAAAATTTACAAATATCCTTATTGGGTTTATCTTTTGGCATCATCTTCAAGGATCCATTCTGAAATTTTACATGCGTTTTGTTTTTTGTCATCATAAAAGACACAGCACTGCTGAGGACATCAACTCTAACGTGTGTCTAATGGAAGCTGGAGGTTGGCTGAGGTAGCACACTGAGCAATTTCCTTCTTGCCTCGCCTGTATGAGGTGCGCGCATGAGACTTACTCCTCTTACCTCCAGGATCAATGGTTTCATTCCCTTTTTCATTCAGTTTTAGAAAATAAAAATAAAATGCAATCCAATCCAAGTAACAGTTTACTGCCTACAGACCAGGGTGTTCATGCAGCTGAAACTGTACTGTGGGCCGTCAGACAGGCCACCATAGGGTTAGGGGTTAGGGGTTGGGATTAGGGGTTAAGGGTGAGGGGTTAGGGGTTGGGGTTAGGGTTAGGGTTTGGGGTTAGGGTTAGAATTAGGGGTTAGGCATTGGGGTTGCAGTTAGGAGTTAGGGTTCGGGGTTAGTGACTGGGGTAGGGGTTAGGAGTTAGGGTTCGGGGTTAGTGGTTGGGGTAGGGGTCAGGGGTTAGGGCTAGGGGCGGGGGGTTGGGGTATGGTCAGGGTTAGAGTTAGGGGATGGGGGTTGGGGTAGGGTCCGCTCATCGTTGGGGTTTAGGGTCTGGGTCCAGTTTAGGGTGTGGGGTTAGTGTCCAGGGTCAGGGCTCAGGGGTTAGGGGTCAGGGTTAAGTCACAGCTGCAGCTCCAAGTGGTGCTCTGTCAGCTCACGTTGCTGCAAGGTGGTCCGGGTTGTCTTAATAGAAAATACGACTGTACAGGATACATGAACACAGGTGACCATTCCAGCTTTGGGCCATCGTGTTTCTCCCCCAGCCTGTGCCTCCACCTCTGAACCCCGGGTTCTTTCCCCCAGGGAGGGCGTGCTGTGGCCCAGGCCCCTCGGCTGCAGGTTTCCCGCAGACGTGCACACACTCACACGCGCACGCTCTGCTGAATGACTCGGATCCAGGTGCTGCGGTCATCCCGGGATGCTGTGTGGACCTCATACATCTCAGGGGGTGCCGCGCTGATCAGAAACATCCCTTTCTCCTGGTTGGCGATGTCCCGTACAATCAGATTCTGCAGTGATACCACCGAGGGCTTGTCCTGCCAGTCAGAAAGGGGGAAATAAGGGTATCTCGGTCTTCAATCTTTCTGGAATACCCCAAGGATTGAGGGGCCAGCCTGCAATACCAGGCACAAAGCTGTGGTGCAGCCAGAGGGGTCTTTAGGAGCGCACATGACCTCTGACAAGTTAATTAACTTTAATGTTTATTGGGGGCCCGGATGGCTCAGTCAGTAGAGTGAGCTACTCTTGATCTTAGGGTTGTGGGTCCAAGCCCTGCCCATGCTGGGTGTAGAGATTACTAATAAGTAAATAAACTTAAGAGAAAAAACACATAAAAAAACACCTTAAAGGCTTACTTTCCCCATCTGCAACAAGCGGATTAATAATGGACCTCCTGACAGTGTAAAAGTGCCTGCACGCAGTGACCATCCATGTTAGCTGTTTTTATGCCTTATGAGATATGACAATAATGGTTACAGTAATAGCCATTTGACTCTGGAAGATTCCAGGGTTCTTTCCAGTTCACATAGAAAAGGAAGAAGAACCCATAGCACCGGTCTGTGCTGAGAAAGGGGAAGGAGGCAGGTCTCACCAGGGCAGGGAAGATGTACTTCTGGTCCTTCTCCTGGAGGAACACCAGTACATCTGTCATCAGCAGCATTAGCACGTCTGGGCAGGGGGAGAGGTGGGAGAACAGCCAGCATCAGAGGCAGGGGGAGGAATGGAAAAGAGGCCTCAGAGGCCTAGGCAGCCGCTTGCCTCCTTCTCAGGGACCAGGCCCAACGTGTCCACTCGGGGCTCCTGCCTCTCTTCCTTCTGGTTGCTTCCTCTTACCTTTGCGGCCTCCCACCCGCCCATTCTTACACCTCAGAAATTCCAGGAGAGGGAGCCTGGGTGGTTCTGTCAGTTAAGTATCTGACTTCGGCTCAGGTCATGATCTCGCAGTTCAGGAGTTCGAGCCCCGCATCGGGCTCTGTGCTGACAGCTCAGAGCCAGGAGCCTGCTTCGGATTCTGTGTCTCCTTCTCTCTCTGCCCCTCCCCTGCTCATGCTCTGTCTCTCTCTCTGTCTTGCAAAAATAAATAAAATGTTAAAAAAAAAAAAAAAAGAAAAAAGAAACACCAGGGGGGAAGAGGCATGTGCCACCAGATCAAACAGCCTCCCGGCTAGAGAAGACTACAGGGGGTCACCGGTGCCTCTGAAGGAAACTGATGCTGGTTTCTTAACCCAGGGACGACAGACCCCAGGATGTCTGCTGCTGGTCTTTAAGGGGTTCTGTAAACCTTCTGAAGTCGCAGAAACAATTTTACATGTTAATACAACACAGATGTGTATTTTTTGGGTGAAAGAGTCCAGAGTTTTGGGGGAGGGTAAAAAGCATCCCCAGAGCAGGACGGGCCACCCTTTTTCAGCCTTTAAATTCCATGCCTTGGGGCACCTGGGTAGCTCAGTCAGTCGAGTGTCTGACTCTTGATCTCGGCTCAGGTCATGATCTCGCTATTCGTGAGTTCGAGCCCCGCGTATCTGGTTCCATACTGTCAGTGCGGAGCCTGCTTGGGATTCTCTCTCTCTGCCCCTTCCCTGCTCTCTCTCTCTCAAAACAAATAAAAGTTCAAAAAATACATACATTTAAATTCTATGCCTAGCAACCGACATAAGGGTTTTTAGGCTGTCTGACCTAAAATCCCCCTTCCTGGCACATTCCCAGTGCTCGAGGGGCAGGGCGCAGGAGGACTTCACATCCACCTCTCCCACAGCTGAATAATCCCATCTCCCTCCACCCCAGAGGCCTCCTTCTTTGTCCTTCTCTGTCCCACCTTCCAGCCACTCAGATCCTGAGTCCTAGACTTTAGCAACGACGGGAAACAAAAGGTCAAGTCCCCAGAACTCAGATGTCACAGTCAAAAAAACACAGGCTCACCCTTTGCCCTTGGAGATCTTACTAAACTGTGGGCACACAGAGGGGAGGGCTTTTGCTAAATGCTTCAGAAATAAAGCTCTCCAGCCTTGCTATTTTTAACCCCCACAGTTTATATTCTTAGCTGCTGCGTGGGAGGGATGGGAAAGAGGGAAAGGGATGAAGACAGGCGCGGTAGGCACAGCAGTCCCCCAGCCTGTGCAGTGGGGACTTCATGACATGAGACACAGACTCAGGCCCAGGGAGCAGGTTCCCTCATTCCTCACCCCCAAAGCCGAGGCCTGCTACTCTCTCTGCCTTGCTTTAGGTAGGAAAGGCTTAGCCTGTGCGGTCTGGGAAAAGAGGCTGGGAAGGCACCCCCACCCCCACCCCCCGCTCTCTTGTGTCTTCCCCCTCCCGCCTGTCCCTCACTGGGCTCTGCTCCCTGCTCTGTGCCTTCCCTGCCTGTGCTCCCAAAGCCCCCGCCCATTCTGCAGCCCCACCAGCTGCCCCTGGTCCTAGAGTTGCTCCGTCTTTCTCACCAAGACTGCTGGCTCTCTGGGCACGCAAGGACCAAAGAAAGGGGTAAATCCTGACCAGGAAGCCCCTGTGCGGTCCGTGAAGTTAAATACAGAACTCGGACTTTGGCTGCAACAGAGAGCACATATTCCCTCCCACGGGGCCCCCCAGACGTAGGGCTGCAGAGAGAGATCCTAGGGGCTGGATGCTTCTCTCTATATATATCTGGCTCCAGGCTTTTGCCTGGCCTGCCGCGCTGACCACTGACCTTTGAAGCGGCCCGTCGCCGTCTTCCAGAGCAAGCAACCATCATGGATGAGCCTGCGCCTCAGAAGCTCCTCTCGGCCAAACGGGCCCTTGCCAGGCACGGGGGTCTGGGCCCGGGGGTCCATACGGTGGTAGATCTCCTGTAGGCGGGCTCCCTTCTCCAGCTCATGCACGTCCTGGTCCACATTGGACAGCAGCTCCTTCACCAGCCCCAGTGCTGTGCTCAGGTCCTGGCGCTCCTCCTCAGTCCCTGGTGCCCAGGGTTGGCATGAGGGACGGCCAGTCCGCTTCAGTCCGGCCCCAGGTCCCACGGTGTCCTGACCCCGTCTTCGGACGTTGCCAGGGGCTCTGCACCTGATCCCGCCCTTTCCCTGGTCACGGAGCCTTTTCTCACCCGACAGACTCCCCACACGCCCCTCCCCGGGCCCACTCCCTCACCGTGGGAGTGCTGGAGGATCCGATTGATGAGCACCGGGTACTTGGTGATGCGCTGGGTCACCAGCAGGACGCACTCCTGCACCCCATGCCGCTTCAGCACGGCCGAACGCGTCACCTTCTACAAGGGCATGGGCAGAGCTCAGGGCCGGAGTGGGGAGAAGGGGAGAAAGAACACTGGATTTGGAGCCTGAGCTGTGGTGCGGACCCTAACTGGGCCGTTTCCCTCCGCTGGCTTAGGGGGCTGCACCTGGAAAACGGGGACCACACGCCACGGATTTCCTACAAGGACCAACCAAAGCGGCGGAAAGCACCTGCTCTAGGGGAGCCCGGCCTGCTCAGTCAGTGGGGCGTGTGACTCCTGATCTCGGGGCCGTGAGTTCGAGCCCCACGTTGGGCATTTGCTCTACCAACATGAGGGCTTATGGTGGACAGGCTCCAAGGGGCTCGGAAAGCACACGATGCCCCCCAGGAAAGGGCCTGCAGGCCCTGCACGCAGGTCCTGGAGAGGTCTGCTCACCCGAATGAACTGCTGGAAGCGTTTGTCCCGAGCATACAGCTCCTTATAGAGCTTTAAGGCCTTGGTGTGGCGGCTGCAGAACTCGGAATAGGTCTTCCGCATCTGCTCTGCGCTGGCACCTGAGAACTGGAGGGCGGGGCTGGGTCAGCAATGAGCCCCGCCCCCCGGACGTGAGCCCCGCCCCGGACGCCCGCGGGCCTCTCCAGCCCTCCTGGCTCCACCCCCCCAGAATCGGAGAGTCCCATCACACCTCGGCGTATGGGCCCCGCCCCTTCTCACCTGGCTGATGAGCAGGTCCCCCAGGCGGTGGATGACGAAGTTCCTGGTGCTGCCGGGGCACAGGGCTTGGCGCCGACGCTCCAACAGCTGGCCCAGGAAGCGTGTGTGGATGTCACTGAGCTCGTCCACGCAAGGGAACAGGCCCTGGACCACTCCGGGCTCCAGCTGCAGCTCTTCCAGCATCCCCGTGCGGAAGAGGCGTGTCATGATCTTCAGCGTCCGCACGTGGTGCAGCTCCGTCTGGATGAGCTCTGTGGGGACACAGGTCATGTGGACTCTACCTTAGCGTGGCTACAGTTGATAGGGCCTAGGCTGGGGGCCTCAGGGCTCATGTGAGGTTTTTAAGGTCTCTTCCAGGTTGCCATTCTGCACCGTTATGGACTCAGGATTTTCTAATCATCCGGTGGCTTTCTGCTTTGCTACCTCAAGCTGTAAGCTGCTGGAGGCCAAGAAGCACGTGCCCTGTCACGTCCACGTTTCCCACAGCCCCCGTGTGATGCCCCGCGCAGAACAGGCAGGGAGTCAAGGTAGAGAAGGATGGGGTAAAGACAGGACCTGGGACACCAATAGCCCAAGAGGTGGAGGCATAACGGCAACTTGTGGGCTGGAGGCCAAGGTCTGGGGGGCTGGTGGGCTAGCAGGGTTGGGGGGGCTGGCAGGGTCTGGGGGGGGCAGTGGGCTAGCAGGGTCAGGGGGGACAGTGGGCTAGCAGGGCTGGAGGGGGGTTGGCAGGGTCTGGGGGGGGCAGTGGGGTAGCAGGGTCGGGGGAGCACTGGGCTAGCAGGGTCGGGGGGACTGGCAGGGTCTGGGGGTGGCTGGCAGGGTCTGGGGGGGCAGTGGGCTAGCAGGGTCGGGGGGCTGGCAGGGTCGGGGGACTGGCAGGGTCTGGGGGGGCTAGTAGGGTCTGGGGGTGGCTGGCAGGATCAGGGGGCTGGCAGGCTCTGGGGGGCTGGCAGGGTCTGGGGGTAGCTGGCAGGGTCAGGGGGCTGGCAGGGTCTGGGGTGGCTGGCAGGGTCTGGGGGGGCAGTGGGCTAGCAGGGCTGGAGGAGGGCTGGCAGGGTCTGGGGGGGGCAGTGGGGTAGCAGGGTCGGGGGAGCACTGGGCTAGCAGGGTCGGGGGGACTGGCAGGGTCTGGGGGTGGCTGGCAGGGTCTGGGGGGGCAGTGGGCTAGCAGGGTCGGGGGGCTGGCAGGGTCGGGGGGCTGGCAGGGTCGGGGGACTGGCAGGGTCTGGGGGGGCTAGTAGGGTCGGGGGGGGCTGGCAGGGGGAAGGACAGATAAGAGGCCCGGTCAAGGTCAAGGAGGAGGAGGAGGCTCACCATAGATGACGTCCTGCTGTTTCATCACCTCCTTCTTCTGCTGCTGCAAGAAGCTGCTGTCCACGGCTAGGCTCCAGGAGTCGGCCGCAAAGTCCCTCTCGTCCGTCTCAAAATCACTCATCAGCTCACTGTAGATCACCTCTGCACCTGGATGCCAGCGGGGCCCGCGACTCAGAGCCTGACGCCCCTCGCCGGGTCCGGGCCCCTGAGACCCTTCCCGCCCGGCCACCCGCAGGCCTCCCGGGCCAAGCGCTCGCTCACCTTCATCGATGAGGGACTCCACGGACAGGGCTCTGTTCCGCATGTTGAGGGAGTCTGTGGACTGGGACAGGATTCGGCGCAGCCCCAGGGGGGACTCGTCACTGAAGTGTCTGACGGAAGAGGGTCTGTGTCACCTAGACTCGGGCAAGAGAGCCCTCCCCAGGTGGGGAACTGAGGCTGGGGTCTGAGGGGCACTCACCCTGAGTCCTCCTCCTTCCCTGTCCATCTACAGTTCCGAACCCAGGGCGGGAAGGGCCCCGCAGGCTTCCTGCTCCCCACTGCCACTCTCTGCCCGCCTGGCTGTCCCCTCCCCGAGCAGAGGCTCACCCAGCGATGTTGGTGGTGGAGACGCTCTTGGCTAAAGACAGGGAGGAGCGGCCGCGGCGAGAGCCGAGCAGAGACTGCCGGAAGCTGTCGGAGGGGTAGATGGCCGAGCTCGGCCGCTCCCGGGGGGCGGCTGGAGGGGACACCGAGCAGGTGTCAAAGCTGCAGCTTCCCCGGGCCCAGGCCTCCCAGGCTCCTCTCCCACCCTCAGCCCTGCCCCCAGCCAAGGAAGGATCGCAGTGGAGCCAGCTTACACGTGTGCAGTAACATCGGTCTTGTCTCATTTCTTCCCCCAAACAAGCCTACGAGCAAACTGAAGCTCAGGAAGGCTAACAGACTTGTCCAGGGCGACTCGGCTGGTGGCCGAGTGGGGACTCAGACTCTGGTGTTTCTGACTAAGCACCTGCTCCTTCTGTTACACCGGAGCCGTCCGAACTGGCTCGTGACAGCTGCCTTCGACACCCCCAGGGCAGCGTCCATGCTCGAGAGACCAGCCAACCCGGGGCCCTCACCCCCATCTAAATTCTGCCCCGACAGCCCCAGCATCCACTTCCAATCAAGGGGGCAGCAGAGCCGGGGTACTCTGGGGAGGGGTCGCCTGCGTGCCCTCACGACTCACTCTTACTGCGCAGTGAAACAGACTGGAGGGCAGTGCTGTTCTTTAGTAAGGCAGCTTTCTGTTGCTGTGGGACAGAGCAAAAGAGAGACACCAAGGACAGCCGTCACCAAGGGTCACCCCCGCAGGCACGGGCAGGTGCTGGGCGGCTGGCCCCTTGCGAGAAGGCCGGCAGCACGGTCAAGGGCACAGGGCGGCTGAGCCCAGCACTAGGGGGCCGTGCCCAGAGCAGGAGGCTGGCCGCACGGGGCCCGAGGCCTGGGGCTCACGGTGTGGACCACCCCACGGCGAGGAGAGGGGTGGAGGAACACAGGGTAAGGAATGAAGGAAGAGGCACACTCACTACCCTCTCCCCCAGCCCGCTGCCCTCCCGGCCGTCTCACCTTCTGCTTGACCTTGGTGCAGTTGGCGAGGGTGTCTTTACAGCGGTTGTGGATAGTCACATTGCAGGCTGGGGGGGTGGGGTGGGGTAGAGAGGGTGAAGGGAGGGCCGGGTGGTACGGGAGGGGACGCACCCACACGCAGACACCCGTCTCCCCTTGGCCACGCACTCTGAGACTCCCCTCGTCCCCAACCTCTCAGCCACGACCGCACCCGTCCCTCCTCTCCCCTCCCCTCCGCCTCCCCCTTCCTTCCAGCAGGAAATCGGGTGAGGGGGCGGAGGGGGCCGCCACAACTAAGCAATCCCAACTCAAAGGTGATCTGAGGGGTGGACCAGAGGGAAGGAGGGGTCATGGCTGCCAGAGCTGAGCTCAAGGAGCACAGGGGTGGTTGAGAGTGGCAGATGGCAGAGGACGCCCACGGGACAGGAGAAGGCACGGAGCAGCTGGGTGGGGGCCAGGGGCAGGGGGGCGGCCAGCGTCCCCGGAGCGCCCAGCATGTGGTCCGCATTTACTTGATCCTAACAACCCTTTGGGGCAGATTCAATTATCCTCATCTTATAGACGAGGAGCCTGCCTCCCGCAGAGGTCAAATCGCCTGCCAGAGGTCAGCCCCCCAGTGGCAGAGCCGGGATTGAAACCCTGGTCGTGTTCTTTCCGTTGAACCACATGTTCACCCACCAACTGTAGCCAGGCCTAAGCACTTCGCAGGCGAGTAGAGCCAGTGCTGGAGTGGGGACAGGCCCTGCCCGGTCCCTCTCCAAAGCCCATCGGCCCTCCCCACCGCTCGGCTCTGACTCCTGCCTGCCCCTTCCAGGCCCGGGGCCTGTCCCCCACCCAGGGCAGACCCACAGCCCCCACACTCCACCTGCTCCTCTCCCATCACCCACCCTGCCATGGGGTAAAAGAGGAGGAAAGGAAAGGAAGAGTGGCCAGGCCTTGGCAGTGAGGCTGTCCCTGTCCCCAACACGCCTCAGCCCTCTGCCCTCTCCCGCTTCCCCCGCCTCGTCCAACACAGGAAACTCTGCCGACTCCTTCAGACAATACCCAGCCCCAGGCTCACTTCCACAAATACAAGGCCAGCAGGGTGGGGTGGAGGGGAGGGCGGGAGGGGGCTGGGGCTGCCCCACTCCCCCGTCGCTCCCTTCTTCTACCCCCAGCACCCAGTGTCTCTGGATCAAACCTCCGCTTTCCACCTGCTCTCAAAATAGCACTTGCTGCCTGCCTCCCCGGTTCCCCTGGCAACAAGCTTCCCGATGGGGACCTCTGTCAGGCCTCTGCGGGGTCTAGACTGGGGTTCCCTCCTCGCCCTCCTCACTCTAAGTCGGGGACTGAGGAAGCGAGGAGGCCTCACTGGTTCTTCCAGGGGCTCCTGCCCCCATTCCACGGGGGCTGAGAGGCTAGAGCCCCGGTCCTGCCGTGGCAGCAGGTGAAGATCTCAGAGGCGCTGCAGCCAGAGGCGGCTCTGCTATACACTGGGGGGAGCAGGAGCCTTCTGGGCGGGTGCGCAGGCGTGCGGGGAAGGACAGCACCCGCCTTATACCTCCTGCTTGCAGGGCAACCCTCAGATGCAGGCGAAGGTCAGGAGTTCCGACCTCTACCCCCCCACACACACGTCCCTGCTCTTCTCCCTCTTTCTATCAGTCACACTAGAAATTTGAGATGGATGGTCCTGATCCTGTCCTCTGCTTCAAACTGCAGAGGCGAAAAAATTTCAGGCTCCACCCAGTCGATAGGAAGGGAGGAGCAAAAAGGGACCCTGACGCCCCGAACGTCCAGTCCTGCCCAGGAAGACCGGCAGGACCAGGTGCAAGGCCCAGCCGGCCACCCGGCTCCCCTCACCGCCCCCCGCCCCCAGGACATTCCTGATCCTTCTCCAAGTAGTCCCCCTAACCCTCAGCAGCTGCTCGGGGAGCCAGGGGACACCCAGCGGACAACAGCTGCAAGGGGAGCCACCGGCCTGGCCTCCTCCCCCCCCACCCCCCACCCCCACCCCCGGCCCATGCCTCCGGCCACCATCCCTCGCAGGGAGGGAAGGGAAGCAAGGGAAGCGCTGGGCCCGGCTGGGACTCCGGGAGAGTGACCCTGCGCATCCGGGGCAGAAAGGACGGAGGGCAAGGCTGGGGTCAGAGCGACATCCAGGGTGCAAACGACTCACTTGGACAGATGAGGGCTTCCTTGGCCGTGATGCTTTTGTTGCAGGCATAGCACATGGTCATGCCCGACACGGAGATGGTGGTGAAGAGGTGCCCGTTGGTGTAGCGGGCGTCCTTGACTTCCTTCATCTTCTCCTTCTCGCGGGTCTGCGGAAGGGGCGAGAGACAGGAAGTGAGGCCGGGAGACAGCCGGCGCCCGAGGCGTCCAGAGACAGGCAGGTCGAGGGAGCAGAGCCCGCGTGGGGCTGCCGGAGACATAGCGCTTCCCACGGGGAGGGTCCGCCGCGGGGTCAGCGGCGGCCGTCGGGAGCGACCGGCCTCGACCTCGCCGGCCCCCCGGCCTACCTGGCCCCTGCGGCTGGGCTGCCTCCGGTGGCCGCTCATCTGGCCGCTCATCTCCCCGGCTCCAGCCCCTACGTCCTCACCGCACCTCCCAGCCCTGCTGCACTCGCCCCCGGGCTGCTGTGCGCTCTCCTGCGAGCGGGGAAGATGCGCAGAGGAGGGAGAGCAGGCGAAGCAGAGGGTGCCAGCTCACCAGCGCGTTCCAATCCATGGGAGTTAGCTGCTCTGATAACCATGACAACGGGTGTCGCGGGCTAGGCAGTCACGGTGGGGGGCAGGAGAGCCCCTTCTCAGATTGGCTGGAGGGCAGAATGCCTCCACTGTCGCCCCCACCCAGAGGTCAGGACCCCACTCGAGGGTCCCCGTGGGAGGCCAGAGCCTGGTCACTCCTCCTCCCTGGGCTCTTTGAGGAAGGAAACTCAGCCCATGGGTCTCCTTCCTCCCGGCAGGAAGCCGGACTTTTATTCCTCATGCTGCCCTCCAAAACCTAGGCTAGTGCCCGAGGCCACTGCCCACTCCCATCCCGAGCCCCTTCTGGCTCTACCCTCCACCCTCCGGCCGCGACACCGGTCTTCCGGCTCCGGCTACACGGGGCACAGAGTACCTTCCTTGGGGTCCCAGAGGCTGGCATCCCTGTCCCGGCCTTCCCTCCTCCTGCAGCCCCAACCTCTGCAGGTCAAGTCTCCTCTCCTCTGCCCCTCAAGTCCCTAAGCTTCCCCGAGAGCCCGAGACGGTGGGAAAATGGGCTGCCTTTCTTCCTGCCTATTCCAGGACCTTCCTCTGTGGTCACCTCAGACCCCTGGAGTCCCTCTACAGAGAGGGTAGCACACAGGACAGGGGCTGGCCGAGACCCGCCCCACCCGCCCCCGCCAGATTTCCAAGCTCTCAGGAACCAGAGTGGGGCTCAGATTGCTGAAGCTGAGGGCAGGTGACCTAAAGTGGAGGACACTGCCCAGGGCCTTGGGACAGAGGATGTAAAGCCAGGGGACAGCCCTTGGCCTGGGCCCTCTCGGCCCCTGCACACAGCAGCTGGGAGGCTGAGGGGAACCACACTGCGCTGGTGCGGGGCTGGTGCTCCGGGCTCGGGACAGAAAAGGGAAGTATGTAGGAGCTGAGTCAACAGCACAGTGGCCACAGTGCCTAAGGCCTCTGGGGTCCAGGGTCCTCCCCTCACCCCCGACTCAGAAGCTCCAGGTCTGTCAGCCAATAAGCACAGCCTGGGGGTCTCAGGGTCTGTTCCCCACTTCCGATCACCCACTTTCCCCCCTCCTCCTCCTCTTCCCATTTCTTCATCTCCTCCCTCCTCCGGGTCATCTCCCCACCCCCAGCCTTCCCCTTCTCACCCGCTCCACCACCACCACCACCACCCCCCCCCCCCCCGCCCTGCTCCCAGTCCTGGTTAGGGAAGCTGACTCCTGTGGTCCTGGCCTCCAGTGTTCCAGGCCTCCAATTTTCTATGCTGGTACCTACCCATCTGGACCTCTAGAAAATTCTCCCTTTGGGCTAACTTCACCTGTCTTGCCCCAAATTATAGCTCCTTAGAAGATCAAATCCTCCTCGGAATCACAACCTTATAGGACCTCAAAGACCAAGCGCCTGTATCTCTCCCCTTGCCGCACACCCTCTCTCCCCTGCACTCCAGGCCTCCTCTAGGACACCGATGAGAAGTCTGAACACTCACTGGGCTTGAACTGAAGGCAGCAAACCAGCAAACATGAAAATCACACGGGAAAAACCACATCTGGAAGGGGTAGCGGTGCGGGTCCACCCCGTGCAAGTCCCCTCCCCACCCCCTGCGCCCTCCGCCACCTGGAGGCTCCCCCTGTACAGAGGCAGGGGAGGGTGGGCGAGGACGCGCAGCCAGAGCACAGGGCTTCTGGGCCCTTCCCTGCCTGCCATCGACGCCCCACAGAGGACCCAGCCCCTCTGCTCCCCACACTCACCCTCTCTCCGAGGGGCCCCCTCTGTAGGTGAGCCAGCAGCGGGCAGCAGCCACAGCAGCACATCCCACCTCGGGCAGCTAGCGGCCCTGGCACCGCCTAGTGCTATTGTCCTGTGGCAGCCTGTGCCCGCCCCAGGGCTCGGCCAGGGGGACGGAAGGACCCAGGACCCACCACCGGGGGGAGGCTGTCCCTGAGACACAGTGAGTGGTGCCCGCCTCTCCATCCTACTCTTTTCCAGGTATTCTGAGGACGGTCCCGCTCGGCTCCGACCCACCCGCAGGACAGCCTGTGGGGCGAGCACTGGGCCACAGCCCCTGATCTACACTGGCCGTGCCGAACGTGCAGAAGCCCCTGCTTCGGGGCTCAGTCCTCCGACTGGTCAGCCCTGCTCATCCGCCCCACGGAAGCCTGGCGTCAGGAGGCAGGGGGGAAGGCGCACTGGGTCGGTCCCCTGGCTCGGCGGCCTGTCCAACAGGCACTGGGCGCACATTTGCAAGGGAAGGGAGGACGACTGCGAGGAGGGACGGCGGACACTGAGGCCCGGGGTCCAGCAGCACCCTCGCCCCGCTCCGGGGACCCCTCAGTCCTCACTGGAGCACCCCCCCCCTTCTTTCTACTCCACTTCCTTTGAGCCTAGACCCTGAGGGTTTCCTCTGGGGGCCCGGAGAGGCCGACCCAAAGCTCCCCTCCGTTGTCCCTCCAGATCATGGTCACTTGGGGGCAAGAAAGGCGAGGGGACGAGGGCAGTGTCCGCGTCTTCCCCCTTCTCCGCACTGTGCCTCCCTCGGCGGCAAAATGGGGAAAATGGTGCTGTGTGTGAGGAAGGGACTGCCGGAGCTGGGCTCCCTGGTGGGCAGCATTGGGTAGCAGAGCCCCCCAGGCAGGTGGGCGCCTCTCCCAGCAAGGCCCCGGCGCTCATTCTTCCACCGGGCGTCCACGCCACGACCTCCGGGGCAGTCACGTGGTGCTCAGAGCCACAGCCCCTTCCTCAAGATGGTGAGGCCCCTGCAGGGTGACCAGAAGGCACCCGAGGGTCCCGCTGGGATCCAAGTCACCTGCGGCTCCGCGCCTGACCAGCCGGGGCGCAGAGTCATAGGCTGTGGAGTGCACGGGGTCGTGGGGATGGGGGCTTTGGGCCGGGAAAGGAGCAGACAGAGGGTTCCTGGCCACAGGACTGAGAGGAAGGCCAGGCTCTGCTCCTTTGTGAGCTTCCCGGCAACAAGATAAAGGCAGCAGCCCGAGGAGAAGGTGGCCAAAGCCGGAAACGTAACACACACCGGACACACAAAGGCACTTAATAAATGCTTGCTCGATGAACGAGAATGACACGCCAGACAACGGGGGCGGAGGGGGCACACGGGTGGAGCAGCAGAGGGGCGCTAAGGGCCATGAGGAATAAAATCAGGCCGGGGACCCTGAAACTCAGGCCTCCTGGACCCCAGCCTGCCCCCTGCCCGGCCACACCTGTCGGGTCAGGAGAGAGACAGCAGAGGGGAGGGCGGGGGGGGGGGGGGGGAGGCAAACAGACGGGCATTTGTGCAGGCGAACAATAGCCGTGCCAGGACTCCCTGCCCTCCTGGCACAGGGCAGGCCGGCTGGGCTGGGAGGGGGCAGCTGCTGCCTGCACCCCCTCCCCCAAGACACACAAACAAACCCAGGAGGGTCCAGCCAGCTTCCCTCAGCCGCATCTCTCACCAGCTCCAGGAGCCCTGGCCAATCTGCTCACTCAGGCTACTAGACGGCCCTCAAACCAGAGACGGAAGCTAAAAATGGAACTACTTCCAGAAAGCTCAAGCCCCCTAATCTGGTGACCGCGGCTCAAGACAGTAACCCAAAGCATCTGGGGACAGACAGCCACACACACACACACACACACACACACACACACACACACACACACTCTCGACACAGGTCACACGCTTGCATGGGATTCACACATTCAGATCTGTCCCCTCCAGGATCCAAGGTCGGTTCCAGGGAAGCCAGGACTGAGCTCAGGCCCCTCTCTCTGTCCTTTGCTGAGCCCAGCCGGCCCTTCCTCAGGCACCAGCAACCCCTGCAGCAGTGACTTCCCTTCCTCGGCTCGGTCCTGAACCGCCATGACCCTAGAACCTCTTCCTGTGCCCCTAAAAGCTTCAACCTCCCCGGGACCCTCAGTTCCTGCAAAACTTCCTTACAAAACTGCCAGCCAGCTGGGTCAGCCCCTCCCTGTTCACCCAGCCCTCCTCCCCGGGCCCAGCTCCTCTCCCAGTCCATCCTGCACACAAAGCCAGCCACCTCTCCTTACCCAGAACAAAGAAATCGCCTCTCCCTCTCTCCCACTCCACCTGCCCCACACACGCCAATGCTGGGGGCCTGGAGACTCCAAGGGGACCCCAGCCTCCAGGGCCGTCCTGGAGGCCCCTGCTGGCCCCTAGACAGGAAAGGACCCTTTGTTCTGACACATGAAGGTTAGGATTTGGGTGGGGGAAGAGCAGGGGGCCAGAGGGAAAGGGGCCTGTGGGGTCTGGAGCCAGGGAAGGTAGGAAGCAGAAAGAATGGGGAGTGGAGAGAAAGGGGTGCCGGGAACAGACACGTGGGGAGGGGCTGCAGTCAGCCTCTGTGAAGCTGGGAGGAACGGGGTATTCTCCCTCACAGCTTCTCCTTCTCGGACAAGTCCTGGGTGTCAGGCAGGGAAGCGGGCAGGGGTGTGGGCTCAGGGCTTGGTCTGACCCATCCCTCCAAATAGGTAGCAGGGGAGACCATCTTCCTCAAATAATCTCATTTCCAGCAGGGCCCCTCTACTTCCCACCACAGTATAAAAAGAAAGGAGACAGCTGGTGCGCTGGGGGAGGGGGAAGAGGGGATCCAGGGTTTGTTGGCCAAGCACCAACTCCCCCCTTCTGTAACCACAGCTTTCCGGAGGCGGCCCTCCCCTTCCGACCAACCCAAACCGACAACCACCCTCCTCCTGCGGCGCTCTGCCCTCAGATCCACCCACTCAGTCCCCCCCCAAGCCCCCACTCCTCAAACCACAGCAGGCCCCAGGACAGAAGGCGCCCCAGTCCCCCCGCTACTAGAAAGACCAAGGCATGAGGACCCAGGTATCTGGCCCCCCAGCTCTTTCCGATGAAGGACCCCAGTATCTACCCTCCCAGAGGCCCTGTCTACACCCCTCTCCAGGTCTGCCCCCCACGGCTCCCTCTTGGCTTTCCTTTTTAGGGTGGAACCAAATTTCCGTGGTTTCAAAAAAACCTCTCCGCCCCCCTTTGGCTCTACTCCAGGGTCTCAGCTCAAACGGTTGAAAAATAAACAGACTCTCAGGGCTGGGGCCTGGCCGGGCCGGGGGGTTGAGCAGAGCCCGTCTGCCACCCCACGGCTCCAGCACACTTCCTGTCTTAGGCTCTGCTCAAATCCCCAGTTGCCTTCCTGTTGGCAGAATCTCATCCCGGCCCCCGAAGGGAAAGTTCCAGGATGGAACCTCTCCCAACTTAGCCTGGAGACAGGTAGCCAGGCTAGGAGTTAGGAGGAGTGTGGGAGGGCTTTCCACCATTTTCCAGGGCTCCCAGAGGGCACTGCCCCCTTGCTGCAAGCACCGTGGGGGTGATGGGCACTGGGGCAGAGGGAAGGGCACTGGGGGCAGGGCACTGGCGGCAGAGGGAAGCCAGAGATTAAACCAGCTATTGGCGGGGTCCTGGCCCTCCTGATAATGGGTACAGTGCGGGCGACCTGGCTGCTGGGAGGCGCTGTCTGCATGCCACGGGCTGCCAGCTCTAACCTGTTCACGGACACCTCATTTCCCGGGGTCTGGGGTGTGCAGAGGTCATGGCCTTGAAGAGTGGGCCTGGCTACAAAGACAGGGATAAAGGATACTTGGGAAGGAGGAGGGCCAAGGATAATTATACCCCAGACTCTGGAAATGGAAGGTGAATGGGTCCCAGGATGAAGAGTGAAGGAAGGGCTAGGGAGAGGAGGGAGGAGGGGCGACAGGGGCACAGAGCCGGTCAGCGGGTCACCCTCGGGGTTTCACGCAGGGAGAACGGGGGGCTTGGAAGCTGGCGGGTCACACAGGGACGGCGACCCGAGGCCCTGTGTTCCAGAAACAGGTGTGCCCAGGGCCCCGGAGGACGGAGGAAAGGATCCCAACTACACAAAGACCTCTGCTCCCGGAGCCTGAGGGTGATGGCTCCTGGGGGGAAGTACGCCGTCCCGACCCCAGCCACCCGCCTACCAGAGGGGAGAAGTGAATCACAGCTGGAAAGTCCATCTGCGGGGGGAGGAGGGGCTGACTTTTGTCTGGGGGGTGGGGGGCGGCGGCGGCGGTGCGGGCGGGAGGAACCGGGAAACCACCCCTCCAGGCCCCTGCGCCGGATGGCGGGGACAAAGGGGGATGAGCACGCCGGCGACCGCGGGGCGCAGGGGCCCCCGGGCCGAGGGGAGCCCCGCCGACACGCGCACCTCCCTCCTCCCGCGCGGTCCCTTCCCGGAGCAACTTTCTTCCGGGCGGCCGGGCCGGGAGGGGGTGGGGGTGGGGGGCGGCGCGGGACGCCCCCCGGGGCCCGGCGCTCCCTCCCGGCCCCGCCGCCCCGCGCCCCCAGAGCCCACCTTGCTCGCCAGCTCCCGGCTCCGCTCGGTCCGCGCGCGCGTGAGCGACTCGATCCGAGACATGGTCGGGGCGGCGGCGGCGGCGGCGGGCGGTCCCGGGACAGGAAGGCGGCTCGCGCGCGCGGCCCCGCGCAGTTCCTCAAACGCGAGCCTCCCCGCGGGCCGGGGGCGGGGGCCGCCGGGCCGGGCCCGGGGCGCTGGCCGCCGCTCGCCCCGCCGGCCCTGCGCGCCCTGCCCGCGCCGACCTCTACCCGGGAGCCCCGCGGCCCCCCGCCCCGCGCGCTCTGCAGGGAGCCCCGCCGCCCGCGCCGCCAGGCCCCGCGCGCCGCTGGGGGCAGGGCAGGGGGAGGGCGGGGGAAGCGAGGGGAAGCGAGAGGCCGGTCTTTACCGGGCGTGGAGGCGAGGGTGCGCGCCCGAGGACTCTCCCGCGAGCCCCCCGCCCCGCCCCGAGCGGCGGCCGCCCCCGGCCCCGCCCCCGGCCGAGCCCCGCCCCCGGCCCGCCCGCGGCCCGGGCGCGGGCTCCGCCCCCTCTCGGGAGGCCGGGGAAGTCCTTCCTGGTGTCTAACCCCGCTTCCCTCCGTTGGCTGTTAGGCCGGAGCCGAAAGACTGGACACCGGCCCGCCCCCGCTCCGGGGGGCACTCAGGGCCTGGCCGGTCTCCCCACAAGCGGCGGCGTGCAGTGGGGCATTGTTTCGGGGCCCTCTGCCGCAGCCTGAGGCACCCTCCACCTTTGCCTAGTTTCCTGCTGCTGCAAACTTCCTCCCCCAATCTAACTATAATCCTTCACACTGCAGTTCATTTCTGCCTCTCAGGCTCTCGCATTTCTCTGCAGAGCCTTGGGGCAGAGCATCCTGGGTCTGCACGGTCCTGCCTGACTCTGGTCCCAAAAAGTGTAGGGGAAGGAGGGAGAGGAGGCCCAACCCAGATGCCGCAGCTCCCGGTGCCCGGCTCAGAGGCAGCTCCAGCCAGTGTTTCCAGCCCAGCTCAGCACTCCCCTTAGGTGCCAATTTTAGCCTCTGCCACTATTTTGGGCTTCGCTGCCTCACCACTGGCTGAGCCCGTTGGGCTCCTCACCCCCAGCACCACCTCCACACTGCTCCCCTAGCCTCCCTCCTAACAACTCTTTCATCACCTCCTTCCTCACCCATTCCACTGTTTAAGAATCCATGTACGGCAAAGACCAGAAAACAGGAGAGGGGATAAGCCCATTTCAGGCCGGATGGAAATCAGAAAGCAAAAAGGACTTTCCCAGGGCCAGGAGGCAGGCTGGTTCCCCCAGGCTTGCACCTGCGGGGAAGACCTTATGGGAAGGCCCTAGGAACTCCCCCAAACCAGAGATCCTGGCCCAGAACCCCAGACTTGACCTCCCCGCAGTGAGCAGGCAGGGCTGAGGAATGTACTAAATTTAAAAACGGAACAGACAACCAGAAGCCAGAATCTTGGCCTGGTGGATCCACCCACTGGGAGCCCAGAGACCAGGGGTGGGCCAGGACCCGAACTTTTCTCCCAGGCCTAGGGTGGGAGAGTGCCACAAGCTAAGGATGGACTCTTAAAGGGCCACATTGTAGTGTGGGCACCCAGTGGGTGGAGCCATGAGGCCGGGACCTGAATCGCAGGGTTTGAGGGAACTCTCAGGCGGGCCTCGGGCCTCAGACTCCGGTCTCTGTGAAGGAAGCAGACCTCAGGCTCCAACCCTTTTCTGCCTCCACCCCCATCTTCAGTGAGCTCTGTGTCCCAGCCTGGCCCTCGCTCAATGCCCACCTCTTCCGCTTAGGAGATGAGTGGCCAGGAAGGGGGTTTGGGAGTGGGTAGAGGAAACTCGTCTACCTTGAGGAACAGCTGGGCTTTTAGAGAGCTAAGCCTGCTGCCTGACTTAATTTTCATCTTATGCATCCCGGGAACACTTCCAAAACCAAACCCTTGCGTCGTCATCTCGCTATCCCCGCCCCACTCCTATCCACTGATACTTCCCGTTATTTTCAGAAATTATTTTTTAGATGCCCCATAACAAAAGGCAACCCGAATTTCTGCCAGAACCTAAAAGTAGCCACCACCAGAGCCCGAAACTCTTGACCTTGGGATCGTGAGTTCAAGCCCCACATTTGGCGTGGAGATTACTTTAAAATAAGAATCGTCAGGGGTGGCTCAGTGGGTTAAGCATCCAACTTCGGCTCAGGTCACGACCTCACAGTTCGTGGGTTCCGGCCCCGTGTCAGGCTCTGTGCTGACAGCTCAGAGCCTGGAGCCTGCTTTGGATTCTGTGTCTCCCTCTCTCTCTGCCCCTCCCCCACTCACACTCCGTCTCTTCTGTCGCTCTCAACATTAAAAAACAATTTTTTAATAAAATAAAAGAGAATGAAAATCTTTTTACAAAGCAACAACAAGAAAGCTTTGGGTCTGCAATACCGCCCTGCCTCCTGGTAACTGTAGGATCTCAGGCAAGTAACGGAGCCGCTGCGTTCGTTGTCTTGTCTACCAAATGGAGATTAAAATACTTATCTTTGTCAGAGTGTTATGAAAATGAAATGGGATGGCCTCTGGAAAAGTGTTTTGTCCACCTGGATGCCTCTAGTCAAATAGGAAGGAATAAGCCACTTCCTCTCTCCAGCCCCGCCCCCTGATGTTGACCTGCCAGGCGCAGTCCCGAGCTGGGAGGAGGGGAAGGGGTTTAGTGAGGCAGGCACACGCACTCGTGAGTGTGGAACGGCACTGGGCCGGAGACCCTGGTGGGGAAGGGCGAGTCTGGCCAGACGCGGACTCGCTCCGGCTCTTTCCCACTGCCTATCCGGGTCCCACGCTGCCCACACCCCCCTTCACCTGGTTACTTTACTTCTCACCGAACTTGGGCCAAGGGTGGCCAAACGCAGAAGACCCCTGGGGATCGGGATGCCCCCCACCCCGGGCAGCACAGACTCCCCCTGCGGGGAAAGAAGGCAGCTCCCCCAGCACACTCTCCTACCCTGAGCTAAGAGAGCTCCTGAGGACGCTGGCCGGAGACCCCAGGTCCCTGGAGAGCTAAGTCCCCCGTGGGAGAAAAGAAGCCTCACTGCCCCACTGCTCTCCCCACCCCCGGCTTTAAGATTCCAGCCGCTCCTGCTCAGACTGGCTGGTCCCTGCCTCAACCCGCCCCCCCTCCGGCCTGTGGTGAGAAGGTGCTAACCAGCGGGTTTCTCCTCTGCCTGACCCGGAGGAAGGCCAAAAGGCTGGGGGGGGGGGGGGGGGCAAGCCCGGCCCGGCCCCAGGGGCGAGGGGTGAGAATCCCAGGGCTCTTCCAGGTGAATATGGAGGTTTTCTCTGCAGTGTTTCTCCATGCTCAGCAGCCGCCCCAGGTTGGAAGGTGCATGCACACTTGGGGAGGCCCCGGGAGGAAAAGGGGGGTGCTCATTCTGCCAGGAAATGGAGAACGTGGAAAGGCATTGGAGCAGCAGCCAGAGCTCCTGGTCTCGCAGCGCCGGGGTCGGTAATAAGGGACCCGGGAGGATAGTTTCACCTTCCCGGGGTCAGAACTGGACGTGGCCCTACACGCGTGGCTGTGCGTGCGTTTCCACAACGTCGCACTTTCCTGGTTCCCACGCTGCCTGGGGTCTAATTGCAACTCCGGCAGCTGCTGCACCCACCCATCCAATTCCGAGTGGAAAGGCACTTTGCAAACCCTTATAGACGCTCCCAAGAAGTGAAAAGTAGTGCCGTGATTGTGATCATTATCCTTCTTCCCCAATGGTTCCGATCTCTGCTGCCCACCTCTTAGCCACGTGAGGCCGGAAGAGAGGTAGGGCTCAGCCACCCTTCCCCTCTCCCAGCTGTCCACAGCTGGCTGCGGAGCTGGAGGCAGGGGGGGCGCAGAGGAAAGGTGACCCTCCCCCCATGCAGGGAGGGAGTCTGGGAGAAATACCACGTGCTTCCTCCAAGCCTGAACCATTGCCCTGGGTGTCTGTCTCCCGGGGAAGCTGGGGACAGAGCAGAAGGTGGGGTGCAGAGGAGGGGAACTGAGGAGGGCAGGGGGGCCAGGCCTCCTGCTTCCCCGCTGACTCCTACCTTGGCCTTTCCGGTCATGCCCAGGAGGAAACTGAGGGTCCGGCGCAGGGGGGAGTCCGCCCAGGTACCTGAGCCCCCTTCCAGTTGGCTACAGCTGCAGAGAGAAAAAGAAGAGGTGAAGGGCTGGAGGCTGAGCTGGAAAAGAAAAGCAAGATGTTCCCGGAGAGATGGTGGACGAAGGCGCCATGCCCGGAGGGGAGAAAGGAGGTCCGAGAAAGGACTGAGAAAGCCCCTCGCCCCACCCCCACCTCCCGGATGTGCACGGCTGCTGCCCAGGCACCTCAGTGTGTGAGGAAAACTCCAGGCTCCTCCCAGATAAGTGCAGACCCTCCCCCTTCCTACCTAACTCAGGCCCGGCCTCTGCCGGCACTGCTTCCCGACCAAAGATGCGGGGTGAGGGCCCCCCAGTGGGGCATGTTCCCCTCAAAACACAAGAGCCCTGTGTACGACCCTCTCTGCTGTGTGGAAAGGGCCTCTGGGCCCAAAGCCAATCAGGAGTGGATTTCCTGGGATTTCATCAGCCCCATCCCATGAGCTAATCCCAAACCCAGAGCCAGGAGGATGTGTCAGCTAGAGATTTCCAGGGTCACAAATCAGAGCTTGGCATCTTAAAGGGCCCTGGCTAGCTCATCCAGCCGCACTGTCTGGGAGGGCCCGGCCGCTCTAACCAGGCTTCAGCTGCAGGGGCCAAATAAACAGGTGTCGATTTTGTGTGCTGATTTTTCTGGGCACCGAAATCTCCCAGGCTCCCGCAGCTCCAGGGCTGGGCCTCAGCCCCTGCCCTCCCACCCTGGGCTCCACGGCCCCTGCCCAGCTCTCCGTTGAGCCACTCCCCTTTGGCTGTGATCTGAACCTCCAAGTGCGATGCATGGGGTCCTTAGTCACCGTGTCTCCCTAAGACTGTCCAGTAGCTGATCTGCCCACCCCCCTTCCTGGCCTTGACATCTCCCTCTCTCCTCTTCATCTGACCGCCTGGGGTCTGGATACTACTTTCCTTTCCCTAATTGCTTCACTCTCCCATGAGGCTACGGGGAGCCCTGTAAACCTCCCTGGCCACTGAATGAGGAGAGGGTGAATTCTGTAAAGCTCGGGGACAGGGCCTTTTGGAGGCCTAGGATCGGAAATGTCAAAGGGAGCGATGTTTCAGGAAGCAGAGACCCTTGGTGCTGCAGGATCCGTGGACCAGTCCCACTGCCCCTCTTCCATCCGGGCCTCTGAAGGGCTCTGGGTCTCCCAGACTCACCTTCGGCTGAGGTCAGTGGCGGAGGGCTGGCATAAATTCCCTGCCAACACAAAAGGAGACGAGAAGTGTCCAGCTAAAGCCAGACAAAGACGCCCGGGGCTGCCTCCCCCACCCCCTCCACCTGGATCAGGTTCCCATGCTGCAGGTGCATGTGACTGGCACTGGAGTGTGTGTGTGTGTGGGGGGGGAGGTCTGAGCGGCGCAGAGCTGAAGAACTGAGAGGCCAGGGAGCAGAGCACGGGACCCTGTAGAGCAGGGGGTGGGCGCCTGAGTCTCAGCTCCGTCTCTGCAGAACCGAAGGGAGACAGCAGAGGTCTCGCACTGAGCCTCCAGTGCCTCATCTTGAGGACACGGTACATGGCAGGAAACTGTCCTTCATCTCCTGTGACGGGGAGGGGAGGGCAGGGGAGGGGGACTGGAGAGCCGCACTCTGTCCTATGTCCTCCTTCATTGGAAGGAGAGTTCTGAATTCAGACCTCTCATTTGAATAGAGGCATGTTGGTGTTTCCAAGGGTGTGTGGTTAAGCAGAACCCAGGACACCCAGACTCTAAACAGCTGGCGGTGGGCGGTGAGGGACGGTGGTGAGATAGACAGGGGAAGGGGCCACCACTGCCTTGCCTCCCACCTCCACTCACCAGCCGGGTCGGAACAGCCCAAGAGGCAACTGATGCCACTCATGGACGCAGACTTGGAAAGCATGCCAGTGGCCGAGCGCTCCAAAGGGCCAACGGATGGATGACAGCAGCTCTGACCCTAGAATCACATCAAGAACCCTCACTCGAAGTCAGGCCTCACCCCTCCTGCTCCCTGTGCTCTTCGTCCCCGTCCTCCACACCTGCCACGTTCCACCTGAAATCCTTGGGAAGTTAATCCCACTGTTCGGCGTTCCGCACTCTGCTGCAATTCGAGCCCAAAGCAGGAAACATCTTAGAAAAAATTTACACTGAAGGGTTTCCAGAGATGACAGACTCAAACTACGGAGGCCAGGCAGGTAATAAAAACAAACAAACAAAATGAAATGAGACAACAGAGACAGTCTGGATTTAAGACAAAAGGGAGTAGGAATATTCATGAACCACACACCCAACCATTAGGAAATAAATATTTTTCTCAAGCCTACACAAAGCACTTCAAAAACTGGCCACATATCAGGCCAGAAGGCAAATTATTTTTTATTTTTTTTAACGTTTATTTATTTTTGAGAGAGAAAGAAACAGAGCGTGCGTAGGGGAGGGGCAGAGAGAGAGGGAGACCCAGAATCCGGAACAGGCTCCAGGCTCTGAGTTGTCAGCACAGAGCCTGACGCGGGGCCCGAACCCATGAACCCTGAGATCATGACCTGAGCCAAAGTCGGACACTTAACTGACTGAGCCACCCAGGCGCCCCAGAAGGCAAGTTTTAACACATTTCAAATAATCTGTATCATAGAGATCATAGGAAACAAGCCAGAAATCCCCTTCCAGTGGATCGGATGAGGGATCTGAGATGTATTCACATATCAAAATACTAACCAAAAGTGAAAATGGGGGCGCCTGGGTGGCACAGTCAGTTGAGCGTCCGGCTTCGGCTCAGGTCATGGTCTTGCAGTTCCTGAGTTCGAGCCCCACGTTGGGCTCTGTGCTAACAAAGAGCTCAGAGCCTGGAGCCTGCTTCAGATTCTGTGTCTCTCTCTCTCTCCCCTTCCCCTGCTCATGCTCTGCCTCTCTCTGTCTCTCAAAAATAAACGAATGTTAAAAAAAATTTTTTTTAATAAATAAAATTTTAAAAAAATGAAAATGAACAAACCACAGCCCACCCTACAATATGGATGAATCTCACAAACATAATATTGAGTGAAAGAATCAAGAACACAAAATGTATATGCTGTATGGTTATACTCATAAAGTTTAAAATAAGCAAAACTAGTTAATATTGTTTAGACTTGCATATAAAGGGGGTAAGTCTATTAGGAAAATTGAGCTTAAAAGTAAAGTGGGGTGCCTGGCTGGCTCATTTGGTGGAGTGTGGGACTGTTGATCTTGAGGTCATGAGTTCGAGCCCCACGTTGGGTGCAGAGATTACTTAAACATAAAATCTTAAAAAAAAAGAGTCAAGAAAGTGGTCATCTCTGACGGGAAAAAGAGGGCTATGGATGCAGAGGGACACAAGGACCATGTAGGTTTTAGTGACACTCTAGTGTTTCTTGTGTAAGCTGGGTGGTTATGTGGCTATTTGCTTCCTAATGGTTCATTACCTTCTACAGGTAAGTTTTATTTTTTATTTTTTATTTTTGCTACATATTTGTTCTGTCTCAAAAATGTTTTCAGTTTTAAAAAGTCTCTATAGATTTACAAAATTTAAAACACTCTTCTAAATAGATTTACTGGACAAACAAGAAAGAAATCATAATGGAAATTTAAAGATAGTTTATGACATGCTATATTTAATGAAAATACTATAGAACTACAGCACAAAACTTGTGGGAGATGGCCAAGGTGGTATTTCAAGGATAATTTATAGCCTTATTTGAAAAAAAAAATTGTAAAATAAATGAACTATGCCCACTTTTAAAAAAAAATTTTTTTAACGTTTATTTATTTTTGAGACAGAGAGAGACAGAGCATGAACGGGGGAGGGGCAGAGAGAGAGGGAGACACAGAATCGGAAGCAGGCTCCAGGCTCTGAGCCATCAGCCCAGAGCCCAACGCAGGGCTCAAACCCATGGACCGCGAGATCGTGACCTGAGCTGAAGTCGGACGCTTAACCGACCGAGCCACCCAGGCGCCCCAAACTATGCCCACTTTAAAATTGGAAAAGGAACAACAGAACAAACTCAAAGAAAACAGGAAAGATATGATAAAGATAAAACAGACATCAGGGCCCCTGGCTGACCTAGTCAGTAGAGCATATGACTCAGGATCTTGGGGTGGTAAGTTTGAGCCTCAGGCGGGGTGGACAGATTAGTTTAAAAATTTAAGGGGCGCCTGGGTGGCGCAGTCGGTTAAGCGTCCGACTTCAGCCAGGTCACGATCTCACGGTCCGTGAGTTCGAGCCCCGCGTCAGGCTCTGGGCTGATGGCTCGGAGCCTGGAGCCTGTTTCCGATTCTGTGTCTCCCTCTCTCTCTGCCCCTCCCCCGTTCATGCTCTGTCTCTCTCTGTCCCAAAATAAATTAAAAATGTTGAAAAAAAATTTAAAAATTAAGGGGCACCTGGATGGTTCAGTTGGTTAAGCGTCTGACTTCAGCTCAGGTCACGATCTCACGGTTGGTGGGTTTGAGCCCCATGTCGGGCTCTGTGTTGACAGCTCAGAGCCTGGAGCCTACTTGGGATTCTGTGTTTCCCTCTCTCTGTGCCCCTTCCTTGCTAGTCCTCTGTTTCTCTCTCTCAAAAATAAATAAAAACATTAAAGTAAATAAATAACTAATTAATTAAAAAATAAAAATAAAAATCAGAAATCACTGGAGCACTAAACATAAAATAGGATCAATAAAAGCCAAGAGTTGTTTTTAGGAACAGGTAAATAAAACAGACAAGGCTGCAGAAGAGTGATGGACAGAGGGCAGGCATGAATTGAGGGAGAACGGGAGGTGGACCTAGCGATGGCAGTGCGGTGACTAGAAAGGCAGAAGACTGCCCACGACTCGCTGGCAGCAATTTGGAAAATGCAAGCAAGACGGGAGAATTCCTTTTAAAAAAATGTGTGTGTTTGTATCTATATCTATATCCATATAACTCACCAAAACTGAATCTAGAAGAAATAGAAAGTCTGAATAGTCCTATTAAAGAAATGGAATTGGTAGTCAATCTTTCTCTAGGCAAAACACACTGAGCCAAACAGTTTTATAGGCAAGGGACGGGTGTCTCAAGGAATAGGTCACTGAAATCTTATGCAATCTTCCAAAGAATAGAAATGAAAACCCTCCAACTCTTTCTCTAATGCAAATATAACCTTAATTCTTAAACTGCACACAGGCAGTCTGACAAAGGAAGATTTGGGGCCAATCTCTCTTATCAACATAAGTACAAAAAATCCCAAACAAAATATTAGCAAACTGAAGTCGATTTTAAATGGGTACAAATTGTGGGGTACCTGGGTGGCTCAGTTGGTTAAGCGTCCAACTTCAGTTCAGGTCATGATCTCACAGTTCATAGGTTCGAGCCCCACATGGGGCTCTGCATTGACAGCTTGGAGCCTGGAGACTTCTTTGGATTCTGCGTCTCCCTCTCTCTCTGCCCCTCCCCTCCTCATGTTCTGTCTCTCTCTCAAAAAAAATAAACATTAAAATAAATAAATAAATAAATAAATACACAAACAAACAAATAAACAAACATTTTTTAAAAAGGAATAGGAGGGGTGCCTGGGTGGCTTAGTCAGTTAATCATGCAACTCTTGATTTCAGCTCAGCATGATCTCACTGTTCATGAATTTGAGCCCCACATCAGACTCTGTGCTGACAGCTTGGAGCCTGGAGCTTTGGATTCTGTGTCTCCCTCTCTTTCTGCCCCTCCCCTGCTCACACTCTTTCTCTCTCTCTCAAAAATAAATAAAACATTAAAAAATATTTTAAAAGAATGAGATACCTCTAAGAGACCCACCAGAATGACTAAAATTTGAAACTTGAAAAAAGAAGTATAATATACCTAAGAATAAACCTATATCCACAAGATCTACACAGAAAAAAAATGATATTGCAGAGGTGTACTATTTTCATGGATAGGAAGAAGCAATTTTGTACAGATGTCAACTTTTCCTAAATTACTCTCTAGATTCATTGCAACTCCAATTAAAATCTTAAACACTTTTTTAAATGTTCATTTATTTTTGAGAGAGAGAGAGAGAGAGCATGAGCAAGGGAAGGTCAGAGAGAGAGAGGGAGACAGAGGATCCGAAATGGGTTCTACTCTGAGAGTGGAAAGCCTGATGTGGGGTTCCAACTCATGAACCGTGAGATCATGACCTGAGCTGTAGTCAGAAGCTTAACCAAGTGAGCCACCCAGGCACCCATTAAACATGTTTTAATGCATGTTTTGCATACATGTTATGCTTCAATAATTTTTTTTTTTTTTAATTAAGAAATTTGGGGCAGGGGCACCTGGATGGTTCAGTTGATTAAGTGTCTGACTCTTGATTTCAGCTCAGGTCATGATCCCACAGTTCACGAGTTTGAGCCCTGCATTGGGCTCTACTCTGACAGTGTGGAGCCTGCTTGGGATTCTCTCTCTCTCTCTCTCTCTCTCTCTCCCTCTCTCTCTGCCCCTCTCTGCCTCTCTCTCTTTCAAAATAAATAAATAAACTTTTTAAAAAATTTAAAAAGCAAACACAAGAAATTCAGGAGTGCCTGGCTGTCTCTTTCTGTGGAATGTGTGACTCTTGATCTCAGGCCTGTAAGTTCGAGCCCCATGTTGCGTATGGAGATTACTTAAAAATACAGTCTTTAAAAAATGAATAAATAAAAAATAAAAATTAAGAAATTCTGTTTATGTAAAGTCACCATGGGAGAAGGAAAAGACAAACCACTTTTCTCCATTTTGTGAAAAGTTCATTGTAACACATATCACCACAAAGGATAGACAAAAGACAGTGGAGGAACTTGGGCAAAAGACAGGAAGAGGAATTTCACAGAAGAGGAAAGACAACAGTCCTGCATACATATGAAAAGATGCTCAATCGCATTTGTAATAAAGATAATTCAAATGAATACCTCAATGAGATTTGTAACCACTAGACTGGCAAAATTAAGAAGTCTGATGACTCCGAATGTTGGAAGTGATTTGGTTCAACAGGAACTCTCCTTTACTGCTGATGGAGGTGGTAACGGTCTGCTAGGACCTCGTAAGAATGGACAGGCACTCTGCGACCTAACCACTCCACTCCAAGGTCTATACCCTGGAGAAACTCTTACAAATGTGCACCGAAGAGAGATAAAAGGATGTTCATAGTGACACTCTTCATGGTAGCAAAGAGTGGACATGATCTGAACGTTCATCAACAGAAGAATGGGGTGGCAGAACTCTAACCACCCGCAGCACAGACGTAAAAATTAGAAACAGAATGTTGCATGAACGTGCAAGTTATAGGCAATTGTGTGCAATATGACATCATTGTTTTTAAACTCAGTCACAAAAAACATATTATTTAGGTAATGTATATATTTGTATTAAAACTGTAAAAATGTAAATGAATGACAAAAGTCAAGACAGTGATTATCTCTGGGGGTGGGGCAGGCAAGGGAGTAATAGGAGAGGAGAGTACACGGTGAAGACACCCCAGGCATTGGTGGTGTCAGCTAGGTCTTGAGATGGGTAGCTGATTTATTGGGCATTCAATTTCACACATCATATTTAAAAGGCCAAGGCAGAGGGGGGCGCCTGGCTGGCTCACTTAGGGGAGATACAGCCCTTGATCTCAGGGTTGCAAGTTCAAGTACCACACTGAGAGGGGAAAGAAACCGTGGTCTCCAGTGCTCAGCCTGTGTGCCAGCACAGTCCTGGGCACCTTAACAGCATTTCCCCCCCGAAATAATCACAACTTTAAAAGACAGGTTTTAGGGGCACCTGGTGGCCCGGCCGGTTAAGCGTCTGACTCCTGATTCCTACTCAGGTCATGATCTCATGGTCTGTGAGTTCGAGCCCCGCTTCGGGCTCCACACTGACCGTGCAGAGTCTGCTTAAGATTCTTTCTTTCCCTCCCCTCGCCTCTCAAAATAAATAAACATTAGAAACATAGTTTTTATTATCCTGATTTTCAGAGAGATGGAATAAATCATTCGCTCGGCCAGTAAATGAAGGATCTGGGAGTCGGTCTGATTCCCCAGTCCTGGTCTTCCTGTGGCATCACCGTGCTGGGATGGTGGGGGGCGGGGGGGAGGGGGCAGCAGGGATGCTGGTGGGAGGGGCTGGCGGGGATGAGATGGGCCCAGCCTGGCTGCTGCCTGCAGGCCACAGCAGCCGGCTTCCCTCAACCTCTCTTCCAAACCTCAGGCTGGGCCGAGGAGGCCGGTGTCGGTGGCCCCGGCCAGTTAGAGGATCAGTTGCCCAGTGCGACGTAGCAGACCCAGGGGTACCTCTAAAGCCCCTGTGTACCCTCCAGGTCCCTAGGTCCTGGCTGGAGACCCCCCACACATGCTCCCTTAAGCCAGAAGGCCGGGCACACTCTATACACTTTCTCGTTCCATAATTCTATGATTATCTTGTGAGAGAACCGCTGTCTTCGTTTCTTCCCACAAATTATAAGTTCGGCTCCCAAACTGAGAAATGTGGGGTCCACAGAAAGCAGCAGTTATCACAGTTAGGGGAACAGGGGCCTTTTGATGAGAGGAACAGAGATGCCCACATCAACGCAGAGCTCAGACACAGAAAGGGGAGACAGAGAGTCTTAGAGAAAGAGGCAGGACACCGAGCGTGGGGGACAGGGCACACAGACACAGAGGCAAACTGAGGGCGTACAGCCCACAGACACAGCCTCGGTCAGACGGAGTCAGAGCGACGCCTGGGCGGACAGACCCAGCAGCTGGCAGGACAGAAGAGGCACAGAGTGGGGCAGCACAGCGGGAGGGAGGAGCTGGCCTCCGGGGGGACTCTTGTCCATACCACGCGGGAGGGCCGGCCACCTTGGTGCTGCAATTCCAGGAAGGCATCCAGCTCCTCTCGGCTCCGCAGTAAGGGGGGCTCCTGAGGGCACGTGCATCCCGATGTCTGCAGTTTGCTCCTGAAACACACGTAGCCACCACTGCCCTCTGTGGCTGGTGGCCAGTGACGGGCACCAGGGAGGAACCCGGCCCCAGTCCTTCCTGTAGGCACACCTGCAGCCCAGACCCAAAAGACCCGCCTTCGGGAGCCGTGCTTTGGCAGAGCAGCGGACAAGGGCGGCCCCTGCCGGCCACTGGGCAGTACTGTCCCCCGGAAGGAAGCCAGCGCTCGGGAGAGGCCAAGGGCGAGTGGCAAGCTCACCCCTTGCCTGGTTCCGGAGGCCAAGCTCTGCCCCTCCTCAGCCCAGGGCTGCCAAGGGGCAGAGCTAGTGCCTGATGGTGAGAGGCGACCCCTCGGAGACTCTGAGGTGAAGCTGGCCCCACGCGAGGGGCGCCCAGGGCGTCTCTGCCTCCAACTGGGTGCTCTTGGGAAGGTGGCAGGAGCCCCGCGGGCAGGGCTTCCCACTGGAGTTGCCACCCAAGCCGGGCCAGGGACACAGCACAGCGTCCTCTCCTTTCAGCCAGCTCAGCCAGCTGTGCCCAGGAGCTAGAGATGGGCCCGCTCACCGAGCCGAGGGAACCTGTCCGTGGGGACCGCTGCCAGAGCAGTGCCCTTCCGTGGCTGGCAGGCTCCCACGATGACCACTCCAGCCTGATGACCACGATGAGCTCTCCAGCCTGACCCCTGGGCCTTCTCTTTTGACCTCCTGTCCTTGGAGACTTTCCAGGGGACGGGGAGAGACAGGTCCCCGACTTCCCACCAGCACAGACTTCTGAGCAGGAGCGGCTGCCCGCCCCCCCCCCACCTCCCCCGCAGGGCGATGCTGTGATGTCCAAATACCTGGGTCCGCATCAGCCCGGAGCCAGCAGGTGGGCATTGCCCACCCCCCAGAACACTTCCTGAGGAACCTGGGCCACATGATCCCCAAGTCCCTTCCAGCTCTGACATCCTTGCGTGAAACCCAAAGCAGGAGGTGTTGGCAGTACGGGTCCCTGCTCTGTGCCTCCCCCTCCCGCCTCCCCCCAGCCCCTGAGACTAGCTGGGGAGGAGCCGGGACCACTAGGAAGAAAGGCAGGGTTCCTCCTCCCCAAAGGCCTGAGGGAGGCTGGGTTCGGACTCTCCAGGGAATGCCCAGGACGCAGGTGTCCTGGGCCCCCGTCATCCTCCCCAACTACTCTCTCCTAGGTCTAGCTAGGACTTGAGGGAAGGAGGGGCAGGAGGTCCCCTGGGGGTTACCTGCTCAGTGGGTCCTGGAGGTCCCTGTCTGGCCCCCAACTATGTCTTTTGAAGGGGTGGTGGCTGTGGGCACGGAAAGCCCCCGACCTTCGGAGGGGCACAGCGGGGAAGCCATCTCCCTCCTTCTTTTTCCCCTCCTGCTCCTCCTCCTCCTCCTCCTCCTCCTCCAGCTGGGCTCTGGACTCGTCCACAGACAGGCAGCGGCGACTGTGGCCTCGCGGCACCAGGTCTCCACCTGCGAGGAACTCCTTTGGGAAGTCTCCGCTCATGGGAGGCACGCACAGGCCGGTCTGCGTCAAGAAGACAGCAGGGTGAGCAGAGTTCTAGAATTCTAGAACCTCAGAGCTGGGAGGGCATCACAGTCAGCCGGGCCCCCCTCCCTTCACGGGGACGCGGAAGTGCGGAGCGGCCGGCTTGGGACGACCAGGAATGACTGCAGGACCACATCCGGGACCCGGGCCTTCTGACTGTCGTCTGGTCCTCTCTCTGGGGGATAGGACATCCTCGCTCACTTGTGATTACACCATTTCCCAAGCACCAGTATGGCAGAAAACCCAGCCAAGCAGAGAGAAACAGATACCTGTCCTTCGAGGGACTCACAGTGTGTGTGCGCGTGGTGTGCACAGACAGAAGCCCAGATCACAAACGACTCAGTGGCCAGAGTGCCGAACGCCATGGAGAAGACGCAGCGAAACGCTTTGTAGCTGCTTGGAAAGCTCGGTGAAGAGAGGAAGTGGGTGGGCCTTGAGGGGGTCTGCAGGGGTGAGGAGTTAGGGTCTGGCCAAGTTGGGGAGGGAGGAGTCTAGGCAGGTAGAGCAGCAGGGAGGAAAGTTCATAAGAAAGTATTCTGGGGGCGCCTGGGGGGCTCAGTCGGTTGAGTGTCAGACTTCAGCTTGGGTCATGATCTCGTGGTTCGTGAGTTTGAGCCCCACATCGGGCCCTGTGCTGACAGCTCAGAGCCTGGAGCCTGTTTTGGACTCTGTGTCTCCCTCTCTCTCTGCCCCTCCCCTGCTCACACTCTGTCTGTCTGTCTCTCTCAAATAAATAAACATTAAAAAAAGAAAGTATTCTGCTTTGTCCTTCCAAGGCTGGTCAATGGGAAGTCACAGAGCCCTATGACGTCTCCCCAGTGACAGAGGGACAGGCACCCACACCAGCCGCGTGGCGTGGAAACCCGTTTGCCCCCCCCCCCCACCATGTGGGCATCGTTCCTGTCCCACGTGTCTTGGGGTTAGGAACACCGTCGAGCTCCAGAGCTGAGCCCCAGCCCGGGAGGAAGTACCAGGACGGGCTGCGACCTTCCCTTCACTGCAGGCCCTGCCTCCGCACGAGTCTCCGAGGCTCCCCTTCTCCGGGGCCACCCCCAGCCACGATGTGTTGAGAGGACCCGGGAGGACCAGGAAGCCATGAGCCAGAGTCCTCCCCCTCCTCCCCAGGTTATCTCACTCCCCCGTGCACACACCAAAAGTCCAGGTTGTTGGAAAGTTGTTCCTTCAAGCTACTGTTCCTCTGTCACCGCACCCCGTCCACAGCCCCTGCTCCACCCAGGCCCGCTGCCTGAGGCCTGTCCCCGCAGGGAAGGAAGGGGTGAGCACAGCACGGGGCCAACGCAGAGGGCACCCTGCGGCCCCGCCAGTGGCTCCGAGGACAGAAAAGGAGAGGCCTGGAGACTGATCCCTGCTCATCACACCCGGAAGCCAGGACAGGCCCTCTCTCTCTCTCAAGCGCGGCCCTGCGCCCTGTGCCCTCCTCTGCGCTGCCTAGAAGTGGGAGGGGCAGCCCCACAGGGAGCGCGACTCAGTCCAAGCTGCCTGCCAACCAGTGGTCTCCCAAGCTGGGCTTCAGGGGCAGGGAGGTGGCATTGTGAGCCGGGTGGGAGGAAGAGAAGGAGTCGGGGCGCCCGGGGTGCTCGCTAACAAGACAGGCCAGAGACCTCACCAAAGAGGCCGGCGTTGTGGAGTTACCCGCCTCCAGCTTCTAGCTTCCTGCCCCAGCTGGGCCCGTGGGGCTGGGCCCGTGGGGCTGGGTGAGATGCGTGAACGGGAGCCTTTCCCTCTTCTCCATCCCCGGGGACGCCACCTGCCGGAGACAGTACTTGCTGCCCTGGCCTAGTAGACAGACATCTCTGATCCCCAAACCTCACCCTGCTGTCTCCAGCTCAGACCAACTAGCACCTGGCCTCTTCTGGGACGCCTACCCTTTCCTAGCACCTCTGTCGTCCATCCCGGCCTCCACCCTCTGTGCAGACCCCGCCCATGGGGCTCCTTCTCCCCTCATGGCTTCATCCATCTGTCTCCACTTTTCCTGTTTCCTAACCCCACCCCTCCGTGCTGCAGGGCCGCTAATTTCTATTATGTCCTTGGAAGAGAGGAGGCTTCCTCAGCTCCTCCCAGACTCACCCGCCCGCCATCCTGACGTGCAGGCTGGCCCCACGGTCGTGTCCACCCCCTGGCTTCTCCTCCGCCAGCTCCCGCCGGGCCCCCCCCCCCCCCCCCGTCTCCCCCAGCCTCCTGAGCTCAGGAAATGGCGCAGGGCAGGGGTCAGGGCTGGCTCTCACACAATGGGTTTATTTAGCCCCCAAATGAGATTCCATCATGTCACATCAGTGCTTCCGCTGAGCAGAGATCGGAGATTCTGAAACAGGTCTGGGGTCAGAGGCCCGAGCTGAACGCACAGGAGGAAAGCAGAAAGGGGCTCTAAGGAGTCATTTTATCTGGACCGCATGGTTTTCCCACCAACACACACCATCGGCGTCTCCTGCCCCTGCGCTGGTCATCGGTGATGTGCTAGGCACGCCTGGGTACCGAGGCGGGAGCACTACTTGTCCGGGACAGAGGGACATCTGCTATTCAAAAGTCTGAGACCACGGTTTCCTCCGGGTGCAACGCTGGCCCTGAAGCCGGTCCTACCTGCGAGCTCCAGCACTCTGGCCACGTGACCCTGGGAGCTGGCTCCCCGGTTCTGAGCTTCAGAGCCATCTGTGCAGTGGGGACCTTGCAGCCCTCCCTTGCAGGGCTGCTGAGAGACAGGGTGACAACGTCATACATCACGTGACCAACACTGTGCTCGGCACGGCCGAGGTACTTAACAACTGCTGTTTTTGTTTTGTTTTTTTTAATTTTTTTTTTTCAACATTTTTTATTTATTTTTGGGACAGAGAGAGACAGAGCATGAATGGGGGAGGGGCAGAGAGAGAGGGAGACACAGAATCGGAAACAGGCTCCAGGCTCCGAGCCATCAGCCCAGAGCCTGACGCGGGGCTCGAACTCACGGACCGCGAGATCGTGACCTGGCTGAAGTCGGACGCTTAACCGACTGCGCCACCCAGGCGCCCCTAACAACTGCTGTTTTAATTTAGAGGCAGAGTGGAGGCCAGGCCTGCAGGATCGGAGAGCTGGGGACAGGAAGGCCCGGGACAAGAGCAGAAATAGACATTGTGTGGCGGCTGCCCCACGCCTCTCTCTCAGGAAAAGGACAGCAGGAAGAACACAACTGCGATGGCACTCGTGGCCGCGAACAAGCTCCAGTGGGGACGACAGCAACATAGCAAAGCACGAAGGGCCCGAACCCGTCGTCCTGAAGAGAAGGGGGGGGCACTGGTCGTTTAAGGCGGCCCAAATCTGTCCTGCTATCGTTTATAAATGGTTGGGGGGGGGGGGATCAAAAGAAGAACACTACTGGGGCGCCTGGGTGGTTCAGTCAGTTGAGCGCACGACTTCGGCTCAGGTCATGATCTCACGGTCCGTGGGTTCAAGCCCTGCGTCGGGCTCTGTGCTGACAGCTGGGAGCCTGGAACCTGCTTCGGATTCTGGGTCTCCCTCTCTCTCTGCCTCTCCCCTGCTTGTGCTCTGTCTCTGTCTCTCTCCCTCCCTCCCTCAAAAATAATTTAAAAAAAAAAACATAAAAAAAAAGAACACTACTTTGTGACACAGAAAAATCATATGAAATTCAAATTTCAGTGTTCATAAATAAAGGTTATTTTGGAACCCGGCCATGCCTGTTCACTTACACATGGTCTGTGGCTGTTTCTGCATTACGTCAGCAAAGTTGTAACTGCGACAGAGACCATATGGCCCACAGAGCCTAAAATATTTATTATCTGGGTCTTTGCAGAAAAAATTTGCAGATTCCTGATTTAGAGCAACCGGGTCTCAAAATCTGAGGAAGGATGAAAAAGAGACCAAAGAGAGATGTTAAGTCTCAGTGCATTACCAGGCAGGCGTTCAGCAACCAGCCTGGGGTCGGGGTGCTGAGATCCCAACATGCCAATTTCATAAGTAGCATCTGGAGCCCACAGGGGAAGGGTTAGCCCATAATGAGTGCCTACGCTATCTTTTTTTTAAAGTTTTTATTTATTTTGAGAGAGCACAGGGCAGGGGCAGAGAGACAGACGGAGAAAGAATCCCGCGATGAGAGCGCAGAGCCTGATGCACGGCTTGATTCCACGACCTGTGAGATCATGACCTGAGCCAAAATCGAGAGTCGGACCCTCAGACAACCGAGCCACGCAGGCGCCCCAAGGGCCTACGTTATGTAGTGGGATCCTCACAGCCATCTCTAGAAACGCATTATCCCCATTTTACACATAAAGAAACAGGCAGCACAGAGAGGTAAGGTCACTTGCTCAAGGTCACAGGGCTGTAGGAAGGCCGAGCTGAGTTTTCGAAGCAGACCCAGCACACTGCAGAGACCAGTTCTCCTCTCCCCTGGAAAACAAGCTCCCAAAGAGAGCGAGTGGCCGGCTTTGAGAGAAATCAGGCGATACTGCCATTCACCACCCCCAGGTCTGTCCCTTCACCAACGCAGCCAAAGAAAGGGAGCAGTTAGATGGGAGTCCCAGAGAAGTCGCATTCGCCCTTTCTACTCGTCCGTCCGTCCGTCTGTGCTCTTAGAGATCTGAGTGAGGGGTGGCGGCAGGCAGGGCCCTGCTAATGTGCTAAGGCAAGCACGGGGGGAGGACCCGCTGAGGGTAACCACCCCACCAGGGATAGTGACCCTACGCGATGCTGGCGGGCCCTGTCACAGCCTGGGGGCGCTTCCTGGGCCTGGCTCTGGGGTCCAAACTCTCCCGAAGGGGGGCATTCGCGAGGAAGATCCTAAAAGAACCAGACGATAAAGAATGGGAAGGAAGGGAGAGCCAGATGTCACTGTCTGGGGGCTTCTCCCCGCCCTGCGGGGACAGGGTCACGGAAAACCCTTTGATGGTTCAAAATTTAATCTGCCCGCTTCTTCTCCACTAGAGAGTAAACCATTAATCCAACGGTTGTCCTGCAGATAGGGCTAGAGTGGGGCTTCTGTTAGCCTGGGATCGAGAAGGCCCTCGTCACACCCCGCCTCCGGCCGGCCGTGCCCCGCCCCCCCCCCCCCCCCCCCCGACTCCGACTCTTCTGTGGCTGCTTGGTTCCTCAGTGTGAGGCACGCGAGACTTCGCCCCGTGCTGAACACCCGTGTCCTGAAACTCACTGTCCTCCCCTGACTTTCCCGTCGACTGCCGGGGAGGAGGGTCACGATCCAGAGAAAAGCCAAGGGTACACACAGGGGGTTTTCATTCGTTCAGCAGACATTGCTTTAGCAGCCACCGGGTGCCAGGCACGGAGAAGAGGACCCAGAAGGCCCTACGCACACATACAATGACAGGACGCGACCACCCCTTAGTGGGCCAGGGGACTGCACGGACGAAAGCCACCTATGTGCCCACATCAGCTTCCAGGTTGACTTCTGAGAGGCACCCACCAGCCTACAGGAGCCACAGGGCAGCATTATCGATTTTACTGTTCACGCTTCATTCCGGAAGTCCAAAGCCAGCCAGGCTTCCCCCCACCCCCGGCTTCTAATGTAACCACACCTCCTTCTACTTAAGACAGTGGTCAGGCGTCCATCTCCAACCCCCACCCTAAGTCGCCCCCTCCTCTTCGCTAGGCCGGGCTCACAAATCAGTCAGGAATTGTGCTAGGCTCCCTCGTGTGCCACTTTTTTTGTTTCACTGGTTTGCAGACTGAAGCTAGGGGAAGCTCCCTCTTCCTTCCCACTGGGCCCCGGGGAAGCTCATCCCGCCAGGGGCTGGTCTGGCTCCAGCGTCCGCGGGACAGCGCCCAGCAGCCCTCTTCCGCCTCCTGCCCGTCTGCTTGTTGGCCTCCATTCAGGGGTTCAGGGCGCCTGCCAGCGGGCGGGGCAGGAGAGGGTCTGAGGTTCAGAGGGACACACCTGAGAAGACTTTGGTCACTCAAAGCGTCCCAGGGAATTAACCCATCAAGTCTCAGGGACGGCCGAGCGTGGTAGGTAGGACAGGGAAGCCTTCGGCTGGCGGATGGAGTGGTCTGGAATCTGGGCGTCCCTAGCTCTCAGGCGTGAACTGGTGGCCCCTTAAGTCTCACAAGTAATTCCCAAGGACAAAGGGAACCGGGTGAGGCCCTAGAGGAAGGAGGCTCTAAATGAATGGGGGTCTCAAGGTTTTAGACTCACAGAGCCATCCTGCCTCCCATACCTCCTGAGTAAGAACAAGATAACACGATGACGTAATGGACTTTGGTGTCAGATGGACTGGAGTCTGAACCCCCTGCGCTACAATTTACTTAATTGTCTGGGGTTAGTTATTTCACTTCTCTAAACCTCATCCTTAACATAGGGATTATGGTATGTCAACCCCATACGATCGTAAGGATTAGGAACGTATATAGAGGGTTTAGTATCCTCTGTCCCACGAGTGGGGTAAATTACTCTTGGCCGCGCTTGTGATTCCCGATTTACACGCTGGCACCCTCCCCCAATGCTCTCCAATTAAAAACGGGAGCTGGCTGCAGCAGGCTGGTGGGGAAGCTGCGAAGGGTTCTGCGCCTTCCTGGGTGAGGACGGTTCTTGAGGAGCTCTGCTTCCAGGGGGACGCCCACTCGTGGGGGTGAGGACCCCGGGGAGGGAGGGGGGAACTCACCAGACCTGGGAGATTTCCCAAAGACCGGGCCCTGCTCCTGCTCCCGGCTGGTGACTTCAGTACAGGGAAGAGCCCCTCCTCAGGGAGCCCCTCTAAGAACCCAGTCTAGCACCTCAGTGGGGGCGCCTCTCTTGGTCCTTTTAAGGGCACTGCTCATGGTCTAGAAGTTTGCATAGGAGACAGGGGGCCCTCCAGTCCAGTCCAGACCAGCCGCCTCTTCAACTGCCCCAGCCCTTCCCTTCCCCGCCCTACTTCAAACACCCTAGACCTTGCTGTGCCCAGACCTGTTTAACCCCTTGGGTGCCATCGTGGGTCTGGGGGTCCTCAGCACTTCCAGAACAAAGCACCGTCGCTGGACTGGGGCTCGGGTGGAAACGGGTACAAGGGGCCGAGTTGGGGTCCCCCTGAAGGGGCACTATGTGGGAGCCCCAGGTCCCGGGAACCTTCACCCTCTCTCAGATGGGGCAGGGTGTGAGAGGGTGTGAGCTGAGGAGGGGAGAACGAGGGCATCCCAGGGAAGTCGGCTGGGAACCTGCTTGACAGTGGGGGCCTCCTGAGGTCAGGGAGGTCCTTTGCCCTCTCTGGAATTTGGCTTCCAAACTGCTGCTGCCGCTGCTGGTGCCTTTAAGAGGCAGGTTACAGCGGGGGAGGGGCGATTACTAGGGCCCGGAGGGCGGGCTTCCCGGGCTACCCGCTGGGCTCCACTCCCCTTCCCCATCCCGGCTTCCCCAGGGCAGGGGACAGCCGAGCTGATGGCCCTCCTCCTCGGGGCCCTGTGGCCTGGTGGAAAAGTCTCACCATCGGAGCCTCAGAGCCACCTGTTGGCCTGGAGTCCTCATCTGTACGGTGGGGACCTCAGATGCGCTAGAGGCCTCCTGCGTGGGGCCCGCACTCCGCGTCCCTCCCTGATCTATGAAATGAGGGGATTACTTAGGGGATCCAGTCAGTGGGTCCCAGCTCTAAATTCCTCTAGGTGAGAGGGCGGCCTGTCCTCCGGGCTGGGCCCCAAACCCCCGAGAACACAGGGGGACAGGACACTGCCTCATTTTACCACGTGGGGTCCTCGCAGGTCCTCTAAGTAAACAATCTCGTGACATCCCGAGGACACAGGCTGTCACACAGTAAGTCCCAGAGGGCACGGGGCTGCCGCCTGGGTCCCAGGGGGCGGGGGCGAGGACTCGACCCATCCTGTCGGGGAACAGCTGTTACTCCCAGCTTCTTGGCCATTCTTACACCTGCTCCCCGCGGACTTTCTTCAGCCGGAGTCCCGAGGCCTAGTGTGTAACGTGGGTGGAAATCTGGGCACCTGGCTCCTCCTGGCACCAGGGCGGGGTGTGCGGGTGGGCCGGGGCCAGCCGGAAGTCTGCAGGACGTGGGCGGATAGAGGGCGGGTCTCAGGGGGGTGGAGAGGATCTGGAACGCGCTGACAGCTGGGTCACTATCTGTGTTGCCTTTTCGGGAGGAGCCCCTCCGGCTGGTACCCAGTCTTCAGGAAAGACGTGCTTCCTCTCCCTCCCCCTTGCAAGTGCCTGCACTGACTGGGTCGGTCAGTCGGGTCGGGGTCGTGCCTCCCCGGGGTGGTCTCCATGGGGTGGAGAAGGGCTGTCTGCTACTCATCTCCCTGTACATTTCCTCAAGCTCAGAGGGCTCAACCCCAAAGCCAGCAGGTCCAGCTAAGTCTCTGTAGGTTTCAGAGGCTCTCGTTTTCTCCAACATTCCACCACTTACAGGAGGCTCACATTCCATCCCGACTCCAGGGAACCTGATCTCTCCAGATGAAGTGTCTGGCTTTGGCCTTCGTTCAAGGTGCCTGTGACACTAACTGCCCTCACAATGCTGCTCTTGTCATCTGCGTCAGACCTGGGTCCCCTACCCAGCTCCTCCGTAAGGAGGGCCAAGGGCCCGGGACAGTTCCGCAGGAAGAGGGCCCCAGCCTCTGGGAAGGCAGTACCTCCAGGAGTTGGGAGTCCCCTCCTCTGACCCAGAACCGCTCCCCCTACAGGTGGGCTCCTCACTGCCTTCAGCAGAGACCACAGGACAGAAAGCAGTGCTCCCTCCTCCTAAGACTTAACAGTTTGCAGCCCCAGGGAGCAAGATGATGCCTGGCCACCCAGCCCCACTCCCTTCCTACCCGTGTTCTCACCCCAAGCTTCTCCCCTCTCTCCTGAGCAAGTCCCAGGTCTCCCCCGGGGGGACACAAAGAACAAAAGCAAATATAGCCTCCTCGCCCTCTGACCTGGCCAGTCCCAGGGTGTCCGAGCCGCAGCCCCTGCAGGAGGGAGGGGAGCTGCCGGAGGGCTACCCCATCTGGAGCCTCCCGTTGTCTCCACGTCCTTTTCATCCTTCCTGGGGCCCAGAGGCCCCGCACGCACGGGCCTGGGAAAGGTTAAATCGGTTGGGCAGTCCCCCTGCTCCCCACCCCGCAACCCCCAGCAGAATCTAAACTGGGAAACTTGGTGGCGGGAACAAAGCGGGTGTTTGTTGGGTTTCCCTCCTGCCTGGGAGGCTGTTCTCGGACCACGGCATTCCTGGGTTGGCCCGAGTCAGCTCACAGCGGCTTCTCCCTGTGCTGCTGCGGCAGGAACCAGAGTCCTTCCACAGGCCGGGCCTCCGGACACCTCAGGGCTGCGGCTCCGCTGACATTGAAAGGAATTTGAGTGAAGAAAAGCCAGTTCTTGGGGTGCCCGGCTAAGTCGGTGGAACGTGGGACTCTCGACCTCAGGGTCCCGAGTTCAAGCCCCGTGTTGGGTGGAGATTACTTAAAAAAGCAAGCTAGTTCTTAAACAGAGAAAGGACTAGAACCAGGCATTAAACAAGCTCTTCCAAGACCGGTCAGTGAGTAAATGAGACCAGCATGCCTTCTGGGGCCCGAGAACAGCTGCTGGCATGCAGACCGCCCTTCAGCTCACCCCTCACCCCGTCCTCCGGCCGCGGAGAGGAGCTCACAGGCAAGGAAGCTTATGGGCGGCACGTGGGGCCTGGTGAGAGCAGAGACGGAAGCAAGGGACGAAAGCAAAGGTGTTCAAAGGGGACACCCCTGTGGGAACAGGACCACAGCCCCTCCAGCAAGGAGCAGAGCCCGGCTCACCTACCCAGGAGCGGGGACGCCCGGGGCCCAAGCTCACCCCGGGGACGGGAAAGCAGACATGCAGTGTGGCATCAGTTTTTATTAGAAAACCCCTTTTGGTCAGAGCTTCCCCGACCCAGAGCAGAGACCGGGCATGCCTTTGAGAGTCCCTCGGCCTTCACGTCGTCTTCCAGCCTCTTCTGGGTGGGCAGCACCAGGCAGTCTCCTGAGCGTCCCTCCTGGACCCCTCGGAGTTCTCCCCGCCCGCCTGCCCGGCTCGGCAGTGGGCACCCGAGGGCCTTTGAGGCTGGAGGCAAAGGAGGCATCCCTGTTGGTACGGCTTCAGGATGGAGGGGAGGCCCCGCCCTTCACTCTGCTTGAGAGCAGACAGGATCCAGGAGAGGGTGGCAGGGGCGAGGGGAGAAGAGACTGCATTCGAGATCCGCTTCGGAATCTGGAAAGCACCTGGGTCTCCTGGGGAGGGAGGGTCGTGGCCGCCCCACTCAGTTCTTCTTGGTCTTGGGAGTGTCGTATTTCCTCTTGCTGGAGTACCACAGCAGCAGGGGGATGCCGATGGACGGAAGCGTCATGACTCCAAAGGCTGCCCAGTCCAGCTGTGGAGGACAACACGGGCCTTGCTTACAAGTCTGGATCAGGGCACAGGAGGGCCGGGGAGGGGAGGGGTGGCAAATGACGAGACGGGGAGAGGCAGCAGTCCCGCCCAAACTTTCAGCAAAACCTTAGTGGAAAGGCTCGTCTGACCACAGGACCACCTGTCTTCCGAGCTGTGGAGCCCAAGGCCTCACCTGACCTGACCCAGACCGAAGAGAAGCTTCTCTCTTCCAGACAGTCTCAAGGGGTGACGCCCAGCCCTGCATGGACAGTCAAGCCCACACCTCCAGCCCCCTCTTCCACTCCTCTCCCTTGCCTTCTGCCCTCCAGCCTTGCACACCCGCTTGTCAGGCCTTCTTCTTTCCTCTGAGCTACTCCCCCTACACAAGATGCCTGCCCTTCTCTCCCTCCTCTGGCTGGTCGAACACCACCTCCCCCTGAAAGCCCTCCCCGACTCTGGAAGACTAGGTCAGATGCTCCAACACCCTGTCTGCGGTCTCGGTCTCAGCCCGTTTCTCCCGGGACTTGTTCTGAGTCCCCCACGGCCCTCTACCCCCTGGGAAGCGAGCCTGTGTCTCCATCACCTCCGTCTTCCAAAAGCAAAGCACAGAACTGAGCGCAGAATTAGGAACTTCACGATTATTCACTGAATAAACACACACGTGAATTTCCTCAGTTGGCCTGTCTTCAAAGAACGCTCTCTGAGACCAGACCACAACAGCGCTCCTTGGCCTGCCCAGTGCGCTGCAACTCTCTGAATCTAAGATACTCTTTTAAGCCTCAAAAGAGACCCAGGACTCCAAGAGGGGACTCCACTCGAGGCTGAGTAGAGAAAAAGGGCAGGCATGCGGCTCGGGCAATTGCGATCTCACTGCTGGCACCACGGGGACATAGGACATTTGCTGGCTGGCTGCGTCAGACACCAAAAAACACAGGTACGATGAGAACCCACAAACTACACAAATCTTCTAAGGGACCAACAGCTCCCAGAACCAGAGGGCGTCCCTGTCCCTGGGGAATGGTACGGGGACTCGGCAGAGCTTACAAAATGGGGGGAGAATCTCCTATCAAACTCCCGCTGAGCCAGGATGCCCCCCTGTCCGGGGGCGCTGGTGAAGCCAACCTGAAAGGAGAAAAGAAGGGCATCAGGGCAGATCCAGTCCTTCTCACGTGAGGGGGGGCAGTCCCGCCCACCCCAATCCTCAGCGGAGAGACTCTCGGGGCGCGGAGCCTCAAGACAGCTTCAGGAAGACGCAGAAAAGCTTCCGGACTGGACAGAGTTGGAGGATTCTTAGTGTGTCGCAAAGAGGAGTAAATCAGGAGCCAGGAGACACCCGAGGGGCCTTTTCTAAACAGGGGCCAGCTGTGCGGCCGCGATCGGAGCCAGTCCTCCCTCCTCAGGCGTCTCCAACTCGGAAAGAGAGGCCCACCAGCTCCCTGCAGGGCGAGGCGGGTGATGGAACGGCTTGCCCTTGGCAACGGCTCCCCCGTTCCTCAAGTGGAAATACGCTTCCATACTCACAAGTGATACGAGGCTCAAACGAAATAACGAGAAGGACTCTGAAAAGCACGAGGCCCCACCCAAGGGCACGCTGGAAGGGGGGCTGGGGCTGCCCGCATTCCTGCCTGGAAAGCAGGCCGAGCCCTGCAAACAAGCTCGCTCTACAGGGGCAGCCGAGCCTTCGATCTTGTGTCTTTTAACCTATCAAATACCAGGTAGAACCAGAGTCCCACAGTAGGTTCTGGAAACAGAAAGGACGCAAGATGTGAGAGCTGAGCCACGGTTACGAGAGCCTGGTTCCACGTGGTTTATTAAAAAAATTCAAAAAAGTGCAGCGGGGCTCAGAGAATCTTGGGTTTCATTCCACGGCTGACTCGGTGAAGTCTCCGCCCTACCGTGCAGTCACCATGTAGCCTACGGGCCGCTTGTACGGTCTTGCCAGAGGCCTTCATAAATTCAAGGCCTGAGCATTCTGAGGACCAGGACAGTGTCCCAGTCTTCTCGGTGTCCCCAGGTCTTAGCGCACCACCAGGGCGCAATAAATGTCTGCTGACCTTTTCATCAACCCGTCGAAGGAATGTTTACTACTGATTTCCCATTATGTGGGAGAAACGGAGAGACATCTGAGATGAGGTCCGTGGCCCGCAAGGGGCCGCTGAGTAAGCTGGGGGTGGCGCATGGCTTCAGACCAACAAGTAAGAAGTACTGGGATGGCACAGACAGACGTTCCTTCCGGTGGCCCAGACTGTGCGAGCTACTGAAGTTTACACGCGGTCGGCGAACGTCTGCTCAAAGAGCGAGGAGGAGAAAAGCACGAGGCGTAAAAGCAGGAGACAGACACCAGGGCTGCGGCCCACGGCTGGGCCTGGGGAGGGTGGATACTGAAGTGGGGGAGGGGGGACACTTCAAACAGAAAGAACGAGAGAGGGCAGGGAGGGCGGGGAGGAGCGTGGTCTCATTAGGGCGAAGCGTCTGTGGGCAGCACGTGCCAGAAGGAAAGCCGGAGGCAGAGAGCATCTAGCTACACCACCAGGGCGCATGCGGCAGGCATCTTCCAAGCAAGGGAAAGGGCCGGCAACGGCAGAGACCAGGAATGATCTGCCGGTGCCCTAGGACCCGGATGGGAAGGACGAGGACAACGATAAACTGGGCGTCAAATGACATGTCCCAGGTTAAAGCCAAGCAGTAGGCGTGGAGCGGAGGGAAGGCTACGGGGCTCCCCTCCCACCATTTCAACCACTCTATTCTGGATCTTTATAACTTGAAACACATTCCTTCCTAAGGACAACATGCCCAGCTTCTGGTCCTTCTTCTTCTTTTTTTTTTTTCTTTTTTAATGAACTTATTTTTGAGAGAGAGAGAGAGACAGACAGCGTGCAAGCAGGGGAGGGGCAGAGAGAGAGGGAGACACAGAATCCCAAGCAGGCTCCAGGCTCTGAGCTGTCAGCACAGAGCCCGACGCGGGGCTCAAACCCATGAACCGTGAGATCATGAGGACGCTCAACCGACTGAGCCACCCAGGCGCCCCAGCTTCTGGTCCTTCTCACCTTCCTCAGAATTTAGTGAGGAAACGCCCTGGAGGTTTCCTGCAAGAGTTTTCAAAGGGAAGCAGACCTAGGCCGTATCAGCTAAGGTCCGGGCCACTCACCACGACAGGCCCGTCCTCCTGGGCCAGGTAAGTAACGGTTGCCGAGGTGAAGTTGAAGTAGCCGGCCTTGAGAGGACGCAGGACCACCGTGTGGGAGACGTTGCTAGCGCTGGGCGGACAGTTAAGGAAGGAAGAAAATGAGACTGGTGTCCTAACGTCCTTTCCGCCTGCGGACTAAACGCACCCTTCACAAGGGAGCGGTCAACACACGGCGCTTTCCACCCGCAATACCCCGCGATGACGCTTATGCAGACCTCTTCCTAAGCCCGAAACGTGTGGGGTCATACGGGTCCCTGGCACACTCAATATCCAGCTTCTTCACGAGCACCCAGCACAGAGGTTTCTGAAGGAATACGTACTACGGATGGGACACCAGCCACTCTCACAGAAACTGCCAGTGACTAACCGAAGGAAGGCTGAAGGCACAGAGCAAGAACAAGAAAACCCCAAGGAGAACACTCACCCTCACCAGAAAATCTAAGTGTCTACGCCTTCCCGTATCGTATGTCATAGGGCCTCATAACCTAAACTTTAGGAAGCTCCTTTCTCAAGTCCACACTAACTCACACTCAGTTTCCTCTCGTCCCATCCTATCCAGAGAGGTGACGGAGAATGGCCACGCACAGCCAGACCGTTTGAAGGGACCTCACTGCGGCAATGTGTTCGTGTCATCCCCAACACCCGCAGCCCCCACCCCCGCCCCCAGCCTTTGTCACCCGGCGTCAAGAGGATACGGGGCAATCCGGTCCCATTTGACATTGAGCATTCCAGAGACAATGCCAAAGTCCTCCGGAGGGAAGGAGTCGTCGGATAACTCCACATCTAATGCAGCGCTGTAAATGGAGGAACAAAAGTGGTTAGTATGTAACAGATACAAAGTTAATCGATAATTAGGGTGCTTGGCTGGCTCAGTTGGTAGAGCCTGAGACTCCTGATCTTAGGGTTGTGAGTTCGAACCTCCATGTTGGGTGGAGAGATTACTTAAAAACAAAACTTTGGGGCGCCTGGGTGGCGCAGTCGGTTGAGCGTCCGACTTCAACCAGGTCACGATCTCGCGGTCCGTGAGTTCGAGCCCCGCGTCGGGCTCTGGGCTGATGGCTCGGAGCCTGGAGCCTGTTTCCGATTCTGTGTCTCCCTCTCTCTCTGCCCCTCCCCCGTTCATGCTCTGTCTCTGTCCCAAAAATTAAAAAAAAAAAAAAAAAAAACTTTAAAGGCAAACCATAAGAGACTCTTAAATACTGAGAATACACTGAGGATTGATGGGGGTGGGGGGAGGGGAAAGTGGGTAATGGGCACTGAGGAGGGCACCTGTTGGGATGAGCACCGGGTGTTGTATGGAAACCAATTTGACAATAAATTTCATATTAAAAAAAAAAACCACCGTAAAAAAAAAAAAAGGAGCAATCAGGGGTGCCTGGGTGGCTCAGTTGGTCAAGCGTCTGACTCTTGGGTTTCGGCTCAGGTCAGGATCTCACAGTGTGTGGCATGGAGCCCGAGTCTCTGCACGGACAGCAGGGAGCCTGCTTGGGATTCTCTCTCCGCCTCTCTTGCTGCCCCTCCCCTGCTCGCGCTCCTCTCAAATGAAGAAAAAAAACATAAAAAACAAAATCTTTAACCAGAAAAGTGATCAATTAAATCTGCCTGCTTGTCCTAAAATATCAGAAATACAGAAGACAGATGGGAATCACACCGAAACTTGGCTTTGTTGCACTAAAGAATCCCGGTCGAGGACTGGATTCTACGGCTAAGAAGCACCAAATATCCGGAAAGGCACAGGCCTAACTTCATTCTTGCCCCAGTTTCCGTGTGTCTGCGTGTATGTACACAGGGGAAGAAGGCTAAGGCTCGTGTGGAAGGAAAAAAACCACAGCGAATAAAGTTAAAGGAAGGGAGCAACGTGCTGAACCCTGAACGCCCCCAAGGTAACAAAGGACCCTGTGGGTTCGCTCTGCCTTCGCATCTTCCTCTCCTGGTTTCACCCTAGTTCTTGCTCCGACCCACTCAGAAATTCTCCCGACTCAACAAAGTGGCCGACGGCCCGGGTACCTAACGTGAAAGCGGGTCCAGAACATCCGCTCGCTGTGCTGGTCTCTGGTCCCAGCCGTGAAGCCTGAGAACCCCGAGAAGTCCCCCCCATGCGCCCCGGGCCGCCTCACCTCGAGCCAACATTGTAGATGTTGTACTGTAAGGTCAGGTCTCGCCCCTCCACGGCGTATCTGTTCAGCAGCGATTTGGAGGCCAGCAGCCGGGCTCCTTCCTCCGCCCGGCTGACCGCAAGCAGAGCCAACAGCACGGCCGCCAGCAGCCTCATCTGCGGAGAGAAACGCCCAGCGGGGCGGGCGACCCACGCACGTAAGGGCGCCACGATCTTCCCGGCAGAAGTCCCTCGGCAAGTCCAGCTCGCCGGGGCCGCAGCCCCTTCCCCATCAGCCACCAGCGCGGACCCCGCCGCCAGGCTGCCTGTCCGCCCCGGAGACCCCGCCGCCCCCTCCTCCGCCCGGCCCCACGGGTTTCCGCGCACGCTCGAGGGGTCCTCCCTACACCCCTCCCCGGGGCCCCGCTCCTCCCGGCCCACATCCCTTTCGGGGTCCCTCCGGCCCGGCCCGCTCGGTGCGCCCCCTGTCGCCAGGAAGCCACGTCTCCCGCCGGCGCGCCTCTCCCGTGCCCGCCGTGACCGAGCGCCCGGCCGCCGCCACCCACGCCTCCGCGCCCCCCAGGGCTCGGCGCTCACCGTGCGCACCCCACGGGCCTCTCGGGGGGCCACCAAGACCGGAAGAGAGAGTCAGCAGCCCGGAGGCCGGAAGTGAGCTCAGCCGAAAACGGCGGTGTTCCGCGCGATGCCCCCTGGGAATTGTAGTTCGCGGCCAGGCCCCGCCCCCGGCTCTGCGGCGCCCGCGCGCGCCCGGAACGCGAGCGGGGCTGCGGTACCTCCAGGGGCGGCGGCGGCCACTGCCCTGCGGACCCCGCAGTGCTGGAGGCGGGGTCGGCGCACCGGCGAGCTAGGAACCTGGGGAAAGCTCTTTCTCTCAGGACTACCGGCATCCTTTCTACTTCCAGGAGACAAACGAGGTCCTGCATCCAGGAAGTCGCCAAGCCCCGAGCTTCGAGGTGCCAGAACAGCAATCGTTTCTTCGCCGGCGCCACCGCGACCGCTTCGGCTAGTGCGCCTTACTGTTCGCTGTGTCCTTGCGGTGGCCGCCCTGTCTCGGGTCTCTCCCTGCACTTTTCCATCAGCTGCCAGACAGACGCCCCCAAACAGCGTTCTGGACGAGGCAGCCTGTGGGGCTCTGCAGTCGTGAATTCGGTGGCTGCCACTCACGGGCTACGTAACCTGGAGGCAGGCGTCATTTCTGTAAAGCCTTGGTTCTCCGATCTGTAAAATGAGATAATTCCAGCACTCTCCAAATGCTGGAGGTCCAATAAGATTATGTATCTGAGCACGTTTTCTAGCACAAGTATGTGCTTAATAAATGGTAACTGTCAACATTACTATTATTCTGTATCTCCACGGCAGCATTTCTTCATTCAGCATGCATTTATTGAGCCCCAGATTCGTGCCTGCACTGTTCTAGGTACCGAGGATACAGTGACAAACAGGACTGAGATTTCTACTTTCTGGGACTTAACACTCTTGTGGAATAATACACATTTCCTGTGTTTGTTTTAGCCTCCCCTCCACTTCCACCTCCCACACTAGAGCTCCTTGAGGACAGGTTTCTGTTTTCCACTGCTTAGCGTGATGCCTGAGCACAGGCGGGACTCCAGGAATGAATGACAACTTCTCTACACACACCCTCCAACCTGCTCTTTGTTGTTGTTTCACTTTTATTTCATGATCATAAACTTCACTCTGCAATCCAGCTAGTCGGGGGAGGGGGGGGGCAAGGAAAACCCGGGACCCGGGAACTGCAGGGGGAGCACAAAGATTATATATGCAAGCAGATGGGGGCAGAGGAGTGCTCTCCAGAGCTACACAAGGAATGTTCGTGTAGTTAAGACCAAATACAAGTCAAATGTATTCGATTTGTCCACAGTCAGCACTGGTCATCTTCTTGCAGCTCCTGGACCCAAAGCACTCATGGCTTCCACGACGTTCATGCCCTCGGTCACATTGCCAAACACGATGTGCTTGCCGTCCAACCACTCGGACTTGGCGGTGCGCATGAAAGATGGATCCGTTCGTGTTGGGTCCAGCATTTGCCACGGACAGGATGCCAGGAGCTGTGTGCTTCGGGATGAAATTCTCATCATCAATTTCTCCCCATAGATGGACTGGCCGCCAGTGCCATTATGGCGTGTGACGTCACCACCCTGGCACATAAATCCCAGAATAATCCTGTGACAGCAGGAAGCTTTGAAACCAAATCCCTTCTCCCTGGTGCTCAGAGCATGAAAGTTCTCTGCTGTTTTGGGAAATTTGTCTGCAAACAGCTCAAAGGAGACACAGCCCAAGGGCTCGCCGTCCATGGCGATGTTGAAGAACAAGGTGGCGTTGACCATGGCCGGGGGGGGGGGGGGGGGGGGGCATGGGCGGTTCCCGGGCGGTGTTGTCTGTAAGGCCAATCCGCTCTTGTCTTATCCATATCCAACCTATCGGTCAGGGCCATGTTCCAGTCCCCGCCCCCCCGCCCCCCTCACCCTCCCATTCCCCCCCCAGAAGCCTCCCTTGACTTTGCCAGACTACACTGCTTTTTCACAGTACCCCAGTTTAATGTTTCCCCCCAATTGTTTCTGGCCCGGAAAAGCTGCCTTAGTCGTAGGTGCTATTTCCCTGGGGTACACTTATCCAAAGGTCCTGCAGCGACCCAGAGCACAAAGGAGGTGCCGATTGCTGTTTGCGGGAATTCTTATTCCTTCCCAGAGCATTTCTCCAGGATTGGAGTGATGGGAAGTGTGGGTGCTTTTGTTTCTCGGACTCAGCTGCACACAGAAGGAGTGTATCTTCCCCATGCGCAGTCTAGATACCCTGCCGAAGAGCCGCTCTGGGTTCAGAAGAGAAAAGGCTTCATGTTTATATGTGGCCCCTTCGGCCTCTGCCCCTCCAGCTGAGCCACTGGTTCCTTAACCGATATACCGGGCACTCATTTACTGAGCACCTGTCATAGGTCAGTCAAGCACCGTGACGGCCATGGTGGGAAGTACAGAGTTAGGGCCTGGTGTCTGCCCCCAAAGAGGTTGGAACGTAGCTATGGGGTGAAATATACTCAAGGCTGGAATGAGATGGCAAATTCAATGTCAAGCACCCAAACGAAAGAATAAACAAACAAAACAACAAATCAGCGGCTTCCCATTGTCCGTGGAATTAAATTCCCTTGTCTGACAGTCAAGACCCACTGTCGCCACTACCCACTACCCTTTCTTCTTTAGCCACACAGACCGCTCTCACTTGTCCACTTTCTCACTTTCAGGCTTTTGATCAGTGCAAGTTTTTGCCCCCCCCCCCAAAAAATCACTTTTATTGACCACTTACGATCACCAGCCCTATGCGAGTTTCTGGGTGAACAAACATGTATAAGACACAAGGCACACTTGATGTGGAAGAGTTTGAAACTGCAGGGGGTTGGCGGGGAGGAGGACAGGTTCGTGGCTCTGTCCTCGGTGCTCTGAAAGAGGTTAGCGTGGGACTTCCCGGTCCTTGGGTTGTCTTTTCATTCTCTTCATTGTGTCTTTTTTGGGGGGGGGTGGGGGGGTTATTTTTGAGAGAGAGAGAGATGGGGGGAGGGCGGGGAGGGGGAGAGAGAGAGGGAGACACAGAGTCCGAAGCAGGCTCCAGACTCCCAGCTGTCAGCACAGAGCCCGACGCGGGGCTCGAACCCATGAACCGTGAGATCATGACCTGACCTGAGGTCGGACGCTTAACCGACTGAGCCACCCAGGTGCCCCTCACTGCGTCTTTTTGATGAATACGTTGCTTTGTTTTAATTCTAATGTTCTCTAAAAAGGCAGTTGACTCTGCCTCAGAAATCCTGCCTCTTGGTGCTTTGGGCTGTGGACATTTGAGAAGGAAATAGACACCCGACTTGTGACAGAATAGGATACTTCCATCCACTGGTTACCACAGGGACCTACGTCCAGTGACTCTGCTTCGCAACTCCCTTGGAATTGCACACCCCATGTCCTTTCTTTCTCTAGGACCAGAGAAAACCTGGGAAATTGTGTGAACAGACCATTTCAACCCCCGGGACCCTGACACATCCCACTGTGGATAGAAAGTCTCAAGACAAGGCGTGGGTTGGTGAAGACACATCATCCCTGTCTATTCTCCCCATTAGAATCTATTCTGACTAGAAGACTCTGGCAATCAGTTGCTGAGGGAAACGTTTCTGTTGAAAGACTTCCGGAAGAATACAGTTGCTGCCTGCCCTCCTCGAAGGAAGACCAAACCAATGTAGAGCCTTGTTAGACGTGCAGGGACCCGGGTGCCCAGAACAGAGAGGCTTGCAGAGCCCACGTGAGGCTGCCTGGGTGTCTCCTCTGGGTCACGGGTTTCATGCTCTGTTTCCCGATGTGCAAGACAGAGCCCAAGCTGCCCACCGAACTCTCTTTTGGGATCTGTAACAAGAGGGCGACCAAGGTAGTGTGTGGCGAAGCTGAGGAGGAAGTGGCAAGCTGCTTTTTGGCTGGTGTCCAGGCAGGTGTCCAGAAATAGAGCCTCGCTGCCCAACCCGGGAGCTCATAAACTGGCGGGAGGGGCCTTCTGTGAGTGAGCCATGCCAGTTTTCAAGAAGCATCCAGAATCACAGCTAGGACCGTAATTCTGCAACATTTCTCTTTTTCCGGGTTCATTTTTTATTGCGGTAAATATATATCCAACATGGAACTTGCCGTTTTTAACCATTTAAAGTGTACAGTTCACTAGCGTTAAACACATTCACGTTGCTATGTGACCACATCACCATCCGTCTCCAGACATTTTTCAACATCTCGAACTGAAATCTGTACCCATTGAACAATAATGCCCATTCCTGTCTCCCGCCAGCCCCTGGCAACCGCCACTCTGCTTTCTGTTTCCATGAATCCAACTACCCTATGTACCCCGTCTAAATGGAATCGTGCGATAAATTCATATTTTTGATGTTTATTTATTTTGAGAGAGAGAGACAGAGTGTGAGCAGGGGAGGTGCAGAGAGAGAGGGAGACACAGAACCCGAAGCAGGCTCCAGGCTCTGAGCTGTCAGCACAGCGTCCGACATGGGGCTCGAACTCATGAGCCATGAGATCATGCCCTGAGCCCAAGTCAACCGACTGAGCCACCCAGGTGCCCCAATACACTCATTTTTAGTTTACATAAGTAATACATGTTTATATTCTCATAGAAAAAAAAATCAAATTCTGAAATAACGAGTATAAATGTCAGGATAAATACTGAGATGTCCAAGAAATGTTAACTACCTTATTTTTCTGTAATCAAACCTAGTTTCTATTTCCAGTCCTTTTTTCTACACAGTAGCAGGCGCTTAACCTCTGTTAGTGTAGGGGCTCCCCAGCCATTGTCTCCAGAGGTGTCTCTAATTTTCTAGAGGTCTCCTGTTGTGCCAGAGGCACGGTGCTTGGGTATCAATATTCTTCTTCCTTGGCATCCACTAGGACATTCGATGCTCTCTCAGGCTGTAGGTTCCTAGAAGCATAGCCACACCCCTAGCAAGGCCACACCCTCAGTCTTATCCAGAGGCTCCTCCCTCCCCCCATAGTGCCCCTCCCCCTTTCCCTCCCTCTACTTTCCCGCCTCTGGAGCCACAGGGGACTTGGCTGGGCTCTGCGAGGCCAATCACTTCTTCCTAGCTACTCGACGTCAGTTCTTGGTTCTGCAAGCCAGGTTGGCACTGGGTGAGCAGAAATCCTGAAGGGTGTCTTAGACCCTTTCTAAGGGGTGTGTCTGAGCACACCCCAGTGCCCGCCAAGAACAAGAACATTGTCTTCCATAACCACAGTAACATTATCACACCCACGAAGTTTGACATTGATGTAATATACTATTTTCTGATGCGGAGTCCGTAATCAGTTTTCTCCAAAATGCCCTGTAGGACTTTCGGAAGAATCTAGGATCCTACGAACACCAAGGGGCCCTTCTAAGTCCTTGGATCCCTTGGAAGTCTCAGATGCACCCGGCCACTGAAGTTTTGGGTGGACTATTTTCTGCCTCTTGTTAAAGTTCTCTCCAGCAAAGGCAGAGTCCAGGGTGGATTCCAGAGTCTACATGAGCCGCGTCTTGATGCCCTTTGAGGTTCTATCCTATTTTCAGGTTTCGACTGCGGTCTCCCTCCCTAAGGCCAGTCCTCCTCCTGCTCACCGTGGTGGGGGTTGGGGAGTGAGGCCTGCAGCCCCCTCCCGCTGAGAAGTGAAGTAGGGGTCTGTGTGTGTGCAAGGGTGCTGTCTCAGCACCTCACAGGTGCCCTCCCGGGACCCCCAGGGGCCCGGACCCCACCCTCCCATTGCCATGACAACCACTTCTGTGAGGACATGAACACTAAAGAATTGTGGGTGTGTGGGGGGGGCGGACACGCTAGAGCCTCATCACATCAGTGATCGCAGAACTTTATGATCATGAAGAAGAAAGAACACGTGTCCTTATCTTCCAACCCCAAAGTAAGGGGCAGGCTGGGACAGAGGCAGGAGCCAGGACGGCTGATCCTGGCAGTCCTGCCTGCTGTGAGCTACTCCCTCTTTTTTGTAAAAAAAACAAAACAAACAAACAAACAAACAAAAAACAAAGGTGGGGGGCAGAGAGAGAGAGAGAGAGAATCCCATTCAGGCTCTGAGCCGTCAGCACAGAGCCAGACTCGGGGCTCAAACTCACGAAACGTGAGATCACGACCTTAGCGGAAACCAAGAGGTAGACACTTAACCGACTGAGCCCCCCAGGCGCCCCGAGAGCTTCTGCCTCCTAACTGGCTTCTCCTTCTCTCCTCAGGAGACCAGAGAAGCTTGGGGAGCTGCAGGGGCAGAAGATCCCTCCTTAAGCACCTTTGATGTATCCTTGACATCCACCTACAACCTCACAGATGATGTGGGCTACCAAGGGAGCCAGGAGCTGACCAGCGTGAGTGCCCCACCCCGGGCCCCCCTCCCCTGGGGTCCCGCACCCCTTGCCCCGCTACCACACGGGCAATTTACCTCACTGGCCTCCTCTAGGAGGTCTTGCGGCAACCTTCCATATCTTCTCGACACCCTTCCAATTCACATCTTTACTAAACACGGCTCAGATTTACTCCTTCCAGAACAAAACACCAACGCTGAGAGTAATCGCAGCTTCCACTTACTGAGAACTTCCCGCTGCCTCCCTATCAGGTAGATATTATTATTACCCCTATTTTTCAGACGAGGAAACTGAGGCCAAGTCAAGTTAAGTGACCCTCCCAAGATCGGATAAGTAGGAGGCCGAGACGCTAGAGTCTGAGCTGTGTGTCTGAGCCGAGGTATCACACAGAACCGCCTCCCCCGCTGGCGGCCAACATTTACGTGCCGCGCAACGCGCTCGGTATAGGAACTTAGCTCTTGGTTTATTGGAGAGAGGCTTTAAATGCTAGTTTCTGTTAGCAGTGACTGACACAATACATCGCTCATATTTAAATGTTAAGTTTTAAGAGAGAGAGTGGGGAGAGGGGCAGAGACAGAGAGAATCCCAAGCAGGCTGTCAGCGCAGAGCCCACGTGGGGCTTGATCTCACTAACCCTGAGACCATGACCTGAGCCGCAATCAAGAGTGGGACGCTTCACCGACCGAACCACCCAGGCGCCCCAAGCCGCTCACATTGAAAGTGCACCGTTTGGTGTGCGGGCGTGTATGATCGCCACAATCAAGATAATAGACGTATCCGTCCCCACCCCCCCCACCCCCCCCAACTGTGAGCCAGGGGTTCCAGAGCAGAGTCCTTAGACGGCTGGTATCTGCCTTCCATAGTGGGTCTGTATGTAACGAAAGCACCTGCCCTGGGACCCTTGGAAAGAGGCCAGCTGTCCACCGCGCGCTGGGATAAGCCTGCGGTGAGGCCCGGGAGCGTCCACCGGGGGGCAGGCCGCCGACGCCCGCGGCCCAGGCTCGCCTCTGACCTCAGGGCTTCTCTGCCTCCCTTCCCCCCTCAGACACGAAGCCCGGTATGTAACGGGACGGGTCAGTGGAGAGCGCGCTTCATCCCCTGCTCTCGGATTCCCCAAGGAGGAAGACCCCGGCCTCGCTCGGTCCAAGAGGCGGAAGCGCAGCAAGGTCGCCACCGTCCGGCCGAGGAGGGACAAGGCGAAGGACGAGGACGCGGACAAGGAGGACGAGGACAACGAGAACGAGGGGCCGCCCCGGGCCGCGCGGTCCCCGAGGGTGCGGCGGAAGCGCCACCCGTCCTCGCGGACGCGCCCGCTGCGGCAGGAGCACCCGGGCAGCTCGGAAAGCAGCCCGAGCACGCTCACGTCCAAGACCAAGTCGTCCCGCTGGAGCCTGGCCGGCTTCCGCCGGTATCTGTGCAGCTGCTGCGACCGGCGGCGGCGGTAGGGGGCGGGCGCCGAGGCCGAGACGGCGGGGGAGACCGGGGGCGCGGGCGAACCCCCCCCCCCCCCCCCGGGGAGGGCTCGCCCCGGCCCCGCCAGCGAGCACCGCACGCAAGAGGCTCCCGGGGGCGCGCCCAGGGACCAGGAGGACGGACAGGATCATCCGGCTCCCATGTAAATAAAGCAGAGTTTATTTGGGGGCCCGGAAGGTCCTAGCCTGATGATTGCAGGTTTGTCTCTAGATGGACTGCATGATGGATGGACGGACGGACGGACGCATGGATGGACGGATTGGGGAGAACGCGCATCCTCTTTCTTCCTCCCCACCTCCCCCCCCCCCCAACCCCCGCGTCTCTGAACACTTTCTCACCCTTTCCAGCTCCGTCTGAATTTCTGTCTCTAATGCAGAGGCCTCGGGAGAGGTGACGAGGCCTTTGAAACCCTGGAAGGACTGGAGCTCCAAGAAGGAGGACAGAAAGGGGCCGGAGGCCTGAGGGGACTGACCTGGAGTCCTCTTGCTACAGGGTTTCCCCTCCAGAGTTCTGCTTTTCTTCTGGTGACTCTCAGCTCAAAGCAACGCTTTGGGCTTTGCATTTCGCAAACAAGACTACCTTAACGACAGCCGTCTGCTAAACAAGCCTGGCCTCTCAGGCTTCCTTCCTCACCCGAGTAACAGGAGAGGGGCTCTGGAGGGCCAGGCCCACCTTGCCCCTGCCCGGCAGGCTGAAGGTCCAGGGGGCATGTCTGCGGTGGGGGAGTCACAGCCGGCCTCGGTTAAGTTCCCTAGAAGCGGAGGCCGTGAGGAAGCAGGACGGGGCAGGAAGAGGGCCGAGCAGGGCTGTGGCCTTCTCAGTCTTCCTCGCCGCCCGCCGGGGTCTAGGGAGCTGTGGCGCGAGAGTCAGCCCACAAGATTGGCAGCACTTTTGAGGCATATCAGCACTGCGGGCTGCCCGAGGTTGGGGGGCGTGGGTACCTTCCCCAGCAAGGCAGCTCCAGGTTGATGCAGGGTCGCTGGCTGCGAGCTGTGAGCAGGCAGCCCCGAAGGAGCCGGGAGTGGGTGCTGGCCGGCCGCGGGATCTGCCCGGGGACCAGACAGCGACCTCTAGCAATCACTGAGCTCTGTGGTATTTCCCAGTACAGATTTACCTTCAGTAAATGCCGCACGCGTGCATTACAGCAAAGTGCATTATGGCGAAGTGCATAAAATAAAAACACAAATAAGGGAGAAAGGACGGCCCTTCCGTCCAGAAAAACTGCAACCAACCAACCAACCAAGGAACAAGTCGGAAACGGGCGCTCAAACCAGAGCGATCACTGCTGCAGCGGGACCGGCAATCGAGGTGAAATTATGGATGAAAATTTGAGGAGAAACAGGAAATTTGCATAGTTTCCAAGTCTCTCCCTCACAATAGTTATTTTTTTATTTTTTATTTAAAAAATTTGAATATTTATTTTTGTGAGAGACAGAGACAATGCGAGGGGGTTAGGGGCAGAGAGAGAGGGAGACGCAGAATCCGAAGCAGGCTCCAGGCTCCCAGCTGTCAGCACAGAGCCCGACGTGGGGCTCGAACCCACAAACCGTAAGATCATGACCTGAACTGAAGTCGTATGCTCAACCGACTGAGCCACCCAGGCACCCCTGCCTCACGATGTTTATTAATTACATGGGTAAAATAGTAACTTTACAGAGGGAAACCCAGCGGGAACCACACCCTTTCAATTAAGTTGTCAAGGCTACCGAGACCGACAGTAAGAAGCTCTGACATCACGCAACCTGCCGTGATGTGTGGAGAAGGCCCGTGGCTTTCGTGGTGGGCTCATCAGAATGCATAACCATCCGGGCACAAGAAACTTCCCACAAACCCAGACTGAGGGACCCTGTCTAAAATAATTGACCAGTAGGGGCTCCTGGAGGCTCAGTCCGTTAAGCGTCTCACTGCAGCTCAGCTCATCATCTCACAGTTCGTGGGTTCGAGCCCCGCGTCGGGCTCTGTGCTGACAGCTCAGAGCCTGGAGCCTGCTTCGGATTCTGTGTGTCCCTCTCTCTCCGCCCCTCCCTTGCTCTCTCTCTTTCAAAATAAATAAATAAACATTAAAGAAAAATACATTCACGTTGTTGTACGACTACCACCCTCCGTCTCCAGAACCCTTCATCCCGCAAAACTGAAACTCTGTCCCCAGCAAACGCTAACTCTCCGTTCCCCTCCTCCCAACCCTGGTGATCACCACCTACTTTCTGTCTCTGTGATTTTGACCACGCTAAGTATCTCATGTAATCATATAGTATTTGTCTTTGTTGTGACTGGCTTATTTCACTTAGTATGATGTCCTCAGGGTCCATCTGTGTTATAGCACCTTTCCAAAGCTGAGTAATATCCCACTGTGCGTCTATACCACAGCCTGCTTGTCTGTCCATCCATCAGTGGGCGGCTGGGTTGCTTCCATGTTTTAGGTCCCGTGAGTAATGATGTTATGAACATGGGTCTACAAATATCTCCGTAACACCCTGCTTTCAGTCCTTTGAGTCTGTACCCACACGTGGAATTGCTAAATCATGTGACAACTCTATTTTTCATTTTTTCGGAAACTGCCCCCAACCACACTGTTTTCCACAGACGCTTTCCCATTTCACATCTTCAACGATACTTCTTGTTTTCTGTTTTTTTTTTCCTAATAGTAGCCGTTATAATTGGTGTGAGGAAAATCTCGCTGCACGTTCTTTTTTATTATTTTTATTTTTTTTATTTTTATTTTTTACAATTTACATCCAAATTAGTTAGCCTATAGCGAAACAATGATTTGAGGAGTAGATTCCTTAGTGCCCCTCCCCCATTTAGCCCATCCCCCCCTCCCACCACCCCTCCCGTAACCCACAGTTTGTTCTCCATATTTAAGAGTCTCTTCTGTTTTGTCCCCCTCCCTGTTTTTATATCATTTTTGTTTTCCTTCCCTTATGTTCATCTGTTTTGGCTCTTAAAGTCCTCCTATGAGTGAAGTCATAGGATTTTTGTCTTTCTCTGACTAATTTCACTTAGCATCATACCCTCCAGTTCCATCGACGTAGCTGCAAATGGCAAGATTTCGTTCTTTTTGATTGCCGAGTAATACTCCCTTGTATATATAGACCACATCTTCTTTTTCCACTCATCCATCGAGGGACATTGGGCTCTTTCCATCCTTTGGCTGTTGTCGACAGCGCTGCTGTAAACATGGGGGTGCATGTGTCCCTTCGAAACAGCCCACCTGTATCCCGTGGTAGTGTAATTGCTGGGTCGTAGAGTAGTTCTGTTTTGAGTTTTTTGAGGAACCTCCATAATGTTTTCCAGAGTGGCTGCACCAGCTTGCATTCCCATGAATGTTCTTTTTTTATTCAGATTTTATTATTTAAGCCCTCTCTGCACCTACTGCGGGGCTCGAACTCACAATCTCGAGATCAAGAGTCACATGTTCCGCCCACCCAGCCAACCAGGTATCCCTCACTGTAATTTTGATATATATTAACCCCTTATCAGATATATCATTTATTGTTTATTTTTTTATTTCATTAATTTTTCCTCTACTCTTGGTTTTTCTACCCTTCTCCATTCTTTGGGTATATTTTGCTATTCTTTTTTTTTTTTTTTTTTTAACTTCTTCAGATAGCTACTTAACTCATTGCTTTTCAATTTTTCTTCTTTTCTAATGTATATATTTAAGGCTATGAACTTTCTTCTACATACCGCTTTAACTGCATTCCATCAGTGTTGATAGGTAACTCTTTGTTATAGTTTGGTTTTAAAATATTTTATGGGGCGCCTGGGTGGCGCAGTCGGTTAAGCATCCGACTTCAACCAGGTCACGATCTCGCGGTCCGTGAGTTCGAGCCCCGCGTCAGGCTCTGGGTTGATGGCTCAGAGCCTGGAGCCTGTTTCCGATTCTGTGTCTCCCTCTCTCTCTGCCCCTTCCCCGTTCGTGCTCTGTCTCTCTCTGTCCCAAAAATAAATAAAAAACGTTGAAAAAAAAATTTTTAAATATTTTATAAATTCAAAATGTTGCCTCTCTGTTTTAATCTGAGAGGGAGAGCGAGTGTGCTGTGCATGCGCAAGTTGGGGAGGGGCAGAGAGAGAGAGAGAGAGAATCCTAAGCAGAGCCCGACACGGGGCTGGAACTCACCAACCCTCAGGTCACAACCTGAGCTGAAGTCGGATGCTTAACCAACTGAGCCACCCGGGTGTCCCATGTATCTTATTTTTTGTTAAGATTTTATTTTTGGGTAATCTCTACACCCAATGCGGGGCTCAAATTCACAACCCTGAGATCAGGAGTCACGTGCTCCACTGACTGAGCCAGCCTGGCACCCCCCAAAAAATCTCTATCTTAGAATTAATGATATATGTTGGTCCCTATAGCTATTGTCTCCCTGCCTAGCCTCCTGATTACAAACAGAGGGGTATTCAAATCTATGACTGAGGGCTTTTCTGATTCTCTTTGTAGCGCTCTCAATTTTTTTTTCTTTTTATATATCGAGGGCAGGTCATTAGATGCATAAATACTTAGGATTAGTCTGTTTTCCCAGTGAATGTTACCTTTTATCATTATGAATGAACCCCCTTTACCTCTTAGTGTTTCTTTCGGCCTGAAATTCTGTCTGATCTATTATTAGTACAGTCCCCTTGTTTTCTTCTGGCTTGCGTTTGTAGTGTATCTTTTCCCAGACTTTTACTTTCAATCTTTCTGTTTTCTTATGTTCTATAAATGTCTTGTGGTCACCCCCAGCCCCTCCCGCAGGGAATTCGGAATGTTTCGCTTAAAAGGGAGTGATTAAAACCAGCCCCTTGCCATGACTCTCTGGGACACCAGCTTCTCCTGGAGTCTTCGCCCTATCCCTCCTCCCCGACTGCTCTGCAGGCAGGGATGTGGTCCAGGCGGTGGGGAGGCCGATCGTCCCCACGGGGCAGCTGGCCTGGGAGTCACCAGCACGGCCCCTGGGAGGCTGCTCCCGGCGTGGCTGCTTGCTCACTGTGGGAGTGGGGGGTCTACAGATGAGCAATCTCTGGGCACCAGGGTGCTTGCTGCCACTGGGTGTCATGACCCCTGGGTCCTCTCCACGGACAGCAAGGACACAGGCGTGTGTGCTAACTCACACGCATCTACAAAATACTTTTAGCTGGATCCGTATTAAGCTGAACATGGGCTCGTGTTCTAATCCGTGACCACATGAGTCCTTCCGGCCTCACTCCCCCGCTCATCTGTGCACTCCCCACCCCAACAGAGAGAAACCGCACCCCCCTGGCCGTCCCCCACTTGCTTACATTGTCAATTGTAGCAGACGTGCACGGTGGTCTCGGAACCGTTAACAGTACATCCGTGGGACGCAATCAACAAGAATGCGCGCTATGTTTCTTCTGCCTTGAGTTGTAAAGATTCCGCTAGTTTCCGAGTTACTTCTGTCAGGATCTACCCCCGTCCTGCAAGTGCAGTGATTACATACATTCAAAACGTAGTTACAGTCTCTGGTCACGTTCCTCATCCCGTCCTGGGGTCCCCTGACCTCCGAGATGACACGTGGTTTTCAGTTTGCCTGCACGAAGGTTCGCTCTGCTCTAAGTGCCACGCGTCCACCATTACAGTGCCACACAGCATCGGTTCACACCCCGAAATGCCTCCTAGGGTAACGTCTTGACCACGTCTTCTCTCTTGCCTTGGTTTGGAGTCGTCGCCTTCGTTTCGTTTTGTCCTTCCGGTCACTTGGCAGCTGTTACACGGTTTTTCTCTTTGGTGGCTTACAAAACATTTGTCCTTGACTTAGTGGCAGCTACCACGAGCTGGCACCCTGTCCTTTACCAGCACAACGCGAAGGCCGCGCGGTGCAGGCTAACCCCAACCCCACTGTCTCTGACTCTGGAGCCGCCGAGTCACAAGTCCCAATTCCTGTATTTTAAACACCACGAGAAAGAAGCCCCGGGGCGGCTCAGTCGGTTGAGCGTCTGAGTCTTGATTTCAGCTGAGGTCATGATCCTAGAGTCGTGGGCTCGAGCCCCGCATTGGGCTCTGTGCTGCGTGTGGAGCCCGCTTAAGATTCTCTCCCTCTCGCTCCCTCGGCACCCTTCTCCCCAGCTTGTGCACGCGCTCGCTCTCTCTAAAACAAAACAGAACACCCCACCATGAGACATCATCACTTTTGTTTTATGGAGTTTACACACACGTTTACCATTGTTCTTTGTTTTTTCTTTTTCTTATGACCCAAGATCACCCCACACGTGAGTCGGCCGGTGGTGGTCTCAATTTGGGTTTGTCTGAAGATACCTTTATCTTAACCTTCACGTTGGAAAGACGTTCTCGCCCGGCGCCGCATCCCAGACTGGGGGGAGGCAGCATCCACCCCGTGGGCTTCCGCGTCGCGGGTGGGACGTGGGCGCTGGTCTGCCGCTCCCTCGAGAGCCCGCTGTCTTGATTGTCCGGTTGCTTCCAAACATTTTCTCTTCGCTTGCGCCTTTCTGCAGACTGCTGTTCTCATTCCTGCAGTTTCCACCACTTGCCCCCCACCCCCCGCTGTGTCCTCCCCTCCCCCAGCCGTGGGAGCTGCCAGCCCGGTGAGTCCGCCCGCGGACACCCTGACGCCGCTCACTCCACTTGGCCCTTTTCCGATCCTGCCAGGTCTGTTTTTGTGGCTTCCAGCGGGAGAACCGGCCAGGCTTAGTCTCGGAGTTCAAGGCTAAACCTCCTGACTTCACTTGCAGAAGGTCTGGATGCAATAGTTTGCTTTGTCTTGGCCTTTTTTTTTTTTTTTTTTAATTTTTTTTTTCAACGTTTTTTATTTATTTTTGGGACAGAGAGAGACAGAGCATGAACGGGGGAGGGGCAGAGAGAGAGGGAGGCACAGAAGCGGAAACAGGCTCCAGGCTCCGAGCCATCAGCCCAGAGCCTGACGCGGGGCTCGAACTCACGGACCGCGAGATCGTGACCTGGCTGAAGTCGGACGCTTAACCGACTGCGCCACCCAGGCGCCCCTGTCTTGGCCTTTTTACCTGAGGTAAGAGTCTTGACGTATCGGCAGAAGAGGGCAGTAATGACCTTCCTGCGCCCCGCCTCCCAGCCCTGATGGGGTGGGGGTGGCGGCATCCTTTAACACCTGTGGCAACTGAACGCCCTTCAACGTCCTCGGGTCCCGCTTTATTAAACCCCCTAAAACCGAGTTTTCTTCGGCCGGCCTCCTCTCCCCCAGAAAGCAAACACCAAGACATCCCGACAACAAAGACCATGTCGTTTATTTACAAAGGCCAGTGTGGAGGTTGGGGAGGTCAGGAGGGAGAGCCACACACACCCTCTCCGGATTGCTCAGGACGCTTTCCCGCTCGGGAGACAATTGTGCCCCTCGCGCCTCCATATTCTCAGCCACGGGTCCTCCGAGCAGCTGCGCGAAGCCGCAGAGAGAAGAGGCGACAGGAGCCTCCCCTGCGCTCGACACAGCAACGTCCAATTCCACACCAAAGGCGTCGCCGCTGCCCTCTCCTTCCCTTCCTCAAATAGAACTCTCTGGCCTGGAAGGAAACGGTGAAGGATCCAAAGGCCGGGGCTGCAGGGGTAGAGACCCCTCTACTGTTCCCCGACAGCTTCAGGACCACACTGCCCTTGGGGTGCCCGGTGCCCAGAGGCCCAGGACCTAGCTCCCTGGACTGTGTGCACTCCTGCCCTGGACCAGCCCTCCTGCCTACCTCTCTGGTGGGAGACAGCTCGGAACCAGAAACCAACAAGGAATCTGCTGTCCTATGCCGCTCGAGTGTGTGTGTGTGTGTGTGTGTGTGTGTGTGTGTGTGTGTGTAGAGTACCCACCGCATACACACCCGCTGCTGAGACAGACCCCAATCCCTTCGTGTCTCGTGAGGGGGACTGAGACCCTGGTACCTGGGGATGCAGGCGGGTCCTGGAAACGGAGCCGGCAGGAGCCCCCGAGAACCGTGTCGCTTGGCTTCCTGAGCCCTTCCTGCGGCTCAGACCCCGTTAGCATCTCCAGGGCCCTCTGCCAGGCCTGAGCCTGGACCCCGCCTAAGGGAGCTCCGTGGGGCCTCCACTCCCAAAATGTCCATTCCAAGTTCCAGCCGCTGAGCCTGTGACTCAGTTCGTTTTCCCATCCCCCTCCTCCAGAAAATCTCCTCCCTCCTTTGCACCCAACTCCATCGGGCCGGTCCAGGGCTCGGTTCCTCACACAGAGTGTGGTGTCTGGTCTCCCCCTTCGGACGGGACATCCCAACAAAGCCTGGATGAAGGGACCAGGATGGGGGGGGTGGCGGGGGGGATGGAAAAGAGAGCCTGTCCCCACCCCCCCAACCGCCAGCCCTGCTTCAGTGTGTGGCCCCAGCAGGGGTCAGGCTGCAGGTGGAGAGAGAGAGAGACAGAGGAGTCGCCACAAGTAACCAGACAACAAGCAGAGCCCTAGAGGCACACACGAAGACCCCGCCCCAGTCCCTCCTCCCACCCAGCATGGCCAGGCCACCGCCACCAGAGGTCTACAGGCTGTGCCAGGAGGCGGTGGGGCCAGGAGCTGGGGCCGACCGGCGACACTGTGAAAACCACTTCAACAGCCCTGCTGGAGCAGGGCCCAGAGCAAAGACTCCATAAGAGATGTACAAGTAAACCCAAAATGCGCAGGGCACTGGGGCGAGGCCCGTGCCCCTAAAGTCACCCTGCTGTCTGGAGAGGACGGGGCGGGGAGATGGGGCGGCAGGCAAAGGGCAGGGGCCGACAGAGGAGCCAGGCGCTGGCGCCCAGGGAAGGGAGAGGCAGGAGGCGCGGCCGGGGGGTTAGGAGAGTTGCGAGCCCAGGAGTCTCTCGATGGCTGCGTTGACGTCCCCTCCTGTGGCAATCAGGGCCTGCAGGTTAGCTTCACGGTTGATGAAGCCCATGGAGTTGAGCTGCTCCAGCTGCTGCTGGAACCGTACTTCCGGCGTCGTCTGCACCTGCAGAGGACGGGCCTCGTGAAGGGGGCGCAGGGCCACCCCCTTCTGGCGTCTGCACCTGCAGAGGACGGGCCTCTCTGAGTCCGAGGTTTACGGCGCAGAGCAGATGACCAGTAGGTCTTCTCCAGCATCCTCAGAACCAACCAGAGGGCAGGGAAGGGTGAGCCTCAGGGGTCACGGAGCCTGCACCCCACATCAGTCAACGACTGTGTAACAGAAGGTGGGGGGTGTCTTCCTGAACATTTCGAAGTAACAGACGGGCCTAGAGCAGCCTATATTCCTAACCACTTTCTGTCCCTGGAGAGGTTAACGGCGCTCCAGAAGCCAAATGGTGTGTGCTCGGTAAGACAGACGCACGGTCTGCACAAAGTCCACCCCCAGCCCTGCCCCCGGCAGTCTTCAAGCAGGGAGCCAGGGGAAAGGCCAGGGAAGGGCCCCAGGAAAGAAGGAACCTGTTCGATCACGGTTAGCCAATCAACAAACACCATTATTTACAGAAGAGAAGGCTTTTCGTGTCTGACACTCCTATATACATCTCCTGGAAATGCTTTCCCAAAGGATGTGCAGGAAGCACTAGCCTTGGCCGTGAAGGAGCCCAGCAGTGACAGGCCGCCCAGCCTCTGATAGGGTGAACGCACTGTCCCCAGAAGGAAAGGTTGTGCCGAGGGTCACAGAAGCCCCCTAACGTGCAGCACGAGAGCCTTCTCCAGGGTTGGGTGCTGCTTCTCCTCACGGTCCGCAGGATCTAAGCCGGACTGGACCTTCCCTGGTGACTCTTGGTCCAACCCTTCTACAGGGTTCTGTAGAACAGAACCTTCTGCAGAGCTGGGCACACTTACGTTTCTGTCAAAAGGGTCCTCCCAGACGAGTTAGGGAAGCCAGAGAAAGGTTAAGGGCCTCACCTGAGGTCAACCCTACTCCTCACCCAATCCCCTAGCCTTGACTTTGCAACACAGGGTTCTAGTTACCTCGTCCCCCAGAACCCTCCGCGCTAGTCTTGGAGGCGGAGGCTGATTTAATCACCAAAGGACCCTGTGATAGAAGGAAGCAGCGGTAGGACGTGGTGGTTAAGGTGTGTAAACTCAGGAGCCAGCATACCTTGGCCTCATTACTTACTGGCTGCGTGACTCTGAGCAAGCCACTTACCCTCTCTGGGCCTCAGTTTCCCCCTTTTATAACACAGAGATAGCAGCTTCTTTCCAAGGCCGTTGTGAGGAGTGGAGCGAAGGTGCTCTCGCACACGAGGCATGAGAACGGCCCCCAGAGCCCGGTAAGTTCTATCATTACTCTCGTCTCCATCGCACAGCCGCAAAAGCCAACGTGGAGAAGGCGGCAACCGGCCCAAGGCCAGCAAGGGGCAGACCAAGCCCTGCGGGCGGCGGTCCGGCTGGCTCCAAACCCGCTCTGCCTCTCCAGGCTGCCCGACACCGCCGGCCCCGCAGCCTCGCGTACCTGGGAGTTCCCGCCCCCTGCCAACAGCTGGACCATCTGCTGCATGAGGTGCTGGGGAGCACTGGGAGCCCCCGCTGGAGAAGGCGTGGCGGGGGGCGCTGGCGAGGAGGTGGGGGCCTCGGGCGCAGACCCAGTGTCGCTGCCTGCCGGGGCCGCCGGGGTCCGGGACATCCCGAAGGAGCCAAGGCTGCAGGCAGGAGAGACCAAGAGGTGGGAGGCAGCCTCTGAGAAAGGGATGGGAACGTGAGGTCCAGAAGGCGGAGCGCACAAGCAGGAGAGCAGACCCTCAGAGCGGCGGGGCGGGGCCTGGCGCGGAGGCGGAGCCAGAGCCTTGTGCCCCTCCCCCCCGCCCCCGGCCCCGCCCTCACCTGGGTACCAGCCCAGGGGCCTCGGTCTGCAGGGTCTGCAGGCCCTGCTGGATCTGCAGCAGGGCCTGCATGGCGCGGGGGTTGGTGAGCACGGACAGGGACTCCGGGTTCTGCATCTGGCGGGAAACAGGCAAAGGAAGGCAGTGGTGGCAGGACGCAGGCGGCCACCCGGAGCTCTGCTCTGCCTCCCCCCCCACCCCACGCCCCGTGTCCCTGGCCCCGAGAGCCTCACCCACCTGCTGCAGGAAGACGGGGAGCTGGAGGCGTAGCTGCTCCTGCAGCTGGGGGTTCCCCGCAAAGAGCGGCACGTTCACCATCATCTGAGGGGTGAAGGCGGGAGGGAGGCCTGGGCCCACCCGCCCTCACAATCCCGGCGGCCTGTCTCCCTCGGCACCCCCACCGCCGTGGGAGATCTGGGTCCCCGTGCATCCCGAAGGCCTCCCGGGGGCAGTGAGAGGAGACGGAACCGTGCTCCGGGCCTCGGGCCAGGGCTTGCAGCCCTGCGCCTGGCGTTGGTGGTGTCCCCAAGTACAGGGCGCACTGGGCACCACGCCACGTTCCGGGCGCTCTACTCGTTGAGCTCACTGCGCCCCCCGGGACGCTGTGAGGGAGGGGCCACGGCCACGGCCACGTACAGGTGAGCAAACTTGGAGGCTCGGGAGGGGCTGAGCTCACGCAGCTGGTGGGGCGGGACCAGAGACAGGAGCCCGGGCCGTCTGGCTCCCGCGGCTCCCGCCCACTGCGCAGGACCTGCCCCCACACCGCGTACCTGAGCAGCAAAGTCGGGGTTCTGGGCCAGCGTCTGCATCATGCTGCGCATGTAGGGGGCAGAGATAACGTTCTGCATCAGCTGCGGGTTTTCAGAGATCTGCTGGAGGAGAGCCTGCATCTCGGGGCTGTTGAACACTCCTAGCACGAGGAGGAAGACGACAAGGACAAAAGGGTCCAGATGGAAACCAGATGCCTGCCCCTCTTCCATCTCCCTTACTTCCAACGTTGAGCCGTTAGGGAGCTCAGAGGGGCGGCGAAAAGCCGACCCCAGTTCAGGGGCGTGGGCCCCAGCTCTGGCCTTGCTTCGGCCGGGCTCCTCTCCCAGCTGCTCTACGGACAAGCAGGTTGGAAACTGGGTCTCATTCCTCCCCACCCCCCACCCCCCACCGGGGCCGTTCCAGGAAAGGGTCTGACAGAGGTCACATAGGCTCGTGGTTGGCAGTCTTTCTTAGTGGCAGAGGCCCTTTCCTCAAACCAGATGTCACTCCGAACCAAGTGTGACAACGGACTGGCTGGAGCCCCTCCCACTCAGTCCTTTCTCCTTCTGGGGAAAGTCCGGACCCCCGGACTCAGGAGTACAATTTGAAAGCCATGGGTCATAAGGGGACTGGAGCACACGGAGGGGAAGGGACTCTCCTGATCAAGGTGCCACCCCCCCTCCCCCCCCCGAACCAGGGCATCTACCAGAGACGTCCCCGGGGTCACATGTACAGTCACAGTCCAGATAGTGGGGCCTCCCCAAGGGTTGTGCACAGCCCGCCCCTGTCTGTCCATGGCAAGTCCACACATCCTTCTCCCCCAGCCTCACACCTGCCTGTCCCTGGGAGCGCCCGGTTCCTCCCACACCCACTTGCCCAGGTTGACCCATTTGCCTGGATGGTACCAGCAGTGCTGAGCGCTTCGGAGTGGGGCCTGCTTTACTCTGTGCCGTCACTCAGGCTGCTCCAGGGACGTCAGGACACAGCCCAAACCACCCCTCATCCCAAGGGGGCAGAGTTTCTGCCTCAGGCTGCAGACCCCCCCTCCGGGGCTTCAGTACAGGCTCACCTGTCTTCAGGAGGCTGCAGCAGTGCGAGCCCCATTCAGTCCTGGGGCAGAGGGACTACCCTGGTGACCCCACTAAGCTCCTTCCAGCCCAGGACATACCTGACCCCAGGCTAGCCGCATTGATCCCAAAGGGGTTGGAGACTGTCGGGTGCACCTGGCTGGTCCCCGATCCTCCGGTGCCCTCCCCCCCGGACCCGGGGGCCTGGGAGGTGGGGGGCGAGGGGCTCCAGGGGTTAGGGAGGGGCTCTCGGTTCTCAGTCCGCAGAGGCTGGGAGGACGAGCTGTCGGAGTTCCCGGCCAGGGAAGAGAAGGGGTTGTTGCCAAACTGGGAGGAGGGAAAGGTTCTGGGTTAAGGACCGAAACAAACCAGGGTTAGGGCTAGGCCCCCCGCGCCTCTCACCTAACAGCCTCCCCTCCCTGGGAGAGGGAGGGGGTGGGAGGTCCCGGAGGCCCTCAGCTCCAGTTCTGGCCTGGAGACGGGCAGCCACACCTCACCTTGCAGGGTGGGAGGCGGCCAGGGGATGAGGAAACCCCTCAGGTAACTGGAAACTTCCCGCCTTCCCCGAGGGCTCCAAAGACTTGGTCTCTAGTCTCCTTTGTGCCCTGTGGTACTTTACACACACCTCCTCATCGCGTAAGGACACATAGGTCTTCCTCAGGTCTTCAGGGGCACAGGCAAGGTCACCTTTGCGCCCCACCCTTCCCCTGACACTAGTAGGTGCTCAATAAATAATTGTTGGCTTGAGGGGAGCTGGCTCTCTGCTTCAGCCCTGGGCTGCCTCTAGGCGTTCCCCTGTCCAGCCGTCTTGGTCCAATAGGACCTCCCCAGAAGCCCAGGTCTTCTTCATGGCATTCTGTCCCTCCAAGCACACGCAGGGGAGCCCCTCAGGGGCACTCATCTCCGGCTGAGCGTGCCCTCCTTCCGCTGCTTCCCCCGCACAGCCTTCTCCTCGGCCTCCTTCCTTCAGCTACATAGGCCTCCTCAGCACCAGGCTGCCTGCTGTCCCCCAGGATGGCCTCAGGGTCGGCACCCCATCACATGGCGTGCTGCCCAAGGTGGCAATGGAACTTCCTCTGGATCCCCCGGCACCCAGGCAAGAGCTCTGTCCAGCGCTGTGCTCGCTGAGGGAGTCTGTGCCCTATTTCCCTGCTCCAGCCCCCCCCATCCTGAGGTCCTGGGTGGTCCTCAGCTGCACAGCTTCAGCCCCTTGTCACCGCGGGGTCTCCTGCTCATTCAGAGCAGGTCGTGGGGACCAGAGCAGCCAAGGCCCTCCAGCTCTGAGCCGGGCTTCCTCCGCCTTACCAGATGCCTGCTGGGATGACAGCCAGTAGGCCAGGGTCTGTGTACCCCAGCCTCAGGCTCTGTCCCTATTTCACACTTCCTGTCCTGGTAACTCACCTGGCACCCACCACCGCTGAGTTCTGGGCCCCCTAGTTTTCCCCATGCTGTCTATGGACGGAATCTCTTTCTGACCACCCTCGGGCAATCACAGCTGCCATTTATTGAGCACCTACTATGTACCAGGCATGTTTCTTCTAATGTTTACAGTAGCCCTCCAATGTACCAGTTCTCAAAGTGTGGTCCTGGGACCCTTGCAAGGCTTAACCCTGGTTTTAGAATTCTGGGATGCTATTTGCCCTTTTTCACTCTTATTGTTTTCATGAGTGTTCAGTGGCGTTTTCCAGAGGCTATGTGACATGTGATGCTGCACCAGACCGAGCACGGAAGCAGAACTGGGTCCCACAGCAAGCCAGATGGCAAGGGAGTCTGCAAAAGTTAGAACAAGGCCGCTCTCCTCTAAAGTTTTGTTTTGGAAAATTAAGTTATTTTTTAAGCGAATGCGCTTTTTATATTAACGTGTAGGGTATTTACTGTCATTTTAAAACGAATTAATCGACCTTCTGTAAGCTTCTCGGTCTTAATTTCAGATACAGTGGCTATCAAGAGACCCAACCCACAAAAAGAAAACCTTTTTGAGGTCCTCAATAATTCTTAAGGGTATAAAGGGGTCCTGAGGCCAAAAGGGTCAAGAATCACGGCTGTATTATATCACTTCCATTTTGAAAACATGGACACTAAGACTCAGAAAGGTTAAGCAGCTAACTTAAAACTGCACCACCAAAAGTGGCGCATTAGGTATTTGAACCCAGGTTTGCTGACGCCAAAAGTCTGTTCTTTTAGTTATTCCAATGGTTCTTACAATTTAGCCTGCATCAGAGTTAGCCGGAGGGCTTGTTATAAGCCTTTCTCAGCAACTTGTTTTTTTTTTGTTTGTTTGTTTGTTTTTTTAACCAGATGCATGCATTACTTGGATATACGTTTTTAATTAAATACTTAAATAAAACTTAAACAAATTCCTTTAAAAACTCATAGTTGATCCCGACGAGCACGTTCTAAGATTTGCAACAGCACTGCCAAGAATAACCAAGAAGACGCAGGAGAGTAAGGTGAGGGGTTTGCTCTACCAGAAGCCCAGGCTTAATTAGGACAATGTGGTATCACTGCAAGGACAGACAGACCGACCAGTGGGCCCGCGCACAGTCAGCTAGACTCACACTTATTTGTGGAGATTTGGTGTGGGACGGAGGCGGCGTGAACAAGGAAATCTGTTGGGACAGCACAGAGCACGCAGGACGTGGTGCTCTCGTCCACAAGGAAAAAGGAACATGAGATCCCACCCTCCCGCCTGGGCCCTGGTTTGGGGTGTGTGTGTGTGTTCCGTTCGTGACACTCCATCAAGCTGCACGCTTATGATGTGTCCCTTTCTGAAGCCATGTTATTCTCCAAGAAAAGTATTCGTAAGAAAGGTTTTTAAAAAGCAGGTTAAAATTATATGAACGGCAGCATGCCACTTCTAGGAGGTTTAAAAATATGCAAAACAATACTCTACATAATTTACGGATACAAACATAGGCCATAAAAGAATCAAGGCGGTAAACACCAACTTCTCGGTGGCAGTTAGCTCTGGAGAGGGAAGGAGCTGTAAACTGGGGCAGGGCTGCACGAAGCTACACTTCTTTCTGTAAAGCCTTATTTGCAAGTATAAAATACGCCCAGGAAATTATAAAAAACACTAACAGTAGTCACCTCTGAGGTAGAAAAGAGGTGGCTGGGAGATGGAACCAGAAGGACGGATCCCTTATTGTTTACTTTGTATAACTTCGGAACTTTGAGGTGTGTAAATATTTGTATCACGTATTTAGTGTAAATTAAACTTAAAAAAGGAAAAAAAGAACCCAAAAGGCACTGACACTACATTCAGGGACGTGAAAGGATGTTGTACTTTTGTGTATACTTCTTACATATTTGGAAGAATCCATAAGGTACTTTTCAGAGTGCATATTCCCAGGGCCTGATTCCAGAGATTGAGTCAGTAAGAGGCTCGAAGGTGGGAACCAGGAATCTGACGATCGGCGAGCCCCCCTGGGTGATTCTGATGCAGGTGATCCAAGGACCACACTTGAGACACACTGCCGGCCCCACGGCCCCTGAGCCCCCGGGGCAAGAAGTTGTCGGACGCTTTGCACGCTACACCCCGCCCGCTTCCCTGGGGAATTCTGCTACCTTCCACCCTGCTGCCCCGCCCCATGCCAGGCTGGACCACCCCCGCCTGTGCTGTGAGAACAGCTCTCAAGCCAAGGCCCACTGTCGGAGGGCTGCGTAGGCAAAGAGGCTGACTTGGATCCGGGGATAGGGAATCCTGAGCCCAAACAGCCCTCCCACAGCCCAGCCCCTGGTCCCACCTGTTCCCGGGCAGCACTGAACATCGGCTCTTGGATGTCCGTGTACATGCGGCGGAGGGCGTTATACCCTCCGGGGATGCTCTCCAGGTTGCTCAGGGCCCGGTCCTGGTTCCGCATCATTTCTTGCATCATGGCTGGATTTCGAGCAAGCTCCATGGTCTGGTGGAGAAGGGAGAGAGACAGGAAGAACCCCAGAACCGGGGGGGCACCAGGCTTGGACGGGGGTGGGCCCTGAGGAGGAGGTCTGTCCCAGGACTAGGGTCCAGGGCTCAGGAACTGCCCCACAGCGGCAGGGTGGCAGGTAAATTCCTCCCTCTACTGTCATCTTGGCTCTGTCCCTGCCTGCAAGGGTAGTCTGCCTGGCTTTGTGCTGCGGTACAATGACCCAGGGGTGGGGGGGTGAGGACAGCAGCTTCTCTCCCTCAGGTTCAGGAGGCCCTCGAACCTGAGGCCCTCGGAAGTACAGGGAGCAAAAGGAAACTGGTAGGAAAGGACATGAGGAGGAGGAGGAGGAGGAGGAGGAGGAGGAAGCAGAGGAGAGTAACATCTGAGCACCTATGATACACAGGCACCCAGCTAAGTAATTCACACAACGGAAGTCACGTGCTCCCCATGATAATTGTCCCAAGGAGATATTTCTGTCCCTATTCTGCAGATGAGGAAATAGGCTGAGACTCACTGGGGACACACAGCCGGTTAGTGGTGGGGCCAGGTTTTGAGGCCAGATCACTCTGTCTGTCCAAGACCACACTGCGGTTCCCAGAAGATGACCATAAGTTGGGGAGGGAAAGGAGTCACGCTGGGGCGACACGACCAGCACCCTCTAACCCCACCCCCAGGTCTCCGGCCTGGCCAAACCTTGAGAAACCCGTGGACGGGATAGGGGCTCACTCTCAATACGGGCTGGCCTGTGTCAACTCCAGGGGACAGCAGTGCATGACGGGGGACAAAGGGCACCCTGCCTGGGATGCCTTCCCTGTCCCTACTCCCAAGTCCCTCCACAAGTGCTCACTAAAGCACCTTTACGTCTAAGATGGGACCCTGACTCCTTACCCTATAATTCACTCATTCTCTGTTTCCAGAGTGACTTCCACGCACAGGAGCCATTCTAGGCAGGGAGGAAAACACCCGCAAGTCCCTGCTCCGAAGCCACTTATCTCCAGGGGAACCCAGCACCGGTGCCCACGGCTCCGCTGACATCATCTCTCCTCTTCCCCCGGGGGGACTGGGCCATGAGACAGGGCTCCCGAAGCCTGACACGCTGCCGCTGCCGGGCGTCCTTCAGCCACCAGCCCTGCCCGGCCCAGCCGCGACGCTCCCCGAACACCCTACACCCAGGCCTTTGCACGTGTTGTCCCTCAGGCCTGAACACTCTCCTCTTTTTCTTCCTCCGGCTCATGATTCCTCCTCTGGGTCTCAGCGTGGCTGACACTTCAGAGCCTCCTCTGAGCGCTCCCCCCCTCCCCGGGGCCAGGAGCCCTTCTCTTAGGGGATCCCGCGACTACTACATCACCAACCACGCCACGTTACTACTGTGCGCTCGCTTGTCCCATTTCCTTTTAAGACCAGAAGTTCCTGGAAAGCTAGGCCTGTGCCTTGTCACTACACCCCCAGTGCTCCAAACAGGGCCGCCGGATGAGTAAGTCACCAAATAAGCCAAGGCAGGGCGAGGTGGGAAAAGTCCCACCGCTGTCTTGCCCGTCCCCACCCCAACCTTCTCTCACACCCACCTGCCTCATGAGCTCCGGGTTGTTGAGCATGTGGCTGATCTCAGGGTTCCGCTCCATCAACTGCTGCATCTGGGGGTTGGCCATGATCATGTGGCGCATCAGGTCGGGGTTAGACATCATGTCCTGGACCAGGGGGTTCTCCATGATCTGCGACAGCATCTCGGGGTTGGACATCAGCTGTCTCTGCATTTGCTGCTGCAGCTCCATGAAGTTGGCGGAGCCCAGGCCCAGGCTGCCCAGGCCCAGGAGGCCCCCAAAGCCAGCTGCGGGGAGGGGCCAGGGTCACGGCCTGCCGCAAAACCCTGCCCCCACCTGGCCACAGCCGCCCAATGCAGGCCTCCGCGACGGGCCCTGTCTGCTTCTGGCATCTCCCCTTTCCAACCCTTCCCCGGGCCCAAGCCCTGGCCCGCTGCCGGCAGAGACGGGAGCCTAGCAGACCGAGCATTCTCCGGAAGCCGAGGCCGAGAGCCGGGCACGGCACTGAGCAAGGAGACGGCGACCAGCGATGGCCTGCTGAATGAGCCTAGACACTCCCCAGCTGGCTGCTGCTGGACCCACTCTGTCCCCAAACTCCAATATCCTCACCCCACATTCCCCACGTCCGCCACCTCATTTCTCCCGTCCCCTTAACGTTCACCCATGCTCCCCTCCTCCGGGAGGCCCTCATAGACGGATGTCCTCCCCTGATCCGCTCAAGCAGCAATGTCTGGAACCCTACGTCCAGGGGTTCCCTGTCCCCATCAGACCAGGAGCAGGGACCATGTTTCTGCCTCCTCTTGGCTCTCCCCCGCGCCCTAGCCCAAAGCAGGACTGTGACCTCCTCCCTCAGGGCTTACAGAGTATGGATGCAGTAGCGCTGGGGGGTCCCTCCCCAGCCCCTGGGGAGGGCCCCCCCCCACTGCTCCTCCGGCTTCCGCTGCCAGCATCCGAAGTGGCGCTGCCAGAGGTGGAGGGCTGGGCAGGGGCGGCGGGTGAAGCAGGCGTGGTGGAGGGTGCCGAGGCAGGGTCTGGAGTGGAGGGGGAGGAAGCAGTGGTGGCAGCTGGATCTGGAGCCCTGAGGACAGAGAAATGAAGTCCCAGCTGAGGTGAGCTCCAGAGGGAAGACGGTGATCTCAGAGGAGGACTTTCCGTGCCTCTACTACCCTATCACAAGCCACCTCCTGAGCAGCCCTCAGGCGGGGGTGCAGTAACGCTGGGGGCAGTTAGTAATTCCGGGGCATTCTGGGAGAGGTGAGTCCCGTCCCCTCCCCTGGTAGGGCTTGCCAATTCTTCCAGGACCTTGCAGGGCCCTCCAGGTACAGGTGAGTGATGGGTGAGACACGGGGGGGGGGGAGGCCTGATCAGAAGTTGGATGTGCTCCTCTCCTGGACTTACTTCTGAGGGGTCTTGATGACCAGATGGACAGTGAGCCCATCCTTGATCCCATGCTGGTTCAGGGTGTCCCCATCCTTGAGGATCTTGCCTGCGAAGATCAGGACCAGCTGATCCTGCTGAGCCTTAAACCTCCTGGAGATCTCCTCTTTGAACTGTGGTCAGGAGGCAGAAGTCACTTCGGAGGCTCCTGGGCTCCACCCACCAGGGACCCTGCCTCTAGCCCCCCGGGGAGGTCCCTTCTGTAGTCTCAACTCCATCCAGCCTGCTGCGATAAGCAGGCCCCTTTGTTAACCAAAGAGAAGGACCGGTGACGTCCCCTCTCAGCTCAACCCCTGGGGTCTCCCACCCCATAAGGCCCTTGCTGCTTCCTGCCACCCCCTCCGCAGTCCCTCTGCCCAGCTCCCTGTGAGGGCCCTGCCCTGCTGGCTCCTGCCCATCCCAACTCCTGCAACAGCCTTCCACCCAGGCCCTGTCCACCCCACCCCACCCCACCCCGCCTCCGTTCTCAGACCCCAACTTTCCTCACGCCCAGCCATCTTGCAACAACTAGGACAAACGCATCCCAGCAGTGACTCCTCAGGAGTTAAGAGTCTCAGTCCCATGAGATACGTATGAGTCATTATCTCCATTTTAAAGATGAGAAAACTGAGGCTCAGAGCAGTTACATAACTGCACTGAAACGCAGGACTTGACCCCAAAGCCCCAGCTCTTGACCAAACACACTGTCTCTCAATTCAAGCTGACTTCAAATTCAGCTTTGCAGGGCAGAGAATGTAAGTTCTGGAATGCAGTCACTTTACAAGGGGGGAGAGGGAGCAGTGATGGCACTAAACACTGGCTTGGGAGAGTGAGACTCCCCAAAACTATCAGCTCTCCCCTCCAAAACAAACTTAAACCAAAACAGACACTCTCAGTAAAGAGTGCACTTGCTAAGCAAACGCAGCTTCCAGAGCCCTTCCTTCCAACCAGATGGCCTGTGTTAAGCCCCGCCTGCGTGAAATTGTGGAGCAGCCACAGGAGGTGCGAACACAGGAAAAGCTCCCTCATTCACTCATTCAACACACTTTTATTGAGCACCTACTGCACACCGTAAGTCCCAGAGAGGCCGAGGGCCCACCGTAACCCCCTCGATTTGGGAGCGTCGGAAGGATCCGGGCCCGGGGAAATGCTCCCCCGGCGCCCCGCGTCCCAGAACCCGGAGGCGCCCCCCGCCCGCTCTCCTGGCGCAGCGCCGTGCCCGGAGCCCGCCCGGCCTCGGCGCCCCGGCCCCCCCCGCCCCCGGCCATTCCCCGCGGCGCACGCTGCCCTCAAGGCCCTGGTCCTTCCCCTGCGCGGTGCCAGGTGCCCCCCTCCCCACTCTCCGCCACGCCCCCAGCCCAGGCCACAAGGCGCGCCCCGGCCTCGCGTCCGCCGCACGCGCCGCGCTCGCCGGCTCCCTCTCGCCGGACGCCCCCAGCCCCGCTCCGCGCCTCCCGCCCCTCCGAGAGCCTGCGGGGCCCCCGCCCGCCGCCCCAGCGCCTCGGGGCCACCCCTCTCTTCGCAGACCCCTCCTCCGCGACCCTCGCCGCGCGTACTACCTCCTTGACGGAGGCTCGGTCGCAGATCACGATTTCCTCCTTGTCCTTGGGGGTCTTGACGGTGACCCGAATGGGGGGCCTGGCCTCGGCCCCGCTCGGCTCCGCCATGCCGCCGCCGCCACCCGGCCGCCCGCCAGCCCGCCCCGGCTGCTCCTCCTCCTCCTCCTCCTCCTCCTCCTCCTCCCCGCCCGGCCGGCCGGCTCGACTCCGGCCTCCGCCCCTCCGCACCCCCCCCTGCCCTGCCCTCCCCTCCCCGCGGCCGCGCCGCCCTCCGGACCAGCGGCGCCCACAGCGCCCCGGGCGGCCTGGGGGGGCACTGCAGCCGGGGCCGCGCCGCCGCACCGGGCCTCACGGGGCGGGGCGGGCTCCCCACGACAGCCGGCAGCCAGCCCAGGCCGGCCGCCTCCGCGGGGACTCCCGCTCGCGGACAAAACGCTGTCCCCGTCACCGCGTTGGCTCCGTTCCCGGGCCCCTCCCGCCTCGGAGGCTGAGTTCGCCCACTTCTGGACGTCCACCCAAGATCTCACCTCTAGGACTGACTATGCCCCCGAAGGTCGTGGCCTGCACGACGTTACTAAGTACGGCTCCAGGAGCCTGGGTTCGGCAGGCGCGGCCTTTCTGAGCCTTTCTCATCCCACAGGGCCGTGCATAACGTAGGAAACTGCTTACAAAAGTAACAAACGTGTGCCTGACAAATACGGGGATTGCTGTTTTCAGTAACTGGTCGTGGGTTGTCAAGCGGGCATGATGACGCTTCTGTCCCCGGGGAGGGGTTAAACGTCCTTTCAGTACTGCCACTGTCCTTTTCGCTCCCGCTCTTTCCGCCCCCCCTCCACCGCGTGGTCCCCGGGGAAAGGCGAACTACAGTTCCCAGGGTGCGCCGCAAGGCCGCACGGAACTACAACTCCCGGCGCCCCCTGCGGCGGGGGCGGTGTTGCGTCGTCACCGCGGAGCGCGGCCGGGACCTCCGGGTCGCGCGGCGTTCCGGAGCGGCCCGGAGCTCGGGGAGGTGCCCGCGGAGGCCCGCGGGAGACGGCTCGGGGGCTGGCGCGGAAGCGGGGGCTTGGGAGCCGCAGGTATGCTGCGTCCCAAGGCTTTGACCCAGGTGTTAAGCCAGGCCAACACCGGCGGTGTCCAGAGCACGCTGTGAGTGCGGACGGAGCAGGCGAGCGGCGAGCCCGGGGCGCGCTGGGGAAGGGTCTCGGGGAGGGGAGGAAGGCGGGGCGGCCGCGGCCGGAGGGGTGGGGGTGGGGGGAGACCGGAGCGTGGATCCCGGGGCACGTTCTGGACAGGCTCTGCCCAGACCCCTGCTTTCTGCAAGCGCCCCGGCGGGAGCTGGGACGTTTTTGTCGCCGCCGCGGGCACGTCCGAACCCCTTGCCGCCACTCGCCAGGCTGCTGAATAACGAGGGCTCTCTGCTGGCTTACTCCGGTTACGGGGATACGGACGCCCGGGTCACCGCGGCCATCGCCAGCAACATCTGGGCCGCCTACGACCGGAACGGGAACCAAGCGTTTAATGAAGACAATCTCAAATTCATCCTCATGGACTGCATGGTATGGAGAGGAGAGCCACTTCCTCTGTCCCCCAAGGGGATCCCCATGGGGCGACCTGGACCCCATCCTGGATGGTTGGAGGGGCAGGGACAGGATCTCTGAGGGCTAAGAGTTGGTCTGCTGCTGCATTATGGTAGGGCAGGACCCTGTGCCTCAAGTGGTGGTGAGGAAGGAGCCAGGGACCCAGGGTCTGACTGGGCGTCTGGTGTCAGCCAGCCACCTGTCGTTTGTGGAACCTCGGGTAAGTCACTCAACCTCGTTAAGCTTCCCTAGTACATCTCTAAGGTGGAAGCGGTAATCCGTCCGAACACGCGTGCGTGCACACATGCACACAGGTTGTCGTGAAGACCAAAAGAAAGGACGTAAGCTGTGCAGTGTTGTCACCCCAGATTCGCAGACTCACAGAAGCACAGCAGAGTCTCCAGACCCTGGGCCTGTTCCTTCCGTTTACAGAAAACAGCTGCAGTCTAGAAAGGGGAAGTAGCCATTAGATGGCGAATTTCCGGGAGACAGAAACTGTTTCGCTCACCTTTGTGTTTGTTGGGCCAACAAATGTTTAGGTCCCTGCAGTGTTCTAAGGACTAGGGAAAAAGTAGCAAAGGAACGAAAAACTGCAGCTCTAACTCCTCACAGAAGCTCACGGTTTTGTGTGTGCTGTAAAACGCGTCTAAGTTGAAAAACTAGGATGTTAGGTATTGAAAATGCGATGGGAAAGGAAGTGAGGTGGGGCATATGTCAGGGACCATCTCACTGGAAAAGTGACATTTCATTAGAGATCTGAAGGAAGTTGGCAAGCCCTGTGGCTGTCTGGGGGAAGAACATTTTTGACAAAGGCAAGCGCAAAGGCCCTGAGGCAGAGTAGCATCTGGTCAAGGATGGACAAGGTTGATGTAGCTGGTACAGCATGGGAGTGGGGGAGGTGAGTAGAGGTGAGGCCAGAGAGGCAGGGGGTGAAGCGCCTGGCTCCCAGCACACAGCAGATGGCCAGGGAAAGTTTGCGAACCAAACTGAAAAGGCCCAAGAGTGACGTCTCCCCCAAGGATTTGGGCTGTAACCCACTGTAACCGGGCTCTCTGCCTCATCCTCGCCCCATGCCCAACCAAGGACGCCATTTCAGTTCAGCTGATGACTCCTTCTTCGTGCCTAACCTGGGGTTGGTGCTGTCGAGCAGTGGTTTTCCAACATCTTGTCCACACCCCAGCTGTAAGAAATGCCTTTTAAGTCAGAGCCCAATGCACGCCCCCCCCCCACACACACACTAAAACAAAAGTTTCACGAAACAGTACTTCCCTCACCGCATGCAACGCACTCCATTTCTCTTCCTTTAAATGCTAATCCACCTCCTTAACTGATCTAACCCTAGAGTCAGACCTGCTATTTGAGAAACATTACCATGGGAAAAGAGAACTCTACCTTAGGCTACTGCTCCCTAGCTCCTCGCAGTGTCTTTGGTTGGGGTGAACCCATAGTAAAAACATCACCCATGTGGACAGCCCTTTGCAGATTCAAAACCCCCTCCTGTGTACCCTTACCAGCTGGGATGAGGTGGGGGGGTCACAGAAAGAGAAACCAAGCGGCTGGGAGATTGAGTTTCCCATAGTAAGTCGTAGAGGGCTGTGCTGAAGCTGGAATCTGAACTCAGGATCCCATGTCCAGGGCTGTGGCCAGAGCCCTTGGTCTGGAGCTCCTGCCATGCCCAGGGCATGGAAGGAAGATAACCTTTCTGAAGAGGAGCCCTTGGGGAAAGGGCTAAAGGTGCCAGGCAGAACATTACATCCCGTGATCTCGCCCCACCAGGAGGGCCGTGTAGCCATCACGCGGGTGGCCAACCTCCTGCTGTGTATGTACGCCAAGGAGACCGTGGGCTTCGGGATGCTCAAGGCCAAGGTGTGTACGTGCCCCTCTGTCTGCAGCCCTGGGCCGAGGCCTGGGCTTTTCACTGTCCGCTCCCACCCCATCGCCTTCCCGGAGTCCTCCTGTCACCCAGCCTGTGTGTGGTGGGGGCGGGGCGCCCAGCAGAAGAGCACACGTACACTGGGACCCCTCTGGTGGCAGACCTGTGTGGGCCTGATCACTCCTCCCCTCTTGCAGGCCCAGGCTTTGGTGCAGTACCTGGAGGAGCCCCTTACCCAAGTGGCGGCATCATAGCGAGCCTCGGTCGGAGCTGGGGTCAGAAAAGATCAATGATCATTTGGAGGGGCGGGGCTCCCTGGGGAAACCTTTCAGGACGGTTCCGGAGGCTGAGACTTTTTTCCAAGAATAAACTTGAACTCCTATCTATCTTGCGTGATGGCTGCTTTCTTGAATGGGAGGAGTCCAAAGAGGTGGGAAGGAGCACGGAGTGCTCTGGAGACCCCTGAGGGCCTGTGACTCCTGCCGGCCCCTCACCTTGCCCTCTGGCAGCCAAGTGGCTCCCGCAGTGATGCCTTAGCTGCCTTGGCCTTTCCAGCAACAGGACGTATCATCGGCCCTGCCGCTGGGAGTGAGTTTACCCATCCGACTGTCACACCGTTGCAAGTGATCTTGGAGGAGCGGGGCGCCGGTGGGGGTCTTATCTGCAAGATTATGGGGCTCTGCAAATCCAGTGTCCTCCAGTCCCACCTTGGCGGTGGGGGGTGGGGGGTGGAATGCCTTTTCTGCTCTTGGAGTTGGAAGAGTGCTTGCTAGCCACCTGCAAGGGCTCACACAGACCCTCCAGACATCAGGGCCCTTTGCAGACGGCATGGCTTCCTTGTGAGGCCTGAGATCCCGGGGCGGGAGTATAAGCAATCCAGAAGCTCTCAAAGCCCTTCATCTCCAGATCCTGCCTGGCACTCAAACTCCTCGCTCCATGTACTTCTCCGGGTCTCCCCCCTACCCTGGGTCTCTAGAGCAGGCGTGGACAGGGAACCACCAGCCCCTAGCCCAGGGCCTTAGGAAGGGACCTATCCCAGGGGAGAGGTAGGTGGTGAGTTTCAGCTCCACCCAGGGTGGGGAACACCGCCCATCCCAGGCCCTGGGCCTTCGGGAGGAGCAGCTGCCAGAACTCTGGGAGCAATGGGCACCCGTCAGCCCCAGCCCCTCGCCCCAACAGCCCTTCCCCTCGTGCCCCCAGTTACCCCTCCCGGAAGGTCCGAAGGAAATGCAGGAGGCCAATAGGTTTCCGTTCCCTGAGAGGCTATTTCTCACTCATTGGTGGCCACCCAAGTGGGTCCCCGGTCCCAGGAGCCTAGCAGCATGGCTCTCTGCAGGTGCCGTGCGGGCCCCAGCTTCCCCACCCCCAACCCCAGCCCCCCTCCCCCCCACACCCCCTGCCGGCCCGCCCCGCTGCGGGAGCCCAGGCTGGGAGCAGACACCCAACCTGCCTAACCTGTCTGACGTCATCCTCTCTCCACCCACCTGGGCCCCAGGTCTCCTGCCGCCTGCTCTTCCTGTTCTCAGCTTCCGTCCCCTTGGCTTCCTCGCAGCACCCCACCTGCCAGCGCTGAGCCTCCAGGGCCCTGCCCAGCCTGAAGCCGCCCTCAGTCCCTCTGCCTGCAGAAGTTTCTTCACCCCCAATGAGAGGAGGCACGGACCCAGGTCTCTGGAGAGCTGAGGGTTGAGGGCACTGCGCCAACGCATAGTCCCGTCACCTCTGTCCCTGAAGACACTCGTACCCTCCATGTGGAGCCAAGATGGGGAACAGAACCGAGGAAGATTATAACTTTGTCTTCAAGGGTGAGTTGGGGTCTATAAAAAAAGAGACCAGCAGAGCCTGAAAGCGCCCGCCCGTTCTGTTTTTGTTTTTGTTTTTAATCTCTCACCTGGACCCCTGAGGGCTCCTCATTCGTTTTGGATTAGAAAGAAAGCTGCAGGGAGTTGGGGAGGGTCCGATTACTAGGGCAAAAGTCCTGGGGCTGCGGGAAGGCTCTGCTGCTGTAAATAAGGATGTTGAGCAAGCCTGCCTAGGGCCGAGTTAGGCCCCTCTGCTCCTTTGGTAGAGGAAGCCCACATCCCTAAGAGTCGTCAGCCACCACAGCGTAGGAGGTGGAGGTCAGATTTCAGGGAGGACTTCCCTCCTGAGAAAGAGGAAACAACCTCCAGAGGAAGAAAGTCCTGTCTCTGGGTGCATGTGCAGGAAAGAAAAGAAAAGAAAAGGAGAGCTTTGTCCATTTTGGGGTGAAAACAGGGAAGATCTCATAAATTGAGAGCAGGGTCTAATAGAACCTGGAAGACTGAGGGCTGGGGCCCCGTCGGCCGTCCCTCGGCAGCCCCCGTGGGCCCAATAGCAGGCGCCTGGGTTCAACCTGGCTGGCCCTGGGAGCATGACCTTTCCCGCTCCTTTACCTCAGCCCCTACATTGGACCCTCTGGTGTCCCCAGCCCCCACGCACCCCTCCTCCAGGGCGGGGTTCACTGGCAGAGCCGTCGTTCCCGGCCCAGCCACCCCACCCCACCGCCTCTCCCGGCCTCAGCCCCACCCTCGCTCAAGCTGGGACTCGGGCTGCTGGGGCCGGGGACCCATGCTGTCCCGGCCTCTCTCCCAGGAAGGGGAGGCTGGGACAAACGGTGCTACTAGAAACTGCCCTTTACTGAGCCCTCAGCGTGTGCCCGCTCTGGCTCGTTGGCCACCGTAACAACCCCAAAATGCATCTCTCTTTCTGAAAGCGGTCAGGGGCCAGATCGACTGTGAGAGGGCAGCTCTGTCGGTCACTAGTTAGTGTGGGTTGGGGTCTCCGGAAGCTGACTCTAAGAAGTCTGGGGTATAAGACGTCTATTGTGGATCAACACCGGTGCAAGGAAGGGAGAGGAAGCAAGACTGAGCAGCGGGGAGAAGCTCTGTGCGGCCCAGGGTCACAAAGCCTTGGCCAAGGGCGGGGAGCGCTGTGCCCCTGGCCTTGCCCGGACGCTGGGTGCAGGCGGCCCAGGACCGCCAGGGCCCCAAGCGAGGCCAACCAGCGCCCCCCGCAGTGCACCTCTGCGTTTGCCACACCAGCGGTGGCATCTGGTGCCAGCCACCGAAGCCCAAGTGCCTCCGTTTCCTCATCTGTAAACATGGGGTCATAATAATACTGGGCTTGCCTCATGGCACCAACACGAGAATTATACGAGTTAACGTGTGTAAAGCTTTTAGGATGGCGTCCGGCACGTAGTAGGCACTCTGTCGGTGTGAACAGCCAGCGTCTCCGTTTCACAGCCGAGGACGAGACAAATGGTTTCCCAGCCCGTACTCGAAGCCGGGTCTGTCGGACCCCAAAGCCCTTGCCCTGAGCACCTTTTGGGCCTGAGGACAGGACTGAGCCGCTCCCACTGGGAGCGGGGAGATGGGGAGGAGGCAGGGACACACCCCCACCCTGCTCCCAGCTCTTTCCTGCCCTGCCCAAGTCTGAGGGGCTTTGACCCATTTTATAAACAAGGAAACCGAAAGCCAGAAAAACTGAGCCACCTGTTCGAGGTCACTAGCTAGTGAGAGGCCGAGTGGGGAGCAGCGCCCAGAGCGTGTGGCTCCCAAGGCGCCAGCCTGCTTTTCCAGAACCTGGGGGGGCCTCCTGTCACCCTGGATGCGTGCTCAGTGTTGCGCAATTAGCGGGTCATGCTTGCATCGGCCCCCTCGCCCTCCTCCAGCCCCTCACTCACCCGCAGTGGGTAAACCTGGGCCCTGGATGCTGTCCACCGGCCCCGAGGCTCTTTGTGGCCCCACCGGTGGATCCTGGGCCCTGGAAACCTGACGGTCATAACACTGGCCTGCCGACAACGATCACGATGGTGATGGGTTTTTGCACACTCACTCCAGCCTAGGCAATATCTCACTTATTTCTTGCAACAACCGGTAAAATAGTATCACTATTCCCAGTTGTCATACGACAGAGGTCAGGGTGGGCCGGTCCAACACCCAGCCCCATGTCCTTACCCGTGTCCCTCCGTGAGGCTCACCCGCCGAACATTCTTCTCCCCACATTTCCGTTCACAGGACGGCTTCCCACACGCGTGTGCGCACGTGCACGCCCAGCCTCCTCCTCATCCTCACAGCTCACACGCAGACACAGGCACGGCGATGTCACGCTCCCCAGACTGCCTACGTCTCTGTCCGCATTCACACACCCTGCCAGCCTCACGGCCCCTGAACACTGACCCCCACAGACAGACGGCACCCCATCACAGAAATGGGGGCTGACCGTGCGATCGTGTCTCCACGGGCCAGGCCAAGAAGCCTTACGGGCCCGCAGCCCATTTCAGACTCTCGGCCCTTCACCCGGGGAGGATGGGTCCCCCTCAATTTGGACTGCAGAGTTGCAGTCCCCGGTCTCTGCCAGGAGGCCTGGGTCCCCCTCAGTTTCCCGAGCTCAGCCCCCTTTCCGGATGGACAGACCCCCGAGCTCAGCCCTTGTCTCTCTGCCCCCTCAGTGGTGCTGATCGGTGAGTCAGGCGTGGGGAAGACCAATCTGCTGTCCCGATTCACACGGAATGAGTTCAGCCACGACAGCCGCACCACCATCGGGGTTGAGTTCTCCACCCGCACGGTCATGCTGGGCACCGCTGCCATTAAGGCTCAGATCTGGGACACGGCCGGCCTGGAGCGGTACCGGGCCATCACCTCCGCGTGAGCCTGGGGGCTGGGGGCTGGGGGGGGCGCGCTGGGGAAGTCAGGGAGGGCCTGTGGAGCAGAGGCCACGGGCCCCGTGCGCACCGGGGGGATCCCGGGACGCCGTGGCCCCGGCGAGACACGGGTGGATGCCGTGAGCCACGCAGCCGGGGGCAGGACGCAGTGACCCCGGCTGCTAGTGGCAGGGGAAGCAGCCGCCCCTGAGCTCTTCCTGACTCCCTTCTGCTTCACACTCAGCAACCGCTGCCGTTTCATCACAGACCTGAAGGGCTGGACCCTTTAGCTGCATTTTACAAACATTCGGGATACGGAGGACCTTCCGCCTCCGGACGCCCATGCAGGACATTTGCCAGTGTCCGGCTGGACGTGAGGGGGGTGGTCTGTGGGCGTGACAGAGGACGGCACCTGCCAAGAGGCAGGAAGCAGGAGTCCAGGGCTTCGGTCACACGCACGCTCGCCACTCCTGGGCTGGTCCCCTGGCCTCTCCTGAGCCTCAGTTGACACATGAGTAAAACGGAAGAATCAGGTATCACAGGCTGAAAAAGCCCCATCTCACCCCAGGAGTGAGGCTGGCTGCCTGCAGGGGTGCCTCAGGTGGTCACCTCAGGGACTGCTGCAGGGGGTGGGCTTGTAGCCGGTCCTAGAAAGGTGGCCGTGAGCGAGAAGAGGACGGTGCGGGTGCAGGAGCCATGTGAGGAACGTGCCCACCGAAAGGGGCATCCAGGAGGCCGAGTGGGGCGCAGGTGCTCTTTGGTGGCCATCCAGGGCTAACATCAGAACAAAGGACCCCAGGGGCGCCTGGGTGGCTCAGGTCATGATCTCACAATTTGTAAGTTCGAGCTTACACGGGGCTCCGTCCTGATCGTGCCGAGCCTTCTTGGGATTCTCGGTCTCCCTCTCTCTCCCTGCTCCTCTCCCCCCCCCCCCCAGTAAATAAATAAACTTTTAAAAAAGAACAGAGGACCCAAGGAAACAGTGGGCTAGAAAAAGCGGGAGGAAGGAAGGAAGGTGACTCTGGAGGCTGCAATACTGGTGACCCGGAGGGCTCTCGGCATCAGACACAGGACCCTGGAGTTGCCCTGTCTAGGTTTGGGTCCCTGGACCTCAGCTTTCATATGACCCCACCTCTGGTCTCGTCTCTGACCTTTCTGCTTGAGGGCTGTGCTCTGACCTTGCCTCTGTCGCTCCTGCCGCCCCCCATGCAGGTACTATCGAGGTGCGGTGGGGGCCCTACTGGTGTTTGACCTGACCAAGCACCAGACCTATGCCGTGGTGGAGCGCTGGCTGAAGGAGCTCTATGACCACGCTGAGGCCACCATCGTCGTCATGCTCGTGGGCAACAAGAGTGACCTCAGCCAGGCCCGGGAGGTGCCCACTGAAGAGGCCCGAATGTTCGCTGGTGAGAGCCCTCCACCACCCAGTCCGGCCCCCCCAGTCTGGCCAGTGCCATCCAGCTCCTGCCTCCCAGCCCCTGCTCCCACCCTAGGGCCCCAGCCTGGACTTCCTCCGTGGGCTCCCCTACCTCCATCACCTCTCTCCCAGTCTCTCAGCACTCCCCTTCTCTGGACCCTGCGTCCCTCATTATGCTTCACCGCTTGCCCCAACGTTGTCTTTATTTACTTATTTATTTATTTATTTTTTGAGAGAGAGACAGACAGACAGGACACAAGTGGGGGAGGGGCAGAGAGAGCGAAGGAGACACAGAATCCGAAGCAGGCTCCAGGCTCCGAGCCGTCAGCACAGAGCCTGACTCTGGGCTTGGACTCACGAACCATGAGTTGGATGCTTAACCAACTGAGCTCCCCATGAGCCCGCCCCCGCCCCCAAGATTGTCTTTATGGGCAATAATTTTGTCATTGGTGTTAAAGGCCAGGCCACTCAGGGATCCACAGTGTGTGGCAGGTGAGATCTCCATGGCCATCTCCAGTCACGCCCTCCCCAGGAGTCTTATGGGGTCAGAGGCAGCAGGACGCAGCGGTTAAGGGTGTAGGCTCTGGCGTCCCATGGCCCAGCCTCACTAGATAGGGGACAGTGAGCAAGTCCTTTGTTGACGCTCTCGGTGTTTCTGGTCTTCCGTCCTCTTCTGTAAAAAAGGGATGATATTCAAACCCACCTCACAGGTTGTTTTAAGTGTTAAATGAGCAACACGTGCCAAGGGTTTAGCACATTGCGAATGTACATAGTAAACATTAAGTAAATATTATTATTATTGTGTTTCTTTTCCTGCCAGAAAACAATGGACTGCTATTCCTGGAGACCTCAGCCCTGGACTCCACCAATGTTGAGCTGGCATTTGAGACTGTCCTCAAAGGTTAGAGCCCCTGCCTGCATTTGGCAACGCCCCCCCCCCCCATCCTGTCCCTGAGGCTCCTGTGGGCAGGAGTGGGAATGCAGACACCCAGCCCTTGCCCACCCCAGATGATCCCTCAGCCCCTCTGGGGGCCCCCCAGCCTCCTCAGAGCCTCCCTAGTGCCCTCTCCTCTCCAAGCCTGAGGCTTGGGGAAGGAACCAGAACGCTACACTTCGCAGGGAGCTAAGCATTAGCCCTTCACCCAGGTAAGTAGAAGGGACCCAGCTGCCCAAACTCCATTTCCTTCCAGCAAAACCTCCTTGTGTGGCCACACCCAGTGCTCAGTAAGGCCAGTGCGGAGTGTGTGTGTGTGTGTGTGTGTGTGTGTGTGTGTGTGTAGCATGGGTTCTCAGTCTTCTGACCCGATCACTGCCCTCCGCCCCCTCAGAGATCTTCGCAAAAGTGTCCAAGCAGAGGCAGAACAGCGCCCGGACCAACGCCATCACCCTGGGCGGTGCCCAGGCTGGACAGGAGCCGAGCCCTGGTGAGAAGAGGGCCTGCTGCATTAGCCTCTGACCTGGGCTCACACCAACCCTGCCCCCAAGGCTTACCCCACCGCCACCCGGCCCCGGGACCTGCCCCTGCCCCGTGGTGGTTCCAGATGTCAGAGCGGATGCTTCCCTGCTCCCAGCCCCACAGACCACAGGGCCCTGAGGTCAGCACGGTCCCCCCACCTGGCATGTCTCCATTGCCTGCTCCCCCCCCCACACACACTCAGTCTTCCAATAAAGCTGTGTTTTGTACCAACGTCTGGCCATCCTGCTGCTCCCATCCCTGCCTCCCCTTCACCTCTGTCCCCTCTGGGCTTCCCTCCCCCTCCTTCCCCTCCCCACCACACCCAATGCCCCCCCCCCCCCCCGGGGCCAGCTGCCTCTAGAGTCCTGTGGTCTGGGGACAGTGCCAAGGGGGCGGGAGGTGCCCAGCCTTCCCTGTGCCAACCCCCAGGGCAGGTGGGGGAGGGAGGACAGCAGGGCCAAGATGGGGTATCTGGAAGGAGAGACAAAGGAAATCACCGGCAGGTACCATCTGGTGCCCAGGGCCCTGATGCCAAGAACTGAGGTCGCTCCAATGCCAGGGGTGAGGGGAGGAGGCAGGGGAGGGGTTGGAGGGAAGGGAGAGGCAGGGCCAGCCTGCATGTGCTGGGCAAGATTGAAGCCTGGGAGGTGGAAGGTCCAAGTCTCACATCCAGGTTGCCGCCTGACGGCCCCCCCCAGACCTGCAGAGGAAAGGGGGTGTCCAACCTGGCAGGGTGGGAGGGGGAGTCCAAGCTGTCCAAGCAGGGTCTCTGTCACTCAGCCTCACCTTCCCGTTCTGCAGGACAGGGTGCACGCACCCCCCCTACCCCCCCCCCAGGAGGGGATTGAGCACCTGGAGACTCAAGCAGGGAGCTGTGGACAGCAGTGGGAGCTGTCCCTCCCCTGCACTGCACGGGGGGGGGGGGGGGGGGAAGGGCACCCAGTCACCCCTGAGAAAACCCTCTCACCCAGCCCACAGTGGGTCAGACTCTGATGCAGAGAAAGAGGCCAGAGCCTTAATTAATAATACTTTTAATAAAATTAAGTTCTTAATAGCACATTTAATACATTAACCCTCCCCCTTCTTGGTTTCTCTGCATTTTGTGCAACATTACTTTGACTTGATTATTCATGGGTCCGTTTCATTTCCCGCCTTTATTTTGCTTTTGAAATCTTTTTCCTCGGTGGGTTTGTATGTGTCTTCGCTAGATGCCTCAAATTAAGTCTGACCACAATCCTATGCTACTTTCTACAGTGGAGAGACCATCCCCCTGCCCCAGGGCCGTCTCCCCCCCCCACCCTACCCCACCCGCACCCTCCAGTGGGAAGGGGAAGCCCTCCCCACCCCAGACTACCTTCCCGAACTAGCGGGGTTTCTAGGACAAAAAGAGCAGGGGGGGATCTCCCTAGGTGGGGTGAGAAGAGTAAATTGGGGAGAGGGAGATGTGATGGGGGGGGCCTAGGGCCAGGGAGGGGCATGACGGAGTCACTGATGTCAAGGAGCAGCCTCCACGTGCCCAAAGCAGAGCTGAGGGGCCCCCGCCCCCCCTCGGACAGGAGGGCCCACCCTGAGCTGGGGCCGCTAGAAGGCAAGTGCTAAGAAAGATTCGCAGATTTCTTACATGCAAAAGCCAAGCTCCCCAGTCTTCTGTGGGGAGGGTGCTGTCCCCCAGGCCAGGGCTCGGCGGGTGGCCTCTACCTGACCGCTCACAGCTGGGGGTGGGCTGAAACACAGGGGTAGGGGCAGGGTCCCCCGAAGTCCCTGCTGCCCTCCCCCTGCCTTCATACCCCTGGGAGCCCTGTTCTCCCAGGCCTTCAAGGACAGCATCTCCCCTGTACCCCAGGGGTGGGAAGTCCTTCTTGGAGTCTAACTTCTTTGAGACAATACAGCAAACCTGTGGAGAAAAGGGGCACAGTGCAGCTGTAAAGAACCATTACTGAGATTGTGACCTCCACCACCGCCTCGGAGGCCAAAAGCTATGTGGAATATTGGATAGGAATGAGGACGGGGGTGCCGACCCCCTCAGTCCTCTCGAAGCTCTATGACCGTGGGAAGCGTGTGCGAATCTGTTTCTAGAATGACCTACCAGGCTCTTGAATCAATCCGTAGCGGGGTGGATGGAGGCTACTCTTCAAGAAGGACTTCCTTGGGCCTGGGAGAAGCAGGCTCCACCCTCCCTGAGACCCCGAGAGGACACCCCACTTTGGAGTAAGGACTGCTCTGCAGAGACCAGGGATGCGCCTGATGGCGGGCCCCCAGGTGCAAGGGCACAGAGCAGGAGAAATGTGCTCACCTTCTCTGCCGCCCCGCCCAGCTCCCACACGGTTGAAATGATCAATGCCATCTTTCAAAGACCCTGGGGACCGAGCCCCTCATCTATTTGTCCTACAATTTAAAAATCCAAGGATTCTCAGAATCAACCCCAGCAGACTGGAAGCTCCCCACCTGAACTAGCAACCTGCTCGCACCCGGATACCTGGACATGGGCGAGTTCTCACATGCAGGGTGGAATTGACCGCTTCCCTCACCTACTTTCCTTTTTCGTTACAACTTTTATACATTCTACTGGACCCAGGGGCCCTCAATGCTACTAAACTTTAAGCTATCTGAATATTGTCTACTAAGTAACTAGTAATTCTTTCTTTTTCTCTAGGATTATATGAAATAAATTTGAATTATTATTATTAATAATTATTATTTTGTAGTATTCTTTTCTTTTAAACCCCTCGGTTTCTTTCTTTTTCTTCTCTCTCTCTCTCTCTCTCATTTTTGGTTAAACAAAACAAAACAAAACTATTTCTCTTAAATCTTGTACCTCTCTGAGGGTTCCCGCAGGCCTGCAAGGCCTCAGCTCTGGACTTCCCCCTCCTCACTCGCCCCTGGGACAGGGCAGGGGAAGGGGGGGGGGCAGCCCAGGATCCTCAGTCCTAGTGCGCCTTCCTTTCTTGTTAATCCCTTTCTTTGTTTGGCTCTGCCGGCTCCCCCGAGGGGGAGGGGAGCGGGGAGGGGGCCCATGGAGTGAAATCCAATCTACTTGCGGGGCCCCAGAAGGACCAGGTTCCCCCAGCCCCTGTCTCCACCACACATCCCAGGATGCTCCCCACGAAAAGCAAATGACATTCCTCCCCAAAAAAAAGTGGGGGAAAAAAGGAACGTAAACCCGAACATATATTAAAAACACTTTTTTTTTTAAGATTTAACTCTGAATACAAATGTATTTTTTTTCTTCTTCTCTCCCTACATATATTCTAAACCTTCTAAAGTTTTTTTATTTTTTTTAAGGATCACTTTATCATAAAATAAAATATCCTTTTCATATAATAAATTACCTAATAAAAAGTCTTTTTTTTTTCATATTAGCCCAGGTTCTTTGCTACATTTATACGGTAATAAACGCCTTTATTAAAATAGAATATTAAATTATAAAGAACTGCTTTTTTTTTTTTTTTTTTTTGCTATTTTTGTTTTCTCTCCTTTGCGTTGGTCGCCTATCTCGCTCCCTCTCACGCTTTCTCTCCTCTGTTTTGTCTCTCACTATGTGTTTTTGCGTTGGTTTCTAGGTTTGGCTCAATTAGTAAGGGTGGGATCGAATTTTCCGAGCCCCCTAGAGTAACAGTCTTCTGCCTTTGTGGGTAAGAGGTGGAGAGGGGGAGGGGGATCGACAGACAGACATCCCTTCTTCCCACCCCCCTCCCCACCCCCCTCGGCGACCGGGGGTGCCCATTTGGTTTGGTTTCTATTGTACAGACATCTCAGGATGGCTCACGTTGGCGGGAAGGAGGGAAGTTGTCAGCGGCCAGTTTTCCTGACTGTGACCTCCTTCCTCTCCCCTCCCTGGCTGGTGGTCTGGAGGGGTAGGCCGAGGAGAGGTGAGTTAATTCACAACAGGAGGAAGGAGAGGAGGAAATCCCCCCTGTACCTCCATCCCTGCACTCCCTCTCCATCAGATAGAACGGGGTTCCCGAGCTAAGTGCTCAGAGATCACTTGGAAGAGTCCCACCCCACTATATACAAGAATCTCCTGGGACTCCCATCCTCCACCCTCTCCTGGCCCGGCCAGCGGAACCAGGAGGGTGGCAGGCTGGTGGCAGCCCCAAGTGAGCCTCAAGGAAGCAGTGGAGGGGGGATGCAAGGCCTGTTAGCAATATGGGGCCCTGCGGCACCACAATCCCGACCGGCCTGGGACTGAGCTCTCTCTGAAGACCCAGCCTCTCTCCTCAGACACAATGGGTGGGACAGAGACTTCATGATTTGCCCGCTGATAGGGGTTTGGGTAAGGCCCAGAGAGGGGCACAGGGGTGGGAGCTGCAGGGGGAGGGGGGGGCCCTTCCATCCACCAGCCTCAGGCTCCTTCCTGTCCCCTTGAACAGCAGACACACACACGACCCTGGCTCTCCACCACTGCCGGCCGCTAGAAAATCCAGCCCGAGAACTGCTCCCCAAATGCAATGCCCAAAGACGGTAGAGGCGGAGGTTCGACCCTTGATGTACCCCAGTATTCGTTCCCTCCTCAAATTGTCACTGAGAATGGGGATACATTCCATCAAGAATTAGAGGTGTTTCTTTGGAGTGGGGAGGGCCTCCGAATGCCAGAAGAGGAATTAAATGGGGGGGGGGTCCATCCAAATGCTCTTCTCCCCTATTTCTCCCCAGGGGAGATGGTGAACCCAAAGCTGGACTAGAAGGGGCAGGAGGGAGGGGGAGAAGGGAAGAGAGGGGAGGAGGACAGGGCTGGGAAGGGCAGCCATCAAGGGGAAGCAAAGAGGAGAGCCGGTGGAAACAGTAAAGGGAAGGGAGAGCCCAATGGAGGGAAGATGGGGGCGGGGAGCCGGAGGGGCAGAGAGGAGCTCTCTCTCCAGACCCCTGCACCCAGCTCTGTCGGGGAGATGAGCTCTGAGCCCTTTCTAGATTGACATGCTTCCCCCCACCCCCCGCCCGGAATATCTGTGCAGACTTCTGAAAGGGTCCCAACCCCCTTGTACCATCGGAAACCCAGGAACAGATTCCCAAACAGGATATGGCAGTGGAGGGTCTAGAGGGTCATGTTGGGAGGTCAAAGGTCAGGGCCAGAGAGGGCTTGAGGATTGGAAAGAGCACCTCTAGATACAGATGGAACCTGTCCCCCTCCCTTTCCCCATCCCCTCCACAGAGGGAGGGGCAGTGTGATGCAGATGGGGAGGTGGACAGAGGGGGTCAGGGTGCCTTAACGGTCACCTCTGGCAAAACAAAAGTTTCTCTTAGCTGCTTCCAGATTGAAGGGTGTGTTGAGGTATCAGAGTTGTAACTCTAGTAAAATCTCCTGCCTGGCCCCCTCCCCACCATTCCAGGACTGGGGTGACCAGAGGCTCTGAAAGTGGCCTACCCCTCCTCAGCCACCATCGCCTCCCCTCCCCCTCCCCCTCCCCCTCCCCACGGAGCGAGTATCTCTAAGCACCTTGCCCCTCAGACCACTGATTTCCAAAAGGCCCCGGTGGAAAACAGATCCAGGGCGGGCCCCTGGGGAGGGACGCAGGAGGCCTGGGGCAGGGGGCTTAGGAGAATATTCGGATGGCTTGCGTGGCCGTGATGTGGCAGACGGGACACTCCGGGTCCGTCCTCTCGCAGATGCGTACTGCACACTCCATGCAGAACAGGTTGTGTCCGCAGGGCACGAGGGCGGCAGTCACCTCGCTCTCGAAGCACACCATGCAGTCCCGCCCGCCGCCGGGGCTCCGCAGGCCGCCCCCCAGTTTGGAGAAGCCCTGCAGCGGCTCTCCCGGCGGGCGTCTGGGCAGTCCGGCCAGCTCGGGCCCCGCGGAGGAGGCGGCGGGCGAGCGGTGCGCCCCCGGCGGCGCGGCGCGGGCCTTGGCGGACGACGACGACGACGAGGAGGCGGAGGAGAAGAGCACCGAGGTGGGCGTGGCGTTCTCCTGGCCCGCCCAGAGCGGGGGGCTGGTCTCCGCCACGCCGTAGTACACGTCCTGCTTGCCCACGCCGTAGCCCGGGAACAGGTAGCCGCCATAGCCGAAGTCCCCGCCCTGCTCGCCCAGGCGCGGGGCCTCGAAGCCGGAGTCCACCGCGCACTCGCCGATGCAGCCCAGGCTGTTCTGGCGGAAGGTGGAGAGCGGCTTGCAGCCGGGCGGGTGCACCCGCCAGGCCTCGGAGTAGCGGCTGTCCAGGCCGGCGTCGGGGCTCCCCGCCAGGAAGTCGTTCTCGTTGTTGTACTCGAGGATCTTGCCCGTGCGCACCGCGATGTGCGTCTCGATCTCCTCGCGCGCGCGCTCCACGTTCCCCGGGGCGCCCGTGATCTCGAACACCGGGTCGCGGTCGCGGCTCGGCGTGATGATGTACGTGTTGGTCTGCTGCTGGATGCGCTTGATGGTTGCCCCCTTGGGGCCCACCACCAGCCCCACCACGCGGTAGGGCACCCGCACGCGAATGGTCACCTGGCCCGGCAGGGCCGGCGCCACGCCGAAGGCGGCGCCCGACTTGTTGCGGGAGGCGCGGATCATGGAGAAGTGCTCGGCCGCCGAGATGATTTCCCGTCGGGCTGTGGCCACGTCCTCCCGCCGCCCGGTCACCATGAACACGGGCTCTTCGCCGCGCACCGGGGTCTTGATGTACGTGTTGGTCTTGGCCCTCAGAGCCTTAATCTTGCAGCCTGGGATGGTGGGGGGGGGGGGGGGGGGGGGGGGGGGGAGGGGGAGGGGAGAGAGAAGGAAACTCACAGGGCAAGAAGGTCTGCGCTGGGCTCCTGATCTTTACTCAGACCCAGGCCCCCAGGTGCGAATGCCCCCTGCCTTCCACCGTCCCCCGTCTCGGGTCTCCCCAACGCCTCTATCAACCACAGATTTCAAAATGTACCAACTTTCGCTCGGATTCCAGCCAGGACCCTCCAAATTCAATCACTTCTTGAAACCGGGAGATAATCAGGGACCCTCCGGGACAAGCTGCTAACCTCAAATCTGCTAACTCCGCCCAACCACGTACTGTTCCCTCCATGTCTCCACTGATTCCTGACTGCTCACAAACTTCCAGGTCACTTAATCACACCGCCGCCCCCCCCCCCAAGGCTGACACTGACCTTGTAGGGCCCCGAAGTGCTCAGTAACCCCACAATCTCCTGACTTGACCTCCATTCATTAAACGTGTCCTCCAGTCTACTCAGGGACCACTGACACCCATTTGCTCTGTGATCTATGATCACCCCCCCACCCCCGACCTTGCCTTCCACCCATTAGTGCGTCTCACAGGGTCCCAAATTCATAGCACGTCTGCAGCAACCAGTGGAGTGTGGGAGACTGGGAAGGGTCTGAGAATCAGTTTCAAGAGGGAAAGAAGTATGAAGATAAAATAATGACGCGTGAGGGACAGCACCCGAGCCCATGGACACTCCAGCCACACTGTCCCCTGGGGGCAGGAGCGCTGAGATGGGCTGGGCGCTGAGGAGGTGACAGACAAGGTATTCTGCACCCACACTGACGCTCTGAAGTAGAGGGGGTTAAAGCTGAGAGATTGGGGGGAGAGGCAGGAAGAGAAAGAGGAGAGCCGAGACAAAGAGAGACAAAGACAGCGAAGGGGAAGAGAAGGGTCCAGGAGGCTGGCGTGGACACAGCATCTCTGAAGGCCGCGGCCCCCTGATGGCTGACAGGCCAAGCCTCTCTCCTCTTTCCCAAGTTCTGTCTCTCTGCCCCCTGGCTTCACACGCAGCCGGGCTCACGTGCTTTCTCGAAGCACACATGCCACACGCGTGTGAGTTTGCACACGCATGGACCTAAGAGCCGTGATGCACCGTGTGCCTTTATCTAAACACGACTCGTGGTGCAAACGTAGTGCACACTCACACTCACACACGGACTGCTTGTGTCTGAACCTCTCGCACACCCTGCTCTCCCATCTCCATCACCCGCACATTCCTCTGCACGCCCACAACTTTTGCCCCCCGCGCACGTGGAGACACGTTCCCACCGCTCTGCAGGCACACACTGTGCTCTTTCTTCCAGCCCCCACCACGTGACCTATTCCCCCCAAAACCCATGCCAGCGGTCCTAGCTCTCCCATTGGGTCCCAGCCCTCCAGCCACGGGCCTGAGGGCAGCTGGGGCGGGGGGGGGGGGGGGGGGCTTCTCTCCTTCCTTCTCTCCAGGTGGCTTCTTCTCCAGCCCCACCAGATTGGGCAGGGGGGAGGGTGGGGTGAGTTGAGGGCAGTGCTCCTCACCTTCAAGAGACCTCAGGAAGGAGAACTGGCTCCTCCCTTCTTGTCTTCAGGCCTCTTGGCAGTTGAGAAGTCCTACCTGTTGTCAAGCCCACATCCTTGCTGCTCTAATATCAGTAAATGCTGGTCCTCCTTTCTGTGAGGCCTGGAGGTGTGAGGAGCAGTGACTCCCTCTCCTACAACTTCCGCTCACATGGCGTCTGCTGGGCACCCGGGGGGCTCTAAGTTCTAGGTCCATTAGCTGAAGCAAGAGCGGGGTATCTTTGGGGGTGGGGGGTGGGGGTGGGGCAGACAGGCCAGGGCAGGAGAGTAAGAAGAAAAGCTGGGGGCCCGGAGGTGCGGAGCTGGTGGACGGGATCCCGGGTTTTGGAACACCGAAGAAGCCATCTCTGGAAGGGAAGACCACGGGGCTTCACCTTTCTAGAGGTCAAAAAGAGGAGTCCTGGCGCTGCGGCCCAGGGAGGGGGGCTAGACAAGAGCGAGGACTTCCACGTGCTTCAGGGGTGAGGGGGGCTTCTCTTCCCCGAATGCGAGAGATCCCCCTACTTTTCTGAGAGACAGGTCCATCCGTCTGCTGCAGAGGCAGATGACTCCATGAAATCCTGGGCCCTCCCAAGACCACCCCCGCATCCAGGGAGAGCTATCAGTGTCCCCACCCAATTCCAGGGCTCGGGGTCCCTAGTTTCTGGCAACAAGAGGAAATCCAACTTTTTGAACCAGGAATCTCGAGATGGAGCGCCCCAGGGGGGGTGAGGGCTGTGCAGGGGAGTGGCATCTTCCCTCCTCCATTCTGGATCGCCCTGCAAAATGCCCCCAACCCCCAAGCAGCTCGGGTGGATGAGGTGGGGTGTACGGTAGGCACCCCCCCCCCCCAGGCTGGTCTCCCCTCCTCCCCTGCCCGCAGCCGGCCTCCTCCCTCACTCCCAGCCGGAAAGCAGCTCCTCTATTGTTCCCCACTGTGGGACAGCTCCTCCCCTGCTCCTCCCCCACCCCTACCTCCCAGCCCAGCCCCCTTGCAATTTCCAAATCCCGCCCCCCCCACTCCCCTTTGGGAAACCGGGAGAGGGAAGGGTCCCCAAGATCCCGTCTGCTCAGTCTGGACCCTCACCAACACTCCCACCCCCACCCGCCCAGGGATGCTGGAGCTGAGGAGGGTGTGGTATCAGACACACCACACTGGATTAATTCTACACCCCCCACCCCAACAACACACCCAGGCGCACGCCCTCCAGCCGAACCTCCGCCCGAAGGTTTCTCACCACCCCCCCTGCAGGCCCCCTCCTGCCCTGTCCTACTCTCACACTACCAGAGACCCCTCTCCAGGCCTCTGGCCCCTGGCCGTGGCCAGCCCAGAACAAAAGCCTGAGAGGGATGAGGACAGGTCCACGCCAGGACGTGGCACTTCGTTGGAGGCGCCCCTTCCAAAACCCCACAGATCCTTCAACTCTGGTGTGTGGGTGACCACAGGACTCCCTCCTCCCAGCAGCCCCCCTCCCCACTTCTCCCCTGGGCTGGGACCCTCCCATGAGCCACACCCCCTTCCATTCCTGCACTCAGCCCAACAAAGAGACAGATACTCAGTCTGGCTTCCCGGGCCAGGTCTCCCCCAAAGTCTAACTCCAGCTGTAGGGGGTCCCAGGGGTGCCCCCTCCCCAGCCCACGAGCAGATCCCGGAGCAGGGGCTTCTGAGCAACTCTTTGCGCATTCCTCCAGTTTTTCTGGCTAGGAGTGGACATCCCCTCCGGACAGCCTCCCAGGATTGGGAGACCGATCCCCCTCCCTTTTCCCTCTCTCTGTGAGAGGCTATTTCTTTGTCTAAAGGCAGAGCCCTGGGGAAGGAAGGATCCGAAGAACAGTCCCGACTGGGGGTGGCAGGGAACTTTGTGGCACTTGGAAATCGGGGTAGGGGGCGGGTCCCCCTTTGTGGGGAAGGGACAGAGCCAGAGGCGGGCAAGGAGAGAGGAAATGAACTTTCCGTGCTGGGATGGGGTGCCCCCCACTCCAGTCCGTCTCCGCGGTCCCGGCGCCCGCTTACCTTGCCTGCCCACGATCTCGGCCACGTGCTCGGAGGTGGGCACGGGGACACACTCGGTGGTGTTGCTGCTGCCCTTCAGGCGCAGCTCGGCCTCTTTGTAGAGAGCGCAGAGCTTGGCGTCGCTGGCCCCTTTGGGGGCGGTGGGGGGCTGGGGCGTCTGCGCCGCGGGGGCCGCCGGCGGGGCGGCCGGGGGCGCCGCGGGCGGCGGCGGCGGGGCCGGCTGCGGGGGGGCGGCCGGCTGCGCGGGGGCGCCGCCCCCCCCACCTCCCCCGTCCTCGCCCGCCGTGGGGGCGGGGGGCTCCCCCAAACCCAGGAGGCAGAGTTGATCGAGAGCCAGCTGAAGGGCGCGCTCGTCTTCCAGCAGCCCTCGGTCCTTAGCGCTTCCCCCGAAACATCCTAGTTCTCCAAAGCCCCCATTTCTTTCCATTATTCCAGATACCACTAGACTAGGCATGGCGAAACAAAAGCTGGGGGAGAGAGGGAGAGAGGTGGTGGAAGGGAAAAGAGGAGAGAGGAGGGGAGGGGAGAGGAGGGGGGCGTGTGGGGAGGGGGGAACAAAGAACTGGGGAGGGGGGAAGAAAGCGAGATAGAAAGATAGACCCTCCCCCTAAGCCCCCCTCCCCAAACACCCTGTAACCCGACTCCCCTCGCCCCAGCCCCCGGGGTGGGGGTGGGGGGAAAGAGAAGCAAAACCGAGGAAGCCGCTCGCGTCTCCGCTCCGGGGGTGACGGGGGGCGGGGGGCTGCGGGATCTCTGCCCCCACCCCTCCCGCCTCCGACCCGGGCGGCTCTAGACCCCGCCGTCCAGACGCCCCCCTTAGGCTCCCGCACCGAGCCCCAGTCCGGGAGCGGCGCCCAGTGGCCCCCAGTCGAGCCCAGCCCCTTCCAGCGCTCAAACTCTTTTGTTTTAAATGAACTGGATGGAGCAGCATGGAACTGCGGGGGGGGGCGCGGGGGCGCCCGGGGCATGCCGGGAGTTGTAGTTTCCCGCCCTCGGGGGCGCGGGCTCGGGCTCCTCGCCCCGCGGAGGCTGGGGACGTGCCTCCGGTCTGCAGCCCGGCTCCGGGGCGCAGCGGGGTGGGGGCTGGGGGTGGTGGAAGTCGAGGTCCCCGGTTTCCCCGAGGGAGGGGCGGGCGCGGGGGACGGAACCGGAGCGGGTCGGAAAAGGCTGACGGAGCGCCCCCTCCCCAGACGGGCTCGCCACCCGCCCCCGCCTCGTCCGGGCCGGCGGTGGGGGGGGGGGGGGTGTCCCCCTTTCTTATGGTAATGAGGGGGGCGAGGGGGCGGGAGCGGCCCGGCCGGGTCGCCGCGGCCCCCTCCCTGGCCGCGCCCCCTCCCCGCGCGCTGCCTCGGCGCCCCTCCCTCCCGCGGAGTCGTCCCGGCTGCGGGCCGCGGGGACAGCCTCTCCGCAGAGCAGACAAAGCCCGCAACGCGATGCGGGCGCCGCCGGGCCGTGCGCGCCGAGGAGGCCGGGATGGGCCGGAGGGCGGGACCCCCTGGCCAAAGCCGGGGTCCGCTCACCGCCCCCACCCCCCCCCGCCCCGCCGAGCGGCCAGCCACCCCCCCCCCCCGTGCCCTCCCGTTCCCCCCCCCCCCCCCCCCAGGCTCGGAGATCTGAGCGGCGGCGACTGGGAGGTGAGTTAGTTCTGGTCCTTCCGAGCGGCGGCGGGGCGCGGGGCGGGAGAGGGGGGGCGGAGGGCAGCGAGCGGGGAGGCAGGCGAAGGCTTGGACGCGAGAGGTGACTTAACAGTTTCGGGGGAGAGCCCCGGGCTTCGGGCGCGACCCAAGGAGGGAGGAGAGACGGGGAGCGCTCGGGACCCGAACTTCCTTCGGGCCCGGGCCCCGCAGACGCCTTGGGGGTGATCTGTTCGCGGGCCTCCACCGTCATTGCACTTGCCCCCACCCCCACCCCCGAGCCCGTTAATTCGGCTCCTTGCACTCTGGACGTTCGGTGGAAGTAAAAATAAGTTTTTAAGGCGTGAATTGGACAGCTGGGTACTTGTAGAGGGAGTTGGGGCAAGTCGGGGTGTACTGCGACCTTTTCCCTCCCTACGCCGCCTCTCCAGCATTTTTGTCTCCCTTCTTATGCCTGGGCCCTTCCCAAGGGGAGAGAGGGTGCACTGCGGCCCGAGGGCTTGAGGTTGGACTTTCAGAAGAACTTCCCAAAATCGTTTCGTGAGAATGGGTGGGGGTGAGCTACAGTGGGAAGGTGTCCTTTTCTGCAGGGCCTTGGAAACCCAAACTCTGAACTGGGTTGTGAGGTAAAGTCCTGCCTGGAGGCGGGGAACAGAGAGATGAGGTGACCTCACAGAGCTGCCACTGTGAGGCCTTGAGGGCCGGGCCGGTGAAGCCCAGTTCCCTCAGCTGGTTCTTGGAAAGAGGAGATTTGAACAGCAGGAGGCTGGGGGCCAGAGTGCAGGATCCCAGGAGGGGCAGGGCTCTTGCTCCCGATCAGCAGAAGATCAAAGGGAGGGGAACCATGGCCAGGCACCCCTGGAGGGCCCCAGAGTTGGTGCCCCCTGCACTGGGGATTTGAGCGAACATTAACAGCAAGTTTTAGGGCTTGAGCGGCAGAGGGAGTGGAGAGGTAGGTAGGCTCTTGTCCCCTCTCCTTCTGCCCCAGGAACGTGGATTGGGCCACCTGTGCTCCTGGGGGCCCGTGGGGCCCTCTCGTGGGGGGAGGCTCCTGCTCTGTGGACCAGGTGACTGTTTTTCACATTAATAGAAATAGCACACACTTGTATAGGACTTATTGTGTGCCAGGCATTTTTGTCACCAGCTGCTCCGAGCCTTCCTGTCCCCACCGAAATGAGATTCCCCCTTGACACCCACCCCTGAATTTGCTCTGCTTCCCCGCTAAGCTAATTAAAGCAGGAGGTTAATGACCAAAGAAGCCCCGGGGATTTGGCCCGGGTGGAAAACAAAGGACAGAAACAAGTGTGTGTGTGCGGGGAGGGGGCAGCCGCTGAACAAGAAGGGTAGAGTAAGGAGTGGGGCAGGGGAGACGGAGGCCCCTGCTGGACCCACCTCACTGAGCCGACAAAGACAAAGTCAGCTTCCCCCTCCCCCCCCCCCCTCCCCCCTCCGCCGCCCTGGGTGTGTTAATGCGCCACGTGTCGCCCTCAGGGTCCCACTGAGACTCCAGACAGAAAACAGAAAACCGAGGCAGGAAAAGCCAACGTGACCGTGTGCCCCTGGAGGGCAGGGTGCGTGCGTGAGTGGCACTTGGGTCACGTGCAGGAGCGTGTGCCTGCAGATGGTCTGGGGTATGTCCACCCACAGTGGGGACCACCAGACTGCCCAGGTGACAGAGTTTTCATGGGGCGGGGTTTTGCTGAGTCCTTCTCTTGCTCCCAGAGGCTGATGGCCTCCTTTGTTCAGGGGACTCCCCTCCACTGACACTTGTATTGGACAAGCTAGGTTTCTGTCCAGGGCCTTTCTCTTCCTCTTTCCGCCTGCCTGCCAGCTCCTGAATTCAGGCCGAAGGCCTTAACTTAAACAGTTTTGCTTGGAAATAGACGACCGTGCCGACCCCACCCCACCCCTCACTGTCTGCCTATGACCAGAAAGGTGTGTGCATGGCGTATCTCTCCACTCCAAGGCCTTAAAGGACAGCGCTGTCTTTCCTCTTTGTCATTGTCCCCCTCCCTGGCCCCCCAGTGCCCAGCACGCAGCCCTGCCCAGAGCAGAAGCTCAGTAAGAGGGCGTCCAGTTAACTGCATATTCGAAGTTTCATGGTGTGAGAGGAAGGAGCAATCCTCTGGAGGCAGACATGCTTCCTGAGTAGTCGGGTGCCGCCGAGCCTTGGTTTCCTCGTCTCTGAAATGGAAAAACAAGCCCCCAGCACAGTGCCTGACTCAAGATAAGTGTTCGGTCGATGTTAGCGCTCTGGCCCTGTTGTTCTCTCCTCGCAGTGGACTTTGGCTAGATTGCGCTCTTCGTTAATTAATTTTCATTCATTCCTTCTTTCAGCTAACTGGTTCCTTTTGAGCTCTTAGGATGTGCCAGGCCCTGGAGGAGATCCTGACCCACTGTGAGTCACTCAAAGCCAGTTCTAGATCTGGCCTCGTAGAAAAAAAGATTATCCCAAACAACCAGCAGATAATTCCAAAAATAATTCCTGTCGAGTGCTGGGATGCAAGCAAATTCTGTCTCCGTGGCTGGCACGGGCAGGCTTCTAGCCCCGGGCCTGAGGAACAAAGGCCTCCGTGGAGCCGTTGAGTTGTCTGGGTGTGCAGTGCGTGGCTCAGTCCAGGTGTATCTGTGTGCGTCTCCCTGTGTGCACACAGGCCTGGCTACGAAACCCGGCAGGACAGCAGAGTGGCCCAGGGTTTGTGTGGCGGCTCAGGACAGCAGTGGGGTAGGGTGATCCAGACCGTGCTCGTCTGTGTGTGGAGCTCTGTCCCTTCTCTTCTCTTTTCTCTCTCTCTCTCTCTTTTTTTTTTATAAGTGTATTTATTTATTTTGAGAGAGAGAGATAGAGAGTGCCAGTGGGGCTGGGGTGGCAGAGAGAGAGGGAGAGAGAGAGAATCCCAAGCAGGCTCTGCACTGTCAGTGTGGAGCCTGCTGTGGAGCTCGAACTCATGAACCATGAGATCGTGACCTGAGCTGAAATCAAGAGTCGGACGCTTAACTAACCGAGCCACCCAGGCACCTCCCTTCTCTTTTCTGGGCAAACGTGGGCACCCTTTGTCACCACCTGTCCAAGTACCAAGGGATGGGGCACATACCTAGCTCTTGTGCACCCCCCCACCCCATGCCCTAGTCCCGGAGCCCCAGGGAGGCTGCCCCACCAAGTTGGCTGGCCCTTATGGAGGTCCTCTTAGCCATCTCCCCCGTCCTCTCCATCTGTCCTCATCAGAGGAGCCTCCTCTCCTATGTGTTACGGGGTCTCCATTTTCTTTTCCTAACACCCCTCCTCCTGGGAACCTATCTAAACACCGTGTTTCCTGCTGACAGTGCAGCCAGTTTTCCCTCTGTTGCTGGAACAATGAATTAATTTCCCTCAGTGAGAATGTATTAAGTAAAATTCTGTAGGACACACAAAAGAAATACCAGATTTGATCTCTGCTCTCAGCAAGACACAGAAACTAGCCTATGTGACTCAGAGAACATGGTCAAACAGGATTGCATGTGAGGGCAGAACGGTCTTTGGGCCTTGGAGGGCTATGGGGATGGAGAAGAGAGGAGGCCACTACAGGTCCGTCCGCTGTCGTGGACCCGTCTCCACGGGCTCTGACGCCCAGCTTGAGGTTTGGCCTGGACAGAGGCCCCTGCCCTTCCCCAGCGCCCACTCCAGCACCCCCCACCAGGTCCCCTGCACTCTCTGATTTCCCTAGGGAGAGCAACTCAGAGGGGCTGGGGTGCAGCCAGGGTCCCCCAGGACAGCTGGCTGACAGGGCCCCTCTGGGACTCAGGGCTGGACCCCGGCGTCCGGGAGGCGGGTGACACCGGAGCTGTGACAGTTGGTCCCCAGATTCCTCACCCAGTGGCGCCAGCTCTGGTTTCGGGCTGGGGAGAGGGAGGGGGAGGGGCGCCTGGTGCCAGGCTGGGCTGATTGCTCTCTTGGGGCCGGGGCGGGGGGGGGGGGGGTGCGACAGCAAGCATGCCCTTGGTAGGTTATCGAGGAAGGACTTTTCCAGTGCCCTCTCCATGCCGGGAACTGTGCTAGATACTAACAGGGGACACTGGAGCATTAGACACAGCTTGGCACGGATGAATGAATGGACATAAAAGGCGTACTCATCCTGTAGAATGTCACAGGTGGAATGGAAGTGGAATGAATGAATGAATCAATCAATCAATCAGTATTCGAATAGATTCATCAATTATCCGATGGCCTCATTTTACAGAGAAGGAGAACCCAGGTCCTATGACTGTCTTGTGCCTTCTGTCCTGTCATGCTCTCTTTTTTAGGAAAGGGAAGAGGAAGTCAGAGAGAGGGGTGGGAATGGACTTGCCCTTTGCTGACTGCCTGTTTACTGCTGGGCCCTCTTCTTGGCCTGTGCAGACTTGATCTCGTTCAACCCTCTTCACGGCTCTGTGAGGCTGGGAACACACCTCTGCCTAACATTAGGACCTAAGGCTCAGAGAGGTCAAATAATTTGCTCAGGTCACACAGCTGGTAAGTGGACCCTCCGGTGTTCAGAGCTACATCTATCTGACCCCAGAGCTTAGGACCCCAGGAGTAAGAGAGTGACACCCAGTGAGTGTCTGGAGACTGAGCAGGGAGTGATCACTGAAGCTGGAGAAGTTTGGAGAGGCTTCCTGGATGAACAGGATCCGGAGTCCCAGAGGGATGAGGGAGGTTAATCTGAAGGGAGAGGACTGGAGGGATGCCCGGAGGTTGGTGCCGGAGGTGCCCAGGGAGGCCTGCTGGTTGGGCAGGTGGCCAGCTTGCCTGGGTCTTGAGTGGGGCACGCAGGTGGAGGAGACGCGTCTTTGAACCTTGACCACGAGGTGGCGCTGCAGGCCGACTGCTGGGAGCCGCTCCGGTCTGGACTTGGACACGGGGCCCAGATGTTTCTTCCCTGCCCGCTGGGGCTCGGTGCCCAGCCCCGCCTCCTCAGGTGTCACCTGGGGCTTCCACTCTGCCCTTTTCTGGCGGGGCATCCAGCACAGGGGAGACCAGTCTGTTCCCGACTCAAGGTGAAAACCCAGGTGGCTGAGGCTGGTCAGACCAGCTCCTCAGGTTGTCCTGACCCCCCTCCAGCTGCTTATAAAACTGGCCCCGTGTCCACCTGCCCTCCTGAGCCCCTGGGAGACACGGTTCAAGGAACAGGCCAAGGAAACCGACATTTGCCTCCAACTGGCCTCGCTCTGAAGGGGAAAAATAATAATAATATGTACCTAATAAGGAGGTTTTCTTTCTTTCTTTTTAAGTTGATATACTTATTTTTCTTTTTTCTTTTTTTTTTTTAATTTTTTTTTTTCAACGTTTATTTATTTTTGGGACAGAGAGAGACAGAGCATGAACGGGGGAGGGGCAGAGAGAGAGGGAGACACAGAATCGGAAACAGGCTCCAGGCTCCGAGCCATCCGCCCAGAGCCTGACGCGGGGCTCGAACTCACGGACCGTGAGATCGTGACCTGGCTGAAGTCGGACGCTTAACCGACTGCGCCACCCAGGCGCCCCTGATATACTTATTTTTGAGAGAGAGAGCATGAGGGAGGGACAGAGAGAGAGGGAGAGAAGGAGAGAATCCCAAGCAGGCTCCGCACTGTCAGCACAGAACCCGACGCGGGGCTCGAAGCCACGACCGTGAGATCGTGACCTGAGCTGAAATCAAGAGTCAGACGCCTAAACGATTGAGCCACCAAGGAGTTAATTATTATTTTTTTGAATCCAGTTAATATATACCGGACACTGGCTGTGTCAGGCACTGTTCTGGGCACTGGAGATACAACGCTGAGCAAGACAGACAGAGGCCTTACCGTCGCGGAGCGCTGTGGGGGAGGGAGACAGACAGACAGTAGACACGTCCAGCGGGAGATGGGGTAGGAAGGCGTGAGGCGGCTCCTTCGGAAGAGGCGGTCATGTCGTGAGAACTTAACGGCACGTCATCAACACTGACGCTGTGTAGCCCTCGCTGCTATCATTTTGCTCCCCGTGCTCCAGCCCGCTCTGCCCCCTGCTCCCTTCCTGTGGCCCACGTTCTCCGTGCCTTCTCCTGGCAGCCCCCATGGGGGGAAACAGGTGCTGGCCGGGAGCCGGGAGTCCTAGAGCGTTCGGACTGGGTCCTGCCACACGGCCCAACCTGCCCCTCCCGGCCAGCCCCCTGCTTCCGGTAAACCCACCGGGTGGTTCAGGCTGGAAATCTGGAGCTGGCTGTGATTCCCACCTTCCCTGGACTTCCTCCCATCCAGCCCATCAACCAGACCTCCCCGGACACCTCTGGACATTTCCCAAGCCCACTGACTTCCTGTCCCTGCTGCCACCCTCCTGACGAAGCTGGCGCCCCCCCACCCAACCCCTCACCCCCGCCTGCAGCCGCCTCCCACTGCTCTCCCTCCTCCACTCCTGCCTCCTCGGTGCCCCCCAACCGCTCGCCACATGGTGGCCGGAGAGATTTTAAAAATGAATCCGATCCTGAAACTCCTTTAAACCCTGAAGTAGCTCCCCACGGCCATTAGACCCAAGACCAAACTCCTCCGTGTGTTTAGAACGCCGTCCACGATCCGGCCCTGCCCTCTCTCCATTCTCCGCTCCAGCCACAGACTGGCCTTGCTTCAGGGGCGTTCTGCTGGTCAGCCAGCCTGTGCTGAGCCACCTATGATCCCCTCGCCCTTCGCAGCCCTAATGCTGGCTCATCTTGCAGGACTGGAATGCAGTGTCACTTTCCCTGGGGAATCTCCCTCGGGGCCCTTTGGGGCTCCCTCACCTGTCACACACTATTATAATGGCTCCCCAGCCCACTGGGCGCTCACTGAGGACAGGGACTGCATCTAGCCCACTCCTGTTTCCCAGCTCCGGGCCCAGTGCCTGGCACACAGTAGGTTCTCAATGCCTGCTGTTTGGAAGCTGGGCATGCTCATTCACACGCCCCTCCACCCCCACCAAAGATTCGACCTGTCTCCGTCTTTTCCGTCTTACCTGTCACCCTCCATACCCGGCTCTACCCCCGCCCCCCCACCGCCACACACACTGGGGCCCTCACAGCCCTCCCTCATCTGATCTCCAAGGGGGTGCTGTCTACACGGGCTTTGGGATGTGCCTTCACCGGTCTGCCCTCTGGCACCTAGCCTGGAGCTCACACACGGCAGGAGCTCAGTCATGGCACTGACCCACCAGTGTGGCTTCAGACGCTGGCTCAGAACGGACCTCTGATCACGTAACCCCCTCGGTCACCGCTGGTAAAAGGAGTCTCGCACAGTAGGCTGTGAGAGTGCCAGGTATGCGTGGGTCGTATCCTCCTGCCAGGCTCCTGTCCTCCCCCGAGGCCTCTGTGGCTGCTGCTCCCTCTGCCTGGGGCCCCCTCTCCCCCACTCCCTGCGGCCATCTCCCACTCATCCTTCAGAGCTGAGCCGAGGCGTTGTGCCCCGGTCAGCCTTCCCGACCACGCTGACTGCTTCGCCGTTCCTCCAGAGTCAGCTGTGCGCCCAGGACTTACTCCTTCCTTAGCGTTAGTTAACGTAGCGCACGTAGAGCATGTTCTGGAGTCTGCCCAGACCGAAAGCGCCACCCCCCACCCCCAGGATGGGACGCGTCTCTCCAAAGCCTAGTGTGGGGCGGGGGGTGGGGGAGCGGAGACAACAAATCCAGTAAAGATTTGTTGAGTGAATGACTGAGCGAATAAAAGGAAGAACGTTACTTTATGCTACTGAACAAGCCAGTCTCCATCTTTGGGCCTCAGTTCCGTTTTCTGTAAAGTGGGGGCGAGAGAGCGTAGAACGAGGGAACAAGGACGTGCCTGCACATGTTTAACAACCAAGGGGAGAAAGAGCCTGTGTTTGTGGCAACTGCCAATTCCCATGGTGTAAATTGTGTCGCCGTGGCCGACTGCGGTGTGAACAATGGGCTCTCACCAGCAGGTGCAAGCCGCGTCTGGCTCACCACTGCAGGCCGACCTGGAAGGGCCCGAGCCTCCACGGCGCTCACTGGGTCCGCGTCCTTGCACGAGGGCCCCTGTTGGGAGCCTGGGGGGAGGGGGGCCAGGCTGCTCCCCGCCCTCGTCGCCACCCCCAGCACCCCCAATTATCTCTTAGATCCAGTCCCGGGATCCGGACGCTTGCACCCGGGCCGCCCGGTGCCCTTGTTGCCAGTATCCTAGGGCACTTCCGTGCCCTCCGGGCGGACAGCTCTCTGTGACTCTCCCCAGCAGCCTTTGCAGACGATTTAAGGCCGGTTGCTTGGCCCAGGCCCTGACATCAGACTGTGCCGGGTCCCCGTGTTTGTGTGCCCCACTTTCCCGACTGCGCTGACCTGACCCAGGCTGCCTGGAAGCAGGGGCTGTGTCCAGGCTCAGTTTTGCTCTTGCTTGACCTCTAACCCCTGACCCTGCTGGTCCCACCCTCCTCCTCCAAACTCTTTATTCCCTCCCCCCGCCACTGGGTGCCCCTTTCCCGTCTCCTCTGCCCACCTCTCCTCCTGTGTCACCGGCCAGTGGATCCCCTGCCTGCAGTCGCTTCCTCTGTCACACGCTTCCGGCTCCCTTTCTGCCCAGCTGTCCCAGCGGAAGCCCTGGGTGTGGCTGTCCCCAAGCCGGGCTCTAGGTGCCTACTGCCTGCGGGCCCTCTGCAAATTCCTTCTCTCTCCCAACCTGTTTCCCCATCTATAAAATGAAGATAATAGCAGCAGTTACCTCCCGGGGTTGTTGCGTGGTCGGTGGGAGGAGGCATGTAAACTCCCAAGGCGTCTAGTGCACAGAAGGTGCTTCCTAAATGCTCAGGGCTCACCTTAGTCATCCCTTCCTCCCGAATGCAGCCTGGGGGGAGGGGGGGCCTGGCTCGGGGCGCTCACTGCACGTGCGTGGTCCCCGAGGGCACGAGCCCGCCGGGGCACAGGTGGTAACGCCGGTGAAGGAGCGAGGGAGGGAGTGGACACCGGCTGCCCGGAGGACGTGGCGCACCAGTCGGGAGGCCAGCAGGTGGCGCCAGCGCCCGCGGGGCTCTGCCCGGGGCCACCTCCCTGCCCTTGCTGAGGAGCCCCGGCTGGCGGGCTCAGGGACAGACATTTCCGTCGGGGTGTCCAGCCTCACTTAGCGGTGGGGGGGGGGGGGGGAATGCTGGGGAAAGGGGCCTGGCTGAGGGGTTCAGGGCACAGACCGTGCGGTGGGGACATGAAATGAGAGGCCATTCAGTCGGTGAGTCAAAAGCTGAGATCCAGGAACCAGACACAGCTTGGGGGACGATGTGGTGAAATCAATCAGTGAGAGGAAGGGGAGGCCCGGTTTCTATGGCAACGGTAGTGTTTGTGGCAAGCCGGGGACGCCCGGGTCCCCAGGCTTGTGAGCAGTGATTCAGTACAGGAAAGGGAAGGTTTCGGAGGGACTGGGTGCTGCAGCCCGGATGCCCTGTGGCTTCTTCTCGGTGCTCAGCGCACGCACCCGAGCGCGGCCCCAGGACCTGGGCTCTGGAAGATGCCAGGTGGGGAACTGAGCCCCTGCTCCTCACTGCACTTGCACAGCTCACTGATGGTCACAGCGGCCCTCTGGAATTATTGTTACCCCATTAAAAAAAAATTTTTTTTTAATCTTTATTTATTTTTGAGAGAGAGACAGCATGTGAGCAGGGGAGGAGCAGAGAGAGAGGGAGAGACAGGGAGAGACAGAATCCGAAGCAGGTTCCAGGCTCGGAGCTGTCAGCACAGAGCCTGACACGGGGCTCGAACTCACGAACTGTGAGATCATGACCTGAGCCGAAGTCGGATGCTTAACTGACTGAGCCACCCAGGTTCCCCTATTGTTACCCCATTTTAGAGAAAAGGAAGCAGTCACCTTGGCCAGGATGACATGGGTGGGACATGAGGATTAGAACCCAGACTAGTGTCACCCTGACCGTGCTTGTGACGACCCAGAAAGCAGAAAAAGAGGAACAGAGGCATGGAAGATAGAGTGTGGCTAAGACCCAGGACGAGACGGGAGAGGGCCCTTCAGCTCCCTTGGCCTTCCTGCCTGCCCTGCCCTGTGTGAGCCCAACACTGATAGGGAGGGAGGCTGGCACAGTGCTTGGCTGGATGTGGGCCAGAGACTGGGCATCCTGCCTCCCTCCCTCTCCTCCAAGCCCAAGAAAGCAGTGCCCAGGTCTGGTCGAGCCAGCGTCCCCCATCACTTTCCCTGTTCCCTGGTTCTGGGGACAAGAGGGACAGTTGGGAGGGCATCATATCTGTCCCCTATTCTACCCTCCGGGCCCCTGCTACAGCCTGGGAGTTCCTGGCCTCTCTGTTGCTGGCAGGACAGTTTCATTCTTGTTAAGCCACGGGGGCCCCCACAATTTCAGTATGAAAGGGGTATCCTCTCCTGCCCTCAGGCCCTGATGGCACGCAAGAGGGAAGCTCAGCCAGTCCCCATCTCTCCACCTGCAGTGGGAGGGACAGAGGTTGTTAGGGCCTTGGGCCTCTTCCATTCCAGGCCTCCTCTTGTCTTGCAGAAGAGAAAACGGAGGCCCATGGAAGGAAAGCAGTTCTTCCAAGGTCACGGAGTGAATCCCTGGAAGAGAAAACTAGATCCCCTAACTCCTGACACTACATTCTGTGATCCCAGGAAGAATATTCTTGAACATGGCACTGGGGTCTCAGAACGGAGTCAGGAGGATGGATGAACAGAGGGAGAGAGGGCAGATTAGTTGGCATAACCTAGCCCCAGCTCTCTACCTTGTTACCTCAGGATGACGGAGGGGAGACCATCGCGTGCACATCAGGGGTGTCAGTGTCGGGGAGCTAAGTGGACTGTGTGACCTTGGGCCCCAGGGCTAACCCACCTCCAGGGTTGCAGGGAGGGTGGATGAGGTGGCAGGGGAGCACTTAGGAATTACGGGGTGCCTTGAATGTTCTTGGTCGTCAGGGAAGGCAAGTCATGTCCTGTGGGACCGGGAGACAGAGCCGCCCTGCAGGGCCGAGGCTGGGGACGAGCAAGGTGCCTGCCCCCTGCCCCTCAGGAGAGCAAGGAGGGCGTATGAATTTTTGCTGTGTTCTATAGGAGCAGCAGTCTCCTCCCCTGGGGGTGGGGGGTGGGTAGCAGGTTCCCCAGACCCGGGGAGGTACCCAGAGGCTGTGGGAAGCTGAGCACTAATTAGCTCTCCCTCCCTAATTGGACTTAATTGCCTCCTTGTGCTCAGCATTTAAGACACTGCATCACTTAGCAGGGGAAGGGTGACAACTCAGCGGGGGGTGGTCAGGGCTCCCCTTGGGGAAGGGAGGGAGGCAGGCGGCCCGTGGGTGGGCCCGTGCCCAGCCTTTCTGCTCCTGTGGGGGAGGGGGCCGGGAGCCTCTCGGCCTCCCATCTGGTGCCTCTGGCCTCAGTTTCCCCACTCTTGGGGGCTTTCTCATTTTTCTGCCCAGAGGAGATGTGGAATCTGGGCCTGGACCCACCCCTGGCTCCTCTGCGGTGGGGTCACGGTTCAGAGAGTGGGCTTCACCTGGGTCTCTGGGGTCTGAATTCCAGCTGCACCGCTTAACTGGTTATGTGACCTTGAACCCGTGGGGCTTTGTTTGCTCATCTTTAAAACGGAGCTGAGGGGCGCCTGGGTGGCGCAGTCGGTTAAGCGTCCGACTTCAGCCAGGTCACGATCTCGCGGTCCGTGAGTTCGAGCCCCGCGTCAGGCTCTGGGCCGATGGCTCGGAGCCTAGAGCCTGTTTCCGATTCTGTGTCTCCCTCTCTCTCTGCCCCTCCCCGTTCATGCTCTGTCTCTCTCTGTCCCAAAAATAAATTAAAAACGTTGAAAAAAAAAATTAAAACGGAGCTGATAATAACAACCCCTCACTCAGCCCGCTCTGCGGAGGGCCAGGTAAATAAGGCACCTGTGCTACTTAGAACAGGGCCCAGCCGCGAAAGCACTGTCAGCCGCTGGCACAGTCCCCATCCACAACCTCGGCTTCCTCATCTGTAAAATGACAGACTGAAGTGGTGTTTCCTGAGACGTGCCCCCAGGTCCCACCCCAGACCATTCCCAGAGTGTGGAATCAAAACATCTGAGACGTCGGGTGCTGGCAGTCTTGTGATTCTGACGCCCAGTGAGGGTGGAGAGCACTGGATGGAAGGTTCCCCCGCAGCCCTGACCCCTGAACACTCGCTCTCAAGTAATGCACCCCCCCACCCCCCGCCCGCCGCCCTGCACCGCAGCAACGCAGGCCCCAGGACGTGCACCTGTGCACACCGGAAGCAGGTCCCTCCCCGCTCACTCGGACAGAGTCCTCCTCTATAAAATGAGAATAGTAACCTGCTGTGCTCACCTCCCTGGAGATAATGTCAGTAGTGATAGAGCCTGGTCGAAAGGTGGGCAATTATACTGTTCCTCCTGCTCTAGGCATTTACTGAGCACCTAGCATTTCCTCCTGCTCTAGGCATTTATTGAGCACCTAGCATGTACCCCATCTCCTTTACACACAGTGACTACTGAGTCCTAAGCTCCCAGAGCGACTGGTCCTGACGCATCGGACAAGTCAGGGTCTCGGGCTAATGTCTTTCGTTAGCTCTTGCTTGGAATCAAATTAGCCAATGAACAGAAAGAACCTAGAACAGGCCCGGACGCAGTGAGTGCTCTATAAACAGCGACACCTGCCAGGCTGGGGGTGGGGAGGCGCCTCGCTGCAGGGCATGCGGTAAAGAGGGGGTGTGCAGGTTCAGGAAGGAGTATGGTGACATGCTGGGCTCAAGTGTGGGTGGAGCATGCGTCAGCCACTGTGCCAGGGCCTGAGGGTACGGGGGGGGGGGCAGGACCCCTCCAGCCCTCCCCTCGAGGAATTCCCCTCATTGGGGGATAAACAGAGGCATCCACAGTGTCACTATGTGTGACAAGAGATGCTGGGGGCTTAGCCGGGACAACTAACCCGGCCTCAGTGGCACTTTCAGCTGAGCCTAGAGGGTGAGGAGGAGTTGGTCAGAGGGCAAAGCCTGTGCCAAGTTCAGGCAGGTTAGCCTAGAAGCAGCAGAGAGGTCAGGATTGTTAGAATCTAGAGGGCAAGTGAGGAGGCTCTGGGAACCCAGGGTGTTAATGAGCCAGCTCAAGGAATTTGGACTTTATCCCTGATACATTGGGTGCACTGTAACTTGAAGTTTTGTGGAAACATGCCAAGGTTTACATTTTGGGAAGATGGCTGTGGTGTGGGGAGAAGAAAGGGTCGTGTAGAGGCAGGGGTGGAGGCAGGGAGACTGGCCCGGGGGCTCCAGCAGTTACCTAGAATGGGGAGCGATTCTAGAGGCAGGGTCCACAGGACATGGGGGCTCGGTGGCCAAGGGAGATGCAAAGAACTCCATCTGGTACATGCAGGGGGTGGGGGGATGGCCAGTACGGAGGCTCGGGTCACTCCCGGGTGGGGATGCTTGCAGGGAAGGGCTTTTCCCTGGCCTTCCCGGGACAGGCTGGGAATCCCTGGCCCAGAGACACCCTGTTGGGGCAGGCCTATCTGGATCCTCCCCAGCCCACAGAGCAGGATGTGCGGGGTGCCTGCTCTGGGAATGCGTGTTTCTGACCCAAAAGAGGTGCGGGCAGGGGAGTTCCCAGGAGCTCCACTCCCACCTTCCGGCCTCTGGCCCTGGGGAACTCAGTTGTGGCCCTGGGGAACAGGTTGCAAAGGGGAGGCCAGAAGGCAAGCTCTCTGGGCCGAAGGGCAGTTCGATGGTGGAAACGTGAATGTTCCCACTTGCATTTGAGTTCTGCCCCAGTCCGGGGGTCTGCAGCGGCCGGTCACTGTGTCCTTGTCTGCCCCAGCCCTGGCCACTCCCTTTCCAGGCTCCTCCTGCACGCCTCTCTGCTTCCTCCCTAGCCTGCTCTGTGCCCTCCCTCGTGAAACTTGGTTTCTGGGAGAATGTGATTTGAATTAACTCCTGGGAGAAAAATCACAGAAACCAGGAAAGGGGGGCCTGGGCAGGGGGCAGTGAGTCATGTTTCCATGTGTATTTTTCAAACTTTCCGATGGGAGTTTGGGAAACAACAGCCTTTTGGTTGCCAACTTAGACCTGGCTCTCCAGGGGTTCCTGGTTCTGTGTCTGTAGGTTTCACCTTGACTGCCACTGCACCCAGGCCAGTCCTTCGGGTCTGCTTCATCTCCGGGGATCCCTTCCCTCTCTCCCTCCGGGCCCATGCTATCCCTGTTGGAGGGGCCCAGAGAAGTCTCTCCTGGGGCGACTTCAGTCTGTCCTCTGCTGCCATTGCACAGTAACAGCCTTCCATCTACCCCATTTCAGGGCGGACCCATGGGGCCTGTAGTCACTCTGGCCAGCCCTGCGACCCTTGGGAGCCACCATCAGCACCAGGGAGCGTGGGCTCCAGGAACCTCCTCTCTACCCCAGCGGCTTCCTGTCGGTGCCCTCCTCCCACTTCCGTACCCCAGTTTCCACGGGGCCTGTGGCTGGGGGTAAGAACCCACCGACTCCCAGGGAGAAGCCTGCAGAACAGAGACCTCACCCCAAGGAGGTGGGTAAGAAAGAACGTGCTCCGTGTCTGTCCTGTGCGCAGCACAGGTCTTGTGCCCTGGGAAGGGGTGTCAATTCCTGTCCTGCACAGACTCCTAAACTCAGCCATGACAGTGTGTGGGAGCCCTGAGGGTGGTGGACAGAGGGATGAGGAGGGCGGCCCTGCCCTGCCAGTGCCTCCTCGAAGGTTCTGAGCCCTCCTGCTCTTCCTGAAAGTGCCCGTCTGCTTCACGGGGGTCTGGGACTAGCTGTCCCCCTCCCTTCTCCCTCCCGGCGTCTGACTAATCTTTCCTGGCAGGGCAGCACATCCTGCCCCCCTGTGCCCATGCCAGCAACAGCCCACATCACATGGGCCACATCTGGCTCCCTTTGAGCACATCCTCCCCGCCTTTGTCCCTCCCCCTTCTCTGCCTGGGGGCCTGAGCAGGGAGTGCCCCTGAGGACCCCTCTTTGCTGTCCTGCCCCCTCACAGTGGCAGACTGGCTCCTTCCCCTCCTTTCCACCTCCTCAGTCCTGGACATCTGGACTCCATCCTTCAGTGACCCCTCTCTCACCATATCCTGACTCCTTGGATCACCCCCCTTTCCAGCTCCTACTGAACAGCCCATTGGGAAGGGGGCCTTTTGCAAGGTTTGAGCCCCCAGGACTGTCCTAGGGTGGGGGAAAGCCTGGCAGCCGAGGGATTAAATCCCTTGAGCCCAGCCCCCTGGCCTGTGGCCAGCCTGGGGTGGGGGTGGATAGAGGTGACCCCAAGATCTGCGTGCATGGAGGGGTAGGAGTGAGCCTGGGCGGGAGGAGGGAGGGCTGAGGGGAGCGGTTTGGCTCCCCCTCTCCCTGCAGTCTTTTGTGAGGGATAGGGAGGAGCCTGGAAGGCCCTCCAGCTACTGGCCTCCCTCCTCCTTCCTCTGTGCTTAGCAACCGTTGTTGCTGGGTAAATATTTGCCCCACCAGGATCTGGGGCTGGAGCGTGGGTGTCAGCCTAGGCAGCGGCCCCTCTCCTCAATTCCTGGTCCTCTCCTCTGTCCAGCTCTCCTTTCCAAAGCCCTCTGGCCTGGATTCAAGACGTGACCCCCACTGCCTTGTCCCAAAGCTCCATTCCTCCTCCCCCCTCACAGTAGACCTGTTCCCAGGCTCCTCCCTTCACCCTCTCTGATCTCTCCCTTCATTCCCACTTTCCGTCTGTGCTCACCTCTCTGAATCCACCTTCTGCTCCTGATCCACAAAGGTACCTGGGGGAGACCTCACCCCTGAGCTGGATAGGTCCCTGCCACATCCCACTGGGAGCCCAGCCTGGCTTTCCCTTCTGCTAGATCTTGGTGCTGAGTCCCAGGACCTCACCTCTCTGCTTCAACAGGAATATGCCCCCATGCCTTAAGCCTTAGCTCAGCTCCCCAAGGCTCCAAGGGGAGAGAGAAGGGATGCGGGATGTTTTGATGGATACCTGTCCATCCTCCACCCACCATCCCCAGGAAGCTCTGCTTCAGGAAGCCAGCACCATTTTCACCTCCTCTGGGGACAGAGTTGAGGGAAAACCATGGCCAAGAGGAAACAGATGCCCCCTCAGCCCCTCCCTGGGCAGCGTGACAGTGCTCCAGCCTGAGCCCTTGCATCCTGTCCCAGGCGGCACCCTGCTGCCCTACCCCCTCCTCCAGTGGTTTCCCCATTACCTGTCCCTGTGATGAAGAGCCCCTGGGGGGAGGGTCCAGGGCCAAAATGAGGTGGGCTCTCAGGGTGCCCTGAAATCTGTGGACTTACTGGGTATAGAGGCCCGTACCGCGCTGCGCGGCAGGCCCGTGGGCTAGCTTAGGGAGAGCGCCATGGGGGAATCTGGGCACTTGGACCAAGGCAGGGCTAGAAAAGAGGGGTTGGCCTGGATGATGCCCTAAGACTCCTCCCAGCTCTGAAGTTCTGGCTTCTAGGCCGTGAGTGGGGAAGCACGGGCCCAAGACAGTCCATTCCCAATCCCTAGGGGCCTCCCTCCTGGAGCTCCTGGTCTCCGCCCGGTTCACCTGCCCCACCTGCAGCCCCACCACTTCTGCAGCGAGTGCCCCTTGCTCTGCCCCACCCATAAGGAAATCTGCACTTTAACCAACATCCTCCCTGCCACAGTTCACTTGACCAGTAGACCCCCCCCCCCACCCCTCCCCCGCTTAAAGGGCCCTGGGGAGCCTTCCGAGGGGACCTGGAGGGGCTTGGGGGCTGGGACTGGCAGGAAGGTGGAGCTTCCAAGACGCTTGGAGGGGCCTGCCCAGGTGGTCACATAGTTGCGGACAATTTGTAAAAGGTATTTTCACACTTTTCAAAATAGGGCCTCCCCGCAACAACAAGAGGAGCATGTAGGGAGACCGACTGCCCGGTCGGCCTGGTGCTAGCACCGAAAGCCCCCCGCCCCAGTCACTGCTGCCGGCCGCTGGCCCCCCAGTTTCGGGCCCCAGCAGCGATTGGCCGGCTGCGGGGCGAGGGGCGGGTGAGAGGGAATCCTCTTCTGCCTCACTTCCCGGAAGCGTGTAGCGGTACGGGGCCTGGGGACCCTGTGCTCCAGCCCCAGCCCCGGGCTTGTGGCGCTTGTTTGTTTCCTTGGCAACAGGGAGAGGAAACCCCCGCTCGCGAGCCCGGGGAGGCCCCGGCAACCGCGCCCACAGACGCACACAGCCTCACGCGCAGCCGCCTACGCGCAGGCCCTGCGTCAGCACAGCCCGCCGGCCGCGCCTCGGGGCTGGGGGCGGGGCCGGGCGCGGCCGGGGGGCGGGGCCGGAGGCGCCCGGGCCAATTGCAGCCCCATCCCCGTCCCGGGGCCCGCCCCTCTCCGCCCACCCGCCTCCCCCACCTCCAGCAGGGGCGGGGCCCGGGGCCGGGGGCTGTGTGGGGAGGAGGGAGGGAGAGGGCGGTGTGGGACTTTTGTTGGACTGGCTCTGGTCTGGTGTGCGTGTGGCTGTAAGGTGCACTGCCGCGTGTATTTTGACGGTTCCGGGAGCCTGAGACTCGAGGGTGGGACGACTACCTGGGCCCAGTTTGCTGGGGGTGGGGGGAAGGGAGTGGTTTGGAATGTTGGGAAGGAGCTCCGGGGCGGTTCCGGGATCTTGCTTTTGGATTGGTCTTCTTGGGGTCCAGTAGGATGTAGTTAACCTGGAGGCAGACACCTGGGGTTTGGGGCCTGCCTCTGTCACCTTTCAGCTATGGAGCCTTGAACAAGTCAGTTAACCCGCCCAAACCTCAGTCTCCTCATCTGTATGGTGGGGATCATGGTGCTTGCTCTGTGCACCTCCGGGAGATGTGGAGGGTTACGATAGCCATCTTCGTTGTGAACTCGTCACCCCAGAGACATCACTTGGGTGTGAGAGTGAGGGGTTGGCTCTCTACTCATTTACCCGCCACCCCCCTGGCCTGGCTGGAGCGGTGAGGGAGGATGGCTGACCCCTGGCCCCATTCCTCCTAAAGCTGAGCTGAAGATTAAATGGGACCCCCTCCACTCAGCCCCTAGTCCAGCGCCTGGAGTCCTTCCAGTCTCAAGGTTACATTGATCACCTGTGCACGATTGATTCAGCACTTCAACGGGGGTTGAGTACGAGCCCCTGTGAGCCAAGGTTGCAGGACCCCAGCCTTCCATGAAGAACTCACTAAAGGATTCCCAGACCATGGCCTTGAATCTCCAAATCATTCCCCCCACCCTTCGCCACTCCCTAGCTTTTCAGATTTTAACCTGTGTTAAAATTCCAGTCGTGCTACTAAGCACATGATCTTAGACAAGTAGTTCTCAACTGGGGGAGATTTTGCCTCACGGGGAACATTTGGCAACGTCAAAGACATTTTTGCTTGTCACAGCTGGCAGTGGAGATGCCCCTGGCATTTAGTGGGTAGAGGCCAGACACCCCACAGGGCACAGAACCCCACCCAAGACAGAGAAATAACTGGCCCCAAATGCCAACGGTGCCACGGTTCAGAGACCCTGCCTTAAGTGAATAATTTTACCTTCCAGGGCCTCAGTTTCCTCATCTGTAAAATAGGCTAATGATAGCCCTTATAGAGCTATTGTGGTGGTTCAACAAGGTAGCGCGGATGCTCAGTGCCTCATAATAGCAAGTACTCCATAAACATCCCCACCCCGCTCGTTATTGAATGCCTCCGGAATCCCTCCTGGCTTCATGCTTCTGAGCCCACTCCCTCTGGCTTACCTGGTGTCGAGGCCGGGGCCACCACCTCTTTCTTCCCTTGCCGGGCTCAGTGCCTCCCTGCTGTCCCTCTCGACCCCAGCCTTATTCCCACAGCAGGCCGCTGCCTCCGTGCCCCTCTTGGCCCACCCTTTCCCACTTTGCATCCGGTGGCCCTGCTCGGGCCAGCGGGCCAGGCTGCAACCCTCCTCTGCTCTTTCGTACTCCAGCACCTCTGCACACACTTCCTCTCGGGCACCAGGCCACGGCGTACCTCCCACGCGTCCCGTCAAAGCGGCATAAGAGAGTGAAGCATGTCCTGGCTGCTTGGTCCAATCCTGAGCTCAGCCTATTACTATCTAGTTTGGGGGAAGCCAGTCTCACCTGTAAAACAGGGAAATAATCTTCCAGCTGTGAGGTGGTTCTCTGGACCAAGCTGAGAAGGTGTGTGAAAACGCACAGCTATGAAATCGTGTGGAAACATAGAAGCGATTCACTGTGGAGCGTTGCCTCTCTTTATAACTTTATTTCCATAGCGCTTACCATCTTCTAACAAACCATAATTTTCTCTTTTGTTTATTAACTGTCTCCCTCCACTAGAATGTCAGCTTCGTAAGGGCTGGGATTTTTGTCTGTTTTATTCACTGCTGTATCCCTAGTGTCTACAGCAGTGCCTGGCCCATCGTAGTTGTCCACTAAATATTTATTGGGTGAGTGACTTCACTATTTATGTAGAGGGTATTTCTCTAAAGCTCCTAAATCTACCTCCTTCGAAAAGCCTCCCTTCAAATGCATAGATTTTTTTTTTTTTTAAAGTTCATTTATTTATGACAGAGAGTGCATGGGGCAGAAAGAAAGAGAGAATCCCAGGCAGGCTCCACACTGTCAGCACAGAGCCTGACACAGGGCTCAATCTCACGAACTATGAGACCATGACCTGAGCCAGAAGCAAGAGTCAGACACTTAACCAACTGAGCCACCCAGGCGCCCCAGAGTTTTTTTAAAGTAAGTCCTACGCCAACATGGGGCTCAAACTCAGGGCCCCGAGAGCAAGTCACGTGCTCCGCCGACTGAGCCAGCCCAGTGCACCCACGTGCATATTACTTAATCACCGCAGCACCCTTATTTTATAGCTAAGGAAACTGAGGCACTTGCCCGGGGTCACTCCCCTGAAAAGTGGCAGGGCCAGATGCATTTGTTAGGGACACAGATGACCGAGACCTGGTCCCTCCTGTCTCTCACAGCACTTTTGGGAGGAAGGGTCACGGAGGCAGGCCCAGGATGCTTTGCGCCCCCCTCTGGGGTCATTAGTCATCAAGGCAAGTGGCACTTCCACTGTCCAAACCAACCCTCGGACTGAACCCCTATATTCTGATATGACTCATTCATGCTCCAGCTCTCGGGCCTCTGGATTCCATCTGGAACTCATTATCCAGTCCAGAGTCCTGTGCTGCTCTTCAGCCGCTGTGCTTGGCTTTGCCTCTCCCTCTGTGTCCCTACAGTGGGCAAGTCCCCTGTGGGCAGGCACGGTGGCTCAGTCCTGTGCCTCTTCTAGACATTCTACCCATGTTATAGATAAGGAACGGAGGCCCAGGGCCTTCAGGAGCAGATCTGTCATCACACTGCAAGGGAGAGGCAGGACTGGAGCCTGGTCACCAGCCAGCTACCTCCGGCCACAACCCCAGCAGGCTCCCTCCTCTGGACCTGGCTTCCTCTGCTTTCTCCAGCTTCTTCTGGGCCTGGGGATCTATGCCCTGGCAGGGGAAGAGCAGACTGATGGCATTTGGAGTCCAGAGTGAGGATGGAATATTCAGGATACAGGCCCACTTTGAAGTTCAGATTTAGGATTGAGGCCTTTGAGGGTGGTGGTGCAGGTTGGGGGGGGCTTTGGAAAGAGCCTAGAGTGAAATTTGTGGTTAAGTCCCCCCCCCTCCCTTCTCCTGCCTCTTTTCTGCAGAGATGGGGAGGTCTGGGATAGGAAGGGTTAAGTGTGGTTTTGCTTCCCCAGCCAGGAAGGGAAGCCGGGGCCTGTCTAGGACCGGGTGGGGCAGTGCGGGGGGGGGGGGGGGGGGGGGGTGTTGCTGGGGCAGTGGGAACAGCATGAGCCCTGTCCCTCACGTTTCAGGGTAACCCACCCCGCCTCTGCTCTAGTTTGGGAAGCAGAAGCAGAACAAGACTTTTTGTTTTGTCTGAAAAGCGGAGAGTGGGCGCCACGCCCTGGGGGAGAGGGCTGCAGGGAGGGGAGGCCATACCATGGGTCCCTCACCTGGGTGCATGTGGATTCTCACCACAATGCCCAGCCACCCTCCTAGACCCAGGGCCCTGAGCATCCCCCCTCCACGGTTCCCCTCTGTAAACACTCAGAGTCCTTGTCTTAACCCCAGTCCAACCCCTGAGGACTCAGGCCTGGCACAGGACCTGTCCAGCCAGGCTTCCCTTTCGCATTACAGAAACCCTGATGTCCTGGGGCTGCGGGAGTTAGCAACGTAATTTAGTCTTCTGGGTTCTCCACCAGAGAATCCACTGTGGGAGGCACAGGGGCAGGGCAGGGAGGCGCATGGGTTCTGGAGCCTCAGCAGGGCCACCTAAGTCTTAGAGAGGATGAGGTGGCCGGTGGGGCCAGGGCCAGGATTAGGGGAGGGGAGCAGAAGACTGATCAGAGGGGTGGTTGGTGAGACCTGGCGTGGGGGGCCTGGGTGGTCCTGCTTTGCGAGGGGGCCTGGCCCCTCCCTGAGCCCATGGGGGAGCAGACCCGGTCAGAGAGGGATGGAACAGTAAGTGTGGTGCACCAGGAAGGTGGTGGGGTCTTTGCTGTCCTGCCCCCCATCACCTGCTTTCTGGCTCAAACCAGGATGGAGAGCCACCACTGGCTGTCCGGCTCCCTGCCCTGCTCCCCCTTTCAGGCCCCTCTGGGAACCACAAAAATCTGGGACCTGGTGTCCTGGCAACGTGATGAATGCACAGCTCTGGTATCTGTTTTAAATTATCCGTTAAAATAAGTACAGTCCTGGAAAAAAAAATAAGTACAGTCTTGGAGTTGGCGGGGTGGGATAGAAGGAGTAGAAAGGGACTGAAGTGGTGGTGGGGGGGCGGGGCGCTAGGCAGTCTCTTTTTCCAATTTCCAATTGCTTGGGTCCGAAGGAAGGGGGCAGGGGATGGGGGTAGTGCCTGGGTCCTCCTCTGACTTTCTGAGGGGGCCAGTGGCTTGGTGCTTGGGTCTAAGACCCAATGCTTGATTTTGAAGGGAGAGGTTGGGGCACAAGATAGGAAAAGAGGGACCCCAAAGTTGAGAGTTAAAGGATCTCAGGATCCAGAACTTCCCTGCAGCCCAGCTCCCCGGGGAACCCAGGCATTCCTTCCCCACCCCACCCTGGCATACAGAAATGCAGCTTTGAATGGGCTGCCCACGTGTGTGTGTGGGGGGGGGGTTGGGGTGACTCACTATTACTATGGGGAGGAGAGGGGGAGCCACTTGTGGAAGAAGAGTGAGTCACCCTGATGGGCACCAGCCTCAGCACCCCCCCACACCCCCCACTTTCCTGGATCTGCCTGCCTGGTTCCTTCCCCTGCTTTACACCCGCTTTCCCTCCCCCCCCCGCCCTCCCCCCCCCCCCCCCCCCCCCGGCTCTTTGCCCACCCACTCTCGCCCTTTGGCTCTGCCTCCTACCCACGAAGGCCCGAGACGGTGGGGTGGGGGCAAGCTTGAAGCCGACAGCCCTGAGCAGGCAGAATCAAGACGGGAGGAGCCCCAGGCCCACCGGGTGCGCGGGACAGGGTGGAGCCCCGCTCGGCCACCGCCCGGCGGCCCTCGCCCCTCCGCGCCGCCCCCTCACCTCCCGCTGCGGGTGTGCGGCGGCCCCTTTAAGAGCGGCGGCCCCTCCTCCCACTCCCTAGACCTATTAGAGCCTCGGCCCGGCGTCGGTGACTCAGAGTGTCCGCGGGAGCGCCGCAGCCACAGCCGCGCACCCGAATTCCGAGGTCCGACAGCACCCGGCCCAGACCCCACGCCTGCCAGGAGCGAGCCAGCCGGCCGGCGCGCTCCGACCCCAGCAGTCTCTGCCCTTCGGCCCGAGCCCCGCGCCCTTCCCGGGACCTCTGCCCCGCGGGCAGCGTTGCCACCCTGCCGGCCATGGAGACCCCGTCCCAGCGGCGCGCCACCCGCAGCGGGGCGCAGGCCAGCTCCACCCCGCTGTCGCCTACGCGCATCACCCGGCTGCAGGAGAAGGAGGACCTGCAGGAGCTCAATGACCGCCTGGCGGTCTACATCGACCGTGTGCGCTCGCTGGAGACGGAGAACGCGGGGCTGCGCCTCCGCATCACCGAGTCCGAGGAGGTGGTCAGCCGCGAGGTGTCCGGCATCAAGGCCGCCTACGAGGCCGAGCTCGGGGATGCCCGCAAGACCCTCGACTCGGTGGCCAAGGAGCGCGCCCGCCTGCAGCTGGAGCTGAGCAAAGTGCGCGAGGAGTTCAAGGAGCTCAAAGCGCGGTGAGTGCGCCCAGGTGGCGGCGCGCGGGCGGGAGCCGAGGGGGCGGGCGGCTGGTAACTAGGCTGTACCGCCCCCTCCGTCCCCGGAACTGCCCCAGCGGTGACTGGCAGTGCCGAGGGAAACCGTCGGGACCGGACAGAGAAGGGAGGGGTCTCGGGGAGAGGGTGGCGTGTGTAGGGAATGGCGGGGGCGTCAGGGCGGGCGGCAGGCCCACGTTCAGTGCGGTTGGGGGTTGCCGGCCGTTTGGAGCCAGGGGCCGGGGCTTGGGCAAAGGACAGCTGGCCCTGCTGGTCTAAGAAATCGGGCTCCTCGGGACACACCGGAGTGGGTGAAAGGGTCCTGTTAGAACTTTCTTGATGGGCTTGGCACTGTGCCAACTCTGCCCAGACCGGCTCTGGACACATGATGCCCACTAAGACCGAGCACCCGTGCTGGCAGATATCCAGTGGTGCTGGAGAGAGGCTACCAAGTCAGGGACACGGAGGTGACCCCGGGGCACAGCTCTTTGCGGCATTGTTTCTAAGAGTCGGGAAGCTCTCCCCTCGCCACCTCGCGTCTGGGACCTTCTCTGGGCCCTGACAGGCCCACGGAACAGCTCCAGGAGCTCAGCTCCCCCGCAGCTCCCACAGCCCTTGGCCTGCTTGGCCCGGGAATGCAAGAGAGGGAGGGAGACGGAGGACAGGGGGCCCCCGCGCAGGCTCAGGAGGTCGTGCTATGCCCAGGTCGGCCGCACCCGCCTCGGCCCTCTGCCTGGAGTCCCGGAGGTTCGGGGCTCTGCCCCTCCCTGCCTCCCTGCTTGGGGTGAGCCGCTTTCATTTCCCGGCCAAGCCCAGTAGTCTTTGCTCTGGCCTATCCGCTGGGCCACTGACGTTTTCTTGATCTTTGCCTTATGAAACTGCTGGAGTACGGTGACATTTTTGAAATCCAGCCGTTGGAAGCTGCAGGCCACTCCTACCGCACCCATCACTGCCCCACCCTACCCCACCCTGCTTGACTCCACCCTCCTGTCTAAAAAGGCCTTTGGAGCCTGGGAGTGTAGGCCCTCTTTCCCTAGCCCCTGAGAACTTGCTTTCCTCCTCTTTCCTCCCCTTTTCTCCGAGGAGCCCCGAGCCAAAGGGCCCTAAAGGTGCTTGAGGTCCCTGGGCCGGGGGCCCCCTGGCTTGACTTCCTCTCTTTACCTCCCTTTTGATCCTATTCTCCGAACAACTGCTCTCTTCAGAGCCTCTCTGTATCCCGTGCTCGTTCTGCTATGCCCCGGTGAAGGGTGACTGGAAACTGCAGAGACAGGTTGACTTCTGGGGGAGACTGTTGACAGAGGTCATTCCTGGTGATATGACCGACTTAGCTAGCCGGACAGACAGGCAAGCTGGGGGGTGGCCAGAGAACGAAATTAGTCCACTCAGCAAAGCCCCCCTTATGGATTCTTGTGCAGGCGTTCTCAGCAGGCCTTTCTGTGGGGAAGACATTGATCGGGAATCAGGATGAGCAGAGTCTGTGATCCCTTACTAGCCCAGCCACGCCAGTCTGTCTCCTCTGCCTCCTGGTGCAGCTGTCCGGGCCTGGGACACCAGGCGGGTGTGCGCACACGTGGGGCAGGGGCGGGGGTGGTGTGTGTACTTGTTATATTTAGCCACCTGCCTCTCTTTCTCCCCCACTGATCCTGGCTGGGGAGGCTGGGCTTCCGGAAAAGGGGGGTGGGCTTGCACACCTGGATCTCAGGCTGATGGGAGGCAGGCTGGAGTCAGAGGGGGCTCAGGCTGGGCTGTCTGTCCCCTTCCGTGTCCCCAGCCGGAGGACCCGGGATTTGTGGCTTCTTTTTGTGTCTGCTGTGCTCAGGGTGAAGTGGAGGAGAGTAGAATGAGGAATTCGGGATTGGAAGAAAGGCATTGTCCTAACTCCTCCCCACTAAAGCCGAGAGAGAAGGTGTTGTCTGGATTAATGTTTAATTAGAGCTCAGAGTTCAGGGCCAGGCTTCCGGTTGGGATGCAAAGCTGTCTGTAAGATCCTGTGGCAATCCCTGGCCCAGCCTGGTACCTTGACCACACCCAGGGGCTTGGGGTGCCCTCTCACTGGGCTGGGTTATAGGCTCCAAGCAAAAACAACACCCCCAAGTCCCCCCCCTCCCCCCACACACACACTCTGTCTGTTCTGGAGTCTGAAACATTTGGACACCTAAGTGTGGCAAGAATGAGGAGCTGAGCACCAGGCAGGGCCCCATTGAGGTCCAGGCTTGGAGCTGGGCCCCATCCCAGGCATGACAGCTGGGTAGATGACTCAGATGCTGCCCCCTCCCTTCCACCCTGGTGGCTTTATGAGAGCCAGCAGGAGACAGGGTGGAGACGGCACATGTCTTAAAGGGAGGGATGGGGGCCTGAATATCTGCATCCTCTGCCCCTGCTTCCCAGTGCATCCTGGGAGCCTTTCCCGCCTCCCTCCTTAGGACCTCCGGTGGTGGTCTGGAGCAGGGACCCGCGTGGCCAGTATGTAGCAGGTGGTTCTAGAGCAGAGTCCAGTTACGGGGCTGCAGCATAGGACCGAGGTCTGTGTCTTCCCATGTGGAACTGGTGGAGGAAGCCTGAGTCAGAAGTGGGGAGATCCTGGGCCCACAAAGCAGAAGCACTTCTTCCCCCCCGGACGAGGCTGGGTGCTTGACGACTTCCTGTATTGTCTGCCTTGCGCAGCCCCAGTGGGGAAGGACAGGGAAGTGCGGGCCCAGGCTTATCCCAGCTCTCACTGAGACAGGAACAGCAAAGGCCAGAGAGGCGCAAAGCCTTGTCCTGTGTCACACAGCGAGAGAGCGACAGGTCAGGACTTGAGCACGGGCCTTCTGACTTCCAGTTGTGTGCCTATATCATTAAGCCTTACTTCTTTAGCTTAGAGGACAGGTTGGAGGGCCCTGAGGGTAGGATGGGGTAGCCGAGGCTCCGGCAGCCTGAAGATTCTGGTCTGAGACCAGTGGGACCAGTGATACCCGAACGGTCTGCTGTCCTGTTAATACCCATCCTTTGTTCTACCCTGTCCCTGGAAAGACCCAAGACCCTGCCAAGACATGGGTCGTGAGACACAGCTCTGGGAGGCTGGGGATTCCTGTCTTGAGACTGTCTTGGGACCTGTCGTGGGAAGTGTCTACCTGGCTCTGACGAAGGCTGTGCCCTTCGGCAGAGACCTGGGGATGACGGGGGTGGAGCCTTTGAGGGTACCCGGGCTCGTGGCCTCACCTGAGGGAGCCCCTGGTGTTGTCTGTCCCCGCCACGGCCCCCCCGGCCCTGAAGTCTACATTCTGATCCAAAGGGAAAGAAGGTGCAGCTAAACTCGGGGACTGAGCACCGCTTAGGGAGCCCGAGAGAAAACAGAAGAGACGGTAATTCCTACTCAGCCCCTGACTGCTTTCCTGTGATCGAGGCCCCTGGCTGGCACTTCCCCTGGCCTCCATTCTGAGATTTACTCTTGCACAGGATAGGCCCATGCCTCAGTCCTACCCCCCAGGGATTCAGTAGTTCAGTGTCAGGGCTGAAGCCAGGGACAGCTGGGGGAACAACTGGGAGGGGACGCCTTCACCCACCAGCTGTGCCTCCGCTCCCCTCCCCCAGCCTGCCTCCCCGCACCCCCCCACCAGGTCGGCTCAGAGGCCTGGCCCCAGCAGCTTCACCCCATTCCCACCTCCTGGAGCCCCAGTGCCCCTGAAGGTGATGCAGGCCAACCTCTCATGTTCTTGGAAATGTCTGGAGAGAGGTCGCAGGTCTCCTGTCCCTTAACAAGACACGAGGTGGTCCACTAGCCAAGCGACAGGTTGCATGAGGTAGTGGAAACAGCCCTGGCCCTCGGTGTCCTAGGCTGGGTCCTGCCACTAAATGGCTGTGTGACCCTGAACAAGCCACGTCCCCTCTCTGGATTTCCCTAGCTGTGAAATAAAGCGGTTAGAGCAGAAGGTCTGCAGAGAGCCCTCACGAAGTAGAACCGTGACCCACGGCGTGAGACGTCAGTCCTCCACAATACCCAGCTATAACGTGAGAAACAAATATACTTAACGTGAATATAATTAGTAGCCAGTGCTATGCTCAATAGAAATCTGCCACAAGCCGTGGAGTTAAACGTGCGGACACGCTTCTCTCTTTCTCAAAGAAAGTTAGGAGCAGGTAATTATGACAATACGCTCTTGGCCTCTGCCGTTTTTATTGCTAGTAAGAAAGGACACTTTGTTGGGACGCCTCCCCTTTGAGGACAGTGGCGAGGGCTGTGTTGGGGAGAAGGCCTGTGCTGGGGGCGCGGGGAGGCCCTGGGAAAGACAGGGCTGTTACCTCAGAGTTGGCCAAGGCCTGACACACGTGTTTGCAGCCGGAGGGAGGCGCACGCTGACCTTGGGTGGCCTACCCGTTTCCCTTCCTGCACCCTTCGGGCTCCCCCAACCTGGGGCCGGGCTGTGAGGGGGTCTTGCAAGAGGACAGAGTTTGGGAAGGAGGAGCCGGGCGGGGAAGGGGTGCTCCCTGTCCCTTGGCGGGAGAGGAAGCCGGGATTAATTCTGGCTGGGATCCCAGGCCCGACAGAGGAGCTGAGTCACGGCAGAGGGCGGAGTGCAGAGTGGACGGGAGACCCTGAGCTGTTCCGTCAGACAAGAGATGGCTCCAGGTGGCCCCTGCATGGGGGACAGAGGGAGGGGCAGAGCACGTGTGTCCGTTTAGGGCTGGATCGGGGGAGCTAGAGACCCTCATATCAAGGAGCCCGGTTTCTGGGCAGCTGAGGGGAGACGGATCGCCAAGGCCCCCCTGGTGCGAGGCTCTAAGGCTGCACCTTCCCAGGCTGGGGCTGGAATGCGGCGGGACTAGAACTCCTAGGCCCTCCCACTTCCTTTGCCGAGCTTGGGGTGCGGCTCCCACCCCCTCTTGCCATCATCAAGGTTGATAATCCAGATAGAGGGTTAATGCATCCCAAAGAAGGAACTCCTGAGTCAGCTTCTTGTGGGGATCCCCTAAATGTCCCTACTCTGGCCGGCGCCTCCCTCTCTCTCCCCTCAGGACAGTCTGCCTCTTCCTAGGCTGTGACCCAGGCCCCTCCTTCTTTTGGTCTGTCCCCAGGCCTCAGCGCTTCATTGTTGCACAGAAGTCAAGAGTGACTTCTTGAGAGTCAGGCCAAGAAGAAGGAAAGCGGAGTTGGCAGGGACCGTAAGAGAGCAGTTGGTCAGGAAGCCGGCTGCCTGTCGTCCAGGACCCCGGGCCCGGCTCCTAGCCGTAGGCTCCTCCTGCCTGCGAACAACGCCACGTTGATACACCCGGCAGCTGTGACTCAGGCCTGGCCCCCTGCCAGCCCCAGCGCCTCTGCCGGAGTTGAGTCTGAACATGTCCACAGGCCTCCCGTCCCCTTCTCGCCCCCGGCCCCTCTCCTCCAGCCCTCCCTCTGTCTACAGTTGCCACCTGGCTTTGTCTAGGGGGAGGACAGCTGGGGCCGAGCGCCTCTGGACGGGGATCTGAGGGCCCCGGACCCCAGGCGTGTGCGGCAGGTGGAAGCAGGGCCAGGCCTGTGTGGGGAGGTCGGGGTGGGGTCCGCCCCGAGGGGCCTACCTGCGCTTTCCAGCTGTAAGACCCTCAGAACGTCAGCGGGTGGGATTTGAAGAAAGCTGTTCCCCTCAGTTCCTCTGTTGAAGGTCTCTTTTCCAGACGGGGCTGGTGCCTGGAGCGCCAGATGTCCCCGCCTTCCCACATCCTGCCCTTACCAGAAGGTGTTGGCCGACCCACAGACCAGCCAAGAGACCAAGCAGTGGTTCCCTTTCGGGGTGGGGGGTGTCCAACCCGCTCCACCCGCAGCTGTGGGAGTGTGTGCGTTTGGGCCGCATCACTCTTGGACTGGGAGCCGGAGGTCGAGGCCTCTCCCAGGCTGTCTTCCTGGGTGCCTGGGTGCCACCCTCCTCGCACCTCCCCTCCCCCCACCCTGCCGTGCACCCTGCCATTCTCAGCGCCCTGTCCCTGTCTGCCGTGTGAGTGTCCTCAGGTGACCCGGCGGGCAGGTTTTCAGTGCCTGAGCCTTTTCCTGTCTAGGCCTTGGTTTCCCCACTAGTAAAGGTGCAGAGGCTGGCCCGGGAGGAGGCCCCCTGGAAGCCAGGATTGTGTGGACTCCTAGCCCCCAGGCATTCCAGGCACAGACTGGAAAAGCCCCAGACATTAGTGGACAGATAATAAACTGGCAGATGAAAACAACAGCTGAGCACATGTCAGGGGTGGGGACAAGAGCTGCAGGGCTGAGGGCCCCCGCAGCCCAGGGAGGTGGAGGCAGATAGATTGCAGGGGGAGGAGCTGCAGGAACAAAGGGAAGGGTGGCCAACAGGAGCCGCCCCACACTGGCAGGAAGTAGGCTTGGGCCGAGTTCTGCCGTCCAGGGAAAAGAGGGGACAGTCCTGGCGCTGGTGCCTACCCGCCCGCCCATCCTGACACTGGGACGCCCCGCCCTGCACGGCCCTGTCCTGCCACAAGGGGCGCCTGCCCTGCACGGCCCTGTCCTGCCACAGGGGGCGCCCCGCCCCGCCACAGGGGGCGCCCTTCCCTGCGGGCCCTCCGAGACTGGCTCTCCCCGCCCCGCCCCGCCCACCCCTCTCTCCGGTCCTGGGGTCTCGCCATGGGGAACTCTGTGTGCCGGTGAGGCTGAGGGGCTGAGGCTGGAGGGGACTGGGGCGGGAGCCCCTGCAGGGCTGGGCCAGCTCCTAGAAGCCCCGTGGCCATCTTCCCCTCCCCCTCGTATGTTCAGCCCCAGGTCTCTGTCCCCGTATCTCTTCCTCAGCCCAGTGGGAGAGGAAACGAGGGCCTTGCAAGTTGTCCCCAGCAACGGGGCCCAAACAGGCCTGGGCTGCCTGGCTTCCATATCTGGCATCCGAGCAGGGCTGAAGTGGGGGTGAGTCAGCGAGCGGGCCAGCTCCTGGCCCCGTGCCCAGCCGACCCCTTTGCTGCCCCGGAGGCCCGGCAGACCCCCCGGCCCCGCCCTGGGCCCGGGTTCTCCGCACCCTGCCCTCCCCGCCCCCTCCCCCCTCCCCCCTCCCGAGATGGGAGCTGCCTGCCGTGGGAAGAGGCAGAAACAGGATGCCCAGCCCTCCTCACCCCACGAGGCCCCTGGGATGGAGGAGCCTGGACGTGAGGGCTGGGGCAGGACAGGGGCAGAGTCAGGGTCTCCCCTGTGAGCGCTAGAGGATTTCCTGACCCCACCGGGGTATTTTCTGCCCCAGGATGAGTCACCTGCCGCCCAGCTCCGCGGCCCAACCCCACCCGCCGCCCCAGTGGCCCTGGCACCTGACGCGCTGACCGCCTGGCCAGGCTCTGCTTGCGGTCCCTGCTGGCGCAGGGAGGTGGGGGACGGGGGAGGCGCCGGGCCCTGCACCCTCTCTTGGGGTGTGCGTGTGGCTCCCCGGCCACAACTCCTGAGGGCTGAGTCATGAGCCTGTGGGTGATAGTGGCTTCTTCCCCACAGATGGGAGCTCCCCAGCCCGACTGAGAAAACCGCGGGGGCCCCCCCTCCCCTCCCCGGGTGCTGGCGGTTTCCCCCTGCGGCCAAAGCCAGTCCAGCCTCTAGGACGGATAGGCAACTAGACCCCTTGCTGCTCGGGAGGCCGCCCTGGTGGCGGGGCCGAGGGCTCCGCAGCCCCCCTGGCTGCTGGGCTACCGACTTGCTGCGGGCCCCCCGGACGTGCTCTGTGCCTCAGCGTCCCTGGTCACACGGTGATGGCCCGACTTGTAGGCAGCTGTGCAGACCGAGCGCTAACGTTGAGAGCGGTGCCTGCTCCGTGACCAGCCCCGCCGGGGCGTTTGCTGCCGTCGTGTTGTTAGGATTACTGCCGTTGTACCCCACGGCCCGAGGCTGAGGGTGGTTGGCCGACCGAGCCTGGCAGAGGGCCGGCACCCGCTCCTCTGTTCTCGAGGTCTGGGAAGGCGTGTCCTCAGAGATGCCACCTGAAGCCTCCGGAGCGGGGGGCTCCTTCCCGCCTCCCCCGGCCCAGGCCACCCCTCTTCCTCCTGTGGCCAAGGAGGGCGGTGCGGCGGAGGGGAGGAGCCCCCAGCGGCAGCGTGGACTGTGACCCTGTCCCTGCTGCCACCGTGTGCGGCACTGCACACGGGCCTCAGTTTCCTCATCTGTTCAAGGAGGGCTTGAGCTGGCCCCACCCTGAGCTCCCTGCAGCTCTCCCAGGTGCTGAGAGCCCGCCGTGGCCGTGGCCGTGGCCATCAGCCTGCAGGCAGAGGAGGCCTCTGTGGGGCAGGCCCTGCACCTGGAGCCGGCCCAAGGAGCGGGAGCCTGCGGCCGCCGCAGAGCTTCACTTTACCAGCGGTTTCTTCTTTTTCATCCCCCCCCACCCCCCCTGCAGCTGGCTCAGCTTCGGAAAAGTTCTGAAGTCATGGAAAGTTGGGGCTGTGCTCCCAGCCAGGGGCTGGGCCGGATGGCAGCCAAAACCTGAGCTGGGTTTTGACTTTATTTTTAGCTTTTCTGGCTGAGACGGAGGAGGGGAGACATCCTCCAGTTCTGGAAGGGCCTCTTTTCACGGGAGACAGACACTGTTGCTTGTTCCGAGGTGTGGCCAGAGGCCGGGAGCAGCAAGATTGTGGGGGAGGTGAGGGCCCCCTCCAGGTCTTCCCATCTTCCCCCCACCTCCGAGCGTGTCTCTGTGTCCCCCTCCTGGTGGAGCCTGTTTGAAAAGTCCTGAGCTGGTGGCAGGAGAGTGCTGCCTGTCCGGGCCCCTCCCTGCAGAGCCTCCTCAAGGCTGGCCTCTGCCACTGCACCTTGTCACCATCACCCGTGTCACCGTCACCGCTGGGCCCCTGGGAGCTTAGGGCTTTTGCAGAGGCGAAAAATGCTGGCACGGTCACTTTGCTTCTTCCCAGGACGGAAATGTCCCCTCCTGCCCACATTTGGTTCCTTTTTTCCCTTCTGCCACGTGGGCCCACGCTTACGACTCAGGAGTTACGGATGGCAGCCGGGGCCAGGCCCCCTGGGTCTTTCCCTGCACTCCCTGGGTCTCCTGCTTTCTCTCACCAGATGCTGGTGAGGTGATAATAACATCTGGAAAGTTCTTGGGTTCCCCAGAAGTTTGGACCCCTCTCCTTCTCCAGTTCAGTATCTTTGGGGCCCAGAAAACGGAAGGAAATGGCAGAGGCATCCCCTGTTTATGTGTTTATTTGGCTAAAGCTTCACCCACTTTCAGGGCTGGAGCCCAGATGGGCCTGGAGGCTCAGGCCACATCTGGAGTCAGATGCTGAGGCTTGTGGCCGAAGGGTAGGGTTTAGTGTTCTCTCAAGCTCTGTAAGGCCTGGGAGGAAGGCAGCTGGACCCCCGTGCTTGGCCCCGGTCAGGGGACTCAGCCTGGGTCTGGAAAGGGAAGGGCCAGTACCGAGCCTAGTTGTCCTTATCCCTGACTTTTAACCGGACTTTCCCTCTGCACAGTCTCCGTGTGTAAAAGGGGCCAGGAGAGGTGACCAGTACCTTGGGGGCCCAAACTGAGAAGCTATAGGGATGCATGGACCCCAACACTGGGAGCCTGGTTGTCTGGGTCCCTGCAGGGAGGGAGGCCTGGCCCAATGGGAGGGAGGTGGAGTCAGGGAGGAGGAGGTTAAGGCCCTGTGTGGGAAGGGGCAGGAGACAAAGGTGGCCCTGTCTCTTTGGGAAGGAATGGGAGGAGAGGGAGGGAAAGCATTGATCTCACGGGATTGCGCTTTCCCCTTGGCCCCGGGCACGTTCCTGAGCACTGAGTCATGGGAAGGGTGGAGAAGCAGGAAGGGGGTTTTGGGGACCTTGGGGGAAGTGGGAGTCCAGTCCCAGAGGCGGGCAGATGCTAACAAACCACAAGCAAGGATGCCCTCTCCTGGCAGTTTGAGGGACAGCCAAGCCAGGCCCCGGCTGGGCTGGCCGCCTAGGAGGTGGCTTCTGTCTCTCTGTGGGGGACCCGGCTCTCTCTAGGGATTCTAAAGCTACTCTTCCTTTGCTTCCTTAGCAATACCAAGAAGGAGGGCGACTTGATGGCCGCCCAGGCCCGCCTCAAGGACCTGGAGGCCCTGCTCAACTCCAAGGAGGCCGCCCTGAGCACCGCGCTCAGCGAGAAGCGCACCCTGGAGGGCGAGCTCCATGACCTGCGGGGTCAGGTGGCCAAGGTGAGGCCACCCGCCAGGGCCCGCCATGACCCCTCCTCCCCCCAGAGAAGTGCAGGCTCGCCCTACCCACCCTTTCACCCCACTTGCTCTCCGAGGCACCTGTCTGTCCCGTTACACGGACAGGGCACCACAGCCATCTGCCCGCCCTGGTGCCATTTCAGCCGTCCCCACCTCGCTGCGTCCTGCCCGTGCATCTGGCACAGCGCGTTTACGGTCGTCCACAGCTGGGGCGCCTGGCTGGGAGAACGTGCGACTCTTGATCTCGGAGTCACGAGTCAGAGCCTCATGTTAGGCATCCAGCTTACGTTAATAAATAAAGTAGTACGCAGACGTTTGCACGTAAGTCTGCAACAAACCGTGCCTGGCCTTGGATCCCTCCTGGTGTGGCTGTCCTGTAAGAGAGCGGAGGTCTCTGGAAGACCGAGCCAGCCTGAAGTCGGCAGTGGATGGTCTATCACAGACGGGACGGGTGTTCTCGATGCTTGGCATGTATATGGCTGTCTTTCCTTCCAAGGCACATTGCTGTCTGTCCTGGGCTCTTGTCTCTTACATCGCAAGCTCAGAACAGAATCAAAGAAGCCGACTGGCTCCCGGTTCTGTCGCCTCACTGCTCAGAGCAGGGCCAGGACCAGGGTCAGGGGCCAGGCTCTCTGGGCTCGGCCCTCTCCCAGGCCCCGCCACCAGAGTGCGCCCAGCACACGGGAGACGCCAGTGGGTTGAGCACTGAGGCTGGGCTGGAGCCTTCTCCTCCAGGCCTCCTGCCGGCCCCTGCGCTGGCCAGCGGGCCTCTCGGAGACCAGAATCTGGGAGGGGTTCTCTGCCACTCAAACTTCAGAGATCTTTCTGTGGCAGAGAAGGGGGCATCTCTTCACGGTCCAGCCCCTGCCTTCCCGCGCAGCCGCTGTCCATGTCGCCACCCCTGAGCCCTGCCGGCTCTGGCAGAACCGGGGACCCTGAAGCTCGCTGTGCCTCTGCGCCTCCAGGCCTTTACACGGGCCTTTGCTCCTGTGCTCAGGCAGTGTCCCCCTCTGCCCTGGGCACGTCCCAAGAGCCTGTCCTGCAGGCCTCAGCCCCCCGGAGGCCTTCCCAGACCCCCTCTACCACCCCAGGCGGACTGTGGTTCCAGCGTACTCTGGACTTGCTGTGTGTGGTGCCTCCTCTCGTTTCTTAGCGGGCGGGTAAGGGGACCCCGTTCTCTCCGTGACAGCGGAGGCTGTCCGTCCCCCGGGCCTGTCCCTCACCTCTGCCTCCCCCCTCCCAGCTCGAGGCCGCCCTGGGTGAGGCCAAGAAACAGCTCCAGGACGAGATGCTGCGGCGGGTGGACGCGGAGAACAGGCTGCAGACCCTGAAGGAGGAGCTGGACTTCCAGAAGAACATCTACAGCGAGGTGGGGACCGTGCCCCGCCCGCCGGAGGGGCAGGGGGGCAGGGCTGGGGGCAGCTGTGGGCAGAGCTCGCCCCGCCTGCCTCGTGCTGCCGGACGGGGAGTGCGGGGTGTCTGGCGCCCGGCCCCCAGGTTACGGCGGGGTGACGGTGGCCCCATCGGGGGTAGGACGGGACGGGGATGGGGACGGGGTGGGCCGGCCACCCGGGCCGCCTCATCCTCTGAGGACGAGCTCTGATCTTGGTTCCCTGTCCCCCGGCTCCCAGGAGCTGCGAGAGACCAAGCGCCGCCACGAGACCCGGCTGGTGGAGATCGACAACGGCAAGCAGCGTGAGTTCGAGAGCCGGCTGGCGGACGCCCTGCAGGAGCTGCGGGCCCAGCACGAGGACCAGGTGGAGCAGTACAAGAAGGAGCTGGAGAAGACCTATTCTGCCAAGGTGCCTGCCCGCCCCCCGGGCGCCCGCCCTGCGCCCCCTGGGTCCCTCTCGGGTCCCCGCGGCCCTAACCCTGCGTCCTCCCCCCGAAGCTGGATAACGCCAGGCAGTCGGCCGAGAGGAACAGCAACCTGGTGGGGGCCGCGCACGAGGAGCTGCAGCAGTCTCGTATCCGCATCGACAGCCTGTCGGCCCAGCTCAGCCAGCTGCAGAAGCAGGTGCCGCCCGCCTCGCCTCTCCACCCCCTCACCTCTGCCCGCCTCACTTCTATACCGCCTCGCCTCTCTCCTGCCTCTATCCCTCCTTGCCTCGACCTCGCCTCGCTTCTACTTGCCTCACCTCTGTACCGCCTCGCCTCTCTCCTGCCTCGACCCCGCCTCGCCTCGACCCCGCCTCGCCTCTATCCCTCCTTGCCTCGACCTCGCTTCTACTTGCCTCACCTCTGTACCGCCTCGCCTCTCTCCTGCCTCGACCCCGCCTCGCCTCGACCCCACTTCGCCTCTCTCCTGCCTCGCCTCTACCCCGCTCCGCCTCACCTCTGTCCCATCTCACCTCTATCCTGCCGCCGGGAGCCAGTGGCAGTGGTCGGGCGGGATGTAGGGCCCGGAGGAGGGGAGGGTAGAGGCGAGGGACAGAATGTGCCCCCCGGACCACGGACTGAGACGACCTGGCTGCTCCTCCAGGCCTCTTACATCCCCGTGTGACCCTCAGTCCCGAGAGCCTTGGTTTTCCGTTTGAAAACGGGGGCTGTATTTGCCCTGCACGAGGCTCAGTGTGCGGTCAAGCATCCGCCTCCTCCCGGCCGGCCGTGCGTGTGGCCACGGGAGACAGGTTCCGGGCTCGGCACAGGGGTGTCGCTTCCATGCGGGGAAGGGCTTCCCGGCCACCAGCCGCGCCACGTGACAGCCCCCTGCGGGCTCCGGTGCCTCGAGAACCTGGGGAGGGGGGGGGGGGCCCGCCCGCCCGGGGGCCGCGGGCGCTCACCAGACCCCGGCTCCCTCGCCCAGCTGGCCGCCAAGGAGGCGAAGCTGCGGGACCTGGAAGACTCGCTGGCCCGGGAGCGCGACACCAGCCGGCGGCTGCTGGCGGAGAAGGAGCGGGAGATGGCGGAGATGCGGGCGAGAATGCAGCAGCAGCTGGACGAGTACCAGGAGCTGCTGGACATCAAGCTGGCCCTGGACATGGAGATCCACGCCTACCGCAAGCTCCTGGAGGGCGAGGAGGAGAGGTGGGGCCGGGTGGGGCGGGGCGGGGGCGGGGCTGGCGGAGGAGCGCCCCGCCCACCAGCCGCCCGCCTTGACGGGGCCCCTCTGTCCCCCTCGCCAGGCTGCGCCTGTCCCCCAGCCCCACCTCGCAGCGCAGCCGCGGCCGCGCCTCCTCCCACTCCTCCCAGACGCAGGGCTCGGGCAGCGTCACCAAGAAGCGCAAGCTGGAGGCCGCCGAGAGCAGGAGCAGCTTCTCACAGCACGCTCGCACCAGCGGGCGCGTGGCCGTGGAGGAGGTGGACGAGGAGGGCAAGTTCGTGCGGCTGCGCAACAAGTCCAGTGAGGTAGGTGCCCCCCCCCCGCCCCCGCCTCCCCGTCACACCCCCCCCCCCCAGCCCCAGGCCCAGGGGCTCCAGCCCGGGGAGGGAGCAGACCCCGAGAAAGAGAGCGGCGCCCCTCCCAGAGGCACTCGGGGGCGGTGTGTCCCTCCACGGTGGGGAGCGGCTCCAGACTCGCCCCTGGCGGCCAGCCCCCCCCCCGTGAGCTGTCTGACCCCTCTGAGCGCCCGAGATGAATAACAGCCCCTCGGTCTTTGAGTTGCTGGAAGTTGAGTGTCCAGCGTGCGCGGTCCCGCCTGGGCGTCCGCAGACCTCGGCTGTTTTCCGCGACCGGGCCCTGCCTGGGCCCTTGAGCAAGACGGACCAGGAGTCTGAATGAGCCTCCCCCCGCCTCCCCCTTCCCTTCCTTCCTGGCAGGACCAATCCATGGGCAATTGGCAGATCAAGCGCCAGAATGGAGATGACCCCTTACTGACCTACCGCTTCCCACCAAAGTTCACCCTGAAGGCCGGGCAGGTGGTGACGGTGAGTGGCAGGCGTTTGGGATCCTGGGGCAGGTTGGGTGGGGGAGGGGTAGGCCTGAGGATGGGCACGCCGGACTGAGCACCTTCTCTAACCCTGTCCCGCTCCAGATCTGGGCTGCAGGAGCCGGGGCCACCCACAGCCCCCCTACCGACCTGGTGTGGAAGGCACAGAACACCTGGGGCTGCGGGAACAGCCTGCGCACGGCTCTCATCAACTCCACGGGGGAGGTGAGTGTGCCGCGGGCCGGCACAGGGCTGCACAGGGCCCCCCCTTGGTGGGCAGTACTGGAGCCGGGGGCACCCAACCCCAGGGAGCCAGTTCAAGGCCACTTCGCCCTAAGTCTCCCTCTGCTGCAACCCCAGGCGCCAAACTCTCCACCCAGTGCTCACACCCGAAGATGCCTCCCCCAGCAGCACGAGGGAAGGAAGGTGGGCAGCGAGGGTCATCACAGGCAGAAGCACACTCCTACCCAGAGAGCCTGGCAGTGCCCTCTGGGGGAGAATAGCTCCTTGGCTGGCACCCCACAGAGGTCGGCAGCAGGCCGGACAAAGGGCACGCCGTGGGAAAGGCTCTTTGGTGGCCACTGTGAGAGGACACACGAGCCCGCTCCTGCCCCGACCCGCTAACCCTGGGGCCTGGCCCCGTGTCCCCGCAGGAGGTGGCCATGCGCAAGCTGGTGCGCTCAGTGACCGTGGTCGAGGACGACGAGGACGAGGAGGGAGACGATCTGCTCCATCACCACCATGTGAGTGGCAGCCGCCGCTGAGGCCGAGCCCCCGCCGGGGCTCCCAGCCAGGCCTCCCCTTGCCAAAGGTCTTTTCATTAAAGAACGTTCTGGAACTTCACGCGCTGCCCTGGCTTTTCTTCTCTCCTCCCTGTTCCTCGAGCAGGGAGCCCAGGTGTCTGGGAGGAGGGACTTCCTGACGCCACGGCGTCTTCCCACGGGAGCAGTGGACGGGGCTGTGGATTTGTCTCCCGGGACGGGGATGGGAGGACAGAAGTGGGGCACCCAGCCTGCCTCTCTCCCCAGCCCCTGCTGCATGCACCTCCTCCCCCCACCCCCCCATCCCTGTCCCTCATACCACGGATTTTCCTGCAGGACCGTCCCCCCCCCCCCCCCATTTATTTTGCATGCCTGCCACCCAACAAGCTTGCTCACTGGCCCTCTCCTGTAAGCTCAGAGAGGCCGGGGCGGAGCCCAGCCAGAACCCCAGTTCCCTGTCCCCACGTCTTCCTGACCCCATCTCTGCCTTTCCACGCCTTGCCCTCCTCCCAGCCGGGCCCTGCTCCGGGGGGCCCTGAGCACAGAACCCGCCTTCCTGCCTGGTGGCGGTGCCGCAGGAGCGCAGAGCCGGGTGCCGGGCCTGAGCGCTGTCCCAGACCCGCCGTCCCGCCTGAGCCTTGTCTTCCTCCTCAGGGCTCCCACTGCAGCAGCTCGGGGGACCCCGCCGAGTACAACCTGCGCTCACGCACCGTGCTGTGCGGGACGTGCGGGCAGCCTGCGGACAAGGCTTCCGCCAGCGGCTCGGGAGCCCAGGTGGGCGGAACCATCTCCTCTGGCTCTTCCGCCTCCAGTGTCACGGTCACCCGAAGCTACCGCAGTGTGGGGGGCAGTGGGGGGAGCGGCTTCGGGGACAGCCTGGTCACCCGCTCCTACCTCCTGGGCAACTCCAGCCCTCGAACCCAGGTGAGTTTGTCCCTTCGCCTCCACCCCTGCAAGCAGAGGACCCTGGTCCTTGAGGGTTAAGACGAGGGGGCCCTGTCGGGGGGGAGGCCTTCTCTTCCGCAGCCCGGGAGAGCGGGAGCCTCCTCCCCTCAGCCCCAGATCCTAGGCAGTCGGCTCCCGCGTCCTGCCCCTCCCGTCTGAGCCCCAGACTGGAGGGCAGGGGCGGGGCCGGGGGCACCGGGAGGGCTTCCGGGGGAGTCCCCCCCCCCCACACCGTGGCTCACACCCGTCCCCTCTCTCTTCTCTCTCAGAGCCCCCAGAACTGCAGCATCATGTAATCTGGGACCTGCCAGGCCCGGGTGAGGGTGGAGACCTCCTGAGTCCTCCTCACCTCATGGCCACCCCCCACCCTGCACCTCAGGGGAGGGGGCTTGAAGCCAAAGAAAATACCCCTTTGGTTTTGTCTTCTATGTTTCGTTTTTTTCTAAGAGAACTTATTTTCTACAGTGGTTTTATACTGAAGGAGAGACACAAGCAAAAAAAAAAAAAAAAAAAAAAAAAAAAGCTCTATCTCCACCCCCGTCCTTTCCCTGCTTCCAGGAAACTCACATCTGCCTTAAAACCAAAGAGGGCTTCCTCCAGAAGCCGAGGGAAAGGGATGCTTTTTACAGAGCCTAGTTTCTGCTTCTGCGCCCTGCTGCTGCCCCCACCCCGGGGACCCCACGAACATGGTGCCTGCGAGGCGGGTGTGGAGCCTTCTGGGCCGGCCTCCAAGGGAGAGGGGGCCGAGCCGGGCCCCTCGGCCAGCCCCCGTCGGTCCACTACACCTGGCTGAGGCTCCTTGCCCGCCCCGTCCCAGTCCCACCCCTGCCCCAGCCCCGGGGGCGACTCATCCTGCCAGGTACCAGCCGCACTTGCTTTTTCTGTATTTTATTTAGACAAGAGATGGGAATGAGGTGGGAAAGAGGGGAAGGAAGGTTCTTTGAGCCTGCCTCACCTGGAAGCCAGAAGGGAGGGCTCTGCCCTGTTACTGGAGGTCAAGGTCAAGTGGGTGCAGGGGAGCAGGGAGAGGGGAGGGTTCGAGGAAGGGTGGGAGCCTGCCGTGGCCCCACCCCGGAGGAGGAAGGTGACAAGCGGTGGAGGATGTGCATCTGTGGTTTTGCAAACACTAAAGAGCCCCTTGCCCCCCCTTTCCCATCTGCACCCTTCTCTCTCCCCAAATCAATACACTAGTTGTTTCTATCCCTGGCTGCTGTGGTATCTGTCTCTGTTGATGGGCGTCACCGAGAGTTTAGAGGGGCAGACACACACGCACACACACATGTCGCGTGGTCACCCGCATCCTCGTGCTCGGGACCGTCCAGCCTCACCCCTGCTCTGGGGGACGCGAGCTGAAGCCCTCAGAGCTTCGGATCCACACCTGGGTCCTCCGGTGCCTGGTGGGGAGAGGCTTTGACATCAGCAGGGCCCTGTCCCCAAGGACAGAGGGGTAGAGCCTGATGGAGGGCCCCGCCTTCCTAACCTCCTTCATCCGGTCAGCACCCACCTGAGAGCCTTCTGTCTGCCAGGCCCCGAGCTGCCTCGGGACCTGGGGCAAGGACAAACGGGGGAGGGTGTAGGAGAGAGTGAGGGCAGCAGGACAGCATTCGGTCTGACTTTGCAAGCCAGCAGCCGAGGTCCCTTTGTGCTCAGCTTGGGGACAGGGAGACAGACAGGACCGCACACTCCGCGTCCTCGGAGAAACTCCACCCCAGCTGACGTCCCAGCATGTGCGTGCGGCTGCAGACGAGGGGACTTTTCGGGGGAGCAGGAGCCTCGGAGGGGGAGATGACTTTATAAGCCAGGAGCCAGGGGTCTGGGGTGAGGGGAGGGCCCCACACAGGGAACAGGAGCCACGGAGAGCAACCACTCCCCTGGCCCTTTCTAGATCCCGAAGCATCTCTGCCCTATTTCATTTGACCCCCCGTAGTCTTGAGAGGGATCATCCCCTCTGCCCCTGGAAACGGGGGCTCTAAGTGAACTGCCACACGGCCAGTAGGCGCCCCTGCTCCTGTGACATCACTCTCCCCTCTGAAGGGAAAGCAGAGATGTTAAAGTATATGTTCCCTGGGGCGAAGGAGCTGGGCCACAGTGACAAGTCAGTGAGAAAAAGCAAGGTCTGGGATGATGGGGGACATTCTAGAAAAAGTGTTAAGGGGGCTGCGGCCAGGTGCCCCTGGAAGAGGGATGCTGAGAGGGAGGGGTGTGAGCTTGAGGAAAGGGTCCCTGCCGGAGGTGGGCAGCTTCCGAGAAGGAAACCCCCTCCCGGCCCGGCGATGGCGCCCGCGGGCCGCCCGCGGGCCGACGGGTTTGGGCCCCTGGGCGGCGGCCGAGGGGTCCGTCCCGTGCACTCCCCGGGCCGGGCACCCGAGGGCGCCAGAGCGCCGCCCGGGCGGTGGCTGCGGGCGCGGCCCCGGGGACCCAGGCGACGGCGCGGGGGACTCGCGCCCAGGTGCCTCGGCTCCCACGCCTGTCGCCGCGCCGCGACGCAGCCCCGCGCGCGTGGCACACCAAAGAGGTTAATTTTTAAAACGTGTTTTTTTTTTGGCATCACGTAGTGATAAGTCTGCAGTAAAACTGAAAACGCAGGTAAGTAAACAGGGGAGAAAGTCATCCGTTTGCAGTCATCCCGAGACAGCCACTGACGGGTTTCTTCGCAGACGTCGTCCTTGAACACATGCTTTACACAGTTAAGATCTCGCTGCGGCTTAAATTTTGATTCTGCTTTCCAGTTTACATGCGTGAGCCCTTTCCCAGGTTCTTTCTAAGTTTATAAACGTGATTTTTAAATAACATGGATTCTTTCTCCACTGGCTCATGTAAGTGATACTTGGTCGTCCCAGAGTGGGTAGAAAAGGGGAGAGAGGCCCACCCTCCTTATCGGCACTTTCACTACTGCCCCACGGCCACCGTCAACAGTTGCGGGGGGAGGCCTCCAACCGTTCTGTGCGGTTTCGATTTTCAAATACGTCCATACGTCTGCCATGTTCCGCGGCTCGTTGCAAATAACGTTTCCTGGGACAGACATCTGCCCAGGCATCTCTGGGCATTTCCACGAAGTGAACTCCAGGAACAGGACTGGCTGCGTCAGGGCTGTGTACGTCGCAAAAGCTGTTGATGATGTTGCCAACCACCTTCCAGAGAAACTAGACCTTCCTGTCCTGACCTGCTGCTGAGCTCACTTTTCCACGAGCAGCTCCTGACACCAAGCTTTTGCTGGTTTTAATCCTTGCCAACTTGATAGGAAAGTGATCACACGTCATTGTTTCCCAACTGCGTTTCTTTGAAAAGAAATTGAAATCAGGGGCGCCTGGGTGGCTCAGTCGCTTGAGTGTCCGACTTCGGCTCAGGTCACGATCTCACGGTTTGTGGGTCCGAGCCCCGCGTCGGGCTCTGTGCTGACAGCTCGGAGCCTGGAGCCTGCTTCAGATTCTGCGTCTCCCTCTCTCTCTGCTCCTGTCCTGCTCGCATTCTGTCTCTCTCTCAAAAATGAATAAACAGTAAAAAATATACTTGTTAAAAAAGAAGTTGAAATTGTTTTTTCATTCGTGTATAATGGTTATTTGCATTTCTCCTGGTGCGAATAATGTTTCTATCCTTTGCTCATTTTTTTATTGGGAGGATTATCTTTTTCATATTGGTTCTTAAGATTAGGGGAGAAAGCCCTCTTGGCTTTATCTATAGGTATTAAACCATATTTTTTTTGCAAATATTTTATAAAGGATGTTTATCATATAGAACTACTTAAAAATGGCTAAGTGTATATGTAACACCTCATTTCACAATCGTCTCTGGGTATTTGAATTTGTTCTCACTTCTGTGATTATAAATAATGCGGCAGAGAATACCTTTTAAGTATTCCAGGTAATTTCTTACGGTGGAGTTTGGGTGGTTCCCCTTCTGACTAGGCCGACTTTAAAGTCATGACCACACATCCCTAGCGTTGCCCCCTGCCCCTCCTGTCCCTAGCCCCGTCACCCCCTTTCTCCAGATGACCACATCACACCTCCTCCTGTCTCTTCAGATTCCCCTCCTCACGCTCAGCTGCCGTCCCGTTTCTGGCTTCATTCCAGAGACACTGCTGTCGCTGACGTCCATGGGCCCTGCAAGTGGCTGACCCACTGGTCCCTGCTCCGTCCTCACCTTCCTTGACCTTGCTGGTCACGGACGATGACTCTGGTCCCTCTCAGCCCACACTGCTGGGTCTTCCTCTTCTCCCCCACCTCTGACAGACTGAGTGCCCGGACCCGACCCCTCTCTGTCTACACTGGGGCCTGGAGACATCTCCTCCAGGCTCACGGCCTTCGACACCATCCACACACGGCTGACTCCCAGGCTGACACCTTCAACTCATTCCTTTGCCCTGAACCCCAAACCTGATGCTTGTCCAAGTTAGCATGTCCGGAGCGGATAGCCTGACTGCCCCCCACCCTCGACCTGCTCTGCCTGTCGTCTTCCCCGGGGCACCTGCTGACCGTCCTTCTCCCCAGCTGCTCAGGCTGGAGTCCACCCGTAACTCCTCAAGCCCTCTCGAGCCCCACACTCAGTCCACCGGCACGTTCTGTCACCTCCGTCTTTAGCATGGATCTGGAATCCAGTTCATTCTACAACCCCCGCCCCGCCTCCGCCTCTTGTCGGGACTGTGGCAGTCCCTCCTGGCTGGTCTCCTGCCCCCGCCCCCCACGCGTTGCTCTCCACGCAGGGGCAGAGTGACCCTTTACCGCTCCGGCCACTCCTCTGCTCAAAACTCTCCAGAGCCTTCCCAAAGCAGTGAGAGGCCAGACAGCAGGCACGAACGCCGTGTGAAGCCCTGCGTGACAACCTAGGGGACAGCGCGTCCCTCACCAGCCCCTGAGGCCGCACTGACCGCCTTGGTGTTCCTGGAACCCCCCAAGCGCCTGCCCGCCTTGAGTGCTTCCCTAGCCTGGACCACTTTTCCCATCAAATACTGTGCGCCTGTCCCTACACTTAGCACCACCGGACGTATCTCATTTCTGTATCTCCTCATGTTCTGTCCTCCACCCCGGACAGGCGTTTTCATGTTTTATTCACGCTGACCCCCCAGCACCTAGCGCAGGGCCTGACCCCAGAGCAGGTACTTGGTCAGTACCCGTAAGTGCAGGAATGGGACCGCTCAGTGTGAGCACTTCCTGCAGAGCCACTGCTGGGCGGGCGGGGGGTGGGGTGGGGGCTAGTCCTCGCTTTGGGTGAAGCACCCCAAAGCCAGCGAGGAGACAGGGTCGGCCACAAAGTCACCCAGCTTGCTGGTGGTGGGGCGCGGGGCTCCTGACTCTCACGAAACACGGTGGCAACTCAGAACACTGTGGGGACGCCAGAGGGCTTTCTGGATGAAGGGGTTCTTTTGGGGGGGCAGGGAAGGACAGGAAGAGTTTTATGGGGGCGGGGGGCCTGGCTGGCTCAGAGGAGCCTGCGACCCTTGATCTCGGGGTCGTGAGTTCGAGCCCCACGTTGGGTGTAGAGATGACTTTCAGAATATTCTATCAGGTAGAAATGGAAGGAAACCCGCTGCAGGTCGCAGACTTAGCATACCCTGAAGCTGGGGGAAAGCCGGGGCCCAGGAGGACTGGGGCAGAGCCTTCCCACACTCCAGAGACTGAAATTCATGCTGTGGACGCTGGGGGGCCAGGGCTGAAAACTGGCTGCTGTCTTTCCGTCTCCATTTCTGTCTCCCTCTGCTGAACGCTTCTCTGGCTGCCCGGCCCCTCCGTGGCCACAAGTAACCCACCAAGTCATTTGCTTTTTCGCTGTCCCCGCCCTAACAACCCACAGGCCAGGACTCTGAATCCTCAGCTCCCTCGGAGCCCCTTATCCCACAGCCAGAGGGACAGACTTGGAGGGGGATTGGGAGGGGAGGGTGCCTCCTGTCCCCGGCCCCCTGCAGTGACCTTGAGGTGCTGGCCTCCCCCCGCCCACCTCCCCCCCCCCCCCCCCCCCGCGCCTCTGGGGCCAGGCCTCAGGCCCTTACAATCCTTGGGCCAGATCTCCGCGCTTAGTACCAGTCCGTGCCAGCTGGCAGCTCTCACCGGAGACTGAGGTGGCACGAATATGGGGGAGGGGGAGGAAGTGGGCAGAGGCCCAAGGGGAATAGGGGCCAGGATCCGAGGGGGTGGCAGTCAGAAGCTGGGTGGCCACCGTGGGGGTCACATGGGATGAGGGAACGGCTAGACTGAGGAGTTGGAGGGCTTCCGGGCCCTGGAGGGGGTGTCAGCACCCCCGCTCTGGCCCTCCTGCCCCTGACAGGTCTAATCCTCTCCCCGCCACCCACTTTCCTCTACACCCACCCCCTGAAGCTGTCCCTAGCTAATTCGTCTTGGTTCCTTTAAGAGCTGCCTGGGAACTGGGGCACTGGAGGGGGCTGGCGGGGGGGGGGGGGGGGCCCACCCCCTTCCCCTGCCAAGCCCGCCTCTGCTCCGCCCCCTGCCCTGGCCGGACTCTGCTGGAAGTCTTGGACGCCTGGGTTAGGGTCTCCACTGCTGGGCTGGGGGTAAGGCTGAGAAGTGGTGGGGAAGGGGAACCGTGGTCCCCGGGGGAGGGGGAGGGGAGGGGGGGATGCCAGTTTCCTCATACCCCGGGTGTCTGTGCCAATTTCAGTGGACAACCCAGGGGGTCCTTCTGGGTGGTCCGCGGCCTCGGACTGGGGGAAGGGCAGCTCCGGGGGTCTGGAGGGGCAGGGACCATGGGGCAGGGCGCCTGTGGCTCCTCACCCTCCACTCCCCTGTTTTGTCTTCCTGGGACTCTCCTTTGATCAACTCCATCACCCACTCGCTGCCCTTCCTGCAATAAAGACATGGGGCCCTGACAGGTGGGGAAACTGAGGCCAGGCCAGCCACAGGAAAGGGAAGTGTATGAGCAGGTGCAGGGGAAGTGGAGGTTAGGCTGCAGAAAGCCTCTCCCTCTTCCCCCACCTGGAACAAGAAGATACAGGGCACTGGGTGTCCAACTCGACCCCGGCACATTTCTAGCCGCAGCCACAGCCGCTGCCCGAGACTGGGTCCCTGCTGCCTCACAGGACGTCTGGGCTCCTTCCTGGAAGCCCTGATTCCATACATCGAGGCTGGGAGAGGCTCCCCGAAGCTCACCCGGGTAACCCTGGATGCGGGCGAAGCTTGCAGGCTGCCTCTACCTTGCTCCCTTGGAGTATTTCAGAGATGTGGCCCTTACAGTTCCGTTCAGAGACTGCACCCAATTCCCCTGGAAGGAGGGAAGGAGAGGGGAAGGACCCAGGACACTCCCCGGCGGGCGGGAAGTCTTTCCATAGTCTTACCTTCTTCCTTCCTGTTCCACCGCTAGCCCAGTTCCCTCTGGGCCTGGCCACCTGGATTTCCAATCGGTTCCTCCCCCGCTACCACAGCCCTGTCCAGGGGGAGAGGAGCCTGCGGGTGCCCTCCGAAGCCCCGAGGCCTGGGTGCTGGCGGCAGTGAAGAGATGGTGGCGGTGGGGGTGGTGACAGAGCTCCGCTCAGAGTCCACTTCTGCTTTTGGCCCAGGCCTTGCCCTCGCCACCCCACTCCAGACGGAAACGCTCACCCACCACCCCGACCCAGACCTGAAAGGGAACCAGGCTTGGCCTCTGAACCCCTGAGCCTGGGGCTGGTCCCAGCACACTTACTTCCTTCTTAAAAATACTATGAAGTCTCGAAATGAGCTGAGCTGCTCCCAGGTAGGCTGGAATCAGAGAGGACAAGCAAGCTGCCCAGGGTCACACAGCAAGTTACAGGCAGCCGTGCCTGGGACCCAGGCCTTCTGCGCCCTGGCCCCGGGCTGTCTGTTTCCCAGTCTCCCCATAGGCCGAGAGAGGGGCCAACCCTGAAGGGGCTTTTCCACCTCCTCCTGTTAGCAGCGAGAAAGCTGAGGTCCAGCGGGGACAGGAGGGCGCTCTGCTGAGTAGGTGCCCAGGGTCAGGGCTGGGAGAGGACACAGGCCCAGCTTCAACACTGCCCCCAGAGCCCCTGCTTGCTCCTTCATAGCTGGGGAGCAATAATAGCTCAGCCTGGCTCTGTTTTATCCCTATCTGGCCTCGACCTTTGGAAAGTCCCTTCTGAAGTCTGCCCTCATCCTTCCTCTTAGAGCATAAGACTTCTCCTAACGGGTCTCAGGGGGTTGGCCAAAGAAGGCTTCTGGCACAGTGGCTTGGGAAGAAATGGCAGAACCTCAACCCGGAAGCCAGGATAGTGAGGATGGAAGAGGGCCTCTTAGCCTGCTTGACGGAGCCCCTGTCCCTCGGCCTGTTTGCACAGATCTCTGTATGTGGATTCACCTCCTCCTTGGCAAACTCCGTTTGCACGGGGTCCGGCCAGCTGGCATCCAGTTATGACCCCCTGTCCCCGTGCATATACACAGTTCCCAGGGAAGAGGGAAACCCTGAGAAATTGACCATAAAAGAGAATTGGCCCCACGTGACCCCTGAACCCAGCTAGGGGACATCTACGAGGTGGTGCCTGCCTGACAGGGGGAGAGGGAGCTGAGCAAGGACCCCCAGGGGCTCCCCCCATATCTGGAGTCCCACCTCCCCCACACTGTGGATCCACGAGCAGCAGAAGGTGGGGCGCAGGGGGACACGGGTAGGAGGAGGAAGAATATGGGGAGATTCTAGTCCCTCCCACTTAGAGATGCGGTCGCCATGGTGACTGAGGACCAGTGAGGCGGGATGGGGTTGGGGATGGGGGGCGGGGGTGTGGCACGGACGGACGAAGGCACTGGGAGACAGGAACTGCCTGGCATTCCAGGGGGAGGGAAGCTCGGTGCATCCCCAAGCTCCAGGTAAGGGAGCCGGAGGGCTGAAGGGGGGAGGGGGGGCGGGCCATTGTCTGGTGCTGGCTCTGCCTTGAGAAGGGGGCAGACAGAGGGGTCGGGCCATTGTGTGCGGCACTCAGCTCAGCCTTCCAGCTCAGATCCAGGAGGCCTAGGAGGCCCTGGGGAAAGGGTTGGGGGGATTGGGCTTGGCGGGTGGTGAGAATGCTGAGAGACAGTGTGGGTGGGAAGAGGTGCGGGGATGCCGGGGGAGTAGAGGCTAAGGAAGCGCCTCACACACAGTAGGCACCTAAATATAAGTTGATTGGATCATAAAAACAGGGCAAGACGGGGCAGGGCAGGTAGGGCTGAGGAAGGGGAGCCAGGAAGCAGATGTACCCCAGGACTGCGCTCTTCTAGGGCTACCCCTGAGGCTGGGAGGGAGAGGGGGTAAGGGGAGCTGGACCTGGTCATTGATGAAGCCCGGAGTGGCTTTTCTCCCAGCTCCTGGAGCCCCTTCCAGTGAGGTATCCATGTTGCCAGGAGCCCCAAAGGGACAGAGTTCCCCAGAGTTCTGTGGGCGAGCACAGGGTAGGGGTAGAGAGGGGTGAGCACAGGGTAGGGTGTGTGTGTGGAGTGAACACAGGGTAGGGATGAAGGGAGGTGAGCATGGGGTTGGGTGCAGGTGGGGTGAGCATAGGGTAGGATGCAGGGGGGATGAGCATAAGGTAGGGGTGCAGGGGAGTGAGCATGGGGTAGGGGTGGAGGGGGGATGAGCATGGGGTAGAGTTGGGGGGGATGAGCATAGGGTAGGGGGTGGGGGGTGAGCATAGGGTAGGGGGCAGGGGAGTGAGCATGGAGTAGGGGTGGAGGGGGGATGAGCATAGGGTAGGGATGCAGGGGAGTGAACATAGGGTAGGGGTGGAGGTGGGTGAGTGCAGGGTAGGGGTGCAGGTGGGGAGAGCACAGAGTAGGGTGTAGGGAAGTGAGCATGGGGTAGGGGTGGAGAGAGGTGAGCATAGGGTAGGCTTCAGGGGGAGTGAGTACAGGGTAGGGGTACAGGGGGGTGAGCATAAGGTAGGGTGCAGGGGGGTGATTACAGGGTAGGGGCGGAGGGGGATGAGCATGGGGTAGGGGTGCAGGAGGGATGAGCATAGGGTAGGGGGCAGGGGGATGAGCATAGGGTAGGATACAGGGGAGTGAGTACAGGGTTGAGGTGCAGGGGGCTGAGCATAGGGTAGGGGTCCAGGGGATGAGCATGGGGTAGGGGTGGAGGGGGGATGAGCATGGGGTAGGGGTGCAGGGGGGATGTGCATAGGGTAGGGTACAGGGGGTGAGTACAGGGTAGGGGTGCAAGGGGATGAGCATGGGGTAGGGGTGGAGGGGGGATGAGCATGGGGTAGGGGTGGAGGGGGGATGTGCATAGGGTAGGGTACAGGGGGTGAGTACAGGGTAGGGGTGCAAGGGGGTGAGCATGGGGTAGGGGTGCAGGGGGGATGTGCATAGGGTAGGGTACAGGGGGGTGAGTACAGGGTATGGTGCAGGGGGTTGAGCATGGGGTAGGGGTGGAGGGGGGATGAGCATGGGGTAGAGGTGCAAGGGGTGAGCATAGGGTAGGATGCAGGGGCGTGAGCATAGGGCAGGGTGCAGGGGGGTTAGTAGAGGGTAGGGGTGCAGAAGGGTGAGCATGGGGTAGGGGTAGAGGGGGAATGAGCATAGGTTAGGGGTGCAGGGGGGATGAGCACAGGGTAGGCAGCAGGGGGATGAGCATAGGGTAGGGTGCAGAGGGGATAAGCATAGGATAGGGTGCAGGGGGGTGCGTACCAGTTAGGAGTGCAAGGGAGTGAGCATGGGGTAGGGGTGCAGGGGGGATGAGCATAGGGTAGGATGCAGGAGGTTAAGCATAGGGTAGGGTTCAGGGGGCGTGAGCATAGGGTAGGGGTCGAGGGGGGATGAGAATGGGGTAGGGGTGCAGAGGGGATGAGCATAGGATAGGGGGCAGGGGGATGAGCATAGGGTAGCGTTGCGGGGGGATAAGCATAGGGTAGGGTTCAGGGGGTGAGGACAGGGTAGGGGTGCAGGGGGGTGAGCATAGCGTAGGGGGCAGGGGAGTGAGCATGGGGTAGGGTCGCAGGGGGGTGAGCACATAGTAGGGTGGAGAACGAGGACGATGTCTCCATCTCCCGTCCCCACTCCAACCCCCACAGCTACATCTCTACCAAAGGCCAGAAAGCCTGGCAGGAAGGGGCTACTGTTCGATGTGGTCTAGGGGCCAGAGGGGAGGAGTCCCCAGAAGAGGTGGGTGACAGGGTGGAACTAGACATTGTTGTTTTGCGGGTGGGGTGGGGGGGGTGAGGGTCCCCAGGCTGGGGAGAGAGAAGCTGGGGAGCCCCCACATCGGTGCCATGAAATGTCACAGCCCCTAAGGCTGGGCCCTGAACACCTGGCCCCTTCTCGCCACCGCCCCACCTGAACCCTGCAGACCCCAGCCCCCGCCAAGACACTTCCCTGCTGGCCTTGGCTTCTTGTGTGGACAATGAGGAAGGTCAGCTGAGGAGCCCTGGCAGTCACGAGCTTGCTTGATGCCGGGGCAGGACCTGCTCCGTCACTTGCGGGCCTGACGCAGAGTGAAGACGTGGGGTCCCGCGTTCAGCAGCGATCAGGCACCTTCAGGACGGCAGCAGGAGAGCACTACGTCACGTGTGGGCCCTTCCGAATGGGGGGCCCCCGTGACTGCCCGGGTCATGTGCCCCTGAAGCCACCCTGGCCGTGGGCTCCCCAGCCGCACGGGGGTGATGGCCGTGTGACTTTGCCTCCAACTCCAGAGCCCCCCACGCAAGAGGGACGGTGGTGGGCAGGGTGTCCTCCCCCCGGCAGGCTCTCCCGCGGAAGCGGGTGGCCCTGCTGCGTGTGGGGCTGGTGTCCGTACCTGATGGCCAGAGAGGTCTCTGTCCCCTCCGGAGTCGGGAGTCCCTGAGGTACAGTTTCTCAGCCCAGAAGAGCCAGAGCTGGCCACCCCCTCCCTCGGAGGTGTCTTCCCCATCCAAGTGGCTCAGAGCTGAGAAGGGACCACACTGGGTGGCCAAGGGGTTGGCTTCCGAACGAGGCCCATCTGAGTCTAACTTGGCTTCTCACTGCGTAACATCACTTTCCTCATCTGCGAAATGGGACTATGGTGGTGCCCATCTGCTAAAACTGTTGGGGAGACCAAGGCCTAATAACGCGAACTACTCGTATTGGCGGGAGGGGCTGGGGAAGGAGAATCCCCGGGTCTCTGGGGCAGGAGGCACTAGGGCCAGCCCGGTGAACTGAGCACTTCTAGAGGGCAGACGCAGGGCGTCGGGCTGGGAGTTTGGAGCTGGGCTGCCTCCCCCGTCTCCCCCGCAGTCAGAACCCCTCCCTGTGACCCAGATAAGCCAATCTGTTCAAGCAGAGAGGCCAAGGGGCAGAGCAGGTCCCAGATCTGGACTAGGGGTTGGGGAGGCGCAGAAGGCGGAGTCCAGGAGGGATCTTCCCTTCCCTGGATTCTGAGTCTGGAAGACTTTCTCTGAGTGGCGTGGCCCCTGGCTTCTCCCCAGGACTTGGCCACCAGCCTCCATGAAAGTCTGGGAGAGTCTTAGGCTAGTCGCCACGAAACAGTTGTCAGGAGGGCTCCGGCTGGGACCAGCCCCCAGAGAAACTGAGGGAAGATGAGTGGGCCCTGACCGGGAATTCTAGGGAATGACGGGCTGCACCGCGACCAGAAGGATGGCAGTGACACGGCAGGAAGGCCATCCTGCCTGAGCAACGGCAGTGTGAGAAGGAGCTGGGTCACCAGCTCGAGTCAGGTTAGCCCTGGGATGGCCGTGCTCTTAAACCAGCAGCCAGCCGGCGGCGGAAGCTACCCACTTTATAGGTTGTGCGCCCCGGCTGGAGATGCCTCGTTAACCCTGCATTAGGAGGTTCCCCCCGCCCCGGGGCCTCCAGGGAGAGGTGAGCAGACACTGGGGGGTTGGGTGTGAGCTCAGATGGGAAAGTTTTCTGGGCTCCCCCTGGCCTGATGCTGCCCCGGGGAAGGATGGACGCCAGGCCGTGGGAGGGAACAAGCCACGGGGGAGAGCCCAACGCAGCCCTCTTAGTCTTTCAAGACTGCGGCCCCCCTGAAGCGGGGGTCCCAAGGGGAGACCACCGCAGGCACTTCTGAGCACACAGCCGTGGAGAGACCCCGCCTTGTGGGTGAGCGAAAAGAGGAACAGAGAGGACAGGGTCACGTCCTATCTGAGAAATCTTGAGCAAGAGAAGAAGCCACTCCCGGGCTGGTTGGACTAGAGGTGGCACGACAGAGGGCAGTGGGGTGGCTGGCATGGCCCAGAAACTTTCTGGATAGACGGAGGGGGGGGGGCAGAGGCGTGTCTCCTTTCTTGCCCTCCCAGCGTTCCCCCCCCCCCCACTTCCGCCTGAGCCAGGGATCTGTCACAACTCGACTCCAGAGGTGGAAATTCTGGTTTTCCAGAGCTCTCAGTGCCGGCTCTGGCGCTATGGGTACCTGGCGGGCCGCACTCCCGGCCCAGCCGGGCTGACCTTCCATCCCCTGTCCCCTGCCTCTGGGGCCTAGGAAGCCCCTTCTTCTTTCCCTTGGATGCACCCCTACCCAAGACTCTGGACACCTGGGGTTCTGCACTGTGGCTGGCTCGAGGGTATGTGCGATGAGGTGGGCGGCTGGGGGTGATGATCCTGGGGACCTTGATGCAGCGACCCAGGGAGTCAGAGAGCAGGGGGAGGGGCAGCCGCAGAGCTGCCTGGCGGCCCCTCATTACCTCCCTACAAGGGAGGGCCAGGTAGGCCAGAGTGTCAAGACCTGCACCCAGCAGGGGAAGGGGAGAGGTCAGCATAGGCAGAATCAGGCCTGCCTGGGTCCTCTGAGGGCAGGGGAGAGGTCGGCCACAGATCTGAAAGTCCCAGCAGAGATGGGTCTGATTAACCTACATTTTGAGCGTAGGAAGCTGCTCCCCACAAAGTCCCCTGCTTGGGCCCGGGGAAGGGAAAGGTCTGGGCTCTGGGCGACGGGGAGGGAAGGCAAAGGGTAGACAGCAAGAAGGACTTCCTGAGACTCAGGTGAGAGAGGGCAGAGCAGGGCTGCTGGGGGCCAAAGATCAGAAGGGCAGGCAGGAAGCCGGACTCCGACCCACAGGGGAGCTCGAGGCAGCAGGCTGGTGCCCGTGGATGATGGAAGTGAGACTCAGAAGGCACTCTGGAAAGGAAACTGTCCCCTCCCCGGCACCCCCCACCCCCATACGCACTTCTGCTGCCTGGGGCTCTCCTATTGGCTCCCCGGGGGGGATGTGGTGAGGCCTGCTCACCCAGAGGGTGTCTGGGTGTCTGTTTCCGCAGAGCCATCTGGTGACAGCCTCTGGCTGAGCATGGCCCTCCTACCCCCGGGCCCGGACCCCTGGAGCCTCCCGGGCCTTTTCCTCTTCTGGCTGTTTCTGCTGCCACGGCTGCTGACCGCGGGGGCCGCTGGGCAGGGGCCCCTACCCAGGGTCATATACCACGCAGGTAAGTGTCCGACGGCCAGGTAGCGCAGGGCGGCAAGCTGAGCTGGAGGGGAGGGGCAGAGGAAGGGGTGGATGAGGAAACTATGTGCCACGGCCGGAAGACTAAGGGGGAAGACCAAGGGAAGAGAGGAAGGGGCCGGGGTGGTTCTCCAGGGCTGGTGGTTTTTCTTTCCCTCCTTACATGTCACTGTCCTCAAGCCGGGCACTTCCAACCCCTAACTGCTTTCACACCCCCACGTGCCCGCAAGGCCACAGCCACGCCAGAAGATCATCCGTGGACCCGGTGGCCCCGCACACACCAGGCCTGCAACAACCACACAGATGGTCCGCCACGTCCAGACGCCAGGAATAAGAGACCTCGGGGTGGCCCGCTGGGGTGCAGGCCCTGACGCTCTGCCGCCCGCCCTCTCAGCTGCAGGCAGAAGGCTCAGGAAGGGATAGGCCAGGAGTTGTAGGCGCAGGGTCTCCTGGGCACGGCTGTGTCTCTGGTATCTGTCTGGGGCAACCTGGTAAAGGACACGCACGCTGGCCGCTGTTGGCGAGGACTCCTCTGTGTCCAGTGCTGGCATCCCCAACATAAGCAACGCTGGTACTCAGCCCGCCCTCCGGGTTCTGCGCGGGAAGCGGATGCGAGGCCCGAGGTCATGCCGCAGGATGGGGCGTCCAGTAACCGAGGGGTTCACGCAGGTCTGGGGGAGGCCACCCCTTCCAGCACCTTGCCGACTTCTCCTTTTGGCCCTGAGATTCTCACAGCTTCCAAAGGGAACACTCAGCTAGACAGGACAGGCCTCTAGGGCTGACGTGCAAACACAGCCCTGGCGGAGGGAGCGGGGGGGGGTGGGGGGGGGTGGGGAGCCTGTCCCCTTGCCGATGTACCAGCGGGACAGGAGCATCCCCCCAGCACCACCGCCACCCCGAGGTGACCATGAGGGCCTCGCTTGCCTCCCGTGGCCGGCTCGCTGCCCCCACACAGGTGCCAGCCAGGCACGCCCACGGGGGCCTTTGGGGATGAATGTTTCCTCTCTGTTCAGCTCATAGTGGTGATTCTAGTGGTAGAAATGTCCTGCTAGAGAAGGGAAGGGGGGTTGGTGAGTGTGACCCCACAGCCCACAGCCACCCTGACACACAGTCCTATCTGTCTGTCTGCCTTCTGCTCCCCCTGCTCCTCCCCCTGCCCCCCACAGCCCCGCACCCCCACCAGGCCTGGAAGCATGTCCATTGTGGCTCACTTTATTTGCTGGCCCTTTGTGTGTCTCTTGGGTTCAGGCCACCCTTCCCCAGCCCCGGGCTGTCGTTACCCTGTCTCTGGCTGCCTCTTCTCTTCGCTGTGGGATCAACACAAAACTCCTGCCCTCCCAGCAGGGTGGGTGAAGGGGGGGCGGCTGCTGGTGGAGTGTAGGTCTGGCTGCCAGGGCCTGGGGGGGGCACACTCTGCCAACACTTCCCCTCCCCACCTCAATCTCGGAAGTCAGCTCTGTGCCCAGCCAGCCCTCATCACTCACCCCTTCTCCTCAACTCCCAACAGGGGACGGACGCAGGGTTCTCAGCCTCTTCCACCAGAAGGGCCTCCAGGATTTCGACACTCTGCTTTTGAGTGGTGATGGAGGCACTCTCTACGTGGGGGCTCGGGAGGCCATCCTGGCCTTGAACATCCAGGATCCGGGGATGCCAAAGCTGAAGAACATGGTGAGCAGGCCAGGGGTGAAGGGCATGGGCTGGGGGTGGGGAGGGGGCTGACAGTGCCTCCCCACCCCTGTGCCTGGTCTGCCTACGCGTGACCGACTACCCATCCTACCGGGTCGGATGTACCCGGTCTGCAGAACAGAGAAGAGATACCATAGTGGTCTCACTACTTGCTGGTACCCTGCATTCTGCTTGAACGATGCTAACTGCTACGATGGCTGAAATGGAAATCATTGACATACGACAGAAACATTGACTCCGATGATATCAGTAACATGACATCCACCCACTGGCAGAAATCACTGAAGCCTGTGTATTAAATTACAGTCAGCCTCCTAACGGGAATGGTGTGAGGAAGAGAGGGGGAAGGAAGGAAGGAGGGAGAGAGGGAGCAATTTCTGAGCATCTCCCGGTTGTGCCCCTCGGCGTGTGGCCTGTGGGCCACCTGCGCGTATGGGTTGCCGGGTGAAGATGTAGCTTCTCTGAGGTGGCAGACAGGAACCGACATTTTAAACAATTTCTCCAGGAAACGTGTGGTTTGACAACAGCTGCTCTGTACACCAGGCATTGCCCTAAGGGTACTTTGCATATGTTCCTGGTGGGTGCCCTCCAGGAGCTGGTGCAATTGACTGAGATCACTTAACCACCAAGCGGCCGATTCTGGATTCAAACTCAGGTCTGATTCTGCAGGCCGTGTTCTACCATAGAGCTGTGTCCCAAGGAACGCCAGCATCATCAGAGCAGTGGCCACAGTCACAAGCTGATGTTATTATAGCTCATTAGCATGTCACTGGCCACCATGCCTTCCGGTGACTTCACACCTGGCCCAAGGAGACGGCAGCAGGTCAAAGCTAGAGCCGAAGACCTCACTTTCGTTCGTCTCCCTCCCCACTCCCCACCGCAGATACCCTGGCCGGCCAGTGACCAAAAAAAGAGAGAATGTGCCTTTAAGAAGAAGAGTAATGAGGTAAGCCGAAGTGGGGGAGCAGGGGCTCTGGGCAGAGCCCCCAGACCGCCACCGGAAGACCTCAGGTTGGACAGGCAGCAGAGGATGCTTGTTTCCACTATGACGCCTGCATCACCCTCTGTGAAAACGTACTGAGACTGCGTCGGGGGGTGCCCCGCCCTCTCCCCCCCCAGCAAGGGAGGGGCAGCCTGAATTCTCTGTCTCCCCAGACACAGTGCTTCAACTTTATCCGTGTCCTGGTCTCTCTCAACGCCACCCACCTATATACATGTGGCACCTTCGCCTTCAGCCCCGCTTGTACCTTCATCGTGAGTTATTGGGCACCCAGCTCTCGGACCCAAGCATCCCTTCCACACCTACTCCCGGCCCATCCTCTGGAGCTCTGGAAAACTCTGCTCTTCCAGATGCAGGACCCTCGTGAGCTTCCTGGCCCCACCCTCCCTCATGTTCCTCTCCTTCCCTCAAGCCCTGCATTTCCCAGACATGAGACCCTGGCGTTCTGGCCCCCAGCCTCTCCCCCCCCCTTTAGGAACTCCAAGATTCCTACCTGATGCCCATCTCCCAGGACAAAGTTGTGGAGGGGAAAGGCCAAAGCCCCTTCGACCCCGCCCATAAGCACACAGCTGTCTTGGCAGGTGAGTAGCAGGTTTCCAGTATCTGCCTTCCCAGGTCACTCTGGGAAATATGGAATCTGACAGTTTTCTGAAAGGCAGGGGATGGAGGGAGGGGAAGCCAGGAGCCTCAGGGCACCAGGTCAGAGAGAGACTTGGGCACCCCAACCAATCCCGCTGAAGCTGCCCCAAAGGAGGTGGAGGGAGGTAGGTATAGAGAGGTTCACGCAGGCAAGAGGGTCCGGGAAGGGTCTTGGGCAGAAGAGAGGCCTGAGGCTCAGCCATTTTTTCTGTGGAGTTTATGAGAAATCACGGCCTGTGCCCTCCCAGACACAGACCATAACAGATTCCCCGCCCTGGTTTCCTGGAAGAGGTGGCCTTTGGCTTTTGAGTTGGACCTTGAAAGATACGTAGATGGGCAACGAAGATGTTCCAGGAAGAGAAGGGCAGGGCCAAGGGGTGGAGGAGGAAAACACGGCCACCTTTGGGGAACCAGGAGTGATTCTACTTGCCAAGTGGTTCTGCTGGGCCTGTGAGGGAGCAGCCAGAGGAAGGCTGGACAAGGCCAGTGCACAGAGGGACACAAGGCATGACTATCCCCTGAGGCAGTATTCCCTAAGAAGGGGGCTCAGCGGGGTCTGTGAGCTGGGCTCTGGGCACCACAGGAAGGTGTAGAACACAGAAGGGGGCCAGAGACCGATGTGAATGCTGGCCCCAGGCAGAGGCAGGTCTGAAGAGAGCAGGGACCCCCTCCAACCAGGAGGCCTCCTGCCCTCTCCCCGCCCTAGATGGGATGCTCTATTCTGGCACCATGAACAACTTCCTGGGCAGCGAGCCCATCCTGATCCGCACGCTGGGACCCCAGCCTGTCCTCAAGACCGACAATTTCCTCCGCTGGCTGCAGCGTAAGGACCCCAGTCCCCAGCACAGGTCTGGCCCGTCCCAGAGCAAGCGCGGAGGCCAGGCCTGAGAACCTGAGACCCGCTGTTCCCCCTTGTGCCCTTCTTTTTTTTTTTTTTTTTTTTCAACATTTTTTATTTATTTTTGGGACAGAGAGAGACAGAGCATGAACGGGGGAGGGGCAGAGAGAGAGGGAGACACAGAATCGGAAACAGGCTCCAGGCTCCGAGCCATCGGCCCAGAGCCTGACGCGGGGCTCGAACTCACAGACCGCGAGATCGTGACCTGGCTGAAGTCGGACGCTTAACCGACTGCGCCACCCAGGCGCCCCTCCCCTTGTGCCCTTCTTGAAGGGGGCCTCCTCCGTGCGAGGCAGTACTGTTGCTGGGGATGCAGTTCTCAGCCCCGCGAAGCGTCAGTAAACACAAAAGGGACCAGGTGTTCCCCCCCCACACACACCCCCCCAGGGCCACCCTCGGCCGGCCTCTAGGCATCCAGCCTGCGGACCAGCGCTTGGGGGGGTGGGGGCGGGGGTAGTCCCAGCCTTAAGCCTATCTGCCCCGCCCCGCAGCGGACGCCTCCTTCGTGGCAGCCATCCCCTCGACCCACTTCGTCTACTTCTTCTTCGAGGAGACGGCCAGCGAGTTCGAGTTCTTCGAGAAGCTCCACACGTCCCGCGTGGCCAGAGTCTGCAAGGTGTGCGGCCCGGGCGGGAGGCGGCGCTGGCCGCGGGGCAGCCAATGGGGAGATGGCAGAGGCGGGGCCGAGCGCCCAGGACCCAATGGGAGCGGGGCGGGCGCGCGGGAGGCGGGGCGCAGGGCTCGCGCGGAGCGGGGCGGGGCGCCACTGACTCCGCCCACGCGGCCCTAGAACGACGTGGGGGGAGACAAGCTGCTGCAGAAGAAGTGGACCACCTTCCTGAAGGCGCAGCTGCTCTGCGCGCAGCCGGGGCAGCTGCCTTTCAACGTCGTCCGCCACGCGGTGTTGCTGCCCGCCACTGCCTCCGCAGACGCCCGCGTCTACGCCACCTTCAGCTCCCAGTGGTGAGCAGAGCGGCGGGAACGCGGGGGCTGCGCGCGCGGGTCGTGGGGCCGGCGGGTTGGAGCTGTCACTCCGCGCACCTCACCTAGGAAGGCGTGTCATCGCCACCACGTCCCACGGATCAGACCCACCCCCTTCATGTAGATGGAAAAAGAAAACTCAGGTTCTTACTAGTTTATAGCCTGCCTGGTTCCAAAAAAAAAAAAAATAGGAGCCAGCTTACCAAAGGCAAACATTGAGACAAGATACGATAAAACTGATAAGGAAACAGGAGTAAAAGAAAAATAAGACAAGGCAGGGACTGGGGCGACGCATTACAGATGTTTGTCATTTATGCAGTGCCAGGTGCTGATCACAATTTAGCTCTGAGCTTCCTAATAGCCAAAACAAAAAGGGAAACACCATCAGTATCACTAAAGTTAAAATAGTCATTGCTTGGAGGCTGAGAAAAGTCAGTTGATTTGCTGTGATCTGGTCACACGGTGTTTAGGTACTTCCTGACCATGTGTCCGGTACCAAAAATACCTGCTGTAAGCAGAGGCTGGTATCAATGACGACATCCAGAACCGAGAACAGGATGTGTGCCACAATCAGGTTAAAGAGAACAAGAGAAACCTGTTGTCCACAGGCCAGGGCTGAAGGAATACAAATATTCTCATAGTCAGGCTCTGGTTGGTTCCCTGAGGATCAGGAATCAGTAGGGCCAAAAGGAGCAGGGCTTCATCTGGAGCCTGTTGGGAACTGTTTACACTGCCCCTCCCATGGGTACAGCCCAGCCTGGGCAAGACAGGCAGCAGCCACCCCCACGGCCTGAGCCCCAATCACTTCTCCTTAAGGATAATCACACTTCAGGTCCCAAGACGGTCCACAAGGGACTCCCCAGCCTTATCACCACAGCTCGGGGAGACTAGGCATCGGTAGGCCAGCCCCACCCTCCACACCCCTTCCCTCCTGGGCTTTCTGACCAGGGTGGGCCAGGGCTACAGGGGGAGCTTCCTGGTATAGCAGAGGGGATAACAGTGTCCCCTCTGGCTGTCCCCAGGCAGATCGGTGGGACCAGGAGCTCTGCTGTCTGTGCCTTCTCTCTCAAGGACTTCAGACGTGTCTTTGAGGGGAAGTACAAGGAGCTGAACAAAGAGACTTCACGCTGGACTACTTACGGGGTTCCCGAGATCAGTCCCCGGCCAGGCAGCGTGAGTACCACCCCGACACCGAGCGACCGCCCTCCACAGATACACACACACACGCTTCCCCCACGTCAAAGGACCTGTCGTGGCGCAGTGAGTGTCCAATCGTTGGTGCTTCCTGCCCTGACCGGCCCTGTTTGCTCAGATACACACTCGGCCCCGCTGCTCCAACCCCATCCTACTCACAGAGCAGCACCCCGTCCGCCAAGTGCACACCGCTTACCTGAGTACATCACTGAGCAGACAAGGGGGCACGGGCTGTGCCAAGGACTGCCTGGCATCTTCATGTGCGTTTGTTATTCAACTCTTGTTTTTTGATCCGAGTGCTATACGGTCACCATCTAAAGAATCAGAGAGAGCTACACGGTCGGTTGTAAAAATCTGCCTTATTCCCTGCCCTACGCTTTTCCCTCTCTAGAGGGACAACCACCTTCAACTCTCTTAGCCGATACTTTGTGTATTTATCTCCAGATCTCTAACGTACTTTTATTTTCAAATGTTCACTTACTTATTTTGAGAGAGAGAGAGTGCGAGCAGGGGAGGGGCAGAGAGAGAGAGGGAGAGAGAGAATCCCAAGCGGGCTGGGTGCCGTCAGCGCAGAGCCCGATGCGGGGGTCCATCCCACGAACCGTGAGATCGTGACCGGAGCCGAAATCAAGAGTCAGATGCTTAACCGACTGAGCCCGCCAGGCGCCCCGCCCCGTCTCTAACATACTTTTATTGCCGCCTCTTGATGCTTCGGTTTCAGGCAGGATCTATTGAATTCCCCGTTCTGGATGGTGAGGATTTAACTGTGTTCCTCCCCCTCCCCCCTGCCACCCCACCCCCTCCCCCCCCCCCCAGTTGTGTGTGGCCTGCAGCAGCTAGCAAGAACTGTTTTTGTGCGTCTCTTTCCAAATTCATGGGCACTGACATTACGCTGGTAGCTTGAGGTCAGCCGCGGGGGGAGTATAGGTCACGGCAGCTGGCAAACCTGATGAGTCAGGAGACGGGGATCCCCGACGCCCACACCGGAACTGCTTTGCCAGCACACCACTGCACCCACCCCTCATCTCCCAGGGCAGTTTTGTCACAATTTTGGTTAGATCAATATTTATATCGGACTCTTCTGCACCACTGAGCCACGTAGAAGGCCATGATTACCTTTCCTTTTTACATAATTAAAATTTTTCCCTGGGGTTAGTAATTATCTCTCTCTCACTTTTTTTTTTTTTTTTTTTGCTTGCTTTGTTTTCTAAGCTCTTATCATTAATTCAACCTCAGACTCTCCTCAATTATCTGCATTTCTTCTGAAGACACAGCCGTTAGGCATTCAAACAGTTTCACGTTCCTGGAAACGGCTCCTATCCACTGCGGCCTGGACCAGCGGCTGGCCGTCCGGGGCCAGGGCACCGCTGCCCTCCTGGAATTTCCCTGCTCATCGTTCTGGGCTTTCCCTTTGTATCTGTCCGTGACATTCTCGTGTTTCTTGCAACCTGTGACTTCCTCTTTTTTTTTTTTTTTTCTTTCTTGTTTTACTATCTTATTTCATGAACGTGGCCTCCATAGATTCCTGGAAAGGGATACAGGGGAGGTAAACTTTTTGAGACTGTGAGTGTCTGAAAATGTCTTTATTCGACTTTCACATTTGGTAGTTTGATGTGTGCAGGTAATTCTAGACTGGAACTAAGCTTCCTGCAAAACTTGGAAGGCTTGCCCTGTTATTCCCCAGGGGGTTACTGAGCTACCCAGAGCCATTCTGATTCTTAAGTCTCTGAATGTCCTGTTTTTTTCTGACTGGAATCATGTAGTGCCTTTTCTTTGTCCCCAGTTCTGAAATTTCACAGTGTTGTGCTTTGACGGGACTCTGTTCATTTATTGCGCTGGACATTCAGGCTGCCCCTTCAGCCTGGGAAGTTGTTCCTGCAGTTTGAAGTTTTCTTGAACTATTTCCCCCTATTTTCTTTTTAATGAACAGACAGTTTTTGAGGCCTCCTGCCACTGTTGTAAGCACTAGGGGATGGATATACCAGTGAAGAGAGCAGACAGAAGTCCCTTCCCTCATGGAGTGGACACGTTCATGTTAGAATTTAGAATGTTTTCTTGCTTCTTTCTGGCCCTCCTGGACTGGTCCTCTCCATTTTTTTTTTTTTATTATTTATTTTTGGGACAGAGAGAGACAGAGCATGAACGGGGGAGGGGCAGAGAGAGAGAGGGAGACACAGAATCGGAAACAGGCTCCAGGCTCCGAGCCATCAGCCCAGAGCCTGACGCGGGGCTCGAACTCACGGACCGTGAGATCGTGACCTGGCTGAAGTCGGACGCTTAACCGACTGGGCCACCCAGGCGCCCCTGGTCCTCTCCATTTTTAAATCCTGTCCAGCTTTCCAAGACTTCAGTTTGGCCCTACGTTCTGGGAGAGTGTCTCAATTTTGTCTTCTTTTTTTTTTTTTTTTTTGAAATGTTTCTTTTCAGAGAGAGAGAGAGAGAGCACACACGAAGGGGAGGGGCAGAGGGAGAGGGAGAGAGAGAATCCCAAGCAGGCTCTGCACTGTCAGCACAGAGCCTGACGTGGGGCTCCATCTCACAAACTATGAGATCATGACCTGAGCCGAAATCAAGAGTCAGATGCTCAACTGACTGAGCCACCCAGGCGCCCCCAGGCGTTGTTCTTTTAAGTCTCTTTTAATCTATACATTCCCTTTCCATCTTCTTATTTTCCCTTGCCATTTACTTGTCATGTAGAATTTTTCACTGTCTAGATCTTGGTGACCATGTCTCTCTGTGGTGGAGTTTAAGGAATTCCTGTAAATTCATTGGAGGTCGGGTCTAGAGACTCAGTAACATGAGTTTGATTTGATCCCTTCACCGTGGTCGTGTGTCTTCCTTCAGGACACACGTGGTGTCTGGCTCCCTCTTTGCAGTAGAGTCCTCTTTTGTAGCATCATGTTCTTGTTTCGTGGATACACTCTCTTCACTTAGCTCTCTGAAAATGGTAATACTACTTTGCGTGAAGGTCTCTTTTCTCTGAATCATTTAGCTGTGTTGTTTGTTTGTTTTCCATTTGTTTGTTTTGGTCCGGTAGCCCTGGGCTCTTTGCTGTACTTGAGGGTGGGGACCATGCAGCTGTTTGGAAACTGCACCGGTGGATGGGACTTGGCTCCACTGTTGTCCCCTGGAGGTGGCCTGGCTGGGCGGTTTTCTTGGGGACCCTCAACATGAATAGCATCAAGTCTTACCTTTGACCTCCAGTCAGTTTTCCGGAGCCCTCTTCTAGCCTTCTGCTCGGAGGGGGACGGCCTGGCTGCTGGCGTTGGGGGAGAGGGGGTGAGGGCGGAGTCTCAGCATGCACTGAGCCTCCCTGCCTTCACCCCTGCTTCCATGGTGTGCCCGTGCCCTCCGCCCAGAGACCCTCTACTTTACCCTCTCCAGAGAGTGAGCCTCCAGACCTGGGCCAGGCCCTGCCAGGGCCAGTCCCCCAGCCACGGGAGCTGCAGGAGACCAGCCTCCGTCCTGGACAGACTTCCAAATACTCTTCTGACTCCGTGCCTCCCTTGCCTCCCTTCTGGAGGTGGCTGGGGCCACTCACTCATGACCTTTAGGAATTCTGCCTTGTAAATCAGACAGCTTTGGCTACCCCAGGGCTGGCTTAAGAAAAGTCCTTTCTTTTTTTCCTGCTAAGTCTTTTACTGTTTGTTCATTTGCTTTCCAGCTTCCAAACTGTGGCTGCCTTCGCTTCCCCTCCTGTTCTCCCAGTCCCTGTAGCTTTCTGCCTTAACCCACCCCCCACGTTTTCGGGGGAGGAAGTGAGAATAGGTGTGTGTGCTCATTCTGGCATCAGAATGAAACATGGATGTTATTACCTCACTCACAGACAAGGAAATGGGGGCTCATAGCGGGGCGGGGTGGGGAAACCTACCTGAGGACACAGCTTGCAGGGGACAGAGTTGGGCTGGCCCCAACATAGTGCTTTTGGGTGTGGAGGACAAGGATCCTGACTGAGATCGGGACACACAGCGTGCTGGTGTTGGCAGGGCCTCTGGAGAACAGCCGGCCCACCGCGTCCGCCGTCCCCCTCGCTTTATGGGTGAGAAAAAGGAGGCCCCGGATGGAGCAGGGGCTGTGCCAGACTCAGGTGGCAAGTTCATGCCACACCGTGGTGACAAGCGCTTCCTGCTGCACCACCCCTTTCTGTCGCATCCGTCATGCAGTCACTGGCTCCGCAAACACCTTGGGCACCAGCTGTGTGCCAGTCTTGCGCTGGCTATGCCTGGGGCTCCCGATACGAGTGAGACGTGGTCCCCGCAGCAGGTAGCTGTCACCCTACTTCCTGCCGGGCACCCTGGATGAAGGTGACGAGGGGGAGGAAAGTAATAACCGCTGAGACTTACTGAGCACCTTCTTCATGTCACACCTGCTCTAGTTACTTTTCGCGTGTTCGTGCATCTCGTGCGCGCCGCAAGCCTGCGGTATACGCGGCGCGGTGTTCAGAGGCTGGAATTCAAGGCCAGGCAGCTCCGGAGTTTAACCACCTCCTAAGATGAGGACTGCGTGGAGGGAGGGAGGCGCAGCAGGCTTGAAGCTGGGAGGGAGGGAAGAGGCAGTGGTGAGCTCACGGGAAGGAGAGAGCCGACCTGATCTTCCTCCTCCCCGCTCTAGTGCTCCGTGGGCCCCTCCTCTGATAAAGCCTTGACCTTCATGAAGGACCATTTCCTGATGGACGAGCAGGTGGTGGGGACCCCCGTGCTGGTGAAGTCTGGCGTGGAGTACACGAGACTCGCGGTGGAGACAGTCCAGGGCGTCGATGGGCACAGCCATCTGGTCATGTACCTGGGCACCAGTGAGTAAAGGGCTCCGGGACCTCCCTCGGCGACCACGTAGGGGCTGCGTTTCAGGCTGAGGAGGGAAGCCCTGGAGTTCATTCGCTCATGCTTTCATTCGACAAATGCTTTCTCAATACTGGCTATGTGCCTGGTGCCCTGCTAGGCTCTAAAAATACAGCGGGGTTACCCGTGCCTTCTGAGCTTTAGTGCTGGAGGGGGTGACAAACACAGAGGGCTTTGGGGGCCTTCGCAGGAGCTGTTTCTCTCATGGAGGAGCCATGGAGAGAGGTGAAGAGCGGGCAGGTGGAGGGCAACTGGGAGCAACCAGGACAGACTTCCCTCCTTAGGAAGTCTGCTGTGAGGGGAAGCAGGGAGGGGACACTGGGGGGGGGGGGCGGCAGCTTGCATGCTTTTTTTTAAAGAAGGAAAGGTCAGTGGGATCCAGGAGAGGGGCAGGTGGTGAAGAAAGGGGCAGGCCAGGGGGTCACTGGCAGGTACAGTTGCAGAGAGAGCAGGAAGCCGGAGCCTGGGACACGGGTGGGGGCCAGCACCCGTGCTGGGTTGGTGGTGAGTGAATAGAACAGGCAGGATTGGGTGGCTGGCTGGCAGGTTATGTGCAGGCCCCTCCGTGCAGCTGGAGGACGCAGGGTCTTGGGCTGGGGGTGAGGGGTAGAGAAGGTGGGGGGTTTGGAGAGAAAGGGGGTAGATTCAAAAGTCGTTGTGGAAAGGAGGAGAGAGAGCCCGCGGGGAATGTGGAAGATTGCCAGGCGCGTCTATGGAGGGCCGGGCGGGGGTGACCTTGAGCTTCAGTGGAAGAAACCTGCAGGTTCCTTCCTTCTTTTAGGACATGTTTCCAGCCACTGTCAGCTGTGCCCACCCTGGGTCCCAGCAGAGAGCAGAACGCCCCCAGAGCTCGGTCCGTGTGGAATGCACGGAGACAGCCGATAAACACGGCACATGAGTCACTACTCGGCGTGTTAGGAGATTAGAAAGTGATTCAGCACGAGGGCAGTTGAGGAATGCCAGTTAAGGAAATGGCAGTTTTTAAAAGGGTGGTCAGGGTGGACTTCACTGAAGTGCCTCGGAGCAGGGACACTTGGTGGAGCTGAGGGTGGCTGGTGACATGGTTTTCTCCGGAAAGCACTCAGCTGTCCTCGGCCCCAAGTCCGTGGGGAAAGTGGGCTGGGTTCCAGCACAGGAGGGGCAGAGGGGCAGGGGTGTGAGCCACTTACGACGGGACTTACGTGATCTCCGCAGCATCGAAGGCAACAGCCTGACAGATCCGTGTCTGTGCACTTTGCACTCAGCAGGAACGTTCTGACAGCTGGGAGGCCATCTGGAGTTAGAAGGGTCTGTGGACCCGTGACAGTCTCTGCTCTCTCCCCACAGCCACGGGGTCCCTCCACAAGGCTGTGGGGAGTGGAAACAACAGTGTCCATCTGGTGGAGGAGATCCAGCTGTTCCCTGAACCTGAACCTGTCCGCAACCTGCTGCTGGCCCCCGCACAGGTGGCAAGGGGCCCTCCGATGAGGTGGGGGGCTTGGGTGCCGGGTCCTCACTGGGCAGGGTGACCCCGTCACTCTCCCTCTCTTTTGCAGGGTGCAGTGTTTGCGGGCTCCTCAAGGGGCATCTGGCGGGTCCCACGAGCCAACTGTAGCGTCTATGAGAGCTGTGTGGACTGTGTCCTTGCCCGGGACCCCCACTGTGCCTGGGATCCAGAGTCCCGGACCTGCCGCCTCCTGCCCACCCCCATCCCGTGAGTGCCTGTCCCGGATGGCAGTGAGGCTGGCCCGCCAAGACCTTCTTCCCCATCATGCGGGGTTCTTCCTCTCTCCAGGGGCTACTCCCTCCAACAGCGTCCCTCCTGGGGAGGGGTCACAGCAAGCCATCCTGGGTTCACCTCCCCTCTTCCTCCTCCTCTTCCCACTTTGGTCTGTTTCAAGGGATGAGTGTGCTCTCCCACCTTCTCAGGAAGTCCTGGAGGCAGGACATGGAGCAAGGGAACCCACGGTTCGCCTGTGCCACTGGCCCCGTGGGCAGAAGCCGCCAGCCTCAGAGCCGCCCCGAAATCAGTGAGTGCGAAACCAGGGGGCGGAGGGCGGGGGAGGCTCAGGGACTTCTGGGCAGGGATGGGCCTTTCTGCCTCAGTCTCTTCCCCCAGCACCTGCCCGGCTGGAGACCTGAACGCCCAGATTTGGGACGGATTTGGGTCCTGGCTTAGGGAGGAAGGTTAGGAGCTCTAAGCTGGGATTCAGGATTGAGGCCGCAGTCTGTTTTTGGTGCAGAGCTGGAGTCAGAGGGACTGAGGTCAGTTTGGGGTCCAGACTGGAGATAGGGGAGGGGTCAGAGTCGAGTTGGGGAGTCGAAATGGAAGCGGGAGAGGGGAGTCAGGGTCCAAATGTTGGCACAGCTTTCCTGCCCTCCTCTCCCCTCCCTGAACCGCTCGCCTTCCTTCACCTCCAGTTAAAGAAGTCCTGTCTGTCCCCAACTCCATCGTGGAGCTCCCCTGCCCCCGCCTGTCAGCCCTGGCGTCTTACCGCTGGAGTCACGGCAAAGCGGCGGTCCCAGAGGCCTCTGCGGCGGTCTACAATGGCTCCCTGCTGCTGCTGCTGCAGGACGGGGCGGGGGGCCTGTACCAGTGCTGGGCCACGGAGAACGACTTTTCCTACCCTGTGGTCTCCTACTGGGTGCACAGCCAGGATCAGCCCCTGGCCCTGGACCCCGAACTGGCGGGCATCCCCCGGGAGCGTGTGGAGGCCCCGTTGACCAGGGTCGGGGGCGGGGCCGCCCTGGCCGCCCAGCGGTCCTACTGGCCTCACTTCCTCACGGTCACTGTGCTCCTGGCCTTCGTGCTTTCTGGAGCCCTCCTCCTTCTCCTTGCCTCCCCGCTGGGGGCGCTCCGAGCCCGGGGCAAGGTGCGGGGCTGTGAGACCCTGCCTCCCGGGGAGAAGGCCCCCCTGAGCAGAAAGCAGCACCTCCAACCTCCCAAGGACCACACGACCTCGGCCGGCGAGGTGGACGCGGACAACAACCGTCTGGGCTCCGAGGTGGCTTAAACTCTGGGCACAGACCGGGGCTGTAGGGTGGGCAGGGCGCCTGGCCATGCCGGCTGTGGGGACCTGGGACTTGGTGGGGGAGTACCACAAAAGACCACCTTTTCCTGCCACTGTGTGCCACCAGGAGCCCTCGGCGGGGCTGGACACAGCGGCCTGACCCCCTGTGGGCCTTCCTTCCACCACGCACACAGGCTCTCCAGCTTGGCTGTTTCAGAACCCTCTAGGGGGGTGGGGGTGGTCCAGGACCCTGTGGTAATAAACACCAAACGGGACAGCACGCCCGTACCCCTGGCGACCCCACTCTGGTCGCAGCCGCCACCTCACCTCAGACGCCAGCGCCCCCCTCCCGGGGATCTGCAGGGAGGCGCGCCCTCCCCCTCCCTTGTCAACCATGCACCGCTGACTCCCGGGAAGTCTTTCCGGAAGTCTGACCACCTTCCTTCTTGCTTCGGTTGGGGAGACTGTGATCTCTGCTGGCCTGGCTGGAGTAACAGGGGTCATCTGAGCCTTGTTCACTCCTTTGCTGTGGCTGACCCCTTGATCTTTGTCCTCTCCCCTCCTTTATTTTGGGATTCAGAAAACTGCTTGTCACAGACAGTTTATTTTTTATTAAAAACACAAAGCTTATGAGTGGTGCTTTTGTCCGAGCAGCATGCCGTAGCCGAGGACCCTGGGGGTGGGGTGAGCAGGCAGTCCCACGACGTCAGCAGGGAGGGGCTCTGGGTTTGTGGGGTGACTGGTCTCTCCTGCGCTGCCGGCTCCCCACCGGGGACCTGCCCCCCAGCCCTCTCCTCTGCTCAGGCGCTGCAGGAGAGTGGCTCAAACCCCGTTGTCAGGCCAGCGCAGCTGGGGGGCGGCAGCCTCAGCCGGGACCCACCGGGCCGTGCCTCACCTGTCGCTGACCCCCGCCACTTCTGATCCCCGCAGCTACTGTTCCCTGCTGTCCCAGCTTCCCGTGACGCCGATTCGGCACCCCTTCCCCACTGCCCCAGTTGGTGTCAACTCTCGTGGACTGGATTTATGTCCCAAATCTGACATGCGGCGCTCTGTCCACACCCCCGTGCCACCTCCCTCGGGCTAACCAAGCCCCTTCCCTCTGTCTGCCAAGACCCCCGGCATTGCCCTCTCACTCCACGACCCCTGCCTTCCGTCTCCCCCCCTCCCCACCCAGGTGTGCTAGGTGTTCTCTGCGGGAACCAAACACATGAGAACGCTGCCCCCCCCCCCACCCTCCCCACCAAACGCCAGAGAGGGGCCTTTCTGGCTGCCCCTCCCCACCCCAGGGAGGCCCTCGCCCTCTCCGATGCCCTGTGGTCTGGCTTTCTCCGCACAAATGACTCTCTGAGACTACCTCTGTGTCACCTTCGCACCTGGCCACCCTTTTCCCATAACTCTCTTCCCCTATGGTTTACTGTTTTTATTTACGTATTTATTTTTAATCGTGGTACAAAGCAAATACCGTAACATTTACCCTCTTAACCACTTTTAAGCTCAGTAGTGTCAATGATATTCACGTTGCTGTGTAACATCTCTAGGGCGTTTTCGTCTTACAGCCCCCTTCCCTGCAGCCCTGGCAGCCACCGTTCCACTCGCTACGAGTCTGACCACTTCAGGGGCTTCAGGGGGAATTGTACAGCGTCTGGCCTTCCACGACTGGCTTTTTCCACTCACCATAGTATCCTCCAGGGTCACTGTGGCGTAGCCCAGGCCCAGGATGCGTTCCCTCCTCTCTGGAGGCTGACGCGTGCTCCGCCTGGGGCGCTGGCCTCGATGTCCTCACCTGCTCATCTGTGGGCGGACGCCCGGTTGGCTGCACCTCTTGGCTGTTGTGAACTCGATGCACAAGGGTCCCCTCTAGATCCCGCCTGCCGTGTCTTCGTTGCTGGCCTTACGTGGCTTCTCTAGGGCTTTCTCTCTCCCCTCCTGACTCCTCTTCCTCCGCCGCCCAGTGCACTTTTACCGCGGGCCTGGCTTCCACTCTTCCAAGGACCCGCAAGCCTTCTCCCGCGGCTCCCCTGCTGGCCTGGAGACCCCGGGACTGTGGGGCCTCGGGCAGGACACGCCTCCGGGGCGGCACCTGCTGTCAGTGCAGAAGCCTCCCCTGTCTGCCCCCCCCCGCCCCCCCAGCTCCTCACCTGTCGGAAAGAAGGTCCACAGCCTGCAGTGTGGGGCGCTATGCTCGAGCGACCGAGGCCTCGGGGGTGCTTACCGTTTGTGAGAGCACAGCCTTGGTCAGTCTCACCCGATGTGACCTCTCTGCAGACTTCGGCGACAGTTCCTTCCTGCAACACCTGTCCTTTGGTCTCCGGCTGCGGTGCCCTCGCGCTCACCTCCCTCCCTGTCTGCCTCTGCATCTCGTTCCCGCGAGCTCTGTTCTCTCCCTCTGAGGGTTCCCTCGGACAGGGACAGGGGTTCTCCGAGGGGTTCCCTCGGACAGGGGTTCCCTCCCTCTGAGGTCTCCAGGCCTGCTGCTTCCACTCCTGCCTCTTAACCAAGGACGCGCATCTGCCCATCCATCTGGCGAACATGCACTCGGCACCTGCTATGGCTCAGAACTTGGCCTAGACGGCGGGAGACACAGGAGTCAGGTCTGCTTCCTGTCCTCACAGGGCTCACTACGCAGCAACAGGGCCGGCCACCGGGAAGAGGTATCGTGGGGGACAGGGCATTGCCCGCCCCTCTAGCTACTGCTTACCTGTAACTAGACCAACCCCAGGCGTCTCTAACGCACCATCTCCCAGGTCCAGTTTGTCAACCCCTCCAGACCTGCTCCCCTCCAATGTCCCCCTACGAGGGGAGGCTTGGAACTCACCCTACGCTTCCTCTCTGCCACCCCTCCACACCACTGGGTGGGTCCCCAGCCCCCCCCCTCCCCCTCGCTCGCCCTCGAGCTCCTCGGCACCTCTGCAGTCCCACCGGGTCCCGACCACTTCACCGAGACAACCGGAGCCGACCCCGCACCAGTCTCTTCCACCTTTCTGCCGCTCTCCTCCAGTCTCCATTCTCTGGTCAAGGTCAAGAGAAGCTTAAAAGAAAAAAAAAAAAAAAATTCTTCCTAACACTTGAGATGGCTTTTCGCTAGATCCAGAATAAAGAAACGAAAACCTCGGAACAGCGCGCCTTCCCTCCAGCTCCTCCGAACATGCCCTGGTGCTACTTATAGCTTCTGAGCAGTTTTGTGGAAACCTTTCCCGAGTGCCTGGCATTATTCCACGTCTTGGTCACACAGAGATGAACAGCCATCCTGCCTCAAGGAACGAACAGTGAGGTTCTTCTCCCACCTAGAACATCATCCCCTCCAGATTCTTCTCTAACCTACCATGCAGAATTAGCGCTCCCGCCCCCCCTTCACTGCAATCCCTTCTTTTTTTTTTTTTTATTTATTTTTATTTTTATTTTTTAACGTTTATTTATTTTTGAGACAGAGAGAGACAGAGCATGAACGGGGGAGGGTCAGAGAGAGAGGGAGACACAGAATCGGAAACAGGCTCCAGGCTCTGAGCTGTCAGCACATCACCCGCTCAAACCCGCAAACCATAACATGACCTGAGCCAAGTTGGATGCTTAACTGACTGCGCCACCCAGGCGTCCCTGTACAATTTTAAATAGGAGATTCAGAGTAGGTCTCACTGATAGGGCAGAGTTTGAACAATGGAACATGAAGTAAATGAAAGCATGGGCTATGTGGATGGCAGAGGAAATGCCTCCAGACTTAAGCAGAAGCCCATGCAAAGGTCCTGAGGCAGGAGTGATAGAGGTAGATGAAAGGAGAAAGATACTGGGGGTGGGTATGAGAGAGATTGTAGGACCCTGTAGGCCATTGCCACGTAGATGTTGGTTTTTATTCTGAATAAATGGGGAACCACCGGAGTGTTTCGAAAAGGGGAGGGAAAATGATCTGACTTAGAATTCAAAGGCATCATTCTGGCTGCTTTTTTGTGATTAGAGCATAGCAGGAGCAGGCATCAACAAAGAAATCTGTGAGGTAGCCGCTGGGATAATCCGGGTGGAAAGGATGGTGTCTGGGAGCGGTGTGGCAGTAGGGAGATGGGAAGTGGCCAAGCTCTGGAGATATAGATATAGATATAGATATAGATATAGATATAGATATAGATATAGATATAGATTTATTTAAATTTTTTTTAAGTTTATTTTGAGAGAAAGAGAGAGAGAGAGAAGATCCCAAGCAGGCTCCGTGCTGTCAGCACAGAGTCTGATGTGGGGTTCCATCTCACAAATGTGAGATCATGACCTGAGCGAAAACCAAGAGTCAGTCGCTTAAGGGACTGAGTCATCCAGGTCCCCCGGGGTATATTTTTAAGATAAAACCAATGGTGTCTGAGGATAGACTGCATGTGATGAGTGAGAAAAAGAGAACATTCAGCGATGGCCCCCAGATTTTTGGTCTGGGCAAATGGAAGAATATACTTATTAATGAACCGAGGTAAGGAAAAGAATGTCTATTCAAGCCCTTTGTCTATTTTTTAAAAAGTATTTTTAATATTTACTTTTGAGAGAGAGAGACAGAGAGCAAGCGAGTTGGGGAGGGGCAGAGAGAGAGAGAGACAGAATCTGAAGCAGGCTCCATGCTGTCAGCACAGAGGCGAACGCGGGCTGGAACTCAAAAACTGTGAGATCATAACCTGAGCCGAAGTCAGTCACTTAACCGACTGAGCCACCGAGGCAGCCTGCCTTCTATTCATTTTTAAATTGGGTTGTTGGTCTTTGTTGCTGACTTGTAGAAATATCTCTTTTTTATTTATTTTTATTTATTTTTGGGACAGAGAGAGAGACAGAGCATGAACGGGGGAGGGGCAGAGAGAGAGGGAGACACAGAATCGGAAACAGGCTCCAGGCTCCGAGCCATCAGCCCAGAGCCTGACGCGGGGCTCAAACTCACGGACCGCGAGATCGTGACCTGGCTGAAGTCGGCCGCTTAACCGACTGCGCCACCCAGGCGCCCCTAGAAATATCTCTTGAAGTGAACTGATTCTCCACTCTGGCCCCCCAGTCCCTCATCTCCTCCTTTTATTTAAAAAAAATTTTTTTTTTTTTTTCCTGGAGAGAGCACGATCCGGGGAGGTGCAGAGAAAGAGGATCCAAAGCAGGCTCTGCGCTGACAGCTAAGTGCCCTATGCGGGTCTGGACCTCAGGAACCCCAAGACCATGACCTGAGCCACAGCCAGACACTCAACACTAAGCCAACCGGGTGCCCTCTTCTTTTAAATCCAAGTATGGGCAAATAATGTCAGAGCCAGAAGAGACCCTAATGTCATTTACTGCACCTCCAGGATGTCCCCCATCCCTGCAATGTTTTGAGTCCTTAAACCTCAAAACGGGTTATTCTAACCCATTTGAGTCCTTCCTCCTGCACACTGGCCTCTACTATTTTGGCCTTACAGATGAGAAAAGTTACGCAAAAATTACAGATTACATTGAATTTAAGATATCCAACAGACCCAAAACACAAGGTGACCCACTTTCATCACTATCTCCCAGAAGCGCCCGGCGACTCGGTTTCGGCGAAGGAGAAAGGACACGCACGCGCCGTAGAGCTGAGGGCAGAACGAAGCCAGTGGAGGCATGGCTTCTGCCCGAAATCAACATGGCCACAGGACCCGCCCATCCACTCTTCGGGGGCGGGGGCAGAGGCTCAAGGCTCAGTACTCCATTGGTGGAGTTGCCTCACAGGGCATCCCCGCCAGGGGGCGGGCATGACAGTGTCCCAATTTCCGGTTCCGGCAGTACCAGGAGCCGGGTCGAGATGGGGGAAGATGCGAGCGGAGCCCGGCGGTCGCCGGGCATGGAGGCTAGAGTGGGAGCTGTGGCCTAGAGGTCCGGGCTTGGAGTTCGCCTCGGACGCGGCGGAACCGCCGTGATCCGAGAAGGTAAGAAAGCACCGGCGTGGGGTGCCTGGCGACTAAGGTCTCCGAGGACCTGGGCCTGTCAGGGAGGCAGGGCTGCCTGCAGGTCCACGGGAGCCCGCCACGCAGCTCTGGAGGTGCAGGGCGACTCCAGCGAAGCATCTCTTCCAGTCGGAGGGGCGTGAGGCTCGCCGCCAGCGACAGAAGCAGGGCGAGAGGCGTGGCGGGGGCCACGTCTGAAGACCCAGCCGAGGGTGGCTGTGCGGGGAGCAGGACAGAGGCTGCATAAAGGGGTGTCATGTGGTGTCTAGGATGAGGGGTCACGTGGGTGGAAGACCAAAGGAGGGCTGGGTGGGAACTCACGGCGACCGAGGGAGGAGATTCCCTCAAAGGAGGGGTCGGAGGCAACGCCAGGGACCTCCCCTAGGGACAGGCATATTCGTGAGGACACGTGGGCCAGGATGTATATATATTCGCGTTCACGTCGCGGGTCGCTCCCGGGAAGCGGAATCTGATGCACATGCAGAGGGAGAGCAGACGAACAGAAGGGGGAAGCAAAGATCCTGTTTCCAGCTGAGAATCCGAGACCCAACCGCACGGGTGTGGTGTCCGGGATTTTTGCTTTGGTGGGGTGGTTGGCGGAAAGATCTGAATGCGTCCGCTAGTCATCATTGGGCCCAGTTCTGGTGACGAGTCAGGATGGAGCCATCATGGTCCTGGACCCTTAGAGTCGTTTTCATCGTTGTTGTAATACTGACGGCCCTTTATATGTAAAGCACTGTTGTCCAACCGCTGACACACACTGGTCACACTGGTCACCCAGAGAACTTGTTAAAATGTTGGCTCTTACTCAAAAGGTCTAAGCATGCATCCTGATATTCTGTATTTCTAACAAGCTCCCAGGTAATGCCCATGCTGTGGTCTGTGTGCATGTGGTCTGTGCAGCATTGTCTAATAGGGCTTTCTGCAATGATAGAAATGCTTTGCTGTTACAAAATGCTTTCACACTTATTACCTCACATGAGTTGCACCACACTTTTATATAGCCGTGGCAGGCTTCACTAGCCCCCTCTCGCCGATGAGGAAACCGAGTTTCAATGAAGCGACTTGGTTCCAACCCTACCAGTAAGTAACGGAAGTAGAACTCAAACCTGGATCTCCTGAGTACTAGTGTTCTTTCCACCTCGTGACCTGGCCTTCCAGGTGACACTGCCTGGTCTCTAACCAGAATCTTCTGTCAGAACCTAGTGAATAGTCTGGCGTGATGTTTCTGGTTCAGGAAGAGCGGAAGTGGAAGGAAGGGAGGTGTACCGAGACCACCAGTTTGTCCCTTTGCGCTGGTGGCTCTGCCTCTGACATCTCATGTGATGATTCCGGGATGCTCTGGGTTATCTGAGCAGGGCTGAAAGGTGGGAGGAAATTCAGAATTGGAGCTGTGTGCACAAATAGCCAGGAAAGGGCCATAAAGAACCGGGGCGGATTGAGTTGGGAGAGGGGAAGGCTGGAAGGCGTGCAGGAGTCTGTAAAGAGGATTTTCCGGAGGGCAACTGGTTTTGATATTTCAGCAGGAGGTTTGGAAGTTATGTAACAAAGAGCAGGTTGAGATCCCACCTTTGCAGAACAGCCCCACCTTTGGAAGGGGTCGAGGGAGTGAGTGCAGTGCCCTCTCCCCTTCAACTTAGAGGCTTATTCCTCTGAGGCATGACCCTTAGTGGCTCCTCCTGTCACCACGGCGATGGTAGGAGTTATCTGCTTTGGCCTCGGAGGGGAGAGTCCTCCTTCCTTTTGGGAATTTAAAATCAACTGGCTCATGTAAGAGACGGAGGAAAGCAGAAATGGGGCACGGGTCCTGCCTTAGGGTTTCTCGGCGGGAGGTACTGGTACTGTGTGATTCAGCTTGATGAGTTGAGAAGGTGCCCACAAAACCAGGTCCTGGAACAGAATCCTTCGCTGCTCCTCCTTTCTGCCCGGCTTAGCACACAGCTTGCACAAGCCCGGCAGGAGGCCCTCCTGCTTGAGCCCAGCCGTGTTTGTCCTGTGACAGCAATGTGCCCACTGGCCACTCAGCTCTCTCCACCGGCACGCTGGGAAAACATGGGCAGATCTTGGTTTCTCTGGAACAAAGCTGAGAGAAAGCCCTGGTCATCTGCAGGGCCAGGAGCTTATGCTGAACCCTTGGGTGACTGGCAGTCATGAGGGCAGTAATTCCGCCTCGCACAGGTAGGGGTGACTTGGCTTTAGACTGAGCAGTGTGATTTGTGCTGGAGCCTCAGTTCCCGTGGGGTCGAAGGCGTGGTAGTGTAGGTAGAAGATCTTGGCTCATCACTGCCCTCACTGCTGACCAGCTGGGTGACCTTGGACCTGTTCCTTTTAACTTATCTGATGCTCTGTTTTCTCATTTAGCCGAAGTGTCTAACTGTGCACAGGCTAGGCTGTACGGATTATATGAGGTGATAGGTATTCGGTAAATCCTAGAGTCTCTCTCTCTCTCTCCTCATTGCTCAGTGATTTGGGAAACATGACCTTGGGACCCTGGATCACACTCTGGGCAAGGCAGACGGTGACCACCTTCTCCTGAAGGCCTCAAAGGAGAAGACTGCCCTGCTGGACTTGGTGGGTGTCCCAGTCTGAGGCTGGGGAGGAAGGGCCACTTTTGTCCCCAGCAGGTGACACGGTAGTGTTCCTTTCACTCATTTCCCACAGCCTAGACTCTCCATTCTGGCAACCTCATTGTTCTAAGCCATCGTTCTCCTGTTTCATTGTCTACCTGCTCGGCCTCCATTCAAATACCTCTGTCCTCCGGGGGATCTTCTCGCTTGTTCAGCAGCCCACGCATGGCCAGCTTGCTCCGCAGGTAGCCTGTACATAGTGAAGGTGACGCCATTCACACTGTCCAGCTCGGTGCATTCCAGAGAGCCAACCTTGCTTCTCCACTGACTTCCATGGGAAGGCGGGAGGCTCCTTAGGCTGGGACCTTGGGTTGCAGAAGGTGGTTTAGGATGGATTCTGTTTAGACACTTGACATGAGGTTTGCCAAGGCACTGGCTGCGGGAGCACTTCAGCTTCTAGACTTGTCCCTTTAAGGTGGCCACCTCCGTTCCCAGCCTGTAGGGATTTCTCTCAAAGCCTGGGCAGCCTGACTGTTCACTACCAGTTTCACTTCCCAGTTTCCCCTCTGGCTGAAAATGTCCAGTTTCTTACGCAGGAACACACTGCATTGTCACGAAGAATATGTCCAATATATCATGACCTCTTATTTGACAGTTCTTGAGTTGGAGGCTCCTAATTTTATACAATTATTAGTATTACTTTTATTTGGAAACTCAGGCGAAGGATACACTTGACATGAGAGCCACATGTGCAGTGATTTGCCCTGGTTTCTTTCTGTATCTTACATTCATTCCCGGAGGGATACCGTGTCATCTCGAATAGACTGTGAGTTTCTCGAAGGCAGAATCTGTATCTTCCCTGTCACTTTGAAATGTCCCCTCATTATACAGGACGGAGGTTATTATTTATATGCTTGGGGGTGAAAGGGGCAGACACGTTCTCTACCGTGTCGTTCTCAAGGCTCTTCAGGGAAACTACTCAGCTCTCTGCTGGTTTTTTTCTTTCTCTAGAGTGAGTTATCTAATAACCAAAGAGGACTCCGACCTTTGGCTTGTTCCTAACTTTCTAACTCCTTTCATCGGAGGGAGGGGAGAGGTGGGGGGGGGGGGTGCCACACTTTCTTCTAATGTGGACTGGAAGCAATGTAAGGGTAGTGCGTGTGGGGTCAGGATGGGGGGGGGGTGTTGGGGACCAGAGATTAAGGCGAGGCAGCTAGTAATGGTGACAAAAGAGGCACCCTGCTGAGGGTGAAAGGTCAAGGCCTTGCCTCCTCACCTGAAATGGAGCACTTCCCTTCATCACTGGGAACCTGCTGTGTCACTCAGTGACGTCCCCTTAGCCCACTTGAAGGCCTTGCATCTGGCCAGGTGGTTTGTCCTCAGCATCCTGAGCTCTGCCTGGGTGCGCAGAGAAGGAGGAGAACGGACCATGACACCGGGGCCCAGGCAGAGGCAGAGACCGGAATGGGCCGTTTGAGGAGCCCAGGGCAGGGAGCCTAGGCGGGCATGGAGCCTAGGGAGTCACTGAAGTGAGGACAGGGCTGATAAAGGAGAGAGAAGGGGCAGCACCCTGATCCGTGAAGGAAGACTCAGGCGAGAGTTGGCCAAGCTAGACTGGGTGGAATCTAAGCTCTGGGGACGTGAGTACCCCAGGAGATGAAACTGGGGGGGAGGGTGGTCAGAGCCCGGCCAGGAGGACCGAGTGCGAGGTTCTGGCCTCCTTTCCCGCATCTACCCACCCGCTCACATCTCCAGGTCTTCAGGCACCATGGAGGACAAACGCAACATCCAGATCATCGAGTGGGAACACCTGGACAAGAAGAAGTTCTACGTGTTTGGTGTGGCAATGACGATGATGATCCGTGTCAGCGTCTACCCCTTTACCCTCATCCGCACCCGGCTGCAGGTTCAGAAAGGCAAGAGCCTCTACCACGGGACTTTTGACGCCTTCATCAAGATCCTGCGAGCAGATGGCGTGACTGGCCTCTACCGGGGGTTCCTGGTCAATACCTTCACCCTCATCTCTGGCCAGTGCTATGTCACCACGTACGAGCTCACCCGGAAGTTTGTCGCCGACTACAGCCAGAGCAACACGGTCAAATCGCTGGTGGCCGGTGGCTCGGCCTCCCTGGTGGCCCAGAGCATCACGGTGCCCATTGATGTGGTGTCCCAGCACCTGATGATGCAGCGCAAGGGCGAGAGAATGGGCCGCTTCCAAGTGCGAGGGAGCCCGGAGGGACGAGGGGTGGTTGCCTTCGGCCAGACCAAGGACATCATCAGACAGATCTTGCGGGCTGATGGGCTTCGAGGCTTCTACCGAGGCTACGTGGCTTCACTGCTTACCTACATCCCAAATAGCGCCGTCTGGTGGCCCTTCTATCACTTCTATGCAGGTAAGTGGGGCCCAGGAGAGTCGGCGCAGAGGGTGGGCCTGCTGACGGGGCTAAGCTGCTGAGGTTTTGCGCTCGCTGCGGTGGAGGATTTAATGGGAGAGTGGGCTGTTCATCCAGCAAACGTTTGACTCCAGGAGGGTTCGCGGATCATAATACCTGGTTCTTCCTCCCGGGAGCTTACATCATCGTGGGGGAATCACACAAGTAAAGTCGATGACTGTAGGACATAAAGTACATTCTGGGCGCATCAGAGTCAACAAGGGTTAGTGGAATATTGGCAGAGAAGTGGAAGACGAGGAAGCACAAGACTCATGGGATACTTGGGATCTGAACATGAAATTTCAGGTTTCAGATGAGCATTTGACTTGCATGCCTTTCCTCAGCATTGTTAAGTTCAAGGTGGTGGAGGGCCTTGAACCTCTCCACTCCTGTGATGTATTTTTGTTCATAAGACATTTTACTTCTTTTTGAGTATTTCCCCGAACGGATTACTGGGCCCAAGGTTGACATTTTTGAGGCCCTCGATAAACATAATACCAGATTTCCTTCTGAAAGGTCAGACCACACTGCCCAGAGCAGGACCTGAGTGTGCCTGCCACCCTCGACACCCACAGCTTTAGGTGGCCACCAAACTCCCGTGACGACAGTCTGTGCTTGTAACCTCCCTGATCCCTGCTGCTGGCAACGGACATTCTATCCAACCCATTTGGGACCTTTCTAACCAGATTTCATAATGACTTCCTCACCTATAATCATTCTGTCCTGGGGCGCCTGGGTGGCTCAGTCGGTTGGGCGTCCGACTTCGGCTCAGGTCATGATGTCACGGTCCGTGGGTTCGAGCCCTACGTCAGGCTCTGTACTAACAGCTCAGAGCCTGGAGCCTGCTTCGGATTCTGTGTCTGCCCTTCCCCTGCTCACGTTCTGTCTCTCAAAAATAAATAAGTATTAAAAAAAAAAAAAAAAACATTAAAAAAAAATCATTCTGTCCCTATGCCACTACTTTCCTGATTGCGCCTTGTTTATTGCTCGTTCTGTTTCTCTCTTCTGTTTAACACAGTCTTTCTAGAGTATTTGGTAAAGTTCACATACCTGGATTTCACCCCTGATTCTGCATCAGATTCTTTGGGAGTGGATCCTGGTCATCTTAATGTTAAAAAAAAGAAAAAAGAAAAAACAACAACTCTGGGTACCTAGGTGGCTCAGTCAGTTAAGCGTCTGACTCTTGATTTTGGCTCAGGTCATGATCTCATGGTTGTGAGGTTGAGCCTCGCATTGGACTCTGTGCTGAACATGGAGCCTGCTTGGGATTGTCCGTCTCTCTCTCTCTGTCTCTCTCTCTCTGTCTCTCTCTCTCTGTCTCTCTCTCTCTCTGTCTCTCTCTCTCTCAAAATAAATCAACACTTAAAAACAACAACAAAAAACCCCCACAAACCTCTAGGAAACGGGAGCATTTTCTCTAGCATCTGTCTTCACCCTTCTCTCCTCACTTGATTTTATTTATAATTGAGTTGTACTTTTCTAACATGTCAGAAAATCTCTTTCCATCCCCAGACTAACTTTCAGAGTTCTGGACAGACACTCTGACTGTCGGACCCTCTGGACTTGGATGCGTGCATTTCTGTCTGAGATGTTACATAGTTAACTGTTTTTCATCCCAAGCTGGCTTTCCCTTCTGACCCTCTTCCTTCCCTTAGTGGCCTCATCATTCTCCACAGTACTGAGACCAAAGCCCTAGGGACTGTGCTTGCCATCCCCTCTTCCTTGTCCCCACATCTCGTCCTGGTGACCCCAGAATGTCTTTCCTACTCTCTCTCCATTCCTCCTGCCTTTCCTGGAAACCATGCCTCAGTTTTCACTCTGCTGGGTGCTGCACCAGCCCTCTAGCTGCTCTCCCTTCCCACCTATCACACGCTCCGAACATTCACGATTTACTCCCTGGTTGTGATGCTCTGGGGCTCCACTGCTCACTGAGTACAACCCTGTCTCTTCAGCCTCCCTTCACAGTGAAGCCTCCCCTCGTGCAGTCTGCTGCAGCCAGATAACCCACACTGCCTCCACTGTGCACCGTTTCCCTCACCCCTGCTTTGTTCTTCCCACCCCTCTGCCTGGGTGCCCTCCAGGCCCACTTACCCTGGTGAAATCATGACTTTCCTGAAGTGCTCCTTGCTGCCCCTGTCACATCTCCCTACGTAGCCCTTAACCTTCAACAGGTGATCTTTCCCTCCTTACAGCCCCTGGGGCAGTGCTTGAATCTTTTGGGGGGCACCTGTGTTGCTTGCCTGATGTTATTATTTTTTCGACTACGTGGAAAGGTTCCTTTTTTTTTTTTTTTTTTTTAAGTTTATTTCAGAGAGAGAGAGAGTGCACATGAGAGAGCGCACGAGCTAGCAGGGGAGGAGTAGAGAGAGAGCGAGGGGAAGAGAGAGAATCCCAAGCAGGCTCTGCACTTGTTAGCGCAGAGCCCGACACGGGGCTCGATCTCACAAACCATGAGAGCATGACCCGAGCCAAGAGTCAAACACTTAACTGATGGAGCCACTCCAGTGCCCCAAGGTTCCTTTTTTAAAATGCATTTCTTCCTAGTTTTATTGAGATAAAACCGGGAAGTTTCTTGGAAGTGGGAGGAAACTACCATTTATGAATATGCACCGTGTGCCAGGCTCTGTGACACGTGTGCTTAGTAAATATTTGTTGAGTGAGGAGATTGGTTCTTGTCATTCCCTTTTGCTTAAAATCAACCCATGCTGCCGTCTGGGCACTTAGAATAAAACGGAACGTGCTCTTGGTCCGTGCAAGTGCACGCGATCTGGCCCGTCTGCTGGGCCAGCCTCACTGCCGGCCTCTCTTGCCTCGCTCAGCTCCGTCCTGTCTTTCTCTCGGTTCCTGAAATACACCACGCTCTGTCCCCACCTCTCCGCTTTTGCAGATGATGTTCTTTTCAGCCTGGAAACGCCCCACCCCCTGCCCTTCTCGTGCTCCAGGCCTCGGCTGACATTGCCACCTTTGCACAGACTTCTTCACCCAGTTGGAAAGAGGGCTCTTTCTGTTCTTTTCAGCTTGTTTCCTTCATAGCGCTTGTCACCATTTGTGACCATTTTATCCCTCACTCACAGCTCCTTAATTAGGCTGTGAGTCCCATGAAGACACCGTTCATTCCCCTGTTGTATGTCCTGTGCTCACCACAGTGCGTGGCATCCAGTAGCATTAAATAAATATGCATTTATATTACTGTCCACAGACATGTAGCCAGGAGGGACTTAACCCAAGTCAGCCTGGGTTTATCTTCTGCTTTGCAGATAACAGGTGCCCAGAAAGCACTTGTTGAATGAATAACAGAGCAAAAACATGGGGCTTTCTCCCCCACTGCCTGGCTTTGGTTTTTCATCCTGTCCCTAAGTCACAGGAAAAGGGCACGTGTGTGTGATTACAATTGGAATCTGAATCCTGCTGTGGCCGGCAGACCTGGGGGCCAGTGCCGACAGGCCCACGGAGGCTGGCAGCGCCCGTCCAGATGCCACCTTCTCAGGAGAGCCGGGACATGGCTGAGGAGGTGCCGGCAGGCCGCTCTGTCTCGGGTCGTGTGACCCCGGGGAGGGAGGGGGCCGGGGGTTGTGGCTTCAGGAGTCCCGCCAGGCCGTTGCGTCAAGAGACGCTCAGTGCCAGCCCCCACCGTCCCACTGCCCCTCATCTTTATTTAGGTGGCCACAGATTACGAAAACTAGGGGCACGAGGGAAAAACTCTCGAAGGTACTATGGGAACTGGACTGTAGAGAGTGGACGGAGAGGGAGTCTTCGAGATGACCCACGCTACACCCAGCCTCCCTCAGAATGAAAGCCAGAGCCTCAGAGTGGCTTCAAGGCCCTAATGACTTACCTCTCAGGCCTTGTGTAGTGTTCTTTCCCTCGCTCATTCATACGGGCCTTGCTGCCCCTGTCCTTTGCATTGGATGTCACCTCTCCTTGGAAAGTTCTTTCCACAGATCCGTGCACTCTTCCTCAGGCCTTTGCTCAGACTTCACCTCCTGGGAGAGAGCTTCCATGACCACCTTGTTTAAAAGGCAACCCCTTCCCTCCCAACACCTGGCATTCCCTGTCTCCCTTCCCTGCTTTATTTTTATCTCTAGGTAGCACACATCACCTTCTGATATAGCTATCGATTTTGCTTTTTATTTATGTATTGCCTGTGTTCCCATTTCCTAAGGGCAGGGATTTGAGACTCTTTTATTCACCATTCCATCCTCAAGAGCCAGGTGGCTGGTGCACGGCAGTCACTGAGTCAACTCTGGTCGAACCAATGAGTGAACTCCTGATTCTCGCTTCTAGGGAGGCTACAGCAAAAAATTCAACTGCAGTCAGCTTCCCAGTGATGCTGGGAGTGGGCGAATCTGGGCACTATGCCCTTGTCTTCATTAGCATTTTGGAAACGGAGTTCTTCTTTGTTAATAGAGCCTGCAGAAAACATCTCACTGCAGGGTACGACCTTCTCTTTCAGCTGCGATTGTTTTTATTTTTAAAAACATTCACATGGGCGTATACATACGGTGGAAGGTGACCCAGCCATAAAAAAAAAAAACAACTTGCGACTTGCAACAACATGGTTGGATCTAGACTGTATTATGCTAAGTGAAACAGGTCAGTCACAGAAAGACAAATAGCATCTGATCTCACTCATATGTGGAATTTAAGAAACAGGACACACAAAGAAGAGACAAACCAAAAAACAGACTCTTGACTACAGAGAACACACTGCTGGCCACCAGAGGGGAGGTGGGCGGGGGAAACAGGTGAAGGGGATGAGGAGTCCACTTACTGTGAGAGCACGGAGTGCCGTATAGACGTGTCGGATCACTGTACTGTACATCTGAAACTAACACGATACCGTATGCTAACGAACTACAATTTAAAAAAATCTTCTCACGGCTCAAAATTCAAAAAGAAAGACAGGGACGCGGTGAAAAGACTCCTCACCCACCACGGTCACCCTGCTCCCTTCCTTAGAGACAGTGGGCGAGACCAGCTTTAATCTTTCCTACCAGCGATGGGGTGCCCGTGTGAGAAAACCCGTGGCGTGTGCTTGCCTGGCCTGGGAGTCGGGAGGAGTAGAGCACACGTGTAAGGTTGTTATGTCAGGAAGGATTTCTGTTCATCAGAGGAGGGGAGTTGGCAGGCAGAGAGGTTCTGAAACCCCTTCTCCAGAGGAATCCTCTGTTCACAGCGGGTAATGTACCCAACATGGCTTCCGGAAGGGGCCTGAGGGTCCTCATTTTTTCTTGGTTCAGAAGGCAGCAAAGAAAAGAGGATGGGAGTGACAGGATCTAAGGTGGCTGATGCTGGAGAGGGTCCGTCCACGTTGGGCCAATGAGCAGAAGCAGTGTGAGGGCAGACGGGACGGCACCTCACGTCTCTCCCGTTGTCTCTCCCTCGCTTCCAGAGCAGATCTCGTACCTCTGTCCTAAGGAGTGCCCGCACATTGTCTTTCAAGCCGTCTCGGGGCCCCTGGCCGCGGCCACCGCTTCCGTCCTGACCAATCCCATGGACGTCATCCGAACCCGAGTGCAGGTAAGACCGGCCTCCCTGCCCCTGGTAAGAAGGGTCACCTGTGCTCCCCAGTGCTCCCGCGACCTCTCTGTGTCACGGCCTTCTAGTCCAGCCAGCCTCGTCCTGGTCAGCCAGGCCCCTTCCTTGTGCTTACGACTTACCATGTGCAGCAGGCAGCGGAGCGCTCTGAAACGCCTAGAGCGTTCCCCTCACCACGTGTGCCCCCTTGCACGCCCCCGCACCTGTCCCCGCCATGCCTCACTGGCTCCTCCCTGCCTCTCATCCCGTTAGCACAGCCGATGCTTTTCTCTACCGAGACGGAGCCCTTGGCGGTGCTGTCCAGAGCTCGTAGTCCCTGTCTCCACTCAGCTCAAAGATGCTTCCCCAGCACCTAATCCAAGGAAATGGAATCTGAATGGATGTGTAACATACAAATGGCAGGTTCTGCTGTATGAGAACGGGGGCTTGAACATCTGATGTGGGTAGCTGAAGAGGACAGCTGTGCAGGAGAGCGGGGTCACGGCTGTGGTGAGGAGGAGAGGGAAAGAAAAGAACCTCACCAGGTTGGGGGTGAAGCCGGCTTCCCTGATCCGAGGATGTTGGATGGAGATGGCTGGCAAATCTAGGTGTATTTGTCTGTAGGAAAGAATGCCCTTTCCACCCCCGCTTTTGAAAATGAATAAATTGACATCTGATTGGTGTGCAGACCACAACGTGCACAGGTTCCCTTCTCATTCTCTCCTGAGCCTTGTTCTGAGCGCTCCCAGGCTGGAGGAGACCAAGCGCGCGTGAGGACCAGAGCAGAGCTGGAACAGCCCTTGACGCGGCTGTGGACAGGGGAGGGCAGGGGAGCAGAGGTGGTCAGAAGAGAGTACCGGAGAGGAAGAGGGGAGCGTGGAGGAGGGTGGGGGTGGGGATGAGTGGGCAATATTCTCAGCCAGAGGTCACCCTGTGACTGTCGCACGGTACGGGGGTGTGCAACAAGCAGTACATCTGTCCTGCGCTGGCTGAGGGTCCGAGGGGGGTGGTGTCTAAACGTGCACCTGGGTGGCAGAGTGTGGGGGGCCGGGGCAGGGGGCAGGACTGTTGAGAAGGAAGAGAGGAGATTTCTGCCTCAGCCCAATTTCCAGTGTAGTAGGGAGGACGGGTCCCGGGGTGTGTGGGGGCGACAGGGCCGGGGGTGGGCCCAGCCTCGGGGACTCAGAGGGACTGACACACGGGAATGGAAATGACAGACCAGCAGGGCCTTCAGTCCCTGGGCTCCCTGAGGCCAGAGAGGAGCCCCCACGGCAAGGAGCCCTAGCTCAGGAGCTTAGCTAATGACAGGAACGGCAGCTCACAGTTACGGTTCTGGTGCCCAGAGCAACTGCATGGCTTAGGTCTACTTCGTTTCTGTTGTACATCTGAGGAAACTGAGGTACGTTACCTGAGGCTACCCTGTTAGCAAGTTGGGGAGCAGAGTTCGACCCAGGCAGGCCGATACCAGAGCCCACATGAACCGCTGTGCCGCCCTGACTGTGGCCCGTGGCCTTCCGCCATGTTGCATTTCCAGGTTGAAGGCAAGAGCTCCATCATCCTGACCTTCAGACAGCTGATGGCAGAAGAGGGGCCTTGGGGCCTCATGAAGGGCCTCTCTGCCAGAATCATCTCAGCCACGCCCTCCAGCATTGTCATCGTGGTGGGCTACGAGAGCCTCAAGAAACTCAGCCTCCGGCCTGAGCTGGTGGACTCAAGACACTGGTAACCAGCGGCAGGGCGAGAACCCTGCTGTTTCCCACACTACTTTGGGGCGGGGGTGGCGTGGGGAGGATAGCACCCTCTCCAGGTGCCCCCGCCACACTCACAGCCCTGCCCGGGGCCAGGTGGCCTGTCTGGGACAGGGCAGAGACTCCGAACTGCTCTTGCTGAAGAGGCTCCACACCTGGACCCCCTGCCCCTGGTATTTTTTTATTTTCTTGCCAAACTGGGCTCTCTGCTCAGTCCCGGTACTCCATCCTGATCCAAGGAACCCCCATCCCCAGCGATCCCACTCCCCCGTCCCCTGCGGAACCTTCTCCTGGCCTCCCCCGCCATCTGTGCCCCTGAGACCCTGACGAGAGCTGTACAGGGCGCTGGTTTCCTACTGCCGGTCCTCCCCCCGGCCTCTCAGCCCGGATTTCCAGCAGCTGTCGTCAGCCCTCTCCTGCTTCATCTCGTAGGCTTGCTTCGTTTTGCTTTGGGACTGAGCCGCCACCCGACTGTTCTGTTTTCCCTGCCACTGGGGGCCAGGTGCCAGGTACTTCTGCACAGGGAGCAGGAGCAGCGAAAACCTCTGGTTCTCCAGAGCACGTGTCCTCTCTTCGGAGAGTTATTAGGTTGGGGACAAATGTCGATACTTTACTTTGTGTGTGTATTTTTTTTTTTAACATCTGTGAACTAGGTACTGTCAGTCCTGCTGAAGCGCCAATCCTGCAGTCAGAGCCCACCCCTTCCTCAGGTGGAAAACGTAGCTTTCCCTCAATCCCAGTTACCTACCCCACGTTCCTTCAGAACCAGCAGCCCCAGGACATGCGAGCTGTTGGCTCCCTCGGCCAGGTGACTGCAGGGGCGGGCCCAGTCCTGAGTAGATCAGGCCGTCCGGGCTGGACTGGGAGAACTACCCTGCAGAGCGAGGTGGAGAGAACAGGTTGGAAAGTGAGGACAGGGTGCGTGTGCCTGTGCCCCGGCGCATGTCCCCAGGCCGACCGGGTGAGGCCTAGGAGAGGGCGGGGGAGGTTCTCCGCCCTGGGGCGGTCATGACTTGCGTGTCCGTACCCATCACCGGGACTCACAGAAACAGAGGTGTCCCAGTGGGAATCTCTGAGACGTGGGACTGGTTGTGGTTTTCTCCTCCTCCACGTGAAGAGTCATCCCGGTCGTGGCTCTCCCGAGGGGTGCCTGGGGGAGAGTAAGGAGCAGGTCAGGAAGTCCCCCGATACCAGGACCACTGCGTTTACCAGCCCGATACTGCCGAGACTCTGTTGAGGCTCTTCAGGGGCGGACAGCGAGTCCTCCTCCCCCGCACCTGTGTGGTGGGCAGACAGGTGCAGCCCCCAAGCGAGGAGAAGGCAGGGCAGACCCTACCCTGCCCTTGTACTTGAGACGGCTGGCGGGATGACCCTGCACACGTCTTTTGGGTCCCGCCCCTGGGAAAGGCCCTGGTGCCCTTCTGAAAGGTGCTAGCTCCCTGAAGCCTCGCTGCTTCTCACGGCTGCCCTACGTTGTCGCCCAGGTCAGAGCCCGGAGGCCCCGTTCCTACGTGCACCGCCACCAGCGCCCATCCGTCTCTTACCCCCCAGGGTTATTTCCCCTTTCACCTCTCTCCACTTTTGTTTGTCCTTCTTTCCCTTTGTCGGGAGTCTCCCAGTTTCTATCCACAGACGGTCACCCCAAGGGTCCTCAGATGACCCTCAACCTCCCTGCACCGCAGTCACCCATTTATCCCCCAAGGATCACCAACGTAATGGAGGCCGGGGACCCCTCGTCTCTTTGAGCCCATCCTAGTGAGGCCCTTGTGGCTCAGCTCAGCGCCCCACCTTCTCCCCAGTGGCCCGTCTGCGGGCGGCCCTGCCCCCCTGCCCCCTTCCCGCCCTCGGATCTGCCCGCCGGTCTCCCGCACACACACGCACAACTGGCCTTCACTCACGCAAACACAACACACACACACTGACATTCACACGCACGGTCTCATACACACCGACATATGCGCGCGCGCGCGTTGTGAAAGGACGCGCATCTGGTGGAAGGGACCTCGGCCGTGACCTTCCCATCGAAGAGCCCAGGGGCCGTGGCCGGCCGGCCGCACGCGCTGGTCCCCGGCGGGCTGGTCGGCAGCCCGAGGTGGAAGGGGCGGGAACGCGCGCGCAGTGGGCCCAAGATACAGACATTAAGATCGGACACTCCCTGTTGCACTGTACAAGGTCTCTGAACCGTAATTAAAAGTTTTTGTCGAGCCCCTCAGCCTCGCCTTGCGACTCTGCGGCCCGCCCGCCCAGCCAGGATCCGGGTGCGAGGCGCGCCCCTTCCCAGCTCCGCACCGCCCTCGGGCTCCCGCGGGTGCGCGCCCCAGCGCGGCTCGGCGACGGACGCCCGCCGCTTCCAATCGGGAGCGCCCGGGGCCGGGGCCGGCCAATAGCCGGCCCCGGGGGGCGGGCCGGCCGAGCCAGTTTGGTTTCGCGCGGCGACTTCAACATGGCCGAAGCGCGCAGCAGCGACGCAGGCGGCGGCTGTGAGGGAGAGGGGCCTGAGGGGCCGCCCCGGGAATCCGTGCCCCCCGGCACCACCGTGCCCAGGGTGAAGCTCCTCGACACTCTGGTGGATACCTTCCTCCAGAAGCTGGTCGCCGCCGGGAGGTAAGGCGGAGGGAGCCCGACGGCCGACCGGCCGACCGGGGAGGGCTCGTGCGGGCCGGCCGCGTCTCGACCCCGCGAGACCCCGAGGGCGCGGCGGCGGCGGCCTGTTCACGTGGCCTGGCGTCGCCCGTTGGCAGTCGCGTGATCGCGCAGCCGCCTTGGGGCGGGACCGCGCGGTGGTCCGGGCCGGAGGTGCCGGTGGCGGGGTTGGGGTGGGGGGGGGGTCCCGGGCGCGCTCAAACCGGCCCGGTGGGGGCGCCCTTCTCGCGCGGTCCCGTGGGCGGCCGGATGCGGAAATAAGGGGGGCGCGGGAGTGCGGAGCTGTCACTGCGGGAGGGGCGCTGCCTTCCTCCCCGGGTGGTGCCCCCCCGCCCACCTCGCTCGGTGTCCTGGGCGGACAGGGCTGAGGCTGGCGGGTGTTCGGGGGGGGGGGGGGGCGGGGGTTGCCCGCGCTCGGATCCCTGCAAGACCCCCGTCCTCGCCCCGTCCCCTGGCGCCGCGCCTTGGCCCTGCCCTTGAGATCGCCCCTCAGTTCACCGGTTCACTCAGCGAACGCTCGGGTGCCCGCCGTGTGCCGGGAACGGTGGCAGGAGCTGGGGAGGCGGCAGAGCAGACGAGGGCCTGGCTCGGGGCCTGCACCCCTTGAGGGGAAACAAAATAATCACTGGGCTTGAGGAGGTACTGAACAGGTGATGTGACAGAGGGCGGCGTGGGGAAAGGGAGCCCGCTCTGACCAGGTGACGCTGAGCAGAAACTGGAAGAATGAGAAGGAACCAGCTCTTGAAGAGCTAGGGGGAAAGCTCCTTGGCAGAGGAGACAGCTTGTGCAAAGGCCCTGAGGTGGCCAGGGCCTTCTAGGAGCTGGCAGAGGGCTTCTAGGAGGGCAAGTGAGGGCCTGTTCATGCCAGATGTAGTTTATGGAGTAATGAATTTGATAAAGTGATTTGTGGTTAAAAAAAATGTAATGTTTATTTTTGAGAGAGAGCACGAGTGGGGGAGGGGCAGAGAGAGAGGGAGACACAATCCGAGGCAGAGGCTCCAGGCTCTGCGCTGTCAGCACAGAGCCGGTCACGGGGCTTGAAGCCACCAGCAGCAAGATCATGACCTGAGTCAAAGTCAGATGTTTCACCGACTGAGCCACCCAGGCGCCCCCAATTTGTAATTATTTTTATGGGCCCGTCATGACACGCCACCACGAAATGTCCAGGCAGGGTTCCTCCCTTGTTTGCTTAGATACCCCCCAGCCCCCCAGCTCATTCTTGTCTTCCCCTCCCCTCTCCATAGGCCCCGCTTCCTCCATTTATTCGTGTACAGATGCATACTGAGCATCGACAGTGTCCCAGGCTCTGTTCTCGGAGCTGGAGATAGGCGATCGAGACAGAAAGGTCCCTGCTCTCATGGAGTAGGCAGGCATTCTAGTGCCAGAAAGAAAAATAAATCAGGCTAAAGGAAGAGAGCAGTGGGATGGGGGTGGGGGGCCTGGGTTCGCGTGAGTGCACGGAAGCGACTTTTGAGTCTGTTTGTATCCTTGTAAAGTCCGTTGTTTTGTCCGTGCACGTTCGAAGTTCCCGTGCGTGGTGTTGAGCTACATCTGTCTTTTTTCACCCAATATCTATCTATCTATCTATCTATCTATCTATCTATCTATCTATCTATCTTTCTATCTTTTTCTTTCTTCCTTCCTTCCTTCCTTCCTTCCTTCCTTCCTTCCTTCCTTCCTTCCTTCCTTCCTTCCTTCCTTCCTTCCTTCCTTCCTTCCTTCCTTCCTTCCTTCCTTCCTTTTCTTTCTTTTTTTTCTTTCTTTTCTTCCCCTAGCCCTGTTCTGGGAGGGCGTATGGTTCGGGTCTTCTCTTGCCGCCTTTCGTTCCGCGATGTGCATCACGCACTTACCCGGGCCCGTCGCGGACACCTGCTTGCCTCCAGGTCCCTCCTCCACGGGTCAGGCCACGGCCGATGCCCTTGTGCTAGCGCTAGCTAGCAGCTCTGGCGGGCAGGTAATGGAGAGGGGTCCCTGGATTCCGAGGTTCACACCTGCCCATGTTCTGTCAGACTGCCTTCCAGAAAAGCTGTCCCGTTGCCTACATCCTCAGCGGCGCCGAGCGTCCTCCATCGTAATACCCGCCGTTCTGAAGGTGTCAAAGGGGCATCTCGCCATCGTGGTTTGCACACCCCTGCTCCCTCACAGCTGCAGACGTCTCCTCGTATCCTCCTGAGGCCTTTGGCTTCTCTTGTGAACAGCCTGCTCACTTCCTCCAGCTTTTTTTTTTTTCTCAGACTCGTTTTCCTTATTTATGCATTTGTTTACTTTTTTTAAGTTAATTTATTTTGAGAGAGAGGTCACGGGAAGGGCAGAGAGAGAGGGGCAGAGAATCTCAAGCAGGCTCCACACACCGGCAGAGCCTGACGCGGGGCTCAAACTCACAAACCATGAGATCCCGACCCGAGCCAGAATCGAGAGCCGGACGCTTAAGTGACACCCAGGCGCCCCTCGAGGGTGATTTTTTTTGAGACTCCAACTCACGTCAAGTCTTTAAGAAGCGTCCAGTATCTTGACTGAGGTGGTAAGTAGGTCTACAAGGTTACACGTGTGATAAAGTTACAGAGATGTCCACACACACAAAGGTACCCTAACTGTTGAGGTCTGAATGAGCCAGTGTGGGGTTGTGGTTTGATATTGTGCTATAGTTGTGCAAGATGTCACATTGTGGAAGGTCCATTTCTTTGCAACTTCTTACAAATCTCTAACTATTTCAAAATAATGAGTTCAAAAAAAGCTTATCTGCAAAGGATAGGACAGTGTTCAGTGGAAACTAATTGAAAACCACCTAAAACATCCAACATTTGAAGAATGGTGGTCGCTCAAGTATAATGACGAATAAAGTACTCTGCTGCTTTAAAATTCCATTTTGAATAATACTGAATCATGGGAAAATTATCACATTGTAATGGTAAATTTTAAAATCAGGTTATGGGAGGAAGCATCCATATCCCACATTGAATATACTTTTTATCTAATTGTATTAAAATTGCAGTTGACTAGGGGCACCTGGCTGGCTCAGTCAGTCGAGTGTGTGACTCTTGATCTCGGGGTTGTAGGTTCAAGCCCAATGTTAGGTTTAGAATTTGCTTATAAGAATAAGATCTTAAATAAATAGGGGCACCTGGGTGGCTCAGTCGGTTGAGTGTTCAACTCTTTTTTTAAAAAATTTTTTTTTCAACGTTTTTTATTTATTTTTGGGACAGAGAGAGACAGAGCATGAACGGGGGAGGGGCAGAGAGAGAGGGAGACACAGAATCGGAAACAGGCTCCAGGCTCCGAGCCATCAGCCCAGAGCCTGACGCGGGGCTCGAACTCACGGACCGCGAGATTGTGACCTGGCTGAAGTCGGACGCTTAACCGACTGCGCCACCCAGGCGCCCCGAGTGTTCAACTCTTGATCTCAGCTCGGGTCATGATCTCCTGGTTTTTCAGAGCGAGCCCCGCATCAGGCTCTGCACTGACAGTGTGGACCCTGCTTGGGATTCTCTCTCCTCTCTCTCTACCCCTTCCCCACTCTCTCTCAAAATGAATAAATAAACATTTAGGGGCGCCTGGGTGGTTGAGTTGGTTAAGAGGCCAACTTTGGCTCAGGTCATGATCTGGTGGTTCAGGAGGTGAAGCGCCCAGGGGGGCTCTGGGCTGACAGCTCGGAGCCTGGAGCCTGCTTGGAATTCTGTGTCTCCCTCTCTCTCTGCCCCTGCCCCACTCACGCTCTCTCTTTCGGTCTCTCTCTCTCAAAAATAAAAATAAACATTAAAAATTTTTTTTAAAATAAGCATTAAAAAAATTGCAGTTGAGTAGTTGACATGTTACATTTTATAGTCATTGAAAAATAACAATTACAATATTAGCTTATCTGAACTTTTCGTTTTTCAACGTTTTTTTAATTTTTTTTTTTTATTTTTGGGACAGAGAGAGACATAGCATGAACGGGGGAGGGGCAGAGAGAGAGGGAGACACAGAATCGGAAACAGGCTCCAGGCTCCGAGCCATCAGCCCAGAGCCTGACGCGGGGCTCGAACTCACGGACCGCGAGATCGTGACCTGGCTGAAGTCGGACGCTTAACCGACTGCGCCACCCAGGCGCCCCTGAACTTTTCGTTTTGAAGCCACTCCATTTTTTTAATTAAAAAAACTTTTGAGTTTTTCTTTATTTTGATCGAGAGGGTGTGAGGGGTTGGGGAGGGGCAGACAGAGAGAGAGAGAATCCCAAACAAGCTCCTCACTGCCAGCCTCCAAGGAGCCCAGGCTGGGCCCCGGCCAGTTCTGGTGCCTTCTCAGGGCAGCTGTTGTAAATCTCCATGACGTCCCTCAGGCCCTTCCCCTGCGCCCCCCCTCCCGCCCCAGCCCCTCGCAGGGAGAATGACCCCTGGCACCCGGTTTGTAGAGACAGTTGAGGTCAGCAGAAGGAGTTGCTCTGACTGTGGATCTGGCTGAGAGAGACCTGGTTGCGCGTCCCCCCAGCCCCACCAGCAGCGTCCCTCCCTTTACACCCACGGCTGCAGCTGCAGATCCACCTTCCAGGCTCTAGTCCCACCTCCAGGTTTGTCTCCCTCGGAAGCACTTTGCCGCCACTCCCTGGAAACTGTTCCTTTCAAGGTCATGTGTAATTCTTTGTCGGTAAGTCCTGTGGCTATTTTCTCATCCTGATCCTCCTTGCTCTCCTTGTAGTAGTTGACCCCGTTAACCACTTCCCTGTCCTTGACATTGGTCCCTTGGTTTCCACACCAGGCTCTGCCCCTTCCTGGGCTCCTCTTCCTCTCCTTGACCTTAGATGTGAGCATTGGACTTTCCTCCTGTCACCTCTGCGTCCCGTCTGATGTCCAGATGCTTCAGTGTCCACTGCTCCTTACGTTCGCTCCCAAGACCCCGCACGCTCTGGTCCTTGCCTGCCTCTTGTCACCCCCTCACCCATAATCAGACCTCCTCCTTTCCTGTGAGGTCAGGGCATTTGCATTTGACATAGGCTCCCCAGGGATGGTTTCCTCCATTTCTTCCCAGACCTTCTCTAAAGCCTTCTTTCTCCCCGGTTATTCTTGGTCACAACACCTGATGTTATTTCTTCACAGCACTTACCCCAGGACACAGCTCCAGGGTCTGTCTTCCCCACATTAAATGTAAGGTCCTGAGCACAGGTTCTGGTCTATTCCACTGGCCACTCTCCACTCGTTGCTTATCACGGTGCCTGGCCCATGGGAGACGCTCAGTAGGTGCTTTTGGAATGCACGAGGATTCCCAAGCTGCATCTCTCTGCCAAGCTCCAGACCTCTGTCTCCACAGTCTACACTGGAGATGGCCCCTTGGTGTCCACACAGCCATCAAGCTCAGCATGGTGGAGACAGGATGGCTGCTCCCTAACTGGGTTGAAGATACTACTGTGTGCCCATTGTCTGGGCCAGAGGTTTGAGGGTCCTCACCCGTCCCTTGTCCCCGTCAGCCACAGCCCCATGGGCTCGCACCGCCCTCCCCAGTCTCCTCATTTTCCACCTGTGTACCAGTGCTTAGCTTCAGGGCCACCTGCCTAGACTGATGTGGCAGCCTCCACCCTGGCCCTCCAGCCTCAGTCCTGTCCCTCCCTTACTGCTCAGACTGGAGGTCCTTCTGCTTCAAAGGGTTAATTGGTGGGGCGCCTGAGTGGCTCAGTCAGTTAAGTGTAGGACTTCAGCTCAGGTCATGATCTCGCAGTCAGTGAGTTCAAGTCCCGCATCGGGCTCTGTGCTGACAGCTCAGAGCCTGGAGCCTGCTTCGGATTCTGTGTCTCCCTCTTTTTCCTCCCCTCCCCAGCTCACGGTCTCTCTCAAAAAAAATAAACATTAAACAAACAAACAAAAAAGGTTATTTGGCTCAGGGCTGCTTCCAGAATCAAACATAAGCTCCTTAGCTCAGCACACAAGGCCGTGCACCCCTCGGCCCCTCCCTGTGTCTCCAGCGCAGTCAGGGCAGCACGTGCACTCTTGCGGGCACACGTGCACAGGAGCTCCTCTGCCTCGACCTGCTCTCCCCCGCCGCTTCGCCTAGCCAGGACCTCCATCCCTCTGTGTGCTTAAATAGAAACTTGCAGCTGCTTTCCACACAGAAAGGGCTAGACAAAGGTCACGTATGCAAATACTTGACCCTCTCCCAAGCCGTTAAGTTAAAAGTCCTCATTCTCAAAGACCAAGTACTTCTCCCGGGACAGGAGTCTCTACATAGTGCAAGCTAGTTTATTCACATGTCGGGTATCCAAAAGGATATTTTAAACCCTAGATTGATTTTCCCTACAACTCAGTGTATTTTTCATGTACGTATTAGCTTGACAAAGAGGCAAGTTACATGATGCACCCCAGAATGCCTGGAAGGTTATGGGCCTCACTGGGCCATCGGATTAGACGGACCCCCTGCCACTGTCTTCCTTTCCTTGGGCCGGCCATGGCAAAGACCCCACCTCTCCTGTCTTGGGCATCAGAACACAGAAACACGGCTCTGTTGGAGCTTACCATTTGTGACCTGTGCCTTGTCAAAAAGGAAGGGTTCTCTTCTGTCCTCACAGGTTCCTGGACCTGCTGAGAACCACCCTTCTCCTGTTTAGCTAAAGCAGGCAGATGAGGCCGTTCCCCTTCCGTGCACTGAGAGGGGCCACCGGCTAGAGGCAGTGGGGGACCCGGGGGAAGACCGGTTGGCCCCATTTGGCAGAAAGCGGGGTCTGCTGCAGGTGCCATGCCACGGGCGGTGTCCGTCGGGGGTCCAAAGTGGTTGAGTGCTGGCTGGCCCAGTGGTGTGCTATGCCTGTCGGGTCTGTGGATCCTGACTTCTGCAGAGCTGACCGCCTGCCCCTGGGCGGGAGCCGGCCCCAGTGTTGTTCTTAGGAACCGGCTCCTGGAGGGAAAGAGTGTGATTTAACAGATCAAGCGTTCCCACAAAATAAATGCCTCCCGACTATCCCCCCCTCTTTGTGCACATGCCGTGCTGCTGGCAGTGACTTGTCCCTGAAGCACGTGTGACTCTGACTGCGGCTTCAGCCCATGCTCTTCCCACAGCCCTCTGTCCCCCCTGTGTCTTGTCATCACCCCGCCGTGCCCCGCAGCAGCCTGCGGGAGCTGCCTACAGCGCAGACTGCATCCCGCTTAAACCCTTTTCTGGCTCCTGTGTCTGCCCTTCCCTGCCTTCCCCACCGGCTGTGGGCCCGAGGCACCTGATCCCGATCCGGGTGGCCCCAGCAGGTCCCAGCCGTGCAAGCTTGGGCCAGCTCCCTCATCTGAAAACTGGGGATGGTGAGAGCAGAACCTGCCCCAGAGCGTTATCGAGGCGGTTAGAGTGGCTGCGTGTGAGTGCTCGGCCCACGCCCAGCAAATGTCGCCCGGTGCTACTTTGTTGCGCATCCTCTTCAGCTGTGCTGCCTGGGTCTTCGACTCCTGCCTCCCTCTTAGGCTTCAAATGCTGCTTCCTCCAGGGAATCTTCCCTGAGCTCCCTGCAAGCCACCCCTTCCCCCCACCCGCCGGCTACCCCAGCCTCATTTTCTTGGGATTGATCTGTCTTTTAAACAGTGTCCCCTCTGAGGGCGGGGACCACGCTGGGGCACGTTTGGGTCTGTACCATGGCTGGGCCTGGCACGTGCTCAGTGCTTGGTGTTTGTCGAATGAATGAACGAATACAGCAGTCCCCTTATCCAGAGTTGCGTTCCGCAGTGTCAGTTACTCATTGTCAGCCACGGTCCCGAAGCAGAGGTTCCTCCCTCTGACATCTGCTCACTGTCAGGAGTAGAGAGCAGCTTGTCACATGCCTCCATCCTTCACCTCCTTCACCTGTCACGTGGGCATTTCATCACTGGACCTCATCAACAGGAGGAAAGTGAATATAGTACAGTCACATATTCAGAGAGAGACCTCCTAGTGACCCCGACACCACCATTGACAGCGTCCTCTCTCCTCAGGGAGGCATGCACCTGCTCCCTGAGGCTCTGGGTGGCTGAGATCCTTGACAAGTGATGTGTGAGCCTGGTGTGTCATAGGACTCCCCCCACCTCCATCTGGTGACCAAAGTCCTGGCCACAGTAGTAGGTCATAATCTCTCCACCCACGCCTTACCGCTCAGGTCGCCCTCACCAATGGGAACACCCTCCCCCATGCCCCAGATGCTGCTCCTGGCTTTATCACGGTCCATGCAGTCCTTGGGTGGCATCCGATGAGTAGTTCCAGACCCCAGCCATCCCAGCTCCATCCAGGAGACCCCAATAAATCCCTCTCTGCCCCACCAAAATAATAATAATAATAATAATAATAATAATAATAATAATAAATAATAATAATAATAATAATAAGGTATTCAGAGAGAGAGAAAGACTACATTCATGTAACTTTTATTACAGTATGCTGTTATAGGGATGTTATATAGAACAATTATTTTTGTGCTGGTGTTCATCTCTTATGGTGCCTAATTTATAAGTTAAACTTTATCACAGGTATGTATGTATGCATAGGAGGAGAACATAGTGTATGTAGGGTTCAGTACCCTCTGCAGCCTCGGGAATCCACTGGGGGCCTTGGAACATGTCCCCCTGTGGATAAGGGGGACTACTGTAGAGTTACCTTGATGGACATTTTTATCTGCATGCAAATATTTATCAGATCAGAAGTCTTTTTTTTTTTTTTTTTAATGTTTATTTATTTTTGAGACAGAGAGAGACAGAGCATGAATGGGGAGGGGCAGAGAGAGAGGGAGACACAGAATCGGAAACAGGCTCCAGGCTCTGAGCCATCAGCCCAGAGCCTGACGCGGGGCTCGAACTCACAGACCGCGAGATCATGACCTGGCTGAAGTCGGACGCTCAACCGACTGAGCCACCCAGGCGCCCCAGATCAGAAGTCTTTTTCAGGGACACCTGGGTGACTTGGTGGGTTGAGCATCTGGCTCTTGATTTCAACTCAGGTCATGATCTCAGGGTCATGGGATGGAACCCCAGGTTGGGCTCCCCACTGAGTGTGGATTCTGCTTAAGATTCTCTCTCTCTCTCTCTCTCTCTCTCTCTCTCTCTCTCTCTCTCTCTGTCTCGCCCCCCCTTCCCACCCCTCTCCCTCTCTCCCTCTGTGCATGCTCTGTCTAAAATAAACAAGTAAAAATCATATTGGAAAAAAAAGTCTTTTTCAGAAAAAGTATCCCAATTTCAGATTCTCACTATTAAGCTTCTAGCAGTTGCCAAAGAATCCAAGTAATAAAAAGTTAGGTTAGCCCAAGGGGCCTAAAAACCTAAAGACCTAATTAAAATTAGGATTTTTTTTTTTTTTAAGATTTTTTTACAGTCATCTTTACACCCAAGGTGGGCCTCGAACTCACCTGGAGATGAAGGGTCGAGATGAAGCATGCTCCCCCGACTGAGCCAGCGGCAGCCTTAAGATTAATTTTTACAGGATAATTTTCTGCCGCAGTTATCACCAATCATGGACCGGTGCTGTCACCAGGAAGCTTTTCTCGGGTGGCAGCCCGGGGACCAAGGACAGGGCGGTGCAGAAGCACGCAGAGAAGCACCTGGGCGAGGGGGTGGGCACTCCCTCCGTATCGCGCGCTCCGGAGGGCGGGGGTGGGGGGGGGGCGGGGCTGGGACAGAGCGCCCTCTGCTGGCCACTCCGCGAACAGGCGCTGGCGGGCAGGTTAACACACCACGGAGGGCTGGACGCTGGGCTTAAATATTTTGCAGTCAATTGTTTTTAAAAGTTAAACTTATGTGATAACTCAATCTGCAGTGAGTTTTTAGTGCAGTAAGTGCAATGCTTTTTCCGTGAAGCATTTCAAAACCAGTGAAGGTGCCTCAGATGTTGCAGAGTAAGAATTTAAGAGAGAGGGGTGCCCAGCCGGCTCAGTCAGTGGAACGAGCAACTGTTGGTCTCGGGTTGTAAGGTCAAGACCCACGTTGGGCATAGAGATTACTTAAAAATTAACTTAAGGGCACCTGGGTGGCTCAGTCGGCTAAGTGTCTGACTTCGGCTCAGGTCATGATCTCACGGTTTGTGGGTTTGAGCCCCGCGTTGGGCTCTGTGCCGACAGCTCAGAGCCTGGATCCTGCTTCGGATTCTGCGTCTCCTTCTCTCTCTGCCCCTCCCCCACTTGTGCTCTGTCTCTCTCTATCAAAAATAAATAAATGGAAAAAAAAGCTTAAAAAAATTTTTTTAAGTATAAGAGAAAAAATAGATTAAAACCAGTTAATATAGTCATGTTTGTTTTGAAGAAGAAACTTCCATTGATAACAAAAGTAACCCTTTGGGAGGGCACAGTTTAGCCTTTTCTCTGTAGTGGGGCCAGTGTGTTGTTCTGCCACAGGGTTGCCACCAGGATGCATTTGCCAAGCGCCTGCCTTCTGTGGGGGAGGAGACGTCTTGACTCGGGAAGCCAACTTACTGTTGGACACTTCTGAGGGGGAAGTGGGGGCCGTTCTTTTGAAATTAATAGTAACAACTGTGGCTAGGGGTGCCCGGGTGGCTCAGTCGATTGAGCATCCGACTTCGGCTCAGGTCGGTGCTCGCTTCGGCAGCACATATACGACTTCGGCTCAGGTCATGATCTCGTGGTTCGTGAGTTCGAGCCCCGCGTCGGGCTCTGTGCTGACAGCTCAGAACCTGGAGCCTGTTTTGGATTCTGTGTCTCCCTCTCTTTCTGCCCCTCCCCTGCTCGTGCGCACCCTCTCTCTTTCTCTCAAAAATAAATAAACTTTTTTTTTTTAATTAAAAAAATAATAACTGTGGCTAACATGGAGCTTTTCAATGTGCTAGGCGCGGTACATATAGTTATTATTCCCATTTGAGAGAGGCAGCAACTGAGGCTTATAAAGGTGAAGAACTTGTCAGAGATCACTCATCAGATGAGTGGTAGAGGCAGGATTTGGACCCAGACAAAAGGACAGGCCGGGAGTCCTCAGAACCAGTGTGCAGTGCCCAGCCCATAGCTGGGTGGCCCCTTGTGTCCCCTTGGAAGGCCAAGGCCGGGAGACCACTCCAGCAGAGGGCAAAGGGGGGCTTGGCAGAGAGGCCACCGGGGAAGCTCACGAGGGAGTACTCCTCCGCCCAAGTAGCCCGGGCCCAGTAGCCTGGGGTCCAGGGTGGAGAGATGGCTGGGAGCGGTGGGGCAGGCCTCCCCTCAGCCCCAGCCCCTGGTCTGCAGGGTGGTCACAGCTCTGGACAGCCTGGAGATCCCAGTGATGTTGCAGATGGCGTCCCCACCCACAGGGATATTAGTTTACCTGACAAGACAAAACTTGACTTTGCGGTAGGGGGCCACATGGAAATGCATCACTTTTCCTGCTTCTCCCTGAGAGTATTTTTCCCAGAAATTCACAAGGGCATTCACACCATTCCCAGGCCCGCACCTGCTCTCAAGAAAAGAGCTCCTGGCGGCGGGGAGGGGTTGGATGAAGGGGGACACAGGCCCGAGGGTCCGGCTGGAGGACGAGGGAGTACCCCAAGGTGTACCACGTGGTGCCCACGGTTCACGCTGCTCTGTGGGGAGGGGGTCGGAGCGTCCTCAGCACGAGGGGAAAACTTTGTGTCTCTACCAGACGATGATGGATGTTTAGTGCACTTCTGGCGGCCATCGTTTCACTGCACACGTGAGCCAGGCCCTTCGTGCCGCGGCCTTCAACTTCTACAGTCAAGCTGGAAAAATACAAAGCAAGGATCCCTGTCCTCCTGTCCCCTGACGCTGGCCTCCAGTGTGGCCGCCTGCGCTCCGTGTCCAGGGATGTGTGCGAATGTGCTTTGCTCTCGCTGAGCTCTGAGCCCAGCGGGGCCTCGGGAAAGCCTCCCCGGCGGCACTGGAGGCTCCCCCAGGAGAGGGGGTCTGGCTCAGCTCAGACCCTCTGCCGTCCAGCGGGCTGCTGGCAGGAGGAGCAGGATCTCCAGTGTCCAGGCCGCGCCCGTTTCAAGCCACAATTACCCGGTTCAGTTCCAGCACGACAGCTTGGCCAGGCGTCCTGCGTCCCTCCACGTCCCTCATGAGCCACAGACTGCGTGGCGAGGGGGGCCGGCAGCACCACAGGATGCCCAGGGCTCCGCCGAGGGCAAAGGGTGCCGGTCGTCCATTCCTTGCCCCCAGCTGCACCAGTGTCCGATGTGTACCCTCCAGCAGGGAGAGACTGTCCCTCCTGCAGAGGGGCCGGGCGGCAGAGGCTTGCAGCCGGCCCTCCGAAAACAAAGCCCCGGCTGACTGTGTTTGCCAGCTTCCGAGGCGTAAATACTCACTAGAGCTGCGGAAAGATGGGTGGTTGGGCACCGGCACAGAGTGCTTCCACGGGGACGCCGCCAACAGCCTCGCGCAAGGAAAATGTGCTGGAAGGATTAGGAAGCCGTGTGTTTTGAATAGTTAGTACCTTGTTTTTAACATAACTTACTGCCAGATTATATAATTCAGTGTTCCGTGCTGGCTGTGTCTCCTGAAGATGTAACGGCTGTCCCTCGCAAGCCTCTGTGTGCTCTCCCTTGTCACCTGTTTCACAGCCCCTGTTCAGGGGCAGGAATGGGGGGGTGGGGCGGCCGAGGGCCAGCAGTGAGTCCCAGTGGCGGGGGCGGGGGCGGGCTGCGCACGGGCTTCCAGGGACCCGATCCCAGCCTGGCCACACAGCTGAGGAACATCCGGACCCACAGCCGAGCACAGACGTGGGCTTCTGTGTGGTTGAGCGCTCGCTGCCTTGGACACTTCCAGCAGGTCATTTGAACGCTGCTTCATCAGACAGGCTGTCACTGAACCCCCACCCCACCCGCCCCCAGCTTAATGGCGATCCCCGTGACACTCTGAAGCCCGTGGCCCTTTTCCTTCTAAGTGCCCTCCACAGTGGTCATCACCACGTTCTCATGAGTGTCTGCGATTGCTGCCATCTCCCTGCCAGAAGCTCCAGGAGGGCCGTGTGGCCTCCCTCCCGCCCAGTGGCCAGTAGCCCGTGGGTGGCCAGCATGGACATAGGCAGAAGGGGAAGGGCCTGAGGGGGAAGGTAGAGAGAGACAAGCAAGCAAGGAGTGGGGAGAGAAAAGGCAAGAGACTTCTTTAACTTACTGGCATGTCTTTGTGCAAGACGGCCAGCCATCAGAAGTGTCCCGGGTACCCCGGTCTTTCCAGCTATAAGGGCTGTAGCAGCGAGATGCTCTCGGCCGCCGCTGCCGGAGACCTGATTAGAAATGGCTGGAACAACAAGAGGCATCCATCACTTCACTAGCGAGCAGCCCCGAGAGGCGCGGCCTCTAGCTTGGCGTCTTCGGCAGCTTGACGATGTCCTCAGAGACCCCAGTTCTTTCCCTCCTTCCGTTCTGCCTCCTTAGGGTATAAACTCTGCCCTCAGGCCAGAGACCCCTGCGGTGGCCGGGAGCCGGACGCATCATCTGGATACGGTCACGTCCTCCAGAAAGGGCATCAGTTCCTTCCTCTGTGGCTCCTTTGAGGAGGCAGGAAAACTCTCCCAGAGGCCACATGTCCTGTCCTAATCCAGCCCAGCAAGGGGCCTGGAGCGACCAGAGTTTCTCCGGGACCCCTACCCACACCAGCAGCAGTGTCACCTGGGAGCTGGTTGGAAACCGGGGAGGCGGCTGGCGCTGAGCCTTAGCGAGCCCTCCACCCCGGTGGTTTGAGTGGCTGGACCATCGTGACCCACCCTTGAGGGTAACCCCTGGGCTCCCCTGCGGCTCTGCGGAGAGGCAGTGAGTGGTCAGGTGGGGCTGAGCCGTCTGCAGTGACCGGAGGTGCAGGCGAGACGCTTTGCACCCACCGCCTTTAACCAGCGCGGTGAGGCTGACCTGGCCCAGAGCCCTGCCGTGGGAGGCGGGGGGGGTGGGGCGGGGGGGCGCCCCGGCAGCTGCTGAGGGCTGGCTCTCCTTCCCACCAGCTACCAGAGATTCACCGACTGTTACAAGCGCCTCTCCCAGCTGCAGCCTGAGATGACGCAACGAGTCTACGACAAGTTTATCACCCAGTTGCAGACGTCTGTCCGGGTGAGTGGCAGGGAGCCCGGCAGGCAGTGCTGGTTCGGGTCCTGCAGGCAGGGGCCGTACGCTCAGCCCCTGCCGGTCCCCAGTGGTCAGGCCACGGTGGCCGCCGTCCCTTCCTTCCCAAGGACGGGCACCTCGACACCCCTGCTCTTGTCCTCCTGCATCATGACTGTCCGCTGGGTGGTCTCGTCTTCGTACCTCCGGCACCTGGTGCAGGGCCTGGCACGGACAGGGCACTTAACAAAGCGTTGAATTCAGTGGAACCGCATACGACAGGGAGCCCAAGAGAGGCCGCTGCATTCAGGTCTTTCAGTGACCGTGATCCCTCTTGAGGGCTCTGTCTCCCTGCCGGCACGCGCCAGGGGGGCCCGGAAGCACCCAGACGCATCTGTGCCACCGGCACGGGGTGCTCTGGGCCTGGGGCTGCGGCACCCAGGGTGATGGGCAGGCTCTTTTCAGATGTTTTCCATCTTACACTTTCTGTTCTTCGTTACTAAAGTCCCCTGGAGAGAAGAGGGCGTGTGGGTACAAAGGCACAGAACAGGAATTCGCCAGAATGTTACTGAGTCCTGTACTTTCACTGTGGGCTTGTGTGGTGTCCTTACAGCCCTTTGCTGCTCTCTCTTCAGGAGGAAATCTCCGAAATCAAAGCAGAGGGGAACCTGGAAGCCATCTTGAATGCCTTGGACAAGATCGTGGAAGACCGCAAGGACCAGGAGGAGCCGGCCTGGTGAGAAGGTGGTCCGCGAGGCTCACGCGGGAAGAGGCCGCCCCCCAGCATCCCGACGGGGCTTCCGCCAAGAGCTCACACACCTGAGACTCGGGGCGCAGCCACCCGTGTGGTGCCCTCCGGGAAGGGGAGCCCCAATGCAGGCGCGGGCGGGCTGACGAAAGCCTTCCTGGGGGGACTCGTTTCGGGACCCCTCTGGCCCGCGGGGCACATAGCCGGCGGGAGGCGGAAGGGCAGATTGGCGATCTTCCGGCCGGCTGGCCCCGGGCATCCGGGTTTTATTCGCTCGTCCACTTAAATGTTTAGGGAGTACCCACCACACGCCCCGAGATCAGCAGTGAACTGGACCCAAGAGACCTGCCCCTGGGGCCGCATTCCCGGGGTGTCCCGCGCAAGGTGGAGGCGCCCTTAGCTCCTGCCTCCTCCCGCCCTCCCCGCCTGAACAGCACGTTAGGCCAGAGCGACAAAACACCTTTCTTGTGCTTTCCAATTTTTTTATGCTTTGTGACCGGAATACTTAAGAGAATGACGTTATAGAACTGAAAAAGACATTTTTGAGGAACTTGCAGTGTCTTTCACCCGGCTGCTCATCAGACCCGCCCCCCCCCTCCCCCCCCCCCCCGACTTGGGGTCTTCAGAGGCCTCGCCCCCCACTCTTGCCTCCAGGCCTGTCTTCCTCAACTTCCTCTGTTACCCAACCCTTGCTGGGGCCTTTCCTGTCATCCTGCCCCAGCCCATGCCACCCTCCAGCCCCGTGTCTGGGGAGTGGGCGCACGTGGTTCTGGGGACAGAGGCGGCCGTGGGGCCGGGTGTCGGGGTGGGGGGCGTGGCGTGCCGGGGAAAGGGTCACCACTCGCCCCATCCCCGTGCCCCCTGTGGCCTCGCAGGCGCCCGAGCGGGAACCCGGAGGCGGACCTGCGCAGTGCCCTGGTGCCCTACTTCCGGCAGCAGCGGGACGCCTTGCAGCGGCACGTGCGCAAACAGGAGGCGGAGAACAGGCGGCTGGCGGAGGCCGTGGTGGCCGGGCGCCAGCAGGTGCAGGAGCTCCAGCGGAGGGGCCAGGCCCGGCAGCAGGCCTGGCAGGTGAGTGCCCGGCCCTACCCTCGGGCACAGGCTCCCGGCCCAGGGGGCCACGACCTCGTGTTAGTCGGGGTGACATGGGGTTCCCCACACAACTGCTCCCCAGTAGCTTTAAAACATGTACCTCAGGATGACGTCTAGAGCCTTCGGCACACATAAAACATGCTCTGTGCAACAACTGTGTTCTCTGAGGGTGAAGGGAATCTTTGAGAGTGGCCCACGTCCCCTGGGGCTAAGCGGGTGAGTGGGTGACCTGGCTGAGGATCCAGGGAGCGGGCACGGCCGTAGAGACAACATGGGTTTTCTTACCGGCTCGAGAGGTGGCTCTGGTCAAGGGTTGCCAGCAGGGCTTGAGCGGTGGCCACACCGTTGGGCTCCTTCCGCTGTCCAGGTGTCCACCTTGTGTCCTCTCTCCCACCCGATGGCTCCCCTCCTGGGGCGGGCCTTCCTGCGGCGGAGGGCAGCGGGTCCCCAGATCCCTGGCTGCCAAGACCCTGAGCCCTGGAGGGCCCGTAGCAGGACGAAGGCCAGAAGCTGGCCTTTTCCCTCTTGACATCACCCCCTCTTTGGCTCCGGGGTCCCTGGGGAAGCAGGCCCCAGCGTGCTCGTGACCAGGGCCCACAGCCTGGCACTGTGTAGGGGCACTTTGGGGCCACCCTGCTGAGTCCTCAGGCAAGGTGCTGCCCCACCATCCCCCTCTGTCACCACGAGGCCGCCAGTCACTCTTCTCTCTGGGCCCTGCTCATAACCCACCTCACCCGGTGCCGCTGCGGGCCCGAGGCGTGTGTGAAGCTGGTCCCTGCCTGAGCTCAGCCTGGGCCCAGCCACTAGCACAGTCAGGTCAAGAAAGTTCCTCCACTAGAAATCACTGATGGAGGTCAAAGGATCACAGGGACACTTTGGGGACCCTTATTCAAGATGGGCGCTGCTCTGGGGAGGCCCAGCGTCAGTGGCCATGGCGCCCAGCCTGCCGTGAACACCTGCTGAATAGGGGGGCCCCTGCTGGGCCTGTGACATGAGCCAAGACCCCCTCTGTGTTGTCCTGGGGGACATAGGCCCGGAGTCCAGCACAGTGGAGGCAGAGGGTTTGGATTTTCTCATCTGTCTGTTCCCTCCTACCGCTGCCAGGCCCTGCACAGAGAACAGAAGGAGCTGGTGGCTGTGCTGGGGGAGCCGGAGTGAGGAGGCGACGGCCGGACCAGGAGCAGAGGGCCGTCGAGGTCGAGGGCCTGGCCTCCGAGAACCACTGGCATGGTGCCCAGTCCCTGAGTGGGGATGGAATTAGCTGGAGGATGAGGCTTGTCTGTCCTCCTTTGGGGGCTCCCCCCCAACACACACACACACACACACACACACACTTCAGATTCTTCCCTGTTTTCTTGTAACTAGGACGGTTGGGCAGCTCCAATCCCAGGAGTCGTTCCCTGCCTGCTCCTGAGCCCCTCCCCTCCCCCCGCCCCGCCCCGCCCCCCGCTCGGGGAGTCTGTGTTCATTCTCCACTGATTGCCCCCTTGCTGGCCAGCCTGAGGACCCGTGCCATGTTCTCCCCACATCCGTAAATAAACTTCCTGCACTTCCTACACTGTAATCTGTGAGGATGCTTCCTCTGCGGGGCCTCTCCCAGACCAAGACCCCTTTTGGCTCTCAGAGCCCTGGCTGGGGTGGGGGTGGGGGGAGGCCGTACCTGACCATCAGGTGCAGGAGGGCAGCGAAGACCTTGTCACAGAAGGCTGGACCCCTGGGTTCCACCCCTCTTTGCTGTCTGGGTTCATTGTGAGAAAGGCTCTGTGCCGCCCCCACCTCCCCCCGGGGGTGTGCACATGGTGAGCATGTGCGCCAGCGGGTGGGCCCTCCAAGTAGCTGGTGCTCTGCCCCCTTCCCTGGCCAGGGCTCAGCCAGGCATCAGGAGGGGCTCGGCCACGGGTGGGATGGGTGCTTCCTCTGGCCAGCGGTGAGGGGACGGGTACAAGGCAGGGCCCCAGAGAGGGCCTCACCCCAGAGAGGCCAGGTGCAGTCTGTCTGGGAGCACTGGGAACACTCGGACATCAGGGTGGCCCTTGCTGGCCACCTGCTGCCCTGAATTAAGCTCAGTGGAGCCGCAGCATCCAAACACGGGGCAGTGGGGTGGGCGGGGAGTGCCTGGTCAGGTCCCCACCTGCGGTGGGCCGGGCGTGAGAACACCCTCCCTCCTCTCCAGGCTGGGCCGAGCAGAACTTGGCTCCCAGGTGTGCCGGGATGGGCCTTTTCAGGCTGGATGTCTGCCTCTTGGGAGACAGGTCCCCACAGTTGCTAACACTGGGGAGGCTGTACGGCCAGGCAGAGGGGCCCTCTCCCTGCTCCTCACTGGCTCTGCCTCCCCATGTGCCAGAGGCGCAGGGGAGAGGGTCCCCACCGCCCCAGACAGAAGAGCTGTCCTGCTCTCACTCCCGGCCCACCTCTCTTGGCTTTGGGTTCCGGTCCCGACACACGAGGCCTGAGCAGAGCCGAGCAGCTCCCACACCAGGCCTCCCCCTGGTGTCTGGCCGGGGCAGGGTGCCTCCGGGTGAACGAGGGCATCGCTGCCTTGGGCCCCTCCCTCCCTGGGGTTTGGCTCCTGCCCACAGGCCGTCAGTGGAAATCACAGTCTTAGAGCGACAGTCCAGCTCTACTTGAGTCTATTTTAGACCTCGAGCCCCCCTTTCTCCCCTCCTGCCCCTCCTACTCCACCCAGCTGGTGCTCAAACTGAGGCTGGGGGACTTGAGGTGACCCCCGTGGGGAGGGGCCCAGCCTGTCCAGAGGCTGGAGGCCCACACCCTCCTCCATCACTTCCAGGGGCCTGGCCAGGCAGCTCAGCTCCAACCACAACATCCTTTGGGGTTTGGCCTACAGAGCCGGGGCGGATGACCCCCAAATAGCCCTGGCAGATTCCCCCTGACCCACCCTCGCCTCCAGGGCGCAGCCCAGGGTATAAAATGGTGCTGGCGGGAGAGGCAGGCCAGCTGAAGTCCAGCAGCAGCCCGGGCGGCCACTGACAGCCACGCCATGAGGCCCCTGACGATCCTCGCCCTGTTGGCCCTGGCTGTGCTCTGCCTCTGCCCAGCTGGCCCGGCAGGTGAGTGCCCCCACCTCTGCCCCCGCCTCCCCTCCCGCCGCCCTCCCGCCCTCCCGGTCTAACCACCTCCTGCAGGCTCAGTCCCAGTGCAGGGAGAGGAGGGGAGGCCCGGGGGGGGGGGGGGGTGAGCAGGGGTGAACTGGGCCCTCTCCTTTGCAGATGCAAAGCCCAGCCGTGCAGAGGCAGGCCGAGGCGCAGGTATGTGGCAGGGCCTGCTGGGGGGCCGTGCCTGCGGGGCTGCCCACTGTGCCCCCAGACCCAGAGCCATCTGACCTCTGCCTTTCTGTTCCACAGCCTTCGTGTCCAAGCAGGAGGGCAGTGAGGTGGTGAGGAGGCTCCGGCGCTACCTGGCCCCTGGGCTGGGGTGAGTGCTGGGCCGTGGCCGTGGCCGTGGATCCGGGCTGGGGTGGGGGGCGAAGGCCAGGACCCGGGTCTGCCAGGGCCGTGGGCGGAGGGGGTGGGCATGTTTCTTGGAGGCTGATGCCACTCTCTTGGGCCGTCAGTGCCCCAGCCCCCTACCCGGACCCCCTGGAGCCCAAGAGGGAAATATGTGAGCTCAACCCCGACTGTGACGAGCTGGCTGACCACATCGGCTTCCAGGACGCTTACAGGAGCTTCTACGGCACGGTCTAGAGCAGGCGCCCCCCCACCTCCTCCGTCTGCCGCTCCCCACCCAGGACCCCTCCCCTCCCGGCGCCCTGACCTCCCTGCCCGGCACGTGTGGGGCCCCCAGCATCCCCGCTGCTCCAAAATAAACTCCAGAAGAGGAATCGGTGGGGCTGCGAGTCTCTGTCCGCCCGTGGACGTCCGTGGCTTCCGTGGCGTGGGAGTGGAGGGAGGGGAGGGAAGGGAAGGTGCGGGCGGGGACGGGAGTAGAGGGGCGGTATGAGCTCTTTGGTCCCAGAAAGTGCTTCCCAAAGTCCGCTGTTGACTTATTTATTTGTACTGTACTCGCCTCATCTGGAAGCGTCGAAAGCAGCTTCCTAAAAGTCTTATTAGGATTCCCCCCTGGAGCCCAGCACCCCTCCCCCCACAAGCCCCTGCACCAGCCACGACGCCCAAATTTAGACCCAAGGTCCTGGACACCTTGAGCACACGGCTGTGACCAGCACCGACAGACCACATCCCTGTGGGCAAACAGCCCGTTTGGGAGGCGAGGGCGCCAGCGGGCCTCGGCGCAACAAGCACGCGAGGCAGGCCTAGGTTAGTCGTGTTAGTGACCCCCCCTGGGCTCAGCAGAGACTCGCAGGCAGGAAGGGACCAGGTGTCGGGGCCCAGCGCCTCCCCCTCCCAGCCTCCAGCCGGGGCGCTACGGCCCCGGACGCTTGCACTGCCCTTCTCAGACCCTCGGCACTTGCCCCAGCCCCCTGAGAGCACCGTCACTGACCCCTCCTGCTCATGGCCAGCACCCCCTGCCCCCTGCCCTCCTCTCCTGTGCCCCCTCCCCTCAGTCACTCTTGGCCCCAGGCTCCGATGTGCCCCTTCTGGGCTCCTCCCCGGCATGGGGAGGGGAGGGGGGCCTGGCCTCTGCCTTTCCCCAGGGCAGGCTCATTGCTGTTTGGCCTTCGTTCCCCCCTCCGGCGGGCCACCCTGCAGCAGGGGGCACGTGCTGGGGGCCCGAAATAGGGAGGTCGTGAAGGCGGCAATGATGAGCAGGTTCCCGGCCACCGCCAGGCCCAGCGTGGCCAGCGTGCCCACCAGGCCCAAGGGGGGCTCCTGCGCGGCTAGCCAGGCGCGGCGAGACCCCATGTCAGCCAGCACCGCCTCCAGCTGGAAGTGGGTGCCCAGCACCGCGCAGATGTGGAACAGCTGGTGGCTGTGGCCTGCGGGGAGGGTGCAGCAGGTCAGGGCACACGGCCCATTCCCGGGGCGGCCCGGACTCACCCTGGGACCCGTCACCTCGTCCTCCGGGCCTGCTGCTCCCCCAAAGTGGGAATATGAAAACCTTCACGAAGCAGTGAACGAGCTGGTCTGCACGAGGCCCCTCGTGTCCTTGCTACCGGGGTCACCTGAGGGGGAGGGGAGCGCCGGGACCAGGGCCCCTTCCAGGAGCACTCCTCCGTCCCTCGCCCCTCGGTTCGATCCCTCGGTCCCCGCGCCCCTCCCGGGGCGGCCGCCCCTCTCACCGATGTAGTCGAAGCGCCCGGGGGCCAGCCGCTCGGGCAGGTGCGAGGCGAAAAGGAAGCCGGTGAGCAGCGCGCAGAGCAGGTGGTAGGTGTGGCTGGAGCTCAGCGCCTCCCGCCCGCAGCTGTGGCCCCGGTCCCAGCACAGGCCAAGCTGGCAAAGGGAGAGCGGAGCTGGTGGGGACGGCCTTTGGGAGGGGCTCCGGGGAGGTCCGAGCCCCAGGCCCGCTTACCCGGTAGAAGAGAGGCAGGTTGTCGAACAGGAAGGGGTAGGCGAAGGCGGCCGTGCGGAGGATCTTACTGAGCCGCGGGCTTTCCAGCTCGGGGAACCTGGGGGGCGGGAGGGAGAGGCGGTCGCCATCCTTTCTCCGGGCGGGGGCGGGGGTGGCGGTCACAGAGGGACAGGATGGAATGTCAGTGCTGTTAGGGCACGTGACCCCTCTGGAACCGGCCACACCTGTGGGGGGGGGGGTGGGGGGGACGGACGCCTGCCTCCTCTGGCGGGGTAGCGAGAATTCGAGGGGGCGGCGCTGGCGAGGGGTGCGCCCCGCCCCCCTCCGTGGCATCCTCAGCAAGCACAGGCTCTGTTACTCACGTCGGCCACCCCGAGGCGCGGGTACCCCGTCGCTCGCCCCCGGTGTGTTCGGGGTGCCCTGTCCCGTCCCTCCGCCTTCCCCTTCCGCACCGGCCGAGAACCCACCGGGAGTAGCAGGAGAGGCCTGTGCACAGGAAGGAATTGAGCGCGGCGGCGGGCACAAAGAGCTGGTGCAGGCGGCCGTGCAGCCAGGAGGCCGGCATGGAGTAGGCGGCGTAGGGGAAGGCGCAGCCTGGGGAGGAGGGGGGGGGGGGGGGAGGGGGGGGGGGGGGGGGGGGGGGGGGGGGGGGGGGGGGGGGGGGGGGGGGGGGGGGGGGGGGGGGGGGGGGGGGGGGGGGGGGGGGGGGGGGGGGGGGGGGGGGCGGGGCAGCTGCTGAGGCCCGAAGGGGGGGGCCCCCCCCCGCCGCGCCCGGGAGCGCCGCCCCCGCCCCCGGAGCGACCCCGGCCCCGCGGGGCTCACCCAGGCTGTAGAGGCTGAGCGCGCCGTAGTCCAGGAAGTAGCAGATGTGGCGCGCGCGCGGCGACATGGAGCTGAAGGTGTGCGCGCAGCACGACGCGAAGGGGTACAGGCAGGCGGGCAGCAGGAAGACGAGCAGCGGCCGGTGGTAGGGCTCCGCGCGGAAGCCCGGGCCCCCCGCCAGCGCCAGCAGGCGCCACAGGAAGTACCTGCGGGGCAGGTGCTCAGGCCGCCGCCCGGCCCGCCGGCCCGCCCGCCCCGCACCCCCTCGGGCCACCCCTCACCAGGTGGGCAGGAAATGAGTCCAGATGTTGACCGTCTCGTTGGTCATCTGGAAGGAGCTGAGGACACAGTCCCGGGCGGAGCTGCTGGGGCGGCGGTACCCAGACATGATGCCGTCTTCCCAGAACACCTGTGCGGCGGCGGGTGGGACAGAGGGGCGTCATTGTGTCCGACCCTTTCTCTCGCCGAGAGCTCTCGGAAGCAGCGTTCAAGAGAATGGGCTGGAGGTCGCAAAGGCCTCAAAGCCAAACCGACCGTCCCCCATCTCACCACGGGCCGATACCCAGAAAGCAGATGAGAAACAGTAGAGCCGGTGGAGGGGACCAGATAGGAGGGGGCGGGAGGGGGGGCGGCACAGACTGGGCGCCCTGAGGAAGGAGGGGATTCTGGAGGGAGGAGCGTCCTGGGCTCCGGGAGGGGTTGCCAGCCAGGTCCTCAGCAGCGGGACGGCAGGGACGAGCCGGCCAGCAGGAAGGACTTCCCCAGCGGCTCAAAGAGTAGAGCCTCTGCCCCAGTCGGCACTGGGGAGGGGGAGTCGACGGGTCAAGCCCCTCACCCGAGGGACCTGGTGGATGCGAAGGAGTTGGGGCAGCTTGAGACTGAGCATGGTGACCCGGCACCTTCACGCTGACCTGGAGACAAAGTGCGGGTTGAGGGGGATCAGGTCTCCGCATCCGCAGGCCCCTCTCACCCAGATCCAGGCCGGGCCTGGTCACCGGGCCCCGGGGTGGGCTGTGGGCACCTACGCGCGTGCGGGTGGGAGCTGGCCACTGAGCTGCTTCCCGCGGGCCGGGGAGGGGGGGCGGCCCCGCTTCCCCGACTCTGCATCCCAGCCGGGAGCACTCGGTTCCCCAGAGGGGCTGCTCAGCCTCAGCCCAGGACAGAGCGAGCGCAGGATCCTCCCCATTTGGAAGGCTGCCTCGGTGAGTGGCCCCAGACCCTGGATCTAGGCCCCCAGCCCCCAGTTTTTTTGTCCCCGGAGAACCCGGATTCGTGGAGGTCAGCGCAGGGAGGGCCCCGGCACCCCCGTGCCACCACCAGAAAGCCCCTCGGCCCGCAGAGCCTGGCTGAACAGAGGAAACTCCGCGCTGGCGGAGAAGGTTCCTGGAGAGGCCAGATGGCCGCGGGAGGGGCGAGGAACCGGGATGCCTGGCTCTCTTCTGAACACTACGCTCGTACCCCGGGGTCCCCGACCCTCCTGAGCCCCGTACCCCTCGGCTCCAGACCTGCGCGCCGCCTCCGGGTGGCCGCGGCTCTGCCGCCCCGCCGGCCTCTCCCAGGCACATTCCTTGGCACCAGTGGAGGGGCTGGGCCAGCCGGGCGGGTGGAGTCGCCCCGGGGGAGAGAGAGTAAGACCCTCCCTCCCCAGGCCCCAACTTCCCTGCAACAATACGGCCCAGCCCCGCCCGTCTTCCTGCCGCCAGCCGGGCCCCCGCCCCCCCCCCCCCCCCAGCCTCCACTGCTGCCCGGCCCTCTGCCCCTGAGCCGGGTGCCTGGTCTCCGATCCCTGTGCCCTGGCCGAGCTTTTAGGTGAGGCCCCCGAGGGCACCCCCGCGCCCCCAGGAGTGGGATGGGGGTGGTGTGGCCTATCCTGCACGCCGCCCACCTCCCCACCTCCCCCGGGGGGACGGGTGGCAGCGAACACGGAACACGCCGGGGCCTATGTCCCCTGAGTCCCTTTCCCCCTTTGCGGGAGGGCCTAGGGTCTCTGGAGTAGTTTGTACCGGAGGCGTGGAGACAGAGGAGGGGCGGGAGCAGTCGCCTTAGCTCCGGTCCCCAGAACGGGTGTCACAGCCTCAGGGGAGCGTCCTTACCCAGAGCTCGGGGGGAGGGGGCGCTCCCAAGCCTGTGGGTCCACGGGCCCAGGGCCGCTCCGGCAGAGTCCCAGGCTCCGCCAGCCAGGCTGCCGCGAGGGAGAGTGGCAGGCGGGCCAGGCCTGGGCGGCGAGTGAAACAAAAGGGAGCCAGGGAACAATCCCAGCCTTGTCCAGCCCCCAGGGAGCAGCTCGGGGGGGGGGGGGGGGGGGCCCATTAGCAGGCAGCTCACTCGGCCTCCTGGACACAGCCAGCCCCTCCAGCTCGACCCAAGCCCACTGAGACCAAAGCGGCCACAACCGGCTGGAGCCCCAGCCGGGACCCCGCCAGGGCGACGCGATCTTCTCAGACCAGGCTACACCGGGTGCCAGGTCCTCCCAGGAGCGGGTGGCTCTGCCTGAGGCCAGGCACCGGAACCCCACTCCTGACTTGTGACTTCAGAGAGCACCTCTCAGCGGCCAGGGCCGGGCAGAGACTAGAGCAAAAGACTTTACGGAACGCTGGTTCAAGCACAAGGGAACTGCCCAGCACGTTCACTCCCCAGACACACGTTGAGGTGCCTGTCCCTGCAGAGGATCGGGGACTGAGGGCCCGGAGGCTGCTCTCCAGGCTCACCCCCACGTCCCCCTTGAGGAAGAGCATGTGTCTGACTTAGAAGGGCCAGCAGGAGCAGCGAATTGCCCCAGGCGGGGGGGGGGGGGGGGGGCTCACTGGTTTTCACACAGCCAGCACCCCAGCAAAGGCGCCAGCTCAGCTCACGGGGCCAACGAACTGGACGACGTCCTTCACAAGAGCATCTCCGGAGCTTTCTCCTGAGTTGCCGGCATCTTGAAAAGCCACTTCAGCAAGAAACCTCCAACATCCCAATACAACCGTGCAGAACAGGGGTGCCTGGGTGGCTCAGTCAATTAAGCCACGGATTTCGGCTCAGGTCGTGATCTCGCCATTTGTGAGTTCAAGCCCCACATCGGGCTCTGTGCTGACAGCTTGGAGCCTGGAGCCTGCTTCGGAGTCTGTGTCTCCTCTCTCTCTGCCCCCCCCCCCCCACTCTCTCTCAAAAATAAATAAAAAATAAAAAATATGTATTTAAATTAAAAGTGTACAGAATGGCACCAGGAGACAGGGAGTGGGCTCCGAGGGGTCTTTATTAAGTGATGCCTTAGTCTCAGTCTCTGCCAGGGACTGGGAATGGGGGTGACCCCACTCCCCCTGGTTGTCCCAGACACGCGGTCTTAGAGGAAGGAGACAAGAAACCTGCTTTCCTCTGAGAACAGCCTGGGAGGAGAGGCTAGTGCTGGGGGAGGCGGCAACAGAGCCAAGACCCCCAGGCCCCCTTGGCCAGCCCCAGGGAAAGGGACCCTAGGGGGTCCTGGCCGGGGCCCCCCCACAACCTGCACTCGATGCTCCACCCACCGCCCTGAGCTCTTCATGATCTCAGCTCCCACTTCACCTGCCACTGGCCCCGAGAGCCCCGGCTCAGCCCCTCCAGGACAGCGGGCCCCTGACCGGGCAGCTTTAAGGGCCTCGCCAAGACAGTAAGGGGGCCGGCGGCCTCACACCGCACCCTCTCCTCGTACTGGCATCCCACTCGGCCCCGCACACGCCCACTGGGCGGGTGGGCCCAGGAGCCCTCACTGGCACACGGGCCTGCTCCCTGCCCTGGAACCGGACAGATGGAGAGAAAGCAGACGCGGGGCAACTGGGTGGGCGGGCCCCTGCGGCGGCAGGGGGGTCGCAAGCCCTGGCTCTGCTAACGGTGCGGGCAGCTCCAGGCCCCTCTTCTCGAAGAGTCCCCAAGGCTCCAGAGCTGCCCAGCCTGCGCAGAGGGAGAACGGGAGGTCCTTGAGGAGGAAAGGGTCCGCACAGAACCAGTCAGATGTCTGGTGTTACCCAATTCTTCCCCCAGTGCCGGAGGGTCCGCCCCGGCCCCGACCACCCTGCACCGTGAGGAAGAGGGGCCCTGCCGCCCCTCCCCCTCGGAGGTCCACAGACCACTCCCGTGGAACACAGACGCCCGTGCCTGCCGCCTGCCCCCAGGGACAGCAGGGGGCCGAGGCAGAAGGGCGGGCTGGGGGCCCACAGGCCTCTCCTGCTCCAAGCACTTCCCTTGCTTTCCTGACGTCTTGACAAGGGGACCCGCCCTCCCGGCCGGCTCCGGGCCCTCCCTGCGGCTCCCGGGCCCTCCCTGCGGCCTCCTTTCTGCGTGCGTGCGTGAGTGAAGTCTGCGTGTGGTGGGGTGACTACAGGTGGCGGTCCTGGCTGCCAGGGAGGGCAGGAGAGATCTGGAGTCAGCCCCACTGCAGGGCCTGGGGGTCCATCTCAACCAATCTCCTTCCACTGCTTGTAGAAATCCAGAACATTCTTGATGTCCACACTGGCATGTGCAGCGGCCTGCAGGGCTGCCTGAGGAACGGGAGGGGGGCTGATGGTGGGGGCCTGACCTCCTGAACTCCAGGACCATTCGCAGGGTGAGGGGAGGGGCGGCAGAGGAGGAAAAAGTACCCGTATAGAGTAGTCTGGGGGGGGGGGGGGGGTTCTACCCTGGCACCCCTTCCCCGTTCACCCCCGCCCCCCAGGTCCCCCTGTGACCCACCTGCATAGGGCCTGACAGCGCACTGGGGTCATCCAGTGGGAGGCCCGTGACAATGGTCACCATGCCGCTTGGATCCTCCTCACCTGCCCCCTGGGCCAGGGTCAGCTGTTTGCAGCTGTCCAGGATCTTATAGAGGGTCCTGGTAGGAGGAGGAGGAAGAGGGTCGAGCCCCGCATTAGAACCTGGACTCCATGATCACCAGGGCACGGGGGAAGCTGGGGACAGGGAGGGCAACAGGCAGTCAGGGGCAGTGTTTCTGGAAGGTGTCCAGCGGGCCCACGTACACTGAGCAAGGACACCAAGACTCTCAGGGCGACAGGGGGTCTGGGGCTGCAACTTCTTACTCCCTCTGAGGGGACACGAACAGGTGGCCCTGGGCTGGCCCTGCTCAGAGAGCAGCGAGGCAGCAGCGACCTGAGGCCCAGGAGCGCCGGGCTGACGTCTTACCAGGCATCTGCATCCTGCCTCTTCAGCTTGTGCCTCTCGAAGCTCTTTCCCACCTCTTTCTGGCAGCGAATATACCTGGGAAGGAGGCGGCAGAGGGAGGTGGGGGGTCAGAGGAGAGGGCGGGCGGGCGCCTCACACAAAGCACCTCATTGTGGCCCCGGGGAGGGGGAGGGGCGCCTCTCTCCCTTCGCAGCTCTGTTCGGAGCCATTTCAAAGTGGCTTCCTGGCGGCTGAGCCCAGCTTGCTTTTCCTCCCGATAACACGGAGCGAGCGGAGCGTTTGGTTCCTCCCAGGGGAGGAGCTGGAAGAGGAGAAGCGGGCGGATGCTTTTCAAGTCAGGGCTTCTGGAGACCAGGCCCAGACAAGCGGGCTTTGTGCAGCTTCCTGGGCAGGCAGAGGCAGAGGCGGGGGGAGCAGGGGCCGGCCTCTCCCTCTTCTGCACCCGCCGCCTGCTGCTCTTCTGGCCCCAAAGCCCAGAAAGAAGGGCCTGTACTGGACAGAGCGCCGACCCACCGCCACCTGCTCGTCCCTGCACAGCTCCGGCGGGATGTGCGCAGGCCAGAGGAGGCACTCCCAGCCCGGGAAACTCTGCCACCGGCCCGACCCTAGAGCAGGAGCGACTCCTGCAGAGGAGCCCGCAGCCTGCAGTCAGAGGTCTGCCCCCATCTCCCTGGTGATGCTCTCTCCCGGCTGCCCAGAGGCAGACACACTGCAGGTCAGAACGCCCCACGGGGCTCCAGGCCCACCGACCACCACCCTCCATCCAGTCTCCGGCCTGCCTTCCCGCGCAGTGAGCAGGATTACAAGCGTGTGTCTCACCCAAGGGAGCGAGAGCAAACATGCGTCTGTCGACTGGGAGACCGACACGGGGCACAGGAGTCACCCTGCCGGGGCCCCACTCACCTGTTTCCTTTTTTAAACTCTGCCTCCAGGTATCGGATCCCATCCCGGGCCCCTGGGTGTTCCTTCTTCAGCAAATCCAGGCCGTCGATCACTGGTGGGGGAGGTGGAGGTGGGGAAGGACAAAACACATGAGCCCGTGCCTTGGTGGCGTGGGGCCCTGCAGGAGGCCATCTGAGCCCATTCTAGCACGTGCTGCAGGGAAAGCGGGGACTGTGGCTCCTATGGGGCTCCCGAGGCCTTTCAGAGTACAAGCTGCGAGCAATGTACCTAGCGATTTACCAAGTGAGTTCACTTAGACTTTTCTGTTTCTCCCAACTGTCTCATAAGTCAGAGTTAAATAGAGATTGTCACACACACTTCATAGCTGAAGAGACTGAGCTTTAGAAAGGTGGCATGACTTGACTGAGGCCGCTGTGTGTAACCTGGGCCCCCATGAGGGTCCCTCAACTGTAAACCCAAAGCCTCTCGTGGCCACACCCTGTCCCACCACCTGCCCAGTATGCCTACCTGTCCTTGGGATGATGACAATGAAGCGGCCACTGGTGGCCAGCTGGCGGATAACCGGGAGGTGGTGGCAGAGGGCCTGGGTGTCGGGGACGAGGTAGGGAGACATTGCCGACTGGGCCTTGGGCTGCTGCAGGCTCCCTTCTAGCTGAGAGACCTCGAGCTGGGGAGAGAGGCAGAGTGTGGGGCTGCGTGGGCCTGCAGCCTGGGGCAGGCAGGGGGAAATGGAACCCAAGAGGGTTCTTGTGCGGACGGGGGGGGACTCCTGTACCAAGGGCCTTGGAGAAAAAGGAGACAGAAAGAAGGGTAAGGTAAAGAGAAAGACACGGAACAGACCAATGAAGGCCGAAAAGGGCATTAAGACTCAGGAAACGAGAAAGGGAAGGTGGTCTGAGAAGTGATCTGGGTCAAAGTAAAGGCCACTATGGAATGGGGAGGCAGAACAAAGCAGGATGGGGGGTGGGAGGCATGGATCAGAGCAGGGGTGGGGGTGGGGGGGACAGCAGGACGGGGTGGGGGGTGACAGAAGGACGGGGTGGGAGTGCGGGGGATAGGAGGACAGGGCAGGAGCACCCGAGCCCTGACCACTCACCTGGAGTCGTAGCTGGGCCATGTCCCGCATCAGCCTGTTCCGACGCGCTTCCTCCTGAGCCTACGAGGCAAAACACCACGTGCTAAGCTTGGGGCCAAGAGCTGGGCCCATAACCCTTTCCGCAGCCATCGAGAGGTTTAAGAGATCATCCAAGAGGAACCGCCAGGGTCGGAAACGGGTGGGGCCTCATACAGAGTCAGCTCTTGCTCCTGGTGGTGAGGGAAAGGGAGGCTTGGGAGAAAATCGGTTTCTCCGACGGGCAACTTGTGAGCAGACACCCCGGGAGGGAGCAGGACGGCGGCCGGCTGCACGGGACTGTTCATCTCTGCTCCGCCCGACCCCCCTCCGGGGCTGCCTCCATCACCGCCCACCTGCCAACTTCCCCAAAGCACCAGCTCCAGCCCAGACGGCCCCTTCCTCTCCTCACAACCTGCCGCCCCCCAAGCTTGGTAACAGGCCACCGCCTGCCCAAGTCAGGAGGCTGAGCTGGCCGTGACTGTTCCTTCCCTCTCTCAGCTCCTGAAGTCACCGCTTTCCAGTCCGGTGACCGCACCTCCTTCGTCACCCCCTGCACGATCGCGGTCTAGGCCGGTTCCTCCCGCCCTGCCGAGCACAGCCTCACTGGTCCCCGCCTCCACCCCAATCCACTTTCCCTGCCTGCAACCAAAGCAATGCTGCCGACGCCGTCTGGTGCCCACCGTGGTCCTGACTAAAACCCTCTGGTGGCTTTCCTTGGTCTTCCGGAGGATGTCCCAATTCCTTACTGGGGTCTAGAAGATGAGGTTAAGGATGGAGACTTATCCTAAAAGATACTGGGGGGGGGGGGGGGGGGGGGGAGCCACTGAAGGCTCTCTGATGAGCAAAGGGGTGTCCTCAGAGCGTGCTTTAAGACATTAACCTCAGTGGGGGGAAGGCTGGGTGGCTCAGTCGGCTAAACATCTGACTTCAGCTCAGGTGATGATCTCACAGGTTGTGAGTTCGAGTCCCACATTGGGCCGTCAGTGCAGAGCCTGCTTTGGATCCTCTACCCCTTCCCCGCTCGCTCGCTCTCTCTCTCTCTCTCAAAAACAAACATTTAAAAAAAACACATTAACCTGGAACACACAATCCCACTCCAACCATCAGAATACACGGCTAACACGGATCTGGACAAAGTCAAGTGAGCAACATTCTACAACATAAGCGACCGATACTCTTCAGAACCACCAAGGTCCTGAAAGGAAGACTGAGGAACTGTCACAGACTGCAGCAGAACAAGGACACGTAAGAACCCAACGTGATGTGGGAGCCCAGAAAAGGAAACAGACATCAGCGGGAGAACTAGTGAAAATGAACGAAATCTACCGTTAACGGTGTTGTCCGGTCCCAACACCCTGTCCTGACAATCACACTACGGTTCCGCGGTACGCACCTACCCCCCCCCCCCCCCCCCCCCCGCAGAGTCCTGCACAACAAAGAACAGCCCCTTGGAGAAACACCGGTGGCGGAAGCGAGGGAGACGCGCAAGCCTGTGTGATGGCCACCTTCCGACAGGCCCCGTCGGTGAGAACGGCTAACGCGGTCACCGTAGAAGTCGAGCGCAGGAAATGAACGCTCAGGCTGGAATTGGAATCGGGACGCACCACGTTCCAGAGGGGGCTGGGGGGCGCCTGAGGCGCAGCGCAGGGGGCGGGGGTCCACCCGGGGCCAGGCAGCTCGGAGAGGCAGAGGCGGGGCTTCCGAGCCCCTCGGGGAGACATGGGTCCCTAACCCGAGTCGATGCTGGAGCCTCAGGGCAGAGCCAGTCTGTCTACCCCCAGCCCCGGCTCTGCCGCGGTCGCTCCCTCTCGGCTCACGGTGCCTCCTCGTCCAGGGCAGGAGAGCGCAAGCACGCGCCTCACGGAGCCGCGCCAAGGGTTGACCGAGCGGCCGCAGGCGAAGCGGGCTTTGCACACAGCCCTTGCCACGGCTGGAGGAGAACGGTGTGGCCAGACCACGGTGCCGAGGGAGACACCCCTCAGGGCGCACATCCGCGGCCGAGGCAGGGCCGGGCGCGGCCCCCAGCAGGCGATGTGACCTGGTGTCCGGAACCACCCGAGCGAGCGGGGCTTCCAGGAACGCCCTCTCCCCTCGGAACAGTCTTTGGGAGCTTCAGGCTAAAGGAAATGCCTACAAAAACTAACATTTTTTTAAAGCTGTGTAATTTCCCCAGAATTATTTTTGTAACTCTGTGTTTTTCTCTACAGAACAGTAAAAGCCTCAATACGAAAGGTTTGTTTTTAACAGAACGTGCCTGCTTTGAACACAGCGAAGGGAGTTTCTGGGAGCCTGTGCCCCTTCCCAGCCAAGCAGAGCATCTGCAGGAACGGGGTGCTCAGAGACGCGGGGAGGCCCGGGGCTGGGGAAAGGAAGGGCACAGGGGAGGGGACCGGCTTGGGACAAGCAGGAGCCCCCAGGCTTTGGCCGCGACGTGTGGGCCAGGCTGCAGTGCCAGGGCCCTGGCCCCCTCCAGCTCGGGGCAATGCGGGCCTGACCGTAGAACCCCGAAGGTTGCTCGCGGAGCATCAGCCAGCCTCACACAGAAAGGACCACCTTGTTCGCCGCCATAGCCCCACTGCCTACAGGACCGACTGGGACAGGACGTCTGGCACGGCGCAGACGCTCAGTCAGAATTCGGGGACTGAACTACCCAACGCAGAGGAGGCTGTAACCCCAGGACTGTCCTACTCTATGGGGCTGCTGGAGGTGGGAGTGACCCTACACGGCCTCTGGTAGCCAGACAACCCCCCCCCCCCCCCCGCCCCCAGGTCCCAGTCTTCATCCCCTAGAGAGGAAGAAGGGTTGGGAGCACCTGCCGGGCATACACCCTGCAGTGGGCAGGGTGCCTGAGACACACGGCCATCCTGTGCCACACAACAGCCCCAGGTCAACCCCGCCGACGCCATGTAACTGCTAGGCAAACAGGCTTAGCGAGGTCAGGTGACGTGCCCAGCTCAGACCCGGAGCAGACAGACAGACACGGCCCTCGACCCCCAGGCGGTCTGGACGCAGGCACCTCTCACTCCCCACCCCCTGGTCCGCCCGCCACTGCCCTCCCTGCACCCCCTCTCCCCGGGCTCGGCGTCCCAACCCCACTCGGCACACTCTTCCACCCAGGGCACCCCCATCTGTCTGGGCCCCTCGGGCTGGCTTCTCCGTGAGCCTGGCAGGGAGCAGAGCAGGCAGGGAGGGAGGCGGGCCGACTCACCATGCGGATCTGGGCCTGGGCCTGCGGCAACACGCCCTCCTGCTCAGACTGGGCGATGCTGACGAAGATGCCGGCCTCCGCGCTGAACTGCAGGATGCCGCCTTGCAGGCGGGCGACGAAGTGGCCAAAGCTGCGGATGCAGCAGATGCGCACGACCGACTGAGGGGACACAGTGGTGGGGGGGAGGGGCTGAGCAGGGCCCCCCAGCCCCACCCCACCCCCGGCCCCTGCAGCCCAGCCCCTCAGCCCACAGGGGCTCCTGGGAAGGGCCTGCGTTCCGCGGGGTAGGAGAGGGGAGCACCGAGGCCCAGAGCCTCTGGTGCCAGAACAGGGACTCCTGGGAGAACCAGAACTCGGGTGAAGACGGGAGGCAGGGCGCCGCACTGGGAGCGAGAAAACCGGGCACTAATGCCACCTCCCTCCTCAGGACCTCGTGCGTGACACGAGGGCATTAAGCTACACTGACATTTCCAATCTATTTTTTTGGTGGGCACGACGACTCCTTCCCCTCAGACAAAACCCTTCTCTAGGATCCTAAAACGTAAAAGACTAAAGCCAGGCTTCTCTGGCTGGAGAGAAGCAACCAAGAGGCTCGTGTGTGTGTGCTGGGAGGCTGGCTCGCCTGGCTTTCCCCAGCTGTCCCCAGATGGCCCCTGTGGTGACGCAGATTCACGGGTGACCGGCCTGGGGCACCTGGGTGGCTCAGTCACTGAAGCATGCGACTTCAGATTAGGTCATGATCTCGCGGTTCATGAGTTCGAACCCCTCATCAGGATCTGCACGGACGGCTCGGAGCCTGCCTAGGATTATGTGCCTCCCTCTCTCTGTCCCCGCCCCCCCCGGCTTGCGCACCTCTGTGGACGCGCACGCTCTCTCTAATGTCAAGTAAACACACATATGTGTGTGTATAAAAAGAGTAACTGGCCTAGATGAGCAGCACTATCTCTTCCAGCCCTGAGAGTCCCTGTTCCGCCCTCTATAAAAGGTGGATACAGTGGAGCAAGGCCTGTCCTACACCAACTCGCCTGTAGACGAGCATCCTGCCAAGAGGAAAGCGAGCTGCGTGGCTCTCAGGAGGAAGCCCGCCCAGCCCAGCCCAGCCCAAGGACACTCTCCCTGCCTGGACGGTAGGGCTACCTGCTTTGCTGCCAGGTGAGACTAACAACGGAAGCTGTGGCATGAGAAAACCCATCCTCACCTCTTCTAAGGCGCTGAGCAGGGGCCGATCTGTGTCAAAGTTAAAGCGTCTATGGGCGGCCCGGAGGGGAGGCAGGTTACGAAGGGCCGTGTCCTCTGGGAGCAGCAGGCTAGAGGGCAGGTCAGGCAGTTCACCACCTTCGAGAAGGTCCTGGACCTCGGGACACAGGGCCAGGCCTGGGAGAAAGAAGACACGTGAGACCACCTGCCCTATGGAAGCCCCCGGAGGACACGGCCCTTCTTCCCCTTGAGAACAGAGAGGTGGACACACAGGGCCATCCGCCCGGCTCGGAAAGACCAGAGCTGGTTGGGCAGGGGCAACAATGGCTCGGATGGGGAAGGCTCCCCGACAGCAGGTGGAAACGAGGAGGGCACGTCTCTCAGGCGAGGCCAGAGGTGGGGAAAGCTAGAAGGCGACAGGAGAGAATGAGCTCTGGAGGCGGAGGCTGACTCAGGGACGGGCACGGGCACCAGCAGCCGGCGCTGGCTCCCAGGCTCCCCTCGCTGCTCCCGCCCATCCCTTGCCTTCCCCGGGGAGCACACTCCCTGGCCGACCGGCAGGGCAGTGTCGGGGGAAACCGGAGACGCAGACACCACAATGGCCGCTGTGTGTCAGGGTGGCTGGGCAGCGAGGCCCATTAAGCTCCTTACCCCCAGGCTGGGTTACCAGGAAGGGGGGGGGATGGGCTTTGTGGGGCCACTGCGGAGGGAGAGGGGAAGGGAGGGTGGTGCCAGGGCCTCACTCACCAGACTCCTGGAGTTCACCGGCAGCTGGCAACAGGTTCAGCAACACAGACAGGCGATTCCACAGGCTCTGAGAGCTCTGGGGGGGGAGCGGACAGGAGCGAGAGGAAAGTGCTACACCTGGGGTCTGGGGCGATGGCCAGGAGGGAGCTGACGGGAAAGTTTACGAGAGAGGCCGGGGACGGGCTCATGGAAGACTTGCAAAATAGGGAGCTGGTCCCATGAGGAATGAAGGGGGCCCATGGGCCCAGCTGAACTTCATCACCAGCTGCAGCTTTCGTGGGCAGGGGCGAGACCACAGGAAGGACCCTCTGGATCTTGGGAGCGGGAAGAGCTCGAGTGCGGGGAAGGCACCCCTCCGAGCCCCCACGTGCCCATTGTGGGGCACCCGTGTGGAGACATGACCCCGCATCCCCGCCTTCACCACACCTCCCTTGATGACCAAGGACGGTGAGTAACCAGCTGCCAGCAGACATAAGCACACACCCAAGGGCGTGCCTGGCCTTGACCCAAGGGTCTTCGCGGTGGAGCGGAGCGCTGCTGTGATAAAACACCTCCGGGCCAAGGCCGCAGGGCCATCGAGGCTCAAGACAGCCTGGACCTGAGAAGGCGCCGCTGCCCCGCTGTCCTCCACGGCGCCAGCCTGACACCTGACTCTGCTGCTTCCCCACCCCAACACCTCCGCCCCCGGATCCTGTCTCCGCGGCCCCACTCGGTGTGCTCTCCTCCCTCTGGACTCTGGGCCCGGGATCAGAGACCAGTCCCCACCCCCCCCCCACCCCCCCGCCCCGTCCCGCATTCATCAAGCCTGATCCCAACCACAGGCATAATGCCCAGCGCTATGGACACAAAGCAGAATAGGCAGCTCTTGCTTTCCCCGTTCAGAGAATTTGTGTCTCAGCCCAGGCCACAGGCTCTTGAAGCAGAGGTCACATCTAACCCTTTCCCCATAAAAAGCCTAAGGGCCCAGCACAAAGCAGGCGCCTGACGTGCTGGAACCATGTGAGGGGGCCCCTCCCCCCACCTCCCAACACCCCCGGAGCCGCACCTGCGCACACACGACGATGAGCTCCGGGTTGGCCCGCAGCCAGTCCAGGAAGACCTTGACCGCAGGAAGCAGGCCTTCAGCCGCCAGCACCTGCAGCTTCTCCTGGACACTGCGCTCGTTCCGACAGGAGCGCCCGCTGGACTCGCTGCCCTCCGACTCGGAGCCGTCCTCAGAGGCTGTGGCGGGCAACAGAGAACGGGGTGAGCCGCAGGCAGGCGGCATCAGGCTTCAGCCCCAGGGGTGGGAGGCATGCTCGCCCGGACTCTTCGGAAGAATTCTGATGTGACGGATGGGGAATTCGCTACGCACTCTGCCTCATTTCTCTATACCCGCTAACGGGCTGCTTTCAAGCAAGGACCCTGGTGCCTTTTAAAACATGCTTCTTCCTGATCCCGGCAAATCTGTGAAGAGTCCGTAGCTGGTCGCTCGAGTGGTACTTATGAAGGACCTGCTCTGTGCTAGAAAGCAGGGCCGACACTCAGGAGGGGGCCACTGGGGGGGAGCCAAGGCACACAGAACTGAAGTACGCAGCCCCCAGCTGTCCACCTGTGCAGGTCAGAGCCCCGGGCAGGCCCCTTCGCCTCCGCACATCAGCCTCCTCGCTTCTCGGATTCATTCCCTGAGTCCCAACCACACAGGCACAGCGTTAGGTTCTGAGGACACAACAGACCAAGCACAGACTGCCCTGCCCTCAGAGACTCCCAGTCCACAGACGGCCTCACCTGAGTACTAAAGGCCTGGAAACCGTGGAGGGGCGGAGGCTACAGGAACCCACGGGAGAAAATCTAACCTAACCTTGGAAGAATCCCAGACCAAGCGATTTGAGGGAGAAGCCAGAGGGCAGGTAAGAATTAGCCAAGCCAACAGGCTCTGGGCAAGTGGGGGGTGGGGGGGGGAAGTACATTTCAGACTAAAGGAGCACGGGCCACAGATGCCTAGGGTCAAGGGACAGCACAGGGAGGACAACTCCTCCACCACAAGGGCTGCTGTGAAAATTAAACAAGACAACACCCAGGGCACCTGGGTGGCCCAGTTGGCTAAGCGTCAGACTCCAGTTCAGTTCATGATATCGTGGTTCATGGGTTCGAGCCCCGTGTCGGGCTCTGTGCTGACAGCTCAGAGCCCGGAGCCTGCTTCGGATTCTGTCTCCCTCCCTGTCTGCCCCTCCCCCACATTTGCTCACTCCCTCTCAAAAAAAATTTTAAGGGGCGCCTGGGTGGCTCAGTCGGTTAAGCAGCCGACTTCGGCTCAGGTTGTGATTTCACGGTCCATGAGTTTGAACCCCGCGTCGGGCTCTGTGCTGACAGCCTGCTTCGGATTCTGTGTCTCCCTCTCTCTGACCCTCCCCCGTTCACGCTCTGTCTCTGTCTCAAAAGTAAATAAACGTTAAAAAAAAATAATAATGATAAAAAAATAATAAAAAAATTTTAACAAGACAACAACCGACAACAGTCCAGCCCAGTGCCTGGCAGACAACAGGCTCAGGAAACACTCGCTGTGCCAACTGGGTGCCCCCCATGCAGGGAAGACCCTAGGAGAGAGCGGGGGTCCCTGGAGCCACCTGCCCCGGTGAGACATGGGCTGGCACCAGGGGGAGATGGCAGTGGTCGTTCGGGGAGCAAAGCCCCACACCCGCAGGGCGGGGGGGTGGGAGGAGGGGAAGACCACGAAACAGGCGGGGCGGCACAGGTGCTGGGAGTGAGGAGCCAGCAGGAGTGCGGAATCGGGGAAAACGCTCCCGGACAGCACCACGGGCAGAGGGCCGAAGGTACGGCAGCGAGCGCGGGGATGGAGGCACTGCGGCGGAGATGGCGTGGACCCGAGCAGGGCGAGGACCAGAGGCCCAAATACCTGGCTCCGAGGGCTTGTCCGCATCTCCGTTGACACAGGGCCTGCGGCTGGCCGCGGTGGGGGCTTCGGCAGGGGGCTGGAGGAGCAGGTTGCTGAAGGTGGGGGCCAGTCGGAAGCAGCGCTTGGTCTGGAACATCTGGGTGGACATGGCTTGTAGATTGCTGGCAATGCTGGCCTCGCTGGGGCCCAGTGGGCCATTGAGGGACTCGGGAGCCTCTGACCTGGGCCGAGGGGGCTCCAGGGCTGGGGACCGTGTCCCCTCCTCATCCTCAATATCTTCCAGGTCTGATCGGGACTCTTGGCTGTTCATTTCCGAGTCTGTCTCCGCATCAAAGGCCGTTCCCCCACCTTCCAGACTCTTGTCGGAGCCGCTGTCCGAGCCCTCGCTGGCCCTGGCCGAGTCATGGCTGGAGTCCGACTCAAAACCTTCACTCAGGTCACTGTCATCCCCAGCTCTGGGTGGATGGCGACGGCGGCGGAGGCAGGAGAGGCGGGAGAACTTCCGGCTCTTTCTGACCTCACCAGCTTGAGGTGCTGCGGGAGGGGGCTCAGGGCCTGGCGCCTCCTCCTTCTCCAAGGGCTCATCTGGGCGGACACAGCAGAGCCCAGAAGTTCTAGGCGCTCTCTGGTACCACCTCTAAGCACACCTGCTTGTTCCCCCTCCTCGACGACGCAGCGCCCCAGGCGACCCTTCCCCAGCCACGCCCCCATTCCCGCACCTGTGCCATCACTCTGGAACGCCGGCACGGGGTTCTCGCCCTCCTCCAGCTCAGCCTGTAGCCGTATGTTGACGTGATTGACGAGATGGGAGAAGAGGGCCAGGGTGAAGGCGATGGCCGCGCTGTACTGCTTGGATCCTAAAGCCAGGGGAGCCAGGCGTTAGGGCCCAGGGCTCCGACGAGCGGGCGCCCGCGGCTCCAATCCCATCTCGTGTTCTCAACCCTTCCAAGGATCCAACTACCCCTCGAGGCCTCCTCTAAGGAAAACAGACTCCTCAGGTCTCTGCATCTAGAATGTGCCAGCTCGCTCTGTGCCTCCTCGGGCAAGCATACCCTCTTGTGCCACGCCGTCCTCCCTGGCTCTGATGCCTTCACACCGGCTCCTCCTCGCAGCCCAAGCACCTGCACACCCAGCCCGGCCTCTCCCGCCCTCCCAGGCCGGCCCCACACACACCTCTGCCGGGAAGGCCCGCAGAACTGCCTGACTGCCCCCAATAGCAAGGTCTAAACTCGGTCTGCACCCTCAGCTCACTATCCTGCCCTCTCGTCCGCCTGGGTCACGGCCAAGACTGTGTCTGTGGGACTGGAAGGGGTGAAGATATGCAGTCGCCCTCGTTCGTTCACCAGAGCAACTTCAGGGTGGGGTTCCTCGTCCCTCGCGCTCCCACAGCCAAGCAGTGACACAGGTGGCGACGGCACTGCTCACGGGAGGAAGTTCGGGGATAAGGAGCTACGGGAAGAGCACCGAGGACCCCGGATGCCGGGGGGAGAGGGCAGGGCACACAGGGAGTCACCTGCTCTCTTCAAGCTGTGCACACCCATGAGACAGACGATGAGCATCTGGAAGATGAGAAGGTCCGGGAGGAAAGCGTAGCCGCCCTCGTAGTCCTCCTCGCCCTCGCTGGCCAGGCTGAGGGTGGGTGAGGAGGGCAGGTAGAAGAGGCACAGGTTGAAGTCCTCCAGGACCGACTGGCAGAGGGACGTGAGCTCCGCGTCCACCGGGCTGCGGAAGGGCAGGAGCGGCAGGGAGGTCAGAGATGCGGCCTGGGGCGGGCACCAAGAGCGGGGGACACAGGGAGACTTCGGAGAGAACCGCCCCGCCGGGGGCTGGCAGGACGCGCTCCGTGTGCCGGCCCTCTTCCGCTCACCTGCTTCTGGGCTGCAGGAGGCTTTGCAGGTACATGAAGTTCACCAGCAACCTCTTAATGTCTTTACATCTGGAAGGAGAGGAGCCCCAGGTAAAAGGCCGGCAGCCGCAGGGCCCCTGCGCCCCACAGGCCCTACTCACCGCTTCCTGCTGGGGGAGAGTTTCCGAGTCTCACACTTCTTTAGCTGGTGGTACATTTTGGCAGCCTTGTCATACAACCGCTTGAGATTCCCGTAGGCCCCCTCAAAGGACACCTCCGACTGGATGCTGTGGGAGACGCAGAGGGAAGCTACGGGCTCTTGGCGGCGGGGGGAGGGGGACGGTGCTCCGCTCTGTTTTAGGGAGCAATGCTTCTAGCAGTACAAGCTACCCCCAGCCTCCCCTCCCACGGACACACTCAGAGCGAAGGCCATCTTTCCAGATAAAATACAGACACGACTTCTAGATCAATCCAAATATAATTAATGCCTTCGCTTCCTCTATATTCACAAACTCAAGTTCATCACCGTCCCTAAGATACCCTTTGTCTTTTTTACAGTATAGAGCACTTAACAGGTAGCAGTCAACAAGGGCCGACCATGTACAAGGGTATTTACACACACAACTGAGTGTCCTTACAACACTCTTCTGAATAGGAGGAGTGTGTACGGAGTGGCCCCCACATGTCAGGCACTGCACCTGACCCTGTCGGCATATACGCACGAGAAGATGGAGCCCGGGAGGACAAGAATGCGGCCAAGGCCACACGGCCAACGCACGGTTGGAGAGGAGTCCCCAACCCAAACCTGTCTCACTACGGCGTCTACGTCACCAGCACTGTACTGTTTCTAATGTCTTTCCTGGGGGAAGAAACCTCTTCATCATAAAGAACAAGGTACAGAAAAGGATATCTGCTTGCGAGTAAAAGGTAGCCACAAATTTTTTGACCCTCCTTCCATCCACATGTGGGTCTTCTGCCTGCTCCCCTTTAATAGAGGGCCAGGGGGAGAGGACGACGCAGTGCAAGTGCTCTGACCCACAGAACACTGTGGAAGTGACTCGGCCAGCTTCCAGGCTTAGGCCATAAAGGACTGACATTCTATTTCCACATCTCTTGGGTCATTCTTCATTGTTGGGAGCTCTGAGCTCCCATGTAACACATCTATCTCTCTGCAAGAAAGACCACATGGCGGCGGGGGGGGGGGGGGGGGGGGGGAGGGGGGCAGATGAGCCTCGCTTCAGACCTATCGGCCCCCCAGGTCAGCTGAACACCAGCGACTGATCCTAGACAAGGCCACCAGGGGAAAAGAACCGCCCAACTGAGCCCTACCCAAATGCCTGACCCAGGAACGACGAGATGTGCTTAGCACACACAGCAGGGCAGGACCTTAGCGGGCACCTTCCAAACCTGGATGTGCTGGGCTCTCTGGAAATGATTCACCCTAAATCACAACCATGAGTGTGATGAGGGACCAAGGACAAGAGGGCATTCCCTGGAAGGCACGTGAGGCATAGAGAAGATACAGTGGAAGGCTACAAACCTGATAACTATATTTAAGAACGAATACAGTGGCATCCGTGGGGGTGAGGGTTGGGGGGTGTCCTGCACGGATTCAGAAAAGGAGACAGGCACCTCAAGAGCAAATACTCTGTTGATACAAGGAAGAGCTTTCCTGGACCAGGTGAACCAAGGAACGTGGCACATGGAATTATGAGGCGGGACCATATTTTATACTTTAGTATTTGATCAGCAAAGTTACGAAGACCAGCTTATTCCCTCTGCCTTGAAGCCGGGTTTATATCAGCCTGTCCCGCACGTGACTGGCTGCTCAAGTTTAAGGTGGCCCTGACTAGGCGGCAGCAGGTGAGTCCCAGCCAGTTTATGCCGACGACAGCCCGGTCGGTGGCACCCCCACCTACCCGGCCCCACTCGGGCATGCTGACTCAGCAGACTGCCCACCCGAGTCCAGGCCTCCGAAAACGATGTCCCTGATTCTGAGAGCGGAACGTCAGCACCAGGGAGGCAGCGAGCCACCCTAGCCCTAGCCCACCCTGTCATCAGGTCACCTCAAAACACTGAAGATCTACAGTTCTGCAGTTCTCGTCATCTGCTACTTCAGTAACATTTTACTGACTAGATCGAATTTACTTTCTTCAAGACGGTGGGCAGTGTTCCCGGCTGCCCCAGTTCCTACACATCCAGGTGGACTTGTGAGAAGCAGCAGGGCTGTGCCAGAGCGCCCCTGACGGGAGGGACCCCTCAGTCTCCGCTTCCCCTATTTCAGCCAGGAGCTAGAAAGGGAGGCGAGAAACCCGAGCAGGAGCAGCACGGACGTGACAGCTGGGCCGGGGAAGGGGCGGGCGAATGCTCACCAGCGGAGGTAGCAGTACATAGCTTCCACGTGGTAGTACTTGCTGCCCGCGAGCGTGCCCAGCTGGTTGAAGGGCATTCCTGGAGGGAGAGAGACGTCACGCGGTCTGCGGACCCGATACGCACCCGGAGCTGCCAGGACCAACGGGTGCCAAGCGGCGGCGAACCCGGGGGGAGAACGACGGGGCCTCGGGTGACGAGCAGCGGACTCTGCCGCGTCTCCAGGGGATCGCCGATCGCAGACTCCCTTCCTATCAGTCTAGTCCTGCCCGGCCTGGCCTACCGGGGATTTCAGCCCGCGGGGGTGTCACCCCCTCACTGGTGGCTGTGGCTCTCGCAGGGGTGATGGTACGTCACGGAGCCCTCTCCTCTACCCCGGCTCGGTTTCTCCCCTCTGAGCTCTCCTGCCTACGGGCTAATAATCCTCACCTCTCCCTATAATGGAGCCTTAGCTCTTCTCTCTGTGCCTCCTACGGGAAAAACAGCTGAAGTGGAGTTTCCTCCTCCCACAGAGACCTCGGGGACAGGGAAGCCATCTTCTCGTCCTTCCCCTCTGCCTCCCTCCTTAGGTCAAGACTGCATTTCTCTCGAGCGTGCGTTACGAGGGGGACAACGCACAACCGAGGTGAAGTGTGGCGGGACCGAGCGCGGGGGGACCTAGGGAGCCGGCGCGGCCTGCCTGCTGTCTCAACGTGGTCTTCCTCTTGGAAAATGCGGCTGGGGAGGGAGGCCCAAGCGGGGGTGCCACTTACCAATCTGGGGGGCTACTGACAGGGCTTGATAGTAAAATCTCTCAGCTAGCAGCTCGGTGTCTACGCCAGCTAATTCATTCTGATACCGTGCTGCAGGAGAGAGGAGGAAGAAAACTCCGTGATGCCGCGTTTCAGAAAAACGTCCCCTCGTCTGGGAGTCCACTCTGTGCAGCTGTAGTAAGAGCCTGGGAGGAAGATAGCTGAGCTAGGAGGCAGGCTGCTTGGGTCTCTGGCACAATCTTAACTCTGCGTGACCATGAACAAATCGTTGGACTCTCTCTTGCTTGTGGGTAGCTTCGAAACGTAGAGACTATTTGGTGTTGATAACAGGTTCTTGGTTCTCTCTCCCCAAGGAAGGGGACCCACGGCAGACGTAACTGCTTGCAAAGACCTCTGGTGTTTGGATCCAGAACGCAACTGGACATTACCGTCCTGTAACGTCCAGACCTTACTACGGACACCTGGTCCGTCTAACACGAAGCAGCTTGCCTCTCCCTGTGCGTACTGCTTATCAGAGGTCCAGAAGTGGGCTGGGGCCAAGGAGAGGAGCCTCAGGAAATAAAAAATAATCCTACAGCCCCCCACCAACAGCCTAATGAGGAACCTTTGGCTGCCAGGACTAGAGACCCAGGGGCCATCAAGCAAGGGAGCACTTTTTCACTCTGAGAAACATCTGTTGGGCAGGTAGGTCCTCCACGAAGTCTAACTTCTACTCCTCTAGGAGTCCATCAAGAGAAAACTCCAAAGGAGAAAAGCACCGAATTAAAACCTTCCTAACCCACCACTGAAACCGAGTTACCACTCAGACTTTCTCAAAGCTCATTTGCCTTCTTCTGTGTTCACTGAACCTTTCTGCTAACGGAAAGGCAGCGAGAAGAAGGGAACATCGAATGACTGAAGGAAAGAGTCACAGCGGCCAAACGTCCCCCTGCTCTCCCAGCACCTAAAGGGCGGTACCAACAAACGAAGCAGCTTTCCGCCTGTCCCGGAGCCCCGAACAGAAAACAAAGAGTTCAGATTCTTACACAAATCCCCCAGGTACATGAGACACCGGTGGCACGCCATCTGTGCCCAGTCCATCTCCTTCCCCGAGGCAGATACTGGCTTCTTGCATCCTGAAAAAGACAGAGAAACCTAGAAGTGCATCCCCCTGCCTCCTACCTGAGGGGAAACACCTTTCCTAGGTGGAGAAAGGAGATCAGAAATCCACCGCTAGTCTTGAAAAGACTGTGTTACGGGGCACAGAAGACACTCCTCCAGGACACAGGTCGACAGAGGCTCGCAGGTAGGAGTCCTTCCACAAACCAGAGGAGATAGGCTAGGGTCCCGGACCCAGGACGGTGCCCTGGGGAATGGCTATGTGAAAGGTCATCACAGAAGGCTTCTAGAAAGGACGAAGAGGAGAAGCTCCGGTGTCAGGACAGTCTTGGGTGTCCTGCCTGAGTGGTGAGGGGGACCAAAGCTGAAAGGTTTGGGTACAGACGAGACCCGCCCAGGAAGAATGGCCTGAATGAGGCCAAGGTAAGCGCTCCTGGCTTCCACCTGGGGGCGGAGGCCCCCCGCGAGAAGGCCGCCCACTGGACAGTCCGCCCACGAGGGAGACGGGTGAGCTTGCCTTGCATGAGGACAGGCGTGGCCAGAGCCCCATGTGCCGGGCTCTCATCCCCCCTCCCCCCAGCAGCTGTGTAACCTCAGAGAGCCTGAGCTCTTTGGGAGGCAGTTTCCTCACGTGACAGGGACCAGTCCGAGCGCTGTTCAGTGTCAACTTCACCGACCCTCCAGCAACCCCATGAGGTGGCCGCTCTCATCATGGAGAGCTGTCACACAGCGGGTAAGCGGCAGAGCCAGGATTCAAAAGGCAGACCGGCTCCAGAGCCCGTCCCCTTGTCCATGCCACCTTGCAGCCACTCTGCTGGCTGTGTGACTCCCACTCTGAAAAGCCCTTCCTAGTGTTTTCTACAGACACCTCTTAGCTGGCTGCATGAGAAAACATCGATGAAGAGGAAAACGGGAGTCTGGGGAACTGATTCTTTGAGGTAAGGGTTCTTCACCTGTTTTTGGACTGTGGACCCCACTGGCCATCTGGTACAAGGCCTGTGAGGGCGGTCTTAGGTTAGGTTGTTTTGTTTTTATTTTTAAAAGTTTATTCTGTGAGAGAGAGCAGGCAAGGGAGGGGCAGAGAGAGAGGAGGGAGAGAGAGAGAATCCCAAACACTGTCAGCTAGGAGCCTGACACAGGGTTTGAACCCATGAACCACGAGATCAGGAACTGAGCTGAAATCAACAGCTGTACGCTTAACGAACTGAGCCACCCAAGTGCCCCCCGTTTCGTTTTTAAATAATTTTTTGTAAATGCACGAAACGCAGTGCTGTGCTTCTGACGGGAGAATGCTACCGTGTGGTGGCGGGGTCACAAACCAGGACCCAGAGGGTGCAGCAGGGCAGGGGCACGGAGGTGAGAAGCAAGGGGCTCAGGGGTGGAGGGGAGGAGTGCCAGAGGGTGGCCGGACTAAAAAGAAAACCGCCAATGAGAGACGGAGGTACAGCACGGCCACCGACCCTGGGGCAGGTGCACGGAGCCACGTGCTACCGTGCAGAAGCGTCTGGAATCCCTGGACGTTTCCAAGACCTTCGGTGCTTACAAAAACACTGGGAAACAATCTCTGAAGTTAAAAGAAACAGTGCCAGGGGTGCCGGGCTGGCTCAGGCAGTAGGGCGTGCAGCTCTTGATGCCGGGGTCCTGAGTTTGAGCCCCATGTCGGGCATGGTAATTACTGAAGTACAAACTTTAAAAAAACAAAGAAAAGAAAAAGAAACAGTGCCAGCCAAACTCAACTGGGAGAAGCCAATAAATGTTATTAATACTGTCTTCCAGAGCCAGCCCCGCTCTAGATCATTCCATCCCTCCCTCCGACTACACCTCAGTCTACAGTCCCAGAACAAAAGAAACCCTCCTCTTCCCTGAGCATCTTCACCCTACGTCACGCGCTTGCTTGGATGAACCACACTCCACGAGCCGCGTGCAGGTCCCGCTAGCATCCTCCGGCCCGGCCGGGTCACAGGCTACGCCGACCCAGAAGAGTAAGAGGGCCAGACGTGGAGGCACAGACTGTTGCTCCTCAAGCCCACCTTTCAGACTTCACCGACCTGTGAGGGGGTCGCTGACGTGGGTCCAGTCGATGCAGCACTGAAGCTCCAGCTGGTAGTGGGACTGGATGTAGAGCAGCAGGTGCTGGTAGAAGCCAATCCCAGCCACCAGATGCGTCCTGTAGGCACATTCCAAGGTGCTGCGGCTGTGGATGTGCTGGGCGTCGGGAAAGGGAAGGGGCCGGCTGAGCAAGATGCTCAGAGGACGGTTCCCCCTCCCTAGCCCCTTCCTCCGGGAGGAACGTAACTTGTCTTCTTGGCTCTGAACTGCGCCCACACCTCTTCGCACTCATGAGTCATCCCCACACCCGCAGATCCACTTCTCCGGCCTCCCCATCTGGGATGAGGCTCCTTTCCTGCCCCGATCCGAAGTCCCCCTGCCCCCCTCCCTCCTTTCTGCCATCGTTTCCGCGGCTCCCCTTTCTCCAGCCGTGTCCTGGCCCACTTTCCTCGCTGTCTCCTCCTTTCTTAGCCTCCCTCTTTAGGCGCATTTCTTCTCAGGACCCGGGACCTCCCCTTACCTTTTTGTTAGTCTTGATAAGCTGAATAACTTCATAGTACACCTTTCTCCACAGCAGCTCCTCAGCCTTCCTCCCATAGTCCACCGGGTGCAGGAACATGAGCTTGACACAGAGCTCACGCAGCCTGCGGGCACAGAGGAGCACAAGAGACTGACCGTCCTGAGCGGAGCAAGGAGGCATCTGCCAATACCCGGCCGAGAAGTCCCTGTGCCTCCCGAGAGACGTCCAGGGTCAGTCGGCACGACCCAGGACAAAGAGCAGTTCTGGGGGGACAGTGGGAGCCCCAGAGGATAGAGGCAGGAACAGTAAGAACTGTAATAGTCTTCTTCTTCCCCTGCACATTTCTCTCCTTTTTTTCTGCCTCTTTACCCCATCTTTCTTCCCTGTCATGGAGCAGCATGGCCAGCCCCCCGGCTCCAGTGCCATTCGTGTGGCTCCAGTCCGTTAGATGCAGGAGCTTCAGAGAGAACGAGGGGTCCCCATCTCTTCTCTCAGGAAGGCCAGCGTTCACAGCCCGTTATTGTACCACGAGGCCAGGAGGTGAGAGAGAACAGGTGTCTATATGCGACAGAGTTTCAGGCGGAGAGGGGGTAGAGAAACCGTAAGGATCTGCGGTTCTGCAGTCTCCAGCTTACTTGTTCCTCAGGCTAATGTTCTCTGGTTTGAACACTTCTTGATAAGCGGTTTTGTTGCAAAGGATGAGGTCAAGTCGATGCACGGCCTCCACCACAGCCCTGGAGGGAAACACAGGCACGCAGTCCCTGAGCCATGAACGTGTTCACGCAGGCTGGGGGGCCCCCGATCCTGGAGGAGGAGCTACAGAATTAGGGGAAGTGGGCGGGCTGCAGGCTGAGCAAAACAAGCCGAACACAGTCTCCCTCCGAATGTAACAGCTCTCCATCCCAGGGGACGTTTGGCAACAACAGACGTTTCTTATTGTCTCCACTTGCCGCAGGGGCTTGAGGGTGTGGGAGGAGGTGCTACTGACATTTAGTGGGTGCTGCGAGACACCCCACAATGCACAGGACAGCCCACCACAATAACTCTCCAGCCCCAAACATCAACAGCCTCAAAGTAGAGAAATCTTGTGACATAAGAAGGTAGACTCTTCTTTTTTTTTTTTTTTTTTTTTTTTAACATTTATTCATTTTTGAGAGGCAGAGAGAGACAGAGTGTGAGCAGGGGAGGGGGCAGAGAGAGAAGACGACACAGAATCCAAAGCAGGCTCCAGGCTCCCAGCTGTCAGCACAGAGCCTGACACGGGGCTCGAACCCACGGACCTCGAGATCATGACCTGAGCTGAAGTCCGACGCTTAATCAACTGAGACACCCAGGCGCCCTAGGAGGTAGGCTCTCTTAATGCAAAGAGCCTACACTGTGATAGGCAGAAAATCTAGAGTTTGATCCCTGGCTGTGTCTTTCTAACTCTGTAACTTTGGGTAAAGTACCTAACCTCTTTAAGTCTTAGTTGCCACATCCATAAAAATGGAGAGAACAGTAGCAGCTACCTCAGAGGGCTGTCAGGATTCAAGGAAAGAATTTATATAGGACATTGATATATGGTAAGCATTCAATAAACAATGGAATGAATTAATTATGCAAGGGTTTATTACCTCTGATATAAAAGAAATGCATTCGTAGCATAAAATTCTGTTTTTGAAATAGTGGGAAATGGGAAAATGGCAGCGGGGGGTAGGGACTGAGCTGTTTAGGCGTAAGGTCTCCTGGATTCTGCTGAAGGAATTCTTTGATATTAGGGTGTAGGCTCTGGGTGCTGGGTAAAATATCTAGCTCATGTCCCAGTTCTCCCATCTGCAAAATGGAAATAATATCATCACCTACTTTGTGAGAGTTAAATTAGCTACTACACAAAGCACTCAGAACAGTGCCTCATACATGGGAAGTGTTCAGTAAGTGTTAGTTTCCATCTTTCCTGCTATAAGGCTAAGGAAGAGACTACAGACCCGAAGACAAAGGAAAGTCTACAATGGATGGCTAAGAAGCGCCAAAGGGAGGTGTCATCTCTAGAAGGGCGAAACCCAGAGGGTGACGGACAGCCGCCGTGAGAACAGGTGAAATCAGACACAGCTCTGGGCACAAAAGCTACCAAAAAGGGGAGAGTGATGATCCCCCAAACAATCCAAGGTTGTTTCGGAATCCTGAAACATGTGCTCCTGGGCGGGGGAAGTGGGCCACCGCAGGATGGCACCCTGTGCGGGCTCAGGTGGCTCACCACTCACGGCTACCTTGTACACGGCACGGTGACCGCCAGCACCCAGAGTGGGCGGCACGGTGACCTAGGCCTTCTCACAGGCAAACCCGAGCGCTCAGCATTTCTCCAAACACCCTCTGGGCCTGGAGAGGGGGGCCGAGCCCTTTTAGCCAGCCTGGCCCTTGATGGCAGGAGTGTGACTTACTCTGTGCCAGCCTAGTTCCCCAGGGCGGGGCTTTTTCATGTCAGTGCTGTGCACCAACGTAAGGAGTGTGCGCATACGTCTTTATGGACAGGCTTCAGAGTTCTCCTTAGATTCTTGATCCAGATAAAAGGTTAATAACCATTACTTTAGGAAGTTCTAATTGCAAATTCCTTTTTTAAAAAGTAATCTCTAGGCCCAACGTGGGGCTCCAACTCCCGACCCCAAGATCAAGAGTTGCACGCTCTACTGACTGAGCCAGCCAGGTGCCCCGAAAATCATCTTTTGTAAAGTCCGTTAACTGGCCTAATTAACTGGTATTTGCGGCCCTTCCAGCATTCCTTCTGCTGCTGCCTTTTCTTCGGAAGGGCTTTAAAACATTTCAGAATTTCATTTCTGTAAGCAGACTGTGGGAATTTCCCAAATTTACTGACGCTCAGAGAGACAGTTTCATAGTCTACCAACACATTTATCTTGGGCACGGCAGTCAGACCTTCCTCCCCCAGTTCCTTCCAACCATCACCGCGGCTTTAATAAAGGACAAAAACAGATACCTGCTGCCTCACGTTTATTTCCACCCCGCTCGGAGCCAAGAGCGTACAATCCCAGGCAGGGGTACCCAGGGGCACAGATGTAGGCCGCCTGTGCAAACGCATCACCTCCGGTCAGTCCGAGCTGTGAGGGTGGCGGCTCGAGAAAAGAACCAGATCTGAGAAGGATCAGGATGATCAGAGCTATTACCCGAAGCTGGAGACCAGAAAGGAATCTTGCAGGCAGGGCCCACGCTCTGACAGGCAGCGTGACATTCGGCAGCATGACGAGGCACACGTGCCAGCCCCAGCCAAGTCCGCGCTGGCCCTGAGACGGCGGGGGGGCAGCCCGCAGTGGGAGCCCCGGGGGCTGCTGGATCGGATCACTCTTCTATTTTTGGAGCAGCCTATACTCCCCTGTGCCTCTGCCTGACAAAGCCCCGGCAGGCAGGATGCCCACTCCAGGGAGAAGACAACGTGCTCTGGCCTCTTTCACTGCCAGGAGGGGGCCCCCTGCTCTGAGGGGGGTCTTCTGCAAACACCCCTGTTCTACAGAGCCTGAGCCCAGCCAACAGCCCAAGCCCTACTCCCCAGCGGAAAGCACAAAATTCAACTTGGTCTCAAACTTCACCCCGTTCTGACCCAGTGCTGGAGCCCATGTTCCGGCTGCACCCCCCCCCCCAAACACACACACCAACGCCCCGCCTCCCCTCCCCTCCCCCCCCCCCAATCCTTGACCCTGGGTGGGAAGACCTCATGCGGGCCTGTTCCCAACAGAGGGACGGGGGCTGGCGGTGTCCTGAGGAGTGCCAGTGGCTCTGTGGAAATCAGAAACCAGGAATGGAAGCTGTCTGGCAAGACACCGTAGTCATGAGGCTGGGAGGAAGCAGAGGACTCAGGATCAGGAGTCCCCGGGTGCCCTGAAATGGGCTCCCATGACCTAAGGACACTCTGGACTCAAAGCCTTTCGTGGCCCGTCCAAGCCAACACAACGAGCCTTCAGTCTCTCCCCGTCTCTTCATTCAAACTCCCCCCAAAATTAGAGCCACGAGGGGCTTCAGAGCGCATCCCACCCCGGCCCGTCCTCTTCAGGAGGCCCAAGGTCACACGGCGAGCGGCGAAGCGCCCGGCCCCGCGGACCGCAGCCCAGGGCTGTCCCCTCCGCGTCCTGCGGGGTTCGGGGCGCCACTCCCTTCCGGGTTTGCTCCGTCTGCGCCCCTCCCTCACCTCCCGACCCGCCCGCCCGCCGCACAGCCGGGGCCAGCCCGAGGCTCCCGGCCAGGGGCCCAGCCCACGTGCTTCCCCAGGCCGCCCGGCCCCGGCCCCGGCCCGGCCCCGGCGCCCACCCCCGCCCCGGCCCGCACCCGGGCCCCGCCCGCCGCGGCCCCGCCCCCGCGGCGCCCACTTCCCCCGGCGGCCGCACGCACGCCCCGGCCCCTCACCGGTAAAGCCGCTTGGTGTGGAGGACCTTCGCCTCGGGCTCGCTGCTCTCCCCTGGGGGGGGGCCTTGGCTCATGGTGGCCGGGTCCGGGGCGGCTCCCGGTCACAGGCCCCCGCCGCCCGCCGCTACCGTCACCACTGCCGCGTTCGGCCGGAGCCGCAGCCGCCACCGCCGCCGGCCCTGCTCGGCCGCCATCGCTGTGAGGCGGCTGCCCGCGACAGCTCCTCCTCCGCCTGCCAAATCTCGCGATAGTGGCGGCTCAGCGGCGGGCCGGCGGCGGCGGGGGAGAAGGGGGCGGGGGGGAATGGTGCATGCTACCAAGTCTCGCGAGGCTCGTTTTCCCTCCCGGGAAGTTGCCAGAACTAACTCTGGGCAGCGCGGCTTCTTTCCGGCCTCTCCAAGTCCTTGCGAAAAACTTTATTGACAAACCTGCCAGAGAACGGACAGTGGACCCGGCGAGGGGCTGGGGCTCAACTAAGGGTCGCGGCAGATGGGCCCACGGCCAGGAGCGAGACTTTGTTTTGTGCTGCGGTGGCCATTTGGTCCGCTCTGCCGACCCTACACCTGTCCCCCCATTTGAGTCGCGTCTCTCTCAGGTTGCAGGTGATCCAGTTCTCCCTTTCCCCCGTTGCTTAAAAGAACAAACGAAAGTGTATGTGAGAGTTTCCCGGGGAGAGGAGGACCGTAAGAGTGAGGCCCCTCCAAGACGTGACCCTCGTGCAGGCGCCTCGCCCTCAGCTCCCCTACCCCACAGCCTTCCACTTGCTGTCTCTCAGCAGCCCAGCAAACATTTATTGAACGCCTGCTGTCTTCCAGCCTTGGGTTCTGGAGACACGGGCGAAGAGCGATCCAGACCCTGTCCCGCCCTCACAAAGCTCAAGTGACTTCGGAGTGGACATGACTTCGGACTTCGGACAGGAATGAGAAGCCCCTCTCTCAGGTTTCTGCCTTGGAAAGATTACCTTGGATTCCTATTGCTTTCTTGGCATTGAACCTAGGCTAAAAAAGCAAGGTATCTTGGGAAGTCTGGGGAAGTTGTGATAGGAACATAAATTCCCTTCCACCTCGGTGCTCCTGGTTCCAGCCACCAACCTTTCTTCTGTTCCTGAACCAGCCTAAGTGGGTCTTTTACTTGCTCTGGAGCCCTCCTCATTTCCTGTCAGGTCTCAGCTCAGATGTTGTCTTGGCAAAGAGGTTTTCTCTACTCAAACTGTCCTATTGATTAGGCTCTTTATTACCTGTTACCGCAATAGAACAGGCTACTCGAGGGCAGGGACCTTGCCTGCACTCTTCTCTCCTATGTCTGTGCCTAGAATAGTGCCTAGCCAATAACAGGTGCTCACCAAATACTGCACGAGTAAGTGTAGAAGTTCCACCTTTTCTACCTACTCCGAGCACCCTTTGATGTGCCCTCTGCTTTCCTGAGCTTCAAGCTCCTACACATCCCATCTGCCTAGAGCACACACTTACCCTTGTGCCCAGCTGCACCCCCACTTTTGGAAAGGGTGACGTCCTCCAATGCTTTTTCTGTCGGCAGATTCAGCAGGGCAGGGCCTGCCCCTTTAATCTGGGCCCCACCTGCTCTGGTCAGACAGGTTTGGAGACACAGGTAAAGGGAGAGAGACTGGGAGGGATACTTGCAGAGCCAGCAGGGAGCTGGGCAGCTCCTTCCCAAACGTTGGGGACCCTCCGCCTCTGCAGATGGAAAGTAAGAGGGTGTCATGGGTTCACATGGCAAGGGGTAGAAGGCCCTCGAGGAGGTGGAGGGAGGGGACTCTGCCCCATCCAGAAGCAGTGAGATGGGGGAAACGGAGAAAAACAGGAGGGGAGGCATGGGGAACGGCCATAATTAGACCTAGAAGCCAGAATGGACAGCCCCAGGCCCTCTGGAGAGGGAGGATGGAGGGCACGGACTAGCGAAGAGCATGGAAACCACCCAGGTACCCACACTGCGGACGAAAGAACAGGGCGCACTGCCGTTGCGGGCTCCTTGGGACAGATTTATTAGCAAATCACTGGTATCGGTTTCCAGGAGAGTTTCAAACAAGGATCTACAAGAAGGGGAGGTTTGAGGGTAAAGGCGCAGCCTCTGGCCACAAGAGGCCCCTAGTGGGAAGGGAGCTCCAGGCAAAGTTCTGGACACCCCACCTTCCTCTGGTTTCTGCACTAGGGTGGGCGTGACCCCGGGGGTTTCGGAGGGGGCTGGTAGAAGGCACGGGCGGGAGCCGGCTGAGGCCACAACTGCCAACGCCTGTGCCCCCTGACTCACCCTCTCCTGCTGGATGGCGTCTGACGTCGAAAGGGTGTCTCCATTTCAGCCGCTCCCTTCCCTCCCACCTCCTTCTGTTTCAACACCTTCCTTGGTACCGTGTTCTTCCTAAGGCCCCAGAAGGGGCTAAAGCCCGTGAGACCAGCTGCCCCAGAGAGTTCCAAGTCTATCCCCCTGTCCCAAGGGCCAGAAGCCAGGAACTTTTGACAGAGCTTTCTTCTGCTCCCTCTAGGGTGATAGGACCTCATGGTACACCCCGGAACTGAGGCCCCAGGATGACAGAACCCGAGACCCTGGCCCTGCTGGAAGTGAAGGGGTCTGAGGCCCCGGAGAAGAGCCCGCCCCAGGCCTTGGTCCCCAATGGCCGGCAGCCGGAAGGGGAAGGTGGGGCTGAGTCCTGTGGAGCCGAGTCCTCCAGGGCGGGGTCTTCTGCTGGGTCTCCCACAGCCGAAGAGGGGACTGAGGATGCTCTCGACAGCACGGTAAGCGAAGCTGCCACCCTGCCCTGGGGGACTGGCCCTCAGCCCAGTGCCCCGTTCCCAGACCCCCCCGGATGGCGGGACATCGAGCCCGCACCCCTCCGCTCAGAGCCACCCACCAAGCTAGAGGAGTTGTCCGAAGATGATGCCAACCTGCTGCCCGAGAAGGCGGCCCGGGCCTTTGTGCCCATCGACCTGCAGTGCATCGAGCGGCGGCCCCAGGAGGACCTGGTTGTGCGCTGCGAGGCGGGTGAGGGCGAGCGCCACCGGACCCGCCCGCCTGCCCGGGCCACCCAGCCCGAGCCCCCCGAGCGCAAGTGGGCCGAGGCCGTGGTGAGGCCGCCAGGCCGCTCCTGCGGGGCCTGCGGGGGCTGCGGGGGCCGGGACGGGGTGCGGGCCGTGGCCTCGGTGGGAGCCGCCCTCGTTCTCTTCCCCTGCCTGCTGTACGGGGCCTACGCCTTCCTGCCCTTCGACGCCCCGCGGCTGCCTACCATGAGCTCCCGCCTCATCTACACGCTGCGCTGCGGGGTCTTTGCCACCTTCCCCATCGTACTGGGTGAGCCGGGCAGGGGAGAAGGGAGCGGGGCCGGGGGCGGAGATCCCCTTCCCTGGGCCTCCCCCGCACCGCCCGGTGTGCCCAGCCGGTGCCGGGGTGGGAGCCCCACCGCGAACCCTCCCCCGCCTCCCGTGGCCGCTGGGCGCTGACCCCCTGTGCGCCCTTCCCCCCCTCCCCCCTGCCCCAGGGCTCCTGGTGTACGGGCTCAGCCTCTTGTGCTTCTCGGCGCTGCGGCCCTTTGGGGAGCCGCGGCGGGAGGTGGAGATCCACCGGCGCTATGTGGCCCAGTCGGTCCAGCTCTTCATCCTGTACTTTTTCAACCTGGCCGTGCTCGCCACCTACCTGCCCCAAGAGACCCTCAAGCTGCTCCCTCTGCTCACTGGCCTCTTTGCCGTCTCCCGGTGAGTGGGGTTGCGGGTGGGGCCCGGGGGAGATGATGGTGCTGGAGGGGCCCAGGCGTCTGGCCTGGGGAGATGGGGGCAGGGAGCCTTCTGGACTGCATTAGCCCACACGTGCGTCCTGCATCGGTGCCTCCACTGTCCCCCTTGCACCTTGCCTCACCTGGTAGCAGGTGTGTCTTCCCAAAGGAAGTTGAGTTCAGAGACCCAGGTACCAGCCTAACACTGGAAGGGCTTTCCGGTGTCATCTCGATCAACCTCCTGCTCATTGCTGGGAGCGCTCTTCCGTGACCCTCTGGTCAGCTGGCCACTGGCCTCTAGCTGAACACTCCCTGTGACCAAGTGTCCAGTTCTTTGTAAGAGTGTCTGTTTCATTTTTCAAGTCCCATCACTAGAAAGTTTTTATTTATATTGTGCTGAAAAGTGCGCCCCTGACTTTGACTCTGGAGTTGCCTAAGACCATTCAGACACTTGACCACAGCTCCCAGTCCCCGCACTGCAACACCCTGCTCCCCCAGGGTCCCTCGGGCTCCTGTGACCTTCCCTCTGGCCAGGGGAGTCTCCTGCTTGTCCGTTGTCACAGGCATTGGCCTCCTGTTCCTACAGACGCGAGGCCACAGTGGCTCTCATGGCAGCCCCACTCCTCTGCTCTCATTTGGAAGTCACCTGAACCCTTGGGGCTGCTTTCACGTGAACTGCTGCTGACCCAGAAAGTACTTCTGAATTTCTGGAGGCACACGGAGATCTTCCCATTTTTTCCCCTAACGTATTTCCTGTTGTTAACTTTTGATACGGGATTCCCGGTCACTTTAGCTGCTAGAACATTCTTTCTCTTGAGCTGGAATCTGTCTCCTCTGCCGCTTCTGATTGTAGTGTAGTGGTTGTCTGTCCCACCGGCCTCCTGACCAGCGTGCAGCCTGGTTTCTCCTCCCCGTGTGACTCACCCTCCCGTGTGCGTCTTGGGGAGTGCTGATCTCAGACAGAAGTCGGCTTGAGCAGTAAGAATCGTCAGGGGGCCAAAGAGCACCCCCGGGGCTGTCCAGCCTGCCTCACCCACTTCACCGTGGGGAAGGCACAGCAGACCAGCGGCTCAGGCCGCTCAGCAGTGGTGGGGCCTGGAATACAGGCCCCTCCGTCTGTCACCAGGGCCCTTTCTTCCCTACCACGGGGCAAGTTACTCACACGCTCGGGCCTCCACTTCTCCATCTGTGAAATGGAGCTGTGGGGATTAGCGAGTTAATTCACGTAGCCTGCTTGCCAGAGTCGGCCTGATAAGGGCTCACCAGGGGAACCTTTCCTTCATTCTGCTTTGCTGCCCCCCAGGGCAGTACAGAAGCAGCAGGTACTTTCCCCTGCTCCGGGAAAAGAGCGAGGCACGTCACTTCTGTAGTAAGGGGTCCTTCCCATATTGAGAGGAAGCTGAGGGGTGTGGATTTGGAGTACATCTTCCGAGAGGGGAAGGTCCCATGCCTCTGGGCTTCAGGCCCTCTCAAAGCTGGCTTCCTTACCCTCTTTCCCCCCCGCCCCTCTAAAATGGCAGGAGAGAGGGCGATGAACGGGCTTGTGTTCAAATCACGGTTCTACTATTCCCCTGATGTGTGACCTTGGGCCAGTTTTACTTAACCCCTTTGGAATCTGAGTTTCTTCTTCAAAAGGAGAGATAAATACAGTGAAGCATACTACAGCCGTAAAAGAATGAGGAGGCTGTCTCTGTACCGATGGAGCTGCACTCAAGACACGGTCAATGGGGAAAAGCGTGCAGAGCAGTCTACACGGCATGCTACCAAACTTGAGAAAAGGAAAACATAAATCTTTTGCTCACTCATCTACACGTACAACAGCCCTTGACGTGCCAGCCACCGTGACACTGGACGTCCGAGGAGGGGGTGGAGTGGAGGTGGAGAGAACAGGGTGGCTGCGAGTCAGGACAGGAAGACATTTTACCGCACTCACCGCGGCCTTGGCGTTTCCAACCATGTGGCTGTATGGTGCCTACGCCAAAGTTTTACACTTAAGTTTAAAAAGGAGACAGAGGGAGGGGAATGACGCCTCGGCCTCTCAGACACGTGGGGAAGTCTAAATAGGCCCCTGGAGGAATCAGTGCGGCGCCTAGTACATAGTAAGCACGTAACCGCCAGGGGTTGAGAAGTGTCAGTTGTAGGCACCGACCCGCGTGGGCCCCCCTGCCTGTGCTCCCCTCCCCCAGCCTGTACGCCAGCTAGCCCGTGCACTCCTCTCCGGGGGCCTGACTTCCTCTTGCCCCCCCCCACCCCGCCCCCCAGGCTGATATACTGGCTGACCTTCGCCGTGGGCCGCTCCTTCCGAGGCTTCGGCTACGGCCTCACGTTCCTGCCCCTGCTGTCCATGCTGGTGTGGAACCTGTACTACATGTTCGTGGTGGAGCCCGAGCGCATGCTCACCGCGGCCGAGAGCCGCCTCGACTACCCCGACCACGCCCGCTCGGCCTCGGACCACAGGCCCCGGCCCTGGGGCTGAGTGCCCGCCCTCTCACCGCCCCCACCCCAGGCCGAGCCCCACTACTGCCCTGACTGTCCTCTGCCCTCCGTCGGTATTGCCCTCCACCTTGGGGGCCTGGGGCAATCGTGAGGGAGGGACTTTGGTTTCTGGCAGGGAACGAAGTGGACAGCTACGCCCCTTACGGAAGCTGAGGGCCCAGGGCCAGGAGCAGCCCCCAGCACCGCCACTAGCCCACGTGCCCACAGTGGCCACCCCCCCTCCCCGCCCCGGCCTCCAGCCTCCAGCCTCCCATGAGGCACCCAGTGGCCAGAGCCACAGCCAAACTGACCGTTTCTGCGCCACTGTCCAAGCAGAGGGCCTCGGGGAGACTGGAAGTGTTGCCCGTGCCCAAGATAAAGGCTGGGCATCCCACCAAACTGGACTTCCACATTTGGTGAAAACCTTCCTGGGGCCCTGGGGCCCTGGGCTCCACGATTGGCCTTTGTAGGATCTTTAGCCTCCGTCGAGATGATCAAAACTGCCCCCGCCAGAGCTGCGGCCTCCGGTCTTCCAACCTATTTAGGCCCCTCGAACCTCCAGCCTCCAAACTGCCCAGAAGCTGCCACGCCCCTCCCATGGGAAGAGGTGCGGAGGGGGAGGCCTGCCTCCCCAGAGGGCAGGGGTATGTGTGCGCCAGCACCCACGTGTGTGCTGGCTGGGGAGCAGCTGCAAGGCACAGTGGCCGACGTCGACGCCGTCTGACCATGTGTCTGACAATAAATGGCTGCCACAGCTTCCTCGGCTCTTCTTTGTGGTTGCCCCCCGCTCTCAAGCATCCCTTCCTCGTCAGACCCAAGCTGCATCAGACTCTCCCCACATGACGGAGTGAGGCTGGAGGCAGCCTGGTCCCATGCAGGGAGGGAAGCTATGTCTGGTGAGAAGGGGCCGCACTGGAGCAGTGCCTCCCGCGCCCCTCCCACCGCCCCCCATTCCCAGGACCGGCCACACAGCAGCCCGCGACACCCACACACTGAGAGAGGAGCCCAGGGCAGAAAATGAGTCTATTTCGTGCCCTCCAGGGCAGCCAGTCAGTCAGAAGGCCTCTCGTTTAGGCCTGTGAGTCCCATTTAAGGGAAATGGGGGAAGAGGGGCAGTAAGGCATCGCCAAGGGACCCTCCCTCCAGCCATCGCCCTGCCCCTGGCCCTCCCCAGAGTATGAGGGCAGCCCCATCTGGGGGTTCTCCGGAAAGGTGGAGGTGTCCCTGATGTTCTGCAGAAAAGCCAGGTGGGAGAAGGGAGCAGCTGACCCCCCGTCTGGCAGACCAGCAGGGCAAGTCCGGGGATCAACGTCCAGCCCTCCAGAGAGCGGGCCTCAGTTTATGCGCTGGTATTCTGAGCACTGCCTGTGGCCCAGCAGCAGAAACACGCCTCCAGCCAGCAGCATGAGCCCCGGGGCCCCCAGGGCCACCGCCATGATGCCTAGGACTAGTGGGGACAAGGTGTCCAATGGAGGGGTGCCCACACCCAGGAGCGTCGACCTGAGGCAAGCACAAGTGAGAAACAGAGGTGAGCACATTAGACGAATACGCTGGGAGGCCAGGCTCCCCCACGTCCCCTCCCAAAGCCCCGGCTCAGCACCCCCACCCTGCCCCAGGCTCTCACCAACTGAGGTAGTGTGCGTCCCAGTAGCCAGGGCCTGTGGAAGCCCCAAATGTCAAATTGAAGGCACAGAAGTTATTGTGGGACTCAAAGAAGGCTCTGACTATGGGTGACTGGGGGAGGTATGCCAAGGAGGGGTGAAGAGGGGAAGCTTGGCAGGGCAGGGTTGATTCCCGGCCCCTCTGCCTCTGGGAGAAAGCCACTGGTCGCCACTGCACGAAGCCGGATGGGAGGGAGCCCCACAGCAGCTGGTTCACCTGGGGAGAAAGACAAGCCACAGGCTGAGGAGGACCAGTCTGTGCCCAACCCTTCTGTTCCCCCACCCTTCCCGGCCTCCAACTGTCACTAGGTGTCCTGAGTCCTGGGTCTGCTTCAAGGACTCACAGGCTATTGGCACAGAGCCTTAATCTCTCCTCTGTCGGAAGGGGAGTTGGGCCACGGGCACTGGGTCCTTTTCCAGCCCCAACCCTCTGCAAACCTGTACTCAGCTCCTGCCCCCAGACCCCCAGGCCCCCAGGGCCGCCTTCCGTCTTCTCCACTGAAGGCAGAGATTTGTCAGCACAGTGACCGTCACTTAAAGGAGCTGAACTATGTCGCTAAAAAGATAAACGGTTCCATGGTTCTCTCCCGCATCCCCCCACCCACCTGCCTCTCTGCTGAAGGCCTGACCTGGAAGACAGCAGGTGCATATTCATCGTCGATGGAATGTTGCTCCTGCATCAAGGGGCAGTCGGGGCCCTGGCCCAGGGTGGCTACCTCCAGCCCAAACAGGGAGCGGTTTCCCCGGGGAGAGGCCCCGACGAGGGCCACCTCTAGCTGGCAGGTGTCGGCCGAATGCAGGAGGCGCGGGGGCTGGTCTGGTCTGCCGGATCCAGAGAAGGCCTGCACCTGGGATGGGGGAGGTGGGGGAGGACGGGAAGCAGGGGGGCAGGCCTGGCTTTGAAGGGCACCCCCACCCTCATAAACCAGCCTTCTGAGTTCCTCTGCTTCCCCACACCCTTACCCTGAAGGCGAGGCTGCCATTGGCAAAAGCCCCGGTGGGGTCGTCAGTGGGGCGGCCTCGAAATGTGGCGCTCAGGGTGGCAGGATCCAATGAGTCCGTGATATTGTTCCAGGAGAACTTGGCCAGGGAATACGGGGGATACGGTTCTCCCGGAGGCTTGGCCCCCTCGGATGTGTTGGCGCCATCAAATTCAAAGAGCTGGCGGGTGGGGTGAGGTGGGGCAGGGCTTGCCTGAGTCCAGCTGTCCCCGGAACCACCCCCACCCATGGGCCCCCACCTGCAGGCTCCCGTACCTGACTGCTTCCCGTACCCCGTCTTCAGTCCCTCCCTCGAATCCGGATGAACCCTCTGCTCCGCACACGCTCCCCCTTGGTTCTCCCCCAACCTCCTCACCCTGGTAAAGACAAGGGCAGAAGAGAACTGGATGCTGTCCTTGGGGAGCACCACCAGGCCCCCGTCAGGCTCAGGGGACAGCAGGAGGCTCCAGTTGACACTCAGGGTGCTGTGGGGGGTGTCGGTGGCCACGAGTAGCACTGCCAGAGGCCCCACGCTGCTCCACACGTAGTGCAGTGTGGAGTTGGTTCCCACCGCCCGGATGTGCAGGAGGTTCTGGGGGGCGTCCAGCCCGGGAGGGATGACCTCCAGAGACACCTAGAACACGGAGCAGTGGAGGGTCAAGGGAACAGGGTCGGGGGAGAGACACAGGGCAAAGCAGCTTGGACGTGATGGGGAAAGGCAGGAGGAGTGTTGAGGGCTGGGGGAGAGGAGGGCAGAGCCACAACTGCCCGCCCCCAGCGGACGGATGAGGGCGCAGGGCAGGGGCAGGGGGAGAAGCAGCCCAACGCTCGCCTGGACCTGGGTCGCTCAGGGCCGAGTCAGGGCCCAGCTTCCACTGGAAGACAGGGAACCCTCACACCCGCCCTCCTCCACAGTCCTGTCCCAGGAGCCCTGGCTGAAGAACTCGTCTCCAAGCAGCCACCCCACCCCTGCGCCTCGGGTGCCCCAGATTCCAAGCTCCCTCCCAGGGCTGCGTTTCCCGAAACATCTACTGCTCTAGCCCCTCACCTGGCGGGTGTCCTCCCCCAGCAGGCCAAGCGGGGCTGCAGACGCAAGCAAACTCAGGAGGAGCACGGGGCTGGGGGCACAGCGCCCCCAGCCCCGGCGGGGCCCCTCAGAGCCGCACATGCGGCCCCAGCCTCCGAGGGCGGAAGACCCACCGGCAGTCATGTGACTCCCAGATGCAGCTGATCTCTCTGCAGGGCGGGGCCAAGCCAGCAGCTCTTAAAGAGACCGCCTCCTTCCACCCAGATTCCGGCTTGAGCAACTCGTCCCCTGGGGCTGCGAGGCGTCCCAGCCTGCACAGGTGCACAGCCACACTCGCGGCCCCTCCTACCCGACTGGCCCCGCTCTTGCCTACAAGTGGCCAGGGTGTCTGCATTCAAGATCCGAACGGATCCCAATAAACTGGGTCCAGTGAGGAAGGCAGAGGGATTTGAAGGACTTCCGGGGCGAAGACGGCAGACCCCAGATAGTTCTTTTTGTCAATTATTAATATTTATGGAGCCCCCGGGTACGCCGGTTCCTGTCCTAGAAGAGCTTACGGTTTTATTGTGGAGAAGAGAGACGTCAGTAAATAGGATGTGAGAACAGCACGTAGTATTTGCAAAGGAGCTCCTGTCTGGCTGAACAAACCCGCTTGTTGTTGTTCTTTGGTGTTTCTGCTTAAAATTATTTTGGCTAATAATAAATGCATAGGACACAAAATTCATAAGGTACCAAAAGGTATCATCTTCATTCCCCAGTGACTTGGGTCTTTCCCTCAAACAACCACTGTTACTTTGGAGTCCTTCCGAAGACATTCTATGCAGGGATGCCAGGACTCTTGATCTCGGGGTTGTGAGTTCAAGCGCCAGGCTGGGCCTAGAGCTTACTTGCCACATATATACACATCTTGCATGTGTGTACATACAGGCGATACCACACATTGGCATGCAGACACCGCTCTGCAGCTTGCTTTCTCATTCTCAATTGCACATGGAGGACTGTTCTGTATCGATGCGCCTGGCACTGCCTTTGTCCACTGGTCTTTCAGTGACACTGCAGGGGGACGTCCCATGGATATGTTTGACCAGAACCTCGCGTTTCCAACATTTGGCTACGGCGAACATTGAAATGAATGTCCCTGTATGTACTGCATTTCATATATATTTGAACCCGAATCCGTAAGATCAAGTCAGGGTTCGAGCTGCCAGGTGGAGCTGACCTCTGCCTGAGACCAGAGGGCCTGTTTTCCCCCAGCCTCGCTGAGTCTTTACCAGGCTTCTTGGCATTTCCCGCTGAATTAGGTGGAACACCTCCTGTTCTACAGTCACTCTGGAGCTGTTGTTTGCCTATTTTTCTGTAGTCCCAATCGTCTTGACTGCCACATTCTGAAAATTCTGTGAAGAAATTCACCTTTGTATTGGTACAAATATCACACCCCCCCACACCTTGTTCTCAGCACGTAAGTTTTTTTGCCCTTATTTCTCCCCACTGTGATAAATACGTTTAAAAATCTCCTGTTTTCTTCTAGTTTCACTTGCTTGTATTTAAATCTTTCAGCTGCCTCGAATTAATTTTGCAAACAATGAAGTAGGAATCCAATTTCATTTTCACCCAAAATGGCTACTCTACGGTGAACTCAAGTTTTCTCAAAAAACTCATTTTTGAGACAAGTAACTTGTATCTTCTGAGTATCAACTCCAGGACCTGACAGGGGCAAGCGAAAACAAGAGTGCTGGCTGAGTACGGAGGGCCGGAGTAGTCTGGAATCCAAGCCTCCCCACCACCCAAAGAAATGTTGCTTAATGGGAGAACAGGATTTGGTGGAGTCTAGGAGTCTGACAGTAGGGAGGACCATGCGCAAAGTCAAGGAGGCGGCAAAGCTGTGTTCACGGAACAGTTTAGCGATAGAGACTCACGCCAGGCAATACAGAACACGGTGTGGGCAGCCCGCAATCCCAATGTTCAGTTTCGGCCCGGGCAGCACTAAGGGCCTTTGAAAGCCAGATGGGAGAACCGACTTGCCAGATCGAACTTGCCAGAAGGGATTTCCACGGGCCCAGGACGCACAGCTGCTCCCAGAGGAGAGGCCCCGACAGCAGCCAGAAAGCCCCCGTTTACCCAGCAGTCACCCAAGTCAGAGCTGCAACCAGAGTGGACGTCAGGGCCAATCACAAATGGGAGGGAGGGATCCTCACGGTGTGACTACCTTCCTCTGTAACTTCTCAGGTCCCGTGAGCACTACTTTGTCAACTTCTATTCACTTATTTGAGATTAATCCATTGTCTTTCTCTAAGACAGAATGACAAGCACTCCAAGTACAGAGGCAGGGAGGGCGCCCAGGTAGCTCAGCTGGTTGGGCGTCTGACTCTCGATTTCGGTTCGGGTCACCATCCCAGGGATGTGGGATCGAGGCCCAGGTCAGGCAGGCTCTGATTCTCTCTCCCCCCCCACTCTACCCCTCTCCTCTACTTGGGCTGTCCCTCTAAAATAAAAAAATTTTAAGCAAAAACTTCAAAAATAAATAAATAAATAAATAAATAAGAAAGAGGCAGGGATTTCAGGAAAAAACAGGCTTATCTCCGATCCCCTCAGAGGAGAGGAAAAGCCAACGACCTCCTAGTGGGCTGAGCAGGAAGCCAGACCCGGGTGTGAACAGACAAGAGGCCTCCAGAGCCCCATCGCGCCTCCTATGCGGGGAGCACAGCCGGCTGAGGACACGGCTCTGGAGCCAGACTCCCCACGCAGCAATTCCGTCTTCCACTCACCGGCTTTCTGTCAGGCAGATTCTCCATTGTAAAATGGGGATGTTGCCAGTCTTAGTCTTGTGAGGATCAGCCGATATGTGCAAACTGGCTAGAACGTTTATCACACGGGAGGGACTATGTGCCATTATTCTACCTAGTATTCAACCTAACGTGACTAAGTCCTGCGATCAGGGAGGAGATAAAGGCTGACTGTATGAATCATAAGGACAAAGGGGATGTGGAAGGCCCAGTGGCCAAGAGGAAGGGCAGCGAAGAAACCAAAGGCTAGCCCCACCTAGCCTCCAGCATCCCACGGCCACCACTTTTTCCCTGGATAAAAACAAAGCACGAAGTGAGACGAAACCCTCTGTTTCTGCCGGCAGGGGAAGCGGAGGCCCTCCTGTGACACAAGGAGAACAGAGAATAGACTGCCGCCAGAAAGAACAGCGGCAGAGAATTCCAGGTAAGATAGGAGGGATTCTGAAAAGTTATAGGACACGATAGAAAAAACGCAAGTTGTTTTTTAGGACAAGTGCCTGAGCCCTGGCACGTACTGGGTGTTGCTCTACACACAGCCACACGTGGGCAACACCCACGGTCTGGACAGGTTCCTCCTGTTCTTGGGGTGGTGAACACAAAGCGGTGCTTCTTCAAGCTTTAACGTATGACCCTCTGGGGCGCCTGGGGGGCTCAGTCGTTAAGCGTCCGGCTTCAGCTCAGGTCGTGATCTCAGGATTCGTGAGTCTGAGCCCCGCGTCAGGCTCTGTGCTGACAGCTCGGAGCCTGGAGCCTGGTTCCGATTCCGTGTCTCCCTCGCTCTCTGCCCCTCCCCCGCTCATGCTCTCTCTCTCGACAGTAAATAAACATTGAAAAATTTAAAATAAGGTACGATCCCTTGAACTCCCAGAGTCTTCCCAACCAGCATCTCTGAGAAGGTCTGAAAAATACCTTCAAGGAGGCACTTACCTCATTCCCATCCCTCCCCTCCCTCCCCTCCCTCCCCAGGACAGTCTTCTGCCTCCTCCCTCTTTGCCAGGAGGCAGAGATACGACCCAGATTGAAAAACACATAACAACCATCTCAAATGACTTAGATTTAATCATCGGAAGCAAACTAAGTGGAAAGCTTACAATAGAGAGGAATTACGTGTCAGCGCCTTTTGCGAACCGAGCTGGGACAGAAAGGGGCCGGGGCCGCCCCTCAACCTGATCCCCTCCAAACAAAGACATCCAGTGTCCCTGGCAGTCTGGCTCAGGGAAGAGGGAGCCTCTGCTGGCTCTGGCGTTGAGGCCGCCTTGCCCACCACTCACTCCTGGCCGCCATCGGGGGCCCCGCCCTGCCGGCTCTGGTCGTCACCCTTCTTCTTGTGCCCGGAGACGATGTCATCAATCCGCAGTAGCAGAACTGCCGTCTAGGAGAAACACCACAGCGCCACAGAGGTCAGCAGAGAGCGGAGGGACACCTGTTTTCTTCTAAAGGCAACACTTAGCTCCTCCTACGTAATTAGCTTTTTATCTGAAATCCACCTTTGCAGAGACTTGCCTGCAAGATGCCCTCCCCTCAGCAGGGGATGCGGCTTATGCTAGGTCACCTTGCTTTCCGCATGGGCGAAGCAGGGGGCGAATTCCTTGATCTCTGGAGAATACTCTGCCTTCCATACTATACCCCTCCCTTCCAGACTGCACCAAGCACCCTGGCTTCTGCTTCTCTGCAAAGAAACGGCGCAGTCTAGGTCTTAGGGCGCCTCACCTCCACTGCCGTCTTGTAGGTCTGCAGCTTGACAGCCAGGGGCTCCCAGATGCCCAGCTCCCTCATGTCCACCAGAGTGCCGGTCTCCCCGTTCACGCCCCAGGTCTCACAGCCCTCCTGGGTGTGCTTGGCCTGTGGTTGGAAGGAGCATCACCAGTTAAAGGGGAAACACCAGGAACAAGCGAGCTGGCAGGGAACATTAGGTAACGAAACAAAACGAAACCAACCGAACACTAAACCCAAAAGACCGAAATGACAAACGGAAATGGCAATGACGGCAAACGAGTCCAACGCCGAGAGAAGACACTTTAAGGGAACGAGCCTGAGGTCAGGAGAAGCCGGTGGACAGATGTGAACCAGCCTCTCGGGCCAGGCAGGTGCCCCTACCCCGTCAGGAGAAAGCAGGGGAGGGACTCACCCGAAGGGAGGTAAGCAGACGAATGGTGCTGGCCCCACAGTTCTGGATGAGGGTACGAGGAATGACCTCTAGGGCCTGGGCCACAGCCCTGTACGGCCACTGCTCCACACCGGTCATGGCCTTGGACTTTTCTGTCAAAGCCTGGGCCACGGCCATCTCAGAGGCCCCGCCCCCGGGGACCAGCTGGGGATCCAGGAGGACGTTGCGGCACACCTGCATGGCGTCCTGGAGGTTGCGCTCCACTTCCTGCGGAGAGCGAACACACAGCATGTAGAAAGCGCGAGGACTCAGGAATGCGTAGGAGGCACTGGAGGGCTTCCCACTAACAGGGCAGATAAGAAAGTTCCTCGGAACCCCTGCTGGGCAGGGCAGCCGCCAATGGTTTGGAAAAACGCATGAATGACAACTGCAAGAGAGCCAAGAAGTGGGCGTGTCACGGCGACGTTGGGCCACGCCCACTACGCTCGCCAGCGCAGTGCCCATTCTGCCACCCTAGCTGTGTCCCTGGGAGGCTGCGTGGTGCGGTTACTAGCCGTGCACCCTTGGGTGAGTTACTTAACCTGAGGAAAAAAAGCGAGAATTGTCATTTTAACTTAAAAATTAAGGAGGAGCGCCCGGGTGGCTCAGTCAGTGAAGTGTCTGACTTCGGCTCAGGTCATTATTTCTCAGTTCCTGAGTTCAAGCCCCGCGTCGGGCTCTGTGCTGACAGCTCGGAGCCTGGAGCCTGCTTCCGATTCAGTGTTTCCCTCTCTCTGCCCCTCCCCCACCCCCATGCTCTGTCTCTCTCTCTCTCTCAAAAATAAATAAGCATTAAAAAAATCTTTTACTGGGGCGCCTGGGTGGCGCAGTCGGTTAAGCGTCCGACTTCAGCCAGGTCACGATCTCGCGGTCCGTGAGTTCGAGCCCCGCGTCAGGCTCTGGGCTGATGGCTCGGAGCCTGGAGCCTGTTTCCGATTCTGTGTCTCCCTCTCTCTCTGCCCCTCCCCTGTTCATGCTCTGTCTCTCTCTGTCCCAAAAATAAATAAAAAACGTTGAAAAAAAAAATTTAAAAAAAAAAAAAAAAAAAATCTTTTACAGGGCGCCTGGGTGGCTCAGTCGGTTAAGCATCTGACTTCGGCTCGGGTCATGATCTTGCAGTTTGTGAGTTCAAGCCCCGCGTCAGGCTCTGTGCTGACGGCTCGGGGACTGAAGCCTTCTTCGGATTCTGAGTCTCCCTCTCTCTCTGCCCCTCCTCTGCTCATGCTCTTTGTCTCTCTCTCTCTCTCAAAAATAAATAAACATGGGGCGCCTGGGTGGCTCAGTCGGTTGAGCGGCCGACTTCAGCTCAGGTCATGATCTCGCGGTCCGTGAGTTCGAGCCCCGCGTCGGGCTCTGTGCTGACAGCTCGGAGCCTGGAGCCTGTTTCAGATTCTGTGTCTCCCTCTCTCTGACCCTCCCCCGTTCATGCTCTGTCTCTCTGTCTCAAAAATAAATAAACGTTAAAAAAATAATAATAAAAAAATAAATGAATAAACAAAAAAACCCTGAAAAACAATCTTTTATAAACGAGGAAGCAGTGGTTGCTGGGGGGATGGAGAAATGATGAGTCATTGTTCAGTGGATGTAATGTCTCAGTTTTGCAAGACGACAAAGTTCTGAAGATCTATTGCCCAAGAATGTGAATGTATACTGAACTATACACCTAAAAATGGTTAAGATAGGGGCACCTGGGTGGCTCAGTCGGTTAAGCGTCCGACTTTGGCTCAGGTCATGATCTCACTGTCCGTGAGTTCGAGCCCTGCGTCGGGCTCTGTGCTGACAGCTCAGAGCCTGGAGCCTGTTTCCGATTCTGTGTCTCCCTCTCTCTCTGCCCCTCCCCTGTTCATGCTCTGTCTCTCTCTGTCTCAAAAGTAAATAAACATTAAAAAAAAAAAAAAAAAGTCACACATTCTACCGACTAAGCCAGCCAGGTGCCCCCAAAATTGCTTTAATTTAATTTAATTTTAGTTTTTTTTTTTTTAATGTTTATTTATTTTTGAGACAGGGAGAGACAGAGCATGAACAGGGGAGGGTCAGAGAGAGGGAGACACAGAATCTGAAGCAGGCTCCAGGCTCTGAGCTGTCAGCACAGAGCCCGACGCAGGGCTCGAACTCACGGACCGGACCGCGAGATCATGACCTGAGCTGAAGTCAGCCGCTCAACCGACTGAGCCACCCAGGCGCCCCAAAATTGCTTTAATTTTAAAAGAAGTTAAAGTTTTGGCCACGTGTCAAAAATTAAACAGCTATGAAAGGGTAACAGGAAAATTTCAGGCCTTCTAGGAATCTCTCAAGAAACAGAATGACCTCGAAGGCGGACTCACCGAGAGAATCTCTTTGCTGGCCCCACGGAGGAGAATAGTACAGGCCTTGGGGTCTTTGCACTCAGTGATGAATGTAAAATACTCATCTCCAATTTTCTTGATTTCCAACACGCCCGCTCCTGTCCCAACATCTTCTTCTCTCAGCTCCTCTGGCCGGCTGACTATCCGGGCCCCGCAGGCTCTAGTGATTAGATGGGAAGGGGAGGGGATTTCAGGTACTTTTTACTCATCTTCCTAGTCCCTAGGGTCTGTGGCTGGGGACAAGGCCAAACATGGATTGCTGGAAACGCTGCTATATAACTAGAGAGGTCTTGGCTGCCTAGCAAGTTGGTTTTCGCACGTATGCAGGCAAAGTTTCCTTAAACTAACGAGGGTTTACAAATAAAAGCGTATGCACCTAAGACAACTGTTATAACCAGATGCAGTTTAAGTATATTTTGTGATAATAAAATTTAGACAAGGGAGTTCTCAGGTACACCTGACATGTACCCACTCCTGGGCACGTCGTCAACTATGTGTGCCCAGAGCCATTTCAGAGTTAGCAGAAGTATAAAACTTGATCTGGATTGGGTAGGTGATATTGGGGTAGACCTCTCTCTTTAAAATATCAATTAATATTAAGAATGAATGATATGTGACCATAGACATCAGTGCAAAAGTAGGAACCACAATCTTAAGTTGCATTAACAGCAGCTGAAGATCCCCTCAAGGAAACTGATGTTTCTGCTGTATTCTGAGCTAGTTTAGACAGACAGTCACGGACCCCAAGGTAGAGACCACAGGCGTCTGAGCATAAGCTGTGCCCTACTGGTTAGCAGCAGTATAAAAAAGATTCCTGCAGTAGATAATTGCCAGACTAGAGAACTTCTCAGGGACCACACAGCAAAACCAGGTTGGTTCCACCTGTAGCTGACACGGCTGACCGTATCCGGCGCTGAACTTTCTCAGAGACAGCGACGACATCATAAAGCTGCACAAGGCGAGCCCACGGGAAGGAAGAATCTTATCTTTACGTGGCCTACTCACCTAGCAATGCGATTGTTGTCTGTCTTCCGAACCCTGCGGATTGCCGTGATGTTGGCCCGCATGAGGTAGTGCTGAGCTAAATCTGTAAATCCAAGGGCGGAGGGGTCAAGAGGGAGGCCAGAACTCCTGGGCTCCGACCTGGCTGCGCCCTCAATGCACACTGACTCCCACGCTCACCCTGCCGCCTCTGCCAACCTGTCCACCCTCTTCTACCTCAGTAGGAGGTTGGAAGAACAAACGGAGTCCTACCCGAGATGCCCTTTTCGGTGACGACCACGTCGGGCTTCAGATGGATGATGTCCTCACACAGCTGCTGGATGTACTCTTCTTCCATTTGGAGGATCCGGGTGAAGTCTTCCTCTCGTGTGATCTCGATGTCCGTCTGCGTGGTGAAGGAAAGTCACGGACTTCAAATCTCAGACGTGCCCAGTACCAGGCCCCTCTACCGAGTCGTCTCATGCACCCCAGAAGTGAGCCAGAGTCCCGCTGAAGCCAGGAGCCCACGCCTCTGTAAGCTGGTTTAGCTCAAGAACTCCGGCTGAACTCCTTCACCGAAGTACTCCTCAACTAGGATTCAACGTCAAAGGCCGCCAGTGGAGATTTTGGCCCAAGGTCTCTGACCACTCGGTACGACGTTGCATCTGCCCTGCATGGTAACTCTGGGTCTTAATTCTTGCCACCAATGAACTGAATCTTCTCCCCAATTCTCGTGTTAACAAGCTCCACTCACTTTTATCCTATCCGAGAATGATAGAGCCCTGTGACCCTCCTGCCCTCTGGAAATTCTTCTTCAGCGTTTCCCAGCTCCATTAGTTCCCACTCGGTATTCCACTCAGGCACTGGGAAAGGTGGTGTGGTAGTGTGGAACTGAAGCCAACAGAGCTGGGTTCAAAGACTGACTTGGTCGATACCAGTAGTATTCCCCAAACAATTACCCAAACTCCTCTGAGCTTTAGATCCCTCATCTGTAACACTGGGGTCAACATTAACTGTGTCCAAGAGTCCTCATAAAAGGGGCGTCTGGGTGGCTCGATGGGCTAAGCATCCGACCCTTGGTTTCAGCTCAGGTCATATCTCAGGGTTGTGAGACGGAGCCCTGTCAGGCTCTGTGCTGGGAATGGAACCTGCTCAAGATTCTCTCTCTTTCTGTCCCTCTGCTCCTCCCCCTGCTCACACGGATGCACTCTCATTCTCTCAAAACCAACAACAACAACAACAAAAAGTTCTTGTAAAATCAGAGATCATGCGTAAAGGTCAGTAATTGACAGAGTCTACAACGTAACAGACACATCTTTTATTTCCCTTATCCCTATCAGCAGTCAGATTCTCATACCGACTTTAAGGAAAAAGACCAGGAACCTTACCTGGCTTTCTCCTTTCTTGTATTCCAGAGAGGAATCCAGCAGCACAATGCGAGGGTTCTTGATATAACGCCGCATTCGTGGATGGGTCACATCTTTGTTAATCATGACTCCCCGTAAGACACACGAGTCTTCAATGATGCCCCCAGGTATCTGAGCAAAAGATCCACTTCCATCCATGACCAGGAGGAGACAATTTCTCAACTCCCTTCCCAGACATTTATCTTCCCCAAATGACCACTATTCTAGGTTTCCAACATCGCTTTCTTCCTTGAACCTCAACAACAAATATGGTTGCAATCACATTTTTTTCCCCTCTAGGAAGCATACCAATCTCGGACCATGACAGCCACTCTCAAGATCAGCTGAGACTCAAAAGAAATTCAGTGACTGACGAAGATTTAAAGGGCTTCAGATCTCTCCTACTTCCTGAAAGAGATTCCCACAGAATTTCCAGGCTTGGGGCTCCATCTACAGGCCACACTGTTAATGCTACTTTTGGACCTTAAAGGAGTAGAGAAGGCTTTCTGAAGCTTAGACAGTGCAGAGCCTTTGTGTCCCATCCCCACCAAGTGTCGGACATATGTAAAGGCACAAACAAGGAGACACCACTAAGCGCTTCTCTAGTCCCTGGAAACCTCGTTCAGAACAGCACTGAAGGGAACAGAACTATTTTGGGAATACCTCCCTAGGACTCTCAAGTTTCTGTTTTCAAGGCAGCAAATAAGTGTTGTTCTAACTACAATGACATCTTGTGCTGATTTAAACACATTTCCTCCACAAGTGGGAAGGCTCCTACTAGGGAATAACGTCTTCTAAATACACATCGAAGGGCGCCTGGGAGGCTCAGTTACGCCTCCAACTTTGGCTCAGGTCACGATCTCACGGTCTGTTGAGTCTGAGCCCCACAACTGTCCCTCTGCTGTCAGCACAGGGCCTGCTCAGATCCTGTCTCGCCCTCTCTCTGTCCCTCCCCTACTCGCTCTAAAATAACATTAAAAAAACACACACATCGAAAGAGTTTACCTTTTCTACCCTTGCGTATTTCTTGATGTCTATCTCTTTGCGACCGTTCTCCTCAAACTGCACAGTTTTCACGGCATCTAGGGCAATGTTGCAAGCCAGAGAGGACCATCGACTGATTGCTTTGGTAGTGATAGAACTGTTGATGATGTTCAGCATCGTATCTCGGTTATTGGTGTCAACAGGGGTACTGGAGAAAAGAAAACAGGTGCTATGCTCAGCAGAGACCTTGGATATTTAAGGAAGTGCCTGATCTACAGCTCGGGGACCATAGTGGGCCACGAGTCAGAACCGTCCATCCCTCTGCCCTTCAGCAAGATGGGTTAGATAACTAACCCATCCCTGGAAGCTGTCTCAAACCCCTGTGTCATGGGTTCCCACGGCTGACCACCCTGCAGAGTTTACAGAAAATAATTTGTTCTTTATCTTCTGCTTCAACCAAATATACTCGACTTGTCTAACTCGGGTCAAGACACATTTGGTCTTTGAAGCCTCATCCCACAACCAGCAAATTCTGAGAGCTCATCTGACACTCACCATCAGTCTGTACTATCCACCTGAACATCCGCATTCTAGTCTATCCAGCATCTTACTTCATGCTGTGCCATAGTGCCGTGTTCGCGTTTAGTTTTCCCTCACCAGATCGTAAATTTGTACAGAAGTCTACTTAGAACCCTAAAATGAAGTTGTAAGAGGCCTTGGATGCCATCTTGCCCAAATTTTCACACATTGCAATCGTTGCACAGTTGCATTATGGGTTTTAGAGGAGAAGCAAGGGCTCCCCAAGTATCATCTAAGGGATTTAGACCATTACTGCTTGATGAGAAGGCAAACTTTTCTAGCAATTCAGCTCCACAAACTCAATACACCCTTTGGTTATCCCTACATTCTTACACAGCTTCTTTCGTAAAAACAATTCAAGGCAAACACGGCATTCCCTCGGACTGCCACACACACTACCACACGCTTTTTTATCCTGACGACAGGCAGTACGGGACAAAGCTCACCGAACTACTTGATCCCTACGTACCCAACGACCCAACCACAGGAGAGTCGATCACAGCTTTCCCTTTTTAAACAAAAATTTTTCGTGGAAGACATTTTGCATTCTGCATGGTCATGACCTAACATCCTCTGACATTAGAAGCCTGAGTTTCTATGCCGCATTCGAGACCCTGTCGGCGCTCTGCACGGACAGCAAGTGCCTGGATTCCCACATGGGGTTCTCACAGCATCTCCAGTCCCACTCCTTGTGATCTGAACGGAAAACTGCTGGCTGCCACCAGGGCGGCACTTTATCAGATCGGACTGCGATCTCTAGTTATGGTATTAGTTATAATCATACTTGATGGTGGGACATTTTTACATTCGGTCCTGAATAATTACACTCATCTAACTCTTCAGTTTATTCCCCACGGCAGCAGCAAAAATTCTGGAAGGGTAGGTTTTGCTACACATTTTCCGTGGCAGTGCCTAACACGGAAATAAGCAAACGGCGTGGAGCCACAAGATACCCTGAAGCACTGAACTAGCTCCTTCTGTCTGCCCTGTCCCCTTTGTCATTTTCTAAAACATTTACTTCCCTTATCCTCTCTTCGTTTTGCTCTCCTCTGTGTCTCCCTCACAAACAAACCACCGTGGGACGTGCCTGGCCTGCCTTCGTCACCTCAGAAGAGATGGCTCTTCCAGGCCTCCCACGTCTGATGGTCCACTGCTGGTGTCCTCAGTACCTGATTTTCTTGAGGGTGCTGATCATGTCGTCCAGGGCCTTGCGGTAAGCGCTGATCACCACCGTCGGGTGCATCTGCTGCTCCAGGAAGTGCTCGGCCACAGACAGCATCTCCCCCGCTGAAAAAGGCGCAGATGCCGTGAGGTTACTTACAAATACCTAGACTTCAAGGCAACTTCGTCAAGCTTCTAAAAATACCTTTTTCCTAAATAGACTCTCCCAAAAGCCATGCCATTTGGCTGTTGATAACCATGCCGAACTTCACACTTTCTTTTTTTTTTTTTAAAAATTTTTTTTTTTTCAACGTTTTTTATTTTTATTTTTGGGACAGAGAGAGACAGAGCATGAACGGGGGAGGGGCAGAGAGAGAGGGAGACACAGAATCGGAAACAGGCTCCAGGCTCCGAGCCATCAGCCCAGAGCCTGACGCGGGGCTCGAACTCACGGACCGGACCGCGAGATCGTGACCTGGCTGAAGTCGGACGCTTAACCGACTGCGCCACCCAGGCGCCCCGAACTTCACACTTTCTACAAGGCGATTCATGAAGAAAGTACCCTTGCCAGACACATTTCAAATGATCGAAGACTGAAGCTGTTTTAATCTCTTGATCTAACTAATGTTTGTCACCAGTTTTCTAAACAAAAGGAAACACTTGTGTTTCAAAGTCTCTAAACAAGGAAAAACGTATAAAGGAAAACAGACTTGTTTACCATCATCTAAACACCTAGGATACAGTCCAACTGCTGGTACTAAAAACAAAAACACAGGTTTCCTTATATCTAGAAACACAGCCATAAGACTGTACAAAATTTATCCTCTGGATGAGAGATTATTCGTGGAATGTCCCCCTACTTAAAAATTTGTCTTTCCTTTTTCGTACACACACAAATTAATACATACCTAACCTGCCTAATCTCACCAGGAGATTCAACTAAGATTATTAGCTAGAAAATCTGGCCTGATATCTAGTGCTCCTCAACAACCCAAAGAATCCCAGAATCCCACCACGTCTGTCCTCTCTCTTTCATCCTCCAAGTTTTTCTTCAAAGCACAGAACCAGCCACATGTACTTTTCAATCCTCAAAAGAATTGGGTCTGAAGTGCTTAGCTGGTGATGACTCAAGTCCATCTCCATCAACACATTCCAAAACTAATTCAAAGTGTCACTTTTTAAAAAGTTCCTATAGTAATTTTGTTGTATGGACTCCATCTTTAGGCATGTGGGCCAACAGTATAAACTGGCACCCCTTAACATAGCTCTCATTTCCTGACAATGTGTTGCTGCAATCAGATTTTACACAACAAATGCCTGTATTATAAAATTTCTTGAAGTTTGTTTGGGGAGAGAGAGAGAAAGGGGGAGAGAGAGAGGGAGGGAGAAAGAGAATCCCAAGCTGTCAGCACAGAGCCCAACTGGGAGCCCATGCTCAAATGCATGAACCTTGAGACCATGACCTGGGCCACAATCAAGAGTTGGATGCTTGAACTGACTGAGCCACCCAGGCAGCCCCGAACACCTCTATCAGAAACTTCTACCATCAACATAAATTGTTCACGGCAAATAAAGGCAGCATATCAAGTTTTCAGAAGTGATCTTTTATAATCCTATAGAAAGGTGAAGATTGACCATTACCAACTTGTATGGTCAAGACGTGTTGTCAAAGTTCTGCATTTGTCAACCTAACCACTGGCTACAATGTTACCTGCAAGCTGCAAATCAGCACTCACTTGGGGCACTTTCCTGGTCACTCACACACAGGTGCACAGGTGAAAAATTTTTGTCACCTGACTCATTAATTTTCAGATTGAGGTCAACCAAGGCAACGCTCTGCCTTGTTTCAGCTCTCATACTTTACGTAGTACATTTAATTTCACATTTTTACACATTTCGTTGGTGACTTCACTGTTTAAAATGACCCCTAGGTATGGCACTGAAGTACAGCCTAGTTTTCCTAAGCGCAGGAAGGCTGTGATGGGCCTTACAGAGAAACCACATTAGACAAGCTCCATTCTGGCCGGAGTTAATAATGCTACTTGCTGTCAATTCAACGGTAAGGAATCAGCAACACGTACCACATAAGGTGTCTTTAAAACAAACAGAAAGGAGGCAACTGGACAGCTCAGCTGATTGTGCATGCAAGTGCTGATCTCGGGGTCGTGAATTCCAGGCCCATGCTGGGGGTGGAGATTACTTGAAAAATAAACGAATAAAACAGGGGCTCCTGGGCGGCTCAGTCGGTTAAGCATCCGACTTTGGCTCAAGTCACGATGTCATGGCTCGTGGGTTTGAGTCCCACATGGGGCTCTGTGCTGATAGCTCAGAGCCCGGAGCCTGCTTCGGATTCTGTGTCTCCCTCTCTCTGCCCCTCCGTTGCTTGCGCTGTCTCCCTCTCCCAAAAGTAAATAACTAACGTTAAAAAATATATATATTAAAAACAGACAAATGAATAACACAAAAAGCCTCATATAACAAGATATATTCATCAATTGAAGAGTATCTGAACAGAGGCTCACAGCAGCCTAACCTGTTTCCCCCAGGAGTAATGGCATTTGCTAATTCAGTGTCTGTGGTGACTTTATAGAATACAACCTACCTCGAATGACAAGAACCTGCTCTGTATCTTGTTCAAGCAGATCTTTACAGTTCACCCTATACTATGATGAATGTTTTACACTCAATTGGAGAAAACACATAGAAAATTAGCAACAAATTATTTAAATATTTATAACCAGTGGATTGGTACCAGTTTCCTTAAAATAGGACACAAATACTATTCTGGGCAAAAATCTTCATGTTTCACTCCAGCTTTCCTTATGAACCTTCTGTTCTCCTCTTACCAAGAATAATCACTGATGTGGTCCCATCTCCAACCTCTTCATCCTGTGTCCGGCTGATTTCAATCATGGATTTGGCTGCTGGATGCTGGACTTGAATCTTAAAATAAAAATGTAGGTTGCCACTGAATCAACACTACTCAAAGACCTCTTAACCCACTTGCTTGGTCCTCTCGGGCTTCTTACTCCCATACCTCCTCCCTTATCTTTTATCTACTACAGCTTGAAAGAGTAAAAGTGGCCCCCAAAATATCTAAGTAAATCCTCTTCCCAAGTCCCTTTCTTTTTGGGGAAAAACGCATTTGCCAGCTTGACTATTAAAGTTTCTTGAAGACACGGAGTGGTATTCTTTCAGCTTATTTACCGGGAGCACCACTGTTGTGGCTGGATTGTTTTCCAAAAGGATGTGTTGGTCCTACCCTCTGAAACTGTGAACATGGATGTTTTTGAAACTGGGTCTTTGCAAATATAATCAAGTTAAGATTAGATCATACAGGATATGAAAATAGGTCCTATATCTGACCACCAGTGTCCTTATAACAAGAGACACAGAGAACAATGGCATGTAACAACTGAGGAGACAAGAGTCTAGCGAGCCAAGGAATGCCAGGGGTTGTGGTCAACCACTAGATGCCAGGAGCAGCAAAGATTCTTCCCGAGAGCCTTCAGAAGGAGTAGGGCCCCGATGACAAGTTGATTTTGGACTTCTAGTCTCCAGTTTACGAGAGAACAAATTTCTGTTCTTCACGGACACCCGCTTTGTGGTAACTTGTTATACCAGCCCTAAGAAACTAATCATCGTGTATATATGACTTACGGGCCCCTTATAAAATTATCAGAAAGCAAAACGAAAAGTCAAACCTCTCGAAGGATGGCATTGCCATCGTTGGTCATCACAATGCCTCCCATTGGGTCCAAAAGCATCTAGGAGAAAAGCAAAAGTTTTACCTAATTGTTCCAGATTACGGAAAAGGAAAATCTGTAGTCACAAAGTTTCAATGAGAGGCCTACCTTCATCATGGATTTGGGTCCCAGACATGTTCGGATGATATCTGCAATGGTCTGTCGAAAGGAAAACATAAAACATGCAACCACCAATCAGGAGACGGTGCAAACACGTGTGTGAGAAGGGACACGAGGAACCTGCAGAGCCAGTGTTTAACCCTCTAAAGCCAGGCTGATAACCACATTAGACACAGGGCACCGTGTGGCTCCATTCTGCTGTCTCTCCCCTTAAGAAATGACTTCAGCGTGGTGTATACAGAAATAATTTTTCCCAGGAAAAGAGGGGGACATGCCTTCCAGAATTTCAGTTTCTCAGTAGCTCAGGTAACTGGAAATCTACCCGTGAATACTTCTTTCCACGATGTTGGCCTCCACGCCACTGACTCCGGTCTAGGGCTGTTGCGTTCCTTCATCCCAAGATATGTACTGACTACCTAACCAGGCTCTACAGTGGGCACTAGGAATACAAACGGGAACATGGTCCTTCTCCTCAAGTAACTCAGTCTAGCATGCGAGACAAACACAAAAAGACTCTAAAACTTATACACAATAACAGAATTATGCACAAGTGAATATGGGAAGACTGTTAGGTCTGCCTCATTGAGGGAGGGCTTCCTTCCACCTACCACCATCAGAGACATGTACTGAAAGGGAAGTCAACATTTCCTCTGCGTATTTGCGAATAGATACAGAAATCCTAAGGAAGGCAGCTAGAGACAAAATAATACTCTAAACTACTTAAAAGACAAGCTACTTTAGGGGCGCCTGGCTGGCTCAGTCAGAAGAGCATGAGACACTTGATCTTGGGGTCATGAGTTTGAGCCCCACATTGGGTGTGGAGATTTTTTTTTCTTTAAATTTGTAACATTTATTTATTTTTGAAAGACAGTGTGAGCAGCAGAGGGGCAGAGAAAGAGGGAGACACAGAATCTGAAGCAGGTTCCAGGCTCTGAGCTGTTAGCACAGAGCCTGACTCGGGGTGTGAACTCACGAACCACGAGATCATGACCTGAGCTGAAGTTGTCCGCTTAACCAACTAAGCCACCCAGGCGCCCCTGGGTGTAGAGATTTTAAACAAAGATATCCTACCTTGGCGGCATTGATGTTTCCAGATTGAACTTTTCTTCCAGATTCACGCTTTGTGTTCTGGCCTGGAATAGAGAAAATAAAATGCAATAGACCAGGAGTGGCCCGTTGTATAGATACTATTTATCCCCTGACCTTTGAAAGCAAACCACACACACACACACACACACACACACACACACACACACCTCACAGATGTAACATACCTTCAAACCTCATCAAATTGTACACTCCAAATATGTGTAGCTTATTATATACCAATATGCCTTAAAAAACTGTTAACACAAAAAAAGTACACGTACTTACAGCTATTTCTTTACGTCAACTTGATACACGTACGACCCATGACAATCCCTGGTCATCATTTTCCCACTAATCAAACATTCACATATTTACAGAAGGACTCATAACCTGAGATCCATGAATGGGCCTCGGTGGAATGGTGAACTCGCAGAGATTATACGAGAAAATGGGAGATACTGCAGTTCTGTCCAGAAAGAGGATCTACAGATGCTCAGAGGGCTGGTGACCCTCAAAAAAAATACCCGAGAGAGGAGTTTGGGCTCCTATTTTCCTACTCGGACAGGGGGAATCACAGGAGGCAGTCCCAGCGGAATTACTGCCAGCGCCCCACAGCGTGCTGTGCAGTGAGAAGATCCTCTCAGAGGGTCTCCGTTCTCCAGATACGGTCACTCCATGCTTGGACATCATAACAATGCTCGGTCAGAGCCGACCACGTATTTTAACACGCGGCCTAATGGGTTATATCCAACCAGTGCCAGGGATTAATGCAGACCTAAAAAGGGTTTCACAGTGCACAACGCACCCCTGGGGGCCTCTCGGTGAGACCGGCCAGTGGCTATAACCAAACCGACACGATGCTTATTCCGCTCCTCTCTCTGAATCACACACTCCGTACAACTTAAATCGGCAAAGTTTTCAATGCAGTCCCACCAAGTCTACACTCACAACCCTCGGAATTTAGATTCCTGTGTGGGGCAGTGGTAACTCAAATCCTGCACCAGAAGGAACGGCGCCTTTTCTCCCTTAAGTGCATTTTTTTTTTTTTTTTTGGTATTAGTTATCTCCCAGGTATGAAGAAAATGGATCAAATCGCTTTACTGCATTTCGTATACAGAAAACGGTAAGGTAGAGGGAGAAAGGCGCCCAGGGCGGGCTCGCACATGCGGTCCAGAAGTTAAAACGGAAACAAGCCAGGGGAGGACAAGGGAGGTGGTACTCCTTAGCCAGAAACCAGGGGCAACTCCGTGGGAAAGACCACCACGCGGGGGACACGGAGGGGCTCGCTGCATCTAAGCCAGGCCAGCGAGGGAACGGGGCTGCTTCACCAACCGGGGTCGCTCAAGGGAAATCCTGGAGGGCTGCTTCTGAAAAGCGACCAAGGACCCCACTGGCTGTCCGCCAGGCCCCCGTCTCAGCAGCTTACCTACTTGGGCCACTGAACCCTCCCAATCCTCCGGGGAACACTGTCAACCCCGGTACTAAAGACGGAAGCGCCACGATCCACCCCGTCGGCCGGGGACACACCGCTCCGCGACGGGCCAAACGGAAAAGCTGCTCCTCCGCACCCTGAAGCCACGCGAGGAGGGGGCGGGGCGGCGCCGCGTCCCCGCACACCAGGGGCTCGGCGGGGGCAAGGGAAGGGCTCAGGCGCACAGAGAAAAGAGGCAGAAGGGGCTTTCGAAAGGGACGAGGACTGGAAGCCTCCGCGGCCGACCAGGACGGGGCTGGGCTGGGGCAACACGGCCAAGTGTGGAGGGAAGGGGCGAAAAGGGGGCCCCTGCCTCGGCTTCCCCCCAACTCACTGAGCACGAGCACCGGACGATGGCCCATCATGGCGGCGCGATGCGGAGCCGGGTACCCACAGCTGCGGGAACCGGCAGAACCTTCTGGAGAGAGAGTACCAGAGAGAAGCCCAGAAAACGCTGCCTCCTCAGGGCTGACACCTTAACCCGCTACCCTCCGGGTCGCCGCCAATCACCGCACCGAGCTCAGTGACCGGCACCAAAACTGGCCAATCGACATTCTTAGCCCCGCTCCCTACGCAGGAACGGCAGGGCAAGCTAGATAGAGAGCGCGCGATGTTGGAAATGGGAGGGCGCCGGCGCTTGCGCAGTAGAGAGGCCGCTCCCGGCCGCGTGCGGCGCGCACGTCGGCGCAAGCGCGGAGGCTGGGGCGGTTGGCCGGCCCGCCATTGCGCATGTGTATCAACTACACGGGTGGGTGCCGGCCAGGAGGCGTTCGAGTAACAGAGAGGGTGAGGTCGCTGAGCTGGCCGGCGCCTCGGGTCTTCTGGGGCCGCGAAGGTCAGGAGAAGCGTGACCGTCTCCACCCTTTCCAGCCTGAGCTGCGGGAGGAATAGCGGCGCGGGCCGACTCGGGAGCTTGGTCCCAGGAGCTGGCCGGCTGGCCGAGCCCTCCTTGGGGCGCACTGCGAGTCGTGCTTAGCTGCCCTTGGGCTCCTGGCCGAGCGTGCCCTCTCCCTTCTCACGCAGGTGCTTTCTGCTGAGGCAGGCTGCGGCTTCCGGGTCTCCCACCCAAAGCGTGGTCCCAGGGGCTCCCCGTGGAGCCTTGCGACTTCTGTCCCCGCCCCCCGTCTAGGCCACGGTGGCCTTTTAGACGTGATGGGAGTCAGGTTTCCAACCTGCCTCCTAGGACAGGATAGGGGCTGATGCTGCCGAAGGAGACCGTGGAGAGGACGCAGACAGGAGTCGCCCGTTAGTGCGGGACTCTTTTAAGGTCTGGGTTTGGTTAAATTACTATTTTGTCCAGAAAAAAAAAAGGAAGCAGTGATAATAATAGAACTGATTTCCACACTACTGAAGGGACCTGTAACCCAAGCGCTTATGTTTGGCCGTGAAATGGAACCATACATTTTTCACACTTTTTCCTCCCCAAACTGGAACAGCCGGAGACGTGCCGTCAATAGTAACATAATAGCATGGGTTGTTGATCATGTAACGCTATGATTCTTCCCCAGGCGCCACACCTGTTCAGATGGAGCAGCGTGCTAGTCACCCTAACAGAAAAGGTGTGTGTCGGAGGCCTTGCTCCCCTTCCCTTAAACAGCAGACCTCCTAAATTACTCAGAAATTTGGGAAGTGATTCTACGTATGGTTTTGTTTTGTTTTTTCCTTTTTCTCGGTTAATTGGAAAAGATTTGTATCTGTCCTGCACTTGCCCATCAAATGGAAACATTGCTGGGACGGTGCCCGGCTGGCTCAGTCGGAGGATCATGTGACTCTCCATCTCAGGGTCGTGAGTTCGAGCCCCATGTTCAGAGTTGAGCTTGCATAAAAAATAAATGGGAACATTGCTGTGTTCCCAGTGCCAAGAACCGGGTCTGTTAGATAATAGATGCTCAGTGACTGTATGCTGAATGAATATATTATTCTTCCTTTGTTTCCCCTCTTAATACTTAGAACAGGACTTGAAGCGCAGGGATCCCAGGAGACATCGTGTTAACTAGAGTAAACAGATACTCTGTTTAAGTGGGAGGTTCCAACTAGTGGCCAGGGAAATGGCCTGGGGCCATCTGACTCCAGAGCCCATCCACTTGGCTGTGAGTGGAGTAGATGACCCTATCCGAGAGGCCTACTACGTCATAGCTTACATGTAACGGACCAGCTCTTTTCACAGAGTATGTTGTGCATTGATGAAGAGCACGACTTTGAGCCCACAGGCCTGGATTTAACCCCAGCACTGCCACACGGCTAGTTGTGGGATGTCAAGCAAATTTCCTAACTTAGGTTTTCTCAAATAAAATGTGGCTAACGCTACCTACTTCTTAGGGTCATTGTGAGAACGACACAATGTAGGTAACACTTTTTACTATGATTTTCTATGTTCTGCTTCCTTTTACTGCTCCCCAACCTCATTCTCCGTTACTGTGTAGTCAGAAATCTGGTTCCTGTGGTATGGATTGTAAGTGCTCTCCAAACCTCACAGCCTGGTAGAAAATTTGTCCTCATATACCTAGGAAGGGCCTGAATTATTGGGAAGTGTATTTGCATGGAAGCTGAAGTTATATTTTTCCAATGGTGAGAATAATCTTTTTTTAACTTTTTTTTTTTAAGTTTTTATTTATTTATTTTGAGAGAGAGGAGAGAGAATCCCAAGCAGGCTCTGCACTGTCAATGCAGAGCCCGATGTGGGGCTCAAACCCATGAACTGTGAAATCAACACCTGAGCCAAAGTCGAGAGTCAGATGCTTAACCGACTGAGCCACCCAGGCACCCCTAAACTATTTTTTTTTAATGTTTACTCATTTTTGAGGGCATGAGCAGGGGGCAGGCAGAGAGAGAGGAGGACAAAGGATCGGAAATGAGCACTGTGCTGACAAGCCCGACACGGGGCTCTAACTCAGAACCGTGAGATCGTGACCTGAGCCAAAGTCAGACGTTTAACCCGACTGAGCCACCAGGTGCCCCGTGGTGAGAATAATTTTGAGACCTGAATTTCAGCTTCTGTCTCCTTACCGTTCTGCATGAGCCGTCAAAGGGCTGAGGAGACCAAGGGAAAAGGAAGTGGAGGGTCGTGCTCCTCAGGCAGCACATACACTAAAGCTGGAATGATACAGACTAGCATGGCCCCTGCATGAGATGACACATGAATTCATTGTTGCATATTTTTACTTCTCTTAAAAAAAAGGAGGAGAAGGAGGACCTTCAGTGGGGCTTGGAAAATCCACAAACCCAGCATCAAAAACAAAAACAAACCCCAATTTCCCTCGCCAGGAGTAATCGGGAATAAAACATTTCAATTTCGATAGGCTCAGTGAGCTTCCAAATAGAAAGCCTCGGCCCGGCCCCCACATGTGTGACTACCTCTTCCCCTTAGCAGGCCATTGCTCTGTTGCAGTCAGAGTTCAGGACAAGAATACATCTTCCTTCATACGACCTGCTTGCCACACCTCTGCCCCCAGGCCTGTTGTCCATGAAGAGGTCCCGTACCCTCCTCCTTCGGATCCCAGCCTAGACAGGATCGCCTCTGGGGAACACGTTCCCCAGCTGCACAGACGAGGTTATAGGTTAGGCGCCCTTCTAGCACTTACGGGATGCGATAAGGTGCGTGCTCGATCACTTAGTGACTGTCTACACTGCAATACCGTCAGTTGCGTGAGGGTCGCGAGCACGTGTGTGTTTAGCTTGCTGTGGGGTCAGCGGTGGGCGCTTCACAGGCACTCGGCTGTCTCGTAAGTATAAATGAGCGAGTGGGTGAACTTTCTCTGTCCTTTTTGACCTCAGTCTGGCGGTGAATCCTGGGCTCCTTTGGAGGGCTGGCCGCTCGCCTCCGCCTGTCGCTTCTCTGCTTTGCCATTTCCTTCTCATCTCCCAAACTGCCGAGGAGGGGCTCCCCAGCGTCCAGTTTTCCCTCTCAGTCTTTTACTTTGGAGAGCTAATTTAGTTTTGCAGCTTCTTTTTTTTTTTTTTTTTTTTAAACGTTTTTTATTTATTTTTGGGACAGAGAGAGACAGAGCATGAACGGGGGAGGGGCAGAGAGAGAGGGAGACACAGAATCGGAAACAGGCTCCAGGCTCCGAGCCATCAGCCCAGAGCCCGAAGCGGGGCTCGAACTCACGGACCGCGAGATCGTGACCTGGCTGAAGTCGGACGCTCAACCGACTGCGCCACCCAGGCGCCCCAGTTTTGCAGCTTCTTTATCGCCGCTTTGTGGCTAGCTTGGCAGTTTCACCTTTCACCTGGGCTCGGTGCCACCTCCGACTGTTTCTCTAGGCATTTCTGTCTGGACTGTGTGTCCACAGTGTGGGTTGTGTTAGTCGGATGGGACCCAACTCAGACTCCCTTGAGTAAAAAAGGAGATTCAGAGGCTCGTGCAGTGGGGAGGGGTGTCGAGATGGTCACAGAATAGGAAGACGGCCTGTAAAAGCCAGAGCCTCAGGGACCGAACTGCGGAATTCTGTGCCGAGCGGTGTCCGTCCATCCACCTCCCTCCTGTACTCTTTTCTCCTGTCTTGCTTGTGTCTGCTCCTTACGGCATGCCGGCCGAATTCAGTAGCTCTCACCTGCCCCAGCTTTGCATTTTCCCAGCGTAGCAAATCACAAGAAAGCAAGCTTCTTTGACTACAGAATGCATATGTCGACCCCAGAGAATGAGCCTGGCCCAACTTGCCCATTGCACTTACCCCCGGGATCAATCACAGTTGCCACGGAGGATGAGATACCGTGGTTGGCCTGGATTGGGTCACACCGTTTTCCATTGGGCAACAGGGCCTGATGTGGTCCCACCTGTGTGGCCTGGGGTCTGGGGAAGGAATAGTTTCCCAGAGGAAGTGTTGCTCACTAGACAAAGATAACGTCCGTCCGTATAGGACTCATTACCTTCTCCCTACAAATCAATTTTTCCTTCTAACTTAACTGTTTTTGCCAAAGCTTATTTATTTATTTTCCCATTCAGAACCTTCTTTCACGTCCAGCCCATTTTAATACCTATGCATTAATAAGATACAGTTTTTATACAATTTTCTAATCCTAAAAGGCTCAATGGCATTGTCCTATTCAAGAGAAAGCCTAAAGTCTCAGATTCGCTATTGTGAAGGGTCTTCTGTGGCCCACCGTGTGCTCCTGCGCTCCTGCCCTCTTTTTTCCCATTCGAAGCATCTTTTCCACTCACCGAAAGCATCCTGTGTTCAAGGTCCAATAAGCATCCTCTACCTGCCCGGAGTTTTCTATGACTACAGTGCTCCTACTGAGCTCTTGCACTTTTCCAGAAACATCCATTTCGACATTAATCACACACTCGGCATAGCCACGAGATGAAAGGCCTCATTTTCACCCAGACTGTCTGACGCATTGTTTACGTCCTTCGGTTGTTATGTCACGTTTCATCGGTGCCCCAGTTGTCTCCCAATGAGAGAACCGTGTGTTAGGTATCTCGTGATGCCCTGTCGCCTAGCACACTAGTAAGTGTGCAGCACGGGGCCATGAGAACTTGTCAAATGGAAGCGAACTAGATTTTAGCTGAACCCATCCCTGCTTGCTTTCCCTTAGTCCACTGTGGTTTCTTTTTTGTTTGTCTCACCTGACTTTCTCCAGAGCTATTCAGGGCAGGGCCTCGGCACTTGTGTTCATAGACCAACTGCAGGGATCTAGCTAGAATGGCCATCCCTTGTTGGAAATAGCTCTGATTAGTTCCCTCTGATTTTGTTTCAGCCAAAGAGGAAAGTAATGCTGTGCCTCTTCGTCGAGCCAAACCCTCCCCTAGCTTTATTAATCTTCAAGCAAGTTCCCCACTGGCCACATTCCTGAACGTCCGGACAGCAAAGCTGCCCTCAGGTAAGGCTGCAGGCCAGGCTTCCCAAGTGGGCTCAGTGCGGGAGGGGTTGCACGGAGGAAGGGGCCCCAGCCTTCTCCCCTGGATCTGGTGCCAGCTCTGGCTCAAGCCACTTCTAGGTTTTTCGCCCATAGGTTGTCTACTGGTGTCATTTTCTTCCCGATTCTACAAGTTGTGTGGTTTCCTTGCATACGGGCACCTTTACTAGGGCTAGGGAGGACCGAGAGGAAAATTTTATTGCTTGCTAGGAATGTTAGTTCAAAAGGGGCCAGGGAAGGAAATGGTAGTTATTAGCTCAGTTTCTTTCTCTCTCTCTTTTTAAATGTTTATTTTTGAGAGACAGTGAGAGAGAGAGAGAGAGAGCACATACACAAGAAGGGGAGGGGCTGAGAGAGAGGGAGACACGGAATCCGATGCAGGATCCAGGCTGTCAGCACAGAGCCTGACATGGGGCTCGAACCCACAAACCATGAGATCATGACCTGAGCCAAAGTCAGACACTCAACCGACTGAGCCACCCAGGCGCCCGTTTCTTGAATTTCAGTTATATTCATCCTCCCATGGGGGAGATTGGTGGGTACTTAGGGTGCCTGTGGGGAGCCTACCCGGGCACTAGACAGTCATGACACCAATTTTTGAGGACCTCAGAGTTTAGCAAAGAAGTCAAGACCAATAAATACATGAACAATAGGTAAATAACCACCAAGGTTACCTAGGAGCCGACTGCATGTAACATAGTTGAAAACATTAGAAAAAACTGGGCCAATGCAGCAAGGCTGGAGGAAATGATACCACAGGAGGACCGCAGGTCACTGCTGATGAGATGCTGTGTCAGGCAAGAGAAGGAGGCTGAAAAGGGGAGTTAGGCCTCACTCTCAGGTCATTTCATTCACCCATCAAATATTTTTTCATACTTATGCACCAGGTGCTGGGGATACAATAGTGAGCAAATCAGGACAAAAACCCCTGCCTTCCCGGAGCTTAGAGGGGAACTTAGCAATTAAATAAGTAATTACCAAATATGCTGTATGATCCTAAATAGTATGGAAAAAATAAGGCAAGGGAGAAGGTTAACAAAGTCCTGTGATTGTCTGCAAATTAAAATAGGGTAGCCAGGTAGCCACACACACCCCCCACCCCCGGCCCTGAGAAGGTGACAGCCAAGCAAAGGTGTGTGTGGGTCGAGTTGTGCCTGGAAAGATTAGATGGTCATCCTGCTAGAGCCCTTCCTACCTCATACAATTACAGGATCTCTTCTGTGCCCCTTGCACCTCTGTTGCTCTCCCTTCAGGAGTCGACCCCAAGCCCAAGGAATGCCTGGGACTTCTGGAACGTATGTATGCCAATCTCCATCTTCAGACCCAGCTCGCCCAACAACAGATGGCTATTTTGGAAAATTTACAAGCATCTATGACACATCTGGCTCCTGGGAGGGGAAGCAAGAACTCTGCCCTCCCGGCCTTACCCCGTAATCTGTTGCAAAATCGCTTCCCCCCATCCAGTAAATGACTTGTGGAACAAAGTTCTTGTGCATGTTTTTTCCTTTATCCCCAGCAAACTCCTGGTGGAACCTGGGCATATGCATCCCGTCCACGGTTGGTTAGTTCACATGTTCACAATAAGGGCTCACCGGGTACAAAGTGCTGGACAAGGCACTTGGGGATACATCTCACAGAAGAGTCAGTCTCGGGGGATTTACTGTCCAACAAAGCAATGAAGACAGGTAATCCATTGCAAAATGTAGTGGTACCGAAACGGGGACTGGAAGTGGGGTGAGGCCTCGAGGAGGATGCCGCTGGGTCATCCTTGGACTCTGGCTGCAGGAGGTGAGCTTATGATGACCTGCGATGGAGGGGCGGGGTGGGTGCCATAGATAGATGAAGTCAGCTGGTTTCATGTCACTTGGGAGGCTTGGACAAAGACCTAGGCGTAGGAGAATAAGTCATTAGAAATTGAGAGAAGAGGGGCGCCTGAGTGGCTCATTCCGTTGAGCATCCGACTTCAGCTCAGGTCATGATCTCACAGTCTGTGAGTTCGAGCCCCGCGTCGGGCTCTGTGCTGATAGCTCAGAGCCTGGAGCCTGCTTCAGATTCTTTGTCTCCCTCTCTCTCTGCCCTTCCCCTGCTCATGCTCTGTCTCTGTCTCAAAAATAAATACAATTATTAAAAAAAAAGAAAAAAAAATTGAGAGAAGAGACTCCCCCCTCCCCAAATAGGATGTGAGGTTGAATATAGAGCAGCTGAGAACTCACAAGACAGTTTTCCCTGGGCAGTTGTACAAATGTCAGCCATTAGAAGCCCTGATTTTATTTGAGGCACTAGAGAGCCATTGGAAGCTTTCAAATAGGAGCGGGGCATGCAGAAGTTCACTTACCCAAAGGAAATGAAAACAAGATTTTGAAGAGAGATCTACACTCCCATGTTGACTGCAGCACATTCACTGTAGCTAGTGCAGGGAAACAACCTAAGCGCGCCTCAAATGACAAAAGGATAAAAAAGTTATGGTACATATACACAGTGGAGTTTAGCCACGAGGAGGAAGGATATCCGGCCATTTGCAAAGACATGGATGGACTTTGAGCACATTATGCCAAGTGAGGTAAGTCAGAGAAAGACAAGTACTATATATTATCACTTAATGCAGAACCTAAAAAAACAAAACAAGACAGTAAGATAGTGGTTACCAGCGGACGGGGAGTTGGGGGCAAACGAGTGTTAAATAAGCCACAGTTATCTAATCACAGTGTAATGAATATAGACAATAATATCACACTATAAGTTTGTAATGAGACATAGTTACAAAGACACTCATAATGCAGTATATAAATGTACCAAAGTAACATTGTTCGCCTTAAATTTAGACAATATTATTTGTCTAATATATTCAATAAATTTGTTTTTAGGTCATGCTCGATGGAAGATATTCCAGGTCCATGGATAGGAAGACTCAATATTGGTAAGATGTCACCAACCTGATCTAGAGGTTAAACGTAATGTCAGTCAAAATCCCAGCAAATTATTTTGTTGATATTGACAGACTGATTCTAAAGTTTCCATGGAGAGGCAAAAGACCCAGAATAATCAACACGATATTGAAGAACGGAGTTGGAGGACTGATGCTCCCTGACTTCAAGACTTACTAATATAAAGCTACACTAGTCAAGACAGTGTGGTATCCGTGAAAGGCTAGACAAATAGACCGATGGAACAGAATGGAGAGCCCAGAAATAGACCCATATAAATATAGGCAACTCCTCTTTGACAAAGGAGTAAAGGCAATCCAACGGAGAAACGATAGTCTTTCCTTTTTTTTTTCTTTTTTTTTTTTAATTTTTTTTTTCAACGTTTTTTATTTATTTTTGGGACAGAGAGAGACAGAGCATGAACGGGGGAGGGGCAGAGAGAGAGGGAGACACAGAATCGGAAACAGGCTCCAGGCTCCGAGCCATCGGCCCAGAGCCTGACGCGGGGCTCGAACTCACGGACCGCGAGATCATGACCTGGCTGAAGTCGGACGCTTAACCGACTGCGCCACCCAGGCGCCCCTTTTTTTTCTTTTTTATTGTTTATTTATTTTTGACAGAGGGAAACAGAGTACGAGCGGGGGAAGGGCAGAGAGAGAGGGAGACACAGAATCCAAAGCAGGCTCCAGGCTCCAGGCTCCAAGCTGTCAGCACAGAGCCTGACGTGGGGCTCGAACTCATGAGCCATGAGATCATGACCTGGGCCGAAGTCAACTGACTGAGCCACCCAGGCGCCCCAAGGATAGTCTTTTCAACAGTGTTGGACAACCGGACATTCACAAGCAAAAATGTAAATCTAGGCTCCTTTCTTTCTCACCCCCTGTCCAATCCTTCAGTAAACCCAATCAGTTCTAGCTTCCAGACAGATCCAGAGCCCGATTGCTTCTGCCTTCTCCTCTGGGACCACTACCACCGGCTCTTGCCTGGATTGTTGTGGTGGCCTCTCAACTGGCTGCCTGCTTCCACTGATCCCTACAGCTCATGCCTCCCAGGCAGCCAGAAGGATCCTTTAAAATAATAAATCAGATCATATTACTTCTCTGTTTTTAACTCCTCAGCTTTTCCCCATTATCCTCACAACAAAGCCACACTCCTTCCCAGGGCCTTGATCCCTACGTGTGCCGCCCGCCCTTCCCTGCCCTGCCCCCTTGCTCACCACCCTACCCACCCTGCCCTCCATGCTGTTCCACCTCGGAGGAATGCGAGTCTCCTGAGGCGTACCCCAGCCAGCCAGTCTCATGCCCACCCCACCCCCTTCCATCACTCTGTCCTCTCTCTCAGCCTTGTTTACATCAAACCTCTCACGGCATTCTATATAGCTATGTGTGTGTGTTTATTGAGACGCCCCCACTAGAAAAGCATCTCCTTGAGGGCAAAGTCGGTGTCTATTTGTTCACTGCCAGTGTCCTCAGGGTCAAAGCAGGGCCTGCTTGACCTTGCAATGTGCGGCTCAATCAACAACTATGAAATGAGGGGCTGAGTGGCTATGACTTTGCTTAGCAACAGTAAGAGCCCCAGATTTCAGGGCCCCCCTGTGAGTCAGGGGCTCAGTACGTGGCTGGGGCTGCAGGAGGGAGACCCAGAGCACGCAGTCCTCGTCCTCAATGTGTCCTAGATGGGGCCAAGTTCTCCTGTGCCCCCGGCCCCATCCAGCCCCTCTCTGGCCATGAGCCCTTGTCGGGACTGTAGCGCCCACCTCCCCACGTTCTCCAGGCTGCCCCCTGCCCTGGGTCAGGCGTCTCACCAGGCCCGGGGCAGAAACCTGCTTTATTACTGTTCTTTCCTGGGCCATATGCAAAGAATATTTCTACTCAGTTGCTCCCTATCCAGAGAAGAGAGGTGTTCATCCGACAGCCTCACGTTGGGGAAGACAGGCTGGGAGGATGGGGCCGGCCCAGGAGTGGGGAGCGAGGGTACGGTCCCCGGAACGGCTCCTGGCAGAGGGAAGTGGTGGGACCCGAGCCAGCTTTCCTGGCTGGTCCAGGGTGGAGTGCGGTTCTGGTTGGTTCCGTGGCGCTGGTGGAGTCCTTGGGCCAACTGAGGAAGAGCAACTGGGGTGGGGATGATGTTCTGCCCCCCGCCCCCTTTCGCTGCGGTCACATCCCCGTGAGCCGCCGCCCCGAGTGAGCCCCCTGCACCCCACGTTCCTTCTGGCTTTTCTCTTAAGAGGCCCCACCCAGGCACGTGAGAGTTCACAGAACAGCCCTCCTTTTATGTTCACCCTGTCCTTTGTAACGGGACTGAGGGCCGGTTTCCCGTAAACAAATCTCCCCTAGGCCGCTAGCCCGAGGAAAAGAAATGGCCGAATGGTTTATTTACGTTTCCTTAGTAACAGCGGTAAGGACACGACTCCCGCTGCTGCAGACATACTGGGTGTCACATGCTTTGTGGACGTCAGTCCTCACCATAACCCCGATGAGGTGAGTCCTCTCCCTGTAACAGGGGAGGACGCGGAGGTTCGAGGCTTGGTAAGCAGCTCGGACAGAGCCCTTTCCTTCTGCATTTTGTTGTCTTCCAGAACTTTCACTGATGGGGGGTTGACCTACAGACCTGCAACAGCACAGGCAAGGATTAAACTTTAGAATCAGGGCTGCCGTGAGGCCTTAGCAGCTGGGACAGCATCTCCTCTGACTTGGCGGAGAACAGAGTGCCGTTCTGTCCCATGCGGTGGCGATGGAGTGTGGAGGACAGTCCCCGGAGCCCGGCACAGCCCCGGCACACAGCAGGAACGCGGAGAGAGTTTCGTGAATGAAAAAAACTGGGGGTTTGAGATCGTTGCCTCTTGACAAACTTCTAAGTACTGTCGCTTTAATTTTTTTTATATTTTTAATGCTTCTGTATTTATTTTGATAGAGAGCGCACATGTGCATGAGCAGGGGGAGGGGCACAGAGAGAGAGGGAGAGTGAGAAGCCCAAGCAGGCTCCACGCTGTCAGCACAGAGCCCCACGTGGGGCACGAACTCACAAACTGTGAGATCACGACCTGAGCCAAAATCCAGAGTCCGTCACTTAACTGACTGAGCCACCCAGGTGTCCCTAAAAAATCTGTCTTAAGTACACATTTTGTAAAGTTTACTTATTTTGAGAGAGAGAGAGAGAGAGAGAGAGAGAGAGAGCGCACACGTGAGAGCAGGGCAGGGGCAGAGAGAGAGGAGAGGGCGAATCCCATGCAGGCTCTGTGCTGATAGGGCAAAGCCAGACTCCGGGCTCAAACCCACTAACTATGAGGTCATGACCTGAGCCAAAATCAAGAGCGGGAGACTGAGCCACCAGGAGCCCCTGATGTTTATTTTACAAACGAAGTAACCTTAAACACGAGTGATCTGACCATCTTTCGCGTGGACACCAACACGGCGAAGTCCCGGGGGGAGAAAGCCCTGACTGTGAGCACAGTGTTCTGCATGGTGCCCATGGCGCCTGTGGCTTCAGGAGAGACTGAGGCCTGGGGCTTGCGCAGCCCCAGAACAAGGGCATCGAGGGGGCCCTCTAGCACAGCCCCTTTTCTCTTCGCACCAGAGGGCTGGCCAGAAAGGGATCCTCCTCCACCCAAGCTGTGAAATCAGGCCAAATCTCAGAGAGAGCATTGCTTCCTCCGGGAAGCCCTCCCTGACCACCGCCACCACGGGTGAGCCCAGGCTCTGTCCCCATCACAGCCCTCTGCAGCCTGACCACCTATGCATATACATCCTCCTGAGGGCAGGGGCTGTCTTGTTCCGCTGGCTGTCTGGCCCAAGCACAGTGCCCGGTAGGCAGCAGGTGCTCGGCATGTCTGCTGAATGAAGGAAGGCTCTGCCTTTCCCCAAATCTCCTCGGTTCGAGAGCTGTTGTGTCGCTGGGGCTGCTGGTCTCATGGCCCTTCCCCGGTGTGCTTGTCCCGGGCCCCTGGCCCCTCCAGCTATGACAGGAGAATGCATGGAGACTATCTGCCCCTCTGCCTGGTCCTGTCCTCAGAGGCACCACGTGCCCCACAGTGTGCCAGACACGGTCATTTCTTCTCTGTGCTCAGCCACTCAGAACCATAACAATCATCACATCTGTTGACGGCTTAGAAGCTCCCAGCACTCTCGGGGCGCCTGGGTGGCTCAGTCGGTTAAGCGTCCGACTTCGGCTCAGGTCATGATCTCATGGTTCATGGGTTCGAGCCCCGCGTCAGGCTCTGTGCTGACAGCTCAGAGCCTGGAGCCTGTTTCAGATTCTGTGTCTCCTTCTCTCTGTGACCCTCCCCTGTTCATGCTCTGTCTCTCTCTGTCTCAAAAATAAATAAACATTAAAAAAAATTTTTTTTTAAAAGAAGCTCCCAGCACTCTCTACATTCACTGTGCAGAATCCTTAAAACAGTTCATAGAGGTGAGGAAACGAACTCAAAGAGGGCTCAGTAACTTGCCCGAAGTCCCTCCATGAAGATGTAGTGAATGAACGAACGAACGAACGAACGAGAGTCTTAAAGACTCTGGCGCTTTGTCACTTCTCTCCTTTGTTCCCATAACCCTGGGGATAGCTCAGTGGAACTAAAGGAACCAGGTGGCTCTTTTGAGGATTCCTGAGGCAAGAGAGCAGGGAGTAGGGAGGAGGTGACCCAGGGCCGAGCAGCTTCCAGCAACCCTGAGTTACTCAGTAACCCGAACCCCGGTCCCCACGGACAGCTTGACCACGCCGGGCCAGTGCAGGCGGCAGACTGCAGTTCCCCGTGGCCACCCTTCAGGCGGCCTGCTGATCCCAGCTGGAGACTGGACAAGGAAGGTCAGGGATTGGGCAGACCCCAAGCCAGCAGGATGGGAGCTGGTAACAGAGTCAGGAGCCTCTTGGGGGAGTCTGGGGCAGAGGGAGGAGGAAGAAAGCACCCCATTCCACCAGAGTCAGAGCCAGAGGAGGAAGAGGGAACAGACAAGGGCCCTGACATCACTTGGAGTTCCAGAAGAAAACCATGGATGGAGCCTCTTCATTGTAGGTGGTGGGCCAGAGGAGTCCTCACAGGTGGAGGCCCGCCAGGAGAGCCCTTGGAAGAGGGGGTGGGCTGGGGGGGGTACCTTCAGAAGGGGAGGACTGTCAGGGTCATGCCCTCTGCCAGACGAGGGGTGACATGAGCTGGTACCACGAAGTTGTTGAAATAGAACGATCTTTCCATGCAGGTTGGTAAATAGATGTTGCCCAAATACCTACCCTCCACAAACTGGCCCAGGTATTCTGGCCTTTCCAGGGGCCCCCTCTTGACTTCTTGACATCCAGTAGATAAAGGGTTAACCCCTGCCTGGCCCAGGGGCCTCCAGGACCCAACTGTGTTACACATTTTGATGAGAATCTCAGGTCACGGCCCCAGGACCTGGCCCAGAGTTGGTACTAAACAAACAGTTGTCGAATGAATGAATGAACAACAGAGGAGCGAGAAATCAGAGATCCAGAGGCATTCAGAGACTAAGAGAGACAACAGGTGAGACAGAGGTCAAAGAGGCTGGAATCAGCGAGGAGGCTCCCAGAAGACGCTCTCTCTGGTTCTGCAGCTTGTGAAGGCTCTTCCCCTGGCAGAGCCTGTCCAGACCCTGCCTCCCCCTCCCAGACAGGGCCCAGGAAGCAAGCTGTGTCCTGGGGCAGAAGGCTGGGCCTAGGATACCCCAGATGAATTGTCCAAGAATCATTATCCAAAGGCTGCTGACCAGATATCTCCCACCCCCACCCCCTGCCCCTGCAGAAGGAGCTAAAAAACAGCCTTCTTGCTGACCAAGTAGTGACAGCCTCTGGGCCAGGGGCCAGGGGCCACTGAGGGCCAGAGAGCCTGCTTGGTCGGCTGGGAGCAGTGCTATCGAGGTGACCCCTGCCCTCCCGGGCCCGCTTGGCTGGGCGCTTACTTAAGTCAGGAAGCTGGACACCTAGAATCCAGCTGTCCCGCAGGGTTCGCACTGGGCTGGAGGCTCAAGCCGACTGCGGGAGGGGAGGAGGAGGGGAGGGGCTGCAGAAAGGGCAGCCGGGGAAGCAAGGAGGAGGGTCAGGGATTCCACCATCACTCCCCACCCCCCGCCCCTTCGTGAGACCCGGCAAGCGCCATTCCTAGGAGGCGCTCACTTCGAATCTGCTCTGGGGGAGAGGCTGGCCCCTCTGAGCCTAGACCACGTCTTCTGGGAACGGCAGGGGTCGGGACTCCTTTGCTAACACAGACAAGCCCCTCCCACACAGAAGCCCCTCCCACACAGTAGCCCCCTCAGACTGGGCTGGGCAGCAGGGTGGACGGAGAGCCTCCCCTTCCACCAGCTCCACAGAGACCGGCCTTCAGCTTTTCTTCCTTGAAGCCCCTGTGGCACGCAGGTGTCAGAACTCATAGCAGTGGGGTCGCCCCCCTGTGAGAGTCCTCCAGCCACCCGGCCCCCACGGGGTAGAGGCCGCATGCCTCAGCAGGGCCTTCGAGGCCTTTCTAGACTCCCCACCCCCAGCTCCAGTCCCTGAACACACTGGACACTCACAGGGCCAGGCTTCTGTCTCCACAGGTCCCTTCTAGAAATATCCCCTCTTTCTTCTTCACTTGCCCCATTTCTAGGCGGTCCTTCTAGACCACCTGCAGACATACCTCCCAGGAGCGGTTGTCCACGTCTGTGCCTGCGCTCACCCTCACCACAGTGGGCTCTCCTCCTGGGCCCCTAGGGCCTCTGCAACTGCTAGGGTCACACATTCACTCCGGTGGGCGTTCAGTTTCCTCCCAGGTGTCTGTCTCCCCACAGGACGGTGGCTCCTGGAGGGAGGGGTTGTGTGGTTCATCTCCAAAGCCTGGCTCACAGTAGATGTCAGTGAGTCTGTCTCCTTACTGTCTCCCAGGACCCCCACCCCCTCCGTGGATGTAGGCCTTGCTTGTGTTACCAGTGGCTCCTGACTCCTGGGGGAGAAGACCCTCCTCCATCTAGCTGTTCAGGCTGCCCCGGGCCCCTTATCCAGGTGCAAGTGTGCAGGGAACCTAGCTGTCAGCGTGGCCAGCTGCTGCTTGGCTGGGGTGCAGACCCAGCTGGGAGGCTCAGGAGGCTTGGGGGGAGGTGAGGGCTCAGAACCCCCCCTCCCCCCAGTCAGGTTAATCATCGATGCCTGGACAGCACCTCCGTTTTGCATCTGGCTTGGGAAAAGATTGAGTAACCGCTCAACTCTCTCTCTCTGGTGTTTACGCTGGACGGCCAGGCCGGGGGTCTTAAAGAGCCTCTTATTTCTTGGGACACATTCTGTAAACTAACACTACGTTTGAGGGGGAGGGGGCCTCTCCTTTCCCCAACCCCGCCACCCCGGGTCCCTCGGTTGTGCCCCATCAGGGCAGAACACAGGGAGCCTTTCCAGGGCCATTTCCACGGACCTGTCCCAACCCGAAGACAGCCAGGGGCAGCCAGGTGAAGGGAGACAGGACAAGGGGGTCCGGACGCCCCCTCTCCGCCGGCTCTTGGCCCGCCTCAGGCCACGGGCCCACGCCCTCGGCGCCCCTGTTCCACACCCGCGGGACCGGGTTGGGGCTCCCAGCTGCGCGGGGCTGAGGGGCGGGGGAGGGAGGGGCGGGGGGGGGGGAGGGTCGCTGAGCCTAGGCGTGGGCGGGCCCTGGCGCCGGTGGGCGGGCCCTGGCGCCGGTGGGCGGGCCCTGGCGCCGGTGGAACCTGCCGACCCTGCCCGGGAGCGTGTGTCCCGCGCGCCCGGAGCCGGAGCCGGACGGAGCCAGGGTATCGAAGCCCTCGTCCATGGCCGGGTCTCCCCGCCGCGCCGCGGGCCGGCGACTGCAGCTGCCCCTGCTGTGCCTCCTCCTCCAGGGCGCCACCGCCATCCTCTTTGCGGTCTTTGTTCGCTACAACCCCGAAACCGACGCCGCCGTCTGGCACTCGGGCAACCGCAGTAGCTCGGACAATGAATTTTACTTTCGCTACCCAAGTGAGTGCGGGTGAGGGCGCGGGGAGCGAAGAGCCCAGGCTCCGCGGTGTCTTGGGTGTCCACGTTTACTCCTAGGAGAGCAACCCTCTGGCTTTGAGAGGAAGGTGCCCCAGATTTATAATAACACCCTGTCGCTGGTGTCCGCGGTGTCCCAGGTCTCATCTCGTCTATCAGGCAGACAAAGATGGGGAAACTGAGACTCGAAGTGGCTGGTTCAGGTTCGAGCTGTCAGAATTGAGGGAGCTGGGACTCAAGCCCAGATCTGAGCTTTAATTGCTTCCTTTGTCTCACCCCCCCAGTTGGCCTCATTGGGCTTCGTAGGGCGACTGCTTTTCCTAGGGGCTCCACCCTGATCATGGCAAAGACAGTCCTCCTGGGCAGGGGAGGTAGGGAGGGCTGTGCAGGAGTGGTAGTGCAGGTATCAGCTATGAAGGCAGCCAAGGCGGGTGGGGCTCAGGCATTCCTGTCCCAGTCACTCAAAACTGGCCCTTCCAGAGTCCGAGAGAGGATCACACAACCACCCACCACAGCCCAGAGCAGCTGCCCCCAGCTCTGGGCAGGAAGCATGGCAGGGTCATTGGCCCATTTCATAGGGGAGGAAGCTGAGGCTCAGAACGCTTGTGACTTGCTCACGATTGCCCATCGGGTAAGTGGCAGAGAAGGAACTAGGACTCAGACATCCCAAGCAACACAGCTCTCCTGTCTGCTGGTGAGGCCCAGGAAGGAGAGGGCCGACCCCCTGCCGCCTGCTGGGGGACCTTAGGCTCTCCCTCTAAGGTTGGGGGCCTACCTTGGTACTCAGGCCCTGAGCAGCTGGGACCCAGGATACTACAGCTCCTCATTTCATCACCACGGCTTGGGTAGGGCTTATGTCAGCCTCAGTTTTTCCCATCTGGGCAATGGGGAGAAGGATGCTTCAGTTTGAAGGATGCACATTCCAACAAGACCTACAGTGTGAGAGTCTCCTATAAAATCCCAGGCTGTTATTACCCTGCTTTTCCTATACCGAGCTGGCAGCAGGCTGTCCCCAACCGACCGTCTCCCAGTCCCAACTCCAACACAGTGCTGAGGACACAGGGAGTGAGATGCAGGCTTGGGTCTGAGCAAGAAATGCTAGACCCCCAGCCCCCCAGCTGTCCTCGGCAGAGGGGCTCCAGCTCCTCCCTCTTGTGTTCCACCTCAGCCCTGTCTGCACAAGGTGAGCCCCGGGAGCTGGGACAGCAGGCCCCTGGGTCCTGCATTTGCCCAGAGAGCCAGGGAGTTGAGAGGGAATAGCCCAGAGGCTGAGGGAAGCAAGCTCTTGTCCACGGTGTGACCTGGCTGCCTGCCACGTCCTCCGTTTGCTTCTTCCAAGGGCCCCACTCAAGCCTCCGCGCCCTGCTCATCTCCCTGCAACGCCCCCACCTGTCGCCCCTCTGCTGCGGGGGGGGGGGGCTCTCCTTGGGCATTCAGCTCTCCCTGGGCTGTGGTAAGGGGAGGGGAGTGGGGATCCTACCTCTCCGCTGCCCTAGGTTTCTATCCCCGTGGACTTGGGACCCTGGTGTGGGGGAAGGTTGGAGTGGAGGGAAGCGTGAGGTCTCTGGAGTCTGGGGCTTTGATGAGCCGGGTCTTCCCCTGCCCTTGTGTCCAGGGAAGGGGTCAGGGTCAGAGGGAGGCGTAGCCACTGCCCTTTGGTTCGGGAGATGAAAGGGAGCGCAGCTGGTGCCCGGGACACGGCTGCTCCCGGGGTCGGTCTGTCGTTGCTGCAGGCAGGGCCCTCAGAGCCCCTCAGATGTGGAGAGAGAGAGAGCCAGAGAGGCCACGGGGCTGCCCAAGAGCACACAGCAAGTTAGCCAGGTCTCTTGGCTGCCCAGCTGTGGCCTTTCCCCACATTACAAGCCTCCCAAGGCAAGTCATGGAAAGAAAGAAAGAGGAGAAAAGACAGGGTGACAGGGGACACAGAAGCAAGCATGAGAAAGGGTTCTAAGAAAACAGTGTGGACAGGTCCTGGGTCACATACCTCTGAGACCTTACTTTTGGTGAGAGGGATTTAGGATAGCTGGAATCAGGATCTTCTTGGAAGAAGCAGGGAAGGGGGACGTGACAGGGACCAGAGTGGTCGGTGACCTCTTCTGGGAGAATGTGGCCCACCTCCCTCATAAGGCAGGGGTGGGTAGAGTGTGGTGGGGGAGGGGGGAGGGGGCCTCCTCAGCTCACCACTCTCTGCTCCTTACGTTTTATAGCCCCACTTTACAGATGAGGAAACCGAGGCTCACAGAGGCGAAATGGCTTGTCAGCCATCACACAATCCAGCCTTAACTGTCCGCTTGCCCCGTGTTATCTTGTTCGGGAGCTAGCCAGGGGGGTTGGGGAGGCAGTAGGCGTCGCTACAGGGCTGTTGTCTTCTCTTCAACCGAGGCTGCATGGTCGGTGGCCACAGCCAATGGAGAGTCTGTGGAATGCTCCCCAGTGAAGGAGATTTCTTAATGTTTAGCCTCCATTTGAAAGGTCAAGGGACTGAGTTGTGATGCCAAACAAACCCGGGGTGGGAGACGTAAATGTTACTGCCAGTTATGACCAGCTCTGGAGCAGTTGTGCATGTCCGGGACAGGGAGCCCTGCCACCCAGCCCCCTTTGCCACCCTGCTGCCCTTGGACAAAAGGACAGACGCGGCATCCCCTTTACTGTTGGCACGAGGAGGAAAGAAGCCAGGCAGAGAGGTCTCGAAGAACTGAGGCCGCGGGCTGAGATAGAAGTGCTCCTCCTCCTTTTCTGTTGGGTGTTAGGATCTGAGGGAAGGGAGATCTGGGTGATTTGGGAGTGCACAGGGCTGGAGAAATGGCACAGTGTCGGGACACGGAGCAAAGCCAGTGGACCTTTAGACCCTTACCCCGCTTTGGCAGCTGGGGCCGGCAGCTGAGGTGCCGACCCGCAGTCCCAGTACCCACCCAAGTCTCTGCCAGGGGCTTGCAAACTCACCTCCTGTCAGCCAGTACCCAGCACAAAAAGGGCAAAAAACGTTTGGTCCTCTCAAAATTACTGATGGCATTCTAAAGTTCAAGAATAAATTTTTGGCTTGCTAGGTGCTTCTTCAGATTAAACAAAAAAGGCACCATGACCTTTTTCTTTATGATCTGCCCCTTTCTACAAGAGATTTGAGGTGTGTGTTTGCAACAAGAACATGAGTCTGCAAAAATAAAAGCAGGAGGGCGGGATAGAGATAATGGACACTGGGAGTGCCTCCCCAGTTCTTTCGGTTGCGATGCCAGGGTAGCTCTGAGCTTCCAGGCAGCCAAGAAGAAAAGGGAAATGCGGCCGGTTACATGTTCTCATCAGAGGCAAGGAAGGCTCACATGAGTGATTCTCCGATTCTTTGCCGTCTGCCCGCCAGGCTCCGTGAGGGCAGGCGTGTGGCTGCTGTGGTGCCGGCACCCTCCCCAGAGCCTGGTGCCTGAGCTCTTAGTAAACCTCAGATGGGTTCCCTGGGAGAAGTGACACATGCTAGCATTAAGCTCCAAGAGAAATTTCTCACGTGGAGCTGTAAAAGGGGAGTGAATTTAGGGTCAGAGTTGAGCCTGTTTCCCAATAACTTATTTGCCCTGCCCGATTTCTAACAGCACTCACGATACTCTTTCTCCAGCATTTCTGAATTAAAGCCAAAGACAGAGCATGGACTTACTCTATACATAGACCCGAGGCTGAGAGAACAGGGTCAGATGCGCTGGCTGAATTGTCACACTAGGTTATGTTTCAAGCCTTTTTTGCAAGATCGGGGGAGGCGTGTGGAACAAACTGATACTGAAGCAGGTATTTGTATGTGTCTCACTCTCAATATTACTATGTATCGTTTGTATGAGCATTAGCTTGGTCTTTTATGCATACACAATAGAAAGCAAACAGAAAGGCTCCAATCTCCCTGCCCAGAAACCTCACTGACACACAAAAAACTTCAACTAATGCATCTATAAAATTAGCATATTCAAATTATAGAAAGAAACAAATGCAAAAGCGAAATCCCCCTTCCCAGAGCCGCCTTTGCAACTCCAGGGGGCGTGGTTTGCGGCTCAGCTGTGCCCCTGCAGCCCTGCGCCTCCCTTCGGCTCCTTTCCCTGAGGTCATCTCTGTTAACAATTGAAGCTATTTAAGACAAAATTAGGGGCGTCTGGGTGGCTCAGTGGGTTGAATGGCCGACTCTTGATTTAGGCTCAGGTCATGATCCCAGGATCATGGGATCGAGCCCCACATTGGGCCTTGTGCTGGGCGTGGAGCCTGCTTAAGATTCTGTCTCTCGGGACTCCTGGGTGGCTCAGTGGGTTAAACTTCTGACTTCTGCTCAGGTCATGATCTCCCGGTTCGTGGGTTCGAGCCCCGCATCCGGCTCTGTGCTGACAGCTCAGAGCCTGGATCCTGCTTCGGATTCTGTGTCTCCCTCTCTCTCTGCCCCTCCCCTGCTCATGCTCTGTCTCTCTGTCTCTCTGTCTCTCTCAAAAATAAATAAATGTTTTAAAAAAAGATTCTCTCTCCTTCTACCCCTCTCCTAGTTTGTGTGCTCACTCTCTCTCCCTTTCTAAAAATAAAGAAAAAGTTTTGATAAAAAAAATTAAGGCTATTTCATAAGTTATTTTTAAAAACCTTAAAATTCTCGGGGCACCTGGGCGGCTCAATTGGTTAAGCGTCTGACTTCCGCTTAGCTCATGATCTCGCGGTTCGTGAGTTCGAGCCCCACATCAGACTCTGTGCTGACAGCTTGGAGCCTGGAGTCTGCTTTGGATTCTCCCTCTCTCTCTCTGTCTCTCTCTCTCCCTCTCTCTCTTTCCCTGCCCGTCTCCTGCTCATGCACTGTTTCTTTCTCTCTCAAAAATAAACATAACCAAAAAACCCCCAAACCCTTAAAATCCTCAAAACGGAGAGGTATAGATTCTGAAGTATGAGGGATGGAGGTTAGACATCAGGAAGGACTTCCCAGCAGAAAGGGAAACTTGAAAGGAGCCCGAAGAAGATGATTTTGAGCACGGAGGGGCAGGGACTGCAGCCGGGGGGAGCGCGGGCAGGACGTCCCGCCGGTCGGTTGTAGGAGACCCAAGGACAGGGCGGGAGACACGGGGACAGCGGGACCGGCGTGGGTCCCGCTGCCCCCAGCCGGCCAGCTCTGCCCGGGCGCCCCAGGCTGGGAGGCCCCGCCACACCTGGGGAGTTTCCCAGGCCTGGCTCCAGCCCGGAGGCGGCGGCCCTGGCTGGCGAGAACCAGGGGCACCGGCCGGACGGCTGCTTGGACGGCGGTGGCCGAGCGGCCCGGATGCCCCCGCAGGTTTCCAGGATGTGCACGTCATGGTGTGTGTGGGCTTCGGCTTCCTCATGGCCTTCCTGCAGCGGTACGGCTTCAGCAGCCTCGGCTTCACCTTCCTCCTGGCCGCCTTTGCCCTGCAGTGGTCCACACTCATCCAGGGCTTCTTTCACTCCTTGCACGGCGGCCACATCCATGTTGGCGTGCAGAGGTGGGCAGCGGCGGCCTCCCCGGCTCCCCCCTCCCCGCCCCATCCCCTGCCCCCGGGGGGAGCCAGCCCTCCAGCCCCGGGCCTGCCTCCCGTCTGCTGCCTGACCCGCAGTAGACTCGCGTCCAGCGCCCTGCCCGTCCGCACTGCCACCCCCAGGGCAGGGCTCGGGATCTGGTTCTTGCACCCCTCGCGGGCCGTGCGGTCCACGGCACAGAACCTCCCCAGGCTGCGTCGAGACCCCTTCCCCCCCCCCCCACACCCCGCCCCGGCCGTGGGGCTGCCCTCCCCACCCCTCTCACCCTTGCATCACACCCCCGGTCCCCAGCATGATCAACGCGGACTTCTGTGCCGCTGCTGTGCTCATCTCCTTCGGTGCCGTCCTGGGCAAGACGGGGCCGGCCCAGCTGCTGCTCATGGCCCTGCTGGAGGTGCTGCTATTTGGCGTCAACGAGTTCGTGCTCCTTAGTCTCCTGGGGGTGAGTCGGGTGGGGCAGGGGTGAGGGATGGCGAGGGCCAGGGTCAGGCCCTGGGCAGGGAGAGCACGGGTCAGTGGGGGGGGGGGGGGGGGGCGCGGAGGGCCGGCCGCCCACCTCCGCGTCCCCTCCCCAGGTGAAGGATGCAGGAGGGTCCATGACCATCCACACTTTTGGGGCCTACTTCGGGCTGGTCCTGTCCCGGGTCCTCTACAGGCCCCAGCTGGAGAAGAGCCAGCATCGTCTGGGCTCCGTCTACCATTCGGACCTCTTTGCCATGATTGGTGAGGTCTGCCGGGGTGGGCCGGGGTGGGGGGGCCAGGGAGGACCCCGGGCAAGATGTCAGGCCGCCTACGGTCCTTGGGGTCCCTGCTGGGAAGTCCCTGGTGAGAGCCCGGGATCTGGGCTCATCATTCCCAACAGTTTCTTTGACAGGTTCTTAGAACTCAGCCCCGGAGTACGCGCCTGCCCCAGACCCATTTCCGGGGGCCTTTCTAAATCGAGTCTGACTGCACGGATCCCTGCTTAAAACTCTGTGGCCGCCCCCTTCCCCCTTCAGAAGCCAGGCCAGCCTGGCACAGCAAGGTCTTGCCCCCCTGCAGTCTCTCCACCTGCTGCCTCCAAGACTCTGCCCTTCACATGCCTCCCAGGCGATTTCCCAGAGGCCCCTGCACGCCCAGGAGCAGGGGGAGAGGTAGCGGGTCAGCCCTGGGCACCGTAGGGTCTGACCTTCGAGCACCATCACCACCACCTGTTTCCTCCAAGCACCTATCTCTACCTTGGCCTCAGCTCCTCTCTCTGCCTTCGCAAATGAGGCAGGAAAGGAGATTGATACCTTCTTTTGCCGTGGGTCCATGCCTCTTCCCATGCTAAAAAGAGAGGCTGGCTTTGTATTGTATTCGTATTTGTTGTGAAATGAGGTGGATGCTTTGGCTAGAAGTCCAGGGGCTTCCCCAAGAAGGCGTGCTTCCCCGGGAGCCTGACACACCAGCTCTCCTCTGTCCCCTCCTTCCAGGCAGGGAGCCCTGCCTCTTCCTGGGTCCCCCTGCTCTGCCCTCTGAGGACACACGTGTGAGCGTGCTGGGTTCCACAGCAGACTGCAGGGTTGCAGGGAGAAGTCACAACGCACCCTGAGACCGCTCAGGACGAGGGGCAGTCCCTCAAGCCTCCTTGCCTTGGTGGCCCGAGCCTACAGGATCCCCAGCCTTCCCCTCACCTTGTCCCTCTGCCCCTCCCCACCCTCCAGGACTGGCCGGGAGCCCATCAGGTGCCCGGGAGGCGGAGGCCTCACCTGCACCTTGCTGGGCCCAGGTCTCCAGGAGGCGGTTGAGGTTTTAAAGCATATTGTTTCCCTGATACGAATACCGAGCTCAGTTCAGTGCCTGACATGCACGGCCCTTTGCCTGTTTTTCTTTCCTTTTCTGATGCTTAAAAATACCCCGATCTCAACCGTCTGTGGTTCTCAGCCGAGTGGCTCTGTGTCCGTGCCCTTTGGTAGCCGGCCCTTGGCTGTGCACCACCCAGTGGCTGCTAGGCCTGGGCTGCGCGCTCCTTCTGAGCCACCACGCACGGCCCGCGCTCTGGAGGTGCTCTGGCCCCCGCTTTGCGAGCGAGGACACCCAGGCTACCCAGGGGCTACTTGCTTCCTCTCACTCTGCCGGTCTGCCCGTCATTTAGGGACCATCTTCCTGTGGACCTTCTGGCCCAGCTTCAACTCTGCACCCACCATGCTGGGGGATGGCCAGCACCGAACAACCCTGAACACGTACTACTCCATGACCGCGAGCACCCTCAGCACCTTTGCCTTGTCAGCCCTCGTCGGGGAGCACGGCCGGCTGGACATGGTGCGGGAGAGGGCGCTGGGGGGGCAGAGGGACGGGCGGGGGGGGGGGGAAGGGGCCGAGACCCTGCGAGGCCCGGTCTGCAGGGGAACAGGAGAGGGCGCAGGCACGGGGCAGGGGCAAGAGGCGACCACACAACAGCAGGAGAGTTTGCGATCAGACGGCAGAGGGACTTCCAGAAGCCCTAGATGCCACTGCGGTGGACGGGGTGGGGTTGGATGGGGGCGTCGACCTGGACCGGCCCCCGATGCCCCGCTCCCCTGTGCTTCCCCAGGTTCACATCCAGAACGCAGCGCTGGCCGGAGGGGTCGTAGTGGGGACATCAGGTGAAATGATGCTGACGCCCTTTGGGGCCCTGGCAGCCGGCTTCCTGGCTGGGACGGTCTCCACTCTGGGGTACAAGTTCTTCACGGTATAGATGCTTCTCGGGCCCCGGGCAGAACAGGGGGTCCCCCAGCACCTGTTCCCCCCATGTCTCCAGCAGCCTGGCGGGGGGGCGGTGCACAGGACTCATTATTGGTGTCCCATCCTCCAGCCCATCCTCGAGGCGAAATTCAAACTCCAAGACACGTGTGGCGTCCACAACCTCCACGGGATGCCTGGGGTCCTGGGAGCCCTCCTGGGGGTCCTTGTGGCCGGGCTGGCCACCCACGAAGCTTATGGAGATGGGTGAGTCCTCCCCACCCCTGACCCTCACCCAGGTCCTTACCCCCCTGGGGTGACCTCCCTCACTCTCTTCCTCCTCCTGTGGACCAGCACAAAAAGCTGTGTCTATTTTCATGCATTCATTCGTGAATAACGACAGAAGGATGTAATGACCCTTAGGCTCAATTCTTGCACCGTCAGGGGTCAGAGGAGAGAGCAAGCAAAAGTGATCCTAAACTGAGTCTTGAAAAGTGTGTGGGTGTCCCAGGCTCCCGCGAGGCCCTTTTGGCCGCTGCGTGACGCACTGAGGAGCCCTGTTTCTCCCCGACCTCCTCTCCCTGCAGCCTAGGCAGTGTGTTTCCGCTCGTAGCCGAGGGCCAGCGCTCCGCCACGTCTCAGGCCATGTACCAACTCTTCGGGCTCCTTGTCACACTGACGTTTGCCTCTGTGGGCGGGGGCCTTGGAGGTGAGTGACCTTGACTGGGGGTGGGGGGTGTGGTTGCAGAATTCAAGGGTAACCTTCCCCAGAAGTGGGTACTTGCTCCCTCCTGGGGCTAAGAGAAGATGGGGAGTGGGCTAGGGGCAGAGTGGGGTCCCTCTCCAGTTTTCTGGCTTCCCTGTACTGCTTATTCTACCCACCAGAGGGCAGCCCGACCTCAGGCTGAGGCCCTGAAGGGGAAGCTGAGCGGTCTTTCCCGGGCAGGGGCAGGGGCAGGTCCTGGAGCAGAGGCAGGGGCAGGGAGGGGCCGGAACACCAAACCTCCACAGAGACCGACTGCCCGCCGATGCCCATCAGACAGTCCTCCCTGATGTCTGGCTTTACTCCTTCTGATTCAGTATCATGTTGAGATTTTCATTCTCGAACTGGTTCGATTCCATCCCCTCGTTTATTTACTTATTTGCTCAATAAACTCGTGCAGCACCCCTCCCGGACAGGGGGCCCCAGGAAGCTCAGGAGCCGTGTTCGGGACAGAATCACGATCCGGCCCATTGCCAACTGTCCGAACGAATGAGGTGCCCAGGACTTCTCTGAGGCTCGCTGCCTTCACTGTACCGTGAGGGTCGCGCCCAGCAGGGCTGCTGTGGTGACGAGCACCTGTGGGGGCCTGGCTACAGTAGGGGCTCCCCAAATACAGCTGCAGTTCGTCTGGGACAGGCGTGTCAGGCTGCTCAGCCCCCCCACCCCGTGCCCTCAGGCCTGGGGTGGCCACCTCCTCCACAGGAGTGCCAGGAGCCCCACCCACCCTCCCCTCCCACCACCAGGGCTCCTGCTGAGGCTGCCCTTCCTGGACCCCCCTCCAGACTCCCAGTGCTACGAGGACCGGATTTACTGGGAGGTGAGCGTGTCCCCAGCCCCTTGGACCGATGGCCATCTCTTCCTCCAAAGCTCCCACCCTGCCGCACCTCCTATGATCCCACCTGCCTCTTTCCTTCTTGGCTGGCTCTTCTCTGCTGGGGGACACCCTCCCCCCAGCTCCGGTCTCCAGCCCCCTGGAGCTTCCCCTTCACCTGCTCCCCCCCACCCAACCTTCCAGGTGCCTGGGGAACGTGAGGACGAAGCCCAGGGATCTCTGAGGGCAGAGGAGACAGACACCCGGGCCTAACTTGCTTCCAGCCCATGAGAGGACACTCTCCTTTTAGAAGATGGTGACCGCAGGGAAGGTCTTTTCTGGGTCCATTCTCCTGCTGCAGGAGCGAAGCTGGCACTGGGGACAGGGCCGCGGAAGGTGGGGGTATGGGGGAGCCTGCTGCACCCGGCGGGGGGAGACCCCTCAGCACCCCCAGCCCCACCCCGTGGCCCGTGAGCGAGGTGCCCAACCCACTGCCAGCCCACCGCCCAAGGCCACACGGTCACAGAGAGGTGTGCGCCAGCCCGGCTGACCTGGTGATAAACACCACTGGCACCAAGGATTCAGACGCCTTGTTTTTGTGCGCTGGGAATGTGGCGAGCTCGTCTCTCGCTCTCTCGCTCTAACGCACCATGTTGGAGACTCGGGTGGGGAGGACCTCAGTGCCAGCAAGGTCCTGTCCCCCTGGGCCCACGGAGCCCCCTCTAGGATGCCAGCTTCTACGAGGTGGGTGCCCAGCCTGGGCTTGCCTGCCGGCAGGGACGGGCAGCTCGTTCTCTCCCAGAAAATCGGGCTGGAGAGGTCTTGCTGCTGAGTGGCCGCCACTCCCATCCTGACTTGAGCGGTCTCTGAACGAAGGTAAACAGGGACTGCTTTGCCACCGAGTCTTCAGAAGCTGGAAGCAGCCAGCACCCAGGAACCCCTTCTTCCCCCACTCCCACCCCGCCCCCCCCACCAGAGTCTCAGGAGAGGGGCTGCAGAGAACAGGGAAAGCAGGCGGCGCCTCGGTCGCCTGAGGTCTTCTGGCCACCAGAGGGCGCTCCAGACCCGGCACAGGCCTCTGTGGCCTCCCAGCCTCCACCCTGCACCCTCCACCCTCCACGGCTCCCACGTCCTTCCTGCAGGCTGACGGCCTTCCTGCCTTCCTGCCTTCCTGTCTGCTTCTGCTCTGTTCCTCACCGTTCTGGGAGACACTGCTTCCCAGTTCTTAGTCCCCACTATATGTCAGGCTGGTTCTAGGGCTTTCCGATCTCACGCATCAGAGACACCACCCCTGCAGCAGACCGGAGGGCCTCTCCCCTCCCGGAAGAGCTGGGACCCCGTGGCCCTGTCCTGCCCTCCCTCCAGGCTTCTGGTGGGAGCCGGGCCTGTCTGTCCACGGACCTCTCCCTCAAGACCAAGCCCGTTGGGACCTAGGGAGCCAGCCACTGGGGAGAGGTTCCTGGGGCCTGACCCTGGAACAGGCTTCATCCTCACTGTGTTTGGAGGCCCTGAGTTTGGCTGGGGAAGGAGGCCAAGCACGGAGCTGAGGGGAAGGGGAGGAACGAAGAGGGCCACTGAGGCACAGGCGCTCCCTGGGACCCATCCCTGCCCCTAGGGCCCCACTATGCCCCAGCCCATCGGCTTCCTCCTCCTGCTGCGGCGCCCCCCCCCCCCATTGCTGGCTGGGACGGGAGTGCTATGGGGAGACCCTGTGCCCAGCAGAGGATGACCGCCCAGTTTGCAACAGGGCCCCCTGTCCTGTCAGCCCCTGTGGGGAGGGAGGGGGCTTGGGAGAGCCGAGGCTACCTCCCCCTCCCCCTCTGGGGCCTCAGCTCCCAGCCCCTGTGCTGAACTAGAGTCCCCAGCAGTCCTTACAGGGATCTGAAAGGCTGCCAGGAAAGGGAGACTCCGCGGTGGGAGGAGACCCTCCCTGCCCTGGCCCGGTCTGGGGAGTCATTGATGCCGGCTCCTCTCCTGTGCTTCCTGTCCCTCCTTGACTGACCACAGCCAGATCTCCTCCCGGCGCGAGCACATGAACAGCCCCAGCCCAGGCTGGCCACTGCTCCCACCTCAGCGGAGAAGGGACATGCTTCCAAGGGAGGAGACGTGGGACGCCCACCCCAGGCCCCTGAGAAAGGAGGGCAGGGCGTGGGCTGCCCCACAACACACGGCCTTACAGGTCCTGCAACTCGTTCCAAGCTCCATCATCCCCGCAAAGTCCCCTGTGGCCTGGAGACGGTGCTGAGCTCTGCTACAGGACCCAACACCTGGGCTCAGGGGACTCTGTCCGGGGCCGAGATTTCCTGAACCCGCTGCCTGGTTTGTCACACATTCCCTCCTCTCCCTTCCCCACCGGTGCCTGGGTGCCAGCAAGCTGGTGGGCACCCCAGAGACCGCGCCCTGATTGAAGCAAGCCGTCCCTTGTGGTTTGGGGATGGGGGGACGGGGATCACGGTCTCATCACTGCTTTCAGGGAGGGAGCTCAGAGGGCAGGAAATACAGGTGTCCCTGGAGCCCCTCTGCTGAACCAACATGGAGCCCCTCCCCCATCTTCCCTACAGCCGGCTCAGCCCCATTGGTCCTCTGCACGGTGGCCCATCCATTCAGGCTGGGTCAACAGGGTGACAATGAGCAGGTCAAGGAGATGGCAGGGACAGGGGCCAAGGGGGCACCTTCCTTACCCCTTGAGGACAATGAGGCCCCTGCCCCTCAGGGACAGCCCCTCTGATCACCATCATTATTACTCTCAATGCAGGACAATCAGACACTTGTCCACTCATGAACTCTGTCCGGCCCCAGTGCCTGAGCTCTGGGGACAATGATGGACAAGGACACTGGGGCCTCGCTCTCCTCCAGGGCCCCACTGATGGGAGAGACGGGCCGCACTGGGGTCAGCGTGGAAGACAGCAGAGCCGGGGCATTGAGGGACGGGCTTTGGGAAGTGGCCACTGATCTGGCTTCGGGTAACTGTGTGTCTGTGACAAAGGTGTCTGCAAGATCCCCCTCTGCCCCATGCTTCTGTGTCTGTGGGGCTGGAACCCTTTGGCCACAGTGGCTCCTCTGACCTCTGGAGGACCTGGCCTGAACCACGCAGCCTGGGAAAGGCCTGAGCTGCGCCATTGGGATTCACATCACGGCGCGAGGCACCGGCTCAGGGAGGAATTAGACACGGCCTGGGTGTCCAAAGTGGGGGCCGGTGGCCGTACCGGGGCAGACGGGCTCGGCGGGCGCCCCGCCTCACCCCGATATTTCTCTCCCACCGTCAGGACCCCTACCCGCCGCCTCCCGGCTCTGCGCCCCGGCCCCTTTGTCTGGCCCTGCCGCCTGCGCCCTGCGCGTCCCGGCCCGTGCGCCACCACCGCCGGTGGGAACAATGCGGGCCAATGTCTCCGGCAGGCGGGCGAGCCGGCTATGCAAATGCCACCGGCCTGTGAGAATTCCCCTCCGCCGCCGCCGGCTTCCACCGCCTGAAAGGGGCCGGCAGTCACTGCATAGGGATGAGCTGGCGTCCCCAGCGCCCTGGGACAGAGCGCCATTGTCTCCACGGCACTGTCTGATCACCAGCCTTGGCCAAAACGGTCCCGTCCATACCTACCCCTTGCCCCAAAGAGGCTTGACTTAGGGGTCAGACCGCGGTGGGCACCTAGCTGACCTCCCCCTCTCACTAGCTCCGTGGTCTGCAGGAGTCCGTCCCTGTCTCTGAACCTGTCTCTGGGGGGTTAAACCTGGCTGCGGTCGCTGTCCTTCCTACCCTCCCTACGTGTTAGCCAAACCCCAGTCCCCATCTGCGTCCATTTCCTCACACTGCATTGACCCAGTGGACTCTTACAGGTGTTCCTGGAGCCCGTTCCCGTCCAGAGCCATGGGGGAAGTGCTCATGGTTTCCCCAAAGCAGCTTACTGGACAGAGACTCCCCAAGGGATCCTCTCTGCCCAGGGAGCCCCAGGCCTAGTGCAGGCCTCCCTTCCTGCCTCTTTCTGCTGTTGCCACAGTTAGGGGCCCCGCCTCTGCCTGGGAGAAGGGCTCACCAAGGCAGGACTAAAATAGCTTCTCCAGGGATGTAGGCATAGGGGTCCCACATAAAGTCCCCTCCCACAAGTGAAAGCGGTACGACCCTCCACCCCAGCCCAGGGGCCTGTGTCGGGCTAACAGATGGAACGGGTCAAACCCTGGACAGAAATGCTCAGTGAGGATGGCTGGCTGGCTTTGATGGTAGAGCATGTGACTCCTGATCACAGGGTCCTGCGTTCGAGCCCCATGATGGGTACAGAGTTCACTTAAAAAAAAAAAAAATAGTGGGCACGGGAGCTCTGTTAGGAGCAGAGTCCATCCTGGCGAGGAGCCTGGAGCCCTGCTCTTGGGCGCGCGCAGTACCTGGGCTTGAGCCCGGCAAGGCACAGGGCCTCCTGAGTTCGTCTTCCCCAAACTTCTACGAAGATTCCTGACCAGGGGCTGACGCCGCTCAGGTGAGAAGCTGTATAGAGATGGTGTTTGGGCCCTTGAAACAGTGACGCTTCCGCGACTCATCATGTTCTCAGGGCACGATCTATCGGGCAACACCCAAAAGAACTGTCCCAGGAAGCCCAGATCCCCGTCCCAGTAAGGAGGAGGAGGGAGAGGAGGCTGGTGGAAACGCTGGTATTCCTGGAGGGGGGGGTCCTACCGCCACGTCATAGGCCTGTTCCTCTGGGGGGGGCGGCCCCCCATCTCAGATGGAGCTCTTCCCTTCCAGCCCCCTGGCTCCCCTGGGGATGCAGGTGCAGTAACCCCGTCGTGAGGGGGGAGGGAGGGAGCCTGGCCTCTGGAAAGTCAGGCTTGGGGGTGGGGGACCAGGGCTGGGAGCCGAGGTGCCTGCCCCCAGACCCCCACCTCTGGACATGGGCCCTGCTGCAACTCCTCAGCCAGCCGATCTTCCGTCCAGGCCTCCGGCCCCACCCAGAACCCCTCTAGAACATTCTGACCCGGGCTGCCCAGCCCCAGGGAAACTCCTCTGGCCCCACATCCTCAACACAAGTCCACACGTGGCTGGAGCGTCCACCCCCCGAACCCCGGGTACACCCTCCCTCCGCGTGGGCACCTGCAGGAGGCACCCTTGGGGCAGGCGGTCCCCGGAAGAGGCGTGACCGGAGCTCCTCGCCCCCCCCAAACGGCCCTCTCTCTTTGGCTTGGGCCTCCAGGGCTCTCGGGGCCGCTCGCTGGTCTTTGGGGCCCCAAGCGGGCCCAGCTTGGCTCGGGGGCTGAGAGAGGAAGTGGCCTTGTTGTGCCAGGACATCGTCTAGATTCTTCAACTTGCCTTTCCCACCCTGCTCCTCTTGGCAGGAGAGGGCTCAGCTGGAGAGGCGGCCCCCCCAGTGTCCCTGCTCGCATCAACCATCTCCGCCTCCCCAGAGCGAGGAATGTGGCTCCAGGACACTGTGGGGCTTGTTCCCAATCGCCTTCTAGCTCATTTCACTCAGGCTTTTATAGACTTGCCTTCATCCCACGGGCTGTTGTCTGGTTCTGGCCCTGGAGGCGCAGACAGAGGTCTCCCCTCCCCCCACCCCCATTCCTCACGCTTCATTTTGTCCCAACACCATCTGAGGAGGCTCCGCCACGGGGGGCTACGGACCCCTGGTGTGGGAGGTGGTGGGGGGCAGGGTCCCCCTTCCTCCCCGTCCCTCTCGCCTCTCAGGCAGGCTCCGCCGTAGCCGGACCGACCGTACGCGGTGGCCGCCTGCCATCCATCCTGCACCCGCCCTTCTGTCCACGCCCCGCGAGCCTAGATTATTGGTGGAATTAGCACCGGGCTTCTTGTCGGCAGTTGCTAATTAAGACCATTAATAAACGCGATTATTGATGTTGCGGCAGGCTACAGCCGCCAGCGTCTACCCCCCGCACCCCTGGCAAGGCGCTGGCTGCGGGAGGCTTCTGGCCGCCCCCGTCTTGGGCCGCTCGGAAGCCCGCCTTGCCTGGCCCCAGGCCCTTCCAGGCAAGTGTCAGTGGGCACAGAGGCTGGGGGTGGGGGGGGGCGGGCGGGTAGCTTCCTGAGAAGTGGAGGGAGCCCCAGAACTGGAACCAGGGAGGCCGCTGTGTGTATCGGGGGAGGGAGCTGTGGGAGCCACGTGAGGCCTGTATCTTTCTTCTCTGGAACATTCTGGGGGGGGGATGGCTTGGGTTGGAGGCAGAAAGACTCTAGCGAGCTTGGGTGTCCACCTGACGCGTGCCTCCGCACCCCAGCAACCCTTAGGCCTCAGCGTCCCTGTTTGCCTTAAGCCAGGTGGTGTGGGATTTGAATTCCTCCTCCTGTGGCCGGGGGACACAGGGACCCTTTCAGGCAGACAGTGACACACGGTGAAAGCGGATGATGTGTTCGAGTAGAACACCTACCTCACAATGACCGAATGCCCATAAATAAATACAGCCACCTCTTCCAGGGGATTGTCCCTAACCCTTCCAGACTGCACGGGGCCTGCCTCCTCTGTAGACCCCCCGCCCCCCTTTACATCTCAGTCCCCCTCACAGCGTGCTGTAAGGAGCCGTCTATCTGCTGGCCCCAACTGGATCCTGGGCCGCCCGAGGATAGCGCTGCGTGGTGCTTACAGCCCGATCTTCCTGCCTCACTGTCTCCCCCTGGACCTCCAGCCTCAGGCCACCAGAACAGGACGGACCCAGTGGGGGGCAGGGGGGCCTGCTGAACCCTCAGCCAGCACTCGGGGCAGGTGGAAGGTGGCCCACAGGCAGGGCTGGGCGCTCCTCCATGGGGGGTGGCGCTGAGAGGCAGACCAGCAAACATGACCTCAGCACCCCCTCCCCGACCACTCAGGCCCTGAGAAGGGGCCCAAGGCGGCCCAGGAGAGCTTGGGGAGGACCCTTCCCCAGACACCTGCCTCCCCCATTCTTCCCCACCGGGACTTCAATGTCTTGACTTTTTCCTATAGCTTTTGAAGGAAGAATCCACCGAGACTTCAGTCTGCCCCAACTCAGAAGAAAAGAGGAAAAAGAAAGTCCTGAAAACAAAACCCCTACAACAACCTTAAAGTAGGAGAGATTGGCTGCAAGGCTTTTAATCCCTTAATCCCTCTCAGATGGGCCTTGAGACGCTAATGATTTTCCTAATTATTCCCTCCCATTTTCCCATCACTCTGTAAGGGCTTTCGAGAGCAGTGAAATTCCGAGTGGGGGGGTGTGATGAATGGCAGGCCCACCTCCCCCAAATCGAGCCCAGAGTCCAGGCGGCTGGAGAGGTGGGGGAAGGGCCAGGATGGCTCCAGCTGGGGACTCGGGCTCCCCCTGCCACTGACGCCCATGTGTGCGTGCGAGGCAGCCTGGGACAATGGGGCGGTCGAGTAGGGCTGCCCGAGAGGGCCAGGTGTGGGGCTGGGGTCCCCTCTGAGTGAATGGCCCATTATCCTGCCTAACTGATGGGAGTTGAGGGTCTCTTTATGTCCCCTAGGAAAGGCCCCTCTGGGTGATAATCACCCTGGGAGGGAGGTGGAGGTGGTGATAAGGGTCTTTAAAGGGGATGAAGCCTCTTCAGAGAACAGTGGCCATTCAGGCCTTCCGGCCCTCCTTGTCTCCAGCAGCCTGGAATCCTGTGGCCCATCCATGGGGGGTGGGGCTGAAAGGCAGACCAGCACACATGGCCAAGCTTGGGCTCAGCCCCCTCCCCTTCACCCTTCGAGGAGGCCTGCTGAACTGAGTTCCCTTCAGGGGTAACCTCCTGCAGAAGACTTCCCAGCCCCCACCTGGTCTTGGGTCCCCTGGGGCCTTGTCTCACCTCCAAGTCACTGAGTCTCTCTGGGGCCAGACCCTGGCTCTGCTGTGTTGCTGTACTTTTATGAAACACACACAGGGATACTCATTCCCCTCCTACAAACTCCCTGTGGGATAAAGGACCAGCCTCATTTCACAGACGGCAAGCCTGAGGTTCAGAGCAGTTAGGAGACTCATGAAATGTCACACGGCCAGTTATAAAGATGAGACTGGAGGCCACCCGTCCACATACCGTAGCAGTCTGTCTGCCTGGGAGCCCGCCTCCCAAGTGACCAAGTGTTGCCTTGCCCGTCCGTCCCTCTGTCCCCGCTCAGACCGCACCCTCTGCCAAAGGAGAGGTGTGGGATTTGCTGAAAACAACTCTGGGCCTACCAAAGGAGGCAGGTGGCGGGGAGGGAGTAGGGGAGGCTGTGGCCAGGAGCCTCCAGGAGCCATGGAGGCCGAGGCTCGCTCTACTGTCCTGACCGGTGTTGTGTCTATTTACAATTTTTCACAAGAAGCCGTTGAACAAAATCTGGCTGTCCCTAAGCACCTTATCTGATACTGCAACTCACTTTTTTTTTTTTAATTTTTTTAACATTTATTTATTTTTGAGAGACAGAGTGTGAGCAGGGGTGGGGGGGATGCGGGAAGCAGAGAGAGAGGGAGACACAGACTGTGAAGCAGGCTCCAGGCTCCGAGCTGTCGGCACAGAGCCCAACGCGGGGCTCGAACGCATGAACCGTGAGATCGTGACCTGAGCCGAAGTCAGATGCTCCACCGACTGAGCCACCCAGGCGCCCCTGCAACTCACCTTCTGACCCCTGCCCTTCCTGTCCGCTTTTCCTGTTCTATTTCTCTCCAGATCACTCGTGACCAGCTGACATCAGGTGCACTTCACTTATTCGTTTGGGTTCTTGTCGGTCTCCCAGGCTAGCCTCGAGAGGTCAGGGGTGCTGGGGTGCACACCCCGCTCAGCCAAGGCCCCGATGGTGAGCAGACCTGGGTCAGAGAAGGGGCGGCCTGTTGGCAGGGTCTCTGGCCTGCGGGGTTCTTCGGCACCTGGAGCTGCAGCCAGAGGGTCCTTCCCGACGCCCCCCAGCCCTGGGCGGAGCCCCCAAGGGTCCCATTAGGCATTCACTTCCCACTTTGTTGGGCCTTTTGTCAGTGGGCCTGGGAGTGTGAGGGGCCATTACCACAGGCCTCATTACCCCCAGCCAGAGCAGTAATGAGGAGCCCTTGCCGCAGGCTCGGGCCGTTTGCGGGGCCCTCCCATTTAATAACTGTAAGAACAGCTACCATTTATGAGCCCCGCTTCACGCCCGTGGGGTGCCAAGCACCCCACAGACGTCATCGCAGCTGATCCCCCCGCAGCTCCGGCAAATCATTACCGTTTGTAGCCCCATGTCCCAGGTGAGATGCTAAGACCCCACCGCCAGACGTCCTTTACGCTCAGCGCGGCCGTGCAGGGGGAGGACGGGCAGGGAGGCACCCGGGGCCCGATGCACAGAGAGGGCAAGTGGGCACACAGCAAGTTGGCAGACCCACGCGGGCCGGGCAGCAAGAGTCCCTTGGGCACGTGCCCTCAGTAGGGGAGTGACCAGGCCACCACTGGCCCCTCACAGGGGCGGCAGCCAGCCCGCGTGCGTGGAGACGCTGCTTCTGCTCCGGGCCGGTCTCGAAAGGCCTGGGCAGAGTGTGGGGCACAAGGACCAGACCCAGATGGCCTGGGTGGGGAAGCAAGGGCGGGCCAAAGGAAGGAAGAGGGGGACAGGAGGAACTGAAATCCCAGTCTTTCCTCCCAAATGAGGAGTCTTGAGGTTTGCTCTTGCCCTGGCCTTTGGGGTAAACGACGCCAAAACGTTTTTCCCCAGCCTTGAAAAACGATGCAATAGTTGGGGTGCCTGGTGGCTCACTTGGCTAAGGGTCCGGCTCCTGAGTGTGGCTCCGGTCATGATCTCGAGGTTCCGTGAGTTCGAGCCCCAAGTCGGGCTCCACACTGATGGTGCGGCGTGTGCTTGGGATCCTGTCTCTCCTCCTCTCTGCCCCTCCCCTCTTGTGCTCTCTCTCTGTCTCAAAATAAATAAACCTTTTAAAAAGCTGCAATCATTACTATTTTAAATTAAATGTAATTGTTTCTGAATAAGTAATCTCTTCACCACACTCGGGAGCCACGGCGCACAGTAGGCAGTCCCCCCTCGTGCCTCAGGGTCCACCCCCAGGTCCCTGCCAGAGACAGTTCACATCCCGGTTGCTTGGGGATCCCCCCCAGACACTAAAGGCCCTGATGGAGAGAGCTTTGGGGGGGATCCCCAAGCTGCTCTCCATCAGGGCCTTTAGTGTCTAAACGTGAAGGGCTGCCGGCCTGCGGGCCACTCATGTAATTCCTAAATGCGTGCTAGGCACCCCCTCGCCAGAGATAACCCTCAAGAGCGGGGAGCCCCGGATGGCGGGGAGCAGAAGGCTTCTCCGAGGGGCAGGACAGGAGCGGAAGGGGTGGCCCTCGCGGAACCGGGCGTGCTTGGAGCCTCAGCCTGGGGCCTTTCAGAGTCTAGGGAGGGTTTGTCCATCTGTCCCTTCCTGGCAAGGGTGGGTGTGAAGGGAGCCGCCCCCGGTCAGCGGGAACCCCGCAGAGGCGCAGACAGGCTCTACTGTGGTCGCGGGGATTACCTACGCTTACAGAGTATTTAGCACAGTGCTCGACAGAGTCCGCCCTAACCATCCCCCGTGTTAAGGGCGCCTCTGGTCGGGAGCTCAGCACCCTCTTTGCTCATTTCTGGCCCGAAAACCCTTCTCCAGCCCGGGAAGCCCCGTCAGGCTGCTTCCTCTAGAGTCCTCAGGGAGGGCAGCAGGGGAGCCTGTGGGCGTGACCCCCCGTGAGCCGAGGTGTGTTCGAGGTGAGGCCCCACCCCCCAGGCCCCGCCCTCCCCTCCCCGAAAAGCCCACCCCCACTCATTAGAGCCCAGGCACAGCAATTGCGCAATTAGATCGTTAGCACAGCCCCAACCCACCTGCTCGGCTGCAAACGCCTTTTAATTGTAATCCCTTAATCTCCCTCAGATGGCTAGCGGGGCGGCTCTAGGGGCGTTTGCCCCAGCAGCCCTTCCCTCCCCCTCGTCCCCCAATTAAGGGGTCCCGAAGGCAGAGAGAGCGCCTTTCCCAGGCCTCGGAGAGCAACACCACGCCCTACCTCCCTCTCTGTGACAAGTGGCCCCAGATGGCCCTAGGCCCACCTGAAGTTCCCATGGATGCGGCTGAGCCCCCTTGGGCTGCGTGCCTCCTGCTTCAGCCTCCTCTTGTCCTGGTGTCTCTGTGCTCAGGGAAGATCCCCCCCCCCCCCCCCCGCCTTTTCACAATGACGTCCACTTTCCTGTCAACCCACCCACGTCACCCTGTCCAGGCAGGTGGACCCTGACAGGACGCCTCCCTGCGGCAGCCCTCGAGTGACCTCCAGCTGCCCTCCAGCCTCCTGCCCACTTGGGCTCTGGCACCCTCGGCCGCAGAGGGGCGGCCTCTCTCCCTGAGCTTTGAGCAGGGCAGAGACAGGAGGAGGGACAAGATGACCCAGCATGTGGCCCTGTCTGAAGCAGAGCCTGGACGAAACTCTTTCCTGGGAAAGTTCTGTCACTAATTGACTTGCAAATGCCTTGTTTGTCCCCAGATTCATAATTAGTGCGAAGGATTTCTAGGGCCCGTCCTGAAGGGGCTGTTTGGGGCAGCCTGCCTGCCGCTCTGCTCTCCCCTCTCCGAGGTCGGCTGGGCTGGGGGTGGGCAGAGCTGGGCACCGGTGCCCAGCTGCCGCCCGTCGTTCCCACGGCTCTGGTGCCAGCGTGTGAAAGGGGAGACGCGGGAGGCGCTGGGGCCGGGGCACCCGCCGCCATCCTTCAGCCGGGCCCGGGGCCAAAGCCCTGAGGCTCCAGGAAACGGCAGGGCTGGGGAGCGGGCAGTGGCAGCGGGCGGGGGGCGGCTGGCACCCCCAGGAAAGAGAGCCCAGCCGGTGCCGGGGGGCTGGCATCGGCGGAACCTCCGGCGAGATGAAGGGCCTACAAGGGGCCTCTCTTCCCTGCCGCTTCCCCACAAAGGCCTTGGCTACCCCGTTGGGTGGGGGTGGAGGGGCCGGGGGCCGCCGGAGGAAGAGGAGAGGCCGTTCTCAAAGACACCCCCACTCTGGGCCTCTGCACCCCCAGGAAGGGGCCCTGGGTCCAGGCCCAGCTCGGGCTTGGATCTGCTCAGTGAGGACGGCAACCCTCCCAATCTCTCTGGCCTCAGTTTCCCCCACTGGGTTATCCCTGGCATCTTTCCTCAACCTGCTGTCCCCTTCCTGGTATCTGCCCTCAGCTACCCCCTCCAGCCCCCCACAGGCCCTCCCTGGGCCCGAGACCCAGTCAGCGCCCCTGGGCTGGGCCGGGCACAGCCCCCTAACCCTGAGCACTGTCCCCTTCCCCCGGGGCAGAGGGAACCGTCTGAGTGCCTGCCTGCCAGCCCGGAAGGAGTAGGAGGGTTCCAGGCTATGGCTGCCCGCCACGGAGCTGGACAGGCCAGGGCCCCGCCATTGCAAACTGTGTCCTAGACACGTCCGTCAGCCTGTCGGGGCCTCTCTGTCTGTGAAAGGCTCACAGGAGCATCGCCAGGACCCCAGGAGACCCAGCGGACCTGGCGTGGAGTGGAAGATCAGCCCAGGGTCCTTCCTTCCTGTCCTGCTCGCAGCTGTCTGCCGGGTTCTGTCATGGCTCGTCCCATCATCTCGGCCCGGCTCTCCCAGCCGTCCCTCTTGCCTTCTCAGTTCTATCACCAGCTCCTTCCCCAGAACAGCCCATTTTCCTTGGGTCAGTCCTTCCCGAAGTCTAACCTACCACAGGTTGTCTCTCCCCAGCCTGGCCTCTTCCCAGGCTGCCCTGCAGCTGGGGCCCGGAGGGCCGGGGGTGGGCTGGGCTCTATGGTAACCCTGAGAAGAGAATGCCCTTTCTCCTCATCTGCATACAGACGGTCTCATCTGCATACAGACAGGCCTCATCTGCATAGCTCGGTGGGACTCTGAGAGCACATTCCGAAGTGTCCCGCCTGGACCCTCCCACCCCAGTGCTGGCATCCCTGTCGAAGGAGAGCCCCCACCCGCTCTGCCCCTGTCTGGTCTGGGTCTTTCTGTTTCCAAAAGGCAGCCCACCCGGTCTGTCCCAGCGCCTTGCCTTCACCGGGAACCTCCTTTGCGAGCCGGGAGGCCACTGGCTGCCTCTCCCCGCACAGGGTCCCCAATACCCAGAGGAGAAGGAGGCTGTGAAGACTGGTGCTCAGGCCGGAACTGGGCACATCATGCTGACCCCAGGCCAGACTCTGTCCCCGTTCACCCCTCCTCCCCAGAGACTGACCCGGTGCGGGGTGGGGGTGGGGGGCTGCAGGGGGTCCTTGCTGGCCTGGCTGGACAGCATGGAGGGTCTCAAAGGGAGGGTTGGGAGCCTCAGAAGCACTAGCCAGGCCTGGGGGGCCCAAGCTCAGTCTCTTAAATAAGCCACATTTATGATACAAATGGAAATGCCTCTTCCTGGCTGCATCCTGGGCCTGAGTCAGCCCTCAGAGACCCTGTCCTGGCAGGAGACCCTGGGGGTCTTTGGTGCGCAGGTGCAGGGAGCCTGGCATTCTTCCGACGGGCCCCCACCGTGCTGAGGACCCTGGACGTAGCCCTTCTCCTCCCCGACGTCAGTTTCCTCTGTAAAATGGAGAGCTGGACTAGACCAGGTGGCTTTAATGTGTCCCTTCTTCCAAGAAACAGGGTACAGGTGCCTAGCCAGCATTCTGGATGCAATTTCAGCAGATGCCAGCCTCCTCTGAGGTTCACCTTGACCTCAGGCTAGGAGTCCTGGCCTAGGGGGCTAAAAATGCTGTGGTCAGTGTTTAAATGAAAGCGGTGGGGGAGGTTGTAGACATACGTGCTTAGATGCATATGGACTGTCTCCGGGAGGACCCGGGGACCAGTGGTTGCTTCTTGGGACAGGAGGTGGGTGGCCGGGGACGGGGGTGGGAAGGAGACATACTTTCCCTTTTGTGCTGTTGAAAGTGTGCCATGCACACGGTCTTAAGCCTTTTTATTTAGAAAAATTCCAGGTTTGGGGGCGCCTGCATGGCTCAGTCGGTTAAGCATTCAAGTCCTGATTCTGGCTCAGATCATGATCTTACGGTTTGTGAATTCGGGCCACACGTAGGACTCCGCTCACAGCACGGAGCCCGCTTGGGATTCTCTCTCTCCCTCTCTCTCTGTCCCTCCCTCCCAAAAAAATAAATAAATAAGCTTTAAAAAAAAAATCCAGGTTTCAAACTGCAATTTGGGGAGCTGCTGGGAGCATCCGCCCAGCACTCTGAGCTGGGACTGACCAGAGCCTCGATGGCATTGACAGGAGCCCTGGGACGGCTGAGAGAGGTGGAAGGAGCTGAGGAGGTCTTCACTCCCCCCACCCACACCCACAGCGGGGAGTTCTGTCTTAGTGAGGCTCCCCTCCCCCTTCTGCTGCAACAGGGGCTCCCCCAGCAAGGGTCTCTCCAAGGGAGCCCTCCCCTCCCAACCCTGCCCAGGTACATCACCACCACCCGGACTGGTTCAACATTCAGGAGTCTTTATTAGATCTGAGACGGGACCGCCACCTCAGAGGACTCTCAGCTCGGACGCCACAGGAACTGGGATGGACCAGGGTGGACAGCGGTGGCCACGGGAGCAAGGGTGGGACGAAGTCCTCTCCCGGGTGGCTCCGGGTGTAACGGGCAGCCCAGGCTGGAGCTGGGGTCTTGCCACTTTGATCAATCCAGGAGGGCTTCTCAGAGGGAACCCATGCCAGCTGGGTACAATAAGTCCTTCTTTTCGGTCTGAAAAGAAAAAAATGGCAAGAGTGAAAAAGGTTCTCTTTGGATGGAGACCTTAGCAGGAAGCAGAGGACAGAATTCCAGGGAGAGTGTCCAGCGGCCCTCGGGGCTCCCCTCCACCAGAAAGGCAGGGGGCTGGGGAGGGCTGAGCCTGGGCATGTCTTCCAGGAGCTCTGCCCAAGGCCATGACAGGGCGAGGGACTCAGGTCCCCAGCAGGGGAGAGGTAAAGGCCCAAGAGACTCGGCACCAGGTGGGGAACATGCTTCCGTTGGCCAAGGACAAACCTGGGAAGGTTTGGGTGATTTCTGCAGCAACTGTGGTCTCTTCTCCAGTCCCGTCTTCACCCCCAAAGACGGCCGTAGCATCCTGCGGCTTCCCACCTGCCGCAGGGTCCCTGCCCACGGGCTCTGCCCCTCAGTCACTCAGAGTGTGTTAGGAGGTGTTCTGCTGGAGGCACAGGGGAGGGACGCAGCCGGTGCGGGGGACCCACCAGGCCCCATCTGAAGCCCAACTTACCAGCCCCGTGACGCGGGGTGACCCACACATCCTTCGTGGGGCCCTGACTGCAGCTTTGCCAAGCGGGGGCCAGAGCCACTCCAGGCCTGTCAGCAGATTGACAGAGAAGACGGCTGCGAGAGGGCTCGCGTGAGCAAGTGGGTGTGGAATCGAGGTCAGTCCCTTCCTTCCTGGGGTGGGGAGACCTAGGAGCCTCAGCACCTAGGAATGAACAGGACGAGCAGGGGCCACACGGAAACCTGCGTTAGGGGCACAACCGTGGCCACGGCCTCCCTCCCCTGCCCCGGCCGGAGTCAGGAGCCAGCAGCTTCGGGAGTCCCTGAGGTGCACCCCATCTGACTTCTCCAAGGGCTTTAAAATCTGAAAAGAGAATCTCCGGAAGAGGAGGGGGGTCTGAGCCCCTGCGCTGCCCAGCTCCGCTCAGACCAGAGGCCCAGCCTTACGTCCCTGCCTGCCCTACCTCCATTCTCGCTCCCACCCCTGCCCCTAAACATGGTCTTTACAGGCCCCCGACCTTGACTGGGGCGGTACCGTGGAGGGGTGTGGATGGGGTCTGCCTCACCCATTGTACTGGTAGCTCCCCAAAGGGAAAGACTTGTCTCCCTCGAACTTGGGCTCCTCGAGGCCTCCGACTTCTCCTGGCGCTCGTCCTGACCCGGGCTGGCTCCCAGAGGCCCTGACGTGAGCCGGCCAGTCCTAAGCACCCCCGCTGAGTCTACCAGCCTCCCCCCCCCACTGCTCACTGTCCCATTCCTTGCCCCAGATCCTCAGGCCGCCCGGGAGCCCCACGAGCCCCACGAGCCCCACGAGCCCCAGGCTGGCTAGATTTGGGGGACAACAGAAGAGAAGGTGCGTGTGGGGGCCTGGGGAGGGGTGGTGGGTGAAGCTCAGAGCAGGCCCTCCCCCGCAGGGGGGGAGGAGGAGTCCAGACGGAGCAGGGTCTGTCGGCTCCGCCCTCCCAGCCCAGACACGGACAGCCAGCATCTCCTAGCAACAGTACAGTAGCAGGGGGCTGGGAAGGGGGGCCGGGAAAGCGGGGCGGGGAAACAATGATATCATAAATTATCCCCAGCCCCTCCCTGCCAGCCCACCCTGCCTCAGTTGAGAATGGCCTCCTTTCTCTCCCCACCTGCCCCTCATTGGAGATTCCCTCAGCAAAGCTGGCCCCTGCTCAGTGCCCCTTAGAGATGCCCCTCTAGGTCAAGGTGACCATTCTCTGCCTTGTGCTGGAGCTCCAGAGGGAGGGAATCCTCACCATCTCAGGATCTCTCAGGGACCCTGTTGGAACCTCCCCAGTGGCAGGAGCAGGGAGCCTGCCTTCCTAGGGGACTCCCCCCCTGCTGAGGGCCTGAGAGACCAGCCCTTTCCGATGGCCTCTGGTTCTGGCTTTTCTCTTTGGGTGGGGATGGGGGCAAGGAAGGGAAATTTCAAAGCGTTTTGTGACACTGACTCCCCTTCTCTCAACAAGATTTTATTCATTCATTAATTATTATTATTATCATTGTTTTATTGTTAAGTAGCCTCCACACCCAATGTGGGGCTTGAACTCATGACCCTGAGATCAAGAGTCGCATGCTCTACTGACTGGGCCAGCCAGGTGCCCCTCTGAACAAAAGATTGCAGACTTGTGTCCCCAAGTCTTTAAGGGGCACTCAGACCTCACCAAGGTACCCATGTGTGTTTCCCTAGGCCATCAGTTGGAGTCCACGAAGCCCAATAAAGTGACTAAAGCAGGTGACAGTCCATTCCTTACCTCTCAAATTCGCCATGTCAAGCCCAGGGTCAGAGAACTGGTACTTCAGCAGAACAGGTCTCAGTTAGACACTGGGAAGGACCTTGCAAGACAGAATAAGCAAGATCGTGGTGTTTCCTGGTTGGAGAGAGGAAAGGTCTGTCATGGAAACAAGAAACTGGGAACCTTTTAAATTGATCACATGGATGCTTTCTCTGCCGTATGAAATAACACATAGGGAGTACTTAGCATAGAGCCTGACATGTCGTTGGCCCCCATCGTGGCCATTCTTATTGGATGGCTATCAGGAGGAAGGGATACATCGCTGGAGACCTACGTCCCATCCTCCAGGAACCCCATGGGAAAATCCAGATAGGAGATAGTGCCCTGAGTACAAGATGGCAGCCAGTTGCTATGGCAACAGAAGCAGAAGGAGTCCGGTTGGCTGTGGGGGCCGCGCTGGAAAGCCAGCTGGTGCCAGATGGACAAACCCGGCAGAAGGTAGCCCTGGCCGGGTGAGGCTCATGCCCCTGTGCCCAGGGCTCTCCCTCCATATGCCAGCCTCAGCCTGGTCCTTCCCTGCAGGCCTACAGGCTCCACTGCTATCAGTGGGGGATGATGCCCAAACCATCCTTCCTCCCAGCTCTTGCTTGTACAACAAGGAATGACCGCTCCGAGACAAAAGCCCCTGTTGCTCAAAGTCTCGCTGGCCCATAGGCTGAGGGACCTCAGTAAGTCTGAATTCAGCTCACTCCTGACAATGCTGAGGAGCATAAGATCATCGGGGACTTGAGAGAGTCCTGGGCTGGATGGCAGGGCTTGGAGGGACCACTTTGGGCTCATTCGCTGGAGCGTCACGATGTCTGGCTAGCGCTCCCTCTGGAGAACGACGAGATGCGGGCTGCGGGGAGCAAGCAGGGTTAGGACACTGTGGGGGACCCTCACCCCGCCCTCGCTCTTCCCAGGGCTGCTGGACGGTGTCTACACCGGCCCTAAGGGGAAGCTCTTCCTGAGGAGGATGGCCACCAAGACACCTGCCTGCTTGAGCCCACGAGAGCCCTGGGCAGTGCCCGGAGCCCAGCCCCACCCTCAAACAGGCCTTCATCACGGACTGCACCGAGTCCCTCCTGGCTCCCTCCTCCCCAGCGATCCCTGCCCTCATTTCCAAGCCGCGGAAGCCCTTCCAGACTGTCCCCACCTCAGTGGCCCCTCTAACTCCGTGTCCCTCTAGAATTAGCACTGTCCACCTGCACATGGCCTCACCCTCATTCACACCGACCCAACTGATCCCTCGGAGTCACCGTGGAAGGAAGTTAGGGTCCAAAGACAGTAAGTGACTTGCCTAAGGTCACCTAGCTGGCAAGGGAGGGAAGCCAGGGTCTCCTGACCGGTCTGATTCAGAGTCGGCAACCAAAACCTCCTTCTGTTGTCCGTCCTGTGGATGGAGCCCCGCTATCCAATCTGTGAGCAGCCTGCAGCCCGACGAGGTGCCCGCTGCCATTCTGCTGCTCCCGGGGCCCAAAGCCACACACTTATTACAAGGAACAGTGTACGCAACAAGGCGTTGGGGGTGGGGCAGGGGTCTATTCACATGCTGGTTCACAGCAGGCAGCACTCAGGTCAGGCAACGAGAGAAACCTTCCCGGGGGAGGACGAGACTGGGTGTGGAGTCTAAGGCAGCCTCGAGCCTCTTTTTGGGCCCTGGCTTCTCTCTACCTTCCCAACACAGCCCTCCCGGAGTGAGCGAGCGAGCGAGCGAGCGAGCGAGGGGGAAGCCCCGTGCAGGAGCTGGGGAGCCCCGTGAAAGGGCGGGAAGGGAGGTAGAGGGGCGGGGTGGAGGGAGTTACAGCAAGGAAGGAGGCGGGCAGCAGGACCCTGCTGCTGGGGGCCCTCGGGGCCTGACAGGACCGTGGAGAGGAGCCTGTCCTGGGAAGTTTCGGACAGGGCCTCACTGTGAGGCTCTGGCTAGGTGTAAGCTTCTCCATTTCCTTCCCAGATCTGGTTAAAGCCTGAGGCTGCCCCTCAGCCCTCCCCTCCTCCAATCCCCTTCCACCCACCCCTTAGCCCCGGGAGCTAAGCCCCCTCACCTGACAAGGCCACTTCCGTGGCCACTCACAGAGAAGCCTTTGTGCAAAGGCTGGGCCTGGGGGAGGGGCGGGGGCCAGCCCCCCCACTTCCCTCTCCCCCTCCTCCCGGTGGCCACAGCAGCTCCTCAGATGCCTCTCCAGCCTTCCGCCACCTTCTCCAGGAAGGATCTCCCCGCCTGATAGCCCGCACCCCTTCCCGCACCCAGTCTCCCAGGGACTTTCCAGGGCTGAGCCCCCTCTCTGATCTTCAGTCCCCAGCTGCCCATCTCCTGTGCTGCCCTCGGGGCACCCGTGCTTCTCCCAGGGAGCCCCCACTGGCCTACCCACTGTGTAAGCGGGGGCACGCATGTGGACGGTGGGGTGAGTCTGGGGGAGGGGCAGAGACTCTTCCTGGGGGGCTCCCAGGCCTCTGTTCCCTCATTTGCAGAACTAAGCAGGATCCAGTGAAACCACCGGCTGGGCACTGGGCTAAGCAGGCAGCTGGATGCCGTGCCCTTGTCCCTCCTGGGAGGGGCTGTGTGCTGCTCGCCGTCCAACACCCCCCCCCCCCCCCCGCCCATACATGGCATCTCTGAGGCTGTCAGCTAAGCACTCTGCAAGTCCAGCCCCCCCGCTGGGGCACATGAGGCTCTCTCGGTAACCAACTTCAGCCTCCGTGCCCCATCTCCTCCCAGCCCAGAGTCCCTGTGACGACAGCCCCGTCCCCTATCTTTCCTCCCTCCCCTCACATCAGCTGGCCCCGCACCACTGCCCACTCCCTCACACCTTGGACTTGACGACCTCCTATCGCTTCTCGGCCTTTTGGCTAAGATCAAGTGTGGACTTGACGACCTCCTGCTCACCTGTCACCACTTCCATCCGATTGCCCTACCACTTGCCCCTTGGCCCCTCCAGGAGGCCCTCCCTGCCTGCCCAGCCCCATGCTCCCCAGAGCCTGGCTCAGGTCTTCAGGACAACGGTCCTCCCGGTGTCCCGTGGTGCCTGTCTGCCCTCCCTGCCAGACTGCTGGTTCCGCAGAGCAGCCCCGAACCCCACCTCCGCCTTCACCCAGCGGCACTCGGCACACGCCTGTTGACGGAATGAGCCACGGAGGCAGGAGCCAAGCGAAAGGAAGGTGTGGGTGCGAGAGGCGCTGCCCGGGAGGAAGGGATGGTCCTCACGTGGGTGATGTGGAGGGGGAGGGACCTGAGGGCCTAGCAGTTTGGTGACACCGCAGGTGGAGGGGGGAGGCGGGAGCACATGCTGAGCCAGTGAGCACCGGGACCCTGTACTGCATCTGGGGAGGGGCCACCTTGCGGTTTGGGAGGGAGGCTGGCTTCTTCGCCACCAGGGAAGCCAAAAGCACAGGATGCTCCCAGCCCTCCTTGCTGCTCGGGCCTGGGTGGAACCCAAGCAGGGGCACCTCTCCAGCCTCTGCCCCAGGAGCTAAGGGCAGGAGCACACACAGATCTGGAGTTCAGAGAGGCCAGAACCTGTGAAGCGGGCAGGTTTCTAGAAGTCTAGAGCACACGATGGCTGACGCGATAAACGTAGCAGGACCGTGGAGCCCTGGGGAGCACTCACAAATGAAGACCTGGAAGACTGAATGAGCAGAACCCAGGACGCATGAGCGAGGATGTAACAGGAGGGCCAAAGGCCACAGGAGGAGGCAGGACCGGGGCCAGCGGGGACTGCTCTGCAGAGGTCTCCTGGCCTGAGGTGGGGGTGGGCGGTGGGCCCTTGGCGGGGCCGTGGGTGGTCTCCCAAGGGCCAAGCTTCACAAGGGCCGTGAGGAGGGAAGCCAGACCGCCAGGCTGAGCAGGGAAAACCTGGAGCTCCACCTCGAGGACACAACAGTCCTTCAAGGCCCCAGAGAGACCCTCAAACTGGCAGGCGGTCCTGCCTGCCCACCCCTTACCCTCCCCCCAGTTCTCACCACCCCCCCCCCCCAGTCTTTGTGCATCACCCACAGTCCATAAGATCCTCCGTCAAGTCCTCTGACCACCGGGTGCTCACGGGGTCTGTGAGTGGACGGGAGGCCGCCCCATCAGCCCTGCTCCTGTGCCAGCCTCACTCTCCTCTGGGACTGCCATGCCTCATCCCTCCCGTCCGCTCTCCCCAGTTCTACTAGCAAGGAGACTCAGCCATGTTCCCGGCCTGCCAGCAAGTCCTTCCTGGGTTCCCGGGGCCTCAGCCCCCGCCACGTCCATCCACCTGTCAGAGGCCGCCATCGTAGGGGTGCCAGCTGCCTAACATGGCGCCCTCACTCGCCCTCCGCTTCCGTTCCCACAGCATTGCCTCCTACCCCTGCCTCTCTCTCTCTCTCTCTCTGAAGCCCGAGCCCAACAAGGTGGGGGGCCAGGCTGGGGAGCCAAGGCCGGAGGAAGCAAGACAAAAAAGGACAGAAAAGCCGGCCCCTTGGCATCTCTCTTTGGCATCTGAGTCCGGCTCAGGGAGGGACGGCAGAAGGGAAGAAAGAAAGTAGTGTGAGTTTTTATTTCTGTCCTCTTCCTGCCACCTCCCCCCACACACACACTTTGATGAAAACAAAATCTCTCCCCTTTTCTCTCTTCTCCAACCCCCTCCCCTTTTTTTCTGGCTCCTACCATGAGCCTCCTGGAATGCAAATGAGTTGTATTATGCAAATGTATGCAAATCAGGCTTAACGAGCGGAAGGAGGGGGCAGAATGCCTAATGAGTAATGGCGGAGGGTGGCAGGAATGACCCCCCCTCCTCTTCTCCCGTTCCCACAGCCTGGAGGCTGGCTGGGGGTAGCAGGGTGTCCCTCGCTTCTGGGAAAGAGCAGAAGGTCAAGGCCCCATCACCTTAGAAGGCTGAGGATGGCCTCGGCTGTAGGTGAGGGACAGGAGAGCTTGAGGGTGGAGAGGGTTAAGTACAGGGGACTCCGGCTCCCTCCACAACCTTCCCAGAGTCTCTGGATGCACCAGCCTCCCTGCCTGTGCGGCTCCAGTGCTGAAAGGAGGCTGAGGCTCATGCATGCCAAGGCTTGTGATTCAGAAAGGAGGATTCCCAAGGGAAGATTCCCAACCAGACCCAGGTTCTTCCTGGGGGTGGGGGTGAAAGCTGTCTCTCTTTGTGCTTTGGAAGGTGGGGGCTGGGGCGGTTGCCATGGCAACATAGCATGGAACACCCACCTCCCCAACATCCAGCCCCAGAGGACCTAAGAGTTGGGGGGGGCATAATAGACTGACACCCCCTGATGCCCCCACCACCTGGCACTGCCAGCCGGAGATGGCGGCATCACATCCTAGCGAGAATAGCCCCTTTGTTTCTGGGCTCCCGGTGTCGGAGGAGCAGGCCTGGGCACACAGAAGGGCCTTTCCCAGGCCCCGTTCCAGTTTGCGTGGCTCTTGCTGGCCTCTGGAGACTCCTTGTGGCCATCCGCTGGCCTCTGTGCCCTGGCAGATGGCTGCCCCTTTCCCCGTGGGCTTGCCAGCCATTGCTAGGTATGCCTTCCCCTGTGCTTCTCTCTGAGGCCTCCCCTGCAAACCTCTGACAGAGAGAGCAGTTGGGCCCACCTCCTCCCGGCCTGTGTGGACACCTCACACGCCCAGACACGTGCTCTGTCCCCTTCCGTGCAAGGACAACCTGTGACCCTCCCGACCAGCATTAGGCCTGCGCACGCACGCGAGTCAGGCAGGGAGGTTCCTACAGGACACATCAGACACAGTGGGCAGGGCCGGGCTGGACTTGAGGAGGCTGCCTCTTGGCATTTCCACCACCCAGCTGAGTGACCTTGGGCATGACTCTTCCACTCTCTTGGGATCTGCAAAATGAGGGATATAGGGCGGAGGCTCCTCCTGGCTCTGCCTGACCTTACATGAGTTTAGGGTACACACTTCCCGCATCCACCTCTCATCCTTCCCACCGCTGCAACAGCACCCCACCCCCACACCGTTCAGTTCCCACTCCCCGAAGAGGACAGACCCAATTTCCTGGAGATGGAATGCCAACTGCCCTCAGCTTTTCCCTCTTCCTGAGACCCCGCAGCTGCCTGCAAACAGTCCCCACAGATTACAAAATCTAGAGACCGAGAGAAGACCCCCTCGTAAGCCTCCCAAGGGGGGCCTGCGGGCCGGCTACTCACCGCCCGGGAGCTGTCCGTGGTGCTGGACGCGGCTCTGGCCCAGGAGTGGAGGAAAGCGGGCGGGAGGGTGACGAGCACCCACCCGCCCCAGGTGAGAAGCTAAAAGGAAGAGAAGAAGCGGAAACATTGGGAAACAGTAAGCAAGGGCGCAGACACCCCCGAGGAAAGTCTCTCCTCTGGGAAGATGTCCAAATTGCCAGGGCTACTTGGGGGGAGGAGGAGCCCAAGGGTCCCTGCAACTCTGAACCTCACACCCCTTCATCCCTAACGACTTAAGGGTCATAGGTTAACTCAGTCTCCATCTGGATCCTATTTGGAAATCCACAGGGAGATACAGTCATCGTTCCTGCTCTTGGGGAAGAGCTCGGGTTGAGGTAGTTGACAGGGTACCGACCTCTAAATTCCATCCTAAATTCTAAGGTTCCTACAAGGAGTTTAGAAATAAGGTTGGGAAAGATGCATAGTTGAAGATACACAATCTGCTCAGTTGTATTATAACCATCAAGAGCTCGAGAGGAAAGGCAGGGAAATAGGAAAGGGCATGTGTGTGCCTGTGTGTGTGTGCACAGGTGTGTGTGTGTGTGTGTGTGTGTGTGTGTGTGTGTGTCCCAGGGCAGAGAGGTAAGCCTACATCAGTGGTTCTTAACCCTAGCTGCACATTAGAAACACGGAGAGAACTTTTAAATGATACCAATGTCTAGGCCTCAGTCCCAGATACTCTGATTTCATTGGCCTGGGGCTGGACCCCAACATGTTTTTTTTCCTAACGCTCCCCAGGTGGTTTTAGTGCATAACCAAGTTGAGAATCACTGGCCTGGAAGAAAGCACATAAGAAAAAGTACAGGGGTTAAGCCTGATGAGCTGGAGGGAGAGGGAAATCCAGGGCCCCTGAAGAGGAAGGGAATAAGCAGGAAGGAAAGCATCTCCTGGGACCTCCTGGTGGCCCCAGGCCTGATCTGGATTGGAGACCGACTAAGGCATCGAGCTTGTCTCTTTGGTGCTGTGGAAGCTCAAACCGTCCCAATGAGATGAGGCAGGGAGACGAACTGTGTCCCCATCCCAGGCCCTTGTGCAGAGACAGGGCATGGGTGCAATGACCCTGGGGGCATGCTGCTCCCCTTCACCCAGAAGGTCCCCAGGGAGGCAGTTGTAGAAGGTAAACAGCAACAATGGTCTCTTTCAGTGTCCAGATTCCAACCCTTCAGTCCAATTAGCAGACACAGCAAACAGCAATTCAGCTGCCTTCAGCCGCTGTCATAACAAACTCAGAGCAGCCTTAATGGGGGGATTAGGGCAGGAGGAGGGGGGTGTCACTCGGAGCCTTGGGAGAGCCTGGGTGGCAATGAAGGGCTCCCCTGTTTCTCCCAGCTCTCTCCCACCTGAATATGCAGCTACTCACCTTTACCTTCTATAACCCTGCTTCTCATTTTCCTCAAAGCTCCAAGAATGGTTTTCATACTTTTGTCTACTCTTTCCCTCCAATGATTTTTAAAACGTTAACCTAAATTCATTTATCCTGCAGGGAAGTTGGCACACCTGCCCCTGGATGAGCCAGCGCCATAACCCCCCATGATCTCTGAGGTCTTGATGGCAAAGGAAGGAAGGCGGAAAGGTCAATCTGTCCCCAGAGCATTGGGGTGGAAAGGTGGGGAAGAAATAAATATCAGAATATTCCAATTCCCAAACCTTGGGAATTGCAGACTTCAAGAAGGACTTCCAGACCCAGAAGAATGCAGAGGGGCCTATGCTTCTCTGGTGGGTTACTAGCCTTGGGAATTGACTTGGGGGTTGGGGTAGGGGTGGAGGCTGGGAGGCAAGAGGAGAGAAAACACCTCTTCTTAAAGTTGCTCAGTCTGTATGCTGGTAGGCAGGTCTCTATTTGGTTGGTTAATTCTACCCACTACCTAACCGGTCCTTAAATTTAACACCTGTGTTTTTTGTCACTCTGGAAACTTAATGGAATACACTTGGAGTTATCATTTACCCATGCCACATTCTCTATCTCCATAACTCAGTTTACCAGTTGTAAGTTCTCTACCAGTAGGTGGTAAGATCCGTAAAGAACAGAAAACACAATGGCCCTTTTGCCGTTGTGGACTCTAGCCTCTTAACAGGCTTCTCAAAGGCTGTTCCTTCTCCCCACGCTTCAGACACTGCCTACCCAGGTCCCCAGGAGTCCCTCCTCAACTCCGAAGCTGGAAAAGGAGGAACTTCCTCAAGTTTAAATGTTGTGAGACCCTCGGTCAAGAACATACTCAAGAGCTACCCTGTTTGCATTCTGAGATCAGCCGTATGCTTTCAAATCCTTGTTCCAAACTGTGGCCTTTAACCCTGCTGTACCCTGAGAATTACTCTCTGCGCATGGACACCATAACATATTACAAGATCTTTTACACACAATTCCTTGTCTGCTCCATGTAACAATCCTGAGCGCACATCTTCTTCTCCCCCTTATGTGAACATCCCACTGAAGCTCAGAGATATCGTAGCTGGTGAATGACACACAGAAGCACAGACCCCCATTCAGTCACACAGGCTGTTTCCATTTCTGTCCCTCCCGAGGCTTGCTGATGGTGATGATGCCTATGACTGGAGAGACCTTGCAATGCCTCGAGTTGGGGAAAAATTGACCCAGGTGAGGGTGTGAGTGATGATGTAAAACCTGAGTCAGATACTGAGGAGAAAATTGCCTTTGAACTCTGGGACTCAGAATTCAATAGGAGGGTGCTGGAATGAGGGCAGGGGACCAAAATGGGTAAAGAAACCAGCCTGGAACTTGGTTCCCAGTAGGAATGGCTGGATGTTGCAAGATCTGAAGAATAAAACTAAAAACTCATGGACACAGACAGAAGTGTGTTGATAGTCAGAAAGAAATTTTCTAACCGGTAACCGGTGAGGCCCTTGTGAACCCCTTTCAAGCGAGGCCCCTGCACCCCCACTCCACCAGTGCTCCTAGCGGGTTCAGCTGCCATAAAGGTTGGGGGAGGCAGGCAGCAGGACTCCGTAGTGTCACGGCGATGTCTGCATTTCGAGGAGCCTCCCGGATCCCAGAGTGTCTGTTCCTCCGGTGGACTTAAACCTATGTGCAGCCAGGCATCCGTGATCTGACAGCCCAGCCTCCTGCCCACGGGGGTCGCACACACCCAGCCTCACAGCAGTTACTGAGTTTGTCACCCTCATGAGCAGACACAGCCCCCGGCACAGCCACCCACCCCTCTCCCGCAGCCCTGCCCACACACCCACGCGCACCACCACATGTACCCGTAAGGCAGGCAGCATGCACTCACCCCCACGTCCCTCCCGGCCTCCGTCCCCTCTCCCCGGAGACCCTTGTTCTGCAGGGTGTAAGCCCTCCACCCGCCCAGCTTCCTCAGGCCTCCCATCCTCCTTCGGAGACCCTGTGGTCAGACGTGCTAATGAGGCCCTACGATAACAATATAAACCCACTGTGGTTAGAACAGAAGTTGGAAGTCTTGTGCGCATGAGTCTCAGCAGATCCAAATACGCATTTCCAACCAGCTGCAAGAAGAGTTTAAAAAAAAAAAAAAAAAAGCACCTGTCTTTCTCGTGCTTCACCTTCCTCCTCTTCCTCCTTCCCCTCCTCCCCCGGTCACAACCAGGCCTGAGGCTCTCTCCTTTCTCCTCTCTCCCTGGCCTTCCCTTTCCCTGCCGCGCTAATCCCCTCTCTTCCGATACATCCCCACCTTACCTTCCAGTCCTTCCCCTGGGGTTTGAAACTACGGAGCGACATTAGCAACGCACGGGGGTCTATGGTTCCTCATCTGTAAAATGGGGTTAGTGACAGCTACCTTACGGCATCTGAGGATCCAAGAGAGGCTCGTAGACGGAGGCTGTTACCGGGAGGTGCGGTGTGGTGTTAGGGACTCCCGGTCCCTGCCTGAACCCGCTCTCTTCTTCCTAATCCTGTCTCCGCTGCCCCCCTCCGAAAACGCCAAATTCCAAACAGCTGAAAAAGGGAGAGGCGAGAGGCGGTTCATCTCTCCTTCCTCCAGATCTCTGAAGGGAGGAAACGTGTGCCCCAGGCTCTCTGAAGCCTGACTGTTTCCGTTCGGATTCCCCAATATTTCTCCCACATAATATGTAATTGAATCATAATCTCCGAGCTGTAAAATCATTTCCTGGAGGAAGCTGTAAATTTACACTGGGAACTGGACAGTACAAGGTCATTTTGTCCAGTTGTCCCGCGTTCTGGAAGGCCAGGTGGTGGGGGGTGGAAGGGGGGGATAAATGCAGCAAGGCATTTATCTAGTTTTATCTAGTTTTGTTTGTTCACTTTTGTTCTACCAAGTCACTCTGGACCACTCTCCTCTCAGCTGCACCAAAACACTTTTGCTTAAAATATTTAGGTCAGGCCAGATAAATGGATTCTTTGAGGAAAGGCCCTGATTAATCTCTCTAATTCTTTGCTTTCTCTGGGCAGCATAAATACTAAGCTACAAATTCCTTTGTGTTCGAGCTCCTCCAGGCTATGTGCTCTTGGAGATGATTTCTAAGAGCCAGGATGGCGTGGGAAGGTGGGGTGTCCTGAAAGACCCCAACTCAAGCCATTTGGTCAGTGAAGACAATGCTGGCACGAGAAGCTTTTCAAGACACCAGACTCAGGTCCTGGGTGGGAAGGAGTAACGAATGCGGAAACGAGGAGGCTGAGACACAGCGTGCACCCCACCGGACCAGAACCCAGGCTGTACCTCCGTTCAACCTCCCCTGGTCTCCACCTCGCCATTCTCAGCTCCCAGCCCAGCTGGGTAGACCTATGTGGCTTCAAGGAACCGATTTAAGCAAAGACCCTGTTCTTTCCTTTTCTTCTTGAGGAGGGGCGCTCCCCCAAAGCTCCCACCCCAGCAAGAGCTGTGGATAAGCCAGCGCCCCCGGGAGAGGCCTGGGCCCGGAGCCTGAGGCACTGTCCCAAATAACCCTGCAACCAGATTTCAACAGATCCCTCCCTTGGAGCGGCTTCCCCCCTCCCACCACCCCCCCCACCCCCCCCCCCGCACTGACCCACTCCGCAGACGGCTGGCCGGGCGTGGGGGGGGGGGGAGACGCCCCATCCTGAGTAACCACCCCGCCCCTTTCTCGCCTCCCCCCCCCCCCCCCAGAGCACCCGGCTAACGTGAGATCGCGCGGCGCCTCTGCGCCGCCCGGGGTTGGGGTGCGGTCTTGAGGCCCGCGGGCCACCGGTTCCTCCTCTCGCCCGCGCGGCCCGGGGGTCCTCGCGCCCCCAGCCCCTCGTTTAGCCCGCCCCCCGCCCGTCCGTGCGGCCAGCTTTCCCGGGGCCCTCTGCGCAGTGTATGGGGTTATTTTTACTTTCGGTTATCTAGCTTTATGAAGACTCCACACCACTCATACAGCTAGATAACCAAAGATAACAACCAACCCCGCCTCCTGGCTGCTGCCGCCGCCTCTTCCACGCAGCCTCCCGGCCGCCGCCGCCGCCGCCGCCGCCCCCGCCCCCTGACGCCCGCCGGTGGAGGTGGGAGAGGGCACAGGGGTGGAGGTGGGGGCGGAGAGAGAAACGGAGCCCAAGACGGAAAGGGACCCGGAGTACAGGACACAGGCACCACGGACACCGAAAAGGGCGTGGGAAGGACGCGGCGCCGGCGGCGTGGAGGCCCAGGGATCGCCCCCCGACCCGAGAAGCTTCGAACGCCCGGTTTCCCCATCCGAGCCAGAAGCGCGAGTTCGGCGGGTCCTTCCGCACGAAGAGGGACTCGCGGGCTTTCGCGCCACCCGGGAAGACCGCAGGGACCGCGGCGGAGGCCTCGGCCAGCCCGCGGGGTCCCCGCCGCCCTCCCTTGGAGGCTGCGGGGCGCGCCCCACAGCCCAAGCCTCTGCGTGGGAGCCGCGGGGACCCCCAGCTCGCCAAGGGCTGGAACCCCGCTGCCGCTGAAACGGGGGGGGGGGGGAAGCAGCGAATCATGGGGGGGAAGCCCCGGCAGCGTCCCGGCAGGGAACAGGAAATCCCGGCAACCGGGACGGAGGCAGGCTGGTGCGGGGTGGGCGCCCCCAGGGCCTCCCAAGCGCGCCTCGGGGAGAGAAGAAAAGGGCAGAGACCCCACCCGGGAGGGGTTCCGGGAGAGCACCCACGAGATGGGGCAGGCGGTGCAGGTGAGCGAGCCCCAGGCCCCACCTCACCCCCCCCCCCCCCCGAGAAATGGCTTTGTACAAAGAGGTCCACAAAGCCCCCAAGGCTGTGAAAATGGCCGGGGGCCCGAGGCGGGAGGTGCCCCTGGGGCTTGGCGGGGATTCCGATCGAGAACGGGAATCGTCACGGAGGTCCCGGCGGGCAGCCCGGAGGAGGGTGTGGGGCTCGGCCGGCCCCTCGGGGCGGGCGCGCCGGCACGCTGGACGCTGGCGCTCGCCCACCTGCGGCCCCGAGCCGGCCAGGCCACTTACATGGAGCCCAGGGCGCCCATCGAGCTCTCCCGCGCCGTCCTCCCGGCGCGTTCCCGCCACGGAGAGCCGCGGCCCGGGTCCGGGGCGCCAGGGCTCATCGGGCGCGGGGTGCAGGCTCTCGCGGGTCTCAGCCTCCGCCGAGCCGCGGCCAGCACGGCCGGACGGGCCTCGCCTCCCCAGCTCCCGCCTCCTCGGCGGCCGCTGCTCTGGCCCGGGCGCGCTCCGGCTCCGGACTTTTCATTCATCCTTTCACGCTCCCTCCCCAGACCAGCCTCCGATTGGCTCCGCCACGTCTGACGTCACCACCTCGTCTCCCCGCCGGCCCCGCCCCTCCCCTGCCTTGGAAGAGCTGGAGCGCGCAATTGGGGCGCCCCTCCCCCCCAGAACGGGGTAGGGGAGGAACTACTACCTCTGGGTGCGGATTCCCAGCCTCCTGCGGCCTCACCCACCCCGAGACCCGCCTGCCGTCTCCCATCCGCTGCCATTTAGGGCTTTGATCTCAATCCTCCCTCTTTCTGGAGGTCCTACATTTTCCACTTGGGCCCCAGACACGTTGCACCAGGTCCGGGGGTGGGGGTGGGGGCAGAGACGGGAAAAGAGATCGGTGAAATGTCAAAAGGAACCAGATAACTGGAGATTCTACCCCCACCTGCCGCCTCCGCTCAGGATATCCTTTGTGCTTGTGTTCTGATCCCTTCCAGACTGGGATCCTAACCTTTTAGGACGGGCGGAAACCTGTCTTGTTGGTTTTCAACCCCAAACAGGGAGGGAGAGATTCTGGAAGTTAGTCTGAGCGAGACAGGGCCTCCCTCTTTGCTGTGCGGGGACGGGCATCTCTCGGAACCTGCTCGCTGCACCAAGGTTCCGGGTGGAGGAGGCTGGAGGGTCCCAGCTGGCATTAACCCGGGCAGCACCCACAGATCTGACCCAGCCACGGAGGCCCTTGCCACCGCCTTCTCTCCCTTGCCCTTCCTGGTGCGCCCCAACGGCGAGCCCTGCGCCCCCACCTCCGCTCCAGCTCCGGGTGTCTGGAGAGCTGGGGTTTGAAGTTCCGGGCTTCCCTGACCTGGCTCCCCATCTGGCCCAGAGAATCAGAAAACGCAACCCCGGGCAGCTCTCGTCTCCCCGCAGGGGGAGTCCGGATTCTCCTTGCCTGGCGGAGCTCTCTGGGAGAGCTGCGGGGCCCTAGCTGAGTCGCGTTGGTCCTCGGCTCTGCGAACTCCCTTCCGGAGTTGTCACGCCCCTCCAACCACGTTGCTCTCGGTCCCTTTGCTAAAAACTCCGACGATTTACATACCTAGAGCCTGTGTGTCTGCTTGGTAAGGGCCGATCCCTATCACCTGCCGTCCTTGAACACTATGCCAGCAGAGGAGCGCTCCAGGGGACCTGGGGTCTCCCCAGCAGGCCCAGCCAGACTGTTTTATCCACTCTAAGGCCCCGCCTCTCTGCACAGTCTAGGACAAAGCCGAGCCTGAACACCTTTCGCCTTGGTTAGATGCAAGTCCGTGGCCAATGGGTTTCATTTTATGCACCCCTCAAAGGTTGGAGAATGTCTGAATAATCACTACATTATTGTGAGGTGGGGGACATTTTGAAATAGGATAAAGGCCAGGGGCCTGAGTTTCCCTACCCAAGCGGCCAGTATGGGGCTGAAGCAGATGGCCTGACTTCCCCAGGTCTCGGGACTGTGCTTGGCACAGCTTTTTTTTTTTTTTTTTTCCCCTCTGTCAGCCTCCAGAGGGTCTCAGGACCCTTACCTAAGGGAAAGGCTTTCTAGAAGCTTCCACAGCATCAATTCTTTACCCTCTCAGAACTGGGAGCACAGCAGCCAACAGTGGGGAAAGAAGAAAAGAGATCAAGGGCCCACTGCCTGCTTTCTTTCTGCCTGCCCCTCCCAGGTGCCCCTCGAACTCAAAATGGAGGATGGGGGGGGGGCGTGCACTGGGGTCTCTGTTGCCCCAGTTCAGTGGCAGAAAAGTGGAACCTTCCCCAAACACTCACAGATAAACCTACCCTACTGGCGTGCTGCTAGACGCACTCCTTCAATGCACCCTCCAAAACAGGCCCCAGAGAAACAATAGGCCCCTCCAGCCTTCCAGCTTCCCACCTACAGACCTCCCCCAATATTTCTAGGTACACGACCTCACACCCCCTTATAAGATACCCAATACCCTCCAGACGTTCCAGTAACCCTAAATAGGGCCTACACTTCGCACACACACACCAGCTTCCCCTACAGATATTTCCGCATTTACCCCCACCCTCCCCGCAAGGTCCCTTAAAAGCACCTTAGGCGAACTTTCTCGGCCTCCCATCCCCCTTGCCCAGTGCCTGCGAGGCCAAGGCTGGGCGGCAGGTGGGAAAGAGCTGGCTCTCTCACTAGCCAACAGGCTCTGCTCCGTTCTCTTCTGTCACCAATGCCAGCGGGGCCCCTCCCCTCCGTGGGCCCAGGCTTAGCCCCACCCCTCCCTTAACCCCAGAGCCACCCAGCAGCGCTGTGAGCTCGGAGTGGGGATCAGCACGAACCTTCCTTCTCTTTCAGCCACTGCTATAATTTTGTGGGGGTGGGGGAGGTAGACACAGAAAGGTTTCTTTGCCCCGTGGAGAGCCCCCACCCCCACCCCTATTGGCCAACATCAGACTCAGCTGGATCTTCTGAAAAAATGAGGTCTGGGAAGAAATGGGTACATTTCCCAATCTCCCCCCAAATAGCTAGATAAAGAGCTAGGTCCTCTGCCTCTTGCCGTGGGTTCTACAGAAGCACCTCAACCCCGACAGCATCCACATTTAAGGAGTCCCCCACAAAAGAAAATGGAGATTAGTTTAAGTCGGAATCACCCTATCTGTCCAGATTCCGGATGAAGCAACGTTCTGTTCGGTTTTGTGTGGGCAGACTCAAACTCCCAGGACTCCCGTTCAGGGGTGGCGGCGAGTGGGGTCCCCTCGGGCTCATTCCCAGGGACACGGGGCTGTAAGCCTTGAGGGAAGCAGAGACACCCCCCCCCCACCTCCACTGGCACCTTAGCCGGGCTTGGTTTGCACAGCCAGCGCCCGCATTCCAGCTTCCAAAAGGAAACCACTTGAAGGGGAGCAGAGGAGACCGCCCTCTGGGACAGAGGCGGCTTGGTTTGCACAGCCAGCGCCCGCATTCCAGCTTCCAAAAGGAAACCACTTGAAGGGGAGCAGAGGAGACCGCCCTCTGGGACAGAGGCGACGTCACACCCATTCATTGGGATCTCGGGGGTCTGACACGGGGTGGGCGCCCAGGAGTGACGGCCTGCACCTGTGGGTGCGCCTGCCAGTCTGGGTTTGCTCTCACGCGCTGTGGGTGGAGAGGGAGGGTGCTGCCAAAATGCGTGTCCCGAGTGGGATCCGCGTGGGAGGGGAGGGGTGGGGCCACCTGGCCGCGTGTGTCGGCTCCTCTGGCCGCAGGGGACCCTTCCGCCATCTCGGACCGGATGCAGCAGGCCTGAGGGAGACGGCCGCTAGGGCAAGAGGGGGCCTGAGGTCCCCTTTTGCTTGGCCTGTCAGCCTCAGTGTCCCCAAAAAGGCCTCCACCCGAGCCCACAGCACTCTCCGCTGCGGTCGCTGTTCTCTAGAGCCATGGCCTGCAGACCCCATCCCCGTCCTTCCAGGGAGATTCTGGGGGTGCTGCGGGGAGAGCCCCCCAAGTCCCCGGCGTTGATCTGAGTCTGGAAGTGTCTCAGTCAGCTTGGAGCCTGTCCCTTGCCAGTGCCTGCCCCACCCCCATCGCCACGGTCCCCATCCCGATGCCCACCCATTGTCTGTGCCTGAAGAGCCCACGTAGAGAAAAACATGGCCTCAATTGTGCTCTCTGGATGCAGCTTTGGGACAGATTTTTATACTTTGGGTCCAGAATACATTTTGGCGTTAGGCCACGCTTGTGAAATATTCAGGTAATTAAATAAAAAGCATATTTTTTCTTTGTCTCGGTCACCAGAGGAGTTTGCCTTGAGGACACAGATGGAAGCGGCGGTTGGAGGAGGTGGGTTCAGGTATTTATTTCTGCCTTTTAAGTGCATCCTTATTATGAACATTGTCACCCATTATCCTTTTGCTATGGAATATTTGCATTGTCTGTGGGATAGCGACTCGGAAAGCAAGAATTGGCAGGAAAAGAAATGCTGATGCTCTGGGGGACACCAATCCGTCTACCTCCATAAGGGCAGAGGAGGTTTGAGGGCTTGGGGACACAATCTGGAGGATCCTGTCGCTGGGGCTGCCGCCCTTCCCTGCCCCCAAGACAGTGTTTTTCTCGTGGTGAGAGGCCAGCCTGAGAATTCCTCCGGCCTCTGTGAGGGCTGCCCCCTCCTGCCCCCGGTCCCCCCTTAAACCCACAGGCGGTGCGCTCGCCTGCTCGCCTCCGAGCCCTATGGAGCCAGGGAGGTGAGGACAAGGAGACAGAGGTGGCAGAGGGTCCAACATCAGCAAATGGCCTCCTTGAGGGGCAAAAGTGTGGGTGTGTAAGGGCGCTGTGCCTGCACACACACTCACAGAAGCCTGTGCATACACACAGGCAAATGCCAGGGTATGTCCTCGGCCCTCCCAGCAGGAGCGTCGGATGCTCCCAGAGGCTTACACCCTCACGTGCCTGCTTCCCGGATCCTGCTCAGCACAACCCACACCGCTCTCCTCTCTCACCTGTCACCAGGTACAGACATCTCCGGGCCTCCCCGGGGTCCCCTGGCTGCCGCCCTTAGGAGCCGCTGAGAGAAGGGGAAGGGCCCCCTGAATCCCCAGGGCCTCTCCTCCCTCTGGCAGAACTGGGCGCAGGGGGGCCCCTCATTCCCTAGCTCCCGCCCATCATCAAGTCTCCACAGGTCTTACTGCCATCAGAGTGGAGCAAAGTCAGAGCCCACAGCTGGAAGAGGCAGGGTGACCTGACGAGGTGGGGAGAACGAGAGGACACAGAGGCCATACAGGGCCAGCTCCCCCGCCTGCCCCTCCATTGAAAGCAAACAAATAAGATAAATACCCTAAAAGCCAAGGTGGTCGCCCACGATGACGATGACACAGGACCGAGGCCGCTGCTTCCGGACGCCCAGCCCTGTCAAAGAGGAGAATGCGAAGGTTACAGTCCCAGAGTGGCTCGGTTCTCTCCGTCCCCCCCCCCCATCTCCCTGCCACCCTCCCCCCTCCCATCTCTCCCTCCTCCACAGTCCTGCCCTCGTCCATCACCAGCCCTCCGGGCAGCACAGGGCGGCAGCTGGGAGAGAAATGCCTAGATGTGCAGGAGGGCAGGGCCCTGGGCAGCCCGGGGACTCTCCAGCCCCAAGCTGCCTGGACCCCGTGTCCTCAGCCCCCACTCACAGCCTGCTGTGCCTCGGTCCGAAGCGAAGCAAGGGCCCTCGCTTGCTCGCTCGTCCCGGAGGAGGAGCCCCTCGCCCAGCCGGACACTCTCTCCTCGCCATCCCCTCTGCTCAGGACAGAAGGGAAGACCCGGGGGCAAGCCTCTGTTTTTCCATCCAGATCCGACGGCATTACAAGCTGTAAAGCGCCCTGCCCTCAGGATATCGCGGGGGAGCTTTCTAGAGCTCCTATCCGCAGGAGCAGATCCTGGAGCTGGCCTCCCCTCTCCTCCTCTGCTCCCCCCGGCTCACACACACAAGAGGTGAGAATACAAAGCAGCTTTTTCATTTCGATGTTGGGTGTGGAACCTACTCTCCCGGCCCAGTATTTTGCTTTCAGGCTGAATTTTTATTTAGGGGAATGACTTGGGTGACCCGGCTTTAAAACACTAAGGGAAGTGTATTTGTGTGTGCGTGTGGGTATGTGTGCGCGCATGTGTGTGTGTGTGTGTGGGGGGGGGTAAGGTGGTGAATCCTTCTGCCTCAAACTCAATTCCACAACTTCCTCACCTTCCTTTTTTTAATCAGGAAGATAATCTACCTTAATGCAGAGGAAATCATAAAAAGGAAGGCTAGGGGTCAGGAGTAAGTCTTACCTCAAAGCCTGATTTCTAGAAGGAGTGCTTGGAATGCCCCCCCCCCCTTGCTCCCAGCCTCAGCTCTGCCAGCCCACCCATGCATAAAGGGATGTTTCCTCTGAAATGATCCTCAAGCCAAAGAGGCGCCAACCCTCCAGCTTGCACACCCCCTGGAAAATGGACACAGACACAGCTGGAGGCCTCCGGCTCCTTCCGCCCTCATCAGAGAGAGTCGCGGAGTCCCTGTGTGTGCCTCTCCCTGCTGAGCCCTGCCCTGCACCCCACCCCACCCCCAAAACATACACACAGTGCCCAGGGAAACACGGTGACAAGGTCCGTGCTCGGGGGTCATGGAGCGTGTGTATGTTTGGTGACCCACAGCCTCGGCTTCTCCCAGAAATCTGGCCTCTGGGGGACCAGAAGTGGTCTGGGGGCCTCCCGCCCCCACTGCCCCACAGTGGTCCCAGCCTGCCCCCAGGAAGCCCGGTGCAGGTGGGGACACCAGTGCCTTCTGTCTACATCCCCTGGCCCTTCTGAAAAAAACAAGAGATTACGGACAGCATCAGATGGGCAGGGGAGGGGATGGGGAGGGCTGTTACCCCTTCCTTCCCCAAAGCTCGGGCCCCAACACCTCACTTGCCTTTCAGCTCCCCTCAGCCCCTTTCCCACCTGCCAGCTCTTGGGAAAAGCGGGGACGAAGGGGGAATTGAATTAATCTAAATCCTACAAAATGCTCTTGGATTTTTTTCCTAATTCTGGTCTCCCCCTGTGTGGGAACGTGGCTCCTTTTCCCCCTCGTGCCCCCAGCCCCTCAGACTTTGTCCTTTCCTAAGAGCTGAGGTCTGTAAGGGCGGAGAGGCCCAGAGTCAGGAAAGGAAAGGTCAGGAGTCCAGATACAGAACCATTTCTCTTCCCTCCCATCCGCACTCCTCTCCCCTCCCGCCCCTCCTCTGGTACCAGCATTAAGATGTTGGCCGTCTGCTGGAGAGAGGGAGGGCAGATTAATGGGATCAGTAGCACCGTGACCCTAAAGCTCCCTGAATCCCATAGACAAACTTGGTGGCTGTCTCGTGGTCGCCCGGGGTGAGCGGAAGGAGGGCCCCCACCCCAGGCTCTGGAGGCGGGGCAGGGCCGCTGCCTCGGCTCGCTGCCCTGGCGCCCGGACCCCAAGAGGGAGACCCCGCTCTGCCAACCACCCTGCACGCACCCGCCCCACCCCTTCTGTCCCCCCTTAATCTTTTATCAGCCTTTCCTTTCTCTGATGATCGCGCCCGCCTGCATTAGCCATTGGGCCAGGTGGGGCGCCCCGACTGATTTCAGGGGATCCCATCCCACCCCAGCCCGCATGGCCGAAGGCAGCAAGGACCCTCCCCATGGCCACTCACCCGGCTCTGGAGGAGGAGAGGCGGCTCGGTGGCCCCTGCCGCCCGCCCGACTGCCTCTCTCGCGGCTCCCAGCCTCCCGTGGCGCGGGAGGTGCGGCCCGGTGACGTGGTGAACGTTAGCATCGGTCCGTCCATTCAGGAATTCCGCTCGCCTCGCTCTTTCTTTCTCCTGCTGCTCTCCCTGGAAGGCAGCAAAGAGGGGGTGCTGCCCCTGTCTGGAGACACCACGGCCACCGAAATGACAGCCCGCCCGGAGGACGCCCCCTCCTCTCCGGCTCCCATGCCTGTGTGGGAAGGGGTCTTTGTCACTCGTCCGTCCCCACCTCCTCCGCCGCCTTTTCTAACCTGAGGCAGGAAGAAGGGCGAGGGAAGCTATTGTTCTCCGGCCACCCTCATCCCAGAGAAGAGAGAGACAGGCTGGGACAGGAGCGCGCGCGGTCCCCAGTCTCCGCCAGGTCGAACTGACCTCCGACTCGGGAGCGTCCCGGATTGGGGGGTGAGGAGTGACGGCAGAAGGACACTTGCCGTTTCAGGGTGTCCCCCGACCCCGTCTCGTCAGCTGGACGAATCACAAGTCCACATCTTAGTTGTGAAGGACAAGTGACACTTGGGGGCTGAGGGAGGGGGAGCAGGGTGGGGGCGGCGAAGGCCAGCGCTCGGAAGTCTAGACGGGAGACGGGAGGGGTGGGACCACAGATTCAAAGTGGGAGATAAATTATCTTGTTCTCAGAGCAAGGAGAGCACCCGAGGGCTGGTTTCCGAGGGCCGGGGTCCCAATATCTGCCGGACGCGGAGGGGGGGGCGCCCAGGATGGCACAATGGCCGCGTCTTCTCTGTCACCCCCACCCCGCCCTCCCTCCCCTCCCTCCCACTCTCCCGGCCCGGCCTGGGAACTCAGTCTGAGCTCGACGTGACAGACAGCAGGCCTGCATGCTAATGAAGTTTGTCTCAAGTTCATTGTCAAAACCCCCCCTTCCCCAAGGCCCCCTCCCCTCCTCTCTCATACACAAATCTCCCTCAACTTTTGTCCCACAGACCTGAGGCCACTCGAGTCCCTGCCCGCTCCCCTCTCTCACCCTCCCCCACTGCTTTCAGTGTCCCCCCTGCCCACTGCCTCCCTGAGCCGGGGCGGGGGCCTCTCTCCTGCCCGGTGCCTTCCCAGCCACCTTCCGGCCTGCGTCCTGAGCTCTGAAGCGGGATTCGAGGGCTTAGGTCAGAGTCCGCAGGCCCGGAGCTTCCTTCCGCACCCCGAGCAGGGAGCAGGGAGACCGAGCGGGCGGGTGGGGGAAGGCCAGACTGCCCCCACTCCAGCCTCGGCCCCCCCTCCCCCCATTCCTCCCATTATGATTATTTTGCTCTCCCCTTGATTACATCTGCTTCACTAGCTCAGAAATAAAGATCCTTTGAGACTAATTTTGCGCCCCCAGCTCCCCACCCCTTCCCTCCTCCTTCCCTCCAGGCCTGGCTCCCTTCAGCTCCTTTCTCACCGGCTGGAAGACATTGAGTTCCTTGTCTAGGGGGCTGGGGGCTGGCGGGAGGGGTGCCAGTGGGGCGGAGGGGGTCTCTCCAACTCAGGGACGTGTCCAGCAATCCAAACCTGTCCTCCCTTTGTTCCGCAAATCTCTTCACACTATCCCCACGCTCTGGAGTCTGCCTTCTCCCAGTAAGCGGCGGGGGGGGGGGGGGGGGGGGGGAGGAGGACCTGAACTCACTCCACCCCTCAATTCCAGGAAAAGGAGGGAGGGGGAGAAAAGGGAGAAAAAGATCGAATCCCCCCCCTCATTAGCCAGAAAGAAGCGAAAGGGATAATTATAATTAAAAGCAGACAGCTGTGGATCTCGTCGTTTATGTTCCCCACGCCTCCTCCCACCTCTGCGTCCCCAAACATCTGCACGGCTCCGTGAGCACCGTCCCCCTGACGTGCGGGGGGGATGGGGGTGGGGGGGTGGGGGGGGGGCTGAGGTGCGGGGGCACCCAGTAGCCGGCACTTCCTAAACATCTCAACAGACCCAAGGGTAGGGAGGTGTCGTCTTCCTGTGCCCCAACTGCACCCCAAAGTACGCCCCCCCCAGGAGGTGAGGGCATCCGGGTAATAACAACTAATTCAACAACTGGGTGTGTGGGGGGAGACCTTCGATATTCCTAAAACTGGTCACACCTGATTCATAACATCAGTACATACAAATCACATGTGATCTAGAATATTTTCTCATCCAGGCCGGTCTCCCCTCCTAAGAACACAGGAGGGGCCGGGAGCCAGGACCTCCGAGGGCTGTGTTGTAACAAAGAGAGGCTTGTGATTTAGGGGACACATACTTTATAATTCGGGGTGGTGTTGCTGGGCCTAACTCTGCTACCCATGTATTTATAGAACTTGATCCTAGGCCAGAACAGCAGCGTAATTATGGCATTATAGCATATATGCAAATCAAGTAACCTATATACGCTGAATGGAAGCAAATTATTATTTATTTCTCTCCCCCCTCTCCTTCCAGCTCTGGCATCAGAGCCGCACGCCAGCAATTATCTGACACTGGGAGAGGGGCCGCAGGCCTGGAGGAGGGGGCTGAGGGAGGGGGACATTTTGCTCAGCTTTCTCTGGAAGAGTAGGAGGGCTGGAAGAAGTCTTTGAATTAACAAGGTAGGGTGGGGTGAGGGTGGAGAGACAGAGACCTGGGACCGAGGGGGGCGGACGAAGCCAGGGAAGCTGTGAAGAATGACAGAGGTGGAGAGACAGACGCACGGCTCAAGGAGTGGGGGAGCGGGGACACATTCGGGAGGGCACACGGAGGGGGGCGTCCTGACTGGGGGAGAAAACGAGGGCCTGCCTATCTGGAGGGGGGGGGCATGGGCTCATCCCGGACGTTCTGGTCGTAGGCTGGGGCTGGGCGCTCTCCCAGCTGCTGCAAAGCCACCCCATTCCCAGGCCCTGTGCCCGCCCCTGTTTGCCCCACCTAGTAAATAGTCAAGGGCACTAAGCACGGGTGTTGGCACCTGCTTCGGTCCAGCTGCTGGTGAGCGCCCACGGAGAGGATAGAGTCCACTGGAGCCCCTCCCCTCCCCCAGGGTGTCTGGCCTCCGTGGGGCTCCCCACCTAGATGTCCCCTGCTGCCTCGGGTTCTAAAGACCCACATCACTGTCTCCCTTCCCAGCTCCGGCCCTGTCTCACTCAGGCCTCCTGTACACCGCCTCTCGGGCTGGGAAGTGGGACCTGAGGGGTTTCTCCTTTTTCTACAATTGTTCCCAGGACTCGCCCCACCGACTCGGGTCCCCCTTCCTCTGCCTGGCCGGGCAGGAGCCACGGACTTCATAGCCTCACCGACATCCTTTCTTCCGTTCCCCTCGGAAGAGCCCTTCCACCCCCCGAGTGGATCAAGGGGACTTCTCCATTTGAGTGGCCACAAAGGCCTTTTCACGTCCCCAGAGATACCCGCAGCCCCAGCAATTCCAAATGTCCCCCTCTAGGTACTGCTAAAGTGGCCATCTAGCTCCCCCCCCCCCCCCCCCCCCCCCGTCTCAACAGAACCTTTGCCCACCTGAGGCCGACTTCAAAGAAGGCATACTGGGGAGATGACCTAAGCTGTGATAGAATGAAGAAGGGAAAGATCTTTGAAAGAAGCGGGCAGAGACAGACACCCAAGAGACAGTAGCCAGAAGCCTGCAGGGAAACAAGATGTCGAGGCTGTACTTAGATTTTTTACACAAACACGAAAATGTGTGATCACATAAAGTATATAGAGACCAGCACGATGGATGGCTTTATGGCCAATGACCTCCACGTCTATGAAATGCATTTGTCTCTGTGTGTCCTCCTGGGTCTGTTTGCTCCTCTGGCGTATAATACACAACAGTGAAGGAGCCGAAGAGGGACTGAAAGAAAGACACACACACACACACACACACACACACACACACACACCCAGCAGAGAGAGGAGCCCAGAGAGGCAGAGACCAACACCTACAAGAAAGGCACCAAGGAGCCAGTCAAAGGCAGGGCAGACCAGGAGGCTGACAGCCAGCCAGCCCCAGGGGCCCAGCTTGCCTTCTCTGTCCCACGTTAGCGACCTGGGACGTGGCCCTTACATCTGCCTGTTCAGGCTCAGTCCAGAAACTGGCGAATGGATCGGCGGCTTCAGCAGGCATATCCCCCCTGCCTGGATCTGGAGTCTCTGGACGGTGGCTGGACCCCCTCCCAGGGCTGTCCCGTGGAGACCCGGCCTCCAGCCACCCAGCATTCCAGACAGGGACTCACTAGCATTTCCCTTTTGAGCTATGCACTTGCCCACGTCTGTGGCTCTCACATACAATGACTGACCTCCAAACCTATGGAGTTGTGTGTGTGCACGTGAACATCTCTTCTCTCCTCTTCTCTCCTGCAAAATGCATGTCCCTGGCAATCAGTTGGACATCTGTAACCTTGCCTGCCCCTTGCCTGGTATGGTTCTCAGGGGCCATGGGTGGAGCAGGTCTGGAGAGGGCACGCACAGCTTTGTGTTTTCGCCCAGCAGGGTCTGTGTGTCCCGACGCCTGCCTGGGGTCAGGTTCCGCCGTCGCCATTGGCCACATATCTGGCCACCACTCGTGTGCTGCTATACCCGAGGGACCCTTCCAGACCCAGGACTTCTGGGACCCGGTCCAGCTGGTCTTTTACCCCAGAGTTCATCCCCGAGAGGCTGCCAAAATATCCCTTTTTGTTGATTTGATAATGTATTGTCAAACACAATTGATAATGGTGGGTTTTCCCCACAAACCAGCCTTTCCCCACGCAGCTCCCACGGCACCAGTCACCCCAGACCTCGCCACAGAGGTCCGGCTAGCGTGCCCGCTTGGTCACAACACCCATGGGCTGGAGAGGGATTTTCTGTTGACATCTCCCTGGGTGTCTACTTGGTAACTATATCTGTACTTTTATTCCTAGAACCGCACACATCTTTTCTGCTCCTTTTCACGGAAATCATGGTCCCTCTGTGGGCCCCTGACCAAACGGCAGCACCGTGATCCGCGAGGCGGGAATAGGAACGAACGGGCACACGGGTCCCACGCCCGCCACTCTAACACAGTGCCTTTTCCGGATGCCGTGCTGGCCCTTGTCTGCTTCACAGAAGGGTCTCCAGGTCCGATGCTCACCTCTGGGGCTGGGCTCCCGGATTTGGGCCGGAACCCTGGGCCAAACAGGCGGCCAGTATTCCCCACCTTTGGAGCCCCTACCACCTCAGTCGAGGCAGAGGTAATGAACTCTGGGCGGCTGTGTATGCGGCCGCGGTGCCTGCCGGGGAGACCGCAGGTTCCCTCTGCACCCCGAGGCTGCGGGGGGGGGGGGTCACACTCTGATGGTTTGTTAGCGCTGAAACCCCCCTGGCTGCCCAGGGGTGTGCACGCAGGTTAAGTGCGTCTGAGTCCTGTCTCCACGGCGCGCAGTGTTTGCGTGGCTTGAGGCTGCGTGTCTGACATGTGTCGACCCCGGTGTTTGCGGGTGTGTCTGGGGGTCCCTGAGTCCCAGGGTGAACCGTGCACTTGTCCCTCTGTCTGCCTGGGGCCAGGCCCCGCGCCCCCTGCCCTCCGACTCCAGCCGTGCTTTCCAGGTGGCTGGCTGCCCGCTTCCCACAAAGTCCCCGCTGGGGGCGGGGGTCCTTCTAGGCTCTGCCAGCTCCGGGGACGCGACGGCCCAGGCGACCAGTAAACAGAGAAAGAAAAAGAACACAGGGAAAGGGAAACAGAGGAGGAGGAGGAGGAGGAGGAGGAGGAGAACAAAAACTATGTGAAATGAGGTAAAACGTTAAAACCAAAGGGATAAAATGACCCTAAATGAAATAAAAGGGAAACATAACAAGGATATTAAAAACGTTAAATTAAATGATAAAGGCAAGGTAACAAAATGGAAAAGAAAAGGCTCCAAGGCGCCCGAGGGGAGGGGCGGAGACGGGGCGATGTGGCGTTGGAGTTGGGGGTCCGTGGGAATGTGGGGGACGGGTCCTGGCGGGGGGGGGGCGTGCTGCAGGATCCAGGGGGCGCGGGAACTGCCGCGGGAAGCGGGGGAGGGGGGCACGGGATGGGAGGGCGCGGGATCGGAAGACTGCAGGAAAGGGGGGGCTCGGGAAGTCTGGGGGGACCGCAGGATCCGGGCGGGCCCAGGCTTTCAGGGGTGCGGGGAGCGGGGGTCGGGTGCTGCGGGAAGCAGGCGACACTGGAACTGAGGGGCTGCAGGATGGGGGGGGGGGGTGCCCGCGGGATCCGGGGCCGCGGGGAGGGGGCGGTGCAGGATGGGGGGCCGAGGGAAGCAGGAGGCGCGGGATCCAAGGGGCTGCAGGAACCAGAGCCGCGGGGTCTCCGGAGCGGGGAAGCGGGGGCCGCGGGGTCTCCTCTGGCCGCCCGCTCCCCCGACCCGGGTCAGGCGAAAAGCGGGCTCGAGGCTGTGCGGGTCCCCACCCCCCTCCCCCCATTGCCGCCGCGGAGCCCGTCCCGGGGGAATAAAGCCGAGAACTACCTCCCCCCCGCCGCCCCCACCCCCACCCCCGCCACCGCCGTCCCCCCCGGTCCTCCCTCGAGTCCTGAGTTTTCGGCCGCCAGGCCTTTGCAGACGCCGTCTCGGGATTCGCGGCGCCAGGCTTTGGCTCGCGAAGCCAGAACCGTGGAGAGCGCAGGGACCCGGGTCCGCGGCCGCCGCACTCCCCGCTGGTCCCCGCTCGTCCCGGCCTCGGGGTCCGGAGAAGCTGGGGCAACGGGGGCAGCCTGGGGAGCCCCGGGAGCCCGGGACGAGGAAGATGAGACACACAGAGGCTGGGGACAAGAGGGGCCAAGACCGAGGGGACAGGAGGGGAAGAGATACGGAGGCGAGAGAGATACGGAGAAATAACGGAGGACACAGGGACGGGACAGGGCGCTGGAAGGGAGGGGGGGGGCTCACGGAGTTTGGCCGGAGGCCTTGCTACCCTCCCTTCCTCCCGCGGCGCCGGGTGTCCCTTCCCGTCCCTTCCCTTCCGAAGCTGCGTAGTTCCTAGACCCAGGTTTCCAGGGGCTGAGGGAGCCCGGCTCCAGAGAGTTAGGGCCGTGTAGACCTCGCGGACCTTGTCTGTGGTTCTCCCGGGCAGGGAAAGGGGATGGAGAGCCGCGCTCCCCGGGGAGCTCTAACATTCCAGGGCACAGAGCAGATAGCCAAGAGGGGGACCCAGCCCGCCCAAGCCCTCCAGATCCAGGTGGGATCCTGGGATCACTGCCACCTGAGAGCAAGTCCCGGCCGCCTGGGGGAGGGGGGCATTTCACTCTCAGAACACCCGAATAGATGCCCCCCCCCCCAGCCTCTTCCCACTACCAACCTTGTGGCCTTGGCCTCGTCGTTTCCTCCACCCCTTCCGTCCTCCATAAAAGAAGCGTCCTTCCAGTGCGAAGGTGACCAGAGCCGGGAGGGAACCAGACCGACACGGATTTGTTGGCTCAATCTCACCCCAGAACGTGTTGGACTTGGTCAGTGTCTCCGGCATTAATCCGGGGCAGGGTGCGCACAGACTTGAGAGGACACCACGAGCTGTGGGAGTGAGGCTGAAGAGCGGGTACTTCCGCGAGAACCCAGGAGAACGGGGAGCAGGACGGCTGCCCAGGAGGGTCCCTGCCCTGAGGTGAACGTCCAGGCGGGCTGTTCCTGGCAGAGGGTTGATGTGAAGGCCCGAGGGCCCGTGGAGGGTGCGGGTGCTGGGGAGGACACAGTCTACAATGGTCGCCCCACCACTTAACGGGCTGTGTGAGTCTAAGCCAGTTGCCTACCCTCTCTGAGCCTCTCTTCTGAACAGGGAAAATGGACGAGAGGAAACTTACTTCCTGGGGCCGTGAACTCAGTAAATTAACGTGCCCAGTGTGTGCCTGTGTGCCAGCTTGGCCATCCACAGAAATTCACGAGATTGTACTTTCTTCCCATTCAGGGTTGTCCGGTCAACTTTGTGAGTTTTTCACTGGGGGGGGGGGGCAGTGGGAAAGGTTGTTGGGGGGGGGGCTGTAGCTCGATGGGCCTCCACTCTGCCTTCCTGTGTCAGCCAGTCTGCAAATCCCCGTTGGCTCAAGCTATCTCAAAAAAATACATACATTAGGGGCTCCCGCCTGGCTCAGTGGTCGGAGCGGGTGACTCTTGATCTACTCTTGATCTCAGGGTCCTGAGTTCGAGCTCCAGGTGGGGCATAGAGATTATTAAAAAAAAAAAAAAAAAAAAAGTAAAGTTAAAAAAAAGAATATTTAAAAAATACATACATTACAAAGTGTCCCTCTTTCAAAAAAATGCTAAAATAAAGTAAACTATATCTTAATACATTGAAATAGCCTGAAACAAAATATTGTACAAGTGTAATTCCTCCTGGAACCCCCACCAGTCACCTGCTACACCTCTTACAGCTAAAGTTAATACACTGAGAAACGTTGCATTTCTATTCTGTTCCAGGTAACTCCTGCTGCCTTTCTGTCTGTCCCCCTCCAGCTTCCCTTATCTGTGTATTTAGTTTTAAAGAATTGTGGAGATTCTACGTGCGGAAAACTGCGTATTTTGGTTGTTTCTGCTTTGGCTTTTAATTCCCCCAAATTAAATGTATACATGTGATACGATTACGACCAGACACCTGTTCAAGGATGGCTGTAACCAGGCGAGGTCTCGGACAAGACTCCCCAAAAACAGATCGCGCGGCGGGTTAACAGACCCATTTCGCGCGTTGACCGACACCGACGGGTCTGCTAGTGAAGCGAAGGCAGCCGGGGCCCACGGAGCGGGGCCCGTCTCGCAAGCCGCCGGCCCTCTCCCGACCTGCCTCCCAAGTTTTCCGATGCCCTCCTCATTCCGTGGTGAGGAGATCCACATGACTTTCTGAACGTCCAAGTTTCTCTATAAACTACAGGCTACTACGCAGATGCACACCGCAGAGAGCTCCGGGACCTACTGCGCCGCACCTGACGCGGAGCGGTCCCCCAGGCGCCCCGCCCCCGCCCAGGTCCCCCAGACGCAGGGGCTCCTGCTCCTGGAGGCGCTGGGGCTCTGGGGGACGGAGGTGAGCGAAGAGGGCGGAGGGCTGGGCGGAGTGGCTCATTAGCACCTCATCTCCCCTTCCGCATGCCTTCCCCGCCCCCGTCCCTCCTGGGGGAGGGGGGAGGGTCTGTCCCTCCCCCTCTCCCTGGCCCAGCCTCTGCCCCGCTTCCCGCGGCGTGGCGCGGCGGGGGTCCTCTGGGCTATTCCCGTCCGCTCGGGAGCGGGGGTGGGGTGGGGGGGACAGACTGGGAAGTACAGCTCGAGGGATACAAATTGGAGCCTAAGAAGAATGTTCTGCCCCTCCAAGGCGAGAGACCCAATATCATTCTCACCACAAAGAAGAGTCCCCGGACACCCTGGGAATGGAAAGGGTTGGGGGCAGGGGCGGTAGTGCGGACACCTCAACACTCTCAAAAGAGGGGGGAGGGCGACGGGGAAGGAGGAGGCTCTGAGAGCCCTGGGAGGAGAGGGGCCGGGGTGGCGCAGCTAACGAGCCCCTTCCCAAATTCTCTGGGCGGGACTGGGCTGCTCCCAGAGGGGGGTCTTTTCTAACAAGGTGCCCCTGGGCCCTGCCCCTCCCTCCCCAGGAGCCCAAGCCGCCAAAGGTTCGTGGAATATAATGGATCATTTTCCAATTTACCAGGGTCTTAGAGATTACGCCGCTAATCCCATCAAAGACCATCTGCTTACATTGTCCCTCCTGAGCCAAAATAAATAGATCCTTTACTCCCTCCACTTCAACCCCTCTGGGGTATTGTAGCGGGAGAAAGTTCGACAAGGCCCAGCCCGTTCCCCCCTCCCTCCTGCTGTGGGCTGGACAGAAAAGGAGAAAACAAACTTGGCTTGTCTGAGGTGTGAAAGGTCACTTATGCTCCTGAGCCGTATTCTTCTCGGGAGCCCGCGGCGCTGGGAATCGGGGAGAGGGGCTGCCGGCCCCGTGGAGGTGTGGGGCTGGCTGCCCGGGGGCACCCCCAGCCCCGGCCCGCCCGGCCCTGGCCTGGCCTCTTTGAGTCTCTCCCACCTGGGTCCCTGGGGAGATCTAGCTTCCCAGCCTACCCGGCACATGAAAATGCACAGGAGCACCAACTTGTTTCCATCTAAGTCATTTGTTTCATAGACATTTATTCTCTTCTTTGTGATTGCTCTGTCGACGACAGGGACCTCATACTTGGGGGGAGAGGGGCTTCAGGGGAGCCTGGAGGGGGTTTCATGGTTGGAACGGGGGGCGGGGGGGGGGGCAGGTGCAACCCAGGCCCCAGGAGTCACACGGGAAGGGAAGTACATGAGGCCTGAAATGGGGCGGGGGGAGCTCCTTGAAAAGGTGGCTTGTGAACAAGGACTTCTAGGTGAGAGGGGTATTCAGGGGTATTCCACAGGTTTGTCCATGTGCCCACTTCTTCCCCACCCTGGCCCTCAACCAACCTTTTAGCTGTTTTCTAACCCACTCGAGAAACTAAAGGGGCTATTACTTGAAAAAAAATTTGTTTCTTTTTTATTCTCTCCTTTTTGGGGCCCAGTCTCCTTTTTGGGGCTCAGTCAGTAGAGCCTACGGCTCTTGATCTCAGGGTGGCGAGTTCAAGCCCCACGATGGGTGTAGAGCTTACCTGAAAAAAAATAAAAAGAGCTGAAGTGACTCCCAGCAGCCTGTCCCAACCACCGCAAGACAGCCTGCAGAGGCAGGGCTCCCCAGCTCCGCCCAACAGCTGCCTGTCTGGGGCGACTGCCCCAGACACACTTGGTCCCCCAAAAGGCACATGTTTTGCTTCTGAAAAGCAGCAGGCGGCAGAAACAAGTCACGGGAGTCGGGAGGACCTCAGCCTGAACCAGCCCCAGCGCGGCGGCTTCTCACTGGCAGGGTGACCCCGGGTGCGGACCCTCCACCCCCTACCTGTAAAAGGTCATGCCCGCCTCGCAGGGCCGCTGTGGACATTCAGTGAGGTACCACACAGTGTGCTAGTCCCAGGACCGCAGGAAGCTTTGAAAGCATTTGCTCAAGAAGTTCCACAGGGATGGGCAAAGTATTGGCACATGTTGGGACGGAATATCAATTCCCGAGTTATAAGATTTGCCCGTTTGGCAGACGTGTGCTGAGGACCTGTATGCACAAAGCTCTGAGGGCCACCAAGAGCACTGAGGCACGTGCCCCGATTAAAGAGGGCAGACGAGGACACGAACTGCTGGCGTACGTTGCGGGACATGACGTGTGCGCAGAAAATAAGACCGCAATTCTCTGGGGAGAGAAAGAGAGCACCGCGTATGTATGGGGTACTGTGGGATCGGGAAAGCTTTCCTCAGGGAAGCGTGGAGGGCTGGTCCTTGAAGGATGCTAGGCCCCGGAGGTGCAGCATGTGGGGAAGACATCGCCTGGCGATGATGTGTACCAGTAAGCCCTGGACGTTCGGGTAAACACGAGCTCGTTATAAGCCAGCAACATCAGGGACCTGGGAAGCTGATGCTATCCTCCCTCTGTTAGGGGGGAATCACGTCCGGATCAAGAAAGACGAAAAACCCGTCACGATACTTTGGAGCAGGCTCACCTCAAGTGAGCTGCTGGCATACAAGCCGCGAGAAGAGGGTCAGCCAGAGCCTGGAGGGTCCTCCGAGTGAGCGGTGCGACCTTGGGAGTCGTTCTCCTGCTCGGTGGAGTGCGGGGGTGGGGTGGGGGGGGTGGGGTGGGGGGTGGGGGGATGCTCACCTGTTTCCGCACAGCAAGCCAGGGGCAGGTCAGATGATATGTAAGCATCTGCGGAAGCGGGAGACACCCCACGTGATTCCTGAAAAAGAGGATCTAACTCCTCAAAAGAGAAGCTTCACGAAGAAACTGCTGGAGACGGGCTGTGGTCTCTCGCTGCTCGCCCTGGGGGTCCCCGCCGAAGGGGGGCAACTTAGTTAAGGGTGCAGGAAGGATCAGAGATGCCAGGGAGGAAGCCAATTAGGTTTGGCATGAGGAAGACTGTCCAAATAGCTGGAAAAGACCAAATCTAGAGAATGTTTGGTCAAGAATGGCCACCCGTGAATGATGTGGAAGGAATTTCTGTCTGAGGCAAGTGACTGGATTAGCCAGTTTCTAACATTCTTCCCAACGCCGCCAATACTCTGCAGGTGTCAGCTGACGTTGAAAACCACAAGCTTCCTTGGAGGTTCCGTGAAGGCAGGGATCATGCCCATTGGGTTCTTTTCTCTCTCGAGCGCCCAGAAGAGCGACAGGCATTTAGCGGGTGTTTGATAAAATTTGTGGAATGGATGCACGAGTGGACGGGTGAGTTCGACAGTGCATGTGGAAGTTCTTATAAACCGAGTTCTTGTAAAGTTAGAATTAGCAGTGACAATCATTGACATTTGCTGAATGGCGTCTCGGGTGCTTTCTGTGCATTACTGTAGAGACAGTAAGTGTTACAGGGGTTCAGTCACAGGACGAGCATGGGAAGAGGCAGGGGGTCATAGCCCGTAGGCAGAGGAGACAGGATGAGAGGCGGGGCTGGGTCTGCGTGTCCGTGGCTGGCTGCTAAAACAGGAGGTTGAACTGGGCAAGCAGGGGAGGGGAAATGATCCAGAAAGGGAGATTTTGTCTCGCAATTACAAACGCAAGCAGAGCGAGGCCACGGCGGAGGCGGCATCTTCCGCTGGGGCCATATTCGAGACACAGGACACCTGCACGGTGGTGGCTAGGCGGCCAACCCGCGGCTTTGTGCCACGCTGAGCTTTTCAGGGCTTCCTGGCTGACAGGGGGTGGGGGGGTGTCCTCAGTGGTCCCTGGGTTCGGGCGGAGCCTTCTATCCTGTAGCAAAGAACCCAAACTCGATGGAAGGGTAGGATGGAGAGCTTCTGTGAGCTACATGCCTGATTTCTGCTTTGCTTTTGCTCTGTGGAGAAAGGTTAGGGGCTCTCCGTCTATGAGGAAACTGGAGGAGAGGGGTCTGAGGTGTCCGAGGGCAGGAATGGATGAGGTAGGACCATTCCTACATTAAACAGAAAAGAAAAGAAAAGATTCCTGCAACAGTTCTTTTCCCAGCCAGTTGGGTCGGGGAATCCTATCCCAATCCCCCTGACCCTAATCCAGATTCCCCATACCTCGTTCCAAACTCCCCCTCTTTTTGGTATCCTTTTGAAAGTTGGAAACTCTAATCCTCGGGGGCCCTTTGAAAACAACCCCAGACGACAAACACCTGGCTCCCCCCCGGGCCTCTCCTCCCCGCCCGCCTCGGTGTCCTCGCCACTGAGGGTGTTCTCATTCGCAAGAACACCTGTGGAGAAGGGGCCGCGGTGCCTAAAGTGGGGAGCTCCGGCTCCCGCGGCCGGAAGGCACTCGCCCCTGGTTTGCTGCCCTGTGCTGCCACCTAGTGTCCCCAAGCCTTCCAATCCCTCCCCCGGGGGAGGGGCATTTCATTCACGTGCTCAGATTCGTGCATACGTTCCCTTTAATTCACTTAGTGTTTTAGCAAAACTACGAGGAGCCTTCCCTCTGGCTCTGGACCTGGCCACCGCCTCCCCAGCTGCTTTCCGCGCCTGTCCTTTCCTGCGGTTCCCGCTCTGCCCCTTTCTCCAGATGTTCGGGTCACGTCCATTCCAGCCCCCTCGCTGCGCCTCCTCCGGCTCATCCCTTTCTGTTAGCAGAGGTGGGAGGGAGGCGGGAACCCCTCACGGATGGTGAGCTCCCAGCCGGAGGCCCAGGGTGCCCGGGAGGGGGGAATGACACCATCTGAGATCAGACGAAGGTATAACCTTGGAGCACTTGGTAGCTGGTAAATAGCATCAGGCCGGTTCTTGTTAGGCTCACAGGGCGGGGCTTAGCGCCCCTGATTCACAGGTGACAAAAGCCGAGCTGTCAGCCAACCGGTGGCCAAGCTGGGCCGGCGGTCTTGGGCCCCCTGGCTCCCATCCAGGGTCCGCTCGTCTAGAGCAGGCTGTCTGGAAGAAGAGCATGGAAACGGAGACGCAGAGGGCCCCGTGCTTGCTGGGCGGGGAGGGACGGGGACCGTGCTGGCCTCGCCAGACAGCAGCACGCAGTCGCACAGCTCTGTCCCGCGGGCGCGCCTGTGGCACAAGGGCTCCTCCCAGTGGCCATGCTGGGCAGTGTCCTCCTCACCGGAGGGTGAGGACAGGATGGGAAGGAGAGGGTCGGAGGGGCTGGGCTGGGCGGCAGGGTGGGGGGCACGTCCAGGGCTCGCGCTCTCGGCCGGGCGGAGCACACGCGCACGACCGGCCCCCAGAGGGCGAAAAGCTGGCACGGGAGTGGGGGCCTTGCAGGCGAGAACCGTGTCCGGCACCAAAACTATTTAGGCTCTTTGCTTGTAGCAGTTTATTTAAAATTGTGCTTTAGAATGAAGTCTGTCAGGGACAGTGGAAGAGGGCTTTGCTGGTTTCAGGCAAAAGGGACGCACACTTGCGTGGAGTGGGTCGGCATGTACTGGGTGGGCGCACAGGGAACACTCCCAGGGACGGTGGGGGGGGGGGGACTGGAGAGCGGCCGCCGCTGGCACAGGGGAGCAGGAAGAGATTACGTGGGCAAACACCACACCGTGGCTCTAGCACGAGCCAGGCTCATTGAACACCACCACCGTCTACTAGAGACCTCACAGCCGGGACGGGAATAGTCAGGCAGCCTCGCGTGGTTGTGGGAGAGCCTGATTCGATGCCTACGGAAAGCACCTGGCACGCTGCAGGGATGTGCCACGGGGCAGCTCTCCGATGGCAGGGGAGCAGTGGGCGGGGCCTGGTGGCTAACCTGTGGGATCCGCGCAGTCACATCCAGGTGGAGCGGCCTAGCAGGTGACTATAAAACCCGGGGTCTGGCATCCCGGAGAGCCTGTGAGCCATCGGTGCAAAGGAGACCCCTGGTACCCCAGAAAGAGGCGAGAAAACCCAAGAGAGAAGGAGAGCGAGGGAGGGGAGACGGGGTGAGGGCCTGCAGACCTCTGGAGGGCACGCAGCATCACAGGCACTGTCCGGAGAGGGGAGAACAGGGACAGGGGAGACAGCCTCCCAGGGCATCGAGGGCGTGGCCTGTGTCACCAGCTGACTGAAGGGAGGGGGGCGACTTGGCCTTCCAGCAGCTTTGAGGTCACTGGGGACCCTGAAGACTGCGGTTTCAGCAGAGAAGAAGGGGCTGGAACCGAGAGAGGCAAATGAGGACGAACACTCTTCCTAATTACTCTCGGGACCTTGGGAGAAGTTTGATGGCAAAGGAAGGCGGAGGCAAAGTGGCAGTTTGAGAGGGTAACAGGGTGACGGAACTGTCTTCCCCTGTACGGGACAGATTTGAGTAGGTTTGCTTGCTGGGCAATGGAAGGCAGAAACACTGTTCCTGGGAGCCGGTGCTGATGGGAGACGAAGCTTCCAGAGATGGGGGGAGGACAGCTGTGCCCCTGGGGGATCAGCCCCAACGCGCAGGGAGAAAACCACCACCTCCGGAGGCAGGAAGTTAGGAAAAGAGGGAGATTAGGGAAGATACTGAAGGGTGGCGGAAAGCTAGCTCTGTGCACAAGAGCAGAAGAAGTGGGGCCAGAGCCTAAGACTGAGACCTGTCCCCATGGGAAATCTGGCGTCACCTTCCCCTCTGCCTCCCAAGAGACGTGTGTCCCAAGTGACATGTGAGTTGGGGAGCTACCCAGAAGGACACGGGGTGGGGGTGGTTGGGGAGAGGGATGGGGGCTGGGCTCGGAGGCTCAGATGGAATTTATTAAATCAGCAAAAATGAAATATATCATCCAATCCTAGCAAAGGTACAGGCAATGAGTGGACCGTGTACTGCTGGTACGATTTTTCCGGAAGGCCAACTTGGCAATAAGTATTAAAAGCTTTTCAAATGTCCCACTCCTCGGTCCTCCTCTCAGTTCTGAGTGGTAAATCTAAGGAAATAAAAAGTATCTGTACAGACATGTTCAGTGCTGTGCGCAACAGAAAGAAGGAAACGGTTTTCAACAAGGCGGCAGACCAGAGTAGGCACGTACGAGGGAACACCAGGCGGCAGCTAAGAATGTAAAAAGGCATTTATTGACATGCGCAAGTGATCATGACGGTAGTAAGTGAAAAAGAAAACCCAACACACGAAATATAAATATGTTCCTGTTCTTTTAAGTATCTACTATACACATGCACACTTGCGGGGGGAGGGGGGAGGGAGGTGAAACCTGGATCTGGCTTGACAACTGCAAAATGACTGCGACCATTAGCTAGGATATGGAACTGGGGCGCCTGGGCGGCTCAGTGGGTTGAGCGGCCGACTTCGGCTCAGGTCATGATCTCACGGCTTGTGAGTTTGAGCCCCGCCTCAAGCTCTGTGCTGACAGCTCAGAACCTGGATCCTGCTTCCGATTCTGTGTCTCCCTCTCTCTCTCTGCCCCTCCCCTGCTCGTGTTCTGTGGCTCCTGTCTCAAAAATAAACATCAAAAAAAAATTTTTTTTAATCAAATAAAAAATTAGAATAAAGCATTAAGGAGAAATGACCAGTTCTAGTCATAAAGATACTGGGCACATAGATGGGAGGCTCAGGAGAGAGATCTAGGTCACAGGAGAGAAATCTATGTCACAGACACAGATTGGGAGTCACTAGCATTGAGGTGGCTGCTTAAACCTCAGGTGTGGGGACGACACTTCCCTGACGAGGAGAGGGGGGCAGCCAAGGCCAGAGCCCCCCGGAATCAGTGCAGAGGGAGCGGAAGGGACACAGCCAGTGCAGAGTGATGTCGCTAAGGCGGCCAACAATCCTGGATCCGCTATGCCTCCCTCTGACTGGAGACGGGACGTCGCTGCCGTGTCACGGACGAAACGCACACCGGGGCTCTCCTGCGTCACCGCTGCCCCCACGAGAGTCCGGACAGAATGATGACTCATGCCTTTAACCATTCTGCCTACTTCAGAGACTCCTCGCTTCTTCGTCAAGGCGGACCAGTCCTTTCAACTGGCTGACTTCTCGATTCTTCCCGACGCCCCTGGCGGCCGGCTCTCAGGTAGTCCTTCCCCAGCATTTCCAGTATCTCCCGTGCCACTGGCTTGCCCGCTTTACCTGCAGACATGCCGGGATTTCCTCAACCTCAGGGACTCTGACGGGCACGCGTGTCTCCAATACCTCCTGCTTGATGTCACTTCCCGTGGTGCCAAACTTGTCCAAGGCGCCACCTCTGGGCACCGTCTGTCATCACGTCACCACCCTTTTCTTCACAGACTACAGCAGCGTACCTTCCAGCTGCCTCTGCCGAAACTGTCCTCTCAAAAGCTAGTGGCAATCTCCTTTTCTTACAACCCAGTGGGCTTCGTGTGGCCGACACAGACTTTGATCTGTCTGCAAATCCCATGGTGCCGACTGTCCTTCTTTCTTGAGGACACTTTCCCGTTTGGTTCCATAAACACCGATGCGACCTTTCTCAGGTAATAGATTAAAGCAAAGGGCACCACTTGGGTCTCTGAGTGTGAGTTTAGCCTAGTTGGAGCAGTCTCACGAATTCAGCAACAGAGACCTCTGCCCTGGTCGGAAAACCTTCAGTGGAATCACGGAGGCAGACCTTAAACTACAGCGAGCTGAGCAGCAAAGCCGGCTTACAATAGGAAGACAGGGAGAATGCAGTGTATTCTGCTAGGAAATGTGTGGAAGGGAAAAAGAAAGAACTTTCTAGAAAGGCCCTGGGAGGGACCGTAGGAGAACGAAGCAGCGTCTTCAGGATGTGGAAAGACGCTGGCAGGTTTCGAGACTGAAGGAGACACAAACACAAAGGGGGACGCTGAAAACACAAGGCAGGGAGGGGATAAATGATCAAAGTCCAGGGAGCATCGGGAAGGGTTGGACTACCGGAGAACCGACGTGAACAGAAACGGGAAACTTCCAGCAACATCGTCCTGGGGCATGCGCGGCTTGAGGGCACCATGCCAGCGAGGGTAGAGACCAGCAGGCCAAGAGGCGCGGAGGGCTTTTTTGTTCGTTTGTTGTTGGTTTCTAACCTGCGCGGAGTTTTAAGATAATCTGAATTGGTTGTCAGTACTTAAAAACCACGGGATTTCAAATAAAACGCTGGGAGTCCAGCTTCATCTCAAAAACTGGAAGAGACCGCGGACTTCCTTGGGTGGGCATGGCCTCCGTCACACGGCGGGGCCACGTCCCACATCCACATCCTCCGCCTGGCTCCTCTGGGCGTCTCAGTTTGACACTCTGCCATTCGTATTCCTCCTGCTTCCCAGCCTGGTCATTCTGTGCCACTCTGGTTTGGGACAACCGGGTGCTGTCTCTGTCCTCAACCTTCCCCACGCTTTCCCTTTGAGAACCCGCCCAACCGCGGCTTCTGTGAGATTACCTGCAACTCAGTATTACAACGGAACACTGGAGCTGGAAAGGAATTCAGCAATCAGCTAGTTCAATCTTCTCAATCAATAGAACGTGGTTGGATAACAGAAGTCCAGAACTCAAAAGAATTTTAAAGGTCAACTAGTCTCATTTACAAATAAGGAAACCTAGGTCTTGGGGAAATGAATGTTCTTTCTAGTTCACACAATTCTGTGCGGGGCAACACACATCTACCGAGCTCCGGCTCTGTGCCAGGCACGGCGGGGGGAACAGAAACTCGGGTAAGACAGCACTTCCAGCACAAATGTGGCAGTCCCAGAATGAAGGACGTAACATCGTGGGACAACGGAGGCAAGCACAGTTCCAGGGGCGGGTATCTGCATATTTAAGTACAGGAGTCGATTTAACTAGATCTGGACAAGGGGCTCAGGCACATTCTTCTTTCAGTTCTTGTTGCGCGTATACGTTCTGTACCAAACACTCAGGTGAAGTGACGTGTCCCGGGTGACAGGCCTAGGAATCGGGTCTCCTAACTCAAACTGAGGTGCTGTTTCCCTGGCGTGTCGGCGTGTCGTCAGCCCTCACCCGTCCTGAGCGCTCTCCTCCGTCGCGAACCCCCTGCTAGGCACGAATCCACGTTCCTCTACGCCCTTGTGAAGTCAGCGGCACAGCATCCGGGAGCCACAGACAACACACAACAACACCACACCTCATACCCATTCCGGCAACGAGTCCTATGAACTTTCCCTTCAACATGTCTCTTTTGCCCCGGCCCTTCTCTGGGGACCGCTGCAGGCGAGAACCTTATTATCGTAACATGGTCTTGTCTTCAGCCTCTGATATACAGACTCACATAAACAGTCACAGAGGGGGTTTCTCTCCGAAGTTTGCCCCCAAGTGGCCTCTCTCGTCCTCCTGGTCCCCACGGTGGTCAGCCAGCTGCTGAGCAGGGCACCTGCCTTCGGGGCAGCTCCTGTCACTCCTGGACACCCACATGGTCAGAAAGTTCCGTCACTCACCCGCTGAACGAGTGCTTGCCGACCACGTTCTCTGTTCCAGGCACAGTGCTCGGCACCCTGGAGATTTAACTGCCCAGGGCTCCCCGCTGACCTTCTGCACGCTCACCTTTCCTGTCTTTGTGCCACCGGCCTCATGAATTTTTGGTCTCCTTTCTTCACCTTGCACATGGAGACAATACCTTGAAGGGCTGGCGTGAGAATCAACTGACAGAACATGTGCAGAAATGCTCTGGAAATCGAGTGCAATACAGGTAAGACCTTCTCCTTCTCCAACCGCGTCTTTTGTTTTGTTTCGGGAGGCGAGGTGATTCCACTTATTTCTAAATCATATTCTATACAAATGAGTAACGGTCCTATGCGTTATGTATAGACCATAAGGAAATACCCTTCCATGTACCATTTAGCCCGATAACTAGAACGTTACCACTAGCACCCGCCTGGTTTTCCGCATCCCACCCCCAACCCCTCTCCAACATAACTACTGACGAACTTTGTGTTTATCATTCCTCTGCCTTTTTAAAGTTTTACCACACACACCTAGACACTATACTGCTTCATTGTGCGTATTGTGCAGTTTAGGAACACGGTTCCGAATGTCTGCCGTGTTCCGGGGCTTCTCTGTTGGTCTGTCCAGTGCAGCAACGCCCCACGGGGCGGGCAGTCCTCTCAAGGGCCGGGGTCTCGGCCTCCAGGATTGAGGGTCTTGGCCTGCGCGGGTGGGGGTCGCGGCCTCCTGGATTGGGGGTCACGGTGTGCGCGGTCAGGGGTTGCGGTCTCCAGAGATCGGGGGGGGGGGGGGGGCCCTCGGCTGCCAGGAGGGGGCCCCCGCCGACGGCCGGGCGCGCGGGGCCAGCGGGGCGTCGTCCACCGGCGGCCTCGCGCGAGATCGCGGCCCGCGCGCACGCGTGGGGCCGAGGTCTCTCCCTGCGGGGCGCGCCCCCGGAGACCCCGGCCGGCCACGTTGCGTACGCTCGCGTCTCGCAGCGAGAGGGTGGTGTCGGGCTCACGCATGCGCACCCGCTGCCCCAGGCCCTGGCCAGACGCAGCCACAGCGGTGCGCCCGCGGCTTTTTTTCCCCATCTAGGGCTAAAGCTTCTGTGGACGCATGCGTCGTGCCCGGGCTGCGGTTGGCTGATGACCCCGTCCGTCACTGGAATAGCCAACGGGGGCGTGGGGGGATTCTCAAGATCCACTACCCCGCCCCACGGTGGGGGCGCTGGGCGTGGCCTCGGGTCTTTGTCCGCTCCCGCGCTGGGGGGAGAGCGATTGACCTGCTGCATTACCATTAACGTTTGCTTTATTTGCCGCGTCGCGGCGGAGAGGGGCAGTGGGCGGCTGACGGGCCGACGTAAAGGGTCCTGGGCTCAGTGACGACGGGCAGTTGCCAGTCGGCCATTTATTGAGCGCTTGCTGTATGCCTGGCGCTGTCCGGTGTTCCTTTGCACCCCCCCCCCCCCTTTCGCCCTGCACGGAGTCGTCCTCCGGGCCGGCGGGGGGGGGGGCCGGGGTCGCCAGGGGTTGGGGCCTCCGGCTCCTGAGCGGCACGTGGCGGGGACGCAGCCAGGGCGGGGGCGGGGCGGCCCGGTCGTCGTGCGGGGCCGGAGAGCGGCGGCTGCGGGAAAGCGAGCCCACATCGCGGGAGGGCAAATGCAGCCGAGTCCCAGCGGCCCGTAAACTCTGGCCCCCAGGCTCCTCCGCGCTAGACCTCCCAGCCGGGACCTGCCAGACGCGCAGGGGACAGACCCGGGAGCCACCGGTTGCTTGGGGCCCTCGGGTTTACCAGCTGTGGAGGAAGGCAGTGACAAGGGGTGATGGAAGTCTGCAAACAAATAAGCCGTCTGTACCGACTCCAGCAGGAGCCACCTTGGAGCCTGGGGTGGGGTCGCCCGTGTCCTCTTCCCATCCGCTCGCTGTTCCTGAAACACGTTTCCACAATCACAAGGCTGGAAAAGTTACTCAGCCCATGGGACTGTGGAATGAGTCAGAAGAACATGAGCTACAGCGAACTGGCCTGGCCGCCTCCTCGGCTGGACGACCAGATACCACCCTTTGCTTCCCGTCTCCCCAGGGCCGCCTCTTTGGGGACAGGAGCCCAGTGGGTGCTCGTTCTCCAGTGGACCCAGGAAACTGGAAGCCACACCCCTCTTCCGCCCTGTTGGATCAGGAGCTGGAAAGTAGAGAAGCTGCAGAAAGTCGCCCCACCCTGGGGGGAAAAAAAAGCGTCGTCACGTTTGTAGGGCTCCGCAGTTTACAAAGCCCAGTGTCCCGTTTAGTCCGACGGAACACGCTGTGTGCCAGGCACTGAGCCAGACACGAAAAAGGGGAGCGCTTTCGGTCCAGTTGTAGAGAAAAAAAAATAGGAAACAAGGGCCCGCACTTCGGGGCAGGATGAGCTGGGGGCTATGAAGGAGGCCTCCCAAGACCCCTGGCATGAACCAGTGGGGCAAGACAGGAAAACCAGGACAAGTTTTTCTGGGAAGGGAGCCTTGAATGGCAGGAAAAGTTTCAAAGGTAGAAACAGGTGTAGAGCAGGTTGGGTGCACAGGCCTCTTCTTACCCTAGGAAGTCATCCATCCAGTTTCTTGTCTTTGACAAGTAGCAGTAACAAAATTAGTGACTCACACTTACTGAACCCATATTATGGATCAAGAATGGTTTTTATTCCTCTGGAATATTCTTCAGGTGCCTGAGAAGTGTCTTCTTCCCTCATCAAAAGAAAACCAAGAGGGGCGCCTGGGTGGCTCCGTGGGTTAAGCGTCTGACTTCAGCTCAGGTCATGATCTCACGGTTCGTGGGTTCGAGCTCCGCATCGGGCTCTGTGCTGACAGCTCGGAGCCTGGAGCCTGCTTCGGATTCTGTGTCTCCCTGTCTCTCTGTTCCTCCCCTGCTCTCACTCTGTCTCTTTCTCTCTCAAAAATAAATAAAGATTTAAAAAAAATTAAAAAACAAAAAACCAAGAGCCTCTGAGGGTGCACTGGGTTGGTGTCCCTATGAAGAAGCAGTGGGGCCTTTGGAACCAGATCTTCCTGAGGTTCCCCCATTCTCCTACCACCCCTGACGTACCCCCGCAGCCACCCCTGGGGAGCAGAGCACCTGTACTCACCCATCCCCCCCCTTTGATGCCTCAAAGAATTCATCAGTGAGTTTTCCCTTGTTTGAGATTAGCACAAGGCTAGTGAGTCAAGCAAGGCTTTAGTAAAGACAGGAGACCACAGATAGGAAATACATGTCTGGTTAATCGCACCTACACAACACTGCTACCCTTCGGTGGCTCAGGGCCTCTACATGACTCTTCTCGCCAGGCCCCCCAGCCTTCCTTCATGGTCCTTGGAGCTCCCGTGTCCTGAGGTTGATGTCTTCATGGGTGACCAACACCATGAATGGCTTCCCTCTTCAGAAAAACCTCCCTGCCCACATGGTGATCTCACCCTCCAGGCCTGAACAGCATGACCATCTATCAACAGTGGGCAATGGCTTCCACGTGTACCCGGGACTCGGTTCATCTGAAACAAAACTTCCCTTCTCCAGACACACCTGGGGCTGCAGCCCGACCACCCCGTCAGAATTCCAAGGCTCAGTTTGGGAGCCACTGGCGCTCCTCCGTTTCCTTCCTCCTGTACCTTCACCAGGCGGTTTCCAAGCCCCGTTATTCTCCCTTTTTAATATTTACTAAGGGGCACCTGGCCGGCCCAGTGGAATGTGTGACTCTTGATCTCAGGGTTGCGAGTTCAAGTGCCACTCTGAGTGTAGAGATTTCTTAAAAATAAAATCTTGAAAAATAGTATTTACTAAATTGACCCTCTCTCACTTGTAAAGGACCCCATCTGGGCCTCGGTTCTGCTGTCAGGAGGAGCTTATACAGGCTGGAGCTTTCTGAAATGCAAATCTGACCAAGTCCCTCTTTTACTTAAAACCTTTTGAGGTGGGTGCCTGGGTGGCTCAGTCAGTTGAGCATCCGACTTCAGCTCATTTCATGATCTCACGGCTCGTGAGTTCGAGACCCACGTTGGGCTCTGTGCTGACAGCTCAGAGCCTGGAGCCTGCTTCGGATTCTGGGTCTCCCTCTCTCTCTGCTCCTCTCCTGCTCATGCTCCGTCTCTCTGTGTCTCAAAAATAAATACAACATTAAAAAAAAATTAAACAAAAAAACCCTTTGATGGCCTGACCGGGGCACCTGGGTGGCTCAGTTGGTTAAGCGTCTGGTCTGACTTCGGCTCAGGTCATGATCTCACGGTTCGTGGGTTCGAGCCCCACGTCGGGCTCTGTTGACAGCTGGGAGCCTGGAGGAGTCCACTTTGGATTCTGTGTCTCCCTCTCTCCCTGCCCCTCCCCCACCCTGCCCCTGCTTGTGCTCTCTTTCTCAAAAATAAACATTAAAAAAAAAAAAAACCTTCGATGATCACACATCTCCAGAATAAAGTGCAAATTTTGGCAATCACAGCCCTTCACAGCGAGGCTTCAGCTTTATATGCTGTTCCCTCGACCTGCCCCACGCTCTTCCGGAGCACACCGCTCTCCTTCCCCACCCCACATGCTCTCCCTGCCAGCAGGAATGCCTTCCTTGTACATGTTTGCCCGGGAACTCCGGATGCCTTCAGACCCAGCCCAGACACCTCCAAGGAGACTCTCCTGATCTCTAACTGGCTTGGATTTGGGTGTGCCTCAAGTCTGACCCCACAGCCCACTCACACCCTTCCTATGTGGCATTTAGTACAGACTGCTGAGTCAGGTGGTAAGTGTTGTGTCACTTGGCCCTTGTCCCCACTGAGCTGTGAGTTGCCTGGAGTCGGGATCTCGATGCGTCTGGTCCGTCTCTCCATCTCCGGGGCCTAACAAATGGGCTCACGCGGAGTAGGCGCTCAATACACGCTGGTCGCATTTCAGATGGAAAGATGGCGGGAGCAAAGATACGAACGGTCCGTCAGGGCCCGGAGCGGGCCTCCTGGTCGGCCTGGACTCCAAGGGGTGTGCAGCTGGGACACACCCGGGGACTAAGCCTGAACAAGAGTTTGGGTTGGCTCTTTGAGGGGGCTGGGAGCCAAGCGGTGGGGTTTGGACTTGGCCCCAAAGCCCCCTGCGATGTTAGAGGACCAGAACGGCACAACGGGGGTGGGTGGGGGTGGCCGGGGAAGGGGAGGCAGGGGTTTGAGAAAATAGGCGGCTATGAAATAGGCATCTCCCAGCTGATGAGGCCGCACGACCGCGAGGCGGTGGGACCAGCAGGCAAGCCAGCTGCGGACTGCGAGTTCAGAGACCTTTGTGCCCCGCCACAGGGGGTACCGCGGTCCGTGGGGCTTCGGGGCTGTGCAGGTGTGAGTGGATGCCCCATCAGTCAGGATAGGAGAGGTCACGGTGCAGACACAGCACTAACATCTCTGTGGCCCGACACGCTTATTTCCTAGTCACACAAAGTCCCTGTCCTACTGGACAGCACCGGAGACCCCTTAGCGACCCAGGCCACTCGGATGGCTCCCGCCGCTCCCCCAACAGGGACAGAGCGCTTGGAGCACAAGCGCCAGTGCGATTTCGGGAGCAACGCGGGTCTTGGCCAGAACCAGTCCGATGACCGCGCCTGACTTACGGTGACTGGGAAATACAGTCTTCTACACGTCCAGGAAGGAGAGCAGGGCAGGAGATGCCTGTGGGCTGTAGTGATGCAGGCCACACGGTCTGAGGAACAGAGGAGCCAGGGACAAAGGACAGGGGTTTTGCTCGGGGATCCGGGTGATACTTCAGGGCACCTCGCGGGCGCAGGTGGGTGTCCCCTGGAGCAGTGTCTGCGGAAGCTCGGACACGGTGAGGACAGGGGAGACAGGGACCGCTCGCAAAGGCTGTTGATGGGAGGCCCGGGTTCTCGGTCGCGTGGGCCTCTCCCCGGGGCTGCCGTCGGGCCCACAGCGTGGCATCTGGCTTCCCCAGGGGCAAAGGACGAGACGGAGAGAGAGACGGAAGTCACGACTTGGCCTCGGCAGTCTCAGGCCTTCCCCTCTGCGGCGGTTCGCGGTCATGCACGCCCACCACGAGTCGGGGCGACGGGACGGCTGCGCGAGGGCACGAGGGCCAGGTTGGGGCAGCTGGCGGCCAAGGGGAAGTGGAGTCACATCTGGAGGACAGCGGGCCCTTCCTGCTTGGCTCCTCCTTTTTGTCTGCCGCGGCAGGGGGGCCCAGTGAGGTGCGGCCCGGCCCGCGGTGGCCCCGGGGAGGCAGGGCCGGGACGGATGAAGAACCCGAGGCCCAGAGCGTCAACCATGCGACGTGGACTCCCTCCACCTCCGTCTTCGGAGCTGGGCCTCTGCGGACACTCCGCAGGTGTGGGGGCGGGAATAGGGGTCCCCTGCCCCTGCTGGAGGGCACCAGCTTGGGGGGCCCGTGGGGACGCCTCAGGACCGCAGGGAGAGGCTCCCCGGCACTGTCAGAGAGAGAAGAGGGCAGACACGCCCGTGCACTGTGCCCGCGCACTGTGACCATGGGATCCACGGCAAGTTGTTGCCACAGAAAGGGTTTGCAGTAGTGAAGCCTCCCCCCGGCCACCCCCTTGTTCCTGACCTGGCCTTGGGTGCTCTTATGGGTGTTCCCATGTCCCGAGATCCTTTGGGGGACTTCCTGCGGGACAACCCTCTCCTCCTGGGGCTGCCTCTGCTTTTGACCCCGCACCTGGAGGAAACTGTCACCGGAGAGCACCCCCTCCTGCTGAGGGGACACCCCCCACAGTCACCCTCTCCTCTGCCGGCCGCACCAAAGAAACCAGAACCCAAGCCCGAGTATCAGAAACGTGTATTCTTTTTCTTTTAATAGTAAACCTCTTTACAACAAATATAGTGAAAGAGTTTTCAAACAAAACTCATAAGAATCCCGAGGACTTTGTCTTCTTATTGTGTAGAATACTAAGAAAGCATCACCATACAGCACGAAAAGAAATATTGAAAACAAATCAACAGTCACACACTTGGACGCGCCCTGCCCGGGACCCAGGAGCGGCCCCAGGAGTGTGGGTGATTGTCGGGTTCCGGGGGCGGGGGGCGCCTCCATGCCTCCCCTCCCTCTCCCCCCTTCCCTCTGGGACCTGAATGGGGAAGACAAAGAGAATCCAGATTCTCCACAGAACATTCCAGCCCCCTGCCCCCACACAAACCCCACGCCTTCCACCACCGCTCAGGGGGTGGAGAGAGGCCGCGGAGGAGAGAACCAGAGTTCCCAGGCTGCAGGCCTCTCTCTTCCATGAAAGCCTAGACTCACCCCCACCCCTCCCCGGGAGATTCCAAAGAAGTCAGTTAAAAATATATAGATATAGATATTTCTAGATACACTTTTACAGCATTTCTGTCTCTCCAAACAAATAAATAATCATCAAGAGAAGGTGCTTTACTTCCTTCCTGTCCAAGGTGGGGAGGGCTGGGTCAGGGTCAGGGGTCGGTCTCGCCGTGCCGAGTGCATTGCTGGGCGGGAGGGAAAATGGCGTGCTCCAACGGCATGGGAGGCTCCTCTTGCCCACTGTCCCCGCGAGCTTGGGAAAGCTGGGGAGGGAGGGGCAGTGGGGGACTCCAGTGAGTACTTTGGCAAATGCCCAGTTCTTAGGAGGAAGGAGTAGGTGGAGGCAAATTTGGCTTGTGAGAGGAAGAAATGAAGTCCTCGCTGGAGGTCCGGGTTCCCAGGGACCCATTCATCTGGCCAGCCAGGAGCCCCTACCCCCAAGAGAAAGCCCGGGGTACCGCATCACAGAAATGTCACATAGCCATTCACGGACCAGCCCCCGCCCCCAGAGGGAGAGAAGACAGACAGACACACATCCACACGGGGGAATCGGAAGCCAGGTTTGCCATTACAAGGCAGAGGGCAAAACTGGTGAATATTGCACCGCGAGCCTCAGGGGCTCCCGTCCCCGCCCCGTGTCTGGTGGTGGCCAAGCCCGGCTTCCAAAGGTGGGCAGACTGGCGGCAGGAACAGCCTGAGGAGGGACGGCCAGGCACCCAAGGTTTACTGAGCGCCGATCATTCACCCATTCGGCATCTATTGAGCACTACCTACGGCAGACACGGGGCAGGGCTCTGGGAATGCATGCACAAGGCTACACCCTGAACTGTCTTTCCAGGCCCTGATCAAGTCTCGTCGACTCCTGAAAGTCCCTCTAGGAACCTGCAGGAAGACCGGACGCGCTGTGTGCCCAGCCAGCAGGTGGGGGTTAAACTCTGAGTAAGGAAGAAATCACTGCCCGGGCGAGGAAAATGCTTCCAGAAGGAAGGGGAACATGAGTGTCACCCTGAAGGCAGGGCCGGGGTGGGGGAAGAGTGTACAGCCGGAAAGAGAGCTGTGTGTATGCAAAGGGCCGGGGGCCAGGGGGGCTGCCTGTGCGTGGAGCCCAGGAGAGGTAGGGCCGCAAGGACAAGCAAACGGGGCGACTGTCGGATCCCGCCCCCCCCCCCAACTGCAGTGCAAGCCTGTCAGAGCTCAGGGTAGAACAGGGCCGGGAATGGGGATCGGGGTGGAGGGGCACGTGTGGCACACAGCCACCTGTCTCCCCCCTCTCCCCTCCACTCCCAGGCACATGCACCCCCAGAGATGCCCTCAATCCACACAAATATCCGTGTATATGCCCAGACAGGCTCAGAGACACACAAAGGTACGCCCATGCACACACAAATACCAGATGCCCTCGTGAACACGCTCAGGTGCTCGTGTGGTCACACACACCCCTTGATCTGGTTCCTTCCCTGCGTCAGGTGTCAGAATACTGCAAGCGGCTGGGTCACAGAGGCAGGCACAGTTTCCTGCCACAGACTGGGCCTTGTCTAGTCTACTTTCCCGCTGGGCTGGGATGAAACCCCCAGGGAGCGCTGCACCCCCAGGGCAGAGGAGCGAGGCTTCTGTGAGACATGGGGGCGCCCCCCACCCCAGTCCGCCTGCACACACTACCTCAGGCCAGGCCCCTTAGATGGGGCGGGGGGGGGGGGGGGAGGTGGATCGCAGGCTGGGGGCCTGCCCCCTCCGCTTTGATCTGTGATCCAGCCTGAGGTCTCAGGACCCCGTGCTGAGGCTGCCCCCACTGGGGCGGCAGCAGGGAGGGGTGGGCTGGGGGGGACGGGGGCAAGAACAACAGCAGAAGAATCCCATCTGTACAGTACGGGCCGTTTGAGTCATTATTATTACAATATACTTTGACAAAAATAGAATCTCATTTCATATCAATACAACAACAACAGAAAAAAACAGTTTCCTGGACTGTTACACTGCTAACGTTTTCCAAAGGTTGCTATTTACAATTACAGTAGCCAAGAGGGAAGGCGGGATGCGGCCTGGGGGTGGGGGGACAGGAGGTAGCAGACCAGGAGGACGCCCGGAGCGGGGGTGGCAGGGGCCCGGAGGGGGCCGGGGAGGGAGGGCCCAGGCGGGAAGGAGGGAGGCGGGCCTTCTGCGGACCTCCTCCCCCATCTCCCTTCTCCCACCCTCTCGCCACCCCGGCGTCCCTCCTACGGGGGTGTGGGGACGTGTCCGTGCAAGGAAGAGCGAGCCCCACTCACACCTGCCGCTGGACGCGAGGGTTCCGACCCTGCTGAGCAGCCTCACTGCAGCTTCCCTCCCCTCCCTGCGCTCTGGGGCCGCTTCCTGGGGCTGGTGTCGGCTGAGGGATGGGGCTATTGCACTGTGTGTCTTAGAGAAACCGCTAGGGAAGGAAGGGGGCCCCGATCCGCCCCTCACCCCAGCTCTCTGCCCCCAGCCTCAGATTCCCGGGCGGCCTTCCCAGCCCACAAGCTCGGCCGGCGCTCCCACACCTGGGGGGTGCAGCTCGCTCGAGAATCAGTGAGAGTGTGTCGTGTGTGTGTGTGTGTGGGGGGGGGCATGAAGGGGCTGGGCTTGGATACTCCGCCCCACGTGCCTGTGGCCGCAGGAACAGCCCAGAAGCAGAGACCCCTTCCAGAACCTCTGCCTCACCTCCCCCCCAAAACACAAACCCACCCGTCCAGCCGACTTTGGGGCTCAGTCTATTGTAAGGGGGTTTGCTGTTTGGTAGTTTTTTTGGTTATCTCCCTCTCTCTGGGGGACGGGGCGGGAGGGCTCGGCACCTGTCCTGTCCCAAAGGCCTATCGGGCTCCCCACCCCCTCCTGCAGCATATGTGAACAACGTGCAAAGTGTCCCCCCCCTTCCCGCAAAAACAGCACCCCTTGCCAGTAAAATGGTGGGGGTGCAGAAAGAGGGGACGGGAGCATCCCCTCTCCAAAGCGAGAATCCAAATTAAAAAAAATATAATAATAATAATAATAATATAATAATTATACACAAATGTAACCGTCAACAGGACACGGGGCACAAAAGGAAATGGGGTCGAGCGGGAGGAGCCCGGGGCGGGGAGGGGTGGGCGGTGAGATTGTCAACTCTTCATCAGGGAGGCTGAGAGGAGGGGGGTGGGAATCGTCACTTTAATGTCTGCGAAGAGAGGAGATGGAGAAGGGGTGTGAGGGCCCAGGCTGTGGGGGTCTGCGCCCCCCACTCCCCTCTCCCTGCAGGGCCAGGGCACTGGAGGCAGCCGGCGGACACAGGTGCGGGCCTGGTGCTGGAGGGACAGACGGACGGGCCCGTGGGGGTGGGCAGAGGTGGCGGTGCTGCCCCACGAGGGCGACGCGGGGGCGGGGGGGGGGGGCGGGGAGGGGGCCCCGGGGTGCAGCGGACACTGGCGGGCAGGAGGGTGACGCTACAGTACCCAGGTGTCGAGCCGCATCCTCTTTACAGCAGAGCCGTCGGCCTCGGGCTCGGGGGCCGGGCGCAGCAGGCCCAGCGTGGGCCCGAAGTCCCCCCGGCCGTCGTCCCGGTCCCCGGTCTCGTAGGAGCCACCGGCGGGGCTGCTGAGGCCGTCGCCAGGCTCAGGGCGGGTGGCCGGGAACACAGCTGGAGGGGGCGGCGCAGGGCTGCGCTCACGGCTGGGGGACACCGGCTCTGACTTGATGCTGATGTGCGGGTGGGTGGTGACCGTGAGGGCGGCCCCCACGTGGGGCAGGGGGCTGCCCGGGCTGGGCACCGGGGGGGGGGGGGGGGGCAGAAGCAGAGGAGGTGCGGAACACAGGGTGATGGGGGGGCAAGGGAGGGAGAAGGAGGTGGTGGGGGTGGGGAGGGATGAGCAGACAGAGAGGAGACAAGAGAAGAGGGGCCACGGGAGGGAAAGAAGGAAGAAGCCACATTAGTTCTTTCTGGCCGGTGTCAGCCACGGCCCCTTGGTACTCTGGGCTGGCAGGGGAGGGGCTCCGGCTGGGTCTCCGGGGCCGCTCGGCGTTCAGTGTTCTGTGCTGTCCGCCGGTGACAGGGCCCTTCGAAGGGGCCCCAGCTCCCCCAGAGGACCCCGTCTTCCCGCCCTCGGCTCTGTCCCCAACCCTCCCACGGAGCCCCGGGACTCACATCAGGCTGCTGAGAGACACGGGGACCAGGTGGGGCTGCGCCTGGGGTGGCTGCTGGGGCTGCTGGGGCTGCTGGGGCGGCTGGGGCGGCTGCGGCTGCTGCGGCGGCTGGGGCGGCTGCGGCTGGGGCGGCTGGGGCTGCTGCGGCTGCGGCCAGGCGGTGACGCTGCTGAGCGACAGCCCCCCTGGCGAGCTGAAGGCTGGGAGGGAGGAGAGCTCTGCGCTGGTCAGCTGGTAATCTGCAGGGGCGGGGGAGAAGGGGACAGGTCAGCGGGCACACCCCCGTGCGGCGTCCGTCACCGTGCCGGGCACCGGCACCCAAAGCTGAAGCGAATCGTAACCACCACCAGGGGCTGGGTTTTTAAAATGGCCTTGAAGTCGTTTCTTTTTAACCCACCCGTAAGTATCACTTTCAGAATGTCGACTGGAAAAGAAGAGGAAAACGTCAGGAAGGCCCAATATACGTCTAAGTGTCACCTCTTCCACTGCCAGGACTTCCGGGGCCTTTCCCAGACAGAGGGGCATCGCGGGGACACCCGGGGAATGGCGTTCTGGGGCAGACCACCGTCGCCGCCCTTCCACCCGCGGCCTCGAGACCGCCAACACCAGTCAGGGAGAGGAGGGCGGCGAGGCTCCGCTCGCCTGCCCTGACGGGCCCCCGCGGAACAGGGGGGCGGGGAGGGGAGCCTGCCCTCAGCATAGCCGGCCAAGCCTCCCCTGCTTCTCACTTTCTAAATTCCTGTCTTCGTGAAGAAGCTGCAGCATCTCCATCAGAGACTAAACCAACGCGAGGGGGTTCACAATTTACACGCGCTGGTGCATTTCACGCTGCAGCCTGTTTGGGGTGGTTTAGCAGCGTCCCCCTCGGAGCCCAAGGTGACAACGGCAGTGGCAGCGGAGTCGCACACCGTGGCCCCAGCTCCGCGCAGGGAAGACACCGCCGGGCACAGAGCAAGGGGAAGGGCCAGAGCGACGTGGTCAGACGTCCCGGTGGCCTCCACGGAGGTCCGTGAGCGGGGACAAGTGCCTTGCTCCCTGTTCATGGACCGGACACATGAGAGCCAAACGCACCGCGCGGCGGTTGTGAGGACCGAGCTCTCACACGTGGGGCACACGCAACAGACTCTGGCACTCAGGAAATATTCCAGAATCCACAAACGAGGCAACTGCAGCCTCTCATTTGGGGAGCCTCTATGAGAAGCGTGGGCTTCTCACAGAGAAAGCCAATGGCTGAGCTGAGGCAAGACCCCAGGGCTTCCGATTACCCGTAAATCCCCCCTAGGGATATCCGCTCCACACTTGCCTCTGATCTTCTAACATCAGCCAGCAGCTTCGAGACGGCTGCTTAAAAACCAGAGCCAGGGCAGGAGGAGCCCCTAGGACCAGCTCCTTGCCACAGTCATCTTACAGAAAGGAAGCCCAGCCTAGAAAGGCGCACTGCGTCGTCGCCCGCCGCCCTGGGCGGGAGGAACACGGCCCACAGGCCCACTCGATCTGCTCCCGGAGCAAACAGAGCCAGACCTCCGCAGCCAGGGTCAACAAGGGGCCAGGCCTGTCCCTTACCCAGGACATTACCGGAGCCAGATCGACCTCAGCCGGAACTTGAACGGGGGGCCAAGGACTATGAACGGGGAATAACTAAACAGTGGTGTGTTTGCCGGGGTTTTGTTTAGATACCTAGGGTCACCTGAAAACACGTGCTGTTTAAACTGAGGTCTGCTCACCTATTCCTGCAGCAAGAGAGCCGGGGCCCCTGGTTTCTGGGACAACGTGGGGAAGCCCACACTTCCCGGCGGGGCCGCAGGGCCAGGCTCAGGGTCACAATCTGCCCTCACACCAGACTGACAAACGGAGTCTAAAGTCTGGCCCTGCTGGGCGCCTGTCCCTGGTTCATGGACACCCACTAAGCTCCCCTCCTGCTTGAGGAGACCTGCAAGGGCCACAGAAGGCGGCAGGAAGGCACCACCACGTGTTTCGGGAACCCCCCGGACGACAGCTCCTGGAGAGTGGCCTGCACTGCCCTCCGCCAAACGCCCTGCCAGCCCCCAGGGAGCCTGAGAGACCCCTTGCGGGCCCACGACTCTTCCAGATGAGGAGACTGGGGCCCAGGAGGACGGCCGCCTGAGGCTGCCCCAGGACAGCGTAACCGGGCAGTGGGTCCACGTACAGGAACACACACAGGGACAGGGGACTCATTAGACACCTGGGTGATAAGATCTGGACACAGACACACGTCAGGGTCTGGCCCCTCAACAGGAGGTGGTTCCCCCAGGTCTCTTACCTGCCCCAAGGGGCATCCCTACGGACGCTGCTGGGTTCTAGATTTTTGCCCAGGGCGAAGAGATAGGATCTTGTATTTGGTTTTGTTTTTTTTTTTTAATTTTTGAGCAATCTCTACACCCAACGTGGGGCTCGAACTCACAACCCTGAGATTGAGAGTTGTACGTTCTACCAACGGAGCCAGCCGGACACCTCGATTCTGTATTTGTACAGGCGTCATGGTATGATTCTGGAACCAGGGTGTGGGGTGGCTGGAGAAGCGTAAGGGTCTTTTGGTCTAGTTTGATCTGATCACCAAACAGCCCTCACGCAAGCTGTTCCCGAGCGAGGGAACCGGCAGTTGGGGGGTGGGGGCTGCAGAAGTCTCTTCGCGGGGAAACAAGTGCTCTGAAAGGAGGTGACGAGGCACGTCCCCACCGAGAAGTCCTTCCTGATGCAACAACAGAGTGCAGGCCAGGATGGCTGAGTGTCACAGGCTGTTGCTGGGAGGGGACAGTGGGTGACACAGGCCAGGACAGCCCCGGGGACCCAGCACAGCCTGGGCACTGGGTGGCCTGATTTCTTCTACCCAGAGGCCTCTCCTGCGCCCCCCAAGCGGCTCTCCACCTTCACACCCCTCTCTGACCTTCCCTTTGTCAGGGCCCTCCTCTCCCCTCCCCATCACCCCCCACAGCAGAGCCACCTCCTGGGTGAGAGGCCGTCTCCTCCCTCCTCCCCCTGCCCCCCTGCCCGAAGCCCCCAGCTGGCCTTCCCGAGAGGCTGGGCAAACCCTCCTGACGGGCCTCCCTCTCTCTGGCCTCCTCCACCTGTCCCTTCTCCAGGAAGCCTGCCCTGCCCCCACAAGGGCAGCCTGAGTCATGTGCTCAGCCCCCCACCCCCACCCCTGCCGCTGGCCTGGCCCCTCCTCAGACAAGGAGGTTCCTCAAGGACAGGAACTCCTCTTCCATTAGGTCCTGTATTAAAACGAGGAATCCCCAGTTAGCAAATTTGAATTTCAGGCAAAACAATGAATAGTTTTTTTAATACGTCTTTGGGACATACTTTAGCAGAAAAAAGTCTTTGACACGTATTTATACTGCAAGATTACTCGGGGTTTCATCTGAAATTCAAATTTCAGGGGGCATCCTCTCTCTTTCTATTTGCTGAGTCTGGCACCGGCAGCCAGGTGGGGGCTCCCCGCTGGGGCTGGAGCACCCCCCTCCCCCCTCCCCTCCCCCCTCCGGGGAACAGTGCCCCAAGGCCAAGGGCACGCAGCCACTCACCTGTGTTGTAGGCAGTGGGCATGGAGGAGAAAGGGAGGCCCTGGCTGAGTAAACTGGGTGTTGCCACGGAAACCACCGGGGTGGTGAGCGAGTGGGTCGACTGGGAAGCCCCAAGGCGCTGGGCGTTGTTCTGCGGGAGAGAAGCGGGTGTCAATGGGTTGCGGGGGGCGGGCCCGCCTGGAGGGGACGCCTCGGCGCGGACACGCACGCCAACGCCGTCACGGGGACGCCGGGGCCCAGCGAGGGGCGCATGCACGCGTGCAGGGAGGAAGGCGCGCCCGCATCTGCCAGGCGTGGCGTGTGCCTGCGTGTGAGCACACACGCGTGTGGGGCTGTCAGCTCCATCTGCCGCTGAGTCACTTGTTTATTCCAGCTCCACGCTGGGGCCGAAACTGCCGCCGTGTTGGCCGCCAAAGCCCGCCTGCCTTTTCCAGCCTCTCTGGCCTCCCGTCAGGGAGCTGGGGAGGGAGGAGCCCCCGCCCCGCTCCTGGCTCGGGGCCGGGATGGAAGCGTGAGCGCGCGTGCGCGGCTGCGAGCGCCTGGGAGCGCAGGTGAGGCGGGCTGCGAGCGGGACTGAGCTCGAGGAGGCCGAGAGGAGGCAGGGAGTTACCAAGGACACCCCTGGCCTGGCCCTGGGCCGCAGCTGCCTCTGGGAAAGTGCTGCCACGGTCTGGCTGGCACCCCTCCCAAGGAGGTCCCTGTCCTGGGTTCCAAGAGTGCTCAGTGGGACTGAGTCAGAGGGCAAGTATGGTCCAGCCCCGCCAATGCAGGCGTCCTGGGGCACATCCAGACGGGCCCTCCAAGGCCAGAGGCCGGCCCACCCCCTTGCGCGTGCGCGCGCGCGCACACACACACACACACACACACACACACACACACAGGGTTAAGGGGTGTCTGTGTGAACGCATCACATAAAGACGTCCACGTCCACACAGGTACAAACACATGCATGTCTAACCCTGACCCCTGCCCCATTCACCTCTATACCCCGCTTGGCACTGAGCACAGCTCCTGGCAAACAACCGAGTAAACAAACAACACACACGACACACGCAGGCGGGAGGCAGGGGGCACACGCACACTCCATGCTGGGGCACGAGCCATGGGTGGACCTGGAGTTCAAAGCCACAGCACACACCTCACAGCCTCAACTTACCAGATCTAAATGGTCCTCAGTCTGGCAGCGGAAATAAAACCAAGGGGCTGGTTCAGTCTCTGACCTCTGCACACCCCCCCAGACCCCTGTCCCCACGGCCACCCCATCTACCTCTTCACACAGGAGCGGAACGGCTCTCCAGCCTCGGACTCCGGAAAATGCTATATCCCAACGACTACCAGGTACGAAACCTTCACAATCCAGTCCTCATGCTTCCACAGGGATGTCAAATCCCTCTCTTCCTTCTCTCCCACCTCCTGTCCCTTCTTACTGCCCTTGTGGGTGGCACTTCCACATTCCAACCTCTCACAGGGCCCCTCCCGAGAGAAAGCTCAGAAGTCCCGCCTCTACAGTCTCTCTCCGGAGGTCCCACCTGCTGGCTAGCCTCACGCTCTTCCCCCTTCCCCAGCCCCTACCCCTCGGTGCAGACACCCACTCACCAGGTGATGCATCAAGCCCTTTCCTCCCTGGGAAGTGATGACCCTCAGGTCGGGCTTGCGGCTGGGGGCTCCAAGCTGGGCGCTGTGGGCGGGTGGGGGCGGAGACTTGGCAGGGATGCCCTTGTTTAGACTGTTGCCATTGGCCACAGGGAGGAGGCCGGGGGAAGCCCGGGCACTGACGTAGCCATTCCCTGAGAGAAAGAGATGGGGGTAAAAGGAGAGACGCGGACCCAGCCCTCAGCCCCGCTAACTGCCCCCGCACCAGGACTCCACGCTCAGGCTGCCGGTGGGTGCCGAGCTCTCGGTTTTCCCCTAAAACCGCCCTGATTCCGGCATCGCCGGGCTCATTCCTCTGCCTCTAAGTGATGTGCGATGGAGCTCGCGCGGTCGGGAGCCCTAAGGCCGGTAGGAAGGAGCGGCCACGCCCTGCGGCCAGCCCTTCCCACCTTTCCTCCTCTTGGTCTCAGACGGGAAGTCCTGCCAATCCCCCCACCTGCCCCGACTGGCTCACGGTGGCCCCAGCTGGAGAAGGGGTGGGCAGCCCGGAGCTCCCCTCGGTGAGGATCCCGGCCCCCGAGGCCAATTGACGCAAGACAGCGCCTCTGGCCAGGAGACGGGTGCCTTGATTTGGGTGGGTGCATGACAACACGCCCGCGGCTCTGGGGCACACGAGCCATCGCTGGCGGCGGTGGCGTCACTGGTAATGGGGAACGGACGACACAGCCACCACCATAATTACACTGGCAACAACAGGCATAATAACTATCTCTTACGTCTGCCCCACGCTCAACACCGCACGGGACTTTCACGTGCACACGATCTCATTTAATCCTCACGCCCGCCGTGCGAGGCAGACCGGACGTGGCCCATCACCCCTATTCACGAAAGACCAGACTCGAGGCCTGGTTGCCAGAGGGGTGAGGACTGGCCTGGGGCAGCACGGCCGGGCGGAGGCCAAGCCAGGGCTCGCACCCGCACCCCACACGCTGGGCCCGGGCACCTGCAAGGACCACCGGGAGTGCCCGGGAGTCTGCGGGCGCTTCTCTGGCCCTCTCCTCGAGAGGAAAAGAAAGTCGCCATCCCCGCCTCTGACCCCAACACACAATCACTGCCACCAAGGTGTTTATGTGGTGCCTGGGGCTAAGCCGGGGGATTCTAAGGCCCAGAGAAGTGGCGATGACCACAGTCAGACGTGTCACCTTGCTCTGTCCCCTGAGAGCACACCGCTCCCCTGGAAGTGTGGGGCTGCCTTCATCCCAATTCCCGGATCACTCTGGGAATGGCAAGAATGTCAGGGTGACGTCAATGGTGACATTCGAAGTCACAGTCACCAGTCGGACAACAGCACAGGGCAGGAGAGGCTGTCGGCTGCCGGGGGTCTGGGTGGGAGTCCATCGGCAACACCATACGCTCCAGATCCCACCCACGTGCCCCCACTCAACTGAAAGGACTTGGATATTCTCATCCAACTAGAAATGTTGGTTCATTCCCCCACTTGCCCAGAACGCCCTGGGCCTGCGTCTCTGATGATCGTCCACACCAGTCACTGCTGCGGACAAAAGAGACCCATCCAACTCAGGCCCCGGCATCTTCCTCTCATCTAACGGGGGTCCCTCTTGGTCCCTGGGCCCGCGAGGCCGCGAGCAGGCAGGCAGCTGCACTCACCGACAGGGCTGGGGCAGGCTCCGTTAGCACTGGTGAGGTCTCCCCCCAGCATGGCCCCTGGGGGACAAGCAGAACCGTGGTGAGTCGGCAGGACGCCCCCTTCCACGGTGTGTCCCGAGGGACCCCGCAGCGGGAGGAGCCACACAAACGGCAGAATGCTGCACTGGGTGCAGGGAAATACCCAGTGCTAGAGACGGAATCCTGAGGTCCCCGGCACGGCCCGGTCCCACCTCACCTGCACTGGCCGGCCGCTGGGGCAGGCCCGGAGACACGCTGTTCCTCTGCAGCGCTGACTGCTGGGGGGACAGGAGCCGGGGGTCCGTGAGGGATGATGTCACCAGGGAGGGGGTGACCAAAGAGCCGCTGGGATTGCTGAACTGCAGTGAGCTCTGGTTGGACACGGGCACCGTGACGGGCATAGCAAAGTTGGGGGCCGGCACGGCTGACTAGACACAAAACGGAGAGGCAGGGTCAGGCCAGGTGACCCCTCGCCCCGGACCCACTCTGCCTGAGGGGGCAGGCAAGGCTTCCTCTTGTCTCTGGGCTGCGTGTCCGAGGGCCAGCAGCTTGACCTCTCTGCCCTGGGCCCTCTCGGAGGAAGTACGAGGGCGGGGTGCCGTGGGGTGGAGCTGCGCTCACCACAGACAGGCCCAGGGATGCCCCGAGGCCCCCAGAGGAGGTGGTTAGTCCTCAGCCAGGCGGGACACACAGGGAGCAGGTTAGAGGCCCTGAGTACAGCCCCGAACGCACCCGCACAGCCGGGAAGGGCCCGCAACCACCGGCCAGGCCACCACGTCCCTTGTCGTCTCCCGGCACCCCGCTCGCCGCCCTCCCTACTTGGAGGGGGTGTCGGCGCAGGCCCGACAGGGTCCCTGCCCTCCGGCGCCGTGGACAAGGAGCGCGGTCCCTACTTCCTGTCGGCTGAAGCCCTCATGTCATCTACACACGCCTCGCCGGGGAGAGGGACGCTCCAGGACTCTCCCGCCTGTGCTGCGTCCGACACGACGCGCGTCTCGGCAAGGGTCACGGGGTTTTCACAAGCAAGGTCAGCGGCTGCTCGGGGGCGACCGACGCCCCCCACACGGCGCAGGGCGGGCGTCCGTCGGGGGCAGCCGAGGGCCGGCGCGAAGCCACACCATGCAGCACGGGCAGGCGTTCCTCCACGCGACTACTCACGGCCAGTCTATAACTCTGCATCATTTTATCAAACTCCTCGTCTATCTTTTTATACTTCTCCTCCGTCTGGGGGGTCAGGGCAAACACCTCGTCCACCTCAGGGCTCTCACATTCCCTGTGTTTCTTGTGCAGCGCCTGGGGGGGGGCCGGAGGGGCCGACAGGGAGATAGTGAGTGGGGCTCACCCCGTAGCGCCGGAAGAGCCCGTCCAGCTCCTCGCTGGCGCGTCGGTACTTGTCCTCCAGCAGGGGGCTCTGCTCCAGCGAGTCCTCCCCGTCGGGCTCCGGGCTGTCACAGCCGTTGAAGCCCTTCTTCCTCAGGGTCTGCAAGCGCACCACTGTGTCAGCTGGGGGGAGGGGGGGCGGCCAACCCCACCCCGGGGTGGGGGGGGTGAACGCGTGCTGGGGGGGGGGGGGGCCCTACCCCAGAATGTGGCATGCACTTGGCACAGACCCCTCCCTCCAGGGTGGCAGGTGGGGAGGGGCCCTAAGGAAGCGCCCCGGGGGGACGGCAGCCAGGGCTGGTGGTGCCCCGCGTGGCCCCTGGGCTCTGGGAGAGAAGCAGAGAGGGAGACAGAGGGAGAGGAAGGAGGGGGAGAAAGGCCAAGGGGACAGCAGCGTCTCTTGAGCCCCTACGACGCGACGCCCCGTGTGCTGTCCTTGCCCAGAGGCCGGGGGCTCCCCGCACATGCCCACACGAGGTCGGGGCACGCCCGGTAGGCCTGGAGTAGACCCCAGGGCTGCCGCCTTCCTGTCAGAACATCTTCACAGATGTGGTTTGTCTTTAAAGTCAATAGCGAGCGTAAATGTTCCATCCTAGACCAAACCTGTTTTCTCGAACAGAAAACTAAGGCAATTTCCTCCCCATCTCGGAATTAAAGTCCCTCTCGGGGAAGGCAAGCCCGTGGCTTCCGGGCACCTCTTCACTGGCAGTTCTGTGCCCTGGGAGGGCACCTGAGCGGGGCAGGCTCCGAGGCCCTGGGAGGCTGACCCAGCCAAGGCCGTGTGGCCAGTCAGGGCCACAGCTGGATCCCAAAGCCCGTGTCCTTGGACGGCTCGCAACACTGGCTCTTTGTGAAACGGAAAATTGCGCCACAGGGACCCACAAAGGGGCCGCGGTGGAGCAGGGGAGACAGAAACAAGGAGGGAGACAAAGGCAGAAGAGTGGGAAGCAGGAGCAGCCCAAAAGACGGAGCAGGAGAGAGTGAGCGAGCCCGAGAGAAGCCAGAGCAGAGACGACGTCAGGCGAGCCGGCCGAGCAAGAACTCAGAGAGGCCGGGCGGGCGACCCCCACCCGACCTCGACATCCCGGTCCCGCCCGCCTCCCCCCGGCCTGGGCTCGAGCGAGCGCGAGAGAGGATGTGGGTCCCTACGGCGTGCCCACGGGCGAGGGGCTGCCAGGGGCAGGGCAGGCGTGCGCGCGGGCCCACCTCGATGATGTCGGCGTTGGTGCGGCTCTCGTGCGGCTCGTTGTACTCGGTGTACTTGAGCAGCACCTTGTCCATGTCGGTGCTGGCATACTGGAACAGCTTGTTGGAGTGGTTGAAGATGATGAGCGCGATCTCGCAGTCACAGAGCACGCTCAGCTCGTACGCCTTCTTCATCAGCCCGAACTTGCGCTTGGTGAACGTCACCTGCAGGTGGCGGGGAGGGGGGCGGCCAGGTCTGGCTCAGTCAAAGCCCGCCCAGGAGCCCCTGGCCCCGGGGAAGAAACAGGCCAGCGCCTCTCTGCCAACACAGGGCCGAGACGGAGCCTAGAGCTGACTCGCTGAAGGGAGAGGGTGTGGACGCACAGAACGCCACACCTCTGTGCTGGGGGCTGTAAGGAGGTCAGGGAAGGAGAAGAGAAGGGCTTCCCAGCTCCTCCCCTGGAGTAGGAAGAGGGGAAGAATTCCTCTGGGGGAAGAGAGGGTGTGCCCAGGGATGGCCTGAGGCTTGGGTATGGCTCCTGGGTGGGCAGTGGGGGGCACAGGTCCACGTGCTGGCAGCAACAGAGGAGCCTCAGAGTTCTGAGACACAGGGTTCCGAGAGCTGCGGGAGGTGGGGGCTCCTCTCCTCCTCACTCAGTCCTTCCCCTTCCATGATAGCCTCCAGAGGCCCCCTCCTCCAGGAAGCCCTCTTGGACTGGCGGGAAGGAGTGGAGGCAGAGGCCAGCTCCCTGCCCTCCTCATCCCCCTCTACGTGGCTCCAAGACCTCCTCACCTGTCGGTTCCGCTCATCAGTGATTCGCTGGATCTGAATCTTTTTCCTCCCCATCTTCTCCGGGGATCCGCAGTGCTAGGGAGGGGAGGGGATCGCTGGGTGGCGGGTCTCGGCACGCCTTACACTGTGCTCATGAACGGCCTGGGACCAGGGCTCAGTTCATGGTCTGCAGGACACCTTCTGCACAGCCTCCTGGGAGAGGAGGGCCAGGAGACGGCTGTCAGCCCGGCGAGTGCCAGCACACAGGCGCGCAGGCCGGGCTCACAGCACCCCCGGGGGAGGCTGGGCAGCGCCCAACCCCATCCTCAGAATGAGGAAATGGTGATGTCCCGAGGGGACGACGGCAGGCCGCGGCCAGGCACCAGCTGGAACTCGCACCCAGGGCCCAGGCTCCGTCCACACCAGCCCTGCCACGCTCCGGTGCGAGATCACACAGAGCCGGTGTCCAGGGCTCTGGGTCTTGGAGGACGCCCCGCACCCCTTCCTCTCCCCGGACCCTGCCCAGAACAGAGACATCGGGGTTCGCCGGCTGCCCCTCTGGCCTAGAACGGCACTTGCAGTCCTGGAGCCCGGTGGGCAGAGGGCCCCCGCTGAGGCCGTGAGCGGCTACCACGGTGCACCTGCCAAGATGGCAGGGCCCTGGGGCCCCCGGTCCGGAGCACAGCAGAGCTGGGCTAGAGCGCTGGTCCTCGCACCAGCCTCACGGAACCCCGGGGCCTGGAGTCCCCGACGGGGCTGGGGCGACTGGGAGGGCTGTCTCCCCTCCGTCAGGGGCTGCTCCACACCCGTCGGCACTACTCGGTGGGCCTCGGCCTACGGTGTCGTTAGAAGAAAGGGCTCTGCTGCTTAAAATGAGTCAATACGTGACCACCGCCCCCCGATTAGAGCAGAGGTCTGCAAACTTTTTCTGTAAAGGGACAGATAACAACTACTTTAGGCCTCACAGGCCACATGGCTCTGTTGTAACTACTTGACGGCCATTGTGGCGGGAAAGCAGCAGCAGACGACACATAAACAAGTAAGCGTGGCTGAGCTCCAGCAAAACCAGATTTATAACAACAGGCACGGGTCAGATAGGGCCCAGAGGTCACAGTGTGCCGAGTCCTGCTCTGGAGGAGCGGGCCACGTCTAGAACCCAGGTTCACAGCCGCGGGTGTGCATGGGGGAGGCCGGGGCAGGCACCGGGAAGAGGGCGCCCCATCTCACACACCCGTAAACCAGTCATGGCCCACGGGCGAGGAGCCCCAGTTCCACAGCCAGGACGGAGGACGGGACACGGAGCCCTTCCAGAACGGGAGGGGGCGCGGGGATGGAAACCCAGCCTGACCCAGAAAAGCTACGTGCTCTCAGGTGTGGGAGAGGCTGGTGCCCTAACAGGCTGGGTGAGCCCTTGGGGCCTGGAAGGGCCCTGGGTGGGGTGGAGGCAGTTGACGACCCCTGGACCCCTTCAGCTCTGTGATTCCAGGAGAACTGGGGGCGGAGCCTTCCAGGACACCGAGCAAGCGGGCAGTGAGCACGAGGCCCGTGCGTCCTGAGGCCACTCTGATTAGGTCCTAGGAATCCAGGCCTCCCCTCCAGAGATTCCCCCCCCCCCCCCATAGAGCCCCAGGCAGAGACCCCACTGCAGAGTCCAGGGAGGTGGGCTCTCAATTCCCCCCGGCCTGGGCACAGGTGATGGACATGCCTGTAGTTAGGAACCCCCTCCCCAACCCCCATTTCCAACGGCTGCTGAGTTTTCCTGGAGCCTTTCCAGCCCCTCTCAACCGTGGCCCCCAAGGTGCCAGAGCAGAAACCAAAGTTCACCCTTGCCGGCATCTCAGCCACGGAGGGCAGGGAAGGAGGGGATCGGAGGACTTGGGAGGAGCCAGGGATACCTCTTCCCATCCTTCTCCAGCCCAGCCTCAAAGACAGTTTCTGCTCTGTCCTGAGACCTTCAGGAAACAGCTAGAGGGGTCCTGTACCCCTCTCTCGCCCCAGAGATGGATCCCAGAACCTCTTCCTCTCTTCCTTGCCCTCAAGGTGCTCCACGGGCCCTGGGCCTCCTACTGCCCCCCTTCTTGCCCCCCTTGGACAACACCCACACGCCCCAGGGGGCCCAACAGACACCCCATTCTTTGCCTCTGATGCCCATCTCAGCCAAAGCCCCACCTCAAAGGCCCCTGCCCAAGGGTTACAGCTAGGCTGCTTCCCCATGCGACCCCAAGGCTGTGTCTTCCAGAGCCGGTGATCTGGGCTTGGCAGGAGGGTGGGGAGGGAACGCGGAGGACAAGGGGGCGAAGACGACGGCTTTTTCAACTAGATTCTGGGGCCTGGCCATGAAAACCCCAGTCTAGACTGGTTAATGCTGTCACTGCTGCACTTCTGTGGCTCAGAGCACCCACCTTCCCTCCAACACCCCTGTTCCCATCTCCCTCTCACCACCTTTTGTGCGTAAGCAGGTTCTCACAGAGACACAGCTTCTATCAGCTTATGGCCAATTCTGCCTCCTCCTCCAAGTGGAGAGAGAACCCTGTGTTTGCTCTCACGACCCCCTGCAGCCTGACCTTGTTCCTGTGGTCCTCGGGGCGCCCTGTTCCTTCCCTTCTAGCGCTCGTCACGACCGTCCGTTAGTTCCAAGTCTGCGCTTCCGTTTCATGCCTGGCTCCCAAGTTGCTGGGGCTTCGTGAGGGCAGGACCCACATCTGCCCTTTCCACTACTCCACCCCTGGAAGGAGCAGCTCAGGAAATGTCTGCTGAAAGGGCAGACTGTGTCACTGCCGTGACCCTGTGAGAAGTGCTCCTCGTGGTCTAACTTCAGTCAGTCCTATTGCGGGACCAGCTCCTTTCCCTCTGTCCTCCGTGGGGGCGGAACCCCTCTTCCCCCAACCGCCCCAAACTCATCCATTTGGATACCATCTACCCTCCAACCACGCCGGCCTCTCCAGGCCTCAACTCTCCCGGCCCTCCGGCTGGTGCAGAGGGTGAGACTCTAAAGTCTTCTAAGAAGCAGCCCTGAGCACATGGATGGAGTTGCTTAGGCAACTGTCGCCTGGCAACCAGCTCCCTGGCTGATCTCCTACACCACCCCCCCACCCCCGCTTCATGCTGGGGGAGCTGGGATGTGAGAGGGATCAGGGCTGAGAAGACAGGGAAGCCAGAGACCCCCTGAGCGTCCTCCGGCAGAGGGGAGTCAGGGATGAACAGACCAGGCTCCATCCATCCCCGGTCTCTGCCAAGGTACCCCAAGCACCTCTTTAACCAACCGCCCATGTCCCCAGGGCCCCGTGCCCACTGCCGCCCCTACCTCTGTGCCAACAACACCTGCCAGAGCACGAGATGCCCCTGAGTCGGCAGTCCTTCCTCCTATCTAACCAGGAGCCCTCCTACAGAGCAGGCTGTCTGTAATAATGTCTTTCCCCTTCCATCCTTTCTATCCCTTCTATGCTGCCGCAGTCTGAAAGCCCCGGGGCGAGGAGAGGAACTGGGCACACACTTTGGAAGAAGGGCGCTGGGGCCCGGGTGGGCACAAAGGGCCCTATACAGACCCTTCCTGAGGTACGGAGACCCATCCTGTCCTGCTTCCCTCCTACTCAATTAGGAAGAGCCTAATGAACACCTGGACCTCCTTAATGAGCCCTCTGCCTGATTACCTCACCAACTGCCAGGAGCCAGAGGCCCGGGCATCTGTTCTCCAGATGTGTACCTTTTCTCCCTGGCCCTGCCTGCCCCCATTCCTCTTCTCCTCTCTGGCCTTCTCCTCTACGAAGCCCTCCCAGACCTGGCTTTTGGCTATTTCTCCTGGAGCCCAGAGCTTGAGGGGGCTTAGCAAGACGCCAAGGAGACAAGGGGTTGGCCAGGATGGCTTTCCGGCTCCAGCGGCCCCAGGGCCCGCCTGACCTCAGGCCACAGCTAGGACTCCTCAGGCTGGCAGCATCTGGGTCACCAAAAGCAGCCCTTGGAAGGCTCCGGCCGCTGCTGCTTCTGCTTCTCCCACTCGAGGCAGTGCTGGCAGGACCGAGCTGGGCAGGGTGGGCCTCCTGGGGGTGGGGAGCGAGGACGGAAAGAGCAGAGTGGGGGGATGGCAGCTGGGCTGATCCCTGGGGAGGCAGGCACAGACCCACCTTCTTTGGGGAAGGGTGGCTGCAGAGAAGCCTTAGCAAATGGAGAACAGAGAGGGACGCAGGGCAGGAGCTCATCTGACAACACCCCAGACAAGAAGGAGGGGCTAAGGGAACCAGAGATGGTAGGAAATCCAGAAGGACCCCACAGACAGACATGTGTCCAGGCCCAAGCCGGGATCCAGACCCAATGGGAAGCCAGAGGGTTGTATCTACATGCAAACGAGGTGCGAACAATATGCAAAACGCACCCCAAAGGGGGTCTCAGTCTGGAAGGGGCAAGGGAGAAAACACAGGCCCCTGCCTCCCCCAATTTAACACCTCTTGGTACCTGAGCAATGTTCAAACCATTCTCGGGTTTCAGAATGATGCTATCTCAGTTCCTGTGTGAGGGTGGCCTGGGGCCAGTGGGGAGAGTTGCGGGGAGTGGGCAGGGCAGCTGTGGCAGGGCTGGCCTTCCTGGGGAGCCCAGAAGTACCTTCCAGCAGCCAGCCTCCAGCCCCTCTCCTGCCTCCTCGCGTCCCCCATAGCCTCCCGCCCGCATCTGCCTGCCCTTGGCCCCTATCTGCCTCCAGAGCTGCCGTACCGGTGCAGGTCAAAACGGAGCAGAGGCCCAGAGAGGCTGAGCGAGCGGCCTCCCATCACAGAGCACTGGGCTTCGCACGGCAAGGAAGGCAGCTCTCGTTAGGCAGGCCCTCCAACCCTTCCTCCCAGGCTGCTCCAGGCTGCAGGCTGTGGACTGGAAGGGAAGGCAGGAGGCGCTGGAGACAGCTGTCATCCCTCCTCCCGCCCCTTCCCCGTGGCTGGGCTGCAGGGCATGAAGTAAGCAGCAGGCGCTGGGGGAGGGGGTGACAATCCAATCCACCTGTCACCCCCACAGTCAGGCGGCCTCAAGCAGCCTGCTCACTAACGAGGGAGGAGGCGTGGGTGAGGCAGACACAGAGGGGGGTGGGAGAAGGGGACAGACACACAGATGCGAAAAAAGAGGCAGAGAGGCCAAGAGGAAGGCCAAGTGTGGGGCAGAGGCAGGAGGCAGCGACGGGCCAGAGGGCCAGAGAGCCAGAGGGCCAGAGGACGGAGGGCGAGGCTGGAGCCCAGACTCAGAGAAGCGGGCAGACAACAGAAGCAGGCTCAACAGCGCCCCGGAGCTGGGCTGGGTGCGTGGGCACAAGGGGATGGGCCGCCAGGCCTGCCCTCCGAATACTTGCAGTCCAGCCAAGAGACAGGCCAGGGAAGGGCAGGTCCCACCCAGCGCAAGGGCAGGGCGAGGCAAGCAGGCCCTAGGGGTCTGGACTGGGCCCAGACCCCGCTGGGATGGGGCATTTGGGCTCCTGAGGGCGGGCAGGCACCCACGGCGGGCAGAGGTGAACACGAGGCCCAGGAGCCCTGTGGGTCCCCCTGGGTGCCATCTCTGTTCCCACCCCAACCTGGAGCTTACAGCCCTCCTGGCCACCCTCTTGGCCCTGCAGCCCTCTTCCCCCCAAGCAGGGACATGTGGAAGTGCCCTCTGGAAGGTACGGTGGGCAGGTAAGCCCAGTGACGGCCCCAAACAGCGAGAGGGTGCAGGGGCTCGGGGCCCCTGGGGGACACACAGGGAGCCTTCCTCCGCAAACTCCAAAGTTGCCAGCAGCGGGGGGCAGTGCCCAGTTCTCACGCCCCCAGCCGGCTCCCCTCACCGCTCCCCTGCTCCTCTCTGGTGTCCCTCTCCGGTCCCGCCCCTCCCCCAGCCAGGGCAGCCTCTTCGTCCAACCCAGGGCTCCAGCGTCTGCTTTCAAAGGCACAGGCGATGCCCGTCCAGTCCCTAGCCTCCTCCCCTCAAAGTTCTGTTTGGCAGGCTCGATTCCCAAACCCCGGGTTCCCACCATCTTCCCCTCCCTCGGGATCTCCCCTCCCCCAGCCCGGCAGCCTCAGGGTTGGGCAGGGGCTATTTTTAGCCTGGGCACTGAGCTAATTTTAACTCACCGACAGGGACCTGGGGGCGGGCTGGCAGGCTGGGGGGAGGGGGAGCAGCGGTCCGGGAAAGCTGGACCCCGGGCACGGGTGGTCTCGGGTCCTAGGCGCCTCAGGAGGGCAAGTGGAGGCAGGCTCTGCAGCTCGGGCTGAAGGGACAGGAATGGACTCGCCAGAGGAGCACCGACCGGAGTGGCCGCTCCCCGGGCGCCCTCCCCGCGGCTTCCGCTGGACACCTCTCCCGCGCCCCACCCCAGGCTTTCCCTCTGGGCAAATCTCCCGGGATGGGGTCATCCTGTTCTCTGCCCAGGAGATGCCTCTCCAGTGAGGGTCCGTCTCCCGAGCCTCCTCCGCTGCTCCCCCCAGCCTGTCCTTCCTGTAGTCTAGCTCCCATCCTTCCTGCGGCAGCTGTCGGTGTCCAGCTCCCACACAGGCAGCGGCCAGCCCACCCCCCAGGCTCCAGCACCGCCCACCGCAGCTCTGGCCTTCCCCGGAGGCCTCTGGGCTGGCTCCGAGGACCCAGTTCCTCACCAGTTTCTGGAGCCACCCAGTCTGATCTCAGGAAGAAGTTGGGGGTCACAGGAGACTGAATCTTAGCAGAACAGGGGTGGGTGCGGTTGGGCAATCAACAGCCCAGGGAGGCGTGGGGTCTCTGGACACAGGGATTCTGGATGCCTGGGTTCTAGTCCCTGCTCTGACCCTAAATCGCAGCGTGACCTTGAAGAAGTCACTGCCCCCTCCAGGCTTTACACCGCTGGCCAGTACAATGGGTGGGTGGCAGGGACTAGGCACCTGAGTGCCCTTCCAGCCAGGACATTTGGTTCCCGTGCCCTTTGGAGAGGCCCAAAAGGGAGGTCGGAGTGGCTTATTCCATCGGGAGGTAACAGAAGAGATGGCCCGGTTGGGTCCACTGTCCTCCAGCTTAGAGGGAAGGACAGCGTAGAGGCCAGAAGAGAGTAGGGATGGGGCTGATAAAGGGGGAAGGTGTTTTCTGAACAGTCATCCTCACAACAGATGGCGAGGGGCGATGGAGGCCCAGGGTCAGCCAGGGCGGGTACGAGGAGGGCACGCCAGGAGGGGACACCAGGGCCCTGGCAGCCGAGAGTCAGCTACCGCACTGCCCAAGCACACCTGGAATGCCTATCGGACCCAGGGCTTGGGGTCCTACTGCTGATTACTAAGTAATGACTGGCCCAAGGTCACGGTCATGGTCATAAGTGGGGTCAGTTCTGGAACCCGAGCCTGAGCCTTGCTTCACACTCTACCGGGCGGACTGATCAGGAATGACTCACTACCACTCATTTGCATGAGGATTTGCATAGTGTCTCTGACCTTATTCCATCTGGGCTCAACTTCCCATTCCAGGAACTGCCCCCCCCCCCCGCCCCCAGCATCCCTAGGCACTTCGGATGGCGTTCCTGGTACCTCAGACCTCCAGTGCCATCTTTCTCCTCCAGAAGGCACTCCTGGATTGATCAATAATCCTGGTGGTCCTGTCTAAGTTCTCAGGCAACAGGGTCCCCCACTTGTGCCCAGGTGCCTGTCCAGGTGAGGACAAGGGAGCAGGTGTAGTGAAGAGTGAGGGCTGCAGCAGGAGAGACTCGGGCAGTGAAGCGTGCCCGCCGCACGGCTGCCCGGGGCTCCCCAGGAGAAAAGCCCTGCCCCACGGCTGAGCACCAAGGCCCCAAGGCTGGGGCAGCAGAAGGATGCGGCGGGCTGTCCTTTACTTCCGCCCCTGTCCTTATTTCTAAAATCCATTTCCAACACTCCAAACGAGAGGGGGCGGCCCAGCGCAGCAGGCAAGACAGATGCAAAGCTACCGAGAGGACTTCCCAGGGCTGAAGTTTTGGCCTCAAAATAGTCTCTGGGGCTCAAGTTTGCTTTGTTAGAAGTCACTCAGGGGCACCTGGGTGGCTCAGTCGGTTAAATGTCTGGCTTTGGCTCAGGTCATGGTCTTACAGTTCATGGGTTTGAGCCCCACACTGTGCTCTGCACGGACAGCACTGAGCCTGCTTGGGACTCTCTCTCTCTCTCCCTCCCTCTCTCTGCCCTTCCCCACCTGTGTTCCCTCTCTCTCTCTCTCTCCTGCTCACTCGCTCAAAATAAATAAGCTTAAAAAAAAAAAGTCATCCAGCCAAGCACGGGCAGTGGGTAAACGTACGGGAGAGCATGGGGACCTAGTACACCACTCCAACCGATGGGCACCCCAGGGCCACCGGTCCCCTGCCTGCCCTGAGGAGGTCGGACAAGCTGACCTCTGCCTGTCCAGTTACAGTGTCGACGCTTCCAGCCCTGCCCTCTGAAACACGGGAAGCCCGGCAGTGGCCTCCTATCCTGGGGCAGTCCTTCCTGCTATCTAACCTCCTTCCCTCCCACAGTGGCCGATCCTTCCACTGGAACCTAAAGCCACTTCAGTCGCCTAGAGGAGAGTGGTGGACAAGGGCCCCTGGCCAGATGAAGCGGTTGGGACGGTTAGTGTGTCACCTTCCACCTCCCCACCCAACTTCCCTCTGGGGTCTCAGGAGACAGAAGTGAAAGTGGCAGCTGGGGCCTTGGGGGCGGGTCAGCTTGGGAGCCGTTGGGTGAGCATAACGCCACCGGTGCCGTGTCTGGGCCGCCTGCCATAGCAAACGGGTGGGCTGATGGTTAGACCAGGGGAGGGACTTCCCGTGGAAATGAGGGCATGGGGTAACTATGGACTGGAGGCCCCCGACCAAAGGGAGAGCAGGCTAAAAAGGAAACAATGGAGGAAAGCGAGCAGTGGACGGTCTCGGAAGGGCACTCTCTTCCAGGGCGGCGCCTGGTCCCTTGTTTAAAGCGGTTAGATCTTTCCTTCCCAACCACAGGGCAGGGGCCCGGCTGAAGAAGACGGAGGGGGTCTGGGCCCTGACTGCCAGAACCCGGGGGCCAGAAGAGAGGAAGAGAAGGCCCGAGGCCTGGGCCCTCCCTCACACCGGGTGGGACCCATCCTGATGACGGGCAAGGTGGGGGGTCAGAATGTGACCGTCCACCTACAGTCACAGTACACACCGGGCCGAAAGAGGCCAATCCAATCAGAGAAGGCAAATCCTCCTAGAGACATCATGACCTCAGGGAGCCACAGGGGATTTAAAGGGGCCGCTCAGGGCGGTGGCTGGGTCTCCTCCGGACTGGAAGGACAGTCCTCTAAGCCCCTGGCAGGGGAGGGCGGGCAGTGCGGCTGCGTGGGCCTGCTGAGGCGGCCAGCCAGGCAGCTCTTACAGGATTAGCTTGCTGCTTTCAGGAAAGGTGCCAGGTGGGGCTAAGATGCCCAGCCAGATGGAGGGGGCCCGGCGGGTGGAGGGGGGTACCTCCACACAGCTATGCAAACACTTGACCCCACATTCAAGTCGCACCCCTCCTGCTACCCCGCATCCCGCCCTTGCGTGAAGGTTCTGTGCAAAGACCCTCTGCTCGCCGGCCAGGACCCCTGGCTGTCGACCAGCTTTCTCTGCCTGTGATCTGGTGCAATCCTTCCTCTGAGCGGGGGGAAGTCCAGCCAGTTGTCCACTCTCAACCCTTCTGCCACACTTTACCACTGGGACCCACCCCCACCCAGGGGGCAGAGGGGTTCCTACCCTCCCCTGCCGGCCAGCCCCTCACCCCTTCCCCCACCCTGGGCTGACAGGTGGGAGAAACAAGAGGGAACAGCTGGGCCAGGACACCTGTCTCCACCCAGTCAGTCCGGGCCCCACAGGCCTGCCATGGGGGGGGTGCACCGGGGAGTCAGCAAAGGCGGGGTGGGGGGGGCACAACTGTGCTGGCTGGAGGAAAGGGGCTCAAAGGTCAAGAAGAGATGTGAGGGGGGAGGCCAAAGTGCCCCCCCACCCCGTTCAAAATCAGCCCTTCCTCCTGGTCCACCCCAACCGTGACCCTTCACCAAACGCAGAACACAGACACGCTTTAAAGGAGAAAACTCGAGGTTTGAGGTCATCAGCTCCATTCTCTAGGCCTCCAGATTACTTGATTGTCGGCAGCCTGGACCAGGAAGTCTCCAGAAAGGAGACAGACCCCTCTTCTCCCCCCCGACCCCCACCGACTGTTTCCTCTTGAGGTTGGGGATGAGCTCTCTTACTCCGTATTCTCCCAAACCTGAACCCCAAGTATCTGCTGGGAGGGGGCGGGGTGGGGGGCAATCATGAGGACTGAGGGAGCATGCGGCCAGAGGGATCTGCTCGGACTCACGGCGAGGTGGAGGTGGAGGGGCCGGTTCTGAGGCAGGGAGGCAGCTGGCTGGGGAGGCAGGGCTCCGCTCAGTGTCCCCAGCCCATCCCAGAGTCAGACTGAGCCCTAGGCCCGGAGGCCCCCGCAGGGCCCCCTCAGTACCTCCCACACATCCAAGCCCCTGCCAGGACACCGCCTGCCCCCACCCTGTCTTCAGGGCGGCCGCCCAGGGCCGGCAGGTCCAGGCCAGGCTGCAACTGGGGTCCAGAAGAAAAGAGGCACACCGTCTAAGCCCCCGCTCTCCGGACAGCCTCGCGTCTCCCCGCGGAAGTCAACTCAGAGCCGGGCAGGGACAGGCCCCCCGGTCGGCAGGTCAGCGGTGGAGTGGAGCGACAGAGGTGGGCCCACCGCACCTCCCTCCCCCTGGGGGTTCTAGCAACCCCTCCCAGGGCACAGGCCCCACCAGCCAGGCCTCCCGCCTTCCCACAGGCCAGAGCTCTGGCCCGGCCCGCCTTCCCGCACTGGTGTCTCGCTGTACCCAGCTCGAGGGGGCACAAGCAGGGGGTCACTGGGGCCTGCCCTCACACTCCTTGCCTGGGGCCCTCCTCCCGTGGCACTCCATCGGGGGACAACACCTCCTCAGGGAACCGAAGCAACATGTCCCTCACTGTGCCACCAAACGCACCTCTGACCTCTGCCAGGGAGTCCTTCCACTCGTCCTCTTCCTCCTCCCAGGCCTCCCCGGGCCCCCGGCTACATGGCCCCGGCTGCAGGGCAGGACCCTTCCCTTCGCCTCAGACAAGGCCCCTGACACTTGCCAACTGGGAAGAGGGGCCTGTGAGGTCTCCCTACTCCAGCTGGATCGAGTGATGTGGAGACAGGGGTGGAGCAGACGACCCCTGAAGCAAGTAGCCTCAACCTCCAACTCGGCTCCCCAACTGGGAAGAAGTCGTGCAGACAAACGCAAGTCTCCGTGTCACCATGCCCAGCACAGAGCTTGGCACACAGGGACACGACAAATGGAAGTTTCCTTCCTCCAGTCCCCAGGGATCTCAAAACTTTCAGTTTTAGGTCTCCAAAGTATACTGGAAAGTAGAGCAAAGGGGTGCTGCCGACGGTGAAGTTCCCTTGACCAGAGGACAAGAACGCCTCCTTTTCTATATGCTTCCCTGGTCTGCCCAACTCCTAGGGGAGTGGCCGGAGCACCCGGCCAGGGGCACCAAGCCAAGGTCAGTGACCAGGCCTAGAGCCCGGAGCCTCCCGGGAGGCTGACTTTAAATGAGTAAATATGGTCCCGCCTGGGTGTGGCCAGCAACAGGCCAAGCTCTGGACAAGTCCCTCCCTTCGCAGCCTGCAGCAGAGGGAGACAGCCCAGACAGCAGGCACTTCCCATCCCTGCAAAGGCTGTTGGGGTCCCGCGCAGAGTCCGTGAACACGTCCTCAGGTCTCCACGCCAACCAGGACCAGCCAGAAGCATAGCTAGGCTCCCAGGAATGGGGGGGGGGGGGGGGGGGTTGCGGCCACAGCCTCAGGAAAAGGAAAAATCAGACGCAAAGGGGCTTGGGGACCAGCCAGGCTGAGGATCTACCCCCACAATGCCTGAGGACTCAGACGCCACCCTGCTCATCAGAGTGAGTGGGGAGGGTGACAGGGACCACAGCCAGAGCAGGACTCCCGGGTCCTCTGATCACAAGGCTAGTGACACTCCTGGATCCCTGGAGGGCTGACTTACCCCAGGGCACAGGTCAGCATGAGGGGCAGAGGCGGTGCGAGCCAGGGCCTCGGGGAGGGGCACGTGGGGATGCTGCAGGGGTGGTGACAGAGGTCAGCCAGGGGGGCTGCCCAGCTGTGGTCTAACCTCCGTGCCTCCTGCTCCAGTCAGCCCTCCCTCTTGCACGTTCTCGCCCCTCGTCCCCCACCCGTCCTGGGCCTCCGAGCCTTTAATCATCTTTCCATTTGCTGCCCTCCCCCGCCCCCCTCGGACCGGCAGCGGCTCGTGTGCGCGCGTGTGTACTTGCACACCTTCATGCGTGTGCACCACTGAACTCTGGGGACGTGCCAGGTGCGTCTGGGCACAGCAGTCTGTAGGAGACCCTCCTTCCCCAGCACCCCTGCCGGGGGGAAGGGGCCCAAAGACTCCAGGACAAATTCTCCTCGGCTTCAGGCAGGGGAGCAGGAGAGAAAATAAATTCCCCGTCCTCACAAGGCCGCCGTGTGAGGCCTTCCAGCAGAGCCGCCTAGAACCGCCCGAGAAGCAAGTGCTTGGAGATCCCCGTCTCTCCCAGGCCAGGCTAGAGCCACCTCTGTGCCCTGAGCCAGCTCCGCCCACGGGTCCCTCCCCGCATGCTGCCGGGGTGGACAGGCCGGGCAGCATCAGCCACAGCACGGCCGGGTGTCCTGCGTCCCGCGCAGAGCGGCTAGCGCCTCACACCTCCCCCTCCCGCCATGAGTAAGTCACCAAACTGGGACAGAAGGACGGTCGGTTGGCCGGACTCCGGCCCCATGACTGGCTCATAAAAGCCACCAGCAATTACAGTGATGCTGAGGCTCTGCCGGCTCGCCACCTCCTCCTCCTCCCTGTAAAAAGGGAGACAATTGCCTCAGACCAGGTGGCCTCAGAGAGCCCGGAGAGTCCCAGCCGTGGTCCCCAGGGATGGGGAGAACCCACCACCACCACCGTACCACGAGACCCAGGATCTGGCCCTCGACGGCGGACTCCAGGCCCACGTCCGATCCTCACGTCCGCCACGGAAACTGAACGGACGCCAGCTACGACCCGTGCCCCGGAGGTCGGGCCTCTACGACCCACCCCCCATCAGCTCCCTTTCTCTGGTAAGGCCACGGCCGCCCGCACTAGAAGGGCAGAGAAACGGGGGCCTTGGCTCCAAAGGCAAGTAGGGAAATGCCGGCCCCACCCGTCTGTCCCTGCCTCCTCTTCCTCCCACACAGGCAGAGAAGGGGCTGGCAAGGTGTCCCGCACGGGGCCCACCCACACCAGGCCAGCGTGAGCGCCGAGATTCTGGACGCAGTGCCAGCCTCGGGAAGGCTGATGAAGGTGGGCACAAGTGCAGGCCCAGGTGGCCCGGAGAAGGTCAGCAAGATGAGTGGAGGACCAGGCCTCTCTGGGGGCACGAGGGCTCAGGATGCTCAGAGACACCTTCCCAGGGCAGGCTCAGAGGAGGAACAGTGGGAAGGGTTAGGTCACAATCAGTGAGGGTCTAACCTCAGGCTTCCTCTCCCCGGGACCCCTAAGGGGCCAGTGGGCCTCCCCCCACCCCGCCTCCTTGCTCTGATACTCTAGACCCCACCTAAGTGTATCCTCCACGCACCCCCTCCCCCCAGCACACACCTCCCAGGAAAGACCAGGGAAGATTAAAAAAAAAAAAAAAAAAAAAAAAACCTGCTGGAGAAAGATTATATAACAGCAGCCAGAAAGACTATCATATCTCCCAGCCTGTGAGAAGAGCCAGGAGCCAGGGCAGAGCTGGGAAGCCCAGGGCCCTCCAGCCCCGAAGCAGAAGGGACAGAGTGGGGTGGGCAATGGGCAGTAACAGCCACCCTTCTAAATCCCCCACCACTCTGCTCCAGCCAATGGGTCCAGGGCACAGAAGCCCCGGAGGAACCTCTCACGCCCATCCCCCAACACAAGGGTTATGATGCTCTCTGACCAGGTCCCACTTCTTCCCTTGGACCAGGGGTTCCAAGAGCAAGAATTGTGGCTTCCTTCTTATGGCCTCTGCCTACTACGAAGCCATGCCTGAAACAGCGCAGTGAGACTGAAGCTCTGACACAGACTTGCTATGTGATCTCAGGCAAAAGGCTCAACCTCTCTGGTCTCAGAGGAGTGTGAGTGAAAACTCTTCCTTTTCCAGGGAAACCAGAGACCCCTCCCTTACAAATCTATACACACGCATACACACACACACACACAAGCACATACAGAGTAGGTGGGGGGTGGGGGAGAGACAACAAAGAGAATATGACCACTGACACCTAAGGGTCCAAACGCCTGTGCTAGGACAAAGTGGGAAAGAGCCACACATCAGCTCTAGTGTCCCCCCCAGTCACCCCACATAAACGGGTCCTCAGCCACCCTCACGCTGATCCCACCCCACCCCCATCTCCTGCCCAACACACTGGGAAACCACAGGAAGGAAATTCATTCCCAGGCAGGCCGTGGGAGCTGGGACAGCCAGGCTAAGTCCTGGGGCGGGTGTGACCCAGCGGCCACAGGCGGGCTGGACAGCTGTGAACACTGACATGTGCCTTTTCAATGCTCTCCTTGGCTACCAGGACCTCCCTGTCCGGGGTTTGAGGACAAGTGGGAGGCGGACAGCTCCCTAACTTCAATACACCCAATCTCCAGCTGGCCTGGGCTCCCCTCCTACTTTGAGGCCAGAGCAGCCCAAGGTCACCGCCCCAGACGGCAAACTTCCCATAGTCCAGGCTGGCCCCCGAATTGCCTAGGAGACCCGCGGAGGGGCTAAGGGAGGGGGGGAGGGCCACCCCCCAAACCAAAGAAACCAGGCCAACTGGGAACCCTCACAAAGGGGACTGGGCACAGGGAAGGGGGACACAGGATCCACCCACTGTACCCTCCCCCAACCCACCAACAATGCACCGTTTAGGAGGAGGTACAGAGAGCCTCCCACTCGGAAGGACAAACCCGAGGTAACCCAGTCGTGGTGCAAAGTGTGCCCCCAACCGGGACCCTCCCCGCACAGGGACAGACCTCCGGAGGCTGCTGAGAGGTCGGCTGGAATCACGAAGAAGGAGCCTTCTGCTCATCCCCCTAAGACCCCAACCTGACAGGAGGGCGCTGGCGTGGGCGCGAGACACAAGATGCATCCCAGTCTCCTTTGGCCCTCCCTCCCCGAAAGCCCCCCAAACTCTCCGTCGACCCCCACTCCCAGACCAGTCCAGCCTGCCATTGGTGGAGAGAGGGACTGGAGAACTCGTGCCCAGATGTTGAACAGCTGCAAACTTCTGGCCAGGGTTTCTCCGACTGGCGCTGCTGCCGAACCAGATCAGGGGTCTCGGAACGGGGGCAGGAGGTCCCCAGGAAGGGTCGAGCGTGCCCACGCCCGCGGCGGCCCCGCGTCCCAACTCCACAGGCACCCGGCAAACCCGGGCCCCGGACACACACACACTCACACACCCCAACCCACCACCCCGGTGTCATCTGAACGACGTCCCCCCTCCCTCCCCCGCTTCCCAAACAGCTGCGGCTCCCCCCGCCCCCACCCTCCCGCCGCCCTCCCAGGCCCCCTTCTGCACCATTTCGGGCCAAGGAGGAGTGAACAGGCGGCGCGAGGAGGGAGAGGGAGGGAGGGCCGCCTGTTAAAATGTCAGTCGCTCCCGGCTGTCACCGGAGACCCCCTCTGAGGATGGCGCCCCTTCGGCAGACCACTCGGAGGCCGTCGTAACCCCGGACACCCGCAGCCGGGCGCGTCCCCAAGCGCGGGTCCCCACCCCGACCCCGACGCGCAGGGGAATGAGCCCCCTGCACTTGTCCCCCGGCCGCGTCCCCCACACAAACAAGCAGCCCCCCACGTAGTCTCCCACCGGCGCCGCCCGGAAACAGCCAGCTCCGCGAGTTCCTCCCACCCGGGGGCCACCCCATCCCACCCCTCAGGGGGACGGTCCCGACCACCCTCCACCCCAAACCCAGGACGGGGTGGGGGAGGGGGCCTCTTAAAGCGGCAGGCGCATTATTTTCCCCTACTCACCGGCCCCGCTGGGGGAAGGGGGTGTCACGGCTGGGACGGGTGGCCCTCGCCCCCGGTCCGGGGGATCTTCAACACCGGGCAGCCGCAGCTCCGGGCGGGGGGAATAACAAATGAGGCCGGCGTCCGCGCGGGCCCTGGGCGGCGCCGGGGGGCCTGGGCCCCCGCCGGGGGCGCGGGGGCGGACAGGCGCGCGGCGGGCAGGGGGAACCGGGGCCGAGCGCCCGAGCCGCCTCGGCGTTGTTGATATTTTGCTTCCTTCCTCCTTTCGGGCTCCAAAGGTAACTCCTCCAGCCCCCGGGAGTCGAGGCCGACGTAGGCACAGCTCAGCCTAGCTTGAGGGGTGGGGCCCGGGGCTGACGGGCAGGCAGGGGGGCCAATGGGAGGAGCCCGCGGCGGCGGGGCGGGGCCGGAGGGGGCGGATCTGGCCGCGGCCCCGCCTCGCGCCTCCCGCGGCCGGCCGGGCGGGCCGGGCGCCCCACCCACCGCCCTCCAGGCTAGGCTGCGGCGCCGGGAGCGGCGGATCCCTCCGCCGGCCGCGAGGGGAGGGGAGGGGTGGCGAGGCGAGGCGAGGCGAGGCGAGGCGAAGGGAGGGATGGGGAGGGGGCCGGGCTGGCGGCGCGGGGAGGCGAGGCTAGCCGATCGCGGAGGGCCGGCCGGCGCGGGGCGCCCCTCGGCGCTGCTGCCCCCGTGCGCTTGCCGCGGTCCTCCCCGCAGGCGCGGCAGCCGCCGCGCACCCGCGCACACGAGCGGCCCCCCTCGGCCCCCAAGCCCCGGGAGAGTTGGAGGTGGCGGTCTAAGTAGACAAATTCAGGGTGGACGCCAAATGGCGACAAGATTCCGGCTCCCCCACTTAGTGTGCGCCGAAGCCGCGCGCAGAGGAGCACGTTCTCTGCCGGGGGTTACCTGGGGAGCTCGCCCGCCCCTCTACCTGTGACGGGCGCCTCCCTCCCCGGGCCCGGTTCGGCAGACGCCCAGCAATTTAAAGCGACAGCTCATAGTTCTTGGGTGACCTAATCCCCAGTGCCTGCGGTCCCAGAGCACTTACAGCCGAGGGGGGCAATTTAAAGGGGCGGGACCTTAATTTCCCCCAGCACAGGAAACGCCCGAAAGCATCTTATTAAAGAAGCAGTAGTAGCTCTTAAAAAAAAAAAAAAAAAAAAAAATTAAAAATTAAAAAATCCCTAGTTGCCCCAGGGCGTGGTGAATCTTCACGTGCCCTACAACAGGAGTGTGGGTGCCATGCCTGCCTACCCCACTGACCCGGGCAGACTTCTTCTCCAGCAAACCTATTACCTCCAGATCCTGCTACTCTCTACCTGCAGCCTTAGGAAATGATGGAATCCGGCTGCGATCTCTAAGAACCTTGCAGAACAGAGGGGTGCTCAGTTCTTCACACACCCTGATTTCTATCTGGCTGGGTCTGATTTACTGAACAAAGACGAGATTCTGCGTGAAGTGTTGGGTTAAGTTCTGGGTGAAGAGACTAATACATACGAGAGAGACAGCTAGTCGTGGTGATTGAAAGCATCAACAGTGGACCAGTGGAGCTGCCTGGGTTCGAGTCCTCACCTTACCCTGCGTTACCTTCCCCCATGTATGTTACCTGTGAACACGGGTACATCGGTTAACCTCCCTGAGCCTCGTGATCCTCATGGCTAAAATGGAGATGGTGATAACAGTGCCTGACTCCCACGTTTGGTGTGGAGATTAAGTGAGCGTATGCAAGCAGACTGCTTAGAACAGTGCCTCACGCTACATTATAATAACTTAAGGGTTGGACTCCCAAGACAACTTTAGGCCCATTATCCCATACGAGCCTCAAAGGAGGCAAGATCAGTGGAACTGCTTTGCCAATAGGTTGGAGGTTTATCTTGTATGTCCTAAAAATGTCCTAAAACAGGAAGCCAGCAGGCTCCTATTTCCTTGGCCTCAGTTTCCAACCCTTCCACCTGGCCCCTCCTTCGGGAAACCTGATTTAAACAGTGTCCTGCTTTGTCCCCAAATGTAGCTTCTCGGTTCTCCATCAGATCTGGGAGATGGGGCCCCAGCACCAGAAGATGTCAGTCTTCCCTGCGAGGCAGGGCTAGCTTGCCCCAAAGACCTCACTCAGGGGAGGCTAGGGGAGCCCATCTGTCCCGTCCCAGAGGACCGTGAGAGGAGCAGAGCCTTGTGCCAGGGCTGGGGCTGTGGCAGTAGCAAGATGGGAAAGTGCCGCCCCCCTCAAGTGGGGAACCTCCCCTCACTTGTGGCCTCTATTTTTAGTGCTTCCCCAGGCTCTCGCTGGAGAAACCGTTTAGTCATCAGGGTGTTTATTTTCCGGCTGTTTCCGACGTCGGGAAAGCAGAATGTTGAGACTGGAGAGATCCAGGGCTGCTGGAAAAGACTTCTTAGGAACAGGCCTGGGAACTCAGCCTTCAGACCTCTGGGTCCCAAGATCGTAGTTAAAAACCAAAGTGGGCACGGGGCAGCCAAGCCCCCAGGAGACCGAGAGATGGGTTCTCAGCCTGCCTCCAGTTTGGAGTCTCTCCAAGCCAGAGACCCCTATGGCCCCAGCTCTACTTGAAGGATTTTCTCCAAGAACATAAGCAGCCCCCAGAACAAATTCTCCCTGACCGCTGATTCCCAGAAACCCCCTCCCCAACCTCTGATAGATCTGCGCGGTGAGCCTCCCGCCAACCACAGCTCCAGCCAATCTCAAGCCGGAGGCCGGCTTGCCAGGGCTGTGATTGGCTGGCTAGTCCTCCTGCCTTGGAATGTTGGGTCCTTAACAAAGGAATGAGGAAGGAAGGTGAGTCACCTGGGAGGGTGTTAAAGGGCCAGGAGCTGGAGAGAGAAAGGAGCGAGGGAACAGTTCAGTGACGGAGATGGAGTGTCCCGACCCCTGCGATGCTGAATGATAATTCGCTAGAGAACAGAGTAGGAGAGAGTCGCAGAGACTGACGTTACAAGCGGGGTAGAATTTACATATATTTATTGGGAGAAATTCATGGAAAAGAAAAGTAACAAATACAAGGTCTTCATTTCCGAGAAAGACTAAGAAAGGATCTAGGGAGAAATGTTGCTGGGAGTTAGATTATAATAAAGACTTCCTGAAACTGACTCACCGCATCTTTGCCTTCTAGCCCCTGCACTACCCATTCCAGGATCCTTTAGGGGGAGGAATACCCTGGCAGCCTCAGGGGCCTGGGTTTTCATTCTTCCTTCTCCCCCTCTGGCTCCCAACCCATCTTTTGTAGAGAAAAGTCATCTTACAGCCCAAAGTTGCTATAAAACCCCCGAGGAGGCAGACAAGTGCCCACCAAAGGCCTATAAAGTGTGTGACTCCTCCGTACAGCGTGGCCCTCTTAGTTTCTACAACAAAGGGACACCCTTTATTCACACCGCCATCGTAATTGGGAAAGGTCTTCCTCACCCCCAAGGGCTGCTTCCCTTCTTGCCTGTTGTTCCAGAACCCTAGGAAGCCACTGCTGCTGTTCCAGCCTTCTTCTGGCTGCTTGGTTTGACCCCTTTCTCCTTCCTCACTGCCATTTGGAGGATCCCCGGCCCCCACCTCCCTCCATTTCATCCCTTCTACTGGGCTGATCATTCTTCCTCCCCATTTTTCAATCTCTCCCCACACCTTCCACCTTGTTTGTGAGGGCAGGGGCCATCAGCGGGGGCCTGGGGGCCCTCCTGTGCGCACATTCTCCGCCAGGGCCTGTGTATCATCTGCTTGTGTAGAGTGCTCTGTAAGCCACGTGGCTACCTCGCCAGTACACATCGGGCTGGACTGACATTTTTGGTTTCCAATTTACTCTTCTGCACCAGGTCCTGATCTTGAGGGCAGCAGTTAAATAAGCTTTGGTTTTGCAGGGCCTGGAGTGGAACGCGTTCAGCCAATGTCTGTTACGTGAATCTGTGCATATCTGTGTACGTAGCCGTGTATCTCAGTTAAGATTACAAAAACTTTAATGGATATCTCCTCTATTTGTCCATTGATTACTCTGTGCTGGCCCAGGGATGGGGCTCTGATCTGGGGCCCAGACAAGTCCAGCTCCAGGCCAGAAAGGGGGGCGGGGGGGGAGGAGTTAAGCAGAGAGTTGTCCTAGGCTGTGCTGGCAAAGCTGTGCCCCAAGCTCAGTGCCAGGGTGCCCTGTCTGGGGCCAGGCCCGGGGCAAAGGGCAGAGGCCCCACCCTGGATCTGAAGGGGGCAGGAAAGGGGTGCCAAAGCCGGGTCCTCGGTCCGTGCCCCCCCTACAAGAGTTCCCTGCCCCGGGCTGGGCAGGATGTGGTGGCAGCTGCAAGAGGGTGGGCAGGATGTGGGGGTGGGGGCAGCTGAAACGAAGCCTGACATTCGCCTCCCCAGCTCCTCCCTCCTTCCCTCCCCCCCCAACCCGCCCCCTCCAGGTCACGTGCTTCTAGCCCGGGCACCGACGGACTATTTCTCCCTTTCTGCGGAAGGACATAATTGACATGGCAAACTCAAGTCACCTTCGACTTCAGCGGTACCACGCCTTTTTCTTGCCTCGTAGCCCAGGACAGAAAGTTTGCCAGATACACATTTCTTTAAAGCCCTGCTCACCAATTCGGGAGTGGCCCCTTTAAATGCAAATGAACTGCCTTCTCGCTCTCGCCCCCCGCCCCCATCCCAACTTCGCTCCTCGTGCCCAGACTCCGCCAGCTGCCATTGACGTCACGCGTGCGTCAGCGTCGCCAGCCCAACCAGACGGCACGTGGGGGGAAGAAGGTGGCCTTAAAGGGCCAGCCGCCTTCGGACGGCAGGGTCGCAGCTGTGAGTTTGGCCTTGGAAAGGAGGCATGAAATGAGAGGTGGGGAAATCTATTGGAGCGAGAGGACATGCAGGATAGACGTTAGGAAGGACAGGTAGGAGTTGTGCTCCTTCCCAGAGTAGGAGGGCCAGGCGTTTCCTCTAGACTCCCCAGAAGGTTGGGGTTTGCGCCCGGGAGAGCAGCGCTGGAGGAGAACAGCTCTGAGGGTAGAGGAGGCTGGCACTTAAGACTCGCCCAGTTATAATGTCAGTCCTTCCTTCATCCCTGCCCCGCATGTCCGCAACGCAAGGAACTCGTTCTCCTCGGCATCTCCAGCACGGAGAGCAAAGCTCCTGGTAGGCAGGTATTAGGTATTTGTAGAACCAATGGGATCCAGTGCAAAGTCGCCTCCTTCAGGAGGCTCTCCCTGAATGCCCCACCGGCGGGCTAGCGCGTCCCAGCTGCTAAGGACGGACCGCCCACAGCATTCAACGAACCTGCGTCTTCCTTCCTTGCATTAGCGACCACGAGGCAGTGCTGAAGCGCTCAGATCTTGGAGCGATGTAGGCACGGGGGGTCGAATCCCCTTTTTACTGTTTACTAGCTGAGGGACTTTGGAACAAGTGTGTTCATTTTACCTCTGCTAAGTGTGAAATGGGGCTAACGCTGCTTGGACCACATACTTGTCAGCGGGATTGAAGGAGGCCGCCCCTCTTGCATGGTATCTGTTTCATTGTAAGCCGCTCAGTGATGGTGGGGAGTGCGTTTTAGGATGCTTCCCTCCCCCACTAAACTGTGTGCTTATTGAGAGCGAGGACCGTGCCCACTAATTTATTCCCAGAACCCACACCATGCAGGGTTTAGGGTTGGTGATTTAAAAATGTTTGCTGAGTGAATAAACATGAGTGAATGAGTGATTTCAGTATTTCCTGAAATCTGACCTCCAAACCCACCCCTGAAGCTGTTACCCAAAGGGAGAAAACATTACAAATGCCCCCCCTCTGTGCCCCAGCTTTTCAGCTCTGTGGCAGAGGTTGGGGTGAGGCCCTCATCACTGTGGTTGAACCAAAAGTATTATGCAAACAAGCCAGAAATGATGGGTCTGCAGTGGAGAGTTGAGGGGGCCTCCCCACCCCAGCTCTGCTGCTTAGAACCCTGACCCGGGACCCCCAGGCTGGGCTGCCAGGGGCAGAGGACGCTAAATGGAGCTGGACGAGGGGAGTTTCTTGCCCCTTCAGAGTCTCTTAGCCCAGACACGGGTCCATCTTTGGCCTCTCCTTCTCCGGAGCCCTGTCTGTCCTGTGCCCGGCTCTGCCTCCCATCCCCCACCCCAACCTTCATTCCTTCTACAGCTTCCCCGCGGTTATAGTGGGGGGTGAGGGGGGCACAAGGCCTCCTACCACCTGATTCCAGCTCGCTGGCCACAGGAGCAAGAGCCACCTCATCCTGGTTCGGCCTGGCTCGTAGCTGCTTATCGATCTGATTTTCAATATCTGTCACCATCTCTGAAGTAGAAGGGCGTTCAGACAACAGAAGGAACTTCTTGCCAGGGGAGGAGCTCTGAGAGCCCTCTCCTTCCCTGAAGACCAGGAGGAAGTGGGGTGACCCTCCTCTGGGAGAGAGCAACCCTGTCAGCTCAGGAACCGCGAGGGGCACGGATGGGTCCCCACAGGACTCTCCCCGCTGCCTGGGTGCCGGCTCCACCCTCTGCCGGGGTAGGGTGCTGTCCAGGAGCATTCTGTGTTCCAGAAAACCCCAAAATAACCCAACTTTGCTGTCCAGCTGCTATTTCTGTCCATCTTGTTTAATTATTCAAACCCAAGTTGGGGAGTGAACTATAAAAAGCTCTCCTACTTGGGGACCCAGGAGAGCTGGGAGGCTCGCCAGGCTGCATTACCAACAGGGCCACATGGTTTGGGTGAGGTCACTTGGTCCGGTCTCCTGCCTGAAAGTTCCATCTGCTGTTTGCCTGCTTCCTCTGCTAGAAGGCAGAGGCCAGGCCTCCCCCCCTGCATCTCCGGCTCTGTGGCAGCCCGTCCTGCCGGGGAGCCGGGCTCCAGCCCGCACTCTGGAAGCGTGCGCTCACGGCTTCCTAGCCCTGGTTCTTATCCCACAGATCCTATTATCAGACCCAAGCATCCAGGACTGAGGGGGTGGGGTGGCAGCAAGTGCAGGTAAAGAGGTCAAGTCAGGTGGACAGTGGGCCCTTGGAGGGCACTCTGTCGGTGGGGGGGCTGGGGGACGCTTTTCTGGATGGGGCAGGTTCCTGTCACAGGTGCTGAGCTTCTTCAGGGGCTTCTCTTGGGGACTCTGATATTGTAGCTGAAGGGACAGAGGGAAAGCAGCAGGGACTTTGTTTTTCTGGGCCTAATCCTCTTCTGGTCGCCCAGAAGTTCAATGTCAGTTTCCACTGAAACTGAAGCCCAGGTTGCAGGTGGCGGTGGGAGGGGAGGTGCGGAAAGCAGGGTACCCCTGGGGGTCTGTTCTGGGATCCCCCCCTCCCCCCTTAGGCCTTTCCTAGAGAGGTGATAACAAAGGGTGTGGCCACAGTTGCTATGGCAACTTGGGGAGCGTAGTGGGGGGGGGCTGGTGTTAGGACTGGGCCTCGCTCAGTCCGAGCAGGAGGGGCCGAAGGAGAGGCCGGGCCTGCCCTTGGGACAGATGCAGGTGGAGGCAGACTTACGAGATGGACAAGAGGACTAGGGCTTTGAGCCCCAAGAGAGGAAGAGACCACAGGGACAGACCCGGAGACCCAGGACACAAGTTGGGGGGGGGGCGGCGGCGTGAGGTCCAGTGTGGGAGGGGAGGCGGCAGCCTGCCAGAAGCTGGGGGCGGGGGCGGCGGAGCCCGGCAGGACTTTCCAAGAGACCGTGTGGGACCCAAGTGTTAAAGAGGGCCCTGGGCTTTACCCTCGGCCTGCCTGGGGGCTTGTTCCCACACATTCCCTGGCAGCGGTTCCTGTGAAGTCCAACCTGCCCCCACCCCTGCCTCGGCTCTACCGGAGCTGCAGGGGAAGGTGCCGAGGTAGGGGAAGAGGCTGGCCGTTGCTAAGCAACCAGAGGCTGTGTACCTGGAGGGCATGGGAGGGGGCCCCCGGCGCCAGGGAGGTGGGGAGACCGCGGAAGGCCTGGGTGGGTGGACAAAGCTCAAGGCTCCCTCTGCCATCGTCCTCCTGACAGCGGCAGAGGAGGGACGCCCTTGTCACCCAGTAAGTGTGTTGATGAATGTGTGAGCGTGTGGCCCCTCTCCGGGGGGCTGCCGCCGCACACGGCCCCCGTGGGACTCTCTCTGAGGGCAGGCGGGGCCGGGCTGGGGGTAGGGGCCGAAAGACAGTGTAAGCCTCTCTCGCTGGTTATGGGAGGGGGGAGGGCTTGCCTGTCCGTTGAAGGTAGCGCCCCTATGGAGACGCTGCGGCTGGAGGGGGGCAGCTTGGGTGAGACAGGCTACACAGGAGAGGCCGCCTGAAGTCCAAGTGCTCTCAAGGCCCGTGCGGTCCACCGTATTTCATCGTTTCTAATCTATTATTTTCAGCATATTTGGGGGCGGGCTGGAGATTGACAGAGGTAACCACCAAAGGGAGCCCTGTGGCCCACACACCTGCATCCCTGCCAGGCTAAGGAAGCCGCTCAGGCCATCCGCAGTGTGGACACACGACCGCCCCCGCGCGTGGCTGGTGGCTCCCCACGGACTCAGCTCCCATCCAGAAAGTGCACCTTCATGGGGCGAGCATTTGCTGTGCATCTGTGCCGGGGTCCTGGGGAAGCGGCGAGAGGTGGGCCCGGTGGACTCTCCCCCCGCACCTGCGGTCTCTCCCGGGATGGTCCCCAGACCCTGCAGGGGACCGCCTGTGCTTCGCCCCCTCTGCATAAGCGCTGCCAAGTCGCGAGACCCCCCCCCCCCCCCCCGCCATTGCACGTGCTCCGGACTGACCCCCGAGGGCCGTGTTGCTGGGAAGACACAGGGGCCTCCTGGTTGCTGACCCACGAGAAAGAGAAAAACCTGGGAATAAAAGGGTACAGGCTCATTTTGTTTTCATGCCCGCCTCACGGGGGCACCCCGGAAGGCATGAGGCATATGTTCTCAGCATGGCACCACAAGCCCACGGATGTCTGAATCCTCATCCTCCTTGTACAGATGACCAAACAGAAGCTCAGAGAGGTTGAGGAGCCATGTTCATGGTCACACAGCAGGAAATGGCTCTGGGATTCCAAGCCAGGCCTGTCTGTTGCCCCGTAAATGATCAAGGGAGAAAACACTTTCCCTGTTGCCCTGACTACGTGGTCACAGGGACACTGGAGGGGCCCAGGACCCCAGAGGGAGGGGAGACCTCAGAGCACAGTTAGGCAGTACCCCCATGAACTAATAAAGAAGCAGCGGGCACTCAGAAATCCTGCGTGGTCACACGGGGACCTCGGAATCGCTCAGGTTTAGAGAAAGCCAGTGCAGAAGGCTGGGTCGGGCAGACCGGAGATTGAGTTCCAGCTCGGCCGTTTCTAGCTGTGTGGCCTTAGGCACGCCACTGACCCTCTCTGAGCTTCACTTTCCTCAGCGTGAAGGTGACACTCCTGGAAAACTGCAGAGATTAGATAGGGCTAAGTGTGGTGCCTTGCAATAATTCTCCTCTCCTTCCTTTCCCTGCAGGAGGAGATCGCGGGTGACCAAGGGCACATTGAAAGGCCCACGCAAACCTGGTGGCCGAGTGACAACAGTATTTTGGGGGAGCCTCGCAGAGGTTTGTGGAAGGTCTCTGAGATGTCTCCCCGTCTCGTGGCGGGGGCAGCAGGGAAGCGACGTATGAAGCAAGAGTTATCAAGAAAGGGCCCGAAAGCTGTCCTCTGCTGGAGAGGTGAGTAATGACCACAGGTGACAGAGGGGACACAATGTCCATTCCTGTTTCTCACCTTTAAGACAGATATTTTTTAAGTTTATTTATTTTGAGAGAGAGTGAGAGAGCAGGGGAGGGGCAGAGAGAGAGGGAGAGAGAGAATCCCAAGCAGGCTCCACACTGTCAGCAGAGAGCCTGACGTGGGGCTCAAACTCATGCACCACAAGATCATGACCTCAGCTGAAGTCGGATGCTTAACCAATTGGGCCACCCAGGCGCCCCCCAAGACAGATATTTAAAGTGGAGACAAGAGGGGCGCCTGGGTGGCTCAGTCGGTTAGGCATCCGACTTCAGCTCAGGTCACGATCTCGCGGTCCGTGAGTTCGAGCCCCGCGTCGGGCTCTGGGCTGATGGCTCAGAGCCTGGAGCCTGCTTCCGATTCTGTGTCTCCCTCTTTCTCTGCCCCTCCCCCGTTCATGCTCTGTCTCTCTCTGTCTCAAAAATAAATAAACTTAAAAAAAAAAAAAAAAAAGAAAGCCCATATGACTTTGGGCAAATCATTTAAAATAAATAAATAAATAAATAAATAAATAAATAAATAAATAAATAAAGTGGAGACAAGAGAATGGAAGTTCTAGAAAGGATGACAATAGACTCCCCAGCCCAGTCATCCGTGACTTCCTGTGTGCAACATGGCGATCAGCCGCTGTGCCCCGAACCCACAGGCGGCCTCGCCTGGTCTGGGAGGCGTTTTGGAGAAAGATGTGCTAAGACTGGAGGGGAGAGGAGGCTCCAGGGAAATGGGGGAAGCCAGACCCTCGCAGCTGCAGGCCTGAGCCACAGGTTGGGAAGGTCAGAGAAGAAATCAGAGCGGGCCGGGCTTCTCCAGCCCCCGGACCGACCGGCCGACCGCTCAGGCCTGTGGACGCCAGCTGGCAGGTGCGGGAACCACCCGGAAACAAAGCCCTCTGCTCACCCGCCAGTCGCTGCTCGCATCTCACGAGTGCACAGGTGAATTGAGCGTGTGTCTGAGACTGAGAAACACTTCTCGCCACAAGAAGAACAGTTAGCGACTGTGTGGTAATGGACGTTCGCCGGACAGTCGCGGTGGTCATGCCACGGCACGTGCAGACACCCGGTCCTTCCGTTGTGTGCCTGAAGCAGATGTACCGTTATAGGGTAGTGGACTCGCAGGGAAAGAGGGAAGACGGAGCATCACTGCTGTGCCCGGTGCTTGGACTCTGCGCACAGGGCAGGGGTCTTTAAGGGTGGCCTCGAAGGCTAGGAGCTCATCAAGGGCCCTCCCGGAGCTCCACGCAGGGCCCAGCGGCTTCCTTCGTTCGTTTCGCACAGTGGGCCCCCAAGTAGGCCTTCCTTTGAAGCCCCTCCCCAGACCAAAGCAACCCCCCTTCCCCGCCGGGCTGCGTTGTGGAATGTCTCTGCCGCGGAAGGAAGGCCGCATGGCTGCACGGGGCGAGGAGCCGAGCCGGACCCGCTGAATGGCAACTGTCGTTACAGTGACTTACGGTTTCCGGGATCGATTGGGTTCAGCTGGGTGGTTTTCACTCAGCAGCTCGTGTTCTGACCGGGTTGGGGGTGAAGGCGTCCTCTTGGCCTCACGTGTCTGGACTCGGGCTGGGAACACTGAGATGGGCGGGCTCCAGAAAAGCTCTGCTGATTTCTCTGTCTAGCCCGTCCTTGTGGTCTTTCCAGCACGGGGCCTTCAGAATCCTTCCAGGGGGGGCTCAGGGCTCCAGAATTGACGTGTCTGAGCACAGAGAGCCACGGGGGGTCGGTCCTGCTTCTTAGGACCTGGCCTTGGGAGTGACCTAGTATCACTTCTGGGCCACGGAAGTGAGGCGGTCACGGGCCCCTCCCGGGTGGGGACGGAGCCTCCACCGGTGGACAGGACAAGGTTTTGGAAGAGCGGTGGGATAGGAAGTGGCCTGCCCGTTTCTGGAAACCGCACTCTGCCACAGTATGTTTGCACACGTGGATGCAAATATATAGAAAAAAGGCCCCAGAGGGTCTGTACGAAAATATCAGCAAGGCTTACCTGTGGAGGGGGTGGGGTGCAGGTGTCTTCTGTCTACCTTCATATGCATTACTTGAGTTTTTTACTTTGAGATGATTTGTACGTTATTTTGTTGAATGGAAAGGGAAGAAAAAAGGGAAAGACACCAGGTAAAAGTTGGCTGTAAGCCCTTCATCATAACAGGTTTGATAGATTGGTGTTTCTGGAGACTATGGCACCAGGCATCTGAATTTCATGAACGCATTTCATTAGGTTGGTTATGTTTTATTTATTTTTTTAAGTTTATTTTTGTTAGTAATCTCTGCACCCGACGTGGGGCTCAAACTCACGGCCCCGAGATCAAGGGCTGGAGGCTCTTCCAACTGAGCCAGCCAGTAGCCTCAGGTTGGTTATATTTTATTTTGTTTTGTTTTGTTTATTATTTATTATATTTTATTTTAATTTTTTAAATGTTTATTTATTTTGGGGAGACAGAGAGACAGAGCGTGAGCAGGGGAGGGGCAGAGAGAGAGGGAGACACAGAATCCGAGGCGGGCTCCAGGCTCCGAGCCGTCAGTGCAGCACCCGATGCGGGACTTGAACTCACTGACTGCGAGATCGTGACCTGAGCTGAAGTGGGACACTTAACCGACTGAGCCACCCCAGAGCCCCAGGTTGGTTACATTTTAAGTAAGATGCAGAAATGCGGACAGAGTTATTATTATTTTTCAGCGTTATTGAGATATCATTGACATATAATACATTATATCAATTTCAGGTGTGCAATGTAGCAATTCGATGCGAATTCCTATTGAGAAAGGATCACCACAGAAGGTTAGTTAACACTCCACCACCATCATCGTGTGCCCACGGGTGTGCGTGGCGAGGACATTTAGGACCTGTTCTCAGCAACTATCACGTGTCGCTAACTGTAGTCACCACGCTGTGAGTTACACGCTCAGCACTGGCTCCTCTCCTGACCGGAAGGTTGTGCCCTTTGACTAACATCCGCCATTTCTACCCCTGCCCCCGAGAACAGTGTGATTCAGTCCTTTAACAAACATTTATTGCCTGCTGCGGCCGTACCCGGGACATCTTGTTAGCAGGTCTGAGTTAGCTTTGAGGGACATCTCTCTAGGTCCCTCCATGGCCGGGTCCCGCTCCCCACGTTTACGTGGAAAGAGAAAAGCGGGTCCTGTCGAGGAGATGGCGTCAGGATATAAAAAGACTTCAACGTATTAGATAAAAATCGGGGCGCCTGGCTGGCGGTGGAGCGAGCGACTCTCCATCTCCGGTTGTGAGTTCGAGCCCCACGCCGGGGGCACAGACTACTTTAAAAAATCTTTAAACGTGTGTCCGTACATATGAGATAAAAGGAGTGAAGATGTTCCTCTCCACCCTTGGTGATCGTGTATTGCTATGTAACGAACCGCCTTAAAACGTAGTGGCTCAGAACAACAATAACAGTGTGATGGGTATGATTATGGTTCTGGGCCTGACCGAGCTCAGCCGGGCGGCTCTCTCCCAGGGCCGCTCCGGTGGCTGGAGGGCCCCCAGAGGCTTCCGCTCACGCTCAGTTGCCAGCTGGGGCGTCCACCGCCAACGTCCCTGGACACTGACGCTTCTGCACGAGACCTCGGCTTCTTCACCGCGTGACCGGAGGCTTCCAAAAGAGGATGTCCCCCAGGACCAGACGGAAGTCACCACATTTCTTACGACGTTGCCGTAGAAGTCAACAGCCTCGCTCTCAGGGTGAATATAGATTCGAGGGGAGGGAGCACCGATGTCGCCTCTCAGTGGCAGCCGTGCTGCTGTCACAGCAAGAGCACAGGCACGGGGATTCTGTCCTGTCCACCTTAGATGATACAGTCCGTTGGGGCGCCCGGGTGGCTCAGTCGGTTGAGCGTCCGACTTCGGCTCAGGTCACGATCTCACGGTCGGTGAGTTCGAGCCCCGCGTCGGGCTCTGGGCTGATGGCTCAGAGCCCGGAGCCTGCTTCGGATTCTGTGTCTCCCTCTCTCTCTGCCCCTCCCCGACTCATGCTCTGTCTCTCTCTGTCTCAGAAATAAATAAACATTAAAAAAAAAATTTTTTTTTTTAAAGACAGAAAATACAGTCTCCTACGTTCAGTAATTATCAAGGAAATTAAAGGTAAACAGCGATGCTTGTGTTTTTCAAACGAACAGTGGACTCAGTTAATGCAGTAAAAGCTGGGCCTTCTGTGTCAGGGCATGAGCTAAGCTGTGCTCCAGTGAGAGGCGCCCAAATCCCAGAGCAAGAGCCTCAGTGCCCAGGGGCACCCGGCTGACCCAGGCAGGGGACTGTGCGACTCTTTTTTTTTTTTTTTTTAATGTTTTTGTTATATTTTTGAAAGAGAGAGACAGCATGTGAGCAGGGGAGGGGCAGAGAGAGAGGGAGACACAGAATCCGAAGCGGGCTCCGGGCTCCGAGCTGTCCACACACAGCCCGATGCCGGGCTTGAACTCACGGACCATGAGATCATGACCGGAGCCGAAGTCGGATGCTTAACCTGCTGAGCTCCCCGGGAGTGTGCGACTCTTAATCTCAGGGTCGTGGGTTTGAGCCAGAGATTACTGGGCACAGAGATTACTATTAATTAATTAATTGATTAATTAATACACAAACGAAAAGAAAAAAAGTCTCAGTGCCAGACAGTGGCTGTCTCTGTAGGGTGCTACCGGCCGGTGACTGGGCTCAGGACACGGGTCACACGGCGGGTCCCAGGCTGATGGAGGCTCCAGGGCTGTCGTCGCTGCTCCCCCTGGAGCACAGATCCCACACCAGGGAAAGGAAGGCTAGAGAATCACAAGCGGGACTTTTATTCCTGAGCCCGAAGGTAACTTGCTGCGTTTCCACTCCCGTTTCCGTGGCCGGGCCGGTGGCGCGGCCCCGCCTAACTGCACCAGGCTGGGAGACTAAGCAGCGTAGGCGGGGGGGGGGGGGGGGGGGGGCCTCTGCCCCAACCTGTTTGGCACCTGGAAGGCCACACGTGGTCTGTGTCACCACCTTTCTTCCAGGCGTCCCCACGGCTTACCTCTCCCTCCTTGTCAGTGCTGAGATGTCTTTTCTGCGGGGAAGCCCCTCCTGATCACGCTATTTAAAATTGCACCCCCCCCCCATTCCCCTGCGTCACCCGGGATGTCCCTTGTTCTGCTCTTTCCATTTTCCTAAGCACTTACTGTTTTGGACATACCGGAGTATCTGTCCCGCCCCCCCCGCCCCCACCCCGTCCGCTCCGTGAGGACACTGATTCAGGTTGGCTTTGTTTACTGTGCGTCCCAAGTGCCTGAGATCGCGAGGCCACGGAGCGCGTGGCAGTGTAGCGTGCTACGTGGCCTCGCCGTCTCAGGCACTTACTAAATATTTGTTGAAGGACTGAATTTCTTAAAAATACTTGCCGCTGGCAAGGCTGCAGTAAGACTAGCACTTCTGTGCCCTTTCGGCGGGACTACAAATTGGTGCAAACTGTCGTTTTAAGTCAACTTTCAATTTGGGCGCAGCGTCACATTTACGGAAAGGTTGCAAAAGCAGGACAGAGAGTTCCCGGACAGCGCTCCCCGGTCTCCCCGAGGTTAGCGCCCCGCGTTCCTGCGGTCCATCTGTCAACACGAAGAAACCAGTATTGACCAACTCAACTCCAGTGCTCAGTGTCACCGGTGTTCCCGTTAACGGCCCTTTTTTCCCGTCCCAGGATCCAGTCCAGGGTCCCACACTGCATCTGGCAAGCCGTCCTTCTTAGATGTGTGTGTTCCCCGCAGAGAAAGGAGTCCTCTTATGCCTCCCTGGTGGAAAGGCAGTGGACGGGTTTCACAAGACCCGGCGAGGGCGGGTTCTGTCGATTCGCAGGAGTCAGGCTGGGCTCCTTTCCGGACTCTGGACAGCTGACCGCGGCGCGCACCCCTTCCTCTCACCTCCTGTGCCCTCTTTCTGTGAGTTGGTGCAGGTTTTCTGGACGCTTGGCTGCAGGTAAGAAGATCCTTTATAAAGTGCACACCCTGCGAAGCAGAAACAGTCCAAGGAGATACACACGGGCACGCGGATCTAGGTGCCAGGACGAATCGGGAAAGCAGTCTTGGTTAGCAGCAAGAGAGGAACGTCAAGCAAGAGGTGACGACAGGCTTCCAGGCTTGTCTGGAGCGGAGCGACTTGAGCCGGGAGAGGTGACGGTCTGACCCCCTCCCCCCCGGGGACCCCGGTGCCAGAAGCTGGTGGCCGTCTCTGCAGGGTGCTGCCAACGGGTGACTCAGCCCCATCCGGCTTCGCTTCCTGGGTGCCGCCCTCAGAGTTCAGAATTCAAGTTCCCACGGCCGAGGGGAAGGAAGTCTGAGTGTCTGCTCTGGAGTCCTGAGCCCAACGTCCTGGTGGGAGGCAGTTCCGCTGACTGTTAGCCCCACGGCTGCGTGGAGGGAGGGGGATCAGCTCCCCAAAGGAGGAGACCCAGAGAGACTGACGCCGACAGGCAAAGGGTTTGTAACAGCATTCGTCTGCCAGAACATAAAGCATCTAGATAGTTGTTTCTTTTTAAGTAATCTCTGCACCCAGTGTGGGGCTTGAACGCGCACGACCCTGAGATCCAGAGTCACACGCTCCACCTAGTGAACCAGCCGGGCACCCCTGGTTTGTCTCATTTAATGTGGGAGGCACGGGGGCACCTGGCTGGCTCCGTGGGTTAAGTGCCCAACTTCGGCTCAGGTCATGATCTCTCGGTTCGTGGGTTTGAGCCCCGCGTCAGGCTCTGTGCAGACAGCTCGGAGCCTGGAGCCTGTTTCGGATTCTGTGCCTCCCTCTCTCTCTGCCCCTCCCCTGCTTGCGCTCTGTCTCTCTCTCTGTCTCAAAAATAAACATTAAAAAAATATATGGGAGGCTGTTTACAATGTAAATAGAAAAAGCAGGTTATAAAGTGAGATGCATAGCGTGGTTCTAATTGCAAATACGATTGGGAGAAAAGACATCAAAATGTTACGAGTGGTTATCATTTTGTGACAGTGTCATGAATTGTTATGGCCCCTTTTTTGCTTTGTAAATATTTCCCAAACTTTCTACAATGAATATGTAATTGGGAAAAAGCGACAATCATTTTATTTATTTATTTTTAAATGTTTATTTCTTTTTGAGACAGAGAGACACAGAGCGTGAGCAGGGGAGGGGCAGAGAGAGAGGGAGACACAGAATCCGAAGCAGGCTCTCCAGGCTACGAGCTGTCCGCACAGAGCCCGACGCGGGGCTCGACCTCAGGAACCGTGAGATCCTGACCTGAGCCTCTAGATCTGAAGTCGGAGGCCCCACCGACTGAGCCCCTCGGGCGCCCATATTTTTTTTTTTTTAACTTTTTGATTTATTTTTATTTTTCTTATTTAAGCAGGCTCCACACCCACGTGGGGCTCAAACTCACAACCCCGAGACCAAGAGCCGCCCCTCCACTGGCTGAGCCAGCCCAGCGCCGCCGGGCCGACATTTTTGTGAAATACCACAAACGCTAGTTACTAGAAAAATGCAGCGAAGAAGTCCTGTGAAATACAAGCTCCATCTTCTCTCTGTAGATTCGGGGGTTAGGCCCCTGCCAGCTGGCTGTAAGTTTCCGAGCACTTGGTCTCAGGTTCTGCGTGCGGCTGGGGGCCAAGAAGGAACGGCTCGTGGGGCCCGCGGGGAGCTGCCGCTCTGGAACAAGGGACGCTCGTCCTCAGCGTGTCCTGGCTCTCCCCTTCCTGAGAGTGACGGAAGCTCATCAAAGTAGCGGCACAGACACTCCCCCCCCCCCCCCCTTCTAGTCCCCGAAGGCGGCCGCCGCCGAGTCCCCGGGCATCGTCCGGAACAGCACACACGGTGGGCCGCTTTTCACACCAGTCCGCTCGTGTGTACTCATCGTCGCCGTTGGCTGTGCCATGTCCCATCGTGGGGCTGCTCTGCCCCCACGCACAATCCTTGCCCCATCCAGGTGCGTTCACAGGAAGCATCCCCTGCTGGGTGTGTGCAATTTCAGCCTTAAAAAGTAACCGCTTGGGGGCGCCTGGGTGGCTCCATTGGTTGAGTGACGTTAGCTCAGGCCGGCTCACGGTTGAGGGGTTCGAGCCCCACATCAGGCTTTGCGCTGTCAGCTCAGAGCCTGCTTTGGATTCTCTGTCTCCTTCTCTCTCTGCCCCTCCCCTACTCCTGCTCTCCCTCTCTCTCTCTCTCTCTCAAAAATAAGTAAACATTACGGGGCGCCTGGGTGGCGCAGTCGGTTAAGCGGCCGACTTCAGCCAGGTCACGATCTCGCGTCTGTGAGTTTGAGCCCCGCGTCGGGCTCTGTGCTGACAGCTCGGAGCCTGGAGCCTGTTTCCGATTCTGTGTCTCCCTCTCTCTCTGCCCCTCCCCCGTTCATGCTCTGTGTCTCTCTGTCCCAAAAATAAATAAAAAACATTGAAAAAAAAAAATTAAAAAAAAAAAAAAAAAAGTACAGGGGCGCCTGGGTGGCGCAGTTGGTTGAGCGTCCGACTTCAGCCAGGTCACGATCTCGCGGTCCGTGAGTTCGAGCCCCGCGTCAGGCTCTGGGCTGATGGCTCGGAGCCTGGAGCCTGTTTCCGATTCTGTGTCTCCCTCTCTCTCTGCCCCTCCCCCGTTCATGCTCTGTCTCTCTCTGTCCCAAAAATAAATTAAAAAAAAAAAAAAAAAGAATTATTAAAAAAAAAAAAGTACAGCTTTATTGAAATATAACTCACATACCATAAAATGTACCCTTTGAAGATATGAAATCGAGTGGTTTCACCATGGTCAGAATTGCAGCCTTTAGGGGCGTCTGGGTGGCTCAGTCAGTTGAGCGTCCGACTTTGGCTCAGGTCACGATCTCACGGTTCGTGAGTTCGAGCCCCGCGTCAGGCTCTGTGCTGACAGCTCAGGGCCTGGATCCTGCTTCGGAGTCTGTGTCTCCCTCTCTCTGCCCCTCCCCTGCTCATGCTCTCTCTCTGTCTTTCAAAAATGAATAAATGTAAAAAAAAAAAAAAAAAAAAAAAAAGGAATTTCAGCCTTACTACTTAATTACGGAGCATTTTCACCACCCCTAAAAGAAACCCCACACCCACCAGCACTCACTCTGTTCTCCCTTTTCGCCAGACCCTGGCGCACTGATCGACTTTCTGTTCCTGTGGATTGGCCTGTCCTGGACCCTCATACAAATGGAATCAGACACACGCGACCTTTCGTGTCTTTCACCTTGCGTGTTCTCAAGTGCCCTCTGTGCGGTAGCGTGTGTCGTGACTTCATCCCCTTCGATGGCCAAACGGTACTCCCTTCGTATATATCACCCTCTCTTCATCCGCTCATCAGCTGGTGAGCATTTGTGCCCAGACTTTCCCGGACACGTCGGCTTCCAGTTCTCTCGGGTACGTGCTCAGGAGGGCGAGTTGCTGGCTCGTATGTTTGACATTTCGAGGAAACGCCAAATTGTTTTCCAAAGTGGCTCCACCGTTTTCCAACCCCCCGGGCCCTATAGCAATCAGTTTCTCCCCATCCTCAGCAAACCTCGTTGTTAGCTGTTTTACTTCAGCCATCCTAGTTGGGGATGAAGTGGCATCTCATTAAGATTTCATTTGCGGGGCGCCTGGGTGGCTCAGTCGGTTGAGTGTCCCTCTTGGGCTCAGGTCATGATCTCGTGGTCCGTGGGTTCGAGCCCCGCGTCGGGCTCTGTGCTGACGGCTTGGAGCCTGGAGCCGGCTTCGCATTCTGTGTGTCTCTCTCTGCTCCTTCCCCGCTCAGCTCACACACTGTCTCTCTCTCGAGGATAAATAATAAAAGATTAAAAAAAATCCATTTGCATTATGCTAATACTAACGATGCTGAGCATCTTTTCATGTGCTTATTAACTAATTGTATATGTTTTTTAGAGAGATGGCCACCAAAATTGCCCATGTAATTGGGTTGTCTTTTTATTTTTGAAATAAGTCCTTTACAAGATAACACAATCTGTGGGGCGCCTGGGTGGCTGTCGGTGAAGCGTCCGACTTTGGCTCAGGTCGTGATATTGTGGTTTGTGGGTTGGAGCCCCGTGTCAGGTTCTCTGCTGTCAGCACAGAGCCTGGAGCCTGCTTCGGATTCTGTGTCTCCCCTTCTCTCTGCCCCTCCTCCACTGGTGCTTCTCTCTATCAAAAATATGCATTAAAAAAAAAAAAGACAAATGATTTGCAAACATCTCTCCCTTTCTGTGGGTTGTCCTTTCATTTTTTTCAACTTTTTTAAAGTTTATTTTACTATTTTTTAGCGTTTATGTTTTTTTGAGAGACACAGTGTGAGTGGGGGAGGGGCAGAGAGAGAGGGAGACACGGAATCCGAAGCAGGCTCCAGGCTCCGAGCTGTCAGCGTAGGGCCCCAACACAGGGCTCGAACTCACAAACTGCATGATCATCACCTGAGCCGGAGTCTGATGCTTAACCGAATGAGTCACCCAGGCACCCCTAAGATAATTTATTTTGAGAGCAAGAGAAAGCATAAGCAGGGGAGGGGTAGAGAGAGAGGGAGAGAGAGAATCCCAAGCGGGCTCAGTGCTGTCCGCACAGAGCGCAACGCGGGGTTCCATGCCACGAACCGTGAGATCATGACCTGAACCGATCTCAACCAACTGAGCCACCCAGGTGCCCCTGTCTGCATTTTCCCGAAGGTGTCCTTTACAGCACAAGTTTTTGACTTTGCTGAGGCTCCAGTGTATCTAATTCTTGCCGCTGGTGCTGGTGGTTCTGGTGTCTTCAGAAACCATCGCCCGATCAACGTCATGCAAATTTACGTTTCCTTCTAAGAATGCTATAGTTTTAGCTGTTAGTTTTGGCTTATGATCTGTTTCAATGTTGGTATACGGTATGAGGTAGGGGTCCGGCTTCATTCTTTTGTACGTGGATATTCAGCTGCCCCAACAACATTTGGTAGAAAGACCTCTCTTTCCCCATTTCTGATGTTGCCAAATTGTCCCTGAAGAGAGTGCACTCCCCCATAGGACCTACGTGCCTCTGTGTCACATTGGCCATTGACAGGAAGACAGTGATGAACCGGGCGGGGCGTGTCAGGGGCCACCGGGAGGGTTGAGCAGTGGGCTCGAAAGAGGGCGGCATGAGAAAGTGGAAATGTTTCTCTCAGATAAGACACGAGGTGGGGGAAGGTGAGCCCGGAGGGGGTGGGCCCGAGTTTAGAGCCCTGCTCTGCCCCTTGCCGGCTGTGACCCAGAGCTCTGAGCCTCGCCTCGGTTCTGTCACCTGCCCTGCAGAGGGCGGGGGTGGGGCGCTCCCCTCTGCGGAGTTGCTGTGAGAAGCGCCTGCAAAGAGCCCAGCCACACAGGCCCTAGTGACAGTAGCCACGGTGACGAGCCAGCGCGTGCTCCACGTGGCTGAGCCCACACGGCTGCCGGGGAGCATCACGGTGGTACCCGGTGCTGGAGCCGTCGGGCGAGTGTGAGCTTTTCAGTGACGGCTGATGGTGTGTGGGAACCCGAATCCACTGTGTATGTCACTGTCACTCAGAGTGAGGCAGTACCGTAAGTCTCTGCTGACATGTTATGGGAAGGAGACGATGTGACAGCGAGACAGATCCTGAGTGACGGAGCGGAAGACAGACCCGCCAGGCAAACCGGGGGTGCCCAGCAGGGGCTTCTGGGCGGGATGTCAGGGCGGGTGCCTCTGTACTGTTCCCTCGTCCCCAGGCTTTGTCCCTGTTCCCGGACAGCAAGGAGGAAAGGAGGGGGGCTCTTGTCGCGGAAAGGGGGTTTTGCTCAGAGCACAGAGGCTGCAACACACCTAAGCAGCTGTGGCCAGAGCACACGAGGAGAAGCTGCTGGAAGTGTGTGCGGAGCGGGTGGGGCGCAACTAGGCCTGGTCCCTCCTCCTCTTGGCTTTAGCCTCCAGAGCTGCGATAAAAACAGCACCAAAACCTAAGCACTCCTTCCCCGTCCCCGTGCCCGTGCCCCGGGGCAGGCGGGAGAGGAACCAACCCTCGTCTAATTAAGCTTTTACGAGCTCGGCCAGGCGGGCGCTTCGGGGGCTGCAGCAAGGACCCCCCCCCCCCCCCCCCCCCCGGCTCTCCTCTCCCGGGCAAGAGCCGTCTCAGAAGCCGGAGACCTGCTCTGCAGGAAATGAAGCCGGGGTGAACTGCACATGTGCGGGTGACGGCTGCTTTTATTCAAGTGACATCAGGGGCAGACGGACAGGAAGTTGGGTGGACGTGGGGGGAGAGACAGTGTCAGGGACAAGGATGCAGGGACTGGGACTGCCCGGAAGGGTGAGCGAATAGAGGGAAAGACGCTCTTCGTGCCGTAGGAAGGGGACAGGACGAGTCTGAAACACGAATGGGGACCTTCCTGCCCCCCACCCAAGGCGTCCTGCGCACACGGCGGGAGGGGCTGGCGGGACTGTTGGGACATGGGAGATGGCAACGCCTTCTCTGAGCTCAAAGAGATGAAGGGGTACACCCAGGGGGAGGGCCACACGGTGACCCCCAGTGCCGGGGGTGGGGGGGTGGGGAGAATAAATATGCTCGGAGCGGGACTTGAGGTAACGGGGGGGGGGGGGGGGGGGGTTTCACCCGCTGCTGCTGAAGAGGGAGGAGGGAACGGGAGCCTGGCTTTGGGGCCTGCAGGGAGCAGGGAGGCAGAGGCGGCGGGAGCAGTGCTTGCAAATATCGGGGTGACCGCGGGAGGGCAGCAGCGGGCAAAGAGCAAGGGCCTCTGCGGGCCAGGGTGTAGGGCCCAGGTCCCCGCGCTGAGGTCCGGCAGGGACACCGAGGGGCTCTGGGGCTTATCGGCCACACGGCCAGCCTCTGGGCAAGGCTCACTGTCGCCAGGGAGCCTTCGTGTGGCCCGGTGGGCCAGCTGCTCCAGCTGGGGCGGGGGCGGGGGCGGGGGCGGGGGGGGGGGGGGTGATGCTCCCGGAGCTCGGCCCAGCCCTGAGCCCTGGGCGTCCGCAGGGCTGTGAGCTAGTGTTAGTGTTGAGACCCCGCAACCTGGCAGGGAAGAGGGGCTCGCGGAGCGGCCCCTGCCTCCGTCACTTCCGCAGCAGTTTCTTGTTGAGGAGGAAGATGAGAAGGTTGACGTTGACCTTGGCCTTGTTGAAGAGCTTCATAACAGCTACACCTTCGTACTGGAGCTGCAGGAGGTCCTGGGGAGAGGGCAGGGGTGGGGTGCGCGAGGGCTCCTGGCGGTGGCCCGGCCAGTCTACACAACGCTCATGCCCCCGAGCCTCCCTCGCCCACCCAGGGGCACTGGCCGTCAAAACCCCAGTTCACAGATGAGGACATCAAGGCCAAGAGAGGCACAGGGACTTGACCAAATGTCAATTCGAGCAGAGTCAGGGCTTCAAACCCCTTCTCTCATTCAAAAGGCCAAAGGGCAGAACAAAAAGACGTGGGTTTAAAGTCACTGCTTCCTGGGGCGCCTGGGTGGCTCAGTCGGTTGAGCGTCCGACTTCGGCACAGGTCATGATCTCACGGCTTGTGAGTTCAAGCCCCACGTTGGGCTCTGTGCTGACAGCGCGGAGGCTGCTTGGGATCCACCCCCCCCGCCCCACCTCTGCCCCTCTACAGCTCGTGCTCTCTCAAAATAAATAAACCTAAACAAACAAAATCACAGCTGTCCTGAACACTGGCCTGTGTCTCAGGCTGCGTCTTGTGTCAGCCTCAGAGCCTGGAGAACAGGGGTCACGCTTCAGGGCTGTGCAGAGGGCCGCAGGGCGGCGTGTGCGAGGTCCCAGACACGTGCTGGGACATCAGGACTCATCCCCGCTGCACGCTCTGTGCTTGGCGGTGGGGTCTGGGCCAGGGCCTGGGGACAGAGGCGCTCGGGCTGCAAGACCCTCACCCTTCTGTTCAGGAACCGACGGTGCTGACGGGCGGGGTGGGGAGCTGACGTCCTCCGCGGCTGAGAGGAGCGAGGCGGGCCCACTGTCCTCAGGCGGGCACCCGAGCCAGGCCGGCGGCTTGGGGCCCCTGGGGGGCCTCTCACCTGGTAGTGAAGCTGGAACCGCTCCACGTCCACACCCAGGAACCGGGCATTGACTTCGAACTTCCCTGCCTCGTCTCCAGGGCTGATGTCAAAGATCACATTTCTGAAGCTTTCAGGGACAGGATTCAAAACGCGGACTCAGTGCCTCCTTCCAGGGCCCCGGCCCCCCTCCTCCAGAGCCCAGACTTCCTGTCAGCGCTGGCGGGGCCCCGGCTGCCTCTGTCTTCGGCGTGCCTGGCCCTTACGGCCGTCCCCTCCTCCAGGACGGGTCCCCGGTGCCCTCCCCCTTGGGTGTGTCCGGGGCTGTGCCGGACCACGTGCGCTGTCCTCGGCTTTCTGCCTGGAGGTGTCCCGTCTCCCCATCACCCCGCAGCCCCTCCCAGGCGGGGCCACGCTGGGGCCCGGTGGGGGTCTGACACTGTGCCCTCCGAAGACACGTACTGAGAGGTGGGAAGGCCCTCAATCTCCAGCAGGACCCCCTTGTCCAGGAGCTGGGCAGCAGTGTAACGGAGCGACGGCTTCTTCCCTTTCCCGGAGCTCCTGGTTTAAAAAAGGGCCCAGGGAGTTCATGGAGCCGGGTCTTCAACACCAAAGACCCCAGTTCTCCCTGTGGCGGCCGACTCGGACCCCGAGGTTCTGTGAGGGGACCGAAGGCCAGAATCAGAAAGGGACCCTGCCGTCCCGGGCGACCTCCCTTTCAGGGGTCACGTGGGCAGAGGTGAGAGGTCACGGGGAGCGGGAGGGGGCACCCACTTGGGGCGGGGGGCCAGCTGGTCCAGGCAGGCCCGGATGTACTGGCTGTAGTAGTCGCCCTGCTCCTCGAAGAAGGTGGCCTTACTGTCCAGGCCGCGGAGCGTGGCCCCCAGCCTCACCAGCTCTGCCTTCCGCCTCTGCCGGCAACGGCGCTGGTTGCGGATGTCCTGGGGTTGGGGGACAAGGGAGGGGGAGTTGCCCCCTGCGACGGGAGCGCCTCGGGGCCGGGCCGGGCCGGGCCCGCAACAACTCCCTGTGAGGGTCTCCGGGAAAAGCAGGAAGAGGGAGGTTTCCCAGCTGCTTTTCCGACGAGGAGGAGGGTCTCGAGGATTCCAGCCCGAACCCTCAGGGCCGGGGCCTCGCCCCCACCGAGGAGTCACGGTTTCAAGGCTCCTGGTCTTGCAGTACAAGAGTGCCCTGAGTAACGTTCAGACCTTGCCTTCAAAACGGACCCTCTGGCCGTGCCTTGGCCTCCCCCGGCTGGTGAGGATCTGGGCGGACACGTGCTGTGGGGGGGGGGGGGGGGGGGCGGGCATGTCCCGAGGCGCCCCGGGTCGCTACCTTGGCCAGTTCGTCCACCAGCCCCTGGTAGCCGTCGCTGGCGCTGACCAGCCCCAGGCCCTCCAGCCGGCGCAGGTTCCGCAGGACGCGCCGACGCTTGTCCGCCAGCGGCAGGAGGGAGTGCGCGGTCAGCGAGCGGTGCCGTCGCAGGGGCTCCGGGGTCTGGCTCTCACGGGCCCGGCGCCAGCTCGTCAGCCGCTCGTGGGCCGCTTCCTGAGGGGCAAAAGAGCTGCAGGGATCCGCCGGGCCCCACGCCACTCCGCCCCCAGGCCGGGGCGGACCCCAGCTCATCTGGGGCAGGGGTGGGTGCGGTGGGGAGGTCAGAGACGGGCGAGGGCCTCGGGGGTCCCCACAGTGGGGCAGTGGCCCAAGGAGACCGGGGCGGAAGCCGCAGGGGAAGGGGTTCTGGACACACACCTCCCAACACCGCGATGGCTCCAGGGTATCTGGGGCGCCCCTCTCCTCCATCCTGTGCTTTGGGACCTGCCCCTACGGGCCATCCTCACCTTCTCTGCAAGGCCCTCGGCTTAGTCTTTGCTGCCGGGGGCCCAACCGGACCTCCACCCAGTACCTTCTCTGCCTCCAGGCCTCAGGCGGCCCCTCTCCCTGCAGGATGCCTGCCCTCCAGCGCCCATTGGGGTAGCTGCGCGATGCCCCTGAGCCGCCCTCCCCACAGCACGGACATCAGGGGCTTTGGGGTCCCTACAGAGCTCACTCTTGCTGCAAGGGGAGCCGGGACGGGGGTGCTGTTCTCATTCCTGGGGGGCACATCTGTCTGCTTGTGGAGACTGGGTGGGTCTGGGGGAGGAAATGGGCGGTGGCAGGAGCGGGGGGATGAACAGACCAGACTCGGAGCTACCCGGCCACTCACCTGCTCTCTAGACGCCGGGAGGGACAGCATCTCCTCGAGGGAGTCCCCAGGCTGGAACTGCATGATGTCCACCAGCATCTGCTTGGTGCTGCAGGAGGAGGGGAGGGACAGGGAAGGGTCTGGGCCCGGGGCTAGCCAGGAGCTGAGGGTGGGTGCACCCTGCCCCACGTCATGGCTGCCAGGGACCTCGGGAGGTCAGGAGAACAAACAAGGAGGGAGACCCCAGGGTGAGATGCAGGGCCTGAGTACAGAACCCCCTGTGTGCACACACACCGGGCCGCCTCACCCCTGCCCTCACCCCCGGCCTCCTGCCAACAATGCCCTCCCACAAACCGTCGTCCTGAGTCCACGAGCTAAAGGATGTGCCTCCTCCTGTGGGAGACCTTCCCCAGCTCAGGTGTCCCTTCTCTGAGCTCTCAGGGTGCCTGACGGCCACCTTCCTCTTGGTGGCTCTGGCTGTGTGCTCACGCCCGGCCCCGCCCTTCTAGAAGTGCGATGGCAAGACAAGGCCAAGGGCCCAGCTCACTGGTTCACTGGGCAAGTGGGTGGGGAGGGGCCGCCCTGCCAGCGCGGGACCGCGGCGGCGACTTGGCTCCTCTTCTGCCCAGATGGCCAGCCAGCCCTGCGGGGCGCCCCCCTCGCTTTCACAGGACCGGGGGCGGAAAGCTCCCGACCTTCTCTCTCAGCAGGACACCCATCCCGGGTCTCTACACTAAAGCAGGGAGACCATCCCCGACCTCACGGTTGTCCCTCGGGTCAAACGGTAACAGCGCAGAAACACACAAACGTCGGGTGTTACCAACACCCCTGCTCTCCCTCGGCCTCAGCTCAGCACAGAACAGAGGCCGAGGTGGACAGCGGAGGCCCGGCGAGGGCAGTGCCGGTGAGCCTCAGGGGGACCCGCCCGAAGGACAGGAGCCCAGGAAGACAGTGGAATGGCCTCGCCCCCCATCCGAGCAGGGGCCGGGGCTGGGGCCACCTTCACCCACCTCAGAAGCAGGCTCCGGGCACTGGCATCGCCGGGGTCCGTCTCCAGCCCTTCAAACTTGTTGGCGAGCGTCAGGGACACCTCCAGCTTGCTCGGGTCCAGGCTCCTGTCCGCGGCCACGCCCTCCCCTGAAGTGGGGGGAGGGATGAGACGAGCGTGCCCCACGTGCAGACAGCCGTGCTACGTGCCCGCTCCGGGCACCTCTATGCCAGGAGAGGCGGGTCCACCGGGGGCAGCACCCACAGGACGGCTCTCGTCCATAGAGCTCAGCCTCCCGGTTCCTGCGGATGAACCTCTGACCGACACCCTCTGCCCAGGTGTTGGGGCTCCCAGCTTTCGATGCGTCACCACCCCCACCCTGAACTTCCACCCCTGCAGGGCCACATCCTGTCACTCCATGGACTCAAGGCCCTGTCAGAGAAACCCTTAGAGACTCCAAACGGACCCGTATTCATCCACACCGCTCTCCCACGATTTGATTGGCCGTTCGCACGCTGGCACTGGGTCCCTCTACTGTCTGTCCCCTTTCTTCCTATCAGTCCAGGTCCCTGTGTCCATCTTGGACCAGAGGGAGAGGACAGGTGCTGCGCGGACTGGCTTTCCGGCACGCGTCCCTGACCATGTAACTCTGGAGAGAGCCTGCCGGCCTGCCGTTCAGTCTGTCCGTCCCTCCCTCCCTGCAGGCCCTCCCCCCCCGCCCCCCTCCGCTGCCGGGCCCCCTCGCCAAGGACGGCGCGCACCGATGAGGTCAGGGATGGTGGGCAGCTCCCCCAGGTCCTCCAGGAGCTCGTGCAGGGGGTCGCAGCGATCGGGGGCGACCGAGTCCTGGTGTTCCAGCAACAGCTGCAGGCGGAAGGAGAGCAGCTACGGCTCCAAGCCACACCTTCCTCCGAGGGCCGCCCCCGCCGCCCCCGCCCCGCCCCGCTGCAACCCCTGGCCACGCCCCTCACCCTGTGCGTGTTGACGAGCTCCCCCACGGTGATGTACACCACGGGTTTGGCCACAGCCACCATGTCCGAGTACTCGTCCATCGCAAAGCGCTCTTCCGGCTCCGGCACCCGGCAGGCTCGGCAGACGAACCTCCTGTCTCCGGAGGAAGGGTGTGGGAGAGGGCGCGCGGCACCCCCACCTGCTCTGTGCGCCCCCGCGGGGCCGCCCGGCCCCCCTCCCGGTGTCCCCTCAAGCCCACTGCCCTGGACGGCCCTCCTTTGTCTCCGCCGGGCGATGCTTCCAACGACCCACGCTCGGGCTCCCTGACCGCCGCGCCCGGGGCCGTGCCGCGCTTCCCCCATGGCCCGGGGGGGGGGGGGGCACAGCAGAGGACGAGAGCAAGAGAAGGGGACAGGAGGGACAGGGTGCCGGGACGGAGACCTGAACTTGAGGTGCGTCTCCTCCAGGTAGTCGTTCAAGACCCGCAGGTGTCGGCTCTCCCCGCGGAAGGCCTTGCCGGCAGCGGCCTGCTGCAGGACTTGGGCCACGGCCCCGAGCGCGTGGCGCTGGGGGGCGGCCAGGGCACCGCCCGCCGCCACGGCCACGACGTCGAAGGCGTCAGGGGCCACGATGGCCGGGTTCAGGAAGCGGTAGTACAGGAGGTTCCCTACCACCTGAGGGCAGAGGAAACCGTCCCAGAAGCGTCCGGGGGTCCGCCCTGGCAGCCCCTGCCCCGCCCCCCAGCTCCCAGGCTGGCGACCCGCTCAAGGTCACGCGGTGAAAGCTGGGCAGGGCCTGGGACCGGAACCCAGATCCCCTGGGCCCGTGCGGGGCTGTCCGGCCTCTTAGCTCACGACCATGCATGCGCCTTTCCGCCCGCCGGCAGAGGCCCTGCTGGTGAGCCAGCGTGGAGATTTCCCCGCTTGATTTTTACAGCGTTGGGTCTTCTCTCCATTTGTCTCAGTCGGGGGTTCACCAGCAGGGCAAAAGGGAGCTCGCGAGTCTGGGGAGGGGACACTCGCCTTGTAGACCTCGTTCTCTGGGGCGTCGGGGAACTTCTCCGCCAGGGTTGTCTTCAGGACCTTAGCAACGTACCGCATCCCGTACCTGCGGACAAAGTGTGCGTGAGCCACGGTCCGCCCGTCTCTGCCGGAGCTCCAGGCAGTGACCCCTGCTACTCACGGCCCGCTCCCTGCCGCCTCCTCCCCTGCCCTAGTGTCAGTGCCCAGGACCAGGGCCCTGCCGCCCCCTCCCCTGCCTTAGTGTCAGTGCCCAAGGACCAGGGCCCTGCCGCCCCCTCCCCTGCCTTAGTGTCAGTGCCCAAGGACCAGGGTCCTGCCGCCCCCTCCCCTGCCCTAGTGTCAGTGCCCAGCCGCCCACTAAGTTTGCATGTGGCCTTCAGCCTGGCCCAAGACCCTCTTCTTTGCTCCAGTCTCCCCTGGGGAGCAGCCCAGGTCCCGATATTCACTTTGCCTCCCCCCCACAGAAGCACCTTCAGCGTGGACCTGGGGTGTGGGGCACTCCCAGCCAGAACCCTGTCCCAGGACAGCCTGGGAGGCTCTGGGAAGGCCAACCTTGTCTGTCATCACCGAGCACCCGGGAGGGGCTGGATTGGAGGCGGGGCCCGAGGAGAACAACAGATGGGGGCTTACACCACCCCCTCCCCCTCGCCGGCTCCTTCCCTGGTCTGGAAGATGGAGATGGGCCATTCCTGCCCTCCCTCTAGCTCAGGGATTTTGTGAGGATCAAGTGAAACTATGTCGTGGAAGTAACGTACGATGACAGAACAGTGTTCAAATGTGTTAGATTCTATTATCGTCACTTTTCCTACCACAGATGTGCCACCTACTGATTTAACCTATTCCCGCCTCCTAGAGTGCTGGACACAGAGGTTTACAGCTCGCCTGGCCTGGCCCTCTTGGGGTCCCGTGCCCGGGCTGGGGCACGGCTGATGCACTTACGGAATCTGGTCCACAGAGGAGATGATGGCTGCAAGGAACTTGTCCGTCACGGCGAGGAGGCTGCGGAGGGAGATGTCCAGCCGTCTCTGGACCTCGGGGTGGCTCAAGGCCTGCTCTGGAGTGACGTCATAGGGGAGGTGGCTGTGGGCAGAGAGAGACAAGGTATCGGCCAGAGCCCCTCCCACGGCCTCCCCTCCCGAGTTCCACCCTTTGAACCCTCCATCTAACAGGATTGCGCGTGCGTATACCTACACACGCGCTAAGGGCGGCCCCGCGTGCTGGAGGGGACCAGGCCGGAATAAGAGAAAGGACTCAGAGGAAAGGGAGCGAGGTGGGTGGAAGGCGAAGGAGGAGAAGCTGAGGGCCCACGGGGTGGAGGCGGAGGGACGAGCGGACGACCACGGTCTGCGCGGACTCCTCAGCGGGGCTGGAGGCAGGGTCATCCCTCAGCTAGTCTTTGGCGGTTGGGGCGATCGGGAAGACGGCCTCGGCCTTGCAGCCCCAACACGCAGGCCCGTGTGCCACCGGAGAGGCCGCCAGCGCGGGCGGCTCCTCGGCGGCCCCCTTCCCAAGGACCGTGACCCCAAGTAGCACCCCCAGTCTACAAGGCCGACCCAGCTCTCCTGCCACCTCACTTGTCTATCCGCCTGCAAATCTGGGTGCTCAGCTATCCCCCATCAAGGAGGCGTCCGTATCCCGACTCCCGGCAGGTCGGACGGGCCACTCTCAAGCAAGCACCGACACGCCAATTAAACACGTTTGCACGTTCACCTGTGTTCCCTCTACACCCAGGTCCGCGTCATTGACATCAGTTCCACGTTAACCACCAGAGGGGGCGCTAAAAGCTACTTTATTTCATCCCGCGGGGCCGGGGTCGTATCCGCATAAATCAGCAGCTCATTTCTATGCCACCTTCGGAGCTGGTCAAAGGAGATCTCCCTCTGCTGCTGCTCACCTGCACCGCCCCTCACCTGCGCTGGCCGGTCTGGGCCTCGCTCTGGTTGATCCAGCTCTTGTAGAGGTGAATGGGGTCGATGTGGACACTCAGCGTCTTGTCCTCCAGCACGTCCTGGACGACTCTGCCCAGGATCTCGCGCAGGGCGCTCTGGCCCCGCCCATTGCGGTAGAACCTCACCACGAGCCCCACTATCGCGGGGTTGCCTGTCACCATGTCCTGGGGCTGCTCCACCTTTGACCTGTAGTTCGAGAGGTCACCGGAGCTGGTCTCCTGTCTCTGTGTAGGACAAAGAGCTGCTCCTCTCCCCGACTGTGGCCCTTCACGGCCTGCTCTGCTATGGCCCCTCTCAAGGCCTGTCCTGACAGCCTGTGCGCTAACTTGCCCGCCCACACCCTCCCTCCGTACTGTCCCCGGAGGCTCTTACAGACGCTCCACGTGAGGCTGAGAAGAGGTCTCGTGATTCCATTTGTGCCCTCAAACCTCAACCAACCGCCCCCTTGTGACGGGGCCGGCGGTGGCGTCTCTCAGCCCGTTCCCTTCCCACTCGTCTGGGCGCGGAAAGCCTACCTGATCTCCTCCTGGAGCGCTGTCTTGAAGAGCTGGAGCAGGAGGTAGGCCTCGCGGCGGTTGGAGGCATAGTTGTACAGGCTGAAAATCACGGACTCCATGAACTTGGTGGTTCTGTTCTGTGGCACGCGAAGGATCAGCTTGGCCAGGTAGAGAGGCTGAGTCTGCAAGCAACGGGGGGAAACGGGAAGCGTGTGATGTGCCTCGAGGGCCGGCGGTGCATTAGAGGCTCTCCCGATGGGGCCCGGAGAGGAGGCGGCGCCGGCCCGCTGCCTGCGAGGCGCGAGGAACCTTCCAGACAAGCAGCAGTGGGGGGCAGTCTCCGGGGTCAAGGCATTCGGGTTACAGGCACAGAGAGGCCTCCAGGCCCCAGGCCCTTCGGGGACGGTGGGGTCCTCTCGTCCCAAAGGCTCCTGCTCACCTGGAGCAGGTACAGGAGGTGCTGGTAAGCCTCTAGTTTCTGCCTTTTCTCTTTGCTCAGCGACTTCAGGCCCTTCTGCTGGTCCAGAACCATCAGACCCGACAGCTGTTCTTTGTTCTTATTGGTCAGCTTCTTGCAGTGGGAGATCACCTCCTGCAGGTGCCGGTGGGGGGGGGGGGGGCACGGCGCAGGGGCAGAATCAGGCCTCAGGGAACCGGGCCTTTCTGCGGTTCCAGGCGCCCCCACACACGGTTCTAGGGTGCGCGCCCCCCCGCCCCCCGCCCCGCCCCTCCGTCTGGCACCTCTGCTTCCACAGGGTGCGTCCCGTCCCCAGGGAGGGCCGGCTAGCAGCCCGGGCGTCGCGTCTGTGGGATTCTGCTCATTTCTCACGTCGCGCGCCCGGGCTGGGGCCACCACTGCCGCTTCTACCCACACGGCGCGGCCTCGTAATTTGCGGTTTGAGGAAATTTCCTGTCTGTCTACACGGGCCTGGTGAGGTGGGCGCTCTGATTATTCCCGCCTCCGAGGAGGAAACAGACTCAGAGGTTAAAGAGGCGGCTGGCGGCCCCCTCACTGGGAAGCGGCAGAAGCGGGCATTGTAATTCCACCGTCACCTGCCCCCGAAGCGCCGCGGGAGCGAGGACCTGAGCCAGGTGATGAAATCCGACACGTAACACGTACTCGAGTAGCCACCTCCCTGGAAGCAGCTGGGTCTGGCGGTGGGCGGCCCGGGCCCTCACCTGCAGGGTGATCTGGTTCTTCACCAGCAGGCCGATCTTGATGTCCATGAGGTTGAGGTCCTGCTGCAGCCGCTGGTTGGACCGGATCTTCCTGACCGCCTCTTCCTGAAGCTTCAGCAGCTCTGCCTCGGCCAGGAAGTCCTCCTGGCTTTGATTCAAGAGGTGGGCAAATCTGCACACCACGCTGAGAGGGGGATGGGGCACGTGCACTGGCGGGAAGGGAAGAGGCGTCAGGACGAGCCGAGCCCCCGCGGGGGCTTCCTCAGCAGCTCCCTGCCTCTTACCACCTCCTGGTCCCCAGGCTGCTTGAGGCCAGCAGGCCGCCTCCAGGCCTGTCCTGTCCCCGAGCTCCTGGTCTCTTATGGGCGGCTATGACGGAAGAACCGTCCTTCCCTTGCTCTCCTCGCCCCTGGGCCCAGGCCGGGGACTTCTCCCGCCCCCAAGTCAGAGCCCTAGCTGCCTCCACGAACCCCCTACTCCAATTTGTTCTTCCGATCGGCTGAGTGCCCAGAGTCAGAGAAGGGCAGGCGGCACCCCTGCGGGCAGGACGGGCAGAGTGGGGTAAGAGGGACGTCCCAGGGCAGTGCAGGCCACCTGATGCCCAGGAATGCTGCCTCAGGCCTGGAAGGGAAAGGGGCCCACCTGTTCCAGAACCCAAGGACTGGAGGAAACTTGGAAATGGACCCTGGGTCTACTTCACAAAGAGCAGGGCATCCAAGGCTGGGCTTCTGGACTTTCAGGACAGGAGCCAAGAACGGCCCAGAAGGACCCCTTTGAGGCTTTAGGTGCGTGCCCCGCTGAGGGGACAAGGGGCAGGATGACAGAGCACCCCTAGGTGCTGGCACTCAGTCCTGACACGGCAGAAGGCTTCATGCACGGCCCAGAGGCCGGAGCTGGGGGAGCCACGGGTCACGCAAGAGTGTGGGGAGAAGCCCTTCCCCTTGATTACTTTGCTGGTAGTGACGGGGAGATAGTGGAGGCCTGGTACAGAAAGAACATGCTCGAGGGAGTCCTCCAGGGGACCGGGCCATGTTACCTGGCGGGCAGGAGCTTCTGCTACAACCCCTATCGGACGTTCTGCACAGACGTCTCCTACTCTCTCCCTGCTGTGTGGCCCCAGGAGGGACATCTGGACCTGTCTGAGCCTGGGGGATTTCCTGTCTCTACCACCAGACTGGGGGATCCCCAAAGGCAGAGCACATGTCTTCACTCCCACACGCACCCCGGGTCCTGAGCCATATGCTCAAGGTCGGGGACATCAGCTGTCGACGAGGGCAGGGGCTCAAGAAGGGCCAATGACGTCTCCAGAGCCTAAGCTGCAAGCTTGGGGAGGGCGTGACCCTCTGCCTTGCTGACTCTCGGGGGCCATGGGCTCGCGCGGACAGGGGAGGGCAGGCCGTGTACTCACGACAGAGAGGAGACCAAGCCGCGTACCTAACATTCTGTAGTCATCCCGGGCTTTCCGGGCTCGGAAAAACGCCTGGATCTTCACAATGGAGTTAACCTGCGGTGAACACAGGTGCGAAAGGGCTGCTGGCCGCCCCTGCCCTGGTCTCATGCGTGAAGGCCGGGCACGGGGACAGCAGGAGGACACTCACATTCTTCTGGAAGTATCCCAGACGCCTCCGGTACCGCCTCCGAGCTGCCCACATCCGGACCCAGGCCTGGATCTGAGGACGCGCACCGCGTCAGAGCTCCAGGCTCGGGGGCCACCCTCCGGCCCGGGCCAGTCCAGCTGTCCCCAGAGGCCACGAGGCAAGAGGACTAAACAATTGTTCTCAGAGGGCCCTTCAAGAGACAGGAACCCACCCAAACCGTGACAGCTACCTTGATTACGGCGTCCGAGTTTGCTTTTAAATACTGCAGCCGTCCCAGGTAGGTCTTCCGCTGCCTGTAACCCCGCCAGTGAGCCTGGGCGTCAGGACAGGAAAGGAGAAGAGCCCGGCTGGTCCCCGCTAGCCTGAGAGGCCCTCCAGGGAAGCAGGAGGGAGGCAGGCAAGGGGAGGGGGAGGGGGAGGGGGGGAGGGAAAGCCGGCCCTGGTGTCAGAGAACTTCCATCCACACGGGGAGACCAAACACCTGCCGCCCTCCCTGGTCCCGGCACACGCGTATGCACACGCACGCACCCAGGCCAACCAACACCTCCTCGCAGGGACTCTACTGTAAGGCAACGAGCTTAAAAGACAGTAGTCATACAGTCTACACCCCATCACCAGAGCATGCGCCGTGTCCCCCCAAACACACGCACGTGCTCCGCCACCCCCCACGCCCAGTCTGGGGAGGCGCACAGACACACAGGCACACAGGCGGAGCCGTGGGGGCCGCGGGCCGCCCACGCTCCCCTAGTCACACTCCTGTTCCAACGGCCCCACCCCGCTCGCACCCAACCCTGTGCCAGCCTCCCCTGCACAGAGCACAGCGATTCAGGGCACCCGGCCCTCTTTGGTCTCTAAAACCAAACCTCACGGCCCCCTTCCCTCTCAGGGGCCTCTCCCCTTTCATGCCAAGCCCGTGTAGATTAGTTTCCTAACGTACTTCTCGGACTGTGTCTCTCTCGGCCCCAAAGTTCCAGAAGTTCTCAACCATCTGACACACACATGTCCCCCCACCGGCTCCTTCCTTCATGATTCCAGCCACACCAGATGATTCACTTTCCTCTAAACATGCCTGGTGACTTTCTGCCCCGACCCTTCGTTTACGCCCCCGATCCTGACCCCCAGCCCCACCTACCCCCAAAACCCTTCCTGTCTTTTAGGGCTCACATGGAACATGTCCTGGGCGCTCAGGCCCTGGGCGATACCCCATCGCTGACACTGGGGCTGGTGCGTTTGGAGTATCCCTTCTCGACTAACTGCCCTCCCAGCCCTCCCCAGAGCCAGTCCTCCGGGCCGGGCTCCCTCCTGAGGCTGACCGTGTCACCCTGTTGGGATGGGGTGTAAAAGAGGCAGGGTGGCCCCAGGACAGCAGCTGTCCACCCTGGAGCCTGCGGGCCCAGGAAGCCCCCAGCCCAGGCCTTTTCCAGGTGCTACATCCTCTCCTTCTGCAGGTACAGACTGTCCCTCTGGATACCTGCTGCGGTGAAAAGCAGAGGGGACCCCTCTCCTCTCTTCCTCCGCCCACCCACACACAGCTCCTTCCTAAAGAGCCCCCCTCCCCCCCCCCCCCCCAGTCTGGATTGGTCAAAAGACAGGACAGGGACTGGCTCTCAGCCAGGCTCAGAGCCTTCGGGAGACAGGGAGGTCTCCGTACGCCCCACCAACACCATTGCTGACCCTTACTACTTCTCTACGGCTGGAGGACAGGTGGCCCGAGAGGCTCTGGGCCACCTCTCCCTTCCCCCGCCTCCCAGGACCTAGGCCGGAACCCGCACAGCTCCAGGACTGGTGGCAAATGCGCCCTGACCCCATCCCCTCTGCCACTGCTGCCGTGGCTTCTCAGCTCTGTAGTTTTGGGGTCAAATTCCAGTCCAGGCTCAGGCGGGGGGAATCCCTGCGATCAGACCACTCAGTGCTAACTGCTAAGGTTCTGCATTGACTTCTGGGACCAGCGCCCTGCCAGATAACCTGGTATCACGGCCACCACCAGTGGAGTGCTCACCAGCTCAGCGCTACGTGAAACTGTCCTGCTCAATCAACCCTCACAATCCACACGTGAGGTCAGGACCATCGTCGTGAATGAGGGGACGGTGCTGGAGAGGGCTTAGGGAAGGCGCCCAAGGTCCTCGTACGACCCAGAAATGGCAGGACCAGGAGGCGAACTCCAGCCTCTAACTCTAAAGCCCAAGCCCTCCGTTACCAGCTCCCACACGGGCTAGTGCATACTCAGGGACCACTCGCCGCCCCCCCCACCCCCCCGCCCCAGGGGACTCTTATGGGTTGCTCTGCGTCCCTATCAGCACAGCATCTAATGTCAGCTGTGTTCCTGGCCCCGCCAGGGGAGATGTGGTCACTCCTCTGTGTGTCTCCCGTCCGTCTCCTGCCCTTGCCCCGGGCCAGCGGGCATCCTTGCAGATACCGGGTGTGCGCACGTTCATTACGTAAAGTATCTTCACGGTGCACACGTGCCCGTGACACCTGCAGGTCACATCTACCTGGGGAGTCTCTGTGTGCTCGACTCCCATCTTTCCTGGCTCGTAGGGTGGTCGGGCCCGAGGCCCACCTTCCGAGTTGCCCCTGCCCCCAGTTACTCGTGGGACCATCTGCAGGTCGGAAGGATACAAGTAGAAAGGGCTGGCTGGAGACAAAAGTTCCCCTTGGGGCTGGTCCACCCTTTCCTGTTTACCCCCGACCCGGGGCGCCCCCCTCACGTCCGAACCCCAATGGCTCACTAAACCTCACTCCCTCTTCCCCACGGGGAGGCAACGAAGCAGCTCATGCCCTGAGGACAGTGACGGTGATGACAGTGACTGGCACTGTTCAGATGCTCGTTGGATGTCACCTTGCTTATTAGCCCTCACGACAGCCCTGCTATGACATTCACGTTTCCATTCTGCAGACGGGGAAGCTGGTCCAGAGTACGTGCCTGGCGGGGTCACGTGGTGACTAAGTGGCGGAGATGGGACCCAAACCCAGGCTCTGGAACACATGCTCCTCTCAAACCCCACCGCTCGGGGGCCGGAAGATCATCCCCCTCCCACTCAGCAGAGAGCAGGCAGGAAGGAAACCCCAAAGCCCAGACCCCAGGCCCTGGACTTCCAAGGCCAGTGCCCGCCACCTGGATCTTGATGACCGCCGGCAGCCAGGTCCTCAGAAAGCGGGAGCGCTCAGCGAACTTCTGCCGAACCAGGAAGCCGCGCATGCGGGCCTGGAGCTGGATGACTAAGCCGACGTTGGCCTTCCAGAGCTGTTGGCGGTCATGGGCAGCCGTGACCTTGGTGATGGCGGACTGTGGAGGCAGGAGAGAGCCTGTGGTACCCTGGCAGGCGGAGCCTCAGCTACAGGGAAGGCCCTCCCCGGCCCCTCCTGCACAGGGGCTCTGCCGACCTGGATCTCCTCCCGAGTCAGGTGGGACGTGTTCAGGCGGCAGCCGGTGGGCGGCTCCCAAGTTCCCCGGAAGGTCTGCAGGTGCAAGTAGTAGGCGGAGCCATCCTTCATGTCGTGTTGGACCCAGAGAGCCGCGTCCCCTGAGCAGAAGCCAGGTAAGGACGCAAGGCTCCGAGGAGGCGGCGGGCGGCTGGGACAGGCGGAGGGAGGGGCTGGGGCCATTACCTGGGCACCGCTTCTTTGCCATGGCTCCTTCCAGGACTCGCTGGTAGCTGTCGGCGCAGTTGGGAACCACCCCTCGGAGGGCCACGGAGGGGTTCCTTAACACCCGCTCTGTCTGGGCCGCCTTGCCCTCCTTGATGGCCTGGTTGATGGCGGCCACACCGAGAGCCACTGACAGGGGCATCAGGAGGCAGGGGTTGGTCCTTAGCCCTCCCCCAAGTCCCTCCCAAGCGCCCTGTCCTGCCTACGGGGGTGGGATTCACAGGACACAAAAGGCCCATCTGAAGGAGGGGACAGGGAACCTCCCAGCATGGATGCAGACATAGATGAAAACAGAGCATGCAGCTGTGCCTGGAGGAAAAGGTAGCAGTCAAGGAAGGCTTCCTGGAGGGAGGCAGCATGGGGCTGGCTGGGGCGGGGTAAGAAGACAGCTCCAATCTCTCTCGTACAGAAGCTCAAGGGCAGGATACGGGCAGAGAAGCTCAGGACAGTTTCTTAGGGAGAGAATAAAGTCCGAGAAGTGCAGCACCTGCCTTCCGTCACGCAGACAGACAGACAGACAGACAGACAGAGGGACTCCAGACAGTACGGACTGACACCACCAACACACGCTCTGCAACACAAGTGTCTCTGTGTACTGACCCCCGCCGCCCACGCCTGAACACCCCCCAGCCGGAGCGGGCGGTATGGGATGGACCTTCGGCCACCATCCAATTTCACACGCTCAGGCTTCGGGGTCAAGTACCCACTGGAAGGCGTGGACGGAGGCACGGGTGGGCTGTGGGCTCTCAACCCTGAGACTTGCCAGCCCGGCTGCTGGAAGCCCACCCTCTAGTCCAAGCAGCAAGGCCCTGCTGTGGTTCTGGCCCATCTCCCTGGGTGGGGAGCCCACACCTCTTTCCCTCCCCCAGCCCCCACCCCACCCCGGCCACCAGACTCCTGCAGGGCCCCCAGGCCCACGTACTCTGCTGTGCGGCGTTCGTGTCCTGGTTGGCTCGAACCACCTCCCGGCGGATCTCTTCCAGCCACAGCACCGCTCCGGGGTCCCCCGTTGCCTGGGATGTCAAGAGATGTGGGAGAGACGAGAGCCGGGCCAGGCAGGCCCCAAGCTCAGCTGTGCGAGGACCCGCGTGCAGGCATGGCCTTGTCACCTGCTCCGGTGGGCTGCTGCCAGGCTCAGAAGGCTCGGTCCGGGCCTGTTCTCAGCTTGGCCGCAGCACCCCAGAGCCTCCGCCCTCCGGGCAGCTCACCTCCCTGCCCTTGTGCCTCAGCCACGTCCCAGGAGAGCCCGGACCAAAGTCTCCCTGCACCTGCCCTTGCGCCCCTGTGCCTCATCGCGCACCTTCTCGGGCCGATCCTGACCCTGGCCTCCCCTCTGTCCTTCCCATCCCTGCTCCGAACCTTCTACGCCACCAGGCGTGGCAGGCTACGTGTGACCACAGGCTGAGAGAGTCTGTGCAGGCCACAGGGTCAGGCTGGTTCCCCGCTGCCCCACCCCCCTTCACCCAGCCCCAACCCGACTCCGTTCCCTGCCAACCCTCCTCACAGACAGGAGGAACTTTCTTTTTTTTTTTTTTTAATTTTTTAATGTGTTTATTTTTGAGAGAGAGATGGAGCGTGAGCGGGGGAGGAGCTGGGGGCGGGGGGGGGGGTGGACACAGAATCCGAAGCAGGCTCCAGGTTCTGAGCTGTCAGCACAGAGCCCGATGCGGGGCTCGAACCCACGAACTGTGGGATCATGACCTGAGCCGAAGTCGGATGCTTAACTGAGCCACCCAGACGCCCCACGGGAGAAACTTTCTAAACAAAACGTGACGGGCCGCTGTGCTCCAGGCAGCGCTCTAAAGCACTTTCTTTGGAACCGGCTTTTGCAAAGCCCACAAACGATGCTCGGCCCAGGAAGAACCCAGGCAGCTTTACCAGCACGCCATGTCACCGAACCCCTGACCGCGAGACACGTCGACTGTCATGTCGTGTGTGCAGGTGAGGAAACAGCAGGACGTGGGCAGGGTCAGCCCACCAGGAGGCGTCTGGCCCAGCGGGTCTAGCCCTCAACCCCCCGCGCCACCGTGGGCTCAGGGCGCTACAGGGTTAGGACCCCACCACGCTCTCCGATCGTGTGATTTCCCCCATTCCAGAAGGCACGTAGAACCAGCGCAGGCAGTACGTTACGGACGCGTGGGCAGAGCTCAGAGACACGGGATTTGCTGGAGGTCACAACGTCGCCGAGTGTCAGAGCAGGAAGTGCGGCCCCGTTCTCTGGCCCCCAGGCCCGTGCTCTACCCACGCACAAGCCCCCACCACCCTCTGCATGCTGGCATCCGGAGCTCGGTCCAGCACCCTGGCCGTGGGGCCACCTGCCCCCACGGCCCCTCCGGCCCTCCACCCCCAGAGCGGACTCTCATCAGACTGGGCTGGCCCCAGGTGCATCCTGGGCACAGCTCTGCCCACGGCGGACGCTCTTTCTGCTCCAGCGACCGACGCAGACCTCACCTGGGCCTTCTGCCTTTTGGCCGCCACAAGGAGGAAATGGTACCGAGGGGCCACAGGCAGGTGGACGTCGTCCAGGCCAGCCGAGGGGAGCAGGAGGGCCGACAGGGTCTTCTCGGGGCTGCCCTGGTCCACAGCCTCGTTGATGAGGCTGACCGCCAGCACCTCTGGGCAAGACAGACGTCGGTGGGCAGAGGGACTAGGTAAGGGATGGGCTGCCTCCGCCCGCCCTGGACTCCACTCACGATCGGTTTCTTCCTGCACCTGAGCGTTGACCTGGTTCACGGTGGCCTGCAGGTCATTCCAGCTCAAGACGCCGTCTGGCGCACGCCCCTGCCGCAGCATCACCAGCGCATCAAAGTAACTGGCAGCAGAGGGAGAGAGGGCGGGCAGCGGGGGCCCCGCCAGCGGGAAGTCAGGGGGCTCGCCGCGCTCTCCTCCTTCTCTTCTCCCCTTGTCCACTGTTCTTCCGAGGCCCCTGTGCTGGTTCCCCGCCCGGCCCGAGCCCTGCGTGCCCCAGCCTCCCACCGCTCGGTCTCCGGACTCGTTCCCTGACCCCACGGCTCGGGACGCCGAAACCTTAAGGTCTCCCCAACCCGCCACCCGTGCGTGAACGCCAGCGGCCTCCTCGCTCCTTCCACGGATGCCGGATGTGATCCCACGCCTGCCGCTCACGCCTGAGCTCTGCACCTCCATTTGGCCTGTGTGCCCCAGTCCTTCCCACTCCTGTCAACACACACTCCAATCTCTAAGGGAGGAAATCTTGGAGCCACAGGTGACCACACTCTCCCCCTCACAGCCACATCCACACGCAACCAAGTCCCGTCAGGTCCACTTGGGGAACAGACCCAGGACCAGACTCCCCTCCGCCACCACCCACGCCCGCTGCCCTCAGCCATGACTTCCTCGCGCCTGGCCTGGAGGCTGCCTGCCCGTCCTGATCAACCCTGGAGCCATCCCCAGTGCAGCAGCCACCGAGAGCTTGGCAAAAGGTCACATCGCCCCCTCCTCACCGAAACCCTCCTGTGGCTCCCTTCCCAAGCTATGGCGTGGCCCCCACTGCTTCACAGCCACCACTCTGCCCTCTCTGCCTGGCCACGTCGGCTTCCTGGCACTCCCTGCGCACACCAAGCAATGTCCTGCTCTGGGCCTGTGCCCCACGCAGCTCCCCGCAACCACAGATGCCCCGAGGTCCCTCTCAACGCCCCCTTACCGACGGGGCCTTCCCTAACCCCCCGCCTGTCCCCAGCCTTTACCCCCTCGGCCCCTTCTGGTTCTGCCATGGCTCTTCCTCCCCGCCAGTCATCCGGCACGTTGGCTTTGCCTGTCCCCTCTACGAGCACGTGGGTTGGATGAGAGCCGGAACTTGGCTTTGTTCACTGACATTTCCCACCACCCGGGATAGTATCTGGCACGGGGCGGGACTCAAACCTCTACGAAAGCACAAGGAATGGAGGAAGGGGGGATGCTTGAGCCCCACTCCCAGGACGAGTCGCAGGCCAGGGGCTGCGAACAGCCCCAGAGAGGGGCCTGGGCCCAGGAGCAGGGAACCGCGCAGAAGGCTGGGTCCCAAGCAGAGGGTGGATTCCTGGCTCCGCCCCCTCCCGCTCACACCTGCTAAACCTTCTCACCGCTGAGCGTTCTCTCCTTGCACCTCGGCCAGGCCCGTGGCGGGGTTCATCAGACTGCTCCAGAAGCCGCCGACATCCCTGGCCTCCAGGGCCTGGTCAATCAGGACCACGGCTGACAGCATCTCCACGGCCACAAAGAGCTCCTCGTGGCCGAGCTCCTACAACAGGGGAGCACCGATTCCGTGGGGCGGGTCAAGGGCTTGGGGCCACTGCTATCCTGCCCCCAAGGCCCTCCCACATCCCAGTCTCTATCCCAAGCCCCAACTCATTCGCTAATTCACTGTGCCCAACACTGAGTGTGCTCACTGTGTGCTCAGGGGGTAAATGCCCCCACACACTCACTCTGTTCTCGTAACGAACCAGCGAGGGAGGTACCATTAATGTCCCCACTTTGCAGATGAGCACACAGCACAAGTTGAAGCTAGCCGCCTGGTTCCAGAGCCCACGCTCAACCAGAGAGCCGCACCGACTCCTTTCTGATTCCTGGCACACGCCAGGGAGGGCGCAAGGCCCCGGGAGACAGAGAGGGGGACACAGGGCCCCTCCACACGGCATCACACGGCACCACACGCCCCACTTCCCGGCCCAGCTTTCTCCTCCCTTCCAAACACCTGCGCGTACTGTTCCCTCCTTCTAGAGCACCTCCCTGTCCCGTACAGAAGGAGTACCGCAGATAAGGGTCACAGCAGCTGAGCTCACATACCGGGCCCACTTCTAAGCGTGCGCGGTGACGCGTGTAGCCCTCACAACAATCCTGTAGGGAATTATGTTATTGTTCCCATTTCACACATGAACTGAGGGGCAGACAAGGAACTAACGCCCAAGGTCGCACAGTGAGGACACAGCAGAGCCAGAAGCTGACTCCCGCTCTGCCGTCCGTGGCCCGGGTCACCGTGCGTCACCTCCTAGGGCTCGTCTTCTCTGCCTCGTACTGCAGTCACCGGTATGGAGACCGTGCCCTTCCTGAAGGCCATGACTGGGGTCATGCTCTAAACTTCCCTCTGTGGGTATGATTCTCCACGGGTCTCCTCTCTTCCAGGAAGCCTTCCCGGACTTACCCCCAGCTCTGCTCCCTCCATTTCCTCGTCTGAAGTCCTCTGCCACTGACACCATCCGTTTCTCCCTCCCTGTGACTATCTGGACCCTCAGGTGTGTTCCACCTCCTGCAGGGACTGGGACTTCCCTGCAGGGGGGCTCTGTCACCTCCATGTCTCGGGAGCCGTCTGGACAGGGGTGAGGGGGCACACAGAGAGGTGACGGGCACAGACTTCCACGCAGCCGGCTTAGCATGCCCTCTCAGCACTGCCGGCCACAGCCGTCAGGAACCGTATCCACCTCTGCGCCTCAGTTCCCTCACCTCTAAATGGAAATCTTCCTCACCCGCCAGGGTTCTAGCAAGGATCAATGACCGCGTAGAGCAGCGTCCGCTCAAGAGTGCTAGCTACTATGAGCTCAGGATCCCTCCGAGGGTGCTCTGCACGGACCCCCCCGCCCCACCCCCCCCCCCCCCCCCCGCTTAGGACGCGGGGGCAGGACCCTCATTTCTGGGGCTCACCCCTCCCTGCTGCTGCTGGAGCACTGCCAGCTCCTGCTGGTACACAGCCGGGGCGCGGGGGCACACTGGAGGCAGCCGGGCTTCTGGGCACATCAGCTCCGCCACCGTGTCAGCCGCCACTCCCCTCCGGATGGCTCCGTTGATCCTGCACACGGCCTGGAGCACTGCAGGGGAGGAGGGAGAGGGCTGTACGGGCCGGGCGTCCAGGGCCCGTCCTAGTCTCCTGGCTAACTGGCTTCTGCTGGGGTATCCGAGGGGGAAACGCCTCTTCAAAACCGTTCTGCCTTCTGCTAGGTCCAGAATGAGCTTCTAAGTGTTTGTGAGGGAGGGGTGCCGAGTCACTTTGCGGGGCACTGAAAGAAGCAGTGCGTCAGGCCCAGAGATGGAGCAGCTTGGCCGGTGGCAGAGGGGCCGCCTTGGCGGGGGGAGGTGCAGGGGCGGTGGACGCAGGACTGGCAGGAGGCTACGGGGCACGGCTAAGAAGAGGTCAGTCAAGGGCTCTAGGGGCCACATCTCGCCGACAGCACAGAGGGGTGAGTGGAGCCGCTTGGGCCACAAGGGGCAGGAGCGAGCTTGGAGGGGCCACGGGGCACCAGGGGGGTTTCCGATTTCAAACCCCGGGGCTTGGGAAGTGCCGAGCAGATGCCGGCCCTGGTGTCAGGATGCATCCCCTGGGGAGAAGTAAGGGTCCAAAGACACCGGCCACTCCATGCCAGCGCTGCCTCCCGCCCCCAGAGCTCTGGCAGCCGGGGAAGGAGGGGTCCTGGTGGGAGACGGGGGACGGAAGGGGCAGAGGCGGCGCTGACGGATGCCACCACCCGCTTTCCCCGGGTGAAAGTGCACAAGGAAAGCAGCCCGGACGACCGAAGGGCTGGCAGCGGGAGAGCGAGGGAAGGACAGGCTGTCCGGCCGGGCGGAATGGGCGTGTGACAAGAGGAGGGGGCACCGGAGGCCTCATCTGCCTCACGGAGCATATGGGACCGAAGTCCAGGCCGAGTCAGGGAAGAGGCCAGGAAGGCCCGAAGACACGCGACACAGAGGTGAGCGTCTCACACCCGTACGCGACTTCTAACGGCAGGTCAGGACGGAGTTACACGGCTGAAACGGGGCTGGTGGCCACAGGCTGTGGCACCACCCCCCCCCGCCCCCCAACTCTGCTTCACTTCACTCCTGCCACACGCTGACCTCCCGGGAGGGACACGATCACCAGGCCACACTCCTCTAATAAAAAATTGTGTTTGTATATGATGTTTTGTTTTTCAGTTGGCTTCACGCCCAGCGTGGGGCCCAGTGGCGGGCTTGAACTCACGACCCCAAGATCAAGACCTAAGCTGAGATCGGGAGCTGGACACTTAACCGACTGAGTCACCTAGGTGTCCCTGTAGATAATGTTTTTAAGGGAAAGTGAGTTGATCATGAGTTTCTCACTACAGTCGAGAGGCAAGGACTCAAGCAGGTTGAAACCGTCCAGATACAGGGCAAGTGCCCTGAAGAAAACTGTCTGCCCCAGGAGCCAGCCTGATGTGACTGTCGTTACCCCTAAGGCCTTAAGGAACCCGTCTGTAGTGTGCACGCAGGCAGCCTGGGCCCGGACACATCAGGGAGGGGAGAGGTCCCGCTGGAAACGTGGGCAGCAGTTTGCATCGCCCTACACACCCCTACACAGAAGCCAGGCGAGGGTTAGATGCCGCAGTGATGGGCCCGGGGCCAGGCCTCAGCCTGGAAGTGACTTACTGGCTTTCTCCTGATAACCCTTCACGTTGGCTGCAGCCACACCAGCTTGGACCTCCTCCTTTTCCAGAAGATCCACCAGGCCCAACTCCTGGGGAGGGGAAGAGGTGACGTAGGAGAGAGCTCTCACAGGAGCTGCCCTCACGGGCTCCCAGGCCCACCCACCCCCACCTCCCTGCCTAGAAGTCTGGCTCTTTCTTACGCAGCAGGCACTGAACTAACAACACAGGCAGCACGAAGACAGTGTCATGGAGAAGGCCAATGGCAGCGAGGACCCTTGTCACTGAGGCCCCCATTCAGCCATGGGGGAGCACGTCACTGCTCGCCGGCTGCCCCCGGGGACCCCTTGGTCAGTCTGGGCCATTAGGCTTTGGGGTGATGTAACCATTTACACACATAGTCAGCACTTACTGAATACAAGGAGGGGACGGAGGGGATGCCTAAGAAAGAGGCAGTCCCCATCCCACAGCAGACAGTCAGAGCAGGGAGCAGGTAATCAGCTGACCTGTGCCTTCTGTTCTCTGTCTGAGCTCAGCTGTTCCAGGTACCAGTCAGCAAAGTCTCTCCTCACTCCGCGCAGGGCCAGGGCAGGGTCATGAAGGGCCTCGAGCAAGGCCCCAGGGCTCTGTCTCTCCAGGGCATCATCAACAACTTCTAGAGCCCCATGGACTGCAAAGACCAAGACCCCCCAATGAACGATGTGCAGAAGCCCAGCCGGTACCACCCCAGACCTGCCCTGTTCTTCCTGCCCAGCATGACCCCCCGCCCTAAACCTTGATCTTGGCAGCCTCCCCTCCTCCCCACCCCAGACCGGGAGGACATCCTGACCCCAACAGGCAGCTGCCCACTCCATCCTGGGTCTCCAAACAGCCCCTCCTGCCCTCGTGTCCGCCCCACCCCGTCCATGCCTCGCAGCTCCTTCTCCCAGGACCCCGGGCCAGCTGCCCTTCTAGCAGCAAGAGCTGCAAGGCCTGTCCTTTGCCTCTGCCCTGTCCATGGATCTCCATTCAAACAGAAACCCCCCGGACAGGGTCACTTCTCTGGACAGCGAGAGCTGAAAAGCAGCACACACCCTGCTGTTTGACTTTGGTCTTTCCCTGAGACCAGGGTTGGCCCAAGTGAGGCTACAGGGCCTCTGGCCTGAGAGCTATCCCTGAACCTCCCGATGCGGGGGCTTGCCCTGGGAGCACCCCGAAGCCCTCCTGGCCCAGGTCTCTTACCGTTGACGTGGTTGATGTGCCCCTGGATTTCAGCCTGAGTCAGGTAGCAGTCATATATGTCCCAGCTTTCTCCACCATCCTGCAAAGACCATGCCGAAAGGGAGACCTGGGAAACCAGCTCAGTCCTCTCCTGCTCCCCCCTCCCTGTCTCGAATTCTTCCCTCCCCTGGGCGCCTTCCCAGGCCAAAGGTCAGTCTGCTCAGGAGGAATCTGGGGCTGCCTGGAGGGCTCAGGTCATGATCTCACAGTTCATGAGTTCGAGCCCCGTGCTGACAGCTCAGAGCCTGGAGCCTGCTTCGGATTCGGTGTCTCCCTCTCTCTCTGTCCCTCCCCTGCTTGCACTCTGTCTCTCAAAAATATATAAACATTAAAAAAAAAAAGAAGAAGAAGGAATCTGGAGAACCCCTGGGTTCACGCCCTCGGCATGGACACGGTTAAGTCAAATCTCCTGTCCAGTCTTGGCCAGTTCTACGTCCCCACCTCAGCCTGGCCAGAAGATCGAGTCCCCAGAACCCGTCTCCCGCCTTCTCTCCTGAATCCTCATCCCTGGGTGCCTCCTCTGCTTCTCTACAACAACCAACAAGCGTTGCTCTCAGCAACTCTGGGCCGTGGAGACAGGATGTGCCGGAGTCCTGTCCGCCGGAGGCCTTCTGGGCCACCCCACTCTCCACGCCTGCACAGCAAAGGCTCCTCCTTACTCGGGTCTGGGCGCTGGCAGTCTTCTCTGCCTTGGCCTGGGCCAGCAGCTCCTGGTAGATGGCTGCCAGAGGCTCTCGAAGATTCTCCAGCAGAGCGCTGGGATTCCGCAAGGCAGCCAGGGTGTCCTCGACCACCCCTCGCTCCACCGCCTCATTGATGGCGAGGACCGCCGCGTGGACTGGGAGGGGCGTGGAGACAAGGTCAGAGGCCAGAACAAACCCCAGACCGCTGCAGCGCGACCAGCCACAGGCCACCCTGACACCATTCCCTTTTTCCATCCAGAGGGCCGGGCAAACCAGGTCACCTCACAGATGACAGCCAGAATGCATTGGAGGCTTGGAGTCTGCCCTTTCACACGGAGCCCACCCCCCAGCAGGGCAGAGCCACACCCCTACCTGCGGCTTCATCCACCGACAGCTCATTGGCCAGAATGCCCCCGATCTTGCTGAAGGCCGGCAGCTGGAGGCCGTATTTGGCCAGTTCAGAGGCCATGTTGCTAAGTTCCTCGGCTGCAATGACACCACAGGTGCCTCTCCTCAGGGCCAGAGCCCCCAAGACCCTGCCCGCACGAGCGGCTGGGGAAGGAGCTGGGCTCACCTGAGAATTTCACTTTCCCGTAGAGATCATGTATCTGAGGGGCCAGTCCCAGCCGGAAGAGGAAGAGACTGGAAAAGAATGGAAGGCGTTGGGGCCTATTTATTTTGACACGGTCTGCAGGAGATGCCACAGGGACCTGGACAGGGAGCCCACCACACCTGCTCCCAAGTCCCCCCAGTCCACGGGGAGCGATGTTACTGGAAGTCAGGCCGAGGCAAGAGCTACAGAAGATTAAGTACGATGCTCGAGAGGCCAGGGGGCATCGGGACTTCACAGAGAAGGGCACACTGCGATTACCAGGTGGACACAGAGGGTAAGGCAAGCAGAGACCCGCAGAGCCGGGCGGGCTTGAAAGGACGTGGGAAATGAAGTCCGGACGAGACGACGCGGCAGACGCAGGAACTGGTCGGCCACTTTAAGCTCTAGCCAGCTGGATGCTGATGGCCGGTTCTGAGAAGAACCAAACAGCCTGAACGTTCCCGCTAGGTGAGCCGCATGGGACGCTCTTGAGGGCTCGTTTTGATTGCTTTGGGCCCCAGGCACAAACGGAAGACCCTTCCCTCCTGCCCTTTTCCTTCACCCCTGCAGGTCACACACAAACGTGCGCATAAATCTACGCACAACGGCAAAACTCTGAAGTCTCACGCTCCTGAGAAGTGCCTGCCTTCCTTCCTGCTGCCATGTTTCCTGTATCCACCCGGAGGACGGAAGTCTGGGGCCTCTCACCTGAGGGCATGGATGCAGTAGACCACCCGGGGCATGTTCTTCTTGTCGTAGATGTCTGTGGTCTCCGGGAAGAAGGTCTGGAGGGGAAAGCAGCTGGTTACTGCCGCTGGAAACGTGAAGCAGCACCAGCTATGGAGAGAGGGGCTGAGGAATGGGTCTTCCTCTCTGACCCGGGGAGATACTCCTTTGTTGCCTGGGGCTTCGAAGTCAGCCTCCCCAACCTCTGACAGCCAGCACTGTGGCCACACACACCAAGTGTTAAAGAAAGCCGAGGCCCAGGCGCAGACGCACATCGCCAGATTCACGGGACACAGGCAAGACTGTTGCGGTTAGAGGATACAGGCCGTGTCCTCCAGGAGAAAGAGGCCCCCTATGCATCCCGTAGACACAGCGAGCCTGTGCCCCTGTGGACTCTCGCCAGGCAGGCGGCATGCTGGGGGGCCGGCCGTGCTCCCTCGGAAGGCCCAAAGAGGCACACGCTGTCCAGGACCACCGAGGGCACAGGGCGTTCATCCCTGTCTCTGGGCCACAGGCCTCTGATCAGTGGGGTCCCCTCGAAGAACTGAGTCCTCCCTCCAAGACACGGCGTCCCATTCCGCCTGGCAACTCCCATGAGGTCGAAGCTCAAAACCTCTTGGTTACTTCAGATTCACAGGAAGGACCCAATCTAGAGACTTGACAGCGTTCCAGCCTCACTGAGGACAGCTGGCCCCTATTACTCCTGCCTCCCACCAAAGTCCCCTTACTGCTGCTTCCTTGTTGCACAGTTGCCTGTAGGAAGAACCCTGCAGAGTCCTATCATGCCTTAATTGGTACAGTTCCTTAGGATTCATAAAGGGAACTCACGCACATCATCCGGTCCTCCTGACAGCCTCACGGGGTACACAGGGCAGGGATCACCATCCCCATTTGACAGTCAAGTAACACGCTGAGATCCAAAGGACAAGGGGACGTGCCATGTGTGGCCAACAGGGGACCCGGGCCCGGGCCTCCAAGTCCACCACCAAGGGATATGGCCCGTAGCAAGCCCACATCACGCCACGAAATTCTGGTGGAAGGCTGGCTAAATATGCATCCACCGCGTTGCACGGGGGCCTCGCTCACTAATGGGGACAGTGCAGCTTAGGTCAGGGGGCCTTCACCTCCCTCCACTTCCCTCACCCACAGGAAGTAGAGGCAGAGACCAAGTAACGTGGTTCAAAGACAGACACCTGCAGGCAATTTAAACCCTCAGGTTAAGTTAGCTAAGGAGACACATTTTGACGAGGGCTGAAGGATCCGGGGAGACAAAGCGTGCGTGGTGGGGGTGGGGGGCCGGTGGAGAGTAAAGATGCTCCCCAGTCTCGAGGCCCAGCGTTACCGAAGGCAGGCCGATGTGGGCTATGGCCGACAGCCAGAAGTTGATGTTGTCTGTGTGGCGGAAATGCAAGCCAGTTGCCTGAAAGGGAAGGAAAGAGAAGAGAATCTATTTCTACAGTTCTCAGAGCTCCCCATGGGCACAGCCCAGACCGCGGCTTGGAGATCTGAAGGGCGGGGTGGGGGGTGGGGGGTGGGGAGCCAGCGGACCCTGCCCTGCAGATTTCCCATACTCCGTCCCCCGACCCTCCAGGAGAGAGTCACAGACGGAAGCCACCAGGAATGGATGACCCAGCAGGACATTTGGGAAGGACGGCGGACAGGGGATCAACAACCTAGTAAGGCTTCCTAGTAAAGGGGAGTCCAGAGGTGAGGCAGGAAGGAGACAGGGCTGTGCCGGCCAGAGCGTGGCGAAGGGGCAGCGCGTCCAGAAAGTAGCCTCACGGCGGCAAAGCCCCCAGGCCTCTGAGCGTGGACTTGGGTAGACCCGTTTGCTCAGAAGCCTCATAGCAGGGGCAGCCCGGGGCCCACCTAGCAAGAGTCCCTTGTTGCTAAGGAGAAGGGCAAGCTAAGAGGAAGCAGGTAGAAGGGAGAGGCCTCCCGCCCCACCTGGTACCGCAGCTGCTCCGCATCATAGATCTTCTTCAAGGGGACCACGGCGGGTGCAAAACAGTGGCCCAGCTTGGCCAGCAGCACCCCGTTCCGGAGGCTCTCCTCCAGCTCCACGGGGGGAGGAAGCTCCTCCTTCAGGCAGGCCTCCATCCAGCTGAAAGCACCAGAGCCGGACTGTGCCTGCCACCCACCCTGGCCCAGCTCCCGCCCCTCCCCCAGCTCCTGCCTCCCGTTCCCGCCCCTGCCCCAGCTCCCCTCTCTGCCCACTGTCTGGGTGCTCCCACCTCACCCCAAGCCGCCCCGGACACTGGGATGGCCAGTCCTCAGCCCCCTCCACCGCTGAAACTCCTCCCGGTCAGATCCTGAACCCGCGCATCCCCGGTGTGGTTCAAACGGGCCAGAACCTCCCACTCGGGCCGGTCACGCAGGCCTGCTGACCACACCGAACCTGCTCGCATCTGTCATTCTGCATGTTTTCTGGGAACCCAGGTACTGAAGGGTTCTGTCCGCCCCAGTGACCTACACAGCTCATAGCCCAGCTTGGAGGACGATGAGGGTAGTGGGGAACCCCCAGGCTTGGTGGGAGGGGAGCAGCACACAGGGCCAGGAAGGCCACAGCCCTCTGAGTCAGAAGTCCTGCTTTCCACACCATCCCCCACTTCGCCTTCGGAGCCTCACTCGCACAACTTGCAAAATGAAGAGAACGCGACCTGTACTGTCTCTGCCTCGGCAGCAAGTGAGCTAACGAGAGCGAGCGTGCTGGGGACAGAAACGTAAAGCATCATTATCGCTGATGGTCGCGCGAGGGGCTCAAGGGAGAGCGTAAGCATTCTTCAGACGGGCTTTCCAGGCTTCTCCCTGTACGACGTCTACAGGAAAGTGTCTGTTTCCAGAGCGAGCCAGTCACACTGCGCTGCACTCCGTGCCTTCCCTGCCACAGACGCCTGCTTTCCTGTCCACTCATGCTATCTGTTTTCCTGGAGAAGATTAAAAATACGCTATTGATTAAAAGGACAGAATGAAGCATTTTCTGCTGCCTTAGAGCCCACATCCATTTACAGGAAACACGGGTACAGAGGAACAAGCTGGCTGAAACAAGGAAGAAAACAGACAAATCCAGGAGGGGAGATGAGCTACGGGGCACATGAGCCTGTTTCTTCACCAAGTCCGTGACGTAAAGAACTGAAGAGGGGAGGTGGGTCATCCTGGATTAAAGAAGATGTAAGAGACACCAACGTCGGATACAATATGTGAGCGTTTTCAGATCCTTATTTGAATAAGCCAGCTGACAAATAGGCTATTTTTTTCAGACAATCAGGAAAATTTGAAAATGGCCTGGGTATGGACCTTCCCAGGATCGATGGATGACTTATTTGGCTATTATAATGGCATCGTGGTTAGTATGTAAGCAGATGTCCACACGCTTTAGAGACAGGCAAGGACGTGTGTAGGGGGATAAGAAGACGGGGTGTTGTCTTTGTCCGCAGTGTGACCGTCTCCGTGGAAAATCGGAAAGAAGGTGACACAAAGCCTCCGGGACCCAGTAGGGAGCGCAGCAAAGCTGCGGGACGCGGGCTTAATACGCTGAAGTCAACCACTGTCCCATATACTGCAGTGAACAGTGGGATTTGAAAAACACACACGGTTCCCATTAGCACCCCCAAAATGAAATACTTAGGTCTAAGTCTAACAAAATACGTACAAGATCTCTGAGGAAAACTACGAAACCCTGATGAACAAAATCAACGGAAAACCAAACTATGTGGAAGACACCCCACGCCCTGTACTGTAAGGACGCCAGCTCTTCCCAGCTGGATCCACACGCTCGGAGCCATCCCGAACAAACTGCCAGCAAGTTACGCTGTGGATAGCAAGACCCTGATCCTAAAGCCTGTATGCGGAGCCTGAAGGACCAGGCGAGCCAACACGACATTGCAGGAGAAGAACAGAGTTGGAAGACTGATGAGACCCAACTTAGCCACAGGAATCAAGGCAGTGTAAAAGAACAGACAGACCAACGGGACAGGATGCAGAGCCCAGAAACAGACCCACGTAAACACAGCCAGCTGATCTTTGACAGAGGAGCAAAGGCGATCCAATGGAGCAGAGATCATCTCCTCAACAAATGGCACTGGAACAGCGGGACGTCCACACGCAAAAGAAATCCATCCAGAGGCTGACTTCAGACCCTTCACAAAAATCAACTCAAAAGGGATCATCAGCTTAAATGTAAAATGCAGAACTATAAAACCCCTCGAAGATAACACGGGGGAAACCTAGGTGACCTTGGGTGTGGCGATAACTTTTTTTTTTTTTTTAAGTAATCTTCGTACCCAACGTGGGGCTCAAACTCATGACCCCGAGATCAAAGGTCGCATGCTCCACCGACTGAGCCAGCCAGGCACCCCTGGCAATGACTTTTTAAATATAATGCCAAAGGCACAGTCGTCGAAAAAAAAAAATTGGCCAGCTGGACTTAATTAAAATGAAAAACTTCTGCTCCAGAAAAGACAATGTCAAGAGAATAAGACGAGACACACTCTGGGAGAAAATATTTGCAAAACACACATCTGATAAAAGACCAGTATCCGAAATACACAAAGAACGGGACGCCTGGCTGGCTCAGTCGGTAGAACATGGGGCTCTTGATCTCAGGGTTGTGAGTTTGAGCCCTGTGTTGGATGTGGAGCTTATTAAGAATGAATGAATGAATGAAAGGAAGGAAGGACTCTTAAAACTCAACAATAAAAGAACAGCTGATTAAAATATGGGCCACAGATACCCATTAACGAACACCTCACCAGAGACACACAGATGGGAAAAAAGCACAGGAGAGTTGCCCCACACCGTATGTCATCCGGGAAAAAATGAAATAGAAGCAATGAGACACCACTGCACCTGTTGGAATGACCACAGTCTGCACACCGTCTACACCCGGTGCCGCAAGGAGGTGCAGCACCAGGAGCCCTCGCTCACCCTGCTGGGAAAGCAAAATGGTGCAGCCGCCTTGGAACACGGCTTGGTGCTTTCTTACAAACCCAGAATGTTCCTACCATGCAACCCAGCCGCCTCACCCTGGGTAATTGCCCACAGGAGTTGAAACATGTGACCACAGAACAACCTGCATGCTGGGGTGCCTAGGTGGCTCAGTTGGTTGAGCATCCAACTCTCAATTTTGGCTCAGGTCATGATCCCAGGGGTCCTGGGGTCAAACCCTGCATTGGGCTCCGTGCTGAGCATGGAGCCTGCTTAAGATTCTCTATCTTCCTCTGCCCCTCCCCTGCTTGTGCTCTCTATAGAGGGATGGATGGATGGATGGATGGATGGATAGATAGATAGATAGATAGATAGATAGATAGATAGATAGATAGATGGATGGATGGATGGATGGATGGATGGATAGATAGATAGATAGATAGATAGATAGATAGATAGATAAAAACCCTGCAGGCAGATGTTTATAGCAGCTTTGATGGTAAATGGCATAGCTTGGAAGCAACCAAGAAGTCCTTCAGTAGGTGATCCCTCTCTGCCTTTCCCCTGATCACGCTTTCTCTGTGTCTCTCTTGCTCTCAAAAATAAACTTAAAGGGGCGCCTGGGTGGCTCAGTCGGTTAAGCGTCTGACTTCAGCTCAGGTCATGATCTCATGGTCCGTGAGTTCAAGCCCCACGTCGGGCTCTGTGCTGACAGCTCAGAGCCTGGAGCCTGCTTCGGATTCTGTGTCTCCCTCTTTCTCTGCCCCTCCCCTGCTCGTGCTCTGTCTCTCTCTGTGTCAAAAATAAATAAAAACATTAAAAAAAAAAAAAAGGAATGAGCAGTCAAGCCCTGAAAAGACACGGAGGAATCTCAAACGCACATCACTAAGTGAAAGAAGCTAGTCTGCAAAGGCCATGTACCTTATGGTTCCAACTATGGAGAAACGATGGAGACCGTAAAAAAGATAAGTGGTTGCCAGGGGGCAGGATGCGGGGACAAAGAGGCAAAGCACAGAGGATGTTTAGGGCAGTGAACTTACTCCAACACACCACACTGACGGATAACGTCATTCTACGTTTGTGACGCATTTCACAGGGCGTGCGATACCAAGAGTGAACTCCAAGGTAAGCTGCGGGCTTTGGGGGATCATGTGTCAAGGTGAGTTCATCACGTGCAACAAACGTACCACTCTTGGAGATGCTGATAGTGGAGGAGGCTGTGTATGTGTGGGAGCAGGGGGCATATGGGAAATCTCTATCCTCCTCTTAACTTTGAGCCTGAAACTGCTCTAGCAAGATAAAGTCTTAAAACAAGAAGAAAAAAAAAAAAAAAAGATGGGGTGCCTGGGGGGCTCGTCCATGAAGCATCTGACTCTTGATCTTGGCTCAGGTCATGATCTCACGGGTTCGTGAATTCAATCCCTGTGTCGGGCTGCGAACTGTCAGTGAGTAGCCTGCTTGAGATCCTCTCTCTCTGTTCCTCCCCCGCTAACCTGCTCTCTCTCTAAATAAAAAAATAAACTTAAAAAAGAGAGAGAGAGAGAGAGAGAGAGAGGTGCTATTTCAACTCTCCCTCTCCCACAGAATGGACTCCTTTTGCATTGGCTAGGGGGCAGGTGCCTGGGGCGGGCAGGGAGGGGATGGGGCTCCAGAAGGAGGCAGCCCCTCCGCTTACCGCTTGGCTTCCTCCAGCCGGCACAGGTACTGATAAGCCACGTTCTGCCGCCTCTGCTCGTCCATTTCCTCGGCTGTGAGGCGTTCATCTGAGGAGTCAGGGGGATAAGGTCAAGGCGGGGAGTATAGGACAAAGGGCCATAGCACTGAAGCTGCTTCTTAACAGACTTTCTGAGGCAACTCTGCCCAGTGACCTGGAGCACCTCACACGTCGGTGCCCCTCTTCCCGACAGCCCTGGCTCCCATCTCCAGCCCCCACCCCGTAAAGCCGCTCTGGTCAGCATCTGCAACAGGGGGCTCCCCTGTGTCAGAGGGGTTCCCTCCTGTTCCTCTCCAGCCGGCTCCTGACCCCTCCTTCCCCTCCATTTCAAGCCCTTCCCTCGAGGTCTCCCCACACGGATGTCCAGACCCCTCCGTGGCTGGGAACTTAGCTCCTTATTCTATCCCTAATAGCCTCTGAGTTCTCTAAGACCTGGGCCCGTGTCATCCTCCCCAAGGACCCTCCCAGAGACTTAGGCTAACAGGACCAACAGGACTCACCATCCCACAGCCACTCATTCACACCCTACCTTCTGCACGTCAGGCCCTGGGCTAGCAGACCCTTACTCTCAAGAAACAGATTCTCAGGGTGCCTGGGTGGCTCAGTAGGTTAAGAGTCGCACTCTTGATTTCGGCTCAGGTCATGATCTCACTGTTTGTGAGATCGAGGCCCTCCAGGCTGATAGTGAGGAGCCTGCTTGGGATTCTCTCTCTTCCTCTCTCCTACCCCTCCCCTGCTCATATACATGCATGCTCACACGCTCTCGCTCTCTCTCTCTCTCTCAAAATAAATAAATAAACTGAAAAAAAAAAAACACAAAGAAACAGGGGCACCTGGATGGCTCAGTCGGTTAAGTGTCCAACTTCGACTCAGCTCATGATCTCATGCTTCATGAGTTCAAGCCCCACATCAGGCTCTGTGCTGACAGCTGGGAGCCTGGAGCCTGCTTCGGATTCTGTGTCTCCCTCTCTCTCTGCCCCTCCCCTGCTCTCTCTCTCTCTCTCTCTCAAAAAATAAACATTAAAAAAAAATTTTAAGAACAAACAGGCAGAAAGGGGCAGAGGGGGGAGGTAGTTCAACAAAGGGAATCATGTGGAAAAGGGCAATCACTTAGGATTAAGTGGAAAGAGAGAGAGTCTTAAAAGATCACAAAGCTATCTCTACTCTCCTTTTTGGTATAAGTCACTTGAGGAGGAGAATAATCTCCAAGCTCAATAAAATGTAGACAACACTCTGACCCCAAACTTGAGAACTGGGGTCCCTTAAGTGAGAGAGCACACGTATTGTGCCCTCCCACAGCCCCCCTCCTCCTGTCCCCCACCTCTGGAGTCTCCTTAGGGAAGACAATACAGAACCAGACGCGGTGAGACAAAGTTGCACGCACACACACACAAGAAATAAACACAGAGGGCCTGAAAAGAGACAGAGCTGGATCGGTCTGTCTTTGACTCAACACTTCATGCCAATCCTACTCTTTACCTCATTTCCTTATCGTGCATATCCTGAAACATGATTTGGAGGAGGGACAGGCTTATTGGAATCGACAGTTGAGCAGGTTAAAACACACACACACGCACGCACGCACACACACACGCACGCACGCACGCACAAAACCGCCACGTTCAGATCCGAAAGGCCCAGCCAATCATAGGAAATCCATCGGTTCCCTCCAGGGAGTGTACAAGGAACAAGTGTTGGCTGCTAAGCACGGAAAATCAACCAGTAAGCGAATGACATCACCTCAGAGCCCCGAGCTGAGGGCTGTGTGAGATGGGCGGGGCTTTGTACACTCATGGGTCTTAAAAAGAGTCTTCCTGCCCTTCCAAGGTCTGAAACTAGCTTCCCTTCAACAGAACGGAGAACGGGGACTTTGTTTTTTAAACGCTAACGGCAAGGAAGGGGAAGAGGCGGAAGAAGGAGATTTCGCCTTTCATTCGGAAGGTCAAACAGAAACCTTTCTGCCACCAAACCTCCTGACCCCGGTCTCTTTCTCAAGCAGTGTATTTGCAAGCGCGGCCCACGGACTACCTGCCTGATTACGTGGGGTGCGGGAAGCAGCGCAGCGGGCTTGCTACAAACGCAGGGAAGGGCCCCAGTCCAGACCTGCTGGAGCTGAAGCTCTGGGAGAGGGCTGCGGAATGCGGATTGGAAACAAGCCTCCTGGGTAATTCTGACCCTAACCTTTGAGAGGCCTGATCTCAAAGCGGCATCAAAAGCCGAGGTCTCTGGGCGTCCCGCCCCCCCTTCCCCGCGTAGCGCTGGGCGTGCAAGCCTGCCATCCGCAACTGCTGCCTTTCTACGCGGCCACCCAGGCCACCTACACCCGCTCAGCCCCAGGGCCCCGGAACGTGGGGATGCGGCAGAAAGGTCGGTAAGCTTGGAAGCGCGGCGGGGTCCGGCGTTTCGCCGCTCCCGGTGCCACTGCGGCCCGCCGGAGACGCGACTGGGGGCTCCCTCCCCGCGCAGCGCAGGCCCGCCGCCCTCCTCGGTCCCCTCCGCACTCACACGGCGCCGGGCCCGCGCCCGCTCTCCGCCGCTCCATGTTCCTCCTCTTTCCAGGTTTGAATCTCCCGCCGCCCGGCCACCGCCCTCACCGACGCCGCGGCCGGAGCGCACTTCCGGCCAGGCCGCGGGGGGCGCTGGGATTTGTAGTTCCAGGCCGCGCGCGCGCAGGCGCAGGAGCGCCGCCAGGTGCGGAGGCGGAGGCCGCCGCGGGTGGGGGAAGGGCGGGGGGAGCTGCCCTCCTTTCTCCGCCCGGCCGTGGGCGCCTTGTTCCTCTAGGGCTCCTCCGCTGCTAAGGTAGCCTCTGCCCTTGCCGCCGTCATTTCTCCCCGGTGTCCCCACGGACCCCGCTCCGCTTCCTGTAGCATTCTTGGTTCCCGCCAACTTGTGGGCCAGCTTGTACTGAACTGGATGGTGCGGATGCAGAGGTAAATCAACATGATTAATGCCTTAAAAGCCGCTGTTCTGGAATCGGTGACAGACCTAAAGTCAAATAAATTAGAGGTCAGTGATACGCAGAGGGACGAGGTCACTGCTGCCGCGAAGCTAAGGGCAGGGAAGGTCAGGAAGACTTCCTAGTGGAGGCGGCAGTTGATCTGGGTTGGAAAGGGAACAAGAATTCATCAGGCTGAAAGAGGAATTTCAGTCCGTGGAAACAGCATGTGCAAGAGCCCGGAGGTGAGTTCAGGAAGTAAGAAGCGGTTCGGTTTTATCGGAGAACGACGCTCGGTCGGGGAGACGCGGGAAGAGAGCCTGGAGGGGCACGGCGGGCGCTGCGGTACCTCGCGCGGCGCTGACGTGCCTGGAGGTGCTCTGGGGGGCGGTCACGAGCCGAGGAACACCTCGGACCCAGGGCAGCGCCAGATTCCGAGTTTATAAAGACTCCTTCTGCAGCAGGGCGTGGAGCCGGGGAGGCCCGGGGCAGAGGCCAGTGGAGACCGCAAGGCAGTAGCGCAGGTGGGAGATAGTCAAGTCTGAACTCGTGAAAATAATTCTGACACCTGTCCTGAATTTTATTTTATTTTTTTACTATATTAACTAGCAGGCTTCCCCATCTGGTGTTTCTCCTTTTGCCCTCCCCCCCCCCCACTCCCATGCCTCATTCAAGCAAGGAGGCAGCCTAGGTTCGTAGCCTCAGGGGAGGGATTTGAAGGGGTACGAAACAGAAAACATCCAAACCTTCAGAGGGACAGAAGAGACTCAGGGCGGAGACAAAACTGGGAGATGTGGGGTTTGAAGACAGGGGGTGCTCCCTGAGATCAGAAGGGATCCCCTTTGCTCTCCACCAGCAGGAAAGCATAGAGAATCTAGGCTCCTGGGGATGGAGGTCGCACTCCCTGCTTTCCGGGCAGCACAGGACCCTGACAAGGAGCAGTTGCATAATGAGGTTGTGCAGAAACTCCCCAGCTGAGCCAGAAAGGAAGTACCCGGGTGGGTTACCCTCACTTCTGCTTTGGGACGAGGGCCCCTCGCCCCGTCAGGGCCAGGTCCGTGAGATGAAAGGAGGTGTCGGTGGATAGTAAGTAAATGGCTGAGGACCCAACGGGCCTTCCCTCTCGAGTCTTAGCGTCCCCTACTCCCTGCATCCTGGGAGAAAGGAGGGGACAGAGATCCCGACTCCTATTGTCTCCACCATCCCAGTGCAACAGGGGCTTGAAACAGGGGCTGAGCAGAGAGGTATTTCTCGCATACCAGGGTTAGGGACCAACACACAAGAATGACACGCATCCGGTGTTCTTGCCTACTGGTACTGTATTTAGCATTATCTTGTTGAATCTTCACAAGAGGGATGAGGGAACCGAGGCTTAGAAATGTCACACAGCTAAAAACTGGTGGCACCAAGACACGAGTGCAGCCCCAAGCTTGACTTCTCCACCGCTGTGCGCTAAGCCGCCTCCATGGCCGTGGCTATGAGACAGCGGAGGAGGGCGCGCTGGGGAGAGGTTTCAGAGGTAGAACCGTATGACCCAGAGCGGAGGAGAGGGGTCACGGATGTCCCCCGCGTTTCCAGCTCACGGACTGGGTTGGTGGTGGAACATGGGGTCAGTAGATGGGAGGAAACAGGAATTTTGCTTGGATGAAGTAAGTCTGGAGATGTGCATGTAGAAATTATTGGCGGGGGGCGGGGGCACGCCTGGGTGGCTCAGTCGGTTAAGCTTAAGCGTCTGAGTCTTGATTTCCCCCTCAGGTCATGATCTCATAGTGATGAGATCAAGTCCTGCATGGGGCTTTGCGCTGACATTGCAAGGTCTGCCTGGGATTCTCTCTCTCCTCTCTCTCTGCCCCTCCCCAGCTGGTGCTCACTCACTCTCTCTCTCTCAAAATAAATAAATAAACAATAAAAGAAATTATTGGCTTATCAGTGGTGTGAAAATCAGAGGCGTGGATGCAGTGTTCGTGGAAGTGTGCGTAAGGTAAGAAAAGGGCAGAGGGCAGAGCACTGGGGACTGTTAGCATTTAAGGGGTGGACAGAGGGCCCAGCAAAGGAGACAGAGAAGGAACTATCCGAAGAAGAGAAAGAGCCAGGACACGGGTCCTGGAAGCCCTAGTGAGGACGGAATTGCAAGGGGATGTCGGATAAAGTGGGGGATCAAACAAGAAAATGATTCGGAAATGATCGCTGGGTCATTGAGAGGTCGTTGGAACCTCGGTGAGAGTAGTTTGAGTCCCCGTACCTCCCTAAAACCTCTCCCCCTAAGGGAAGGCTGCTGACTGGGCACAGAGGAGCTGCCTGGCAGGCCCTGGCCGGGCTGTGGGAGTGTCCTGGAGGCCGGCCCACGGGTGGGAGCTGCAGGCAGCTGGGAAAGCCTGCGGGCACAAGGCGCTATGTCTGCACACCGCAGGCGTTCAGCAAACACTGTCCAGCCGTTTTGGGGGAGCCCGATTACTTCCTGGTAACTTGGTTTCTGGCGAAGGCCTCTCTACTTTAAAAGAGGCTTCTGGGGGCGCCTGGGTGGCTCAGTCGGTTAAGCGTCCGACTTCGGCTCAGGTCACGATCTCACTGTCCGTGAGTTCGAGCCCCGCGTCGGGCTCTGTGCTGACAGCTCAGAGCCTGAAGCCTGCTTCGGATTCTGTGTCTCCCTCCCTCTGCCCCTTCCCTGCTCATGCTCTTTCTCTCTCAAAAATAAATAAGCATTAAAAATTTTAAAAAATATATAAAATACAAATAAAAAGTCTTCTGCCCCAGGTAAATGAGGACACTTGCCTTCTAATGCCAGCCACCCTCAGCGAGTTAGCACAGTAGGGGCCGCTGTCACAGGCCTGCTGTCCTCTCATTAAGCAGAACATGGATGTTGCAGATCAGAGTGGGGGCAGAGAGACTCTTCTGATCTCCAGGCCTTTCCTGACCATCACCTTTCCCCTCGTTCCCACATGTGGAATGTACCCACACAGGAGCACAGTGTGTGTGTGTGTGTGTGTGTGTGTGTGTGTGTGTGTGTGTGTGTGTGTGAAAGGGCTCACTTCTAGGACAGCCCAGGCCTCATTAAAGCTTGCAATCCCAGTGCAGTGGAAGGGACCCTGGGCTAATCAGCCCAGAATCAGAAAACCTGGGCTCTAACCCCAGCTGCATGGTTCTGTGACCTCAGGCACGTCCCACCTGCTTTCTGAGCCTGGTCCCCTCCTCTGCGGAATGAGAGTTTGGCACAAATGATCTCTGAGGTTGTAAGCAGGCACAAGCCCGTCATGCTTTGGCTCCTTGCTTAAAGTGAGGGACTTGAGGGGTGTGTGCAGAGGTGGGCAGTGGTGGGGCAGGAAGGGCGATGGAATCCAGGTAACTGCCCAAGTGCCATCAGTGATTCAGCACTGGGATAGGTCATCTGAAGTGTCCATCAAAAAATTCCCTAGGAGTGGAGGGCGGTGCCTGGTTGTCTGGTAACCCCGGGGCTTTGAGCTAAGGGCTTGGGGAGGTAACCCAAGCCAGAGGGACCATTCCAGAAAGCCGGCCGCAGAGAGGATCGAGGGAGGTAAGGTATCCTGTGGCTGGGGCCCCGAGACCTGGTGGGGTTAGCGCGGAATGTCCCAGGGATGAGGGCCTTGAAGGCAGGATTCCTAGGTGTTCTTAGTTGCAGGGGGAATTTCTTTGAAAAGAGAGACATCTCTGCCTGCCTCTTCCAAGAAAGAGGGGAAAGAAGGAAAGAAATGGGGGGGGAGAGGGTGCTGATCGTGCAGGCCCCAGTCTTTACCACCCTCCCCCCGGTCTCCTGGGAAGAGAGTTCAGGAAAAGGCTTTGCCTTTCTAGGAGAGAGATCCTAACAGGGAAGCACATGTGATGACTGGAGCAGGGGGCTGGGGGCCCAGAACCAGCCAGTTGTGGAACAAGAGGCCCCGAAGTGGGGCGTGGGCATGAATGGCCGGACGGCATCCTCCGTCCTGAAAGCTGACTCCTTGCCGATTCAATAGCCCTCTCAGCTCCGCGTCCCCGGCGCCCTGTATGGCTCCCGGGGTGCAGCGTCTGTTGAGCTGACCCGACCCACACCTAGGAGCGCCTAGATTGAGTGCGAGGGTGTCCGTGGGGAACAGTGATGGTGGAGGAGAACAGATGATGGAGGGGAGGCCCTGCGCGTGCTCCGTTCAGCTGCCCTTTCGTTTGCTCGTTCAGTGAATGTTTTTTGTGTTGTGGTAAGGTACACATACCTTTTTATCCCATCAAGCCGTTTCTGAGCGCACAGCCCAGTGGCAGCGGGTACACACGCATTAACGCATTAGCCATAGCCTCCAGCCACCTCCATCTCATTCGATGGACGTTTATTGAGGACCTACTATGTGCCAGACCCTAACGTCGTTCCAAATCTGGTAGGAGAGGTAGACAAGAAAGTCAGCAACTTTCACCCGGTGTGATAAACGCTGGAAAAGACACGGGCACAAGGTGCCGTGGGGTCCGGAAGGACCCACATGGCTGAGGGAGGAGGCTTTCTGTTACTTGAACTGGGTCCTGAAGGAGGACAGAGAACGAGTTGGGACGTTGGAGTAAGGGGTGATGTGGCGCCCAGTAAGGGTGCGGAAGCGGAGTGCAGCGGCAGCGAGAAGTCCTTACGGCCCTGGGGGCGGGGTTAGAGCTGAATCACCCGAGAGGGAGCCTGCTTTGGAGGAAGCCCAGGGTGACATATTGACCCCCCTGCTCCCCAGTGTCAGCACGATGTCTTCCTCCAACCCTGAGGATACCCCCCGAGAGCCTGAGTCTGAGCCTGAACCCTCAACCTCCAAGCAGAAACAGAGGGGAAAGCGGCCACAGCAAGAGGCCAGCGTCCACGCCCTCACCAGGGCTGGCCACGGGGCGCTCCTGGCTGGCCGGAACCACGAAGCCCTGGCCAGCTTCCAGAGGGCCTTCGTCCTGGCCTCGGAGGCCCCGCAAACTCGCGACACCCCTGTTCTCCGGGCCTGTGCCTTCAACCTGGGGGCTGCCTACGTGGAGACCGGGGACCCAGCCCGGGGCCTCGAGCTGCTCCTGAGAGCCCGACCTGAGGAGAAGGCGCAGGGCAGGCGTCATGGCGACCAGTGTTTCAATGTGGCTTTGGCCTACCACGCCCTGGGCGACCTGCCTCAAGCTTTGGCCTGGTACCACAGGGCCCTGGGTCACTACCAGCCACTAGGCGACCATGGGCAAGTCCAGGCAAAAATGGGAGCCTGCTACCAGGCTCTGGGACAGCCTGAGCTGGCAGCCCACTGTCTGCAGGAGGCAAGCCGGGCCTACGCCCAAGCAGGGCAGCCCCAGGCTGCGGCCTTGGCCTTGGGGGCTGCGGCGGGGTGTATGCTGAAGAGCGGGCGGCATGGGGTGGGCGCGGTGACGCGGGTGCTGGAGGAGAGCCGGAGGCTTGCTGAGAGGAGCCCTGAGCACAGACTGCTGGGTGAGGCCTGCGGGCAGAGAAGTGGGGTCTGGGGAGATCAGACCAGGCGATGCTCTGAGACGTGGGGTGCAAGCGGAGGCTTTTCCGAGGGCTGGGGAAAGGGTCGGAGGACCCCAGGAGAGGGGGACAGGGGCCGCGCCAGGACAGCTGCAGCTGACCTGGCTGCCCGTGACCCTTGCCACGCCCTCCAGGGCATCTCTACAACGACCTAGGCCTGAGCTACTGCCAGCTCCAGCTGTTCCCGCTTGCAGCGGAGGCCTTCCTGCGGGCCCTGCCCCTGTGTCGCGGGCCGGGAGAGGAGGCCACGGTGCTGAGAAACCTCGGGACGGCCCACAGTGCCCTCGGCAACTACCGGCAAGCCCGGGAGTGTCACCAGAAGGCTGCTGACCTGCATGGTGGGCACCAGGGGCTGGGGGCTGCGTTGGGACCGAAGGACTAAGTGGGGGGGGGGGGGCTCCAGCCGGGGCCTGAAGCTGGAGCGTGGATGGACCTTTGGGACTGGTTATGGGGCCAGGAAGTCCAGAGCCAGGAGGTGAGGGTTGGGGGAGCAGGAGATGGGATGGCCAGACAGGACAGTGGGTTGAGGGCCCGGAGACGAGGCCTGGGGCTGGGGGGACACGGGGGGGGGGGTGGGGGGGCAGAGGGCAGAGCCCCGGGCGGGAGAGGAGCCTGATGTGGAAGCCAGTGCCTCTCTGGTTAAGTGGTTGTGTGCAAGTCAGTCCCTGTCGCTCTCCGAGCTTCGGTTGCTGCACGTGCAGGAAGGGAACTTTGCCGCTTCGCAGGGTCAGGTCGCCGGGTCGTTGCCCAGCTCCAGGTGGCCAGCGGGGGTGGGGGGTGGGGTGCGTTCAGGCCGAAAAGCAGGCCTGAGGAGAGGCCTCCGCGGTGCAGCTGGAGGCACGCTGGGGCTGAGCGCCGGGACTCCCGGGGGCCCGGCCTTGGCCGCCAGGGGATACGCCTCAGAGGCCAAGGCCCCCGCTTACGACGGGGTGGCTCTGTCGTCAGGCTCTGGGGGGCAGCGACGGGAGCAGGGCCGGAGCTTTGGCAGCCTGGCATTTGTACTGAGCCAGCTGGGGGAGCACAGGGCAGCCAGAGACAACTACCTACACGCCCTGCAGGCGGCCCGGGACACCGGTGAGCGGCAGGGGGACGGGCGGAGGGTCCCCGGGGCTGGTGGGGAGGGTCCGTCGCGTGGGGAGCCGCCAGAGGACCCCCGGGCTCTCTCCCCAGGGGACACGAAGGGCCAATGGCAGGCCTGCGAGGGGCTGGGGGCTGCCGCAGCCAGACTGGGGCAGCACGACCAGGCCTTGACGTATTATAAGGAGGCGCTGGCTCGGAGTCAGGTGAGACCCCACGCCCCAGAATCTAACTCTCCCTGCTCCCCTCCTCTGCTGACACTCCTGCCTTCGCCTTGTCTCCCCCACCACTCGTCACCCACCAGACACACTGGGCACAGTGTGCCGGGCCCCGGGACACTGCTGGCACGAGGGGTTCGTCTGTCCACAACTGTGCACAGGCGGTGACAGGATCCTGGCAAAGGCCCGGGGCTGCGGTAGAAGAGAAGGAAGACGAAGCCCCCTCCCCTCCTCCGCCTCCTGTCTCTTTCCTCCCCGATCCCCAGAGGACCCCCACCACCCCCGTTATCCACCCTCCCTCCAGAAGGAGCCAGACTCTGTGCGGGACCGGCTGGTGGCCAAGCTGGCGGACGCCATGAGGACCCACCTGGCCCGGGCCGGGCTCGTCCCCACGCACGCCCTGGTGAGGTGACACCTGAGACAAGGAGTGGGGGTGGGGACAGGTGGCCCAGAGAAGCGGATGGTGGCAAAGCAGAGCTGATGCCCTCAGGGCTGCCGCCCCGGGCTGCTCGTGTGTGTTCACCTGCCCCAGAGCCCGCAGAGTGGACACGTGTCGCTTTTCCGAGGACACCTGCTGGTAGGGAGGTGGGCGGGGGGTGGCCCGTCTCCCAGCGCTGGGCAGTGCCAGGCCTTTGCCCGGGTGGTCACTAGCCCGGAGGCTGAGCCCTACCCAGAGAAGCTGGAAACCCAGTTCCGGGCTGCAGTTCTCCAACAGGCCACACGGTGGGGGCGGTGCTGCGGTTCCCAGTCGGGGCGGCTCTCCCTGCGTCTCCACCACCCCCTGGCTCTCTGGCTCCCCCCACCCTCTCTCGGCCTCCCTGCCTCTCACCCCTCCAGATAACCTCGGGGAACCTCCCACCCAGGAATTAAAATTATACTCGACTATTTATTATATTTATTTAATGGGATTCGTGTCTTCTCTTAAAGACTAGGACACTGTATTTATAATTTGCAAGTGAAACTAAATTAGCCTGGTCCGGGCAGAGGACTGGACTGGGGAAGAGCTGGGGTCCGTCTGAAGGCAGCCACCGACTTCCTGTGACTTTGCCCCTGGAGGCCCCAGGCAGGATGAGGTGGAGGCCAGGCTCTGGCCATGTCTGATCGTCCGTGAGCCCAAGTTCTAACTCGAGCGTTACTAGCACGGACCTCGTCGCGGATTTCCGCTCTCAGAGGCGTGGCCCATCCCAGTTAGCGTCTAGCACCGCTCTGTGTGGGGCCGCTGCGTGTGGAGGGAACATACATACGCTCGCGGATATGTCACAGCGGGTTCCCTTTACTCCCCGCCATCCCCAGACTTCGGCTCCAGGGAGGCCCCAGGCTCCAGGAGGGCCGGGAAGGGGCAGAGTGGAAGTGAGGCACAGGTGAGTGGGGTGGGGCCGGGGCTCCGGGGCTCCACGGGGGTGCGGACGCTGGTGGGGTTGGGGCCGCGGCCACGCAGGCCCCCCCGGGGAGGGGTGGGGGACGTGTCCCTGGTGCTGCTCTGCCTCCTGTTCCCTACCCCTCCAGGTCTTCGGGTGGGTGGGAGGAAGAGGAATTGGAGGAGGGCCAGGAGGAGAGAGAGGACCAGGCCCCACCGGATGTCCCCCCGGCGTCTTGGGCGCAGAGGCTGGAGTGTGAGTGGCAGCACACTGTCCCTAGCTGTGCCTCTCCTACCTGGACACGTTGGTTTCCTGGATGCCCCGCCCCCCCCTGGGTCTGCCGCTGAGGCCTGACCAGCCCCCTCCCCTTCCTGCTCACCTCTCAAGGCCCTGGCCCAGTCTCCCTGACCCCTTTCTCCGTCACCTCTTCCTGGCCGCTTCCGTGGCTTTCCGAACTTCTAGAACTTTGCATCTTAGAACACCAAGTTTTATTGAAAGCCTACCACGTGCCAGGTACGGAGACCGAGTGATTTTCTTGCCCTTGCTCCCCGTATACCAGCCTCGTCCCCCAAAGACTTCGACCTCTGGGGCCAGAGCTGTTTGCTACTCTCTATTCACACTTGAACTCCCTGTCTTCCGTTCAGTGTGCCGTCCTCCGGGCAGCAGTGGGCGGTGGGCGGCCCAGCTTTGCCAAGCGCCTGCCCCGTACGGAGGGTAGTCTTTCGTGCGCCCCGTGCCAGCGCCCGGTGAACACACCCCGACACGCACCCTCCTTGTTCTTCTCCCAAAGTTTTCTCTTTGCACCATGTGGTTCTTGGCGCAGAGAGGCCTGTGATGAGTGTGCCCGTCCCTCTCCATCCAGGTCCAGGATCCGGGGCCCATCTCCCGCTTGGAGGCCAAGGCCCCCTCCAAATGGAGCATCCTGGCATTCTGGTCCCCAGTGGCCCCCAAGTCAATAGGTGGGTCCCCGGGGGAGGGGAAGAGGCCTGGGGAATGGATGAAAGGAGTAGGAGAGGATGTGGCTTTGGATGGTTTTAAGGGGGGGTGGGGGAGATACGGCCCAGTACTTGGGGGCATAGTGCTTGGACCCTCTCTGTCTGCCCTCGAGCAATCTTTTTTTTTGTTTTTTAAAATATAATTTACTGTCGAATTGGCTAACATACAGTCTTGGTTTTGGGGGTAGATTCCCATGGTTCATCACCTACATACAACACCCAGTGCTCATCCCAACAGGTGCCCTCCTCCATGCCCATCACCCGCTTTCCCCTCTCCCCCACCCCACCCCGTCCACCCTCAGTTTGTTCTCTGTAAGCCCTCGAACACTCTTAACAACACTCACCCAACTCTGGAGCCCTGGGGGTCCCCTGTCTCCTGCACAGCCTGACCGTAGGCCTCCCAGAGAGGGAGAGTCCCACTGAATGGGGGGGGGGGGCGTGCAGCTCCAGCTTGCCCCCTCCTGCCCTGGGGCCCAGTGGCCAAGGTGAAGGCTGCCCTCTGCTCTGTCCCCGGCCGCTGCCCCTGGCAAGCCCGCCCTGACTCCCGCAGGTCGCCCGGACGGCCCAGGGAAACCCCAAGCAGGAACCCTCAGAGGAGACTCACCAAGTCTGGGTTCTGTACGATCATGTGACTCCACTCTGCTGGCCCGGAACGCGGCCTCTGTGCTTCCTCCGCAACACTCAAACGTTCCGGGTTTCTGGGACCAAGCCTCTTCCCGGGGGTTCAGCGCTGCATGGACACGTGATGTGCCACCAACGACAGATGGGCTGTTGTGCGCATTGAACAAGGGCTTGGCGGTCTCGGCACTGAGATGTTCAGTTTGCTCTTCGCTGGAAGTTTGGGGCTCAGGGGGCTAAAGGAAAGAGGAACATGGACAGTGAATTTCCTTCTGGATCCAAACCTCATGATTGCTAAGGCCCTTGCCAGTTCCAAAAGCTGTGACATGTTGGCCAAGAGGCTTTGCAGTCACTGACGTCTCCAGACGTCTATTTTCTCGAATGGGAAACGGGGATATAGCCCAAGAGAGGACACCTCTGAACGCACTGCTATACCGTCGGGGGTTTGGGAGGCAGCCCCGCAGGCCTGTGGGACAGCCGCGATGAGCGGTCACACGGCGGTCACACAGGGCACAAACCACACGGTGCTTCCTCCTGCAGTCCTCACAGTGGATGACCCCCTTTCCCAGATGCGGAAAAGACAGCACCAGGGTTAATGAGTTTGTCCTCTCAGGCTACACCACTAGGCAGTGGGGAAGCCGGGACTCAAACCCAGGCCATCAACACCTTCTAGAACGCGGGGCAGTTCCGCGCCTCCACCCCCGCCCCGGTCATGCTGGTGCTTACCAAGAGCTGACCGTGTCGGTACCGAGTGTGCTTACGCTGGCGTATGTGTTATTGCAATTTGTCATTTAATTAAATATCGTGCAAACTGATGAACCAAGTGTGAAAACAAGCACCGTTTCTATGAAAACTAAGTCGAATCCTTAGAAGTCTTGATTAAGGTGACTCAATTCAAAAACTACTATTGAATTAGATGGGACCAAGACAATTATCACGTTTGGCTGCAAAATAATAAAAGTCTAGATGAATTTTGCTCTTACATTGCTTCAACCACGCCACTCGCTGTTCCGCCCCCCGTGAGCAAACTGGAAATCGCAGGTGGTCCATTTATGCGCGAAGGATGAAGAAGTCAGTCGCGGCCTGTTCTCCAAGAAGAGACCCTGGCCACACTTTGACAGATGGCAGATGAATGTATTTTTTCGTTTTAAGTTGAAATAAAAGAACCCATTCCAGGTCGTGTCCGAGAAGAGGGTTTCCACTACACCGGGAACTCCTCACCGCGAGATTTTGCGGATTCATTAAAATCTCCGCCGAGGGCCTACCATATGCCCGGCATGCCACGAGCTGCTGAGGACACCGGGGACACGGCCGCTCACCTTTCTTATTGTCTCGTCAGGTGTTGGGGGTGTCTTGATTTGGATGCAGGTTCACCAGCTGTAACAGAGTCCAATGTAATCTACCATTTATTTATTTATTTTCTTTAAAGTTTATTTATTTGGAGAGAGAGGGAGGGGCAGAAAGAGATGGGGGGAGAGAGAGAGAGAGAGAGAGAGAGAGAGAGAGAGAGAGAATCCCAAGCAGGCTCTGCAAGGCCAGCCACGGGGCTCGACCCACGAACGGTGAGATCGTGACCTGAGCTGAAATCGAGAGCAGGACGCTTAACCGACCGAGCCACCCAGGAGCCCCGTAACTGTGCCTTTAAACAGAGAGAACTTTACTCCTGTCTCACGTAAGCAGTCCCCATGGAGGCGGTGGCTTCCTGGAGCTCAGGGAGTCAGGCAGGACGCTCTGCCGTCCCCAACACAGCATTCCCATGACATGTCCTAACCTGGCTGCCCCACCTGCGGCATAGCACCTTCATTCCTGCCGGTAAGAAGGAAAAAGGAAGTGGAGGAAAACCTGCGTTTTTTTAGAAGGTGCCATCTGGCAGTTTCAAGTCATTTCTGCTCGGACCTCATTGGTCAGAGTTTAGTCACATGCACATGCCCGGCTGCTGCAAGGGAGACTGGAAAATGTAGTGTGAAGCCGGGCAGCCGTGTGGCCACAGAAAACTCCGGGGTTCTGTTGCCGAAGGAAGAAAGGGGAGTGGATTTTGAGGGACAAGCAGCGGCAGCTGCCACACGGGAGTATACCACGGGGTCAGGCCAACCCCATGTCAACCGTCACTGACTCTACTACTGAATAGCTGTATTATCTTAGGCAAATGACTTCTCTCTGTGCTAGTCAATGTCCTCATCTATAACACGAGGATAAAAATGCATCGTAGGACCGACAGGGTGAAATGTGTAAGCATCCGGAACTCAGGAGTGCCCGATCCATGAGCCTTTAATAAATTGGTTTTGAAGGCATTTCTCAAAGAAAACTCTAGAAGCCTGGAAGCAGAAATAGGATGGAGTAGGTCTTCGGCTCCACTTCCTGGGGACATGTGGTGAGATATGCTTGTGTCACTGTCCTATACTTCACATCTCATCAGAATGAAGGCAGCAATGACAACCCTTTAATTACATATTTCCACACCAGAGAGGGCAGTTCAGTACAGAATAATGCCTTAGGGTGCAGACTCTAGGTCAGGCTGTTTGGACCCTAGCTCCCCCTCCACCAACAGCTACCGCTGTGTCATCGGGCATGTGGTTCAACACCTTGAAGCCTCAGTTTGCTCTTCTGGAAAATGGGAACGATAACAGGGTTGCTGCAAGGGTAAAATGAGCTGATTCATGTTAGCGTGTGGCACATGTAAGTATTCAAATGTTATCTGTCAAAAAAGCACACTTCATATTGTGTTTTAGAAATAAATCTTCAGGGGGCACCTGGCTGGCTCAGTTGGTGGAGCGTGTGACTCTTGATCTCGGGGTCATGAGCTCGAGCCCCATGTTGGGTGTAGAGATTACTTAAAAACAAAAAAAGAGATCCTAACAAAAAGGGGAAGGACTTGTACATACTGGTGATGGTATAAAATGAATGAGGTCTTGGATAAGATTATCCAATTGTAAGGGACATTACAATTTAGATGTAAAAACCCAATTTCCAGCCACAAACACAGTCTAACAAAAACAATTTTCCACCACAAATGCAGTCTGATAAATTCTATTTCATACAACAAACATGTAAAACAAGCATAGCTGGGGGACAAGGGTACATCTTACAGGAGATGATAAATCTTTTATAATTCAAAAGGAGAATAGCAGAAGAGTAATTAAAAGCGGGGGGGGGGGGGGAGGGTTCTTGCCTTTCTCAGGGAACTAGCCAGGATACAATTCATGGCACAGAAAAATAACATAAAAACAGGACCTTCACCTGGTGAATTACTTTATCGTGATGTCTTAGTGGTAACTGGTGTGTTATTCCCAAGACTTCCCCCCCGCACTCCGCCGCTTAAGTCTGTGAGAGTGTGTGTTTGCATTCTATTTATTTAGTTATTTTATTTATTATTTGGGGGGGGGGTGCAGAGAGAGAGGGGAACAGAGGATCTGAAGAGGACAGCGGCAAACTCACCAAATTTGAGATCACAATCTGAGCCGAAGGCATATGCTTAACTGACTCAGCCACCCTGGCACCCCTCTTTTTAGTTTTTATTTTTTTATTTTTGTATTTGCGTTCTTAAAACCTCTTGGGTAAAAATTGCAGTCTTCCCCTCCAGGTGTTTCTTGATATGTTATTGGAATCTGGAGCCTATGGTTTCAACTACATTTTTAACCATGACACTCTCAACCTATTTAAGGTTTATAACTTTGTATTTCCATAGCTATTATGTTGATGACAGGGAACAAGTATTATGTATGATTAGAGAAATGAAGCATGCTATCCTGGTAAGCAGAGGTAGGGGCAGCTAATGTATTTGGGGGAGGGGTCTTAAATTATACTGTAAACAGCACTGCAACCACTCTTAAGGGTTAACTTACTTCAAGCTTAGGGGCTCCTTGCTTGCTTGACCTAAGTCTCTTGGTCTGTAGCAGAACACCTACTTTCCTAGGGATTAGACCACTGGCCTTGAGGAATGAGGGATCAGGCTCTCCGGGAGGTAAGGCCTGCCCAAGATCATGACCACAAACGACTAAGGGCCCAGGCACCAGCTTCCCTTGCACAAGCCCCCACGTTTCTGGCACCGCCCTCCCGTTTAAAACCCTCTGGCTTGGGGGCGCCTGGGTGGCTCAGTCGGTTAAGCCTCCGACCTCAGCTCAGGCCATGATCTCATGGTTTGTGGGTTCGAGCCCCGTGTTGGGCTCTGTGCTCACAGTTTGGAGCCTGGAGCCTGCTCCGGATTCTGCGTCTCCCTCGCTCTCTGTTCCTCCCCTGCTCTCACTCTGTCTCTCTCTCAAAAATAAAGATTTAAAAAAAAAATTTTTTTTTAAACCCTCAGCTTGGCCGGATGGGGAAGATGGCCTTTGGGGTGTTAGTGCATTCTCTTCCTGAATAAAGCAAACCTTCGTTTCCCCCCATCACTTGTCTCTCGAGTACTGCTCTTCCAGCCTGAGCAGTCCATCCCGCGTTGGGAACCGCTTGCCGTGTAAGTGACAACATTAGCCCGATTTACCGAGCGCCGCGTCGCGGGCGCGGTGGCCGGCTCTGCAAGAGCTGGCGCCCGTGGAGCGCGTACTCGCAGGGCACTGACACCAAGGGTGCCACATGCACTCGCAGCTGGTACGTGCCCGGGCCGCCCTCTGGGCAGGACCCGCAAGGCGACCAGCCACCGCCCACGCCGCTGCGAGCGAAGCGCTCCGCCCCCAGGGAACGCGAGGCCAGGCGGCCGCTCGCTCGCGAGGGGGCGGGACGAGCCGAGGCCCCGCCTCCAGGTGGGGGCGGGACGAGGGCCGCGCCTGCGCCGGACGAGGTGGGAGGGGCGCGCGCCGCGAGCTCCATGAGGGCCCTGCGGGCGCTGTTGGGGTTTGGTCTGCTGGCCGCCGGTTCGCACCTGCAGCGCGTCCGGGGCCCGGCCGGGGTCTGCCGCGCGAGGCCAGCCTGGTGGGGGACGCGGCGGCCGCAGTCGGGCGGCCGCGGGGACCCGGCGCTCATGGCGAGCCCGGCGGTGAAGTACTTGAGGTAGGCGAGGCTCGGGCGGGCTCGCTCCGGGGTGGGGGCGGGGGCCGGGACCGGGGCGGCAGCGCGCCCGCGCTCCGAGCGCCCTGGGGCGGGACTCAGGCGGTGGGTGTCCGCAGCCAGGAGGAGGCCCAGGCCGTGGACGAGGAGCTGTTCAACGAGTACCAGTTCAGCGTGGACCAGCTGATGGAGCTGGCGGGGCTGAGCTGTGCCACAGCCATAGCCAAGGTCGGTGGCGCCGGTCAAGCCCGGGGGGTGGGGGGGTGGGGCCGCCCAGGGCCCCTGTGACGCCCCCTGACTCCGCCTCCAGGCCTATCCCCCCAAGTCTATGTCCCGGAGCCCCCCCACGGTCCTGGTCATCTGCGGGCCCGGGAATAACGGAGGAGACGGCCTGGTCTGTGCCCGGCACCTCAAGCTCTTTGTGAGTACCGGGGAAGGGCTGGGCGGCGGGGGGCGCCGAGGTCTGGCCTGGAATGACCCCTCTCCTTCCCCCTAGGGCTACCAGCCAACCATCTATTACCCCAAAAGGCCTAACAAGCCACTCTTCGGTGCACTGGTGACCCAGTGCCAGAAAATGGACATCCCCTTCCTTGGTGAAATGCCCCCGGAGGTAGGTGGCTGAGCTCCCCCGCCCATCTCTCTGGAGGACAGACTCCGGGCAGGTGGGGAAGTGCCCCGCACAGGTGCCTAAGTGTACCGTTTGACCAGGAACAGTGTGAAGAGCCTGCCCCCGCTCCAGCAGTGCCCGAGGCCGCCTCTCACATCCATGGCCACACCTTTCCCTCTGACTTCTGAGGTCAGGGCCTGCTCGGCAGGCAGTAACCCCCTGAGAAGGGGCTGATGTGACTGCCTCATCCTAAGCCCTTTCTGCAGGGACATGGACCTAAGGATGGGAAATAAGGACTTTGCTTTTTAAGTTTCTTAACGCATTTCACAGGTGAAGAGACTGAGGTGTTGCAGAGAAAGCAAGGGGTCTGTCCTGCCTCCAGCTGCAGGTGGCCCCACCCTGTACCCGCCCCAATGGCAGGCAGGCAGACAGGCAGACAGGCACTCAGAACAGAAACCACGTGTGGACTCCGCTTGGTCTAAATCACTGACCAGTTTGCACTGAGTCTCTGAGGGAGATAAAATGACCCGTGTGCCCCTGAGTGGTGTGTGCCGGGGACAGCCCTGTCCGGTCAGGGGCTCCCACACCCTCTCCTCTCCCTGCTCCACCACAGCCCATGCTGATCGACGAACTGTACGAGCTGGTAGTGGATGCCATCTTCGGCTTCAGCTTCAAAGGGGACGTCCGGGAGCCATTCCGGAGCATCCTGAGCGTCCTGAGCGGGCTCACCGTGCCCATTGCGAGTATCGACATTCCCTCAGGTGCCGGGTCCGAGGAGCTCGGGTGGGATGGGGGCCTGGGTCCTGCCCTGTCTTAAGATAGGTACCCAGGAGTCCTCATTCTTCCAAGGCTCAGGCCAAGCTCTAAACAAGCTGAGTGTAAAGGGGCAGAACACAGCTTTTGGGATTCCATAAAAGGGCCAGGGGGCAGGCTGGGAGCACCTTTTGTGTGCTGGACCCAAGAGACCAAAGCCTAGGAGGCCATGGCCATGGCCATGGAGCTCCAAGGATGCGGGTTCCCCAGGCAGAGACACGGGGCCCCCGCTCGTTCAGGACAGGGGCAGAACAAGGTATGGAAGAATGGACACCTGCTCTCTTCTCTCTCCCTGAATACACCCTCTTTCCAGGATGGGATGTGGAGAAGGGAAATTCTGGAGGGATCCAGCCAGACTTGCTCATCTCCCTGACTGCACCCAAAAAGTCTGCGAGCCACTTCACCGGTCGCTATCACTACCTGGGAGGTCGTTTCGTGCCTCCTGCTCTGGAAAAGAAGTACCAGCTGAACTTGCCGCCCTACCCCGACACGGAGTGTGTCTACCGTCTGCAGTGAGGGAAGACGGGCGGGCGTCCTTCCCGATAAAGACTTAGCGCCCCCCTCCTACCGCCATGGGGTCCTGGGAGCTGTTCTGGCAATAAAAGTTACTGGGTGGCAGGAGCTGGACAGCAAACTGAATGAGACATGGCGCCCCCTTTCTGGGAGAACAGAGCAGGCAAGGGAGGTGGCCGTGGCATTTGAGGGCAATGAAAATGGACTTTCAGATGCTGAAAAAAAACCCAAGTGAGGTTCTCTGAGCTTTCTCCGTCCACTAACAGGGTAGCAAGAAGGAGGTGAACAGAAGAAATCCCTTCAGAGGCATCCCAGGAAACGAATTTGTATTTAGGATGTTAGCAGGCGGGGCGTGGAGAGGCCAGTCAGGACTTCCACCCGGCCTGGAGCCCAAGCTAACCATTTTTTCTAGTGCTGACACTGGCAGGCTATGGGCTGGAGTCCATTCTGCCCACACCTGCATCTGCCTTCAGCAAGGGTGCCCCTCCAGAGGGCCTCTGCCTTCCTGTCCCCACGGTCCCCAGCGCTGTGCCCACACCGTCCTGTGAGCAGCTGGCGCTCCGGCACTCGGCTTCCTCCTTGGGAGGGACTCCTCACGGGGAGGGCGCAGGAGCGCTTGTCCACTGGGGGTCTCAGACTTCAAGTCCTGAAAAGGAATCTGTAGAGCCCCGCCTTGACCTGCCCTTCTTCAGTCTTTCTTCTGTTTCTCCTTCCTTGTTCTCCCATCAGGGCTGACTCCAGCTCTGCCCCCCTCCCCCTCCCCCACATCCTCCTCCTCCTGGGGCCGCTGCCTTTTCTTCTTCCTTCTCCTGCTTTTCCCGTCACCGTGCCTTCTGCTCGCTGCCTCCTGGGCCCCACTGTCTTCGGCAGCCCGGGCCGTGGCTTCTGCGCCTAAGTCTTGCTGCCGCCGCCTCTGCTCGTGTCTGCTGCCCGGCTCCGCGTGTGCCCCGCTCTCCGCCTGCTCCGGCCCAATGCCTCCTGTTCCACCCGACACCCCCACCTTCTCTGCTCGGTGCCGCCGCTTCTTCCTTTTCCCGAAGGGCTCATCCGTTTGCTCCCCGTTCTTCCACTCTCCCAGCTCACTTGTTCCTGTGGCCTCCCCGTCCCCGCCTCCGACAGCTGTGCCCCCTGTCTCATCTGCAACCGCCTTTTCTCGCTGTTGCCCTTTCTTCTTCTGGCTTCTCCTGGTGCTCTGGCCTGGGTCCTCTGGGCACTCCTCTTCTGCATCCCCATCAGTTGCCGTAGCCTCTTCCTCCCCTTCCTGCTTTCTTTTCTTTTTCTTCTTTTTGCGGGGCTTGCTCTCAGACTGTAGTTGAGAGGTCCCGGGGTCCTGGCCTTTGAGATGAGCCAGGAAGGCCTGTTCTTGGGCCTCCAACCGAGCGAGCTTAGCCTTCATCGTGATCCCAAGACGAGCAGCCCTGGAACACATGGAGGCCCGGGTCGGAGTGAGGTATGGGGGAGCAGGCCTAGTCCTGAGATTGTGTGCAGAACTGGCAGGGGAAGAGCTGCCTCTCTCTCTTTCCAACGTTTATTGTTTTGAGAGAAGGCGCACGTGAGCAGGGGAAGGACAGAGAGAGAAGGAGGTTCCACACTGTTGGCACAGAGCCCGACGTGAGACTCGATCTCATGAACCGTGAGATCATGACCTGAGCCACAATGAAGAGCTGGACACTTAAGTGACTGAGCCCCCCAGGTGCCGCGGAGCTGCCTGCGGGCAGCTGGAACCCTTCCCCCTGGGGCGGAGAGAGTACAGGGTGGCGCAGACCATCCTCTAGGGTGGGCTTGCGACAGGGAGGAAGGCAGGGAGCCCGGGGAGCCGAACACTACTCACTTGTGTGCTGTTCGCCCCTCACAGGCTTGGAGCAGCATGTCATCGGTCAGACTGTGGGGTGGGGGGATCAAGAATTACACACAGAGCTCGTGGAAAGGCCTGCCCTCTCCTGCCCTCTAAGGCATTCCTTCAACACTGACTTCCCATTCGGGACCTGGCACTTTCTAGGTGCCGGCGATGCAAAGATCAGTACAACGCGGTTCCACCCGAAGCAGCCCAGTCAGGCACGAGACTTGGTGCCTTCTCTGGAGGTTCAAAGGTCTCTCCTCCCGCACCCCCCCCCCACCACTGAAATGAGGTCTCACATCTTTGGAGGCTTGGACCCCTGGCTGTCATCATCACTGTGGCTCTCCACATCTTTGTCTGGCTGTTCACCACCTGACGTCAGCGTGGCCGTCTAGAAGGAGTGATCATGGGGGTGGACAGAGCCCGCTCAACACCACTGCCAATCCCTCTCCCCTCCTGGAACCCCCCAGGAATTGGTAGCCATAGGCACAAACCTGCCAGTCCCCGATACGGCTCCCTGAGACCCCCAGGCAGGTGTGCCGAGCTGCATACTTCCAACTCGGGCAGGGGGTGGGCTGCAGCTGTGGGGGGTGGGGGGCAGTGGGCACAAGGGAGGAGGGAGTGCTCCGGACCTGCAGGTCCTCATGGTGCTGACTGCAAAGACGGTGCTTCTCACTCCTCCCCCACACCTACACACAGGGCTTTATTTAACCGGACTGAAACCTACCACGGGCCAAGGGTTGGGGTACACAGTGGAACAGGATCGAGCGATCCAGCCCACGTGAAATCTACGTGTGGGGCGAAGGGAGGATGACAGAACACAGGCCATCCTGGTGAAAGCGCTGCCTGTGCCAGAGGAGGGGTACCCAAGCTGACTTCAGGGTTTAGGGAAGCTTCAGGACCTTGGTGAGCTCCGGAAGACAAACAAAAGTTGGCAGGCAGAGGGGGAAAGGCAGCGGGAGGAGCGCGTGCAAAGCCCTGAAGGTGAACGAAGATGTAACGTTCCTGAGAACTGATTCGATCCGGCTAACAGTGCAGAGGTCTCAACAAGGGTGAGTACAGGACCAGGCTGCAGGGGCACACGAGCCAGTGTGACACATCAGGACTGTCGTCCTAGGTCAGGGACGAGCCAGAGCCCCAGTGAACTCTGTTACAGAGAGCACTCTGGACGCTCTGTGGCACTGAACTAACGGGGTGAGGAGTCTGCGTGTAAGGCTGAGACAAAATCCAGCAGAAAGGACAATGGCCACAGTGATGAGGACCAGGGGAAAGGGCTGCTACAGCCCATACAGCACATAACAGATGCTCCCTTCTATCAGTATGCTGGAAAGCAGGAGTCTGCAGACCTGGGTTCTAGTCCTGTCTACAAGCCACTTTCCCCACTCTGGGCCACAACTGCACAATACAGAGGATGGGTCAGATCCTCTCTCAGGTCCCCTCTGGATTTGGAGTCCTTCGCACTGGGCATCCCCTCTCACCCTGCTCTGGCAGCATCTCTGTCCCCCCACCCTCTATCGCCGCCCCTCAGCAGATCGTAGGATCCACGGGACCTGCAGACCTTAGTCCTGGCCAAGGGCCAGGCAGTCTAGACAAGCAACGGCAAGGTTGGTCACAGAATGCGACGTTAGGGTGGTCCCCAGAACAGGTAAGAAATGCAAAGCAACTGTTCAGGCCCCGGGGGAGGCCAGGGAGGGGGGAAAAAGGATGGACCCTCTCACACCCACCCCCCGGTACCTTTACAAACTTCTGATACAGCAAGTTGGGCTTGGGACGATTACGACGGGTAGTCTCCTTAGAAAGATGCCTTATCCGGACTCCATCCTGGGGGAAGGTGTCAGTCAATGGGTGGCACAGGCGTGTCCCAGGCCCCCACGGTCCAATGGCCATCTGTCAGCACTCCTACCTGCCCAGTCTCCACAACCAAGCCGGCTGCAGTCTTGTTGAAGAGCTCATTCCACCAGTGGTCCGTGAACTCCTTGGCAGGGTCATGTCCCACCTGCCAGAGGAAGAAGTGTGAACCCTGAGGACCTGTCCCCGCCCTGTCCCCAGAGTCCCCCTCTCCCACCCACACTGCCCTCCCTCAGCCTGCCCAGTCTTACCCCATGAGTGTCCTGCTTCAGCGTCACCCTGAGGGCCTGGGTGATGCCATTCTCCTTCCGGCCCAGACCTTTGCCTGCAGGACGGGGAGCGACCCGTTTATTCTGCCGCCTGCCCTGAGCCCCCACTGGGAGGGCCACTCTGCCCTCCCACACGGAGCGCTGGGCACACTCCGTCCCGGGCGGATGCCCTCCAGTCCCACTGTTCCTGGCATTTCTGCACACAGTGTCCCTGCCTTTGTCTGAGCTCAAGCTGTCTTTTCCTTCATGCTTCCTCCAGGACAGAGGTTGTGCCCCTTCCCCCCTCTCCCAGTCCTCCCAACCACTTCTTTCTCACGGACCCACTGTAAAATTCCTTCCACTCTTCCCTTTTCTGGAAAAGCTGGGAATTTTCACCTGTAAATTTCCCTTTAAACTAGCTTTTCCTCCTCCAGCTGCACGGATTACAAATGGGTAGCCCGGGACGCCGCCGCTCCCCTGGGCAGAAAGTGGCCAGAAAGTTGGGAGGATGTGGAAGGGGCGCCACGGGGATGACCTTGGGTCCATCCATGCTTCAGCAGCTGCTCCTCGGCAAACTTCATCCCACGGCTCTTAATCTCTGGCGTGACACTCATGGTGACGGGAGGGTCACTAAGCTCAGGCCCTCAGCAGAGTAGACGACATCATTCTCGTCCCTTCAAGAGAAAAGGGGAAAGTGCCCAAATCACCCATCAAATCCATCCTGGCTGCTTTCATAAAAATTCTTTTCCGAACCTGGGGCAGAGACAGAGAAAGGAGGCCCAGTCTTTGGGGAGCTAGCTCCCTGTCTGACCACAGAGAGGTCAGCAAGTCGAAAAGTCAAATCCTAGTGTCAATAATAATACCGAAATGTACCGAGAGCTCGCCACATGATGATTTCACTCAATCTTCCCAGCCCGGGAAGAGTACTCTGCATTCAGAAAGGTATTACTCTCCCTACTTTAGAAATGAGGAAATTAAGGCCTAAGGAGGTTAGGCAACTTGCTCCAGGTTACACAGCTGATGTGTAGACGGCCACCAGACATCTTGTCTGCAGACTCCCTGCTCTTCACCACTGCCCGACAACATCTCCCACCGTTTATTACCATGTAAAAACAAAGCTGAGAGGCTTTTAACCTGAGCTATAAGAATACTCAACAAAGGGACGCCTGGATGGCTCAGTTGGTTGAGCGTCCGGCTTCAGCTTGGGTCATGATCTCGCAGTTCATGGGCTCGAGGCCCGCTCTGTGCCGACAGCTCGGAACCTGGAGCCTGCTTCAGATTCTAGATCTCCCACTCTCTCTGCCCCTCCCCCGCTCGCTCTCTGTCGCTCAAAAAATAAAATAAACATTAAAAAACAACAACAACAACAACAAAATGATGACCAGTCTGGTTAGGTATGAAAACAAACTCAGAATGACTTCCACTTCTGTTCACGTTCTTACCGTGAAGGACGATTAAAGGACGATTACCTGAAAACCGATACTCCGAGAATCCCAACAAAAGAGCGCTGAATGAAGAAATGGCTCTGTCTTGCTTCTTGAATTTTTAAGAATGGTAAAAAAACACTGGGGCCTTTAAGGCTACCTCAAAACTCTGCCTCCTCCCAGAAGTTATCGCTGATGTATCAGCCCCCAAATTTCAATAATAAAAACATCTAACATTAACACATTTACTCGATGCCAGCATGCTGCTAATTGCTTTACACAGATTATCCTATTTCCTCCTCCCAACAATCCTACTAGCAAGTGTTGCCATCATTTGCAAACGAAGAAATGGCACTGAGGAGTTTAGCTACCCGCCCAAATCAGAGAGCTGGCAAGTCGGGGATCCGGGATCTCAGACATCCCAGAACTGGTGTTAATACCCCCTCGGTCTCTTATGGCTCTCTGTGCTTCCCGACGAAAGGTTTACCGCAGCCTCTCCCTCGTGGCAGAAACCATTCGCCCTGGAAATCGGAGTCGGACTTTGTTCTCCAACCCCAGTGCACTTAACGCAGCGCCCGGAGTGAGAATGCGTCCAGCCGGTATGACACAGGTGGGGGCTGCTTTAGCCCGCTGCCCATGGATAACCGTGGACAGAAGCAACCAGATCCCAGGCTGCGCGCCGCAGGCTCCTTGAAGTCTGCGAGCGCGCCTTCACGAACTATCTCCTCTCCTGTCAACCTGAGTTTTTTGGGAAAGTGGCCTAGGCCAGTCTCCTGACAGCAGTTCCAAAGGGCCGCTACCCTCTCCCTAGCCTCCTTCCTCGTGAGGTTTAAATCCCAGCCCTCCCGCCGCGGTCCCGCCGGGCAAAGCTACTCTCCTGCTCTAGCCTTTGCTCCCGAGCCCGGGCTCCGAATGCCACCGTCGCGGAGGGCGGTAGCCCCTTACCGTCACCGCGGGGCCCTCTCCGCAGGAACACGTGCCTCCTCCGACCAGGGCGCCGCCATCTTCCCGGAAGTGCCGGGGGGCTCGGCCCCTCTAGGCTGCCGAAACCATAGAGACCATCACGGGCCCCGGAAGCCCGGGTCCTTGGGGCCTGGTGGGTGTTGCGGAGGCGCCCTGGTGGGTATGGTTGCCATGGAAACTCGCGCGCCAGTTTTCGGAGGTTCGGGGGTGTTCTACTCGCCGCCAGCCTACAGCCCCGGAGCGGCCGAGGGACTTGTCCTAACTGGCCCCGGGAACGCCGAGAACAGCTTTGGCTGCGACGCTGAGCTAGTCCCGCCACAGACGTGGGAAAGGAGTCTCCGGGGAGCGCGCAGGGGTCGGGAGGGGGCCCCTCGGGAGTGGTTTCGGCGGGACCAGTGCTCAGCTTGCGGGAACAGGCGTTTGGAGGTTTGAGTAGGCTCATCAAACGCTGTGCCGGGACCTGCCTCTTTGGTACTGGTGATGCCCTGACTCGGGAGCCTCTGGCCTGGCCGGGGTCGTTGACACCGTGAGTGGGGCTGGAGGAGGTGGGGGTGGGGCCCGGAGCGAGACGCCGGGCCCCGGGGTCCCGGAATGCGCGCCAAGCTGGGGACTTTGCACTTGCAAGGTGGCTCCACTGAGGAAACTGTGCAGTTCGCTGCACTTGGCTAACAAGTTAGCAGGAGACGTTGCACATGCCCCCAGCCACCCCACTGTGCCTGGGCCCCGCCAAGCCCCCCGCAGAACTAAAACCTGAAAAAATCCGCCCATCGGCCTCCCTATATCAGTATTTACGGGAAGTTAAGGGTGCACCTGCTCCAGAAACTGGAAGAGAAAAAACCGGCGGTAAGGTTTGTCAAAATTGCTCACTTTGTCACACTCCTCTTCATCACATTTTCTCCGTAAAATTAACTTTACTTTTAAAATATGCTAAATGTGGTGCGGAGGTGGGGGGGCGCCTGGGTGGCTCAGTCAGTTAAACGTTGGACTCTTGGTTTCAGCTCAGATCATGATGTCACGGTTAGTGAGTTCGAGCCCCACGTTGGGCTCTGCACTGACAGGGCAGAGCTTGCTTGGGATTCTCTGTCTCCCCCTCTCTCTGCCTCTCCCTCTCTCTCTCAAAAATAAATACACATTTTTTTTTTTTTTTTTTTAAACATGCTACATGGAGGGGCGCCTGGGTGGCTCAGTCAGTTACGCCTCTGACTTCGGCTCAGGTCATGATCTCAGGGTTGGTGGGTTCGAGCCCCGCATCTGGCTCTGTGCTGACAGCTCGGAGCCTGGAGCCTGCTTCCGAGTCTGTGTCTCCTTCTCTCTGCCCCTTCCCCGTTAGCACTCTGTCTCCTCCTCTCTCAAAAATAAACATTTTTAAAAATGCTACATGGGAACACTAGTTTAAACAATGGTGCTCGGTTAGTGGAATTCTAGATGCTTGCCTAGTGAAATTCTTCATGATTGCTACGAAGATGCTCCTCAGACACTGGATTCAGTTTTGGAATCTTCTGTGAATGGTAGTCACTTCTGAGTCCTTTTCTCTGTCACTAACTGTGGGACCTTGAACAAGTCACTTCTGCTCAAGAGCACCCTTTCCCTGTCTGGAAAATTAGAATGTTGGACTAGTTAAATCACCTTTACAGACTTGGTTCTTTTGTGGTCTCTCGGGGACCACTGAGGGAATCCCCAGACCGGGCTTCAGTTTCCACCACCTCCCTCTCCATTTCTTCTCTCTCCTCTCCCTATCCAATGTCTTACATCATATTGTGGTGATAAAAGAGGTTTGAAAACTCCGGAATGAGGGAACCGCAGGGGCCCTTCCCAGCTCACAATACTCTGTGGGTCACTCTAAAAACCGAGTGGCCCTAATTCCCTGACCCAGGGCCCCTATTCTGGTCTAAGGCCTTGAGCTCTGTGTTCTGCCTGACTCATTTATTCAATAAACATTTATTAAGGGTCTTCTTCTTTTTTTTTTAATACTTTTAAACATATTTTTTAGTTTATTTATTTTGAGAGAGAGAATGCATGGGAGGGGCAGAAAAAGAGAGAGAGAGAGAATCCCAAGCAGGCTTCACGTTGTCAGCGCAGAACACGATGCGGGGCTCAAACTCACTAACTGTGAGATCATGACCTGAGCCAAAAGCAAGTCGGACCCTCAACTGATGAGCTACCCAGGTGCCCCCATTAAGGGCTTTCTAGAGACCAAGGGCTGGAGGTATAAAAGTGTCCAGCCCTGTCTTGTTGGCCCTCACAGTCTTGCTGAGATACAAGTTGCCAAGCATTTATATCACAGGAACAAGAGAGCTCTGGTGAGGTTAGGACACAGTACTGGGGTGGGGGTGGGGAGTAAGATGGCTGCACCTGCCCGTGTTCGGGGGCCCCCGGGCGAAGCTTTCTGAAGGAGCCTCCCTTGAAGGTGCAGGCCTGGCCCTGGGGACGGTGTGCGATTGCAAGGGAAGTGGGCCTCAAGGAGTTCCAAGTGACATGGAGTCTCACGCCTCCTCACAAGAGTAGAAACAAAGGCTGTTAGAACAAGAATACGTGAGTACTTTGAAGGAGGTAATCTGACTTGCAGACATAGCACGGTACATAGAAATACTTATTACAGTAATATCTAAAAATGGAAAAATTGTAAAGAACCTAAATAGCCCACAACGGAATGGCCAAATAAGTTAGTGTGACCACACGGTGGGCTAACATGCAGCCTTAAAATATGATGTTGAAGAAGGATTCTTAATAACTTGGGGGAAGTGTCTATGGTGTAATTGAAGTGAAAAGAGCAGATACAAGATGGCGCCCATAGTAAGGGCTCATCCTTGTTAAACATCCATAGGTAAGGGCTCATTCCTGTTGTTGTTGTTTTTAACATAATTTATTGTCAAATTGGTTTCCATACAACACCCAGTGCTCATCCCAACAGGTGCCCTCTTCAATGCCCATCACCCACTTTCCCCTCTCCTCCACCCCCCATCAACCCTCAGTTTGGTCTTAGTATCCAAGAGTCTCTTATGGTTTGCCTCCCTCCCTCTCTGTAACTTTTTTCCCCCTTCCCCTCCCCCATGGTCTTCTGTTACGTTTCTCAAGATCCACATAGGTTTTCACTCATATGTGGATCTTGAGAAACGTAACAGAAGGGCTCATTCTTGTTTAGCATCCATAGGTAAGGGCTCATCCTTGTTAAACATCCATAAGTAACGGCATCAGAAGGAATAAGACAGTTAAGCATTAAAGTAATATAGCAAAAGAAGTACAAGACTTGTACCTGAAAACAAAATGTTACTGAAAGAAAATAAGGAAGATCTAAATAAATGGAAAGATGCCCATGTTCATGAATGGGAAGACTTAATGTCACAATCCTCTCCAAATTCAACACAATGAATCTGCAGATTCAACACAGTCTCTATCAAAATCCCAGTCAGCTTTTTGGCATGAATTGACAAGCTGATCCAAACATTCATATGGAAATCCAAGGAGCCCAGAATAGCCAAAACATTCTCGAGAAAGAACAAAGTTGAAGGACTAATGCTTTTCTATTTCAAAATTTACTACAAAGCTACAGCAATCAAGAGTGTTGTTCTGGTATAGGATAGATGTACAGGTCAATGGAATAGAATCCAGAGTCCGGGAATAAACCCATAAATTTATGGACAATTTTTTGGCAACAAGAATGCCAGGATTCAACGGGGAGAGAATAGTCTTTTCAACAATGGTGATGAAACAATGGATAGCCAGATGCAAAAAAAAAAAGAGAAAAAAAAAGAATTTGGACCCTTCCCTCCTATCATGCAAAAACGAACTCCAAATGGATCAGAGAACTCAATGTAGGAGCTAAATCTCTAAGGCTCTTTTTTTGTAATTAAAAATGTTTTATTTATTTATTTATTTATTTATTTATTTATTTATTTATTTATTTATTTATTTTGAGAGAGACAGAGAGGGCACAAGCCTGGGAAAGGCAGAGAAGAGGAGTACAGAGGATCCAAAGCAGGCTCTGTGCTGACAGCAGAGAGCCCAACGCCGGGCTTGAACTCACAAACAGTGAGATCGTGACCTAAGCCAAAGTCAGACGCTTAGCCAACTAAGCCACCCAGGCACCCCTCTCTAAATCTCTTAAAATTAAAACTTTTGTGGTCCAAAGGACATTATCAGGAAATTCAAGAGACAATCCACAGAATGGGAGAAAATATTTGCAAATCATGTATCCGTTGAGGTTCTAATGTCCAGAATATATAAAGAACTCTTACAACTCAACAATAAAAAGACAACAGAATTTTACAGTGGACAGAGGATCTGAATGCACATTTCTCCAAAGAAGATCTACGTGTGGCAAATAAGCTCATGAAAAGATGCCCAACTTTATTAGTCATCAGGGAAATGCAAATGAAAATCATAAGGGATACCATTTCACACCTACTAAGATAACTAATTTTTTTTTTTTTTTTAAGGATAACAACATGGAGAGGATGTGGAAAAATTGGAGCCCTCGTGTAATTGCTGGTGGGAATGTAAAATGGGGCAGCTGCCTTGGAAAACAGTTTGAAAGTTCCTGAGAAAGTTAAACATAGAATTACCATAGGACACGACCGTCCCACATCCTGGGTGTGCGCCCAAAGAGAACTGAAAGCCTATGTCTGTATGGAAACTTGTATGTGAATGTTAATAGAAACATCATTTATAATATTCAAGAAGTGAAAACAGCCCAAACATCTATCAACTGCTGGATGGATAAATGAAACATGATAGACCCACGCAGTGCAATATTACTTGACCATCAAAAGGAGTGAAGGGCCGGTGCTCCCCACAATGTGGAGAAACCTTGGCAACGTGCCAGGCGAAAGAAACCGGAGACAAAGGCCCCATCCTGTGTGGTTCCCTCTACACACAATGTTCAGAACAGGCAAATCTGTAGACACAAGTCAGTTTGGGAGAGGGCAATGAAGAGTGACTGATCTGGGCACAGGGCTTCTTTTTAGATTGATGAATTGTTCTGGAATTACATAGTGGCGGCAGCTAAACTCGTGAATATCCTAAAAACAACTGAATTGCATTTTACAGCCTGTGAATTATACCTTTAAGAAATGCACAGGCACACTAGAACAAAGGAAGAACACGAACATGTTATAAGCAGCCGTTCCTAGGTGAAGGGATTATGGGTAAGAGTTTCCTCCTCTTTGTACCTTTTCCCCGAATTTCAAATTTTCTGGAGTTAGCATATATTATTTTATCAGAACATAACTTAAAAAATTTTGTTTAATGTTTATTCATTTTTTGATAGAGACAGAGTGTGAGTGGGGGGAGGGGCAGAGAGAGAGGGAGACACAGAATCTGAAGCAGGTTCCAGGCTCTGAGCTGCCAGCACAGAGCCCGACGCGGGGCTCAAACTCACAGACTGTGAGATCATGACCTGAGCTGAAGTCGGATGCCTAGCCGACTGAGCCACCCAGGCGCCCCTTGGAAAATAACTTTAAAGCAGCAAATGGGTACAGCCCAGAGTCAGTGCTGAGGGATTTGGCACAGAGAAGAGAAACATAGAGGAAGTGAGTGGCCCTGGGATTACCGACTTGAATTCCTTTCTGTGTTTCTGGACTCGAGTGAAATCCTCAAGGTATTGGGTTAATTTTCTGTACTGCGTTTAAAGCCCCACCGCCCCCCCCAACAAAGCCCGAGGGCTCATGAACGCCTGAGTCACTTCTCTTCCCCAGCTCTTGTCGCCCCCCCCCCTTTTTTTTCCCCTGCAGATAAAACCTGAAACTGGGGTGTCTGGGTGGCTCAGCAGGCTAAGCGTCCAACTCTTGGTTTCGGCTCAGGTCATGATCTCAGGGTTCGTGTGCAGAACCTGCTTGGGATTCTCTCCTCCTCCTCTTTCTGCCCCTCCCTGCTTGCGTTCTTGCTCTCTCTCAAAAATGAGTAAGTAAATAAATAAATGAAACAAAACCTGAGAGCGAGCTTAGACAAAACAGCTTGCGGTCGCAAGTACAATGCGGGGCTTTGAAAAGCCTGTATCACAAGCACTGGCATGTTTACAGAACAGCCTCTGTTTACTTTCGTTTCCGGGTGGAAAAGAAGGCGCCCAGGTCTCAGTTTTCCTTAGACCGAGATGACTTCCTAATCCCTCGCCTAGGCAGTCTCTCGTTTTTCTACCTCATTGACCCAGTTCGCGATAATAAACACATTACAACCCTCTTCGTACAGTGCTTTACTATTGAAAAGTAACGGTCTTTATAATGGTGGTTTACAGTTTAAAATGCCATTTTCCCAAACGTTATCATATTTGATCCCCACCGTGACCCCGCGTTGGATGTAGTTGTCCCTATTTGCAGGCAAGTCAGCGGAGGGCCAGAGGGCACACAAAACGGGGATGAAGAGAGAGGACCGCGGTCTCAGGGGGAGACAGGTGTGTCCCAGAAACGCCACTGCCACCTGCGCTTGGTACTATCCTCCTGTCCCTTCGGGGTCAAGGCCTGAACTCCGATCGCAGTCTCCCCAAGTGCTTCTGAGGACCTATTCCTGGCCTCACGTCCCCCCTGAAGGGGCCTGAACCCCGAACGCAGAAATGCTGGCCTTGGGGTGGGGTGAGCCCGGAGGGCGGGAGGGGGCAGGCGCCAAGGGGCCCTCTGCCCTCCGCAGCTCTGGGCCACCTCTAGAGTCACCCTGGAGAAGCACAGTGTTCAGGGGAGCGGATGCATCCACATTTGGGTTGCTTGTTTTCTATTTGTTTTATTTATTTTTAGGTGCAAAAGGTGATTTTATTAAAGCACAGGGAGGACCCTGGGCAGGGAGAGCTGCCCTTTTTTCTATTTTTAAAGTGCAGTCCTTCCAGAGACCTCAGTGGAAAAGCAGTGGGACCGGTCCTGCAACGGATGGCATGGGAGACCCCGCAAGCCCCCCCCCCCCCCCAACTCACCACCTCGGAACCAGACTTTGAGAAATCGGGACTCCGCCCCCTGCGCCCCGGGCTCGCGAGAGAGCGAGGGTCGACCCAAGGGCGAGCGGACACCTGCGCGCGCGCCCTGCTGGCCCTCGGGCGCCCTGCACGCTAGCACGGCAGCCCAGACGCCCGACTCAACCCACGTGATCCCGGTCCTGGAAGTTGGGAAGAACAAGAAAATGTTCAATTTACTCTATGTGGTGGGATTGAGGGAGATTTTCATTTTTAATGTTTCGATGTTAAGTTGTATACAATTAAGTATCATCGTGTGATCGTGTTTTTAAAAAGCAATAAAAGTTGCCTTCCAATGGAAAAATTGATTAGTCTGGGATTCATTTTGGCTTCACTGTTACATTTAATTCTCTAAGATTCCTGGAGTTGATTTCGTTTATGGAGAGGGTTGTGGCTCATATACATCTATATTTTTTCCCTCACGATGTCTAACTAGTTGTCCCAACCTGTGGCACCGTGAATGTCCACCAGGGGGCGTCAGGGTAAATATGCTGCAGTCACCCACTGGGACACCATTCAGACCCAGAACCAGAGGAAGCTTTATGTCCCATGCTGATGGGACACATGCCATACACTATTAGGCGAAAAGAGCAAGGCAGGGAACAGCTCCTAGGATATGATCTCAAGTAGATTTAAAAAGAACATGCAGGGCACCTGGGTGGCTCAGCAGGTTAAGCATCGGACTTCTGCTCAGGTCATGATCTCACGGTTGGTGGGTTCGAGCCCCTGTCCGGCTCTGTGCTGAGGGCTCAGAGCCTGGAGACAGCCTGCTTCCGCTTCTGATTCTGTCTCCCTCTCTCTGCCCCTCCCCCACTCACACTCCGTCTCTCTCAAAAAGAAAAAAAGAAAAAGAAAATAAGAACATGCAGGGGCACCGGGGTGGCTCAGTCGCTTGAGGGTCCAACTCTTGGTTTTGGCTCAGGTCTTGATCTCACTGTTTGTGAGTTCAAGCCCTGCACTGGGCTCTATGCTGGCAGCATGGAGCCTGCTTGGGATTCTCTCTCTCCCTCTCTGCCCCTTCCCTGCTCTCTCTCTCAAATAAACTTAAAAAATAACTTAAAAAACAAACATTGATTTAACTCATTAATGAGGGAACAAGGCAAAAAAGGAATCTCAAAGTAAGATTACTAATTTACATATGAGACTGGTCGACTTTCTAAGGCAACCAAACTGAAACACTTTTATGGTTAACTTCTGTAGTGGGCAACAACAGCCGATTACTTTATCCGCTTCTGCGGGTTAACCACCAATAGGACGGAACTGTAAATGTCTGGTTGTGGACTATTTATCAAGTAGACTAACAACAAAGGTACATTCTCCAGGCGAGTCCGGTGGCTGTCAAGCAAGCTTTTGACGATGCTCCAGAGTGATACCAAAAAACCACCCGGAACAAGCACTTGTCCGTTTACCTTTTCCGAGTTTGGAGGAATTATTCTGTCACAGAAGGGAGGAACTCCTCTAGCTTTGGACATAAGCTACCTGGGTTACCTAGTGGCTAGATGACCTTGAACAAGTGACTAACCTTCTCTGGACACTGGTTTTTGTGTCCGCGAGACGGGAATGATGCTGTGACAGTATCTCTCCCGTGGGAAAGGATGGGAGCTCTGGGACGGGCTCACTCTGTAAATTATCCAAATTCTGGTCTAAGAATGGTAGATGGGTACATCCTTCTGGGTTTCAGTTTGATCCACGGGAGCCTGGGAGTGGGGGTCTGCACACAGTGCGGTGGGACCTAGCCTCGACCAGCTGGGCGGAGAACACAAGCAGGGGTGTGGGAGAGCCCCAGGCCCCGCCCCAGGAGAACGGCTGATGAATTGGGAGTCGGGGTCTCAAGGCACTTGCAGGAGGTAGTTGAACAGAAATACAGTTTCAATGGTCCACTCGTGGGGCGCCTGGGTGGCTCAGTCGGCTGAGCGTGTGACTCTTGATGTCGGCTCGGGTCATGATCTCACGGTTCGTGGGATCGAGCCCTGTGTCGGGCTCTGCGATGACAGCGTGGAGCCTGCTTGGGATTCTCCCTCTCTCTGCCCCTCCCCCTCTCAAAAATAAACAAATAAACATAATAAATAAATAAATGCCCCCCTTGAACACAGTGGCGAACAGACTATTAACAAACAGAATGACAGGTGACATGACTATTAAAAAGTAAAATATAATTGTAGGGGGCACCTGGGTGGCTCAGCCAGTTAAGCGTCCGACTTCGGCTCAGGTCATGGCCTCAAGGTTTGTGAGTTTAAGCTCCGTGTCGGGCTCTGCTGACAGCTCGGAGCCTGGAGCCTGGAGCCTGGAGCCTGCTTTGGAGTCTGTGTCTCCCTCCCTCTCTGCCCCTCCCCAACTTGTGCTCTGTCTCTCTATGTCTCTCAAAAAATAAAAAATAAATGTAAAAATAAAAATAAAAAGTAAAATATAATTGTCAAATCTTTGCCACCATGAAAATAGCTTCTAGATGTTTGTCTTTTACTGTTCTCTGTGCTTCCTGCCATTTGACCTTACCCTCACCTCCACCAAACATCACCCCCAGACTGGGAACTTCCATCCGTTAGCGTTCTCTGCATACCGAGGCCCTTCAGAAAATTGTCATTTTATTTTTAACGTTTGTTTATTCGTTTTGAGAGAAAGACACAGAGAGAGAGACAGAGAGAGAGAGAGAGCTGGGGAGGAGCAGAGAGAGAGGAAGGGAGAGAATCCCAAGCAGGTTCCACGCTGTGAGCTTGGAGCCTGACACGGGGCTCGATCCCACAAACCACGAGATCATGACCTGAGCCGAAATCGAGTCAGACGCTGAACCGACAGCCCCCCGGGCGCCCCCAGAAAATAGTTTAAATGGATCGCAGTCCCGTTGTTCAGGTGAGGACACAGGCCCAGTGAAGAGGCTGTGCCCCGGGGACACACAGCCTGCAGCAGAATCATGACCGGTACCCAAGGCCAGCTCAGATGCAGGCTCAACCATGCCCCGTGGCTGTAACGTTTGGACCCTGGAGCTCTGTCCTGCACACACAGGGCAGGTGTCTGTCTAGCTGGTGGGTACATCCGTGGCCAGGAGCAGAATCCAGGTGAGGGGCCGAATCGAGCAGAATGCTGAGTTGAGCACCGCTGCCTTTCGTCCCTCAGGGAAAGGCCAGGGACAGCCATGCCTTCTAAGGCTCTGTCCGCTCTCCTCTGACAGCCCTCTGGTGCCGTGAAAAGGTTCCCGCACAGGAGGAGCTCCCCCTGCCCCCCAGCAGGCCCTCAGAATAGACAGGGTTGATGGACCGGAACACTGGCCAGGTTGGGTGAGCAGCAGGTGACACCCCCATTCCATTCCCTTGAGACTTTGCCGAGCCAGGCAGGAGCTGGCCACGCGGCCAGCCAAGTCCTCCCCCTGGACACGGTCAGTCCCAGTTTCGAGGTCCCGGTCCTACTGAAGTGGGCACCGGGACACCCACTTCTCAGGAGCCCCAAGCTTTAAAAGGGCTCAAGAGACTGAGCTCCGTCCAGGACGTCCAGGTGGGGCCGGGCCACCGAGATGAGGAACAGTCTCCTGCCCAGGCTCCGTGGGGCCTCTGAGGCACGGAGGTGACGTCCTCACGCTCCGCAGACAGACAGAAGTATAGAGTGGGAAGCAGCGGTCCTGAGTGGAAAAAGTGCCTTTTCCTGAAGACTGATGCGTCCCCAGCCTCCCCCCTACCTCCTCCCACGGGGATGCAGGGATCCAGCCCCCCAGGAGGCCCCGCCTGGGCCAGAGAGAAGCGTGGCCTGGGGCTCACAGGGTGGAGGAGGGAGGCAGCTGTGTGTGAACCTCGCTGGAAGGAGAGGGGGTCCTGCCAGTCACCCACAGCCTCTCCCTGCAACCGCCTAAAGGCCTGCCTTGCCAACTGTCCTCATCCCTCATGCAACAGTCCAACGGGACCTGCTTGTGCGCAGCAGGGATCAAGAAGCTGGTCGGCCGGCTGCCTGACGCCAGGTCTGGGTGCTCGAGGAAGAGAAGTCAGGGCTTGTGCGGGCTCGTTCCCGTCACCTTGCTGAGTCTGCAGCGGCGGGTGGCAAAGACCTCCACCCAGAAGAGTGAGCCCAGCAGCCAACCCTCCCGGTCTGCTGAGTGTCTGGCAGACTGAGGACCGGGGGTGAGAGGACCTCGGGCAAAGGGAGTGCAGTCTGGCTCACCGCACATTTCTTCCTGGGCCGTCCCTTCCCCAGCTCCATCCTCAAAGGGCTCTTTCCGCCTCCATCAACTGTTTCCAGGCCTTCCTCCCTGCCAAACTCAGCCTCTCGTGGGTCCACACACCTGAGACTTCCAAACCACGGTTCAGAAGCGATCTGGGGAGGCGGGAGGGCAGGCCGGGGGGCCTGGGCGGTGGCAGAGCCGCCGTGTCCCCCTCCGAGCCGCTGCAGGGGGCTGTTTGTCTGAGTTGGGTGTTGGCCAGTCAGATGCGCGGGATCGGATCCGGGTGTCCTCGGCCCGAGACAGGGGCCGTTTGTCCTTTTCCTCTGGGAGGAGGAGGGAAGGGCTCGGGACGGGGATGGTGATGCAGGACGGTGGAGACTGTCCTCCAAAGCCCTGAAGGGAGCAGGTGGCGTGGGCTCCCTGTTAGGAGATGCGGCCCCAGCGGAAAAGCCCACAGCCCGCGGACTCGGAGAATCCGACTGAGGCTCCGAAGAGGGATTGGCGGGAACAGCAGCAAGTCCCAGGCTCCACAGCTGCCTTCCGTGCGGGCTTGGGCAAGGCCCTCTCTCACCAGGTCCTCTTGGTCGGTGACTGAAGAAGCTGGGCGTCCTGAGGTCCCCTCCGGTTCCAAAAAGCGCACGATCTCAATAACCCAAAGCTACTGATGCGGGGTTGCCGGACAGACAGAAAGTAAGGCTAAGAGGGACCGGAAGCTGGAACCTTCCTAAATGGCTATTTCCGGAGAGAGTCCTCCCTCTGCCCTGACAGCAAACAAAAAAGAAACAGGCTTATCCTGGGCGTTGAAACGTTCTATATGCTGATCCGGGGGTTAGTTCCGTGGCGTGTATACTGGTGAGTGCAGTGAGCTGTCCACTGGAGGTCTCTGCGGCTTGTCGGAGGCAGATTGTACCTCGACAGAAAGGTCCGGACTGGGCGTGTGAACTCCAGCCGCTTAGACTCTAGGGGGCGCTGTGGAGAAGCGTATGTCCTCCCAGGGAGGTCGAGGACCTCCCTTCTCCGGAGCACTGGCACTAGGAGGAGGCGGGACAAAATAAACCGACCCCTCTTTTGGAGAGCTCTCCGAAGTCCTTCTCGGAAACTCCCGTTACCCTCCCGGGCGCAGAAAGCCCTCCTGCCTTCGCTCCCCGTGCTATTCCCACCACGCGTTCTGCCCTCCACGGGGCCCCGCCACCCCTGGCCTCACACCACATCTCTCCCGAGGCTTGAAGCCTGGCGTGGAGGGGACCCCCCCCCCCACCTTTCAACCTTCTCACCAACCTCCCCGCCCCCACTCCCCTCTCCCTGGGGATGTCCAGTCCTGTTCTGAGCCTGCCCCTACCCCGGCCCTTTTTCCGGTGCTGTGTGCCAGCCGGTCCCGCATCCCACATCCCCAGCTGTTGACATTTCGTTGCCCTTGCCCACAGGATAAAGAAAGGGCCCCTGTTATTCAACAATAGGGGGAAAGACAGAGACAATGGGAACTTGTGCTTCCGATGGGGTGGGGACGGAGCGGGAAAGAACAGACAGACGGACAGACAGGGGGCTGGACAGAAGGGGTCAGGTTTCTTGAAGCAGCTGGAGGTCCTGGAAGTCTGGGTCCCACCCCGAGAGCCTCCTCCCACAGGCAATGCGCACCCAGGCTCCGGAGGACAGAGGTGAGGACTGGTTGGGGGAGGGGAGGGTGCTGCTTGGAGGAGGCCCTCGGGGAAAACCCGAGACAGCGGGGGCTTGGCCACAGGTCCTCGAGCTCACCTGTAGCTCCTCCGCACACCCAGCGGCCAGCATCTTCATACCCATCAGGCAGTCTGCTCCTTCTCTGGCCCTCGAGCATCAGGAAGAAACGAGGCACCACCTCCTCCACGTTCTTCCAGGTAATCCTTCCCGGGTGCCTCCTTTACTGCATCCCTTTGGGGGTCCCCACCCCTGGCCCCAAGCGCCGCATCTTCCCCAGGCCCAGGACAGTGAGCAGTGCGCATACAGTGCCGGGTCACGGGCTGGACACAGGTCACTTAGCCTGGCCTAGTGGAGTGGCGAGGGGAACAAAGCTCTCGGCACCTTGGCTGCTTGCTTCTGCGAGCTCAGGGCAGAAGCCTTTCCTCAAAGGTGCAAGGGGAGGGAGCCCGCTGATCAGGCGCCCAAGTCCCAGGGCCCTGAAGTGCTTGGATCTCGCAGGGGCCCAGGCAGCGCCTTCACCGGAACCCGCCGCCAGTCCCTGTCGCTCCCGTCCCTGTGAAGGGAGCGGCTTCTAACAGGTAGGCAACTGGGGCTGTCGGCTCTCTGGTTCTCTGTAAGGGCTACGAAGAGGGCATGTGTGCGCCTGCTTTCAAGGACAGAAGTGCAGACCGGTGGGCTTGAGCCTGACCTCAAATCCGCGTTCAAATCCCAGCAAACCCTCCTCTTACCAGCTGTGCGACCTCCCTCAAGTCTCCTAGAATTTGTGCCCTTTGTCTGGCCATGCGTAAAAGGGGATTCGTACGTACGAGGGGAGGGCCGGGCGCGCTCTCACGCAGGTGCGTCGGCGTGGCTTCCCACCCGCCCTCGGCCCACGCGGCCCTCCCGCCCTGGGCGCGTCCCCGGCCCACGCACTTGCCCTCCAACCACCGCGAGGCCCTGCGTGCCCGGCCCCCGTTTCTCCCGCGGCCGAGGCCTTCGTTTGCAGGAGGAGGAGGGGCTCGGCTCCACCTCTTCCGACTCCAGCCCTGTCTCCTCCTTCTCCCTCCCGGCCGGCTCTCCTTCCCAGAATCCTTCGTGTGGGCTCATTCACAAACACACACACTTATTTAGCACCCACTGTGTGCCAGAAGCGATGCTGGATGCTGCGGATAATAGCTAACACATACATGGCGCTTACTGCATACCAGACACGATTTTGAGCACTGTGCACGTTACTTCAGTGAGGTCGATGGGAATTACTACCCGCATTTTACTGATGAGGACTTTGAGGCCGAGAGAAGTTAAAGAACTCGTTCAGAGTCACGCAGTTAGCACTTAGAGGAATCAGGTTTAGAAAATGAGTCAAGCTAGGCTAAGGGGTCCTTAGTCCAACTTCTAAAAAATGGTCAAGGTGATAAAGAACAGAATAAGGCAGGGGGAAAACTGGGGCGCCTGGCTGGCTCAGTTGGCCGAGCATTAACGCTTGGTCTCAGGGTCGTGAGTGCTAGCCCCATGTTGGGGGTACAGCCTACTTACTAAAGTCAAATAAATTTTTTTTAAAAAGGAGGGGAAAATCAACTATTGAAATAGACAATTGTGTTTGGAATTAGTTTTTATAATTTTGTAATTGCCAGAAACCTCACTGATACGGCCTACACGCGCATATGTATTAAAATTCACACTGTTAATTCAGTGGCTAATAAAAGTCCTTCTAAGAACAAGTGTCCAGGCCAGTGTGGTAGGCCACAGTGCACTGCCGCGGGCCGGGGAAGAGGAAGGTTTTCCCAGAGGCGGTTTGGCCCGCAGTGACGCCTGGGAGAACCAGGTGAAAGTGAATCTGGACACTTTTGGAGCCAGAAGTGCAACGTGTCTGGAAGACTGTGCAGAGGGCACAGCGGGTGGGAGGCGACATTGAAGGCACGGTGAGAGGCTGGATCCCAGAGGGCCTTGGAAGCCCTGGCTAGGAGACCAAACTTTATCCTTAGGGCAAAGGGAGCGACTGCTTTAAGCAGGAGAGTGACAAGGTTTCGTTGGTCACTCTGGCTGCTGGCGGGTAGCGTTGGGAGAGGAGAGAGACGGCGGCCGGCGGCAATCCGGCCAGGCAATCCGGGTTTCGGGACCCAGATGGGATGGCCCCTGGGATGGGAGGGGGAGGGGAGGCGGCGCCAAGTCTGGCCCTGCGGTCTGAGAGGGGCGGCGCAGCAGGCCTGGGGGAAGGGAGTGTGTTACTGCCCCTTCCCCCCATCACCTTTTGCCCCCAACAGCCCCCTTGTCTGCCCTCACGCCTTCCAGCTGGACAGCCCCGTCAGGGATCCCTGATAGATGGGAGCTCATCTCCAACCCCACTGCCTCCCCGCTTTGTGCCCCGCAGACGGCGCTGGGCTGACTCTCCATCATGCCAGGCCTGCTTAGTCTCCCAACATTCTGCCACTTCCTTCTCCCCTGGGCCCTCGCCATCTTCCACAAAGCGCTGGGGGACCTAGGTAAGACCTCAGCCCCGCCCAGACTCTGGGGAAGGTGGGGGAGCGGCTCCAGGGGTGGGTAAAGTGGATAGGGCAGCCGTCGGAGGTGTTCAGGGAGTGAGAGCCTTTGCTGAGTGCGCAGTGGAGGGGAGGGGGGGTGGCCTGGGGAGCAGCGTCTGGACGGGCACCTGCAGTGGGGGTCAGGGGGTTCCTGCCACTGTGGCCCCCTCTGCTCAGCACCCCACCCCGGCCCCCACTACCTCCTGCCCCCCATCCACGAGGTCATTCACTCTCGTCGTGGGGCCACGGCCACGCTGCCTTGCGTCCTGGGCGCCCCGCCTCCCAGCTACAAGGTCCGCTGGAGCAAAGTGGAACCGGGGGAGCTCCGGGAAACGCTGATCCTCATCACCAACGGCCTGCACGCCCGGGGCTACGGGCCCCTGGGGGGGCGCGCCAGGATGCGGAGGGGGCATCGGCTGGACGCCTCCCTGGTCATCGCGGACGTGCGTCTGGAGGACGAGGGCAGGTACCGCTGTGAACTCATCAACGGCATCGAGGATGAGAGCGTGGCGCTGACCCTGCGCCTGGAGGGTGAGGCCCTTGGGTTCCCGCCCCCCTCTTCTCCTGTGGGGCTTTGGCAGCCCCAGCTCGGGTCTCCCGGGGTCCCCCAGCCCTCTCCCCCGTCTGCGGGCCCTCCTCAGGCTGTCGGCGTCCCCCCCAGGTGTGGTGTTCCCGTACCAGCCCAGCCGGGGCCGGTACCAGTTCAATTACTACGAGGCGAAACAGGCGTGCGAGGAGCAGGACGGGCGTCTGGCCACCTACGCCCAGCTGTACCAGGGTGAGCGCCCGACCTGGGCACCGCCCGGGCCTGTCGGGGCTGTCACCCGGCTCCGCAGGGGGCGAGCTCGGGTCAGGTTCCTGCCGGGACCCCTCTGACCCCCGCCCCGTCTCCCCCTGCCCGCCAGCGTGGACCGAGGGCCTGGACTGGTGCAACGCCGGCTGGCTGCTCGAGGGCTCCGTGCGCTACCCCGTGCTCACCGCGCGCGCCCCGTGCGGTGGCCCGGGGAGGCCCGGGATCCGCAGCTACGGGCCCCGCGACCGGAAGCGCGACCGCTACGACGCCTTCTGTTTCACTTCGGTGACTGCAGGTGAGCGCGAGGGCGGCGGGGGGGGGGGGGGGGGGAGTGCGGTGACGGGGGGCGGGACGTAGACCCGCGTGGTCCCTGCGTCACTGCGCGGGCCAGGCTCCCGCCCCCGCCTCCCGCGCGCCTGCCTCGGCACCCCCACCGCTGCCCGGCCTCGGTCCCGGGGAGGCTTCGGCCGCGGCGGGGGGTGACGCGCCCCGCTCCCCAGGCCACGTGTTCTTCGTGCCCGGGCGGCTGACGCTGTCTGAAGCGCACGCGGCGTGCCGGCGGCGCGGGGCCACGGTGGCCAAGGTCGGGCACCTCTATGCCGCCTGGAAGTTCTCGGGGCTGGACCAGTGCGACGGCGGCTGGCTGGCGGACGGCAGCGTGCGCTTCCCCATCACTTCGCCGCGGCCGCGCTGCGGGGGCCTCCCCGACCCCGGCGTGCGCAGCTTCGGCTTCCCGCGGGCGCAGCAGGCGGCCTTCGGGACGTACTGCTACTCGGAGTAGGGCCGCCGCGGCCCCCGTCCCGCAGCCTGCCACGGTCGGGGTCCCGGGGTCCCAGGGTCCCGGCCGGGCGGGGGAGGGGAGGTGGCGGCGCCCTGCGAGAGGGGGGACACACCCCCCCCCCCCCGGACGCTCGCACCCGGACCGGCGGCCGTTCGCGCGCTCCCGCGGCCGCTGCTGGGGGAGGGCGAGCGCCCGGGGCATTAACCCACTTCTGTACACAGCAGTTAAGTAACTTGAGGACTTTGTGTGTCGAGGCGGGGCGGGGGTGGGGGTGGGCACGGGGTGGCCTTGGGCCCATCCGGCCGACCACGCTCCCGGGGAGACGGTCAGAGGTGGGGCCCCTGCCGCTGGGAGCGAGCCTGCCGGACGGCGGGGGTCCCGAGGAGGGGGCCCCAGAGGTCGAGGGGGACTGCGAGCACCGCGGGCGGCAGAACCCGGGGACGACGCGGGAGAACGCGGGGTGCTGTTGCGCCGGGCGCCACGCGGGGGCGCCACGCACCCACCGGAGACTGTGGTTCAGCTCGGCCCGAGCGCTCCAAACCCTCAGGCCTGCCCGCTGGGCACCACGGAACGAGCAAAGATGAGCCTAGACATATTTCACAATGTGTTTGTATCCTGCCAGTCTCCTACCCTGTGTAGGAAACTCGTAGCGTTGTTCCGCCGACGGGAAGCTGACCCGTGCTCGGGGAGGAGGCGGCCAACACCAGCACCAGCTAAGGCCACCAGCCACCTGCCGGGCTGAGCCTTGAGGGGACTGTGTGTCCGGCAGCCGCGAGGCGAAGCGGGGAGCTGGACCGGGAGCATTCTTAACATCCGGCTGCGGGAAACAGACCGGGAACTCAAGACACAAGCTCAATTCTCATTAATTCGTTTTTCTTTAATATGTATACTATTTTAATTAATTGACTAATTCGTTTGTTTATTCATTTTACTGTTCAAGCAATCTAACTGCACCGCAACAAGCTTGGGCTAGTGACTAACCACTGGAGCAAAGGGTATGAACTTTCTCATGGTGCTTGATATATATGTTGTAAAACTGCTTTCCGTGAGGGTTCTTGGCTGTAATTGTTAAAGGGAAGTCATCTCATGGGGTTTTATATAAAGGACAACGAATGATCAAATGAACGGCATCTTCGATGACTCTCAGACAGCAAGTGGAATGTTTGTGGCAGTTCCTAAGCTTTGCTTTTCTGATCTTGGTCACAGGGCAGGAAGATCTGCCTCCAGGGTCTGCCGGGATCGGTAATTGAGATGACGGGTGGCACGTCCTGGGGGCACATAGAGGTGCTCAGTAAATGGTACCTGTGATGATGGACGGTTGTTATTACAAGAATACTAACAGTAACAGAACAACCGCAGCAATTATTCAGGTTCTTACCAGGTAGCCTGTAGGACTGGTTGCTGTATGGTGCTGTGTTCACCAGGAGGAGCTCGGTTATGCTGCGGTAACAAACGACCTCCGAGTATCAGGGACTTAAGACAAGATCATTTCTCCCTTAGGCTACCTGTGCATGGTGGTCAAACAAGGGGGCTCTTCTCATTTTCTTATTCAGGGACCCAGGCTGCTAGAGCCGCCGCTATCTCAAATGCTGCCAGTCCCCACACCAGGAGGAGAAGATAAAAAGAGCTCTGGAGGGTCTTGTCTCTGCAATTAGCCACCGCCGCCCAGAGAGACACCTGTCCCTTTCTGTTCACAGCTGTTTGTCTAGAACTAGTTACAGACCTCGCTCAACCACAAGGGGGCAGGAGAGAGCAACCCTACTCGGGCCTAGAAGTAACATTGCAACTAATTAATTGTTCAGCACCTGGCAGCAGTCTCACCACAGGCACCCGGGAGGGCAGCCTAGATTCTGGAACATGCTAGCAGTCATCCACTCCTCCAGGGCCCTTCTGGCTTTTCTAAGTTCTGGCCTGTCATGGAGTCAGAAAGCCAAGACGCTGGGCCCAGCACCGCTTTGTTCTTTCCCGCGCGGAAAACGCATACACATGACCGCTCATTTCTACAACTACTCTCCGTGCTGCTGTTACTTTTTTTTTTTTTTTGAGAACTTCAAACAGACACACAAAATAGAACATTGGAACCCTTCATCATCTGGCTTGACCATCCCCAAATTCTTTCCTGTTCCATGAATTCCCTCACTTGTGTTCATGTCTGCTGGAGTATTTCAAAGCAAATCACCTGTACGTGTTCACTATGTATTTCTAACGTATGATGACTTTGAAAAAGAACCATACTTAGGACACTGGGGTGGCTCGGTTAGTTAAGCGTCTGACTTCGGCTCAGGTCAGGATCTCACAGTTCATAAGTTCGAGCCCGCGTCAGGCTCTGTGCTGACAGCTCGGAGCCTGGAAACTGCTTCGGATTCTGTGTCTCTCTCTCTCTCTCTGCCCCTCCCCCACTCATGCTCTGTCTCTCTCTCTCTCTCTCTCTCAAAAATAAATAAACATTAAACAAAATAAAAATAACCATAATGCCATTATCACACTCCACCCCCCCAATTGATGTTACCTAATACAGATTTCATGATTGATTTCCCCTGAACGTCTAAAAAATATCATTTTATTGTTGACTTGCCCAAACCAGGATCCAAGTAAGGTCTATACATTGCATGTGATTAATTTTTCTTGGTTAGTTTTTAAAAAAATATCTTTTAGATGGTGATATTTCTTCCTCCTTCATTTCTTCTATGCCATTTTGTTTATTTGTTTAAAAGAAACTGGGTTGGGACGCCTGGGTGGCTCAGTCAGTTGGGCGTCTGACTTTGGCTCAGGTCATGATCTCGTGGTCTGTGGGTTCGAGCCCCGAGTCAGGTTCTGTGCCGACAGCTCGGAGCCCGGAGCCTGCTTCGGATTCTGTGTCTCCCTCTCTCTCTGCCCCTCCCCCACTCATGCTCTGTCTCTCTCTCTCTCTCTCTCTCTCTCTCTGTCAAAAAAATAAATAAACATTAAAAAATATATATTAAAAGAAACTGGGTTATTTCCCTGTCAGGTTTCCCATGTTCTAGATTCAGTTGAGTGTGCCCCTGTAGTGACAATTCACGTGGTCCTCTGTCCCCTCTAATTATATTTAGAAGTTTGATTAAACATACATTTATTTTTAGGGGCACCTGGGTGGCTCAGTTAGTTGAGCATATGACTCTTGGTTCCGATTCAGATCATGATCTCACGGTTTCGTGGGTTTGGGCCCCGCGTGGGGTTCCGCACTGACAGTGCAGAGCCTGCTTGGGGTTCTCTCTCTCTCAATCTCTCTCTCTCTCTCTCTCTCTCTCTGCCCCTCCCCTCCTTGTGCTGTCTCTGTCTCTCAAATAAACAAAATATTCTTTAAAAATATTTAAACATACATTCTTTTTTTCCCAGGAATATTTCATAAGTAGTACCGTGTATCCCATCAGGAGGCACGCGGTGTCTGATTGTCGATGCCGTGGTTGATCAGGAAGTTCTGGTAATTTCAGCCTGGTCCATTCATTACAAAGCTCCTTGCTGTGTTAGGTGCCTACGGCCTCTGTAACAAATTACCACAAACGTGGTGGCTTAAGACAACAGAAATGTATTCTTTCTTTTTTAATATTTATTTTGAGAGAAAGAGAGAATGTGCAGGGGAGGGGCAGAGAAAGAGGGAGACAGAATCCCAAGCGGGTTCCACAACGCCAGTGCAGAACCCGATGTGGGGCTCGAACCCACACACCGTGAGATCATGACCTGAGCCGAGATTAAGAGTCGGACGCTTAACGGACTGAGCCACCCAGGCGCCCCAGGAATGTGTTCTACGGTTCTGGAGGCCGGACGTCCACACCGGGGGAGACGTCCTCCCTCTGCAGACTCTGGGGAGAATTTTCTTGCTCCTTCCATCTCCTGGTGGCAGGCGACCCTCGTCAGCTTCTCCGGCTGCACGACTCCAGTCTCTGCCTCTGAGGTCACGTTGCCTCACCCTTCTCAAGTGTCTGTCTCCTCTTCATCTGTCTCTCACGAGGACACTTGTCACTGGATTTACCCCACCTGCTAATCCAGGGTGATCTCATCTCAAAACCGTCAACTGAATTTCGGGAATTCATGTAATGAGTTACATCCACACAGACCCGTTTCCAAACAAGTTAACATTCTCGGGGCTTCAGGGGTTAGGATGCGGACATATCTTTTCGTGGCCGCCATGCAGCCCTCTAGGTCCATCGCCTTCTAATCTAATGGCTGCTGATGACCATTGTCTAGACCTATCAATCGTTAGGAGCCCCAAACAGACCCTCCAGTTGTGTCATTTCTCCTTCTTTTATTATTAGCTGTGAATTGTCTCTAAAGAAAAGTTTCCCTTGTCGATTATTGTTACCCTGGCTTGGAAGCACTCAGGGAAGGTGGGATTAATGGGACAGGTGCTACGGCGTGAATGTTTGCACCCCCTCCCCGAGTCCTGTGTTAAAGCCCAGTCCCCAGGGTGATGGTTTTGGACACGGCGCCTTTAGGAGGTAGTCCCAGGATGAACCTAGTACCCTTATCAGAGAGGTCTGGGGCAGCTGGCTTCTCTCCTGGCGCCACCCCGCCCCCCTGCTCCCCCCTCCCCCGCCAAAACAATGAGGAAGTGAGGGACCCTCACCAGACACAGATCTGCCGGCCTCCAGTGCTGACAGGAGCAAAATGTTTGTTGTTGAAACCATCCAGTCTGTGGTGATTGGTTTATTTTATGTTTTTATTTTATTTTATTTTTTTTATTTATTTTTTTTTTTTATTAACATTTTTTATTTATTTTTGGGACAGAGAGAGACAGAGCATGAACGGGGGAGGGGCAGAGAGAGAGGGAGACACAGAATCGGAAACAGGCTCCAGGCTCCGAGCCATCGGCCCAGAGCCTGACGCGGGGCTCGAACTCACGGACCGCGAGATCGTGACCTGGCTGAAGTCGGACGCTTAACCGACTGCGCCACCCAGGCGCCCCTATGTTTTTATTTTAGAGAGAGAGCACGAGCTGGGGAGAGGGGCAGAGGGAGAGAGAGACAGAATCCTGAGCAGACTCCACACTCAGCATGGAGCCCGAGGCGGGACTCGATCCCACGACCCTGGGATCATGACCTGAGCTGAAATCAAGAGTCGGATGCTCAACCGACTGGGCCACCCAGGTGCCCCTGTGGTGACGTGTTACAGCAGCCTGAACTAAGACCAGAGGGCTTCCCCAAGCCAGATGTTGAGGCAAGGCTTTGAGTAGGAGCCGTTTATTGGGGGGAGGGTCATGCTGAGAGGTACAGAACTGGAGAGGAGGTGGGGGGGGAAGGCAGGGAAGGGCGTGAAGCAGAACAGGGCAAAGACAGTAGGGTCATACTCGTCACCTTCCTGTCTGAAAGTCGATGGCCTCTTCTGGGAGCCCTGAGCACAGACACGCCCTCGGGCAGAGTCGCAGAGGCTACGGAGAAGCCTCCTGGCTGTGGAGATGACAGCGGAGGATGGGGGTCACAGCCTCTGTCCACCCTGTGTCCCCATATTTGCTCTGTCCTGTCACCGACTCTTCAAGGCGGCGGCTGGGCGCAATTTCTAGTTCTAGGAAGGAAAGTCACGGCAGGAGGGTGAGCAGGGCATCTTGGGGAGGCCGCAGCTGGCGTCGGCTCCGGGGCTGTCCCCAGCAGCCCGCCTCGCCTTCCTCCACGGTTGTCCATTGGTCTGTGGGGCTTTCACAGGAGAACCCAGACCCTCACCCCCCAGGGCCTTTCATCACCACGCCCCTGACGGGCCAACATTGTGGCAACTGCCTGCTCACGATGACCACCGGACAGGGGACGGTCAGGAGCAAATGTCGTTGGCACTAGAATTCTCTTCTTGGCCCGTTGGTCAGTTGGCAGTGAGCTGCCCAAAGGGACCAGAGGCTGCTGGCAGACCCACCTCCCACCCTAGGACCTAGGGCTTCTGATCCCTCAGGGCCTAAATGTACGGGAACAGAAGCACAGACACCCCCCCCCCCCCCCCGAGCTGGGCCACCGGGGCTGATGCTGACAGGATTGTTCCTGCTTCCTTCTCGTTTCCCACGATTCCCAGCTGTCTGGCATATGGTGCCATAGAATGGCCATTGGCTCAAAACGGATACTACGTGTCGACGTCCGGGACCCAATCCCAGAGGATGTCTTCCCCAAGATGGTACTTAGACGTGCTGTAAAGAGGCCGCACGGACGTCCCCTGCCACCTCACCTGGCTGGTACGCCGAGGGGCAAACGGATGCCGTGCTCTTGTGTCCTCGTCACTTTTCCTTCACTATAAAGTGGATCCCCCTGGTTAGAGGTGATACTATGGGATCTCATAGGGATAAATCGTTTCCTTTATGTCCTTGGATACAGGTGCTGGCCAAAGCACTTGGGCAGGGAGGCAAATCCGTATCCAGGATGTGCATAATCCGGGGCGCCTGGGGGGCTCAGTCAGTCAAGTATTCGACTTCGGATCAGGTGCTGATCTCACAGCTCCTGAGTTCAAGCCCCACATCGGGCTCTGTGCTGACAGCTAGGAGCCTGGAGCCTGCTTTGGATTCTGTGTCTCCCTCTCTCTGCCCCTCCCCTGAGCCACCTCTCCCCCCTGCAAACCAGCGTGGCCAGCGTGCGGAGCCTCCTCCCCATCAGCTCCCATCAGGACATCAAAGCGACCCATCCAGGAACCAGGCCTGGACTTCTTCCTCCTCTGAAGCCTGGTCACAGAGATGCCCCGCGACGCTCCGGGTGAGCTGAGAGAGTCACGGGTACGACACAGACCGGGCACGTGGGAGGCAGGCTTGCTTGTGCTCTCTGAATGCACTCATGCCCCAGCACAAACGTTCACCCACGCGTGCTCACGACTTGGTGGCTCTGAATTCCCAGATCTTTTTTTTTTTTTCTTTTCATGTGTATTTACTTTTTGAGAGAGAGAGAGCAAAAGAGACAAAGTGCGAGCGGGCAAGGGACACACAGGATCCGAAGCAGGTTCCAGGCTCCGAGCTGTCAGCACAGAGCCGGACGCGGAGCTTGAACCAATGAACTGTGAGATCGTGACCTGAGCCGAGGTCGGACGCTTCACCGACTGAGCCACCCGGGCGCCCTGAATTCCCAGATCTAATAGGACAGTGAGACAGGGAAGGGAAGGAATCCCATAAATTGAGTAAATGACCCAAAAAACAGGAGCAGGTGATGACTGTGGACAGCTGGAGCCCAAAGCTGCTGGGAGTGAGGGGGGACGGGGGGACTTGCCTCACGGTGTCCCCACCTGAGGGGGACCAGGGTTCTAGTCTACCAACTCTCTCTCTGTCACTGGCTGAGGCCTGTTTCCAGGGCACCAACTCCCACGCACGTATGACTTGGACCAAACGTACCCGCACGCTCAGAAAAAGTCCTCGGGCAATCAGCAGCCTTTGTCTTGTCAGGGTGGCCAGTAAGGGGACACAGGTGGACACTGACAGGACCCACTAGACCCTATTAATTCTCACAACTGTGAGATGCTGCCCCATCAATGCCCAGGGGTGACCAGGGATCTTATTTTGTTTATTTCATTTTTAATTTTTTTTTATTTTAGAGTGAGAGAGGGTGCACACAAGCAAGGGAGGGGCAGAGAGAGAGAGAGAATCCCAAGCAGGCTTCATGCTCAGCACAGAGCCCAATGTGGGGCTCAATCCCATGACCCTGGGATCATGACTTGAGCCAAAATCAACAGTTGGACGCTCAACCGACCGAGGCCACCCAGGTGCCCATGGATTTTTAAAAAAATGTTTATTCATTTTTGAGAGAGAGAGAGAGACAGAGCATGAGCAGGGGAGGGGCAGAGAGAGAGGGAGACACAGAATCCAAAGCAGGCTCCAGGCTCCGAGCTGTCAGCACAGAGCCCGATGCGGGGCTCGAACTCACGGACCGCGAGATCGTGACCTGAGCCGAAGTCGGACGCTTAACCGACTGAGCCACCCAGGCGCCCCTCGATATTCATTTTAAAGCTGACATTTCATCGTGGCTAACAGGAATCTTCACAAATTGGCTCATGGGTCCCTTTGACATGAGCCTGGCCTGAGTCTCAAAACTTCCTTTATTCTCAAGTACGACAAGCTATCCTGTCCCTGACTGGAATGCATCCAGGAGGCCTGGTTCCTGTGAGTGGAGAGTACTCTTTAGAGACCACAATCTGGCCACCGGGGCCACGCAGTGTTACTGGGTGGTCACTGTTGCTCAGCCTTTTCAGCAGACGGGAGCTGTCCGTACAAATCGCGAGTTCATGCTGTTATTTCCAATTCACAGAAAACATTGGCAGTTTTGCTTGACTTTCCTCTTCTCGCACTGAAACTCCTAGTTCCGAACACCGTTACCATAATTACTTATTTGCTTTCTTAAAAGAAATAATGCATTTTGAAACAACAATGCCAACATTATGATTTCTTCGTGGTTCTTTTTGTCCTGAGGGATGAATAGTCAAAATGGTGCGTTTTATAATCACTTGAAAGAAAATTCCCCCATGTGGCTTTGCCTCCAATGTCATCTTTTATGCACAATTATGCACACTTGTTTCACTTTGTTTTCTTTATTTTTTAAGTTTATTTCTTTGTTTTGGGGCAGGGAGGGGCAGAAAGAAGGAGAGAGAATCCGAAGCAGGCTCCACGCTGTCAGCACAGGACTGGATCCCATGAACCATGAGATCATAACCTGAGTCAAACCAGCTTGGGTCCGACAAGAGTGGGATGCTTAACCGCCTGAGCCACCCAGGCACCCCCACTTTGTTTCAGATTTATAGGGATTGCATCCCTGTGTTCCTTTTAATTTAATCCAAAATTAATTTAATTATTTCAAATTTAATTTTATGTTTTTATTTTATTTTTTTAAATGGTGATTCTTTTAAATTTTTTTTAACGTTTTATTTATTTTTGAGACAGAGAGAGACAGAGCATGAACGGGGGAGGTGCAGAGAGAGAGGGAGACACAGAATCGGAAGCAGGCTCCAGGCTCTGAGCCATCAGCCCAGAGCCCGACACGGGGCTCGAACTCACGGACCGCGAGATCGTGACCCGAGCTGAAGTCGGACGCTTAACCGACTGAGCCACCCAGGCGCCCCCGCTTTGTTTCAGATTTATAGGGATTGCATCCCTGTGTTCCTTTTAATTTAATCCAAAATTAATTTAATTATTTCAAATTTAATTTTATGTGTTTTTAAAGTTTATTTATTTTGACAGACTGTGGGGCGGGGGGGGGGGGCGGCACACAGAGAGAGAGGGAGAGAGAATCCCAAGCAGGTTCCATGCTGTCAGCACAGAGCCCAGATTGGAGCTCGATCCCAACACACCGTGAGATCATGACATGAGCCAAAATCACGAGTCAGATGCTTGACTGACTGCGCCACCCAGGTGCCCTGCTTTTATGTTTTGATTGTATAAATTGTTTATGTGGCACCAATGTCAAAACCATAAACAGGATGCTGTTACCATTTTACAGGTGAAGAAACTGAGGCCCACAGACACGAGCGTTGCCCCAGCACCACAGAAAAGTGAACAATCTCTCGCCAGCAGGAGCAGGGAGAGGGGCTACGAGGACTCTCCCTACGGGACCCCTTTCTCTAGAAGGAGCTCTGGATGGTCTCAGGGTCCAACTCTCCAGTCCCTTCCGCTGCTCTTTGGGGAACAGTCTGGTGGTCCCCTCTGAACACAGGACTTTGCTCCCCTCCAGGCAGAGATCTGTCCGCTCCTGCTCAAGGGCTCTCCCAAGATGCTGTTCAGCCTGTAGGTCCCACTGCTGCCCCCTCGCCACCCGGCCTGCCCTGGCACCCCGCCCCCCGGCCCTCAGCTGCAGGAACCATCAGAACACTGCTGGCCGCTCCCCCGTCTGGGCTGGGGTCCCGTGCTTCCTGGCCCCTTTCAGAAGTTATCAAAGCCCCCATTCTCCCAGCACAGCTGTGCCAGCGTCCGGAGTGCGTGTGCACAGCCCCTGTCCCGCGTCCCCACGGCAGAGGGCCCAGGTGCCTCTAAGACTTGCAGGGCCTGGGGAGGAACTGAGCTGCCCGGGCCCCACCTCCAAGTCTGGGAAAGTGGGGCCAGGTGCCCAAGGGGCTGCAGGGGCCACCGTGGCCGGGAGTCCACTGAGGAAGGCTGGGGGCTAATACTGGGGGGAACCAGGCTGCAAGAACCTGGGAGGGGGCTCTGTTTCTTCAACTTGGGTCACGGCTTCAGCATTGGCCTGGGTGGGGGGGGGAGGGGAGGGGAGGGGATGTCAGGGGAGGGGGAGGGGGAGAGGCAGGAGATGGATTGTTCTCATCCAGAGAGACTGGAAAAGTCCCCAGGGCCCAGGAGGCTGGGAGGCCGGCCAGCTGGGCTGCCCTCGCTCTCCCTCCCTCTCTCTTTCTGTCTCTCTGCCTGCACCATTTCTGTCCCCTGAGAGACAGCTGGGGCCCGGGCGAGAACCCTGGCCTGGACGTCAGTCAGAAGACTTGCATTTGGCCATGGTCAGCCAATCGCATGCTGTGTGACCCGAGGCAGTCGCTTCACCTCTGGGTGTGTTTCCTTGTCCAGAAGGTACGAGGACTTCTGACACCTTCTCCTTCTGTTACTGGGGCAGGAAGTTCTCCCTGAAATCTCACTTTAATTCCTCCTGCCTCTGTCGACCCTCCTGCTCTCAGCCGGTCCCTGAGGGTCCCTTTCGGAGACCTCGAGGGGGTCTTGGTTCTTGCCTCTTCTCAGAAAGGGACAGAAGTCGGGGGGGGGGGGGGATCGTGTGGCCAGGGACAAGATGGCTAGTTAAGATAGTAAAGAAAGCCCCTGATCAGCAGGTGCTGGTTAGACTTCAGCGCAGATCTTCAGCGCTGGAAATGTGGGGAGGCCTTCATCTCCTCCCCTGGGCAATCCTCAGGAAGGACTCCTTTCTCAGATAACGATGAGCCCTCCGTCCCATCCACAGGGGAGTGGCCTCCGAGCTCCTGGCCAGTAGATCGGTGCAGATTACGGTGTGTGTGTGTGTGTGTGTGTGTGTGTGTGCATGCACGTGTGTGGCTAGCAAAGGAAAGGAACTAGATTTTGCTGAGCTCACCCGTGGCCAGGGGCGGTAGTCTTTACCGAGTGCCATAGATGCGGCCCGTTCAGAACAGGAAACGGTTTGAGGAACGAAGCCCGTCCCGAGGTCTGGCCGCCGCAGATGGCCAGCCAGGGGTCTGACCTCAGTGCCCACGCCTGCGGAGGCCTGGCCCTCGTCAGTCTGCTCGGCAGCGGCTGCCTGTTCTCGCACCGCGTCTGGTTTCCCACCAGGGCTCTGCCTCTTGGAACAGACTGTCTGCTACCAGCCCTGGTCCAGACCCAGAGGCTGCTGGCCTCGGTCAAGGTTGGACTCCCCCAGGAGACACCAAAACGTGTGTCCACACTTCTAGTCATGAGGGGAGATGGCAAGAAAGGTCACTTTCTCTCTTCCTCCATCACAGCCAGGTTTCCCCGCGGCAAAGAGCTGTAGTTACGGGCAAACCACCACTGAGATTGAATTTCAGCCCCTTGGTTGCCTGGCCCCGCCCGGCTGGACTCAAGCCCCATGTGGAGCTGAGCAGGCACTTGTGGGGACAGGCTGGATGCATGCCCCCGTGCTGAGGCTGCCCTGGGGGAGGCGGGATATCTTTCGGCTCGGGCTTGCAAGGCCTGAGGGGGGCAGAGGGAGCCTAGGGCTGCCTGGCGCTGCCCGGATCTGCCCCAAGGCCAGATCCCCCCTCTCCACTGGAGGACTTGGTCCTAAAATGGTACATGGTCCATAGTGGACATTCAGTTAACATTTATTTAATGAAATGAATAAACGGAGGTCTCTCCCTCCCCAGACTCTGTCAGGCACCTATTCTGTCCTCTCCAGACTCACATCCCTGCCTGGGTCATTTCTCTTACTAAAGGACCCTCCCACCCACCACCCCCAGGTGTTCCTGTCCTGTCTCTACAGTAGATGGGCGTCCAGGGAGGGGCCCGGATTCTACCTTTAGATCCTCAAGGATTCAGGGAGCAGTTTTTTGTGAGCTTCTCGAAAGCCCTTTGGAACCAAGTCTACGGCACTGGGCGTAGAATCCAGGCAGTGGTGACTGGGGCAGCTGGGGCATCAGCAGAGGGCAGTCCAGATTCCAGCACAGGAAGGAGGGACTTGGGTGCAGTCTAAATGGAAGGACAGACAACTGTCCTGAGGCTGATTCGCATTGCAAGCACCCCACGTTACTGGGGATATTTTGGGGGTGCTGCTGGAGATGATGGGGATCAACCCCTCCCCCCCCAACAAGCTATCCCTGGTGCCACCACTGGTGTCCAGGAGAAGGAATCCAGGCATCTGGCTGTCCTGCCCACGGCCCGTGCCAGGGGCTCTGCTTCTAGTCCCGGGAGGGAGGGGGCAAGAGAGAGGGAGGAGCAGAGAGAGCCTGGGAAAGCAGAGGAAAGAGGAGGCCCTGGAGACGGGGAGGGGGCATCATTGGTATTCCGAGGAGTCCCCCACGGCTGGGCAGCACTCGAGGCCCACCCCCTGGCACCAGGCTGCACATTCATCAGCCACAGCCCCGCTCAGGGGGCCCTGTGGGCTCCCGGCAACGCCGGGGGTTCGCACATTGGTTGGCATGACCTGTATGTCCACGCACCGTGCTGTCGCTCCCCCACAGCCCGTCTAGAGAGCCCCTGACTTGCCCGGCTTAACCCACGAGTCTGCTGTCTAACCTCCGTCCCTCCAGCTGCAAAGTCAGCCCCTCCTCCGCGCAGGCAGTGGGAGCACCCGTAGACGGGACCCAATCAGAGCTTCCGACAGGGAGGTGGCCTTGGTCGTGGTCGTTTGCACCCTCTTCCTGCCTCCGAATGAGCGCCCCTCCCCCTTTTACGCTCCCATCATCCTTTCCCTTACTGTGCAGGTCTGAGTCCCTCCTCCTCGCCCCCTGCCCGCGGGAAGTCCCGCCGGCAGTCTAACGCCCATCCCTCCCGCTGCAACATCCTGCTCCAGCTCCGCGAGCCCTCCCTCCCCGCCCCTCTGCCCTCCCCCCCCCCCCGACTCCAAGTCCCCGGCCTCTCCTCCCCAGAACCATGTCCTACTTCGCACGTCCTTGCTCTCGCTGCCGCCGCCGGGAACGGACGCAGAGGAAGCAGCGGGTCGCGTGACCTGCCCGAGCCCCCCGCGTCCCCGGCCAGGGGGCGGGGGCGGCCCCGGGGAGGGGAGGGGAGGGGCGGGACGGGGGCGGGGGGAAGAAAGGGGGTTTTGTGCGGCGCCCGGCGGCCCGGCGCCCTCTCCCGAGCGCCCTGCGGGCCCGGCCTCTCCTCGCGCCCGCGCAGTCCCCGCCGCAGTCGGCTGCAGCCGCAAGACCGAGCGTGGACCCGGAGGAGAGCCCGGAGGAGAGCCCGGAGGAGGCGGCAAACTTGGCGGTGCCGCACCCTAGCCCCGGCCCTCGGCCGCCTGCCGGTAGGTGAGCGCGAGCGCCGCCGGGCCGCCCGGACCCTGGAGGGGAGGCGGCGGGTCCGCGCCCCCAGCCCCGCCGCCCTTGCCTCCCGAGGCTCCGGCGCCCCCGGCCCGCTGACCCCGCCGCGCCCCCCCCCGCCCCCACCCCCCACCGGGGTCCGCCGCGGGCCAGCCCCCGAGCGCCTGCTGCCAGCCCCAGCCCTGCGGCCCGCGGCCCCCCGACTCTGATGGGAACGCCCCCCTCCCCGGGTCCCCGCCGCCTCCCTACGGCGCGCCCCGCTGTCAGCGCCCCCGCCCAGATTTCCGACCTTGTCCGCGGCGGGCGGGCGGCGGGAGGAGCCGGGAAGCGGCCCTCCTTCTGGGGGCCCCCCTCCCCAGAGCCGTAGCTGGGGGTCCGGGCGCCCGCCGGAGCTGGAGTCCCAACTCTGCCACTTACTTGCTGTGTGACCTTGGACAAGTTAGTTGACCTCCCTGAACCTGGGGTTCCTCATCGGTGTAACAGCATTTTTCTCAAAGTTAAGGCTGTGCACCGGAAGCCTTTTTAAGAGGCCTGGCTCAGGTGGACGGAATTCTGTTTACCACTCCTGCTTTCCTTTCTAGCACTGCCTTGGGCTGGGGGACCCCACCCCCGTCCTTTCACGTCCCTCTCTGCTTGGAATAGCTCTGCCCACGTGCTTCCAGTGGGACCAAGAGATTTGCCATCAGTTTTGTTAGTGCTGTTAGTATCTGCGTGACTTCTATTCCAGATAACAGCAGTGAGGTCAAGGGACACTGTTACCCACGGACCCCCCCCCTCCCACTGCCCCCCACACCCCCCGGAGCATTACCAGTGCCTGTGTTTTCGTGGCTGACTTAGCACCGTCCACCTTTCAGATTCTGAACTAGGAGCAGCTGCGGTGGCTGGGCAGTGATGTTCCTAACAGTGTCTGTCACTCGCTGCTTATGTGACTTCTCTAGCTGGTCCCGCGGGGCCTGCGAACGCCCGGCCGCCGTTGTGTACTCGGGTTGCTGCTCACACCGTGGCTAAGGGGACAGTTTGGAGCTTCCCTCCTGCTGACCCCGCTGAGAACTGGAACCTAGTTCCTATGGGGCCGACCTTGGACTGCCAGCGGGGGGCAGGGGGGTCAGCACCCCCTCACCACTCAGCACGGAGGTGGTGGGTGTCGGGCGTGTGTACGCATGAACACACACACACACACACACACACACACACACACACACACAGGCTGGTCTTGGGAAACTCAAGGCAAGGGCCGAAATTCCAGAGCTGGAGCAGGAAAGAATGAGCTGGAGAGAGGGATGGTGTGGCACGAGGGGAAGGGACAGGAAGACAGCTGAGCTCTCGGGGACAGAAACAGAGGACAGCAGAGGGGGTGCAGAGGCCAATGCCCGCACTGAGGCTGGAGCCCGAAGAGGGGATAGCTAAGTTTTCTCAGGACTCCTAGCTGCACAGGATGGGGCTGAAGCCCAAGCTTGGGGCGGATTGGCAGTGGGGTGGGGACAGTGCAGAGGTCGCCAATTGTGACAACCACAGAATCCAGGCCTCTCTGGTCAGTGACCCCCGTTCCCGGAGGTGGGGGTGGGCTCACCTCCATAGTCCGGGGTGGCCAGGTCTTTATCGGTCTCAGACCTTCTCCCTCTATCCCCTCACCTTCAAAACAGAAGTGAGAGGGGGGTCCAGGATGCCGGTCCCAGAGTGGCTCCAGATATATGGGTTTCTGGGCCACCTGTCAGAGAGCTGGGACCCGGTCTGTGAGCAGTTCCGGCTCCAGCCCAGAGAGAGGGGAGGGAAGGCGCCAGAAAGGGGCCTGGCCCGGGGCCTGGCCCACTCAGATGGATGGCGAACCGTCTGCCCAGCACCCGGTAGGCACTGGCTGCTCACGCCAAACGGTCCGCCCTCACCCCCAGAAAGCAGTCCTCCCAAGTGCTCCCGCGCCCAGAGCTGGTCTCCGCGTCCTCTGATGTGGCCCCATCGAGAGAGACCCTGGACATCTGGCTCCTGTCACTCCTTCCCCAAGTCTGACTGTGAGGAAATGAAGCCCACCGTAGTGGCAGAAATGGAGGTTACAGTGGTGGTGGGGGGGCTTTGAGATTCCCTGGGGGGATTTGGGGGAGACATTTCCCAGCAGCTCAGGCTCAGGAAGGGGGAGACATGCGTGAGGGCAGAGCCTGAGAGGGCACAGAAGATGAAGGCTGAACAATGGGCCTGGAGTGGGAATGAGCCTGATCGGTAGGAAGTCTTCCCTGGAGTCTAACCTGCATCCCTCCTGCTGCAGGTTGACCTACCCCATGGCAGGGCCTTCAAGCTCTCCTAAGTGTAGCCCGGCCCTTAAGGGTGACGTTGGACACTAGCCTTGCAGCCTTCACTCCTGGAGGCTCATCGGGCTGGTACCTGACTTGGCCTGGCTGGGGACTCTGGGTCAGCCCTGTCCCTCTCTGCCTCTCTGGGTTCCATTTCTCAGTGTCATCCCCCCTCCCCATCCCTCCATTATGAGAGTGTAAGTGCTTTGAGATCTTCAGAGGAATATTCCGGGTTCTCACAGTGTCTGATAGCCAAGAGAGCAAGAGGGAGATGGCCCCTCCCATTTATTCTCACCCTCCCTTAGCCCACCCCCCAGCCTGGGACTGGGCGGGGGGAAGGGAGAGGCTGGATGGAAGCCAGACTGGCAGAGACAGGGGCTTTGTCCCAGCTGGTTTCTGAGCCAGGGGATCCGGTGGGAAAGCCCGTGCCAGGCAGAAAGGAAGGCTGGGAAGAAGAAGGGAGAAGGCAGCCAAGGAGGGGGTGGAGGGTGCTAGGAGTAAAGAGAAGAGTTTCCTTATAAGTAACGGTGGGGTAGGGAGAGGTCAAGGAGGGGTTGGGCTACAGAGAAGTTGTGCAATGCCCAGGGTCAGTCTAGGAGGCCCTCCTGGAAGGGGCCAGGGGGGTGTGGTACTCAGGGAGGAAGGGACAGGAAGGGAATGTTGGAGGGGTGCTGGGGCAGGAGGAGGCTCTGGGTTCGAGGAAGGAGTCTGGCACTGGGAAAAGCAGAGGGAATTGTTAAGTATGACAGCACCCACCACTCATGCTGGGGGCATTTATTGAGCCCCTGCTGTATGCCTGCCGCTGTGCATCTGTACAGGGGTCCTAGGGTGGAAAGCACATAGCCTCATTACACCCTGCGAGGTTGTTATGATGCTGGTCTTTTACAAGGAAGAAAACAAAGGCCCTGAGAGCTTAAGGAACTTGCAGCAAGTTGACTAGCGCCCAGGTCTTGGTTCCGAGGAGGAATCCCTGGTGGGGAGACAGGATCGGAAACGAGGCTGTTAACAGTGAGGTGGGGACGCTGGGCTTCTTGGGCCGGGATATGCGTGCTCGGGTGCCGGGGGAAGTCCATCTTGAAGTCTAACCCCATCTCTCCTCCTCAAGTCCTTCCAGCAGCCTGAGCATGGCCCCACTGTTCCTGCCCCTGCTGATAGCCCTGGCCCTGGCCCCGGGCCCCACGGCCTCAACTGATGCCCTGGAAGGGGACAGCTCAGGTAAGCGACCCCACTCAGGGTCACTGTCTGTCTTCTCCATCTCCCCTATGGAAGGGAATGGCCTCGCTTTTCATCCCACCAAACTGTTCCAGCCTTGGGGGACCCAGGGAGGAGATAAGATTGGGGGGTGGGCACTGTGGGGAAAGGTCTGGCCTGGGACACTTGGAGATAAGGAAGGGATGAGCTGTGGGCTCTGGGGAGGGGAGGGGGAACTTGGGGGTAGGGCTGGGGAGGGGCAGGAGTGCCAGGCTGCCCGTCTCTAGGGTGCGGGAGGGATGAATAGAGCTGGGAGGCAGGACAGGGGGAGAAATCCTGCAGGTGACTCTGAGGGAACCTCTGAGGACTGGAGGACCCAAGGGGTGAGGTTAGAAAGCCTGGGGTGCAGCCTGGGAATCGTGGGGTGGCGCTGGCCACTCTGGGGGCGGAGCCAACCCGGAGACTTTGGGGGCAGATCTGGAGAGGGTGCGGGGTGGCGATGCAGTACTCTGGGGGTGGGGGGGGAGCGCATGGAAACCTGGGCGGGGGGACCCTTCGGACCCAGGCGCTGAGTCCCAGCCGGCCCTGCCCGCCCACCCGCAGAGGACCGGGCCTTCCGCGTGGGCATCTCGGGCGACGCGCCGCTGCAGGGCGTGCTGGGCGGCGCCCTCACCATCCCGTGCCACGTTCACTACCTGCGGCCGCCGCCGGGCCGCCGGGCCGTGCTGGGCTCCCCGCGGGTCAAGTGGACCTTCCTGTCTGGGGGCCGGGAGGCCGAGGTGCTGGTGGCGCGGGGGCTGCGCGTCAAGGTGAGCGAGGCCTACCGGTTCCGCGTGGCGCTGCCCGCCTACCCGGCGTCACTCACCGACGTCTCCCTGGCGCTGAGCGAGCTGCGGCCCAACGACTCTGGCATCTACCGCTGCGAGGTCCAGCACGGCATAGACGACAGCAGCGATGCCGTGGAGGTCAAGGTCAAAGGTGAGGGGCAGGGGGGAGGGGGGGGAGGGGAGGGCAGGGTAGCACTCCCCGCCCCCCCCGCCCCCCCCCCCCCCCCCCCCGCCCCGGAGCCCACAGTCTGAGGGGGAAGCAAACATACGTGGAAGGCACAGACTGAGCTGGAAAAGGAGTGCGTAGACACAGACCTCTGTTACCTCCTTTCTGTCTTCAGGTGGAGGAAATCCTGCCCAGTCTAACTTAAGCCCCTCGTGCTGTAGAGTGAGCGCGATGTGGACTTCCCCCCCTTGTGTCCGGGGGAGTGGCAAGGAGGGCGAGGGGAGGCCAGTGTGGGGGTGACCACGCCTCACGGCTCCTGTGTGCCCCTCAGGGGTCGTCTTTCTCTACCGGGAGGGCTCTGCCCGCTACGCTTTCTCCTTCGCCCGGGCCCAGGAGGCCTGTGCCCGCATCGGAGCCCGCATCGCCACCCCGGAGCAGCTCTACGCCGCCTACCTCGGGGGCTATGAGCAGTGCGATGCTGGCTGGCTGTCCGACCAGACCGTGAGGTGGGCTGGGGCCGCGGACCGGGGGTTTCTAGTTGTGTCTGGGGTGACGGGTGGCCCGGCCTCTGCGGGGGGCTGCCCACCGCCTCGGGCCAGCCACACGGCGCTCCCCGCCTCCTGGGAAGGAGGGAGGTGAGGACCCCGCCCTGGGGGGTGTCCCTGCAGAACTGGGAAGACAGCTGGCTACCTTGAGGGCAGTGTGGTTCGGCTGGGGGCGGGGGGGCATCCCTGGATGGCTCCCTGGTGAAGGCGTCTGTACTCGCTCCCAGGTATCCCATCCAGACCCCACGGGAGGCCTGTTATGGAGACATGGATGGCTTCCCTGGGGTCCGGAACTATGGCGTGGTGGACCCGGATGACCTCTATGATGTCTACTGCTATGCTGAAGACCTAAATGGTGATTGGGGGTGAGGCGTTCCCAGGCCTGAGCCCGTTCTCCGGTGCTGCCTGTAGGTCCTTCAGGGGCCTGTGCTGGACCCGTCGTCCCTCGTGTGTTCACTCGGGGCTCCAGGGGGGTTGTTTCCAAGGAAATAACCGGTGTCCCTCCTGCCAAACACAGTCATAGACGCAAGTCCATGGCCGAGGCCTCCGCCAGGTGGGACGACACTGAGTTTGAGTTTGACTCTGCAGCCACCTGCTGTGTATGTCTCTGCCTCTTAGCATCTCTGGGCCTCGCTTACCTTCTTTGCGGAATGAGGACGTCGAGCCAGGCTCCTCTGAGTAATAACATCTCTGCTGAGGCTCTACCTGAACTTTGACCTTGAAATAGGACGTTTGACTCCATGTCACAGATGAGGAGACTGAGGCCCAGAGAAGCCCGCCTAGGGTCTCTGCAGGAGCCCGGGGTCAAAGGGGCTCCCAACTTCCTGGTGACCCGGCCCCCTCTTCCCTACCAGGAGAGCTGTTCCTGGGCGCCCCTCCAGACAAGCTGACGCTGGAGGAGGCACGGGCATACTGCCGTGAGCGGGGTGCAGAGATCGCTACCACGGGCCAGCTGTATGCAGCCTGGGACGGCGGCCTGGACCGCTGCAGCCCCGGCTGGCTGGCCGATGGCAGCGTGCGCTACCCCATCGTCACACCCAGCCAGCGCTGCGGTGGGGGCCTGCCTGGCGTCAAGACTCTCTTCCTCTTCCCCAACCAGACCGGCTTCCCCAACAAGTACAGCCGCTTCAACGTCTACTGCTTCCGAGGTGAGCCAGCCCCCCTGCAGACGCCGCGCCCACCCTCTCTCTGTGGGTCAGACAGCCTTGAGCCCTCTGGTCCCACCCAGCTCTGTCCCGGTTTGCTCAGGTCTTTGCCGCTCACCTGGAGGAGCCTGGGCACCGAGGGTCCTCATTCTGGTTGTGCCCTCTGGCTTGGGTTGTGTGGCCCCGGGGAGCGCCTGTCTCTCCAGGGTCAAAGCTGCCTCTTCCCTACCGCACGGCTGGATAGGTTTCCATTTCTGGTCAGCGCATGAGTGGAGAGAGATGATGGACATTCTCTGAACCCAACGAATGGTCTGTTCCAGTTAACCTGATGCCCTCAAGAGCCCTCGCGGGGCGGGGGGGGGGGGGGGCGGATTCCAGAACCTTCAGCTTGAGGGTGTCAGATCTTTAACCACGGAGTATTGATGGACAGACACAATTCCCCCCACAGGGAGCAGGTCCTCAAGGACAGTTGGGGGCAGAGATGGCTTCCTGATCACATCTTATATTGGGGGCTGAAGGGAAGGCAGTGCCTGGGACCCCCAGAGGCACCCCCAGTGACTGACAATCAGGGAGGCAGTGCCATGGCGTGCGTGGGTCCTGGCCTGAAGTGTGAGCCCGCGGGACTGCGACAAGGGCTGGAGGCAAAAATGAAGGGAGAATACACAGCCTCTCCCTTCAGGGAGCTCCTACTCTGAAGGGAGAAGGCCTGCTTCTGCCCTGGGAGCCCCCAGTCTGAGGGAGGACAACATGCCCTGCTCCCAGCACGAAGAGAGACTAAGAGAAAAGCATCACTTCTATTGGACAGATCTCCAAGTATCTTCAGCCTGGGGCTAGGGAGCGGTGGGGAAGTGGAGTCTAGAGGAAGGCAGGTCCCTGTGGAAAGGCCAACCGAAAGGCGGATGATGATGATTATAGTAATTATGAACATGTCTATACATTGATCACGCGCCAAGCACTGTTCCAGGAAGCCACAGAAAGAGGGGCTGGATGGAGAGGTTGGGAACAGGTGGAGGACAGAGGCAGGCAAGGACACAGGTTTGCTTGTCTGGCATGAGTGAGGCTCACTGGAGCAGGTGACGCGGGGAGGGGAGGGGCAGGACGTGCTGTGCTTGCACGTCTGGCTAAGCACAGACAGCCCTCGGGGCTTTTCTTAGCCCAGTTCCGCGGCCGCTTCATTGGTTTTCTGATCTTGGCTCTCTTCTCCAAAGACGAGGTAATCTATTCGAAAGCTCCTGTTGTTGGAAGGGAGCAGCTTTTGGAAGGATGGGGCGACCACTTCCTTTGCCCTCTTGCCCCGATGCTGAGACCCTCGGGTGGTGACTGTTGAATGTCCTTCCTGCACTCCAGCCATCAGCTCTCCTGGGCAATGCCCCCTGGCCCCTTCCATTTCAAAAGTCTCAGGAGCCCTGGGAGCCCTCACACCTTGCTCCCAAGGTGTCCCAAGGTCCCGAGGCCACCTGTCCATCCTTCTGTCTCCGTGTCCTTTCTCAAGGGAATCTCTCTCCCCTGAGCCTTTCCTGACCACTGTATCTAAAGTAGTACTTCCCACCGTTCTGTTTCCTTATTCTACCCAAGTGTTCTTTATATGGTAACATTATATGTGTGTTTGTTTATTGCATAGCTAAGTTATAAACTCCCTTGGGGCAGGAGGCTTGGTGCTTTTTTCTCTACTGTATCCTCAGTGCCCAGAAGAATGCTTGGCATGACACAGAGTGGGCACTTGATTAATGCCTGAGGAACAAGTGATAAAGTCCTGCAGTGCTTCCTGGGTCTTCATGGGTCCTCCGCAGGAAAGATGAGTGAGAACTGGGAGAATTTCATGGTCTCTGAGTCTAACCCAGAGCCCTCGAGTTCAGGCTGTGACTGAGTGCAAAGCCACCTGTTTAACCTCCCACTGACACTTTCCTCTTCACAGACTCTGGCCAGCCCTCCACCACGCCTGAGGCCTCTGACCCAGCCTCTGATGGGCTGGAGGCCATTGTCACAGTGACAGAGACCCTAGAGGAGCTCCAGCTGCCGCGGGAAGCCGTGGAGAGCGAGTCCCGGGGAGCCATCTACTCCGTCCCCATTGTGGAGGATGCGGGAGGTGCAAGGTCCCCTCCAGAAGACCCGGCGGAGGCCCCTAGGACCCTCCTCGGTAACTGGAGTCCCTTAGTAAGAGAAGCGGGGGTGAAGCCGCCTGTCCTGGGCTTACGGCCCCCTGACGGCCCTGACCCTTCTCAGCATCTCGGTGATGCAGGGCATCTCTCCAGTACGCTCCCACCCCTTGCCTTTCCGGCACATTCTACTCCAAACTCTCTGGGTCTGGGAAGCAGGGTGCTCCCTCCTTTGTTCCCTCCTCCTCCTTGCCTACCCAAAATAGACTAGAGAATTTTAAGACAAGGAGAGGGAGACATGGTGACGATATTTTTGTACCGGGCTAATGACAGTTCAGCTCAAGTTGAAGGTCTTCTGGTGGCGAGCAGGGGCAGCCTCCTCCCGGCCTCCCCCGACCCGACCCGCCTCGGGCCTCCCTTCCCATTCCCCCGCCCCAGCCCCGCCTTTCTTCCCCTCCGTTTCCGTCTTCCGTTCGGCCGGTGCTGTCCCTGGTGCTGAACCACCTATGCTTTGTCTAGAAATCGAAACCCAATCCATCGTCCCTCCCCCGGGGTCCTCAGAGGAGGAAGGCAAGGCTTTGGAGGAAGAAGATGAAGAGGAGGAAGAGGAGGAGGCAGAGGAGGAGGCCCCGTGGGCCTGGCCCAGCGAGCTCAGCAGCCCAGACCCAGAGGCCTCTCTCCCCACTGAGCCAACCCCAGAGGAGTCACTCTTGCATGCCTCCCCACCGCCAGCGAGGCCAGTGCTACAGCCTGGTGCCTCACCACCTCCCGATGGAGAGCCAGAGGCTCCCAGGCCTCCCAGGGTCCTTGGACCACCCACTGAGACTCTGCCCACTCCCACGAATGGGAAACTGGCCTCCCCACCACCTCCCACTCCGGTTGGGGAGAGAGAGGTGGGGGAGGAGGTCGGGGGTCCTGAGCTGTCTGGGGTCCCTCGAGGAGAGAGTGAGGAGACAGGGAGCTCTGAGGATACCCCTGCCCTGTTTCCAGCCACACGGGCCCCTGAGGGTGCCAGGGAACTGGAGGCCCCCTCTGAAGAGAATTCTGGAAGAACTGTCCCAGCAGGGACCTCAGTGCGGGTTCAGCCCGTGCTGCCCACTGACAGCGCCAGCCAAGGTGGAGTGGCCATGGCCCCCTCATCAGGTAACTTCGCCCAAGGCTCAACCTCCCTCTTCCTCCTCCTCCCCTTTCTCCCCCTGAAGCTCTGGGTCACATGATCCATGATCCTTTAACCGCCATTGCCCCGGCCTCTCCTGTCCTTCGTCTTCATTCTCCTGTACACCTCTGCCTGTGGGTTTCCAACCTTGGACACCAGCTCTCTGACTTCTCACCTCACGACCCCCAGTGCCATGGCCCTACCCCGTGATTCCAGCCCCACCACTGACCACCTGGGACTCCTTCCTGCCTTTGGCTTTCCACTGGTGACTTACTGGCCCCACAGAGCACCCTCCTTCCTCTTGTGATAGGGGTTCCTGGGTCCCTATTCTACTCTTCGGGGCTCAGGCCCCTCCCCTACTGCCCCCTTCCCTCCCCTTCAGACACCCCACTGATGTCAGGAAGGCCTGGGGTCAGCTGCCGGGGTCTAGGAGAGCCCTTACCCCCACAGAGCCTTAAGCGACTACTTCTGTGAAGTATTTTTCGACTGTTTCATGGAAAACAAGCCTTGGAAATAAATCTCTATTAAACCACTTTATAACCAAAACTCTGGCACCCTCTGTCTGCACCCCAGCTGTCTGCCCTTTTCATTCCCTGGATTTGTGTTGGAGGCAGCTCTCTGATGCTTCCCTTTGTGCTGTGTCTCTCCCTCGCTCGCCCGTGTCCCTTGCTCTCCACGCCTCTCTGCCTCCTCCTTTTCATCCTCAGCCAGCGCCCTTTCCTGCCCTCCTGTCTAACATCGCTCCCTGTTCCCTTGTCCTCCCCTTAGCTCTCCTCTGCCTTTCTTCCCGGCTGCTGAGAGTCCAAAGCTGAAGTCGCTGTCCATCGGTCTATGGGACTGCGAGGGGTTGTCCCTCGCTCCTGATGGGGAGAAACCCCCACCAGCCTGAATGTGTGTGTGTGGGTGTGTGTGTGTGTGGGTGGGTGTGCGTGCGCGCGTACACGTGCACGCACACACACACACACACACACACACACGTGCTTGTATTCATTTCTGATCCATCTTGATGGCTCCCATCTAGAGCCATACATACAGACTCGTGATAGAGAAAGTCCATCTCAGCACAGAGGCCCAAACTGGCATCCAGGCACCCCAGCCCCCCGTCAGCACAACTCAGCAGGGAGACGGCATCTAACAAGCATCCCCCTGCCCACAGCCTCCCCCTTCTTCACTAACCCCTGCACTAAAGCCCACCTTACCCTTAGGAAGAATGGTCTCACCCTCCCTGAACCAAAGGATCTCCAAGTCCCTAATGCTGGCGAAGACACAAATCAGGAGGCGAGGAAGAAGGAATGTAGAGGTGGGGGGAGGAGTGGGGAGTTAGATTCTGGGGTCTGAGAGCCCCCCTACCCATTCAGGGAAGGCTGAGCTTCCCAGTGGGGATCCCTGGAGACGGCTGGGATCCGCCCAGTCCCAGGACCCACAGCCCTTCCTGCATGGTCCAGGGCTGGCTAGGGGCCCCTGCATCACACCCAGGCTCCCCCATTTCAACTATTGGCTCCCTGCCCACTGGCCTTGGAGTTCAGTGCCGTGTGGGTTAGGAGGGGGTCTGGTGGGAAGAGATGCATCAGTGGAAGTCTCTGCAGGACCTTAGTTACCCCACCTGGTGGGTGAGGGATGTCCTCTGGCCCTGCTGTTAGAGCAGGAGTGAAGAACTCTGTGGTTGTATGTAGCAGTTGGCCCCAAGAAGGGGGAGGAAGGAAGAGCAGAAAGTTCCTTCAAGAGGAGTTCCTTTGCCCCCACTCTGTCGGTCCTGGCTCAGGGGAGGGACCTCTGGCCTGGGGTGGACAACCAGGGACCGAGTGTGGAAGTCTCTGTTCCCCAGGGCTGGCTGGCTGAACGCAGAGGGGCAGGCAAGCGTGAGGAACAGAAGGGGCTGCAGGACTCCTGCCCTCCTCGGGGCCTGGTGCTAAATAAAACACCTCCCCTCCCCCTTTGCCCAGGGAGCTGGTGCTACCAGCCTGGAAGAAACTGTTGGCAGGAGGAGAGGTGACAGGGTGGTGGTGCTGGAACAGCTGATTCATTTCACCCCAAACAGCGAGGTCATCCCAGCAAAATTCTTGGAATCGACTCCAGCGTCTCCTCCCCCTACCTCTGCTCTCACCCCCACCAGGCGGAGGGAAGCACAGTGGGCCTCGCCCTTGGCTGCTGGGGGTATGGCGTGGTCTCAAGAGTCCCGCCCAGGGGTGGTTTTACCTCCCCAGCTGAGAGCCCAGCCCTGCACTGTCAGTCTGTGGGGCCATCTTCCTCTTCCTGGACCAGAAGGAGTGGAATCTGCCCCGTCCAGCACCCCCGCCTGGTCTAGGGCAGCCGCCTCCCACCCCAGGATCCAGAGGGAGAGAGTCCTGAGGAGAAGGCAGGAGACCCAGCCAGACAACAGATTGCAGGCCTTCAGGGCAGCGTGTCAGTCTAAGAGGACTGCCTGGAGGAGAGAGTGCCAGAAGAAGGGAGAGAGATGGATTGGGGAGGGGGGTAGGCTGACTGGCCTGCAGAGGGGGCCTGGGGAGGGGATTGGTTCTTCACTATCAGCTTCTGGGATTGTTGACTCTACCCAGAGAGTAAGAGGGAGAGCTAGCCCCCCACCCCCACCCCAGTATGGGGTCCCAGAAGCAGTCAAGGGCAGGCCACCCCTTACTGTTGCTGTGGCGATTCTCCTCTCCTCCCGCTTCATCCAGCCCCCACCGAAACCACACAAAACCGTGCAGGGACCCGGCACAAAGACAAGGCGGTGGGGAACCAAGCTCCAGGCCCAGAGAGCTACAGTGACCTGTCCAATGTCACTCGGCAGAGCCAGGAGCCAGATAAGAGTCCAGGTCTCATGACTGACAGCCCAGCATCTTTCCCTTCAGTGGGGTTGGGTCCTGAGGGCCTTTCTGGCCACTTTCGCCCAGCCCCTGTTAGACTGGGCCCATGCCAAGGGGCACCGCGATGGCCAGCACGGGGCTGAGTCGACCCCGAAGTGGCAGGTGGTGAGGGGGGTCAGGGTGGGAGAGAAACCGGAACTGAGGGCTGGGCTGACTTCAAGATGCTGTGATAGCTCTCAGGACAAGGGGGTTGGGGCCGTGGACGCGCCGAACCCTCTCCTGGGGGGCAAAGGCTGCAGAGTTGTGCTCCCCTGCTCCGCCCACCTCACTTGTCTCCCCTCTCAGGTGACTGCGTCCCCAGCCCCTGCCACAATGGTGGGACATGCTTGGAGGAGGAGGAGGGGGTCCGCTGCCTGTGTTTGCCTGGCTATGGGGGGGACCTGTGTGATGTTGGTGAGTGTGGTGGGCGGCAGGGGTGGGGGCGGATCTGGAGCCTGGCCCCTGCCACAATGTGCTCGCTCTGGAGCCGGGAGGGAGGGCACGGGCCTTGTCCTGAATCTCCATTTTAGGCAAATCACACAACCTCTCCGAGCCCTACCAATTTCCTCATCTGTCAAGTGGACCAGAAATGCCTTTCCCGAGCGGCCCCTGTGGGAGGGGTGCTCGGTACCCACCAGTTCTCTCCTGGGAAGAGAGGAGGGCGCGGCCCTTCTCTGGGGTGGAGGACTGGGGGGACCCAGGCTGGGGCCGCAGCCCTCACCCTGGCAGTCCCTGTGGCCCGGAGGAGGAAGCCATCAAGGCCCCCTGCACAGGGCCCCTCCTGGCTCCCCCTCTCCCCTCATGCCCTCCTGTCTCCTTGGCACCTTAGTCCCGCCCCCTCAAGTCCCCTCCAGGGGACCTGGCCCTTCTGGCCTCAGTTGCCCGCCCTTCTGCGCCCCAGGCCTCCGCTTCTGCAGTCCGGGCTGGGACGCCTTCCAGGGCTCCTGCTACAAGCACTTTTCTACCCGGAGGAGCTGGGAGGAGGCCGAGACCCAGTGCCGGATGTACGGCGCGCACCTGGCCAGCATCAGCACGCCCGAGGAGCAGAACTTCATCAATAGTGGGCTGGGGACGGGGCTGGAGGGGACCCTCGTCACCTGCTCTCTCGCACTCACCCATTAACTCATCATGAATCATGCGTGAGTGTGTTAATTAATTAACTCCCTTACTCATTAACTCAGGTACCCATTACTTGGTTTACTTCATCCATCCATCCATCCATTCATTCATTCCCTTTTCTGTCCTCGCTCCCTCCACACGTGGGTAGGGGGGCTTCAGGCCGAGAGGGCTGGGGTTGGCGCGGGGAGTACACCTGCATCGGCCAGACTGCACCCCCCCCCCCCCCCGCCTCCTTCTGCGGGTCCCGACTCTGACCTCAATGAAAGCTTCTGCTCTTCCCCCAGAGTTTCCCCTTCCTGGCCCTGGTGACACTTCTCTTCTCCCCAACCCCTCCGCCCTCCTCTGCCTTCTACCCGTCCGCGGGCAGATGGGCCGATAGGAAAGCAGGGAAGCGCGGGGTGGGTCTGGCGGGAAGGACTCGCGCGCGCGGGCCGCCGGTAACGGGGAGCGGCGCCACCTGCTGGCAGCGGGGCTCACTGCGCACCTTCGTGCGCCCGCGCGCTTCCTCCGCAGGTCGATACCGCGAGTACCAGTGGATCGGGCTCAACGACCGGACCATCGAAGGCGACTTCCTGTGGTCAGATGGCGTCCCTCTGGTGAGAGGCTCCGGCCGCCCCTCTAGCTGGCTCGGTCGCTTCTTCCAAGCACTTCTGCCCTCCACCTCCAGTGACCCCATCCCTCCCCCTCCTTTTTCTGGCCCTTTCTCCGCTCTTCTCCACGGGCCCCGCCTCCCTTCCGTGCGCTTCTCTCTCTTCCAGTCTGGCTCTCATTACCCCTCCCCGCCAAAGCCCGCGACCTGTCCTTTCTCCTCCTGGACCCCTACCCCCCATCCCCCTGTCTCCTCTCTCCTAGTGCTCCCCCCTCCCCCCCCCCCCTTGTCCTGCTCAGGCCCTCTAGGTCCATCCCTCCCCCCGCACCCCCCCCCCGCTGCGGTGCGGGAGCCCTCACCGCCTCCCCCACCCCGTCCCCCCAGCTCTATGAGAACTGGAACCCTGGGCAGCCTGACAGCTACTTCCTGTCCGGGGAGAACTGCGTGGTCATGGTGTGGCACGATCAGGGACAATGGAGTGATGTGCCCTGCAACTACCACCTGTCCTACACCTGCAAGATGGGTCTGGGTGAGGCCGGGCAAGGGGGAGGAGGGGGCCAGGGGGATCCATCACTGCTGGGTGTATAGAAGGAGGGGGCGGGGCGCCTGGGTGGCTCAGTCGCTGGACAGGCCACTGACTCTTAATTTCCGCTCAGGTCAAGATCTCAGGGTTGGTGAGTTCCAACCCCGCAGGGGGCTCCAAGCTGACAGTGGGGAACCTGCTTGGGATTCTCTCTCTCCCTCTCTTTCTGCCCCTCCCCTGCACTCTCTAAATAAATACATAAATAAACTCAAAATTAAAAGGAGGGCGCAAAGCTACAGAGGAGTCAGAAACGTGTCCCAGGCCATGGGCAAGGGGACGTCTAACAAACGAGGTGGTCCACCAGGAATCTCTGCTCTTTTTTGCATCACCCTGTGGCCCACCCCCTCCTCCTCCTCCTGCCGACTCTGGGAGCTGTCACCCGCAGACCCGGACTCCCAGATCTTGACTGTGTCCCCCCTGCAGTGTCCTGTGGGCCTCCGCCAGAGCTGCCCCTGGCTCAAGTGTTTGGCCGCCCACGACGGCGCTATGAAGTCGACACCGTGCTTCGTTACCGGTGCCGCGAGGGGCTGACCCAGCGCAACCAGCCACTGATCCGCTGCCAGGAGAATGGTCGCTGGGAGCCCCCCCAGATCTCCTGTGTGCCCCGCAGGCCTGTGAGTGCCAGGGGAATGCAGGTGGGGGGCACTAGCCAACAGTAGCTCTGGGCTCTAGTCCTAGCTCTGCCGGTCACTGGCTGTGTGACCTTGGAGTAATCACTGCCCGTCTGTGAGGCAAAGAGGAGGAGCTGGGCTGGATGCCCTGGGGTCCCTTTCAGTGCCGATGTCTGAGAACAGTAGCGGAGCCAAGACGAGTGCTTTAACCGGGGCCCAGGGAGCAGTAACACCCGGGGCGCAGGCTCTGAGAAGAGACGAGGAGGAGGGGCCCAGGGGAGAGCGTGAGTGTGTGTGTCTTTCCCAGGCTCGAGCTCTGCACCTGGCGAAGGCCCCAGGACATCAGGGGAGGCTACTGGGACGCTGGAAGGAACTTTTGACCCCTCCTTCCAGTCCCTCTCCAGGCCCCTAGGGAGCAAGGCCTTGCCCGGCACTGCCCTCTCCCTATCACCGGTTGACCACTTGGGAGGGTGCAGCTGCCCTCCAGGCGGCAGTGCCTCAAGGAGTTTGCGGGAAGCACCTGGGCGGCTCCAGCCTAGACTAGACCCTCTCCCCCGTGCCTTGGCTCAGGTTCTCCCCTCAGGGCCTCGGGGAAGGCCCCTAAGTGCCTCAGCTGCCCCTCTCCTTGCCATCCCCTGGGGGGGCACGTTGCCCACCGTCGGGCTTCCCAGGGGGGACTGGGCTTGCAGGATGGGGTACCTGCCAACCAGCAGGAAATAAAGCTGCATTTCAGCACAAGCAAGGTTGATGTTTCTGTGTGAGAGAGAGAAAAAGGAAAGTGGGGTGGGACTGGGCCTCCCAGGATAAACAGCCCTTCTGTGTTTATTAACTTCGGAGGTCGGAGCGGTCCCCAAGATGCCAGTGGATAGGACAGTGCCTGGCACAGAATAGCTGGGAGCTCACGGGGATCGGGGGAGTGGGAGCGTGTTCGGAAGGAGCTGGAGTGCTCAGAGTGCGGGTCCAGCAGACCTAGACGAGCTCAGTCTGGGGAGGGAGAGAGACGGAGGGCCATGGAGAAAGCAGAGACCCGGCTGCCTTGGTGTCTCAGTTCTGAGGCTCCCCCCGGGGGGGGGGGTCACTCGAGGGAGTGCAGGTTTGGGGGTTAGACTGCAGGAGGGCTTGCTTCCAGCAGAGGAAGAAGAGAGGCGGGAAGGGAGAAGCGGAGGAGGGGTCCCCAGCCCTGCGGTGGCCTTGGGCTCAAGGAGTGACCTGGTAGGTCTCCCAGGCTGTGCCCGGCAGAGGGCGCTGTGGACTCAGGCACGTCGGCCTGAGGGTGCCGTGTGCGCGTGCGTGCGCCGGGCTCGGCGCCGGGAGTCGCAAGAGTCCCGGGGGACCGCCAGGGGGCGCCGCGACCTCTGGTTGGGAGCCGTCGGGCGGGGAAGCGGGTAGCGGGCTGCCGGGCGGAGGGTGACTTCCGGCCGTGCCGCGCTGGCCCCGGGGGCTGTGAGTCATCGGAGGTTGAGATGGTGAGGTCACTCAGAACCGGGGAGAATGAGCGGCCGCGAGTGTGCGTGTACAGGATTGTGCCTTACTGGGCCTCGTGGTCGTGCACCTTCCGGACGGGGTAACTCCTGCCGCGGGTCCCAGCCCTCGCCCTGACGCAGTCGCGCACATGCACACGCTGCCAGGTGTTCACACTTCTGCTTGTGCCGGCTCTTAACCGCCTTCGCCCACATGGGCGATTCGTCCTTCCCTGCAAGTCGGGAAAACCTGATAAAAGTCAGAGACAGGGGGCAAATCACAGAGGCTGCGAGCCGCATAGAAAGACCCAGAGATAGTGAGGCCCGCAGGACAGGTGCTTGTTGGGAGGAGCTGGGGGCTTCTCCCCGCCATGCTGCCCACCGTGCAAGGAGACCCCCAGACCAGCTGTGTCTGGGCATCCAGCACGACCTCCCAGACCCACCGACCACCAGGACCCCTCTCCTCCCGCAGGGCTCACCTGCCCCTCCCTCTGCCCTCCCCCTGCCCTCCCCACACAACCCAGCCTCCCAAGGCTCGCGAATGGGGCTGTTTCTCCGCGAGCCACGGGGAGGAAAATGGTCCTGAGGCCAGAGCAGACCCCCCTTTTATTCTGTACTTGGATTGCCTGTGATTGCCTAGTCCGTGCGCTGTTCGGATGTCAGGCGTTAGGTGGATTTGTGAGTTGAGGGAGACAAGATGGGTCTTTGAAGGTAGGGCCTGAAGAGGAAAAAGGAGGCTGAAGGGGGGGCAGCGTCTGTCCTTGGGGTCCTAAGGGAGGCTCTCTGGGAAACATCCTCACAGTGACGGAGTTGAGATGGCCAGCTGGCTTTCCCAGAGGGTTCCTGGGGGCGAGCCGGAGGGGGCTTGGGTTTCCCAGCCCTGCGGCTAACACTTCCTCACTGGATCTCCCCCACGGCGGCAGGCTGGGGGCCGCCGTCCGACCTGTGCAGAAGGGCAGTTCCACAGGTTGACACAGAGCTGGAACTCGAATCCTTTCCCCCTCCCGACACCTGCTGGCTGCTTCAGCAAGGCGGCCGGAAACGGAAGCCTTCTCCTGCTTTGTTGGGCTTCCTGGAGAAGGGGGAGCCGGTCCAGGGATGACTCAGCACCCTGAATAGAATCCAGTGCTGACCCGTGTGTGTGTGTGTGTGTGTGTGTGTGTGTGTGTGTGTGAGAGAGAGAGAGAGAGAGAGCGTGAGATGGCGGGGGATGGGGTTTTGGCACCTCATCTGGGAAGAGCCCGGAGCAGGGGACACCTTCCAGGGCACAGCACAGACCATGTGCCCACCCTGTCAAACCCCTGGATGTGTGGCTCAACTCGGCCTCTTTCCCGCATGTCTAATGTGGGGTCCACCTCAGGGTCTCCTGTTCTCTTGGGATGAGGTCAGAGCGTATGGATACGAGTAGAGAAGGGAGGTCCAGCCTTAGGTGCTTGGCCATCGGTCGCAGAGGGCCCTGAAGGCCGCTGAGATGGCCCTTCCAGAGGCCCTCCAATGACTGTGGTCCCCAGCAACCCCCCAGACTGCTCTGACCCTCACCCCACCTCCCCATTCCTCCCCCGGTCCCCACCTCCCCACCCCCAACTCCTACACAGTGCCCTGACCTCACTGGGGCCTTTGTCCCAGCCCCGAGGCCCTGTCTGTAGGCCTGTCTCCTGCACAGGGAGAGAAAGGGCCCCATTGTCCGGGCCGTGCAAAGACTTCCAAAAATGCTCAGCCCGTCAGACCCCTGGGGGTGGGAGGCGCCCCCTGGGGGCTGCGGTCAGATCCCTGCCTGAAGTGAGGACCCAGGTTCCTTCATTACTCCTTCCTGAGATCTAGTAGCTTCCTGCCCCACCTGCCAAAGCAGCCCGCTTCCTCCCAGGAAGGAAGAACCAAAAGATTTGGGGCAGAGCAGCAGGAAGGGGCTGGAAAGGGAGGAAAACCGAGAAAGAGGGAGAAGGAGGAAGAATGTGAGGCAACTCGCCCACCGAAGGACTCTGGACTCTATTTAATGGTCTGAGTGGGTGGATCTTGCGACCTCTGTATTTCCTGATGTTTTCTTTCCTTAGTCTTTGGATAGCTTGTTAGCCGAGGGAGGGCTGCTGACCCCTTGGGACTGGGACATTTAAGGGGAGCATCCCACAGCCCCTTGACCCGTGTTTATGGCCCCCAAGAGGCATCTAGGGACTCTTAGTAGCATTGCCAGGGGACATTTCTCCGTGCCTCAGTTTCCCCATCAAGGTGAGCTGACGTTCTCTGTGACATGTGGGGTGACTAGAAAAGGAAGGATCCCAGGAGAAACCAAGGGATTCAGGAGTTGTGGAGGGGCCGGGGAGAAGGGGGAAGGGCAGGTAGAGGATAGGACAGAAGAAGGGAGAGCAGGGGGAAGGGTGGGCTTGTGAGTGGTGAGGGAGGCTGACCGAGGGCCAGAGCTGGTGGGGCACCTCCCCACCCCGAAGCCCTCCGGCCACCTTTCCCCGGACGCTGGGGCACTGGCTTGTCAGCAGCTGAGCCCACAGCTGCTGGGAGGCGGTTCCTCGACGGTGGCCCCCTGGCATCTGCCTCCGTTTATTTCTGGAGCCACAGCTGAGTCATGGGGGTGGGCAGGGTGAATGGGGCTGGAGGAGGGGAGCTTGTGACACTGGGAGAGAAGACTGCAGGGGACAAGAGGGTTCCAGGACCTGGGTCCCTGGGGTCTGGGCTCTATCCCTGTTGTTAGGTTACCAGAGGGGACCCTGGAATAATGGGGCCTGGGGAAGGCGTGGGGGAGCAGGAGCCAAAATAGGCTGCTCCTGGAATGTGGAAGAAGACACGAGTCTGATCGGGGTGTGGGGTGCTAGGTTGGGGAGGGGAGGGAAAGGGCCCCCGTGCAGACAGAGGAAACAGTTCCGTGTTTCCCCCTGCTTCCCACCGCAGACTCCATGGGCCCTGGCCTCAGGCCCTCACTTCGGTCCCTCTTCCGTCCCTGAGCCAGGGGCATCAGCCCCCTGAGGTTCCCTCTTTGTCTTTCCCGAATACCTGCGGACTCAGGGGTGGCACCTGGGTCCTGTGTGTCAGCACTCGCCACGTTCACAAAGAGCATCTCCTGCCCCAGCTTTGAAAAACACTCAGCCTGTCGGATGCGTCCTGGACCGGAGCCTCCCTTGCAGGGTGGGAGTGGGCCCGGTGGGGACCCAGGAGCCTGTCCCCCAGTCCAGAATCCTCTTGGGTTTCTTGGGCTTGGGTGGGCCCGGTCCCCGTCCCCTCCCCCGCCGGCGGGCAGCCCAGAGGGCACATTCCAGCTGAAATTAAACCACATTCCTCCTTCCCTGGCTGCCAAGGACGGCAGAGCAGACGGCAGCTGAGACACCACAGGGTCAAGTGGCAGCAGCTGGTCCCCAAAGAGGGGCTGAGAGGGGGACTGAGGGGGACTTCAGGGCCAGGGCCTTTGGAAGCAGTGAGTGAATCTGAGTGATTGTAAGAGGAAGAGGGGCGGCCTGCAGCGGGAGGAATACGGGTGAGACTCTGGGAGCCACAGCAACTGCTGCACTGAGGGGAGACCCAGGACCACCTTCTCAGGGGACCCTGGACGGCCGCCCTCCGCACCCCTGCACTGGGCTCGCACAGCAGGCAGGAAGGCCGCGGGGCCCTTTGAGAGGCCCCGTCTGAGCTCCCTGGGCCGGAGCCCAGAGCCCAGGCCTTTGATTTCCTCTGAGACCCCGGCGGGTGGCGGGCAGTGGGGCCCGTGGCAGCGACAGGGACAGCATCAGCCTGGCTGAATGGAGAGCTCAGCCCCTGACCTCACCCTCTGGCGCCTCAGCTGGCACAGCCTTATAAGGAAGTGCCCCAAACAAACCGAGGAAGCCACCTCCGGCCCCCCACCCCACCCCCACCCAGTTCAGAGGCTATATTTACTCAGTGGAGGCCCCAGAATAACCTCCCACTTGTCCTCGTGTTGGAAGGGGGGGTGGCGGGGGGGGGGTGCTGCCTGATCATTCCCTTCTCTGGGGACTCCACCCTCCGAAGTGCTTCCGAGGTCTGACTCCATCACAGCCCTTAGTCTGTTCCTTCCTTCATCCATCCATCTGTCCATCCATCCGTCCATCCGTCCATCCCTCCATCTCAAGGGCCCCCAGAGGCACTGTGTTGGCCAAAGTGGTGCTTTCCTGGAGCTGAGATGACGGGGTCCTCCTACTGCCTGACCTCTCCTGCGGGCCCTGCACAAGTATGTCCTCTCTGCGGGGAGGTACCTGGGGACTCCGTCCCGGGCTCTCTCCAGGTGACCTCTAGGCCAACCACCCTCTAGCTCTTGTCTCCACCCTGGCCCTCTCTGCTGGAGGTCGCAACTTCCTGCCGGATGCTCCAGCTCAGAAGATGGGACGGCCCTCTCCTGCTGCCCAAGCCAAAACCCTGGGAGCCTCTGCGGCCACATCAGCCCCCATCCCCCACATCAGGTCACCTGCTTCCCTTTGTACACCCTCGTTGTGCCCACCGCCACCAATGCCCCTCCCAGACCACTGCAGCAGTCTCCCTGGAGCACTCCTGCCCCCTCCTATCCACCCATCAGCAGCATTTGAAAATGCAAACCTGGTCATGCCCAACCTGATGACCCCAAGCCCTTCAGAGTCTCCTCGTTCCCCCAGGAAGAAGCGTGTACTTCCTGGCCACCTGGTGAGGCCTGGGCCCAGTGACTCAGACTCTTTAGTCTCACTGTGAGCCTTCTTCCCCCTCATTCTCCACCTCCAGCCACACACACCTTCCTTCTGCTCCTCATGCCCAGACTCTGTCATCTTGCACCAGGATTTTGCACATGCTATTCCCTCTAAGATCCTTTCCGTCCTCCTCCTCCTCCTCCTCCTCCTCCTCCTCCTCCTCCTCCACGTCCTCCCCCCACTGGCCAGCTTCAGGTTCTTGGGGCAGGCATCCCCCTCCACCTGTCCCCATACTCCCTCAGCCCAGATCAGGTGAGGTCCCCTGCTCTGTGCTCCCACAGCCTCCTAATCGTCTGTTTTCAAACATGACTTCCACTCAGAAGCCCTCGTTCAATTAGAAGGGAGCGAGGAACCCTGGGTTCCCAGGATCTGCATGGGGCACAGCACGTAGATGCTCAGCAAATATTTATCGAAAAGTGACACTCACAGCTGTTATCCCCACCAGGAGTGTCCCTCCTACTGTCTAACCCTTGTTTGTCTGCTGCATAGACACACTGCCATTTCCAAAGAGAACACGCTTCCCGCTACGTACCCCCGTACCCCCTTTAGGAAGGTCCTCACTTCTAACTCGCATCCTTCCCCACTCCCACCCCCATTTAGGACCGTGTGGGTAGCTCTGTTGGGGACCAGGGATCCCAGTGTCAACGGGCAGGATGGGCACCGGGGACAGGGAAGGACTGTTTGGCGTGGCCTCTGTCCTTGGCCCCTCGCCCAGGCGGTGGTGCCCGAGGGCCTGGGGAAATCAAGCACAGTGCTCCTCTGTCCCTTTCGGAGGGGCAGGGAGTCGGCCTTACTGTCCTGGATGCCCAGCAGGGTCAGACGAGGCCTTGTCAGCAGTGGGCGCAGGAAGGAGAGAGGGGGCTTGGCCAGAAGGGTGGGGACACCCAAGATCCTGAACCCATGGGCAGGGGGGTGTGTGACATGGGGGCCTGGGGCCCCGAGACAGAGACTCCCAAGCGGAGAAGGAGAAAGGCGTGTGCAGAGAAGCAGACAGTACGATTCTATCAGGGCACCTCCTGTCCACCCCTCCTTGGCCAGAGGTCCTGAGTGGGGGCCAGCGGGGCTGGGACTTCCCCTCTCATTGTCCCCCTGCCCTTGGCCTTGGACCTGGGGAGGGGAAGACCCCGCTCCGGGACCTGGGCTTGCCTCCAAATGTGGAACGTTTGTTGGGCAGCCCCACCCCCGCCCCCACCGGGGACACTTAGAGGGACGGCCTGGGCCGGGCCTGCTCTCTATCTGGGCATCCAGGCTCCAGGGCCCCATCTCATCCAGGAACCCGTCTCCCTCTGCCCCCACAGGGACCCAGAGGACTCCTGGGAAGAGAGATGGGGGCAGGGAGAAGCTATGGCTGGGGGTGGGGGGGACCCCAGGCCAAACCCCAGCTGACAGCATAGCCCCCTGGGTCCTTCGCACCTGCTGGCCTACCCCTCCCTCACATCAGCATCGTTCTTCGAGAGGCAAGTCCCGGGGAAGATCTAAACCGCGGCTCCCGCTCCCCCCAGCCTCCTCCTGCCCCCCAGCCCAGCGCCCCTCACCATGTGGCTGAATCTGAGGCTCAGAGAGGTCAAACACTGGCCAGAGGCCACGCAACCAGACTGAGGCAGAGCGGGCCTCCTGTTCCCCGATCCTGCTCTGACCCGGCCACTCGGAGGAGACATCACAGGCCAGGCCAGACAACTGTTTGGGTTTGGACGCAAGGGGTTCATTATACTGGCGGCACCGAGGGGCCGGGGTGGGGGTGGGGGGTGCACAAGGTGGGGCGGCCCTGGGCCTAATCCCCTGTCATCAGCGCTGTGGGTAGAGATGATGACGGGCCTGGCTTCTGCCAGCCCTGGGGTCACCCGGACTGCCGCCCGGCCGGCCCCTGGTCCCACGAGGTCGTCCGGCTCCTCCTGTCCTCAGAGGGTGGCCGGGCCCTGGCACTAGCACACCCTGCTTCCTCCCCCAGTCACTCTGCCCGCCCTGCGGACCCCCAAATTAGGGAAGGAGGCGTCCAGACTTGGTAGGTGGAAGCATGACTTTATTCAGGCAGGGATGAGCCAGACACGAGGGGGCAGGAACACAGGGGGTCAGGACATGGGAACACACCCTCATGGGTGGCCAGACACCCCAAGAAGGTGCGATGAGGGGGCACATCACGGTGAAGGGTGCCACAGCCCCCTCTCCCGGGAGGAGCCCTCCCCCACTGGCAGGAGGGGGAGAAAGGGGGTGTCAGGAAAGGGCCTAGTCCTACAGCGGTTCAGCTGGCTTAAGCCTCGAGGGACAGTGCCGGCAGGGTGGCCCCTTCGCAGGGTCTGGGGGCCTCTGTTCTTGGAGCGTCTCCCTGTGCCACCCCTTGCTTCGCCCTGGCCAGTCAGGCCTCAGGGACAGAAACCACAGGTCAGGAGATGATAACTTAAGGGTGCTGCCTCTGAGCAGGGAGGGGGCTCGGAGCCCCCACTCCCACCCCACCAAGTCCTCAGTGAGGGGAGAGGGGCTCTCGCTCTAGTCCTCGCCCGAGGACCAGGACTCCACGTCTCCTTCCCTCTGACCGAACTTCAGGAACTGGCCTGGGCCCAGGTGAAGAGAAGGTCCTGCCCAAGGAGTCTTCAGGGCACCCCCCTCCTCCTCGTCCTCCAAGGGGCTCCTTTGGTCCCCCTGGGGGCCCCCTGGTTCTCCCTGCCCTCCTCCCTCTGACTGCTCCAGCCCATTTACCACCCCCCCATTCACATGCTCTAACTCCTCCTTCAAGCTGGGGACCCGGCCATTGACCCCAAGGGTGTCTCCCACCCCACAGCGGCTCTCCAGAGGGCCAGGGACTGGGTCCTCGCTCTCCAAGGGAGTAGGGTCAGACTCTTCCTCTGAGCCCGAGGGCTCGGGCTCGGTGCTGTCCTGGGACTCCTCACCGGCATCGGCTGCTATGCCTCGCGAGCTGTCGTCCCAGGGAACGCTGACATCCACGGTCTCAGAGCCCGGGACGGTCCCTCTCTGAGGGCCACTCAGAGCGCGGAGGGTGCTGACAGAGGGCCCTGGGCCCCACAGGCCAGCCCCTGGCTCCCTCCCCTCTTCTTCCTCTTTGTCTTCCTCCCCCTCCTCCCCACTCTCTTCCTCATCTGCAAACCCATCAGACTCCCCATCCCCTTCCCAGGCTGCAGGCTCCAGCAGCATCTGAGGCCTCTGGCCTGGAGGCTCCACAGCCTCCCCGGGGACCCCAGGAAGGAGAGAACCCTCAGCCTCCAGATCCTCAAATTCCTCTGACAAGTCAGAGTCCTGACCGCATTCCTCCTCCCTCCTCCCCTCCTCCTCCCCCTCCTCCTCTTCCCCTGGCTGGGCCCCACACTCTTCAGAGGCCAGCACACAAGGATCCCAGCCTTCCTTTCTGGTCTCCCCTTGAGGGGGGGGCCTCTGCTCCCCAAGCAGGTCCCACTTGGGGGAGGCGGGGGACCTGAGATAGAGGCCCAGGGGAGTGGAGTCAGGAAGAGTCTCCCCAAGCTCATCAGCCTCGCTGTCCTCTCGGTTCTCCTCCCCCTCCTCCTGGAGATCCTCAGGGCTCCCCTCAGAACCCAGCTCCTCTGGCTCCCCCTCCACCCCTCCCAGAGCCTCCGCTTGGCCCTCCAGCCCCCAGCCAGCCTCCTGGCTCCCCGCAGCCAGGGGCTGGGGCCCAGGGGCATCTCCAGGGATTGGGGTGGGCGACCGGGGCTCCGATGGCTTGGGCGGCGACGCTGGCTCTAACACTGCCTCTTCCCCTGCGTCCTCGGGCCCCTGGGGCCCGGGCTGAGGGGTACCACTTCCGCCGAGAGCGCGGCACAGGGTCTCGGCAGGGAACGCCCCCTCTGCCCCCCAGAGGCCCTCGGGCTCCGACTCCTCCCAGCCTCTGGGAGGCTCCGGGGGGTCTGTGCTCCTCCCAGCCGGGCTGGAAAGCTCTGGTTTCAGAGCAGCTGCCTCCTCTGGGTCCTTTTGGGGTTCTTCCAAGCCCTGCCTCCTCTCTGCCTCCAAACCTTCCTCACCCACGGGTGGCACCACCACCTCCCGCTCTGGTCCCTGCTGGCTGCCCGAAGCAGCCTCACCCACAGCCGTCGAGGCGACCTCTGAGACCTGGCCATCCCTTGGGGCCTCTTCTCCGCCTTCCAACACCAGGTCTCTCCCCTCCAACACTCCCTGGGGAGCTCGGAGGCCCGGGCCCCCCGCTTGCTCTGGCTGCCCTTCAGGGTCCTGGAAGCCCTCGGGGCCTCCCTCCCCCCTGGCTCCCTCAACCGGGACCCTCTGCTCCTCGGGCTCAGGGCCCCCTGGGCGCCCCTCCCCTGTGCTCCAGACCTCCCTTGCGGCCGCCAGCTGCAGCTCTCCGTGCCCCGCGGACTTCCCGGGGAGGCTACCCCACTCCCTCACGCCCAGCTCTGCCTCGGCCTCCTTGCCCCCTGCGGCCCCACCGGGGGGCGTTTCCTGATCCAGTTCCTGGTCCGCCACTCTCTCTTCCCTCCCCTGGTGTCGGGCAGACAGCGGGGACTCCTGCCTTTCCTCTTTCAAAGACCCCGGGGGCTCCTGATTCCTCGCCTGCTCCGGGGTCTCTTCCTCTATCAGGCACCTTTGACTTTCCTGACCTCTCCCTTCTGGAGGCCTCGAATTTTCTAGGCCCCACTCTCCTGGAGATCTCCGGGACTCCTGGTTCTCCTGTTCTAGGAGCCTCAATGTCTCCTGGTTCTCTTCTACTGACTCCAGTGGTTCTTGACTTCCCCTTTCTAGAGGTTTCATTGTCTCCTGATTCACTTCTCCTGGAGACCACAGCGGCTCTTGAGTTCCTAGAGACTGCAATATTCCCAAGTCTTCTCTTGCTGACTGGAGTGATTCTAAATTCTCTGTTTCCGGAGATCTCATCACCTCTGCACTCTCTTCTTCTAGGAATCTTAACAACTGTTGATTCTCTTTTTCAAGAGGTCGAAATATCTCCTGGTCTTTTCCAAGAGACTTCAGTGGCTCTTGTTTCACCTTTTCTAGAAGTCTCAGTGCTGCCTGGTCTTCTTCTAAAGACTCCACTGGCTCCTGGCTCTCTTTTTCTAGAGGTCTCATTGTCTCCTGGTCGTCTTCTTCTTCTAGAGACCTCTGGTTCTCTTTTTCTAGTGGTCTCAATGTCTCCTGGTTCTCATCTTCTAGAGACCCCACTGGCTCCTGGTCCTCTATTTCTAGAGGTCTCAATGTCTCTTGGTTCTTATCTAGAGATCCCACTGGCTTCTGGTTCTCTTTTTCTAGAAGTCTCAATGTTGCCTGGTCTTCTTCTAGAGACCACACTGGCTCTTGGTTCTCTTTTTCTAGAGACTTCGTTGTCTCCTGGTCCTCTTCTTCTAAAGACCTCAAGGACCTCTGGCTCTCTTTTTCTAGTGGTCTCAATGTCTCCTGGTTCTCATCTTCTAGAGACTTCACTGGCTCTTGGTTTTCTTTTTCTAGAGGCTTCGTTGTCTCCTGGTCCTCTTCTTCTAAAGACCTCAAGGACCTCTGGCTCTCTTTTTCTAGTGGTCTCAATGTCTCCTGGTTCTCATCTTCTAGAGCCTTCACTGGCTCTTGGTTTTCTTTTTCTAGAGGCTTCGTTGTCTCTCGGTCCTCTTCTTCCAGAGACCTCAGTGGTTCCTGGTTCTCTTTTTCTAGAGTTCTCAAGGTCTTGTGCTTCTCATCTTCCAGAGGGTTCAGAAACTCCTGGTTCTCTCTTTCTTGTAGTCTCAAGTTCTCTCGATTCCCATCTTCTAGAGTTCTCAGGGGCTCTTGGTTCTCCTTTTCTAGATCTCTCATTGACTCAAAGTTCTCTTCTCGAGACCTCACTAATTCTTGACTTTCCTTCTCTGGATATACAAATGTCTCTAGAGTACCTTCAAGAGACCTCATTAGTTCTTGATTCTCCTTTTCTAGAGATCGCAATGTCTGTGAGTCCTCATTTCCTACAGGCTGAAGTAGTTCTAGAGTCTCTGTTTCTTGAGGTCTCACTACATCTGCATTCTTTTCTTCTAAAGACATCAATAGCTCTTGATTCTCCTTTTCTAGACCTTTAGATGTGTCTAAAATCTCTTCTTCTGAAGACCGCAGAGATTCTGGATTCTCTTTCTCTAGAGATCTCAGTGTCTCGTGGGTCTGTTCTTCCAGAGACATCAGTGGCTCTTGAATTTCCTCTTCCAGAGACTTCAGAGTTTCTTTTTCCAAAGGACCCTGGGAGTCCTGGATTTTCTTCATGTTCAGACCCCCATCTCCTTGCCATGTTTCCTGCTGCAGACCGTTCACCATTTTGACCTCTATGGCTGTTTCTTTCTCTGCCAGCCCCCCAATTTGCCCTTCACCTTCCTCCTGGAATCTGCTGGACATTCCAGACCCATTGGGTTCTCCACCTTTGGCCTCTAAACTAGGGCGGTCAGGGTTGAGGGGTGGGGCTGAGGGGACATGATCCTCAGGGGACTGGCCTGCACTGGCCTCTTGTTGCTCACCCCCGGGTTCCTCTGGTCCTGGCAGGATGCTGGTAGTGATGGCCTCCTTGGCTTTAGCCCATATGGCCTCTGGAGCCCACTGCCTCCCAAGCTGCGGCTGGAGCAGGGAGAGGGGGGCATCCTGGGTTTTGATCTCTGCATCTGTAACAGCGCAGGGAGCCAGAAGTGTGGGCGGGATGGGGGTGCTGGCCAAGGTTGGGGTACGGGCCTGGAGGAATTCTTGGCTCTTCAGAAAGCCTGGCACAGGTGTCTCCAGGGTATCAGGCAAGGGCGAGGAGAGGGGAGTAGGGCTCAGGGCAGAGAGCAGAGGTCCCAGATGCCGGCCCTCTGGCGTCCCAGAGAAATGCAGCTCCAGCTTAGGGTCTGGAAAGGCAGAGGGCAAGAAACAGGGTCAGGAGGTACTGGCAGGGGCCCCCACTTCCAGCAAGAGTGCCGTGAGCCCTGCCCCCACCTTCCACTGGCTAGTGGAGCTGAGAGTACACACCCGGCTGATGAGGCCAAGGGGTCAAGACCTAGACCTGCCTCCCAGGAGAGGAATGGCTCCGGGGTATAAAGAGCAAAGAAGGAGAGAGTCTGGGGGAATCTGGCCCCCCTCCTCTTACCCTGGAAGCTGAGGGAAGCCCTGGAACCACTGCCGGGGGTCTGCAGCCGGGAGTTCTCAGCCTCTAGGAGGGTCCTGGGGATGAGGGAGGAAAAGTCAGTCAGTCTTCCTCTGCCCAAAGGCCTGCAGGCAAGCCAGCCCCGGAGAACTCGGCTGAGCTTGCGGTCCCTGGCCCCACAGGCTTCCTCTCCATTGTCACCGCTATCACACAAAAGCCACACGTGGGGTTATACTTGGCTGTACACGTGAAAGCACACGGACACAGACCCGCAGGTATCACACACTTGGTTCACACGGCACCACACGCTTATTTGGGACACAGGGCTAGACTCACAGACACAAGCAGATTCCCACAGTGTGTGTACACACACACACACACACACACACACACACACCCAGGCCAGTGATCTCATCCTCCCTGTGGGGCCGATTCTCATGCTAATTGCTGCCTTTGTCCACAGTGCCTTCTGGAGGGTCTGAGTAGGGGGCTTCCTGGGGGAAATGGGAATTCTCAGGCCGTTCCCATGGGATATAGGCTCCCTCCTTCTCCCCCAGGGCCCCCAAAGCTGCTCACAGACAAAAGCAAATGAATTCTGCGCTCTCTCTCTAAATCCTTTTCATGCTTCAAAAACCAGTGGCTAAGCCTGCCCAGACCTTCCCCTCAGTGGTTTGATTGGGGATCAAGGCCCTCATCCTGGGATCTCTAAGCACTCTGGATCCCAAGCCTTTCAGGGCAACGGAGGCCTTTGTGTCCATGACCCTGCCTCAGTGCCCCACGGGGAATGAGGAGGAGGGGGCTGATAGGGGAGGGGGAAGCTATGCTGAACATCTTACTCTCTCTCTACTCTTCTTCAAGGGCTCTGAGTCTGATGAGCGTCTGCCATGGTCACACCTCTGTCCTGCTCTCTGGGCTCTGGGCTCCGTGGCCATACAACACTCTCTTCCCCGTCCCAAGACCCTCACTGGCCTTCCCTCTCTGGGCCCTGCCTCCCCTGCCCTCCTGAACCTGTCCCAGGCCCCCTGATTTTGTTGGCCTGTGAATTCTGGGGGCATTGTCCTCATAGCGTGTCTAGCCCTGCCCTCCCACCTCCGTGGCAAAGCCCCTTCCTCGGGCTCATCACCGGGTCCTCGGCCCAGCAGACCAGTTTCCCAGAAGAGACTGTGGCTTTGCCCAAGGCCACAGACTCAGGACCAGCCCTTCCTCGGTCTCAGCCTTTCTGGAGCCAACAGGAAATGTGATCAGCAGAAGGGCTAGGCAGGGCCGGGGCCCTGGGGCTTGAGGGGGAGTCAGTGTGGAAGGGGCCTTGGATGTCACCCGGCCCATGTCCCGTCTCCAGACAGGGAGACAGAGGCCCAGGTCAGGTGGTGAGTCAGCGCCACCCCGCCCCCCACACCTGCAATTCCTCCTTTCTGGGGCTGCCCGGGGACATCACCCCCTCCGCATGAGCACACACACACAGACTGGGCTTTTCAGCCCCTTGGGGGAGGGTCTGGATGGAGATGCCCCACACATGTCCAGCTGTCTCTCCTGAGGCCGTCCCCCTCGGCAACATCACCTCTCCCTGAGGGGTTTCCTGGCACTGGATGCTTCTATGGTCTGGACCACGGGGGAGCAGGTAGGCTCAGGGGGGACACAGCCTGGTATGGCAGGGATCAGTCTAGAATCACAGAATCTAGTGGTAGCACAGTTACCAGCACCCATGGCCCTGAGCCCCTTGGTGGGGGGGGGGGGGTGGTGTCTCTGCCTCGGGCGCGGGGGTGTGTGTGTGTGTGTGCCTGGGCGGGCGGGTCCACCCATACCTGTATGTGGCCACCTCCAGGCTGAGGGACATCTTGAGGTGTGCCAGCTGCTGCCGACCTTCGAGGACCTGGGCAATCTGGCTCTGCAGGCTCTCCTTCTCCTGCTCCAGGGCCTCCACGGCCAGCTGCAGGACAAGCCAGAGGCAGCCAGTGAAGGGGCGGTTGCCGTCCAACCCGCAGCCCCCTTGGCGGCCCGGCCTCCGGCCCCCTGCCTGACTTCTCTGGAGAGCAGATTCTGCCTGGGGCCGCCCGAATCCCTCCCAAGAGGAGGACGGTGGCCCCTCTTGCCCCTCTCCCGCCTTAAGGGGGAGGGGAAGGAGAAGAGGAGATGGGTTGGGTGGGGGGCGGAGTGGAAGCGGAAGCAGAAGGAAAAACCATTCATCAAGAGGCCTGGGGCCCCGCAGGGCTGGAGGCCAACCGCCGGTCCCAATCACGGTCTCCTGGTCCTCACACCAGCCCCCCCACCCCCTCCGCTTCCCACAAGTTCTGGAATCTTTCTTTTCAGAGAGACGGGGCGGGGGAGGGGGGACCTCTGTCTGGCCCAGGCAGGAGGCTGTTTTCTCAGCTGCTGGTCCCATCGCACCGTGCGTGCGAGGGGGAGCAGCTGTCCCAGGCCTCTGGAATGTGCGAGGAGAGCTGAGAAGCCTAGACGCGGGAGATGGGCTGGTGGCCGCACACCCAGGGCCCCTGACCCGCCCCCCCCCCGTAGGAGGGAGGAGGGCAGTGGCCAGACCTCCGCCCCCGCTCCCATCCCCTGGCCACCCCCCCCCCGGCCCCCCGCCGGCCCCCCGGGGCCCGCCCCGCTCGCCCGCACCCCGCGGTCACCTGGAACTGCTCGGTGGCCCGCAGCCGCTCCTGCCAGCGGCCCTCCAACCTGTGCTCCAGCGCGGCCCGGCGCTCCCGGAGGCCGCCGCGCTCCGCCCGCAGCTGCCGCAGCTCCAGGCGGCCCTCGCGGGCGCCCTGCGCGGCGCGGCCCAGGCGCTCGCGGGCCTGGCCCAGCGACGCCTCCATGAGCGCCACGCGCTCCTGGTAGCCGCGCACCGCCCCGCGCCACGCCTCGCCCAGCCGCCGCGCCAGCTCGTGCAGCTCGGGGGCCGGCGCGGGGGGCCCGCGGGGCGCGGCGGGGCGGCGGGGGGCGCGGGGCCGGGCGCTCAGGGCGGCGCGCTCCTGCTCGTGCGCCGCGCACACGGCCTCCAGCTCCCGCTCCAGCTCCGCCGCCCGCGAGCTCAGCCGCGCCCGGGCGCCCTTCTCGGCCTCGGCCTCGCGCCGGCTGCGGGCCGCCTCGGCCGCCGCCCGCTCCCGCGCCCGCCGCTGCTGCTGGCACCGGGCCGCCACGCCCTCCACCTCCTCCGCCAGGTTGTCGCGCGCCACCTCGGCCGCGTGCTTCTCGCGCCAGCGCCGGTCGACGAGCGCCCGCAGGGCCGCCAGCTCGTCGTCGGCGCGGGCCCTCCACGAGGCGTCCCCGCTCTGCGCCCGGAGGCCCCCGAGCTCCGCGCCGAGCAGCTCGTTCTGCTCCTCCAGCGCCTTGACCCGCGCCACGTAGGCCTCCAGGCGCCGGTTGAGCTCCCACATCTGCAAAGATTCCTCCCCCAGGCAGCCCTCCATCTTGCTCGCAAGGCTGGCCCGCCGACGGTGGAGAGACGCGGGGCGGCGGGGGCAGCCAGCGACTCTCGGAGCTCCGAGGACGGACGGGGGACGGAAAGGGAGTCCGGCGGGGACAATGACGGGGCGGGGCGAGGAGCAGCCCGGCGACTGGACGTCCGCGGAGGGAACGGGGCTATTCATACTCCCGCCGGGCTGGCGGGAAAGGGGGCGGGACCCGGGCCTTAACCCCTGGAGTTCGGGAAGCGGGGCGGCCCGCGTCCCTGCGCCCCGCCCCGCCGTGCTGGAGTCGCGGGGAAAGACGCCACGCAGTGGCCTTCTGAGGGAGGAGGCCGCGAGGAAGGGTCATAGCCCCCCCATAAAAGCGGACTGTGCGCAGAACGGGGCCGGTGGAAGGGGGGCCCGGGGCCCGGGGCGGCGGCGGGGCGCGTCTCAGGAGGGGCACCGCTTCTTGCGCTCCTCGGAGGCTCGGTTTCTTCATCCATACGATGGGGGCAGTGGTGGGAGTCTCACGGGGCTGCCGGACGTGTCCCTGCCCTTCAGGTAGCAAGTGCTCACCCTGCTGAAACGCAGACAGACGACAGAGGGACACCGCCCGGCACGTGCTCACGCCCCGGGAAACCGAGAGGTCCGGAGAAAGGTGCGCGCCCCCGTGACTCACCTCCGGCCTTCCTACCGCTCTTCCGGGTGACCTGAGGTTCTCAGACCCACTTTTCAGGGGGGGCGGAGCCCCCCCCCCCCCCGCATCCCCGTGCTCCGGACGGGGCGCCCCATCCTGCTCCCCACCCCGTGTCAGGGGGTTTTTGGGCAGAGGGTGCCCCCTGGTGGCGAACAGATCAGGCCCGGAAGGTGCCGCTCTTTTTCACAAGCAGCTCCAATTCACTCAGCCTTTGGAATGTGCCAGATCCCGTTCCAACGTGTTACTGACAGTCTCTGCATCCTCAAAACGTTCCCTTGAGGGTTCTGCAGTTCTGAAAGCGGAGAGCTCACTGGGGTGGGAGCACTTGGGCGGGCCTTCTGGAGGAGGGGGGGGGTCCTGGGGCTGGGTAGTGAGGGGCAAGTAAGATGTGCAGTATGTAAAGGGGAGGCAGGGTCAAAAGGGGAGACTTGGGGATCTTCTGCTCACGGAAATCCAACTTAGGCTACGAAGTATGAACCGAGTACCTGCTATGTGTCAGCACCCCGCCCCAGCCCTGGAGGAGCCAGAGAGCTGGGGGAGCACAGAGAAGGAGAGGGCTTCTGGGTGGGCGGAGGAACAGGGTCAGTGACCAGAAGGCCCTGCCACCAATACCCCACCCCTGTCCCCAGGCCAACTGCGCTTTGGAATTGGCCCGGGAGGGATGGGGAACAGAGGTACTGAGTCAGTGCAGACCGAGGCTGAGGCTTCTCCATTCTCACATGACCTCACAAAGCCCGCTGTCTGGCTTGGGATGGCGGCTCCCAAGAGCTGTGTCCAGCAGAGCTAACTTCCGGTCTGTCCCCTTTCAGATCCTGGCTGCGGGGAGAGATGCCGCCTGCTCGTGATCCCCTGGGGTCCTTGATGGGGCTCCCTGGAGGGATGGGGTGGGTGGCAGGGGGGTGGACAGGTGGGAGACACTTGACACTGTGTCATGCAGAGAGCGCCAGAGCGCCGGGTCTGACTTTTGTTACTTTCTGGCTAAAGGACCTTGGGCAAGCCACATAACTTCTCTAAGCGACCCTCAGTTTACCTGGTTGGTAAAGGAGGTTACTATGTATCCATTCCCCTAAGTTTGTTCTGAAGCTCAAACAAGACCAAGCGTCGGGAGGTCTGGGAGGGCCATCACCACGAACGCCATTACACTGGAGCAAACTCTCCCATGAACACTCTTGGTGAGTTTGGGGGTCGTTGGGAGCAGCGATGCTCTAGAATGCTGGCGAAGAGTGTGCTACTGATTTTCCTAAGGCAGGAGAAGGTGGGGACGAGCACAGCCTAGCAGAGCTGCAGCAATGCTCAGCAGAATCTAAACAGATAACCGATCCCTGAAGCAATGACAAATTGGGGAAAAGAAGGCCCTTCGTGGAGGCCAGCAGGTGCTTAATGGGCACAGGCAGAGCCACACGGCCTCCTCTCCTCCCCCTGGGGTTGCGTTGGATTACCCGGATTTTTGTGAGGCCTTCGGCTGCACTCGCTCTATGCCCGGGCTCAGGACACGTGGGCCACGCGGTACCACAGTGGGCAGACACACAGTTCAGTGGCCATCCCCAGAGATGTCAGAAAAGTGGGGAAGGCTCCACGGGCCGCCACTCAGAGCTCTGTCCTTGGTCTTGACTGTCACACGTTTTTGTTAAAGACCAGGACGAAAGCACAGAAGCTGTATTTGTGGAATCTACAGATTATGCAAGAACTGAAAGATTTTGACAGGATAGAAAAAAAAAAAATGAACCAGGTGACATTTAATAGGGATAAATGTAAAATTCTGGTTTTTTATTTCTTTTTTTTTTAATTTTTAAAATGTTTATTATTTTATTTTATTTTATTTTATTTTATTTTATTTTATTTTTTGAGAGAGAGACAGACAGAGTGTGAGTGGGGAAGGGGCAGAGAGAGAGGGAGACACAGAATCCAAAGCAGGTTCCAGGCTCCGAGCTGTCAGCACAGAGCCCGACGTGGGGCTCGAACTCTCAAACCATGAGATCACGGCCTGGCCGAAGCTGGATGCCCAACGGACTGAGCCACCCAGGTGCCCCTGTTTTTTGATTTCTAAGTCAACAGCGTAAGGAAGGAACAGTAAGCGGGAGGGGGCGGTGAGGAGATGGGGGGGTGGGGGGGTGAGAGGCACCTGGGTGGCTCAGTTGGTTAAGCCTCCGACTTCAGCTCAGGGCATGATGTCACAGGTCTGTGAGTTCGAGCCCCTCTCGAGCCCCTGGTCGGGCTCTGTGCTAACAGCTTGAAGCCTGGAGCCTGCTTCAGGTTCTGTCTCTGACTCTCTGCCCCTCCCCCTGCTCAAGTGCATGCGCTCTCAAATATAAAATAAAACACAATTAAAAAAAAAAAAAAGGAGGGGGTGCCTGGGTGGCGTAGTCGGTTAAGCGTCCGACTTCAGCCGGGTCACGATCTCGTGGTCCGTGAGTTCGAGCCCCGCATCAGGCTCTGGGCCGATGGCTCGGAGCCTGGAGCCTGTTTCCGATTCTGTGTCTCCCTCTCTCTCTGCTCCTCCCCTGTTCATGCTCTGTCTCTCTCTGTCCCAAAAATAAATAAAAAACGTTGAAAAAAAAATTAAAAAAAAAAAAAAAAGGAACAATAAGGAGTAGAGTGTGCAGCGAAGACAGCCCGAGGGTCTTAGCAGACCACAGCTTGTCGTGAACCAACACTGTAAAGCGGGTGTGCACACAGGCAAGTGGTTAATGGATGCGAGGTGTCCACCTCAGAGGTGCTGACATCCTCATTGGCCTCCACACCTGGAGTATAGTTCTAGATGCTGCATTTTATTTTATTTTTAAATATTTATTTATTTTGGGGAGAGAGAGAGCGCAAGCGGGGAGGGGTGCAGAGAGAGCGGGGTACAGAGGATCCAAGCGGGCTCCGTGGTGACAGCAGAAAGCCTGACGCGGGGCTCGAACTCGCAAACTCGCCCCTCTGGATACTGTATTTTAAGAGGGACCTTGATAGGTTGGAATTGATCCCAGAGAAAGAAGACTGAACGGCAAGAAAAGTCAGAGTCATGTTTGATGAAGACTTTCTGAATCTACCCATGTCCCAGCTGAGCTCCAGAACTAAAAGCGACAGCCTCTCAGCCTCTGAGCACCGCACACACCCTGAAGAGCTCCCCCAGAGCCACCGGGAAGGACTCTGTGCCTTGTCTACGTGCACGGAGGCAGATGGAGCTGGAACAGCCTGTGTGCAGGTGCCCTGGGGGTGCAGCCAGCCCTGGAGGGCGGCCCGCGGCCTCTCCGTCCTCTGCTCAGAGGAGAAGAGTGATGTCCCCCAAGGTGAGTGGGTGTGGGCCCCCAAGGGGACAGCTCCTCAGGGGTGGGGGTCTCCTGGGCAGGGGGCTTGCTCATCTGCCCTCTGGGCCTCACTGAATAAGGGACACAGACTCTGGAGAGGGATGGCAGGGAACAGAGGGGGACACACAGGGAGGGGCAGGGGAGGTTTTGTGTGCCAGGAGGTCCCCGCCCGAGGGAGGCTGACTGCCTGCGGCACGGCTCCCACCCCTGTTTCCTGCCTCCTACAGAGGAGAGAGAAGCTCAGACGGGGTCTGCTAGCATGCTCTTAAGGGACAGGAGAGGGAGACAGACCAGGATGTTATGGAGGTGGTCACGGAGATCTCACATGACCTCATTTTTCTTACCTCCCACCTTCTTCGTCTCATAATGCAGAGGCTGGGGCATCTATCCCGAAGTCAGCCCCTCCTTTTCTCTCCCTGTCCCCGCTCCTTACCCAACCAGAGGACCGTGGGGCTGGCCTGGCTGCCTCCTCCGCAGCAGGGCACACAGCCTTCCCAGGCTCCATCCTGGCGAGGCGGCTGAGGGACAGCAGATGGGGTGGAAAAGTCACTGTACAAAGAGCCCTGTCCCTTTACACAGCTTGGACGAGTCAGTGTACCTCTCTGGGTCTCGGTTTTCCCACTTATTTATTAAGATAATACTTGCGAGGCAATATTGAATGCCAGGTGCACCTTATGCACTGAATAAATATTGCAAAGGAGTCACCAAGGACGAGTATGGAGCCCCCCCCCCCAGGTCCTGTGGACCTATTGGAGGACACACATGGGGGCCACAGAGCGTGATCGGTAGACAGGCAAAGGACGAGGCAGTATAGTTAAATCTGGGCCTTTGTTGGGGCGCCCGGGTGGCTCAGTCGATTAGGCATCCAACTTTGGCTCAGGTCATGATCTCACGGTTCGTGGGTTCTAGCCCCGCGTTGGGGCTCTGTGCTGACAGCTCCGAGCCTGGAGCCTGCTTCAGAGTCTGTGTCTCCCTCTCTCTCTGACCCTCCCCCATTCATGCTCTGTCTCTCTCTCTCAACACATAAATAAACATTCAAAAAAAAATTTTTTTTTAAATCCGGGGCCTTTGCCCTCAAGGCAGCAAGAGGGTTTCAAGCCAGTCGAAGGGTAAATCTGGTCAGACCTTCGTTTTAGGAAGATCACTGTGGAGGGTGGAGGTGGGGTGGGGTGCGGTGGGAGAGAATGGTCGGTCAGGAGGCTGTGGCCACCACCAAGGTGGGGTGTGATGAGTGGGGAGGCTGGGAGTGCAGAGGTTGGAAGAGACGTGGGAATTCTTGGAATGTCAGTTCCAGGAAGAGTGACAGGTGGGGATAGGGGGTGTGGTGCTGTGGCCTGGGGAGACGTGCAGGGCGGGCCTGCCATTTAGAAGGATGATGCACCAGCGGGGCGGATAAGGTGGCCCGTGGGCGTGGACGAGGCCGTTGGGGGAGAGGACGTGGGGGTCCAGCTGTTCCCTTCGGTCTCTGGCCGCCCGCGTTAGAAGAGCAGCTTGCAAAGAGGCAGGGCGCCCCCCGGCGGGCTCCGGGCTCCGCGCAGACCTGTGCCCTGCGGCGCGGCCACCAGGGGCCGCTGCTGCCTCAAGAAGCGCGGCGTCCCCGGGGACCGATCTCTAAACCCTAGAGCAGGCGATCCTGTCGTCATAGTCCGTGGTTTTTGCTGGAGGAAACCACTCAGAGAGGTCAAGTGACCTATCCAAGAGCACACAGTCAGAACCTGAGCGCAGAGCCCAGCCTCAGCCTGCACAACCACCCTCTCTCCCGGAACAAAGCTGGTGGGGGCGGGGGGGGGGGGGGTCGGAGGATGAGTCAGAGGGGACTTCATAGGGAGGTCTCATCCCCTCATCTTCCTCCAGGGCCACCATGGGCCCCACGGAGCCAGGGGGTGACCGACTTGGGACTCAAGCCCCTGTCCCTTGGTTAAAGTTGAGTCTTCCTCTCCCACCACCGCCACCGGCGCCCCCAGCTTGGGGAGAAGCAGACAGAGAAGAGCTGGACTGGACTGGAGCAGGGGCTGGGGGCGGGCTGGGGGTGCAGGCTGGGGGCTGGGGGCAGGCTGGGACTGGCTGTCCTGCCCACACGGAGCTCCCGGCAGGTGTTTGCTGACTCACTGACCGCACCCCAGGACCGAGTTTGGGCCTGAGCAGAGCACTGAAGGAGGGCACCGACACCATAGCAGGCCTGTCCGATGAGCAGGCCCCTGGAAATAGTGGGGCAAGGCTGTGGAGAGCACCGGCCCTGGAGGCAGACCTGAGTTTGGGTTCTGGAGAGACACCTGACCTCTCTGAGTCTCAGCTTCTAAGGTGGGGACAGTAATACATACCCGACCTGATCCCAGACCGCTCACCTCTGTACCTCTGTCCGTCCTGTCCAGATTCCCAGCGCCTGGCCCTTAACGGGAGCTCAGTGTGCGTCTGTGAAGTGGGTACATGAATGGAGAAAGTGGTGGATCTGGGCCCTTGCCACCTGCTGCCTCTGGGTGCCCTCACCCAGGCCTCCTGCAGAACAGGTGCACGCCTCGCTCTCAGGCACCCTCTGGGAAGGGTCGCTGGTTCCAGGGGGCACACCGTCTTCAGCTCCATTGGACAAATAAGGCCACACTGTTTTTTATTTGTATTGTTTTATGTTTATTTATTTATTTATTTTGAGAGACAGAGAGCGTGAGCAGGGGAGGGGGAGAGAGAGAGAGAGAGAGAGAGAGAGAAGAGAATCCCAAGCAGGCTCATTACTGTCAGCACAGAGGCTGATGTGGGGCTTGATCTCATGAACTGTGAGATCATGACCTGAGCCGAAATCAAAAGTCAGACGCTCAGTCGACCGAGCCGCCCAGACGCCCCCGACACCGTTCTTCCCAAACGTGCCTAGCAGTTTACTCCCCTCCAGCGGCGCACAAACAGGTCCGGTTTGCGACACGTAGTCTTGGTCCGTCAGGTCATTAATCATTTCCCGCCGTGACGTGTATTCATTTGCTACGACTGTGGGATCACATCGCACGGATGACCCTCGCGAGCTTCATGCTGAGAAGGGAAAGTGAGGGGCAGAGCGTAAGTGTTCAAACCCTGCCTAACAGTGTGTCCTTTGGACATTGTGCTCATGGAGTAAAATGTGGGGCTCGATCTCACCACCCTGAGATCAAGACCTGAGCTGATGGGGCACCTGGGGGGCTTAGTCAGCTGAGGGTCCGACTTTGGCTCAGGTCGTGCTCTCAGGGTTCGTGGGTTGAGTCCCATGTCTAACTCTGTGCTGACAGCTCAGAGCCTGGAGCCTGCTTTGGATTCTGTGTCTCCCTCTCTCTCTCTGCCCCTTCCCTGCTCACACTCTGTCTCTCTCACTCTCAAAAATAAATAAACATTTAAAAAAAAGAAAAAAGAAAGAAAGTTTTAATAAGAGTTGGACACTAAACCCACTGAGCCACCCAGGCGCCCCTATTGTGAAAGTATTTTTGAAAGGCAAATTAACGATAAAGCTAACGATGAGGCCGGCAGTTCCCTCTGGGGAGAAGGAGGGAGATGCTGGGGGGTGGACGGGTGTGCCCTTGTGTGTTCTGTCATTCTTTACGGCCGGAGTGCGTGAAGTCTTTGGAAATACAGGCAGAGGACAGGGTATCTTAAGCATCTGAAGGCTCTTGGTTAAAAGGGCCCAGACTCTTCCCATGTGGACCCAGGACCCAGTTAGGCCTGCGAGGCGGAAACTGTGGGGCCGGGTACCAGGCCGGACAGACGCGAGGTCCGAAGCCTTGCTTCTGTGCCATAGCAGGTGCCGCCGAGAGAGCACGTGCCCGGCACCGGTGCACAGACGTCTACCTTCTGCAGGCTGGGCCGCCTGGGATCTGTCCGAAGGCCTGGGCGGAGACAGACACCCCAACCATCTAGGAACGAGCAACAATCCGTCCTGATCCCAGGCCTGCTCTTCGGCCCTCCCCAGAGCCGCAGTGCCTGCCCTGAACCAGTGTTCTCTGACCCAAAGCAAGAGGCCCAGACGTTAATTCCAGAAAGAACTTGCTTGCGTGGTGGGACCAAACAGGAGTGGAGTGGGGTCAGAGAGGAGGCCCACCAAGCTGCAGGAGCGACCCCCGTCCAGCACCTCCTCCCCAGGGCTCGGGGAGGCCTGCGCCAGCCTCCCCCTGCCTCCCGCTGCAGGGGGAGGCTCCCCTGGGAGCCCTTTGGCAGATGCCATGTCTCTAGGACACCTCCCACTGGGAGTCCAGGGCCGACGGAGACCCACCAGGAGGGCATGTGAGGAGAAGGCGTTAGCTGTGAGTCCCCGTGTGAGGAGACTGGGTGAATGGTGGGGGAAGGAGGGACTCTGGGCAGCTGGGGGGTGGGGAGGTATATTTATCTTGTGAGCTGGTGGCATTAAAAATAACCGGGGCCCCTGAGTAACCCAAGCTCCCCAGCCTTCTCTGTCGGTGGACGCAACGTGATGAGGAAGCAGAGTCTGGGATGAAGTCCTGCTCCCCACCCCCCCCCCACCCCCTGGAAGGGACCGGGCAGGCGGGTGCCCAGGGAGGGAAGGAGGAGGGGAGCAGGGAGCCTGGCGGGAACAATGCTGGCTCCCAGCCAGGAGCTGGAGTGGGGGGCTAAGGCGAGAGGAGGGCTGGGAGAGTGGGGTGGAGAGAGAGCAAAGAAAGGTGGGGTGACGGCGGTGTCCCCGCCCGGGTGCACCCACACGCTCCTCTGGCCGGTCCCCGAAGCCGTCTGAGAACGGAGCCTGTCCTCTGGGTTCCGTCCGATGAGGAGCTAAGGCCGCAGCAGGTGGCACTCAAGTTAGCCTTTGGGAAGGACTTCCCGGGAGGGCTGGGTGTGAAGGGAAGGGGTGAGCCAGAGAGGGCTGTGGGAGGGCGGACGTCTCCTTCTCCAGTAAGTGCCAGACTCCGCTGGCTCGTGGCCTGCGTTCTTGCCCCGAGACAGGCTGCTGGAAGGGTGACCTCACCTTTCTGCCTCTGCATTTCCACAGTCCCTTGGCTGGTTTCTGCGTCGGAGCCGTGATGACAGGACAATTACAGGAAAGCTTGTCTGAAAGGTCTAGCCTCTGCGCGGCTGGGAGGGGAGGCTGGAGCTGAGCCCCAGGCAGCCTGAGGGTGGGGAGGCTACACTGGGGAGGGGGCCCTCCTCCTCGGCGCCCTGTCCCACGCGGCGGGCTCCCAGGTCCCAGCCTGGCTCCGGAGCTGAGGGGGTGCCGTGGGATGACGTGCTTGGCACCTGGTCGGGGGTCAGGGGATATTTCCTCAGTGGCCCTGAGGTTGATGACAGGTGCCAGGGAAGGTGCTGGCTCTGCCCCACACGGCGTCTGCACGGCGCTCACGCTCTGAAAATGGTTGTCAATAAATGCTGCCCATCCGAGGCCTGGCCTGGCCTCTCCCTTTGTAGGGCCTTGGAAACAGCGACAACACCTGTGGCCGTGTGCCACGCAGGGGGGCGGTGACCGCTCCCCCCCCATCTCCTTATGCTCAGACACATGCCTGGGTGGGCTGAGATGGGTGGGGGGCTGGGTGTCCCTCCCGCAGCACGCTGGGCCAGGGGAAGGTGGCTCCCCCCTCCCCGGGCGGCTCTGGGCTGAATACCTCTGGGCTGGACACCCTTGCCTTCAGGCTCCTGCTGAAACCTTAGCTTATAATCCCTCACCTGAGGCTGAATGGCCCCCCCGCACCTGTCCTGGCCTCATAATCTGCGGCCCAGAAGGAGAGGGAGGCCCAGTGAGGGCACAGGCTTGCTCCACTCAGGGTGAGGGATGGAAAATAAGAGCACAGGGAACAGAGTTCTCTGCACACGGAAGAACCCAGTCCACCCAGAGAGCGAGAGGGTGTGGAGGGGCCCAGCTGACACCTGCTTTGTGCTAAAGCCAAGCAGCCCCCTTTTGTGTGACCAGTGATTTCCCTGACGTCCTAGCGACCCCCCAAGCAGGCCACACCCCTTTCTGGTCCCCAGTTTCCTCTCAAACAAAGGAGAGGCATGATCCCCGAGGGCCCTTCCTTCTGGGACTCTGTTCCCTGGTTCTAGAATTCCCAGCTTCTAAGATTCCACCTCGGGGCGGCGGAAGGGAGGGCTGGCTGCGGCCGTGGACCGTGCAGCTGTCGGCTGCTCGGGCTTGAGTCACCAGCTTGAATCCCAGCCTGGCTTGTCACACCTGCTCACCTCCAGGGGTGGGGGTGGGGGCTGGGACCTGAGTCAAGTCTCCTCCAGATGCCCCAGGTCTCCCCGGTGGCTGCCAGAGCTGCCCTCCTCTCTGCCTTCTGATCTCCCACGGCCCCTGCAAGCGGTTGAGTCCCTGCAGGCATTTGGGAGAGGCTGGCCAAGCCAGCGCAGTGCTGGTGAAGGAGCTGGGAGCGGTCTGAGGTTTCTGGGGCGCCGGGCAGGGGCAGAGGTCAGGCAGACATTTGACGAGGAGGCAGAAGAATGCAGGAGATGACCTTTTAAAACCCTTCCAGTTGGCAGAGTTGGGGGGTGGGGGGAAAGCTCCGAGGGACGAGAAAGGGACCAGAATGTCATGGGAATGATGGTTCGGGAGGAGACCATGGGCTGGGGTTAAGTGGGGTCAAGCCCGTGTCACCCTGCCCCCTTCCGTGCCTGCGACTGGGGCGAGGGGCTGACCCCGCCGTAGGGAGCAATTGTCAGGGCTCCGTGGGGAGCCTGGGAGCCTGGGGGGCGCCGAGGGGGCAGGGGGAGAGGGACCGGCCTCTGGGGCACCCAAGGGAGAAGGCAAGGGAGGCCCCCTGCCCCTTACAGGGCTGCTGGGAGGTCTTCCTCGAGGGGAAGGAGGCCAGGGCAGGACTGGTGAGGAAGGGGCAGGCCATCCCCCCCCCCCCCACCCGACGTGGGGAGACCCCGGCGGCCCTGGCTGGTGGCAGGGGTGCTGCAGGCTGCCAGGTTCCTGCCGTTGCCTGGGAAGAGCCCAGCCCAGAGATCCTTATCCAGGACGGGAACAGAACTGGTTTCTCGACTGGCAGCGCCTGGGGGGGGGGCCGGGGACAGGAAGAAGCCGAGAGGTCAGGAGGGCAGCAGACCGGCAGGAGACGCGGGAGGGCCTGCCCAGGGGACCCCTGGCCGGCCCCGGAACGGCCTCCCCCAGCTCTGCCGGGGCCCTGCTGGTGCTAGCACACAGTCTGCATCTTACTTCGCTTTCTCTACAGACCAAAGGGCCCCCCAGACCCCCACAGTCCTTCTACCTGCCCCCCATCTTTCCTAGGTAGGGCTGGCCCAGCCAGGGGAAATACCTGGTTGGACTCAGCTCCCCCCCATCTCCTACCCCCCTCCACAATACTCCAAGGCTCCCGAGGTCACTGGGGGAGGGGCAGGGGAGCCAACAGTCATGGGGGACCCGGGGAGGGGGACGCTCCTCAGAGCCTGCTCCCTTTCATCCCCCGCCACAAAGGGCCTGGCCGCCCCAGTGCCATCCATCTTGTGCCTGTGGCCGTCCTTAGGCGGCCCTTTGTCGGGACCTGGGGTCAGAGGGCCTGACCGGCAGGCCTCTCTCCTGACTCCCACCCCTGGGGCCCTCAATACCCTCTCCTCCCCCCTGGAGCTCAGCTCTCCTCCTGGATTCCCTCCTTCTCCGGGACCCTGTTGCCTCCTCCTCCAGGCTCCTCCCAGCCCCCCCTCTCCTCACCTCCCTCAGGGTCCCCAGTCTCCAGCCCCACTTCCGGCCGCCCTCCCCTGTGGGTTCCTTCTTGTCACACGCAGGCATGGAGGTGCCTTTGGGCTCTGGGGGGCCCCGCAGGCTGTAGGCTTTCCCGTCTTGGGTCTGGCTGTGCCCCGAATCTCTTGGTTTTGACACCTCTAGGCCTGTCCCAGCAACGTGCTCCTGTCTCTCGCACAGCGTGCGGGTGTGTGTGTGTGCATGAGTGTGTGTGCGCACCTCAGTTCCCCTAAGATGTTGGTGCAGGTCTCCCCCCCGCGCCCGGCCAACCCCGGGGGAGAATCAGTCACACGTGCCCCCTCCCTGGTCTCTGCCCTCCTACCTTCTCTGGCCCTCCTCGCTCCAGCACTCGCCCTCCGGTCGCAGGACCAGAGGAGGTTCGGTGGCCCAGGTCCCCGTGCTGCCCCCTCCGTGCTTGAACTCTGAGAAGCCTCGATGGCAGAGAAGGTTCTGCCCACGGCGGCGTGCAGGCAGGGGATGGGGGCCCCTGTGCATTTTCTTCCAGAGGCGCTGCTGAGTAATGAAGGCCCAGGTAACGGGAGACGAGGCAGAGGAGGCAGAGGAGGCAGAGGAGGAAGAGGGCCTTCAGGGTGGGAGGGAAGCTGGAGGGACTTTCTCACGGGCTGGGCCAGATGGGTGAGGCGGCCCCTCCCTGATCCCATCTCCTGGTCCAGGACTGTAACTTCCCTGTCACCTCAGGCTGGAGGGCGGGGAAGTGCTGGGGAAACAGAGCCAGGGGACGGGCCTCACCCTCTGGGAGCCCAGTCTCAGGGGGGACACACAGCCATTGTCCTCTGGGAGCCCCCAGTCTGATGGGGGAGACCCAGTCTCTGCCCTCCAGGAGTTCCCAGTCTGGTGGGAGAGGCCCAGTCCCTTCCCTCAAGGAGCCCCTAGTCTGAGGGGGAAGACCTAGTCCCTGCCCTCCGGGAGCCCCTAGTCTGAGGGGAGGGACCCAATCCCTGTCCTCTGAGAGCCCCCAGTCTGATGGGGGAGGTCCAGTCCTGCCCTCACGGAGCCCCTAGTCTGAGGGGAGAGACCCAAACCCTGTCCTCTGAGAGCTCCCAGTCTGATGGGGGAGGTTCAGTCCCTTCCCTCAAGGAGTCCCTAGTCTGAGGGGAGAGACCCAAACCCTGTCCTCTGAGAGCCCCCAGTCTGAGGGTGGAGACCCAGTCCCTGCCTTCTGGCGTCTTGGGAAACAGAAACATGCCTCTAGTCTCTGCTCTTCTCAGCAGCTTGATTCCAGAAAGAGACAAACTGGGCGGCAAAGCAAGAACATATGCTCCAGCCACAAAGGCCTGCGGAGGGGAAGCAGAAAGGAGATGAAGCCGGGCCTCGGGTTGAGGAGTTACGGTGCTTCTGGATTAAAACAAAGCAACTGGCATCCAGAAAGCCTAGATTCATCTCTCCATTTCTGAAAACAGAACCACCAGCCCCCAGGACCGAAGCCAGAGAGCCGTTCTGGGCACTCTGCCTTTTCTAACCCCTGGTCCCCTGACTCGTGCATCACGGGGTCTCTACCCTCTGCCCCAGCGTCTCCCCAGCCTCCTGCCCCCCCACCCCACCCCCTGCTTGTCTCTGCTCCATCTTTGCGTGGCAGCCAGAGGGATGCCACCCCCTTCAGTGCCTCATCAGTGGCTCATCACTGCCCTTGGAATCAAATAAGAAATATTTACTGTGGCCTCGGGCCCCTCAGGTTCTGCCCGGCCCAGCCCCCGAAGGCCCCAGCTGGCCTGCACTCCAGTCCCCAGGCCCAGGGCAGCCCCAGACTGTCCCTAGGGCCTTCCCCTGCGATTCTCCCTGCCTAGAGTACCCTCCCGTCTGCTTCACCCCACTTCAGGCCCCCCGAAGTTCTCCGTCCTCCAGAGCACCTGCGCCCCCAGCACCTCTGCCCACCCCCAGGGTAAATGAGGCCTCCTCTGGTGCTCTCCCCCTCTGCCCCCCTTTCCTTCAAGCACCTACATGGTTACGTGGTCTGTGCTTATGAGCTGACCGGTGCGTTTATGTCTTTAATCTTCTGGTTCCCCGCTACAGGTCTGTTCCCTCCCCCAGGCCCCACGAGGGCAGCCATCTTGTCCATTGGATTCATTTCCAAGTTCCCAGCACCCAGCAGGGTGCCCGGCTTCCGGGAGGCTCTCAGGAAACAGTAGGCGGATGTGGACACGAAAAAGGGCCCACCATTGCCCCCACCCCCCCACTCAGGGGACTGGGCTGCCCCAGGACTCTGGACATCGTGTCCCCACTCCGGGGCCCTGACCTTCTGCTCTCAGCTGCAGCACGTGGCCTCTCGTGGGGCAGGAGCTGGAGGCCCTGGCCCCAGGGCACCCCAGTCTTTCAGGGAGTGGAGGCTCACCTGCCACACACAGGCTGTGAAGCGTGACCGCTGGCTGTCAGCACTGCTGGGGGAGGGGCCGCTGCCACCGAGAAGCCAAGCTCTGGAGAAGCGCTGGGCCAGAGGGCGCCTGTGGTGCAGGTACGGGAGGTGGGGGTGGAGCGGGGAGCACACGCAGGAGGGGGTAGGGGCCACGTCTTAAATGGCCTCTGATGCCAGTTTGGACTGTATTCTGGACAAAAAGAGGGGCTGCAGCTGATGGGAGTTTTATTTTGTTTTATGGATTTTTGAACAAGGCACTGACATAATACAGCTCATTTATTGAAGAGCCCCCTCTCTCGCCCCCGGCAGCATTTTGGAGGGTGGGTCTGAGAGGTGGGACCCTCGTTTCCTGACGTCTTACTATTGCTAGGTGCTATGTACATGCCTTTGTGAGGTGGACGTTGTACATAATTGCCATGTTATAGATTAGAAATCTGCAACCCTCCTCACAGGAAAGTGCTCCTTCCCATCCCATGGGGCTCTGGGGGGCTTGTCACACCGGCCCACCTGTCCCGTGGCCATGGCAGGGCACGAGGTCCAGGCCCCTTGCCCTGACAATAGCCAGTGGGCCGAGGGACAGTCATGCGATCCAGCAGAATCGAATCCTTTCTGGGATGAAGATATGGACCCTGGGAAAGAGTCCTTCTTTTGGGGGACCCCAAGCTGTGACCATGTAAGCATGGGGCATCTGAAGACCATTTTCCATGATGGAGGGGAAACTTCTACGTGACAGGATTGAGCGTGGCCAGAGCACAAAGGAAACGGAGAGGACAGGATGGGGGCAGGGGGGGGAAGAGGCTGGTGACCTTGCCTGGATTTGGCTGGACCCCACTGAAACTTCCCCGCACGTAAGTCATTGGATTACAGATCTAAGGCTCAAAGAAACAAAGCAACTCGCTTGAGGTCACGTAACCATAAGCAGCCGGTGACAGAGCAGACCCCACGACGCCCTGATGGTGAAGAGCGGGGCAGGCCAGGTTGAAGGTGCTGTTGCCTAAACAGCTGAGCCCTGAGCCGGTCTGGTGGGGGGCTTGGCCTGCGGGAGGGGGGCAGGCACTTGAGAGGTCACCATGGAATTTAGGAGGACGCGGTAGAGCCTGGACCCGAGAGTGGAGGTGTGGGAAGGGGCGTGGGGGCCGGCAGGGGGGGTGTGCAGGTCTCAGGGCTGAGATAGTGGAGTCCCATCAGGGGGAGCCCCGGGCAGGAGCAAGGTCGGCCTGTGGGCAACAGTGAGCTCATCTGGAACCATGTGGGAGGCCAAGGCCAGGCCTGGGGTGGCCCAGATTGGAGCTGGAGGAGAGGAGGAACAATTGGAGGAGGAAGCTGTGTCGCCATCATGGAAAAGTGGGAGTCAGCTCCTGCGGGGGCGGGGGGGGGGGTGGGGATGGGGGTGGGAGTGCCCCTGCTGAGAGGACTGGAGAAGGAGGCTGGAAGAGGGGAGGGGTGGGGGGGGTGGGCGGAGGGAGGGACGAGGGGAAGGCCCATCCCTCCTCTCATCCTGCTGCTTGAACACCTGCCTCCCACACTGCATTTCAGAGGCAAAGTGGAACTCATGCGACTCATCTGTCCCCTTCCCAAGGAGCCAGAGACGGGTTGTATTTTTCAAAACATTTTAATAAAATTAACCAATAAATATTCTACACTGTGTAGGCTACCGGGACAAAGAGTGGAAACCAGAGGGCCATCTTTCCCACTGGGGCCCTCAGGTCCCCTCACAGAGAGAAGGGCTGTGCTCTGGGCTGGTTTGGGACTGGGACTGCTGGCTGGGGAAGGGGAGTGATTCTGGACCAGGTGATCAGGGTTCTTACCATCCATCCCTCTTTGTTGGGGGAGCAGAGGAAGGGGAGGCCCCAAAAAGCAGAGCCCCGCTGGAGGCATCCCAGCATCCCCGGGAGTGAGCGGGGTGAGGGGAGAGCTAGCCTAGAAGGAAGGGGGAAGGGCAGTGGGGCAGGGAGCAGGGGCTGGGGGGCGGCTCTGGAAGCCCTTGGACCGTCGGCCGCTCACTCTCGGACATAGACCCTGGTGCACACGATATCATCCGCCGTCATGGTCTAAAAGGACGGAAGTCAGAAGTCATCGTTAACCTGGAAGGCCCCTGGTCCTGCTTCTAGATTCAGAATGGACAGGCAGGGGCTGGCCCCCAAAATGCCCTGGTGTCACGGGAGGGAGGACGGCATAGACCGCCCGGGGCTGTGTCCCACATACTCCTCCCCAAGCTGTGAGGACGGATTGCCCAGGTGCCACCCTGCCGCCTCAGCCCACATGGCTTGCTCCACACGGGACACCATTGCACAGCCACAGGGCAGCAGCCTGTGGGACAGGGACAGCTTAGTCCTTCCCCAGCAGCGCCATCAGGAGGTGGGGAGCCCAGCTACGGTCGGTCTTGAACCTCCAGCGCCCTGCAGCGTCCCAGAAAAGCCCGAAGGTGGCACCGGGCTTGTGCTCAGCTGGGAGCAGCTTACCAGGACCAGCTCCCCGTCGTTGGTCAGCTCCCTGGTCCACGAGGTCTTGGGACCCTCTCCCTTCAAAAGCCTCTGCTCGCAGACCAGTTTGTTCTCACTCTCCCATTTCACCAGGCTCTGCAGGAGAGAGGCCAGGTGGGCTGGGCCCGCAGCAGGGTGGGTGCCGCGAGAGGGATTTGCTCCGCTGGAAGGATCCCAGAACACTCCGGAAGACGGCACGTGGTGAGGCAGGGCAGTGGAGGCCATGACCCCGAGGGACTCACCTTGCAGGGTCTCCCGTCCACCGTCTGCTCCTCGAACTCCTCTCCGATCTTGAAGTTGATCTCCGTGGTACGCACCGTGGTGGAGGTTTTGATGTAGAAAGTGTCTCCTTCCTGCTTGATCTCCACTGCCGGCTTGGATGCCGCCGCCACGGCGATCTTCCTCAGCATCACGTTCACCCCTGCAGGGAGGTGCAGGGCAGGCGCCCTCACTTCGGCCCAGTTCGCCTCACTTGCCGCCCTGCTTGACACCCTCCGCTGGGGTGGACTCCACAGAGTCACCGTCTTCACCCCTGCCCAAGGGCAGGCCAGACCCGGGATCCCCAGCCAGGCCCCGCCACTCCCATCCAGGAAGTAGGGGCCACTTTCCTTCCTGCCGGACCCACCTCCCCTGTCTGGTGCTGGGTTGGCCTTCATGTGCCCAGTCTCTGTCCCTCCCCAAAGTGAGGAGCAGGGATTATCAGTGGGTGACGAGGAGGGGGGCGGCTGGTCCCCTCTTACAAATGGCCTGGGGAAGCCAGAGATTCTGCAGTGAGATCCACTCGGCCCTGACATCCACATGGCTCGGCCTCTCTGGCAGGCCAGGTGACTCTGGGCAGGTGACGCAACCTTTCTGGGCCTCGGGTTCCTCAAGCATAAAGTGGAGCCCACAGCATGGGTGACGTGTGCAGGACTTAGCACACGCGGCACTGGGTACACCTTCCAGCTTTCAGGAAACAGGAGCTCTTATTATTATTTTTACTGAGAAAAGGAAGTCGAAGAAAAACCCAGAGCTTTTTCTGCGAGAGCTCACCTGCCCTCCTGGCTCCTCTCCCCTCGCGGGATGGAAAGCGACACTGCCCCCCCTCCCCCCCATATGTTCCTTACTCTAGGATCGTCCTGACCTCAGTGGTCAGGTCTTCTCGTTCAGCCTCTGTGGACTCAGAGTCCCTGTGCCTGCCCCCCACATCCTTCCCCACACTGGACCCCTTCTCTTTGCTCCCCAGTCTCTAAGAAGGGTGGCGAAGCCAGGAGACAGCATCTGTCCCAGGAAGAAAAGCAGGCAGGGAGGCCTACCTGGCAGGGGAGTGTCTGAGCATCACCCCGCTTCCCCTGCTGGGCGCCCCCACCCTGACCTGGAGCAGAGACCTTCAGGGAAGCAAGGGGTGGGGATCGGGGGGGGGGGGGCAAGCAGGGTTGGGCCAGGGAAGCCGAGCTCCCTGGCCCTCCTACAGACCTGGGTTCCTACAGAAACAAATCCTCTTTCCCCTTGGCACCAAAGCAGACCTGCTCTGTTCCAGAAAGGGACAGGGAGAGCGGATGGACTCCCCCAGGGGTCCCAGGAGCCCCCTTCTTGGCTGTTGGGAGAAATGGCCGAGGTCCCCGGGCCCGGTCACCTTGGTAGAGGAGGCCCATCCCACCCTGTCTCCACCGTGTTGCCCCCTGAAAGTCCAGCTCACCGTCTGACAACCATCTTCCCCGTTACAGGAACAGAATCTGCTCACACAGCCCGCCTACCATAGTGGATGGGACACGTATCCCCCAACACCACCTGGGCATGCCTCACCAGGAAAGGGATCCTTGACTGGGGCAGAGGGGGCAGGGAGGGGCCGAGGTTCCTGCAGAGGCAAGGCTGGGCGAGGCCGGGCTCGCAGGAGACCCCGCTCCAGCCAGGGCTGTTTGTCTAACGGGTCTGTTTTCAATCTGCCCCCAGCAGGGCCTGAGGAGGGCACGTGGCTCTGAGAGACCCTGCAGGGAGGACAAACAGACCACAGACAGACAGACCACAGGGTTGGGCTTGGGCTCTTAGTCTCCAGCTGGGCCTGTGGGTGTGTGCCCGGCCACCTCGGGCCTCATCCACTGGGGACAGGGGCCAGAATCCAGACAAGGGGAGGGAACGCATCTAGGCTTTCTGAAGGGAGAGTCTTCATTTTGGTTTTTAGTTTCAGCGAGGGCAGAGTGGGGAAGAAGGGAGACATGCCTCGAAGGAGTGCTGGGGTTAGGGGGCAAGAGCTAATGGCCAGGCATGATGGAAACAGCGTTCCAGACTCTTCGGAGGTCCAGACTCACCCACACACAAGTGCCCCCCCACTCCCCCTGCCCAACCGGGGTCACTGTGTTCAGTCTAGAAATGGATGGCATGCTTACCCGCAGGCCGCAGGGCTCCCAGGTGGCGGCTTCCCAAATGCTCCCCTTCCCAGAGCCCCCTCCCAGCAGCCTGGGCTGGGGTAGCTCCCCACACACCTCAGGGCACCCAGGAGCTGGGAAACGCAGTGAGACTAGCCTCCACTCCCCCCACCTTTAACCCACACACCCGGCAGGGCTGCGGGTGGGGGGGGGGGTCTCAGGGGAGGGAGGGAGAAGAGAGCCCGCAGTTTTTCGGGAATGGGGGGCTGGGGTTTCACTCGAAGCCATTTGTTGAAATCTAAGAAAGTGATAATTATGCAGAGACTTGGGCCTCTGGAGCTGCCCGCCTAGGGAAGCAATAGTCTCACGGATGGAGGGCGGGGGCGCAGAGTGGAACGCGCTGAAGCGGGAGGCCGTGCGGGGACTGGGCTACTGGCCACCGCGGGGGGCCAGGGGCCAGGGGCCAAGAGGCGGCAAGGTCTCCGAGGGGCTCCCCTGCCCCATCCCCGGGGACACCGACCTCGTGCTTTCTACTCGATCCACAGGCTGGTCGCTCAGGACCTTTAGGTCCCGGCCCTGAGCCCCCGACCCAGGCGCTCGGCCCCCTTGCTCGGGGACGCCGACGCCCAACCTCCCCCGCCCGGATCCCCGCCCTCCTTTCTTTCCCGTGCCCACCTCGAGGCCCCGGGCGCCCGAAAATCTCCTTACCCAGCACTTTGAGCAAATCCTCGAAGTTTTCCGATCGGATGATCTTCCAGCTGCCGGAGAAGTTGGGCATGATGCTTTGGTCGGAGCACTGGACGCCGAGTCTTTTCGTCAAGAGAGATGTCGCCGTCGCCTGGTCGTGAGACTCGAGAGCCAGGACACGTCCCAGGACAACCCCGGAGCTGGCTTGGGCTCCCGCGCGGGCAGCTTTTATACCCTGCGCCGGGCCCGCCCCTGCTCGAGAGAGAGAGAGAGAGAGAGAGAGAGAGAGAGAGAGAGAGAGATGGCTCCGCCTCCCGCCCCGCCCCCCACCCCACCTGGGGGGCCCTGAGCCCCGGCTCCCCGGCCTCTGGATCTGGCCCCGGGGCCGGGTGCAGGGCTCGCCGGCCCGAGACAGCTGGCTCCCGCGCCAGGGGTGTCTGGGGAGGCGACACGGGCCGAGCGCTCGGCTTGGGCTCTCAGCCGGGAGGAGGGGGCGCCAGGCCCGGGGCGCAGATACCCAGGTCTCACGTCCTGCAGCGCGAGCCCCAGGGTCACGTCTCGCTCGGTCCCCACCTGACTCGGTGCGCTCGGCCCCGTGGCGCCCGGCACCCGGCGGCACTACCAGCGGGCGAACCTCGCTCCGAGCCGGAGTTGCGGAAGACGAGGCGGCGGGGCTCGGCTCCACTGGGGCCCAATTGGGTCCGGGGCGGCCGCCCCGAGCTCAGAGACCTGCGGGGGAGGCCAGGGGCTGCGGGGCCGGGCACCCGAATGAGGCAACGGCGCCCCCTGCCGGAGCGGCTGCAGGGGGCTGGGAGGGGCGCCCCCCGCCCCCCCCCCCCCAACAGGCCGGTCTCCCAGGATTTAGGGCTGCGGCAGTGCCGGGGGCCTCTGGGGACCCTGGAAGCTGGCGCGGGGGAGACTCCCACCTCTTCAGGGGTTGGGCGGGCATCGAAGGGTTAAGCAGGAGCCGCAGGGCGCGAGTCTGGGGAGGGCAGAGGTCACAGCCATCACTTGACACGAGCTCTTTATTAAGGCGGTTTCTCCGTCTCCCGGCTCCCCGGACCCCCAGGGGATCGCAGCCGGCGGCGGCGGGGAGGGGAGGCGGGGACCGAGGCGCGGAGCCCCGGCGCGCCGCGCTGCCACCCAGGTTGGAGGGAGACTGGGTGCCCCGGGAAGGGGGTGGAGCGGGGTCTCAGGTGTCACCGCCGTGCGCAGTCCAACGGGCGGAAGGAGAGGCCGCCCCCCCCCCTCCCCCCCCCCCCCCCCCCCCCCCCCCCGCCAGCAGCTTCGGAGCGGGACATCAAAGGAGGCGGCCGGGCCGGCTCCCCGCGGAGACCCCTGCGGGGCGGGCTGGGGGGGCCTGACCCAAATGGAGGTCCGGCCCGGAGCCCCGAGGCCGCCAACGGTAGAGCCGCGGAGGCGGACGGGCCCGGCGGGCGCCCAGGGACTGCGGCCCGCTTCCCTTGGCGAAAGCGCGCACGTGGCCCCGCTCCAGGCCCCTCGCGAGGAAAAGCCCCACATCTGGTCCAGCGCTGGCCCCTCCCTGCCAGCGTGTCCGTGGGAGGGGCGGAGGACAGGCTCACTGGGACTCGGAACCCTTCTTCTTAGGGCCCTGGACCGGCCAAGAGGGTTGAGGGCCTTGGCTGGGGAGGAGGCCGGCGGAACAGAGCCCCAGGAGAGGGGCTGGGGAGCTTCACCGAAGCCTGGACAAGTGCTGGGGCTCCCTCCGTGCTGTGAAGAGGGGAATCCCTGAAAAATGCCTGTGTGCAGACAGTGCAGCAGCCGGGGTGCCTCTGAACTGAAGGGATGGATGGCGGCGGGATGGCCCTGCTTCCCGGAGGGAGCTGCGTGCTTCAGCCGGGCTTCAGGGGTCCTGGGCTTGTGTGGGAGGGCTTCTCTGGGGGTGGGGGTGGGGGGGTGGCCTGGGCTTCTGCAGTAAGAGGGCAGCAGGTCGCAGCTCTTGGAGGAAGGACAGACAAAAGCAGAGGTGGTGGAGGGGAGGGGCGGGGGGAAGCCTGGGGCCTGGGGTTGGACGCCCGGCTGTGCTCCTCCCCCCACCCACTGGCGCTGCTGTAGGTAAAGGGAGGGGGATTCGGTTCTGACAGTGAAATCAGGCTCCTGGCCAAAGGGATGAGGAGAGGCCTGGGGAGGGAACAGGGCAGGAACCCATGCACCCCTCCCCCCGCTCCCGCGCCCAAGTCTTGGTCTTGTACCCGGGTCACCACGACCACCTCCTCTCCACACCAGCCCTCTGAGGCCCCTGCCAGAGGTCCAGTCCCCGGCTCCGTGGGCATCTTTCCTGCTGTACATGAGAAGGGCCGGTGCAGGCCGGCTCCCCCACGGGCCTGGTGACTAAGGATGTTAAAACCTCACCCAAAAGATGGTCAGCAGGAGGCTGGACCTACAGGAGCACAGAGGAGGGATGTGGTCTGGCTGAGGATCCTGGCGAGCTTGGAAGGGGGCTCTCTGGGGTGGGGGCAGGGAGGCCTGGGCCCATACACCTCCCTTCACTTCCTCACCCCAACCCCCCCACCCCTTGGCCAGGCAGCCAGAAGTTCCAAAGAGACAGAAGTAAGACAAAGGGAAGTCGGGCTGGGAAGGGAATTTTTTCCAGATGTGAGTGCTTGTGGTTTGGCAGCTCTGAGCCTGAGCTCCGGCCCCCGGCACCCCAACCTGGCTGAGGGGGTGGGTATGGGGTCTGAGAAGCTAGGCCGGCGGTCCCAGCCCCCAGCAGCCCTGTGAGCCCACGGGCAGCGCAGGGGAAGGGAGCTTAGGGCACACTGGTGAACGGGACAAGAGGACTGGGGGGTTGGGAAAGGGGGCTACAGTGGGGGATGGGGAGCCCAGGGGCTAGGCTTGGAACCGGGCAGCGGGGAGGAAGCTTTACCCCCACCCCACCGTCAGTCACTCCGTCACAATCAACTGGCTTTAATTTCCCTCCAGGATCAATAAGGAGAAGGAATTTCCCTAGTGTTGCTGGCCTTTTCATTATGACCAAAACCTGATGCAGATCTGCCGGGGGGGGGGGGGGGGGGGGGGGGGGGGGGGGGGGGGGTAGGGGGCTAGGAGGGGGAGTGCGCAACCCGATCTCCCTTTCTAGCTTTCTAGGAGCCTTGGTCCTACCCCTGTTGGGGGCTCCCCCAGGAATTTGGAGAACTCAGGGAGGGGGCGCAAGGTTGATGAGAAAAGCTAGAGCAGCGAGGCAGAATGGGGGTGGGGTGGGGAGGAAACTGGGCTAACAGTTAGGAAAGGAACGTTCTGGGGCTTTGTTCCCATTGCTCGGTGGCTGAGAGGAAAGTGGCTGGGTTTTGCAGCGGAAGGAATGGAGGTTGGCGCGCTCCTGGCTGCGTGGAGGGGCGTGAGCACGAGTGGATGTAGATGTGTGCCCTACGGGGGGTGGGGTGGGGGGGGAACGGGTCTGGGGGCTTGGGAAGAGGAGCTGCCCCTACCCCCTCTCCACCACACTTCGGTGAGGATGGGGCTGGAGGGACCAGCAGCCCAGCTGGGGTTGGAAAGAGTGGGAGAGTCACGAATGCCACCCCCTCCCGCCCAGTCATGAACCCCTTCCCCTCCCCGACCTACTGGGACCGGAGAAGATTCTCTGGCCAAACTCAGCACTCGTATAAGAGCCTCACCCTGAGCAGTGTTATTACATCTGTTGGGTCAGAGAGTTTGTTGGCTGGGAGTCCTGTAGAAATTAAACCCAGGTGAGGCTGGACACTGGGTCTCTGCCACTCAGTGTAGGGGCAGCAGGGCAGGGCAGGGGGTCTGAGAGTAGGATAAAAGAGCCAGGAGTGGCCGGGGAAGGACAGTGGTGTCCCCTGGGTCCCCAGGCCGTCAGCATTCCACATGGGGCAGTGTGAACTCAAGCCTCCTGCCCCCTGGTCTGGTCTGACCCCTCAGGACCGAGGCGAAGGTTCCATTCTTGTCTGTCTCCCTGGGTTCAGGGACCCAGCCCTTTGCAAGGCTTTGGTAAGGCCTGGCTCCGACTCTCCCCACATCAGATTGCTGTTGTAGCAGGACGCACGGAGGTTAGACTGGAAAAGAGCTTCCAGTGAGCCGAGGTGCCGTCTGGGGGACAGGGCCAGAGACCTGGAAAGCAGGCGACTCACCTCCCTGCAAACCAGGAAAGGGCGGCAGAGAATCCCGAGTGACCTGAAGAGAGGGGCAGCTGGACTCAGAGGGGATGACAGTGACCTCCAGGGCAGGGTGCGGCCCGGCAGGGTCAGACGGTCGGAGGTGAGGGGGGGCGGGGCTGCCCGAGTCAGAAGTCAGTCAGAGCCACGAGGGTCCTGCGCCCTGGCGCCCGGGCGGCTCTGGTGCCTGGTTCCCCAGCTGCCAACGCTCTCCCCAGGGCTGGGCCGGGCCCCGAGCGGGGCAGGCAAGAGGGAGGAGGTGGGATGCCCTGGCTGAGGACGTGTCCAGACTGAATCTTGTCCCCCCGAGAGAGAGGCCCCTGGCTCAGCTGGCCTCCGGTCACACTGTTCTCGCTCCCTGCCCCCGGGATCTTTGCTTCTCTATCCCTCTGCCTTTGTTCCAGACTGGTGCTTCCTGCTGGTCTGGCACAGGGCATCACCTCTCTCCCCCACGCAGGCCGCTGCCCATTCTTGCCTGCTGCGGTCGGCGACGAGGCACCGAAGTCGGGCTCCCCTTACTCTGGTCTTCCTGCTTCTTGAGAGAACCTCCAGCGTTAAGTCAGGGATCCAGCGTGGCTGGCACTGTTGATGGCAACTGCCAGCATCTGAAGCTGCACAGGCCTGGGCCTGACGCTGGCCAGCTGTGCCCCTCCCGCCCCCCCCCCTCCCCCCATTTCCCCTCCGGAAGGAGCCCCTCCCCCTCCCAGGGCAGCACTACTGGAGGGAGAAGTCAGGCGGCACCAGCACCGTGACCCGCAGTTAAACTCCTCTTGGCTTTTATGAGCCAGTGACTGGGGCTGGACCCCTCTGCCACTCCCACCCGGTGCTGGGCACCGGCCCCTTAACCCCTGGCAGCCCAGGGCAGAAAGGGAAGCCAGAGCAGAGACAAGTGTGGCAGTAGGCCAGACGGCGGTCTTGCACAGGACTGGCTCTGGGGGCCCAAGCCATCTCCCAGATGCCTCCTCTCCCGCTCTCTGAGGATCGGGGAAACTGAAGAAGAGCCAGAGGTCCCGGGAATCCCTCTCCCTGTTGAGATGATCAGGAGTTTCGGGAAGAAGAAGGAAATCTGCAGGGCTGCACGCGGGGTGGGTGCTCTCTTCCTGATCTGGCCTGGGCTGCAGAGGGTGGGCACTGGGCCAGAGAGGCAGACTCTGGACTGGACAGGAAAGGGGCAGGAGGGAGGGGAGGGGGGTCACGGTGGCCAGAGAGGAGGGCTGCGAGGTTTTTGAGGTCTGGGCTTTGAGGTTCTGGACGGGGCTAGAAAGAGGGCATTGGACTCTGTTCCCAGGAGCCGGGGCAGGACAACAGGGGCTGATGGGTCTAGCGTCAGGAAGGAGGTCGGCTAGAGGAGGACTCCTCGGCTAGGCTCCTGGGTGCTCCCCTTTCCCTCTTCTCCCCGCCCCATGGAGCACGCCTGCAGGCAGTGACAACCAGTAGTTGGCCTGGGTGCCCCTGCCCCTGCCTGGCTCCAGGGAGGAGGCCGCAGCCCCGGAAGCTAGATAGTAGAGGGACCAGCTTCCCCGACTCCAGGATGCTTCCTGCTGCAGACCAGGCCCAGGCTCGCCTCTCTGTAGGGCCAGTGGGCCAGACTCCCGGAGACAGAGGTGCAGGGGGACGTGAGAGCAGAGTGGGGGAGGGCCCCAGAAGCCCAGCTTCCCAGTCCCTGCCCCTACATTCCCATCTTAAGTGGGCAGGGAGTTAAAGGACACAAGAGTTCAGCGTCTGGCCCCTTAGCAGGCTAGGGCCTTGTCCTTCCAGTGAACCCCCCCATCCCTGCCCCTCCTTACAGTCTGCTAGAGATGGGCGGTGGGGGGAGGCCCAGACAGCCTGAGCCCTAATGGCTTTCCCCGGGCAGCATGAACAAAATGGGAAAAAGATGTGTGAGGTGGGCAGCTCTGATTTCCTTTCTCATGCGGGCGCCAGCTCTGGTCTGGAAAATGTTAGCTGTCAAAGAGAGAGAGACTGAGCAGTCTCCGGCCTCCCCCTGCCCTGCACTCCCTACACCACCCCATCTAGCACCGAGGGCCCCCAGCCCGCCTGGATTCCCTGAGGGCACCGGGCTAGTGCCTGTGAACTTCACGTGGTCGGGCTGCCCCGACCAAGCCCCACCTCCCCTGCCTGTGTCTCCTCCGCCAACCAACCTGGGGAAGACATCCCAGGGGCAGTTTTGGCACTTGGGGATTCGCAGGGACACGTCGTCCCTGGGGGATCAAAGGAGCCAGTGGCAGCGTCTCCTGGATTAGGCAGTCTCACACCTCCTAAACCCCCGAGCTCTGGGACCAGCCTCAGGTTTTCAGGTGATCTGGGTTCCCGCCGAGCTGAGCTGGCAGTAACTGGCCCAGAGACAGAGCCGTCCTGGGTCCAGAACACTCGTGGGGTGTGCCTCTCGCTGCGTGTGGGTACTGTGGTCTCTGTGGGCCAAATCCCCTCTTCTGAGCTCTGGCACTGGGCCCCCAGGAGCCCCAGGGAACTGAAGCCAAGGCGAGGGGAGGCGCCCACTGCCTCGGAGATGAGGATGTGTGTGGAGGGAGGGTCCCAGCCTAGGAGGAAGCTGCCAGAACACTCAGCCCTTTCTCCAGAGGGCCCCTTTGCCGCTGCCTGGGCTCCACCCTCCCATCCTTCAGGAAAGCTCCCGCTCTCGCCCCAGCCCTCGCCCCAGCCCGGCTGGAGCTGCTGGGCTGGATTATCTGCCTCCCTGTGGGTCCTGGGTGTGGGCTCCGTCTCCCTCCCCCGGCTCCCAGGGCAGGGGCAGTCAGCCCCCTTCCTCCTTTGATTATGGTTGGATCTCTCTCATGGAATCTTTCCAAAGAAGCGACCGAACAGGATTCCACAGGGGTGGAAGGAAAAAAGAGACCGACCCTTCCTTGGCGGAAGCTGTCCTGACCCAGGGATGCCAGACAGACTGGGTTCCTGATGCCGCTTGGAGCTGTGACAGTGGGGCCAGGGCCGCAGGTCAGGCCTTGAGAGGAGTTGTGGGTCGGCCCTGCGCTGAGTGAGAGTGTCCCACGTGCTGCCTGGAATGGAGCTGATCCCAAAGCTTTGCTCTTTTTTTATTTATAAGAGAGAGAGCACAAGTTGGGGAGGGGCAGAGAGAGAGGGAGACACAGAATCCGAAGCAGGTTCCAGACTCTGAGCTGTCAGCACAGAGCCCGAATCGGGGCTCGAACTCACCGACCGCGAGATCATGACCCGAGCCGAAGTCGGACGCTTAACCGATTGAGCCACCCAGGCGCCCCCATTCCAGATTCTTTTTTTCAACGTTTTTTTTTTTTTTTTTTTTTTTTATTTCTGGGACAGAGAGAGACAGAGCATGAACGGGGGAGGGGCAGAGAGAGAGGGAGACACAGAATCGGAAACAGGCTCCAGGCTCCGAGCCATCAGCCCAGAGCCCGACGCGGGGCTCGAACTCACGGACCGCGAGATCGTGACCTGGCCGAAGTCGGACGCTTAACCGACTGCGCCACCCAGGCGCCCCTAGATTCTTAAAAATACTTTCCCTCCCACTGCCTCTCTCAAAATCCTGTGCGTTCTATATACCCTTTCAAAGAAAGCCCAGAGTTGGCGGTATCCTGAAATGGCTGTACATATTCAAGGCAGCCAGCCTGCAGGTCAGGACAGCCAGGGGCCTGGGCAGCGAGGGCTTGGGGGGACGCCCGGCTGGCCAACCCACTAGATGTCACTTACCCATGTCATCACTGCCTGAAAAAGATCTCGCAATGTGACCGCCCAGAGCCTGCAGCCAACCCTCACCCCTGACCGTGCGCTAGGTCCTGACCTCTGAGGGTGTGGGCACTCCCTGAGCTCTCTTTGGCAGGGGGGCAAGTGTGTACAAGAGCTCAGATGAGAGTTCAAAGGCCAAAGTGTCCGCCTTGATTTAAACAGTTGTTCAGGGCGTGCGTGGCTGGTTCGATCAGAGGAGCGTATGACTCTTGATCTTGGGGTCGTGGGTTCAAGCCCCATGCTGGGTGTAGGGGTTACTAAAAAAAATAAATTGAAATGAAATGAAATGAACGTCTGTTCAGGATCAACCGCACCAAAGATCGCCCATGTGTGTAAAGTTCATCTGTCCTAAATCACGGCGGCCAGGGATCCCATCCTCTCGCCTTGACAGGGCAAGAGCCTTCATGGTCCTCTGTCCCCATTCTGTCCCCTTGCGGCAGCCCAGGGCTGGGAGGGGGTCCTTTACACCTCAGTCAGTTCAAACCACTCCTTTGCTCAAATCCCTGCAACGGCTCCATCTTGTGCAGCTGTAAGCCGAGTCCTTACAGCGGCCGAAGGTTCAAACTTCCTCCCTCCATCCCCCCTGCCCACCGACCCCACCTCCTACCACTTGCCCCTTGGCTGGCTCTGCTCCTGAACACACCAAGTGTCCTCCTGCCTCAGGGCCCTGGCACCTCTCACTCTCCCTGGATTGTTCTTCCCCAGATTACACGACTGCTTCCTTCACTGTTTTCAGGTCTCTGCTCATATGTGCTGCCCTCAGAGACGACTTCTGTAAACAGCCCATCTACAAAGCACATGTGCATATACGTCCGCCTCCGTCCTCACTGTCCCTCGTGTCACTTGTGACCCCTGGCCGCAAGGGAAGCCCACGTGGGCTGTGCTGGCCTACAATAGAGTCTGGCACACAGTTGGTGCTCAATAAACATCCCTTGAACAAATGAATGAAGAGTAAGCAAATGACTTCAGCCACAAGCAGTGACTATTAAGGCGGAAAGAAACAATCGGTTGCACCTTTCATTAGCAGTCTTGTTCTTTTTTAACTTTATTTATTTAGAGAGAGAGAGAGAATCCCAAGCAGGCTCCACACTGTCAGCCCAGAGCCCCACGGGGGGCTTGGCCTGAGCTGAAGTCAAGAGTTGGACACTCAACCGACTGAGCCCCCAGGCACACAGTACCCTTGTTGATTTCATCATTTACTTAGTTGTCCTGGATAAGCGCATGAAGGAAGTACTTTGACAAAAATGAGGTCTGAAAACGAGAGCGGCCCCGCTCTAGCCAGGAGAGCTCCGGATTCTTCACGCTCCTCAGTGACGCCTCAGCCCCCCTTTCAGAAATGCCATGTGCTTGCGGGCACCTGGGTGGTTCGGTTGGCTAAGCGTCAGACTCTCGATCTCGGCTCAGGTCATGATCTCGGGTTCGTGAGTGGGAGCCCCGCAGAGGGCTCTGCGCTGACAGGAGCCTGCTTGGGATTCTCTCTCTCCCGATCTCTCAGTAAATAAATAAACCTAAAAAGAAATGCCACATGCTTATGGCCACATCTGCGCGGGTCACTGAGGATCCAACTCAGGCTCCGCCCTGCCCGGGTCTCTGAGCCTGCAGCGGGCCACCGCGGGTCTCTGACTCGCATCCAACAGCTTAGCCTCTCGGGGCCGCAGCTCCTTGGGCTCCAGCACACCCCAGCCTCCGTCTGCAGCCCGCCCGGCCCCGACCATGTAAACTCTCCACTTCTCTATGTGGACTGCCCAAAGAGTGAGGCCAGAAAGAGCCAGGACAGCCAGCCAGTGCAAACTCAGGTTCTGACGTCACCCAGGACCTCTGCCCTTTCTTGCGTCCTCCGTCAGCTCACTCTCTTGTCTCCACGGCTGTGCCAAACGTCTGTTCCCTGGTTTGTGGCCCATGCTCTGCTTGGACTTAGTAAGCCATCCAGGTCACCAGGTGCTGCCTGGGAACATACCCATCGGCCCCACCCTTGCCTCTTTCTTTTGGTCCCAGAAGACAAGGCACCCCTGTTCCTGAACGAGGCTAAGCTCAAGACGCCATCTCCTCAGTCTTTTGGGACCCGGTGTAGTGCCCACCTTCCTCAGCACTTGTGGTCCACGGCTTTGCTGGCAGCATCTTCAGACCGCCCTCCAGATGCCTCCAGATGACCACCCTCCAGATCCCTCCAGATCCCTGCCCTCCAGATCACCACCCTCCAGATCCCTCTGGATTTCGGCCCTCCAGATCCCTCCGGATCGCCGCCCCCATCTCTCCCCGCCCCTACCGCAGACACTGCTCAGATGAAAGGCACCAAATTGATACAAATAACAGGCCCTTTCCTTGGCTCTCATCTTACTGGTCCTCTGTGTGGTGTCTGATACCATCCCCTCCCTCCTGGAAAGCCTCCTCTGATGGCCTCCCTTAGGCCTTCCTCCGGGGCTTGTAGGAACAGCATCCCCGAGCCTCTGGTCTTGACCTCGTGCTCTCCTTTTTATACACTTTTCTATGTGACGCCCTCACCCTCCATCCGAGGCGCCCCCCGCTGTTGCCCTGTCGTCCCTAAGCTGCCGCCCCCCGGCTCTTTCCCCCCCGCTGAGCTGCAGTCTGGTGTCTTCTGAGTCAACCCAAGTCGGCCTCCTCAGAAGCCCGCTCTTCTGCCCGCCGCACGCACCACCCTCACGGCTGACGGCCCCACGGTCTATTCCCGCAGCTCAGAAAGAGCAAGACGGTCTCTGATCTTCCCGCCCTGCTCTCTAGGTCATGGTGATTCCACCTCCTCAGGGACGCTCAGGTGCACCCCCCTGCTTCACGGACTCAGGCCCCGGTCACTGCTCATCCAGGCTCGTCCACAGAACCCCTCTCCTGAGAGGCCCTTCTCCAGTCCTGCTTCCGTCTGGCTGCCAGCAGCGTCTTCCTAAAACACAAATGTGGCCACATCACTCCCCGGCTTTAAATCCCGCAACGGCCCTGGACAGCTTGCCACTGAAATGGATTTACTGGTTCCTCTTTTTCAGACTGTAAGCAGCTGGGGGACAAAGACCACGCCACTTCCCTGGGGTCTGCCACAGGACCTGGCACACAGCAGGTGCTTCGTCGATATCCGAGCAGGATTCCAAGTCTCATCAGGTGCCGCCCGGACGGGTTAAGAGCGGAGTAGGGCAGCGGTTAAGAGCGGAGGCTTCAGGCACAGCTGGCAGGTCCGAGTGCCAGCGCCAACCCCCAGCTATTTGGCCTGGGTGCGATTTCTTTCTTTTTTTTTTTTTTTTAACGTTTATTTATTTTTGAGACAGAGAGAGACAGCATGAACGGGGGAGGGTCAGAGAGAGAGGGAGACACAGAATCCGAAACAGGCTCCAGGCTCCAAGCAGTCAGCACAGAGCCCGACGCGGGGCTCGAACTCACGGACCGCGAGATCATGACCTGAGCTGAAGTCGGACGCTCAACCGACTGAGCCACCCAGGCGCTCCCTGGGCGCGATTTCTTATCGTTTGTCAACCTAGGCTTCCTTGACTGCTGCCCTAGAACAGCACCGCCTACCTTCCCGAGAATGGCACAGTGTGCCTACAGGACTCAGCACAGTGCCCGACACAGGGACACAGTCAAAGACCAGGGGCTGTTGTCATTATTATCGATGGCAACCATTAGTTACCCATCAGGGGTAGAAAACAATCCCAGGATCTTAATGCTGGAGTCCTTAAGCCCCAGAAGGAAACCGACAGCCACCAATGCGGAATGCGGTGAAACCAAACTTGAAACATGTTATCAGTAACTTGTATCAGTATCAGTATCAGTACAGGGTAACTTGCTCTTCTGCCTGGGCTCGAGGGCTTGCTCCGCAGAGTAAATGCAAGTGCTCCGTGAGCAATACAGTGTAGACAGAAGATACACAGTGCAGACAGGACATACTCGCAGACACACCTGGCGTATTTCACACCTGCGTACGGTCTCTCCCAACACGGACTCGGGCTGACGTACCTTGGGGCAAGTTCATAATTACAGTCCTTGTTGTGCTTCCCTATTGTCAGCTGTAATCATCTGTTAAACCAGGAATCAAACGACTCCTCCTTGCAACCTTCGCTATGGCCATCAGTGGAGACAGGGCGGCACGATCACCTCAAATTCCCACACACACCGCCCTGCCCCTATTGAGAACCGCTTTGCTAAGGTTCAGGCTGTCGAGACGACGTTGGCAGGGTCCACTTCTCACGCGCTGCCCTTTGTTGACCTCACCCGCAGAAGGGGTCCCTGAATCAGAACACGTCCTTCCTCTCTGAAGAGAAAGCATTAGAAGAGCTTGTGTTTTGCCGCAGTTCAGGCAAAACGCTTGCTGATTGGAATTCAGGCAGCAATCTGCAAGGGGCTGGCCACCCTCTTGGAGGAAGCCAGGCCCCTGGGGACAGAGGAGCAGAGAAGGAAGGGGACTTAAGGAGGCACCCTTGCGGGGCAAGCTGGGCTCTACCCAGAAAGTGTGAGGAGAGAAAACGCTGAGGAAAACGGTCACAAGGTCCTCTGGTCCCCAGGTTCTTCGTGGTGAGCGTAAGACAGCTCTTTCCAGCGTTGGCCGAGACCAGGTGCCTTTCAGGACATGGGGGTGCGGTGGGGTGGAGAGGAAGTGCAAGGGTCAGCTGCTGTTTACCCAGACACCCACAAGGCCAAGGCCAGCCAACGCGTACCCCCAAAACTGAACTCAACTGAGATTTTTCGTCATCTCCCACCTTAACTGATTAAAACGTAACTAAGACTTGCTTTCAGCGTATTCCTGGTTTTGGGCGCGGCCCTCCTAGATCATTCCCACCTAGAGGTGCGTGTGAGGGCGCCTGGTACGTCTCTGCAGTGTCACGGACGTTCCATGTGTCAGGCTCAGCAGGAACCAACTTGCTCTGAGCTCCAGAGCTGCCTGTGCCAGCAGGTCCCACGGTGCAGGACAGGACGGCAAGGCCACGTCTGAGGTCCGGGTTGGCTGCAGGAAATTCCCTTCTACCGGCAGCCACGACCGTAGCCCTGCCCCTGGAGCCAAAGCAGCCGCTCAAGGGGCAGAAGCCACACAAGAGTGCGGCCTCCACACAGTCTCAAGACCGTGCACAAAGCAATCCCAGACACGAGGTCAGACCCGTGACTCACCTTCCCAGGAGGGCGTGTGCCGCCGAGGAAGCGCTGGCAGGACCGACCAGGCTGGCGTCACCCAGCACCCTCCCGCCCCTGCTCCGTCCCTCCCGCGTGCCCACCCTGAATCGCTCTACTGGTCACACACCCGTGTGTGAAGGTGTCCGCGTGGCTTGGGGCACCGCTGCAGGCGTGCTCGATTCATGGCAGGGGTAGGGACCGGGCACCAGAGCACACGGGCCACACACAAGGGCTTAGTCGGCGCTTCCTGGTGACTTCTGGCCAAAAAGGGCCCAGTTAGTGCCGTCCACAGAGATCCTGGACCCCTCACAGAATCACAGCCCCGTGAGACCTTGTCACAGAGACTTTTTTCAAAAAGGCTCTACGCCCAACGTGGGGCCTGAACTCACAATCCCGAGATCTAGAGTTGCACGCTCTAACAACTCGAGCCAGCCGGGCGCCCCGCCTGGTGACAGAGCTTTTTAGCGTAAACCGAAACAGAAAACAGCACACGAGTGTTTTTCCATTATAAAAATTTATCAAGGGAATAATTTGAGTCCTTAAAGGTTTGCTTTAATGAAGTAAAAGACTAAAAACCATGAAAACACTTTAAGTTCTTTTTTAACCTACCAGGTGGGATCTAAATTAAATAAATCTTCTAACGCTTTAGGAGAGACGTTGCTTTCCTAAATCAGAAAAATTGATCTCCAAGTCCCACTCTCCTACCCCTAAGAGCTGAACCTCACCAGGGATGGCTCCCCTAAGGACGGGCGCTATGTCTCCGATGCAGACAAGGCCAAGGGCAGCATCTGTGACACGTGGTGTGACCAGCCAACCAGCGCACTTCTGACCGCGAAAGAGGGCACTGCTATTTACGTGAGGACCAAAGGCAGAAAACGGACTTGCGGCCACCCTAGTGATAAGGCAGTTTGGGAAACGGTTCCCAGCGTGCCCCGCCCCTCGAAAGTCAAAAGGCCCTCCTGGAGCCAAGCACCCTGGGACCTGCAGGTAGCACCATTTAGGAGGGAAACAGTCCAGGGCTGGTCCTGACACGGAGGCTTCCTCCCTCCGCGGGATTCTCAACCAGACGCGACACGACACCGGAGGTGAAATTTCAATGAATACTAAGTCTGGGGTGGAGCCGGTCTCTCCCGGTTGGGGCAGCGAGCGGGCCGCTGCCCAGTCCTGCTGCCCGGTCCTCCCGGGCACGGTGCTGCTCTCCACCTCTCGTCACCGGCGCCTCCGCGGCCGCTAGTCCTTTGGGGGATTCTGGGCCAGGTGCTGTTCCCACTCGACTTCAACCAACTTGTACAGCTCCATGGTGGCCTGAGCGTCTTCCACGGAGGAATGCCCGCTTTTCCCAACCTGGACGCCGGAGGAAGAGAAGAACGTGAAGCCACAGAGAGAGACTACGGCTTTCCCTCCCAACTGGCTCTCCGCGGCCCCCGGGGTGCAGGTGCTTCTGCAGGGTCTGTGGGCTGCGAAGGCCGAATCCCGGTGGGGTCTAATCCCCACCCCATCTCAGAGGCTCCACTCCCACCCTAATGGCTCAGCCCTTCCTGTGGACGCAGGTGCTCGTCGGTCTACGCCCGGCCAGCACGACACACCAGATGGCCACCAGGCCTTCCGAATCTTCCAGCTTCCCCAGTGCCTAACCACGCTCTACGCGACGCGCGGCCCCTCCTCCTCCGGCCAGGCAGGCCGCCCTCCTCTGAGTGCAGACGCGTAGACCACGCAGGGGGTCCCGGCACCCACTCTGCGGACTTCTGGACACCACCACGTGCTCTCCTCTCTTCCTCTCTTCTCAGTTAGGGCTTTGCACCCACCTGAAGGCTCTTCCCTGTCCCGAGCACCCTCTGTGACGCTCTGGGACGGGAGCTGTCACCCCACGTACAGATGGAGAGTCTACCGGAACCCTTGGTCCAAAGCTCTTCCCGTCAGAGCAGCCCGCCCACACCTCTCTACAACCAGAGCAATTCTGGGGCCAGAGCCTGGAACAAGGCCGCACGGAGGGCGCCCCCAGCGTCCAAGCCGCGGGCCTGGCCGCACTGGGGAGACACTACCTGGATGTCCCGGTTCAGAAGCTTCTTGGTGAGACACTTGAGGGACACGGTGGCGTTCTCTGGGCACTCGGCCTTCCGGTTGAGGGGCGGGATGTGGGAGGTGTCGCGGGTGAGGGACTTGGGGTGGGAGTACTGAAGGGCTTTGAAGTCGTTGTGGATGGCATGCCCCACCACTATCTTCCCTGCGAGGATCTTCAAGATCTGAAACAGGAACAGAGGCGGCGCTGGCGAGGAGGCAACGAAGCCCCTGCATCCTACAAGCCCAACGTGGCCATGGGTCCTTCTAGGCCCTTTTCTCCAAGTGCTCACCCGGCTCATCCTTGAAACGCCCTCTCCCACCGGGCTTCTTCCACCTGAGGCCCAGCTCCACGCCCCGAGGTGAAAGCAGCTACCACCCAAGACGACCCCGCCGCACCACGACGGTAACCCCCGTCCGGACTTACATCCCCAACGGCTCCTTATCTTCTAACTTCCATCTCAGCAACAGACCGATTTGCCTCCATCCCAAATCACACACACGCCTGAGATGCTCACGTAACTATCCAGGTCGGTTCTGGCTTGCTACGTGAAGACCTTTGACCCCTACCATATGCTGGCCTGAGACACGAGGCTTGGACAGATAGGATCAGAGATGGCCTCCAGGGAGGTGACAGAAGCCCCAAATTGTACACAAAGTTACATACATGGGTTTTTTTTTTTTGTGGGGGGGGGGGGGACGGGGAGGGTCTACGGTTTCCATCCGACTCTGGAAGGCCCTACGAGCTACAAAAGCTTCAGAACCTCTTGCAGACTAAGTCCGCGTGCGCCAGCCCCCGGCCTTCAGCTCTCCCCACTCACTCACCAGCCGCCCTGGAACCTTATTCCCATGACCCTCAGAAGCAAAGACCTTCTCGCCACCGCAGGATCTTAAAGCGTGAGGGCAAACCGCCAACGAGGACAACCAAAGAATACGCCACCAGCTCCGAAGGCCGTTCCCCCGACGGGTTCCGAACAGGTTGTGAACAAGAACTAAAGCGCCCTGACTGGGACACGGCCGGCAGGAAGCCCTGGAAGCGGCAGACCCTGTGAACGGGGCTCTCGGCCCAGCCTGAGCGCTGGGGGATCACTTTAGGCCGAGAGCCCCGCGGGAGCGCCACGAGCCAGGCAGGTGCGGGCTCCTAAGGGCACTCTGCGTCCCGCCACACCCTCCCCACCTTCCGCCTCTCCCAGGCGCGGCTCAGGGGTGCCCTGGCGCGCAGGCTCAACTCCTCTCGGGTCCTTTCTAAGATCCAGCCCCCTCCCCTCTGCTGAACCGCCTCCAACTGACGGCAGGCGCTTGAAGACCAGCGGCGGGACACAGAGTGTCCGGAGAAAGCAGAGCAGGGAGAAGTGGGCCAAGAGCGCCCCCTGGAGGCCTCCCACGACCAGCTGGCTTCCTCTCCTTCACCTCAGGTTCACCTTCCTTTTCCCGGCCCTCTGTGGAGCTCCCCGCGGCCGGTGAGGAGGCTTGCTCAGCGAGCGACGGGAGAACCCGACACGACAGCCCCGTGTCGTCTGTCGCAGCTGTCGCTTCGGCACACCCGACCCAGGTACGCGAGTCACCCCTGCTCCCACCACCACCACCAGCACCTCCCACGCTTGGCAGGAAGCCCTCCCCACTCTCCCCGAAGAGATGGAGCGTTTCCCCCCCGCCATCCGTGCCCGGGGCTCTGTCCCTCAGTGGTCACTTCTCTGTACGGGTTCCCACTTCCCCAGACAAGGATTCGACCGGAGAGCGAACAGTCTCAGCCAACCGAGTTCCCTCCACCAGAAGTAGCCTTCTGGACTCCCACCGCTCTGCCCCATCAGGAAGCCCTCTTCCCGTGGCGATCCACTCCCTCCTTCCCTCCTCCACATCCTCTGGCGCCTTCCTAGAGTGACATCCTTTGCTGAAAAAAATGACGCGGACCTCCGCCCACCGGCCCCGCCACTGCCATTGGACCCCAAGCCTCTCACCTGGCTCCGAGCGACCTTGAAGGGTGTGGCATTCACCATGTGCTGCTTCCGGATGCCACTCCATCTGGTCCGGTAGTCCACGATGTGGCAGGGGGGGAGGATGTACTCATCATAAAGCACATCTCCGTGGTAGCTGACGATGCTACATCGAGCCAAGGAACTGACGTGCCCCTTGGGTCCTGTGCCCACCATCTCGCAGTCAATCGCCACCATTTTCCCTGGTGTCTTCTGCGACGCTCCGGAGCATTTATTCTCCAAATGAGATTGGGTGGAGTTCTGTGGGGCGTTTTTCTGAGTAGGGTTCTTCCGGGGGCCCTTCTTCTGGGAGCGAGCTGGGTGGCTCCTAGTCTTTGGAAGAGCACTCTGGAACTCCCCCAGCAAATCTATTTTAGCCACGACAGACCCAGCCTTCTGTGAAGGGGCAGGGGTCAGCCAAGGCACCGCAGCTTTCCTGTCCAGGGACGGCTCTGGTCCGCTGCTGGAGGCGGCGGTCTTCTTCTTTGGAAGGGGAGAGACCTTCCAAGTGCCATCCACCCTAGGAGCTTCCCCTTTCTTCGGAGGGTCTGGGTGCAGCTTAGGCACCTTGCTAGGATGCTGGTTCTTCTTATTCAGAAAACCTCTCCGTTCCAAGAACCTCCTCTTCTTGACAAATTTTCGGTGCTTGGCATTCCCCTCTAATGCCTTTTTGGGGGGAGGTTCACCAAAATCCAAATTGAGGAGTAAGGTAGACATGAGGACAGTGGACGGCGGGAGAGCAGTTGGGAGGAGCGGCTTACTGACGACAGGAAGACAGAGGACTCATCTTCTGCTGAATCCCACAGGCCAGCATCCGGAGGTCCGCAGGACACCCTGGGGAAGAGAGTAATCCTGACCACGGAGCCCATAGGCCCCGCGAAACAGTAAGACCCATCTCCGGACGACTTAAAGCTGGAAAGACATCAGAGCGACCGCCCAGAACAGGTACGAATCTGTAATGTGAAATAATGTCAGGGGCACGGTCTCCGCCAGGAAGCTTCGGTTCTAGCGCGGCCCCCCAATTCACCAGCCACAGGGTCTTGAGAAGGCCACTTCCCCTCCCAAGAGCTCAGTCTTGTTCGCACCCGGAGGGGGCTGTAGGGCCAACCACCTCGAACTCTGCGTCTGGAAAGCCAGAACAGTGGAGCTGTACCATCGGCCCGCGAGGGCCTCTGGATTACCCAGGCATCCCCGCGCGGCTCCAGGCGGGGGACCACCACACGCGTCTCACGCCGGTCCTTCTCCCGACAAAGGCTCTCTGACCACACACACCCGCTGGGTGAACTGAGGCTTAGGGCCCCCTACGTCGGCGAGCACGCCGGGGGTCCCCGCCACCGAGAGCGACCCCCCGCGCCCACACCTACCTCCTCGCCGGCCCAGCTAAGAGCGGAAGCGCCCGGAACCGGAGGCGGAAGTCGGCGCGCGCCGGCGAGGCCCGGGCCGGCAGGCGCGCGGGTTGGACCGCGCCGGGGGCCGACGCGCACGCGCCCGCAGCGCCCCCGCCTCCGGGAGCGAGGCCAGGGACTCCGAGCGCGTGGGCAGCGGCGGCGGCCGCGGCGTCGGGGGCGGCGTCGGGGGCGGCGGGGGCGGGATGCGCTCCCCGGCCCCTCTAGCCCCGTGGAGGTACAACTCGAAGGCAGGGAGGCCGAGCCCCGGGGGAGGTACCGCCCCCACTTCCGGGGGAGGAGGGAAGTGCGCGGGGAAGGGCGGGCCTGGGCGCCGCGGCCCGCCTCTGTGACGGAGTGCGCGGCGCCCCGCCCCACCCCACCCCACGTGTGCGCGACGCCGCCCGCTTGGCGCTGGGGAACGTCGCGACCTGTGACGTCAGGGGACGCATTCCGTCTTCCGCCCCAGCCGCAGGCCCCCCGCGGGGCACTGACCCTGGCTCCCCGCTCGGCTCATTCTCGCTCCGGACGCCACCAGCTGGACCCCGGGATGCCGGGCGTCTCCGCCCGCGGCCTCTCTCACGAGGAGAGGAGGCAGCTGGCGGTGAACCTCACCCGTGTGCTGGCGCGCTACCGTCCCATCCTGGACGCCTACATCATCGTGAGGCCACAGGGGTGTGGGCGGGGTGCTGCCGGTTGTGCGGTTGGCTGGGTGCCCGTGGCAAGGGCAGAACCTGGAGAGGTGGCTTCTGCTCTCTTTTTTTCTATGGGTTTCGGTCTGTGGTCTTTACAAAAAGGGTTAAAACTGGGGTTACTCCCTCCCGGTTTTTCAGTTGACATACGTATTAATATTTCCAGTATCTCGCTGGTTTCTCTAACTTTCCCAAGTCCAAAATAAAATGCGTGAACAACAGAGCCACGCTGCAGCTACGTTGAGCTCCCCCAGGAACCTGTGAGGTGTTCCAGGAACACACAAGTTCATTGATCCGAGCTTTGCATAAAGTCCTGGTTTGGCAGCCTACTGGACAGCCACAGCTTTGGAATCAGACCGGCTTGACTGCCTCCTTTACTGTGTTAGATGGAGGCATTGTTAAGAACTTCCTGCCACCTGTCTCTCAGCTGTAATAGGGATCCCTGTCTGAAGGATCGTTACGAAGAATGAGTGAGATGATGTGTATGTGGCACCAGCATCCACTGAATCGTTCAGCCCCCCCCCCCCCCAAGCCCAGAAGCCATTATTGATTCCACTCTTGCTTTCACTGATCAACAGTCCAGTTCTTCAAAGCGTCCTGTTGGCTGTACCTCCAGAATAGATACTAAATTCACCCTTTGTTTCCGTCTCCATTGCTACCACCCTGGGCCAAGCCACCATCATCTCTCTCCTGGACTACTTCCTGACTGATCTCTGTGTTCACTTACTCTCCATAACCACTTCTTCATAAAGCAGCTTGATCCTTGTAAACTGGGAACCCCGGGCACCTGGGTGGCTCAGTCAGTTGAGTGGCTAACTCGTGATCTCATAGTTGGTGGGATGGGGTCCCGAGTCAGGCTCTGTGCTGACAGCGCTGAGCCTGCTTTGGAATCTCTCTCCGTCCCTCTCTGCCCCTCCCCGCCCCGCCCCAGGTATGCACATGCAATCTCTCTCAAAATAAATTTTTTAAAAATGTAAGTTTGATCAGGGCACCTGGCTGGCTCAGTCCGTAGAGTTTGCTACACCCTTGATCTTGGAGTAGTAAGTTTGAGCCTCACGTTGGTGTCAAGTTTACTTGAAAAACACGTAAATCTGGTCGAGACACTGCCTTGCTTGCTAGGTGCTTTGATGAAATCTTAACTCCTTACCATTATCTAAAAAGTGCTAATGATCTGTCCCCTGCTGCCTTTTGAAGGCGAGCACATTAAGCCTCTCCCACATTGACTCTACTGCACCTATACTGGCCTGATTTCTGCTCTATAAATACGGCAGGCCTCTGGGCCTTTGCACTTACTGGTCAGCCTGGAATGCTTTTCCTCCACAGGAAGGCGAAAGAAAACAGTGATTAAGGGCAAGAACTAGAGTCCAGTTGGTTTCAGATTCCAGCTTTGCTGCTTACTAGCTTTTTGACTTGGGCAAGTTACTTAACAGCTGTGTGTCAGTTTCCTTCTCTGGAAAATGCCAAGTAAAAATAGTACTTATCTCATAGGGTTGTTTGAAGATTAAATGCATTAATACGTGGAAAATGCTCGGGACAGTGCCTGGTATATTAAAATATCTTACGAGTGTTTGCTATGACCTGAGGTTTTTTTTTTGTCGAGGTATAATTGATATGTAACTTTGTATTGGGGGTATAACACAGTGATTTGATATTTGTGTTGCAAAATGATCACCATGGTGAGTGTAGTGAAACACCCTTCACCTCTCAAGTTACCTTTATTGTGAGGAGAGCTTCTAAGGTCTGCTCTCATCCACTTGCAAATGTGCAGTCATCGTCGTTAGCTATGGTCACTTTGATGGACATTACGTCTCCATGATTTATTTATTTTACAACTGGAAGTTTGTATTTTTTGAGCCTCCTCGCCCATTTCACAAGCTCCCCAGACCAGTGTTCCGTCCGTACTCTCTCACGCTCCATTGTGTTACCGTTTTCATTAGCGTTTGATCGTCTCTGTGGCATTTGACATTACCTGAAATTACTTTTTTTTTTATGTAAACTCTGCGAGAGCAAGAATCTTGTCTGGTTCATTGTTGTGTCCTCTGAGCCTAGACTAGAGCTTGGTGCATGACCAAAGCTCCGGAGTTTGTGTTGAACAAATGAACAAATAAAAACACCCTGGTGTAACATCTGGCATATAAAGCGTGTGGTACATATAATGGTAGATTGCTTTTTTAATGTGTTTATTTTTGAGAGAGAGAGAAGGGGAGAAAACAGGGGCGGGGTAGGGGCAGAGAGAGAGAGAGGGACAGAGGATCTGAAGCAGAGAGCCCGACACGGGGCTTGAACTCACCAACCATGAGATCATCTGAGCCGAAGTCAGATGCTTAACCGCTGAGCCACCCAGGTGCCCCGTGGTAGACTTTTTTTTGTTTTTAAGTTGTTTTTTTGAGAGAGAGCACAAGCAGGGGAGGGACAGAGAGAGGGGCTCCCAAGCAGGCTGCACGCTGTCAGCCCAGAGCTCCCATGACCCGAGCCAGAATCGAGAGTCAGATGCTTAACTGGCTGAGCCACCCAGGTGTCCGTGTGGCAATGGTAGATTATCAAGCGGTGATGTACTAACACCGCACAGGTCAGTCACCGTGGTGTTGCAGATGCCGACGCGAAGACACCATCCTTGCCCTTAAGTACAGTTGAGTAGAGAAAACGGACACATCCGTGAGTAGGGACGCTGCCACAAGAGAGGTGTCCAGGATGCCAACTGGGCTCCAGGAAAGGGGAGGCGGGAGCAGGCTTCAGAGGAGAGGTGACTCGGAGGAGTAGGAGGTGCCTGCTGGCCGCAGCCAGCGGCCCTTCGTTGAGGACGGGGAAGGGCGGGAAGGGCAGCGGCCTGTTGACCGCTCCCCTTCTCCCTTCTCCCTTCTCCCGCAGGAGTTCTTTACAGACAACCTGTGGGGCACACTCCCTTGCTCGTGGCAGGAAGCGCTGGATGGACTGAACCCGCCACAGCTGGCCGCACAGCTGCTGGGGATGCCTGGGGAAGGGGAAGCGGTCAGGTATGGGCAAGAGGGGCCCCGTGCCGGGGGACCCAGGGTGTCACTGTCAGGATGCAATGGAGCTATTCACTGGGGGCCCGGGCTGGCCTATCGCAGGTACAGGTCGGTGTGGCCACTCACCCTGCTGGCCCTGAAGTCCACAGCCTATGCCCTGGCCTTTACCCGGACACCTGGGTTTCAGACCCCCTCAGAGTTCCTGGAGAACCCCAGCCAGAGCTCCCGCCTGACAGCCCCGTTCCGGAAACACGTCAGGCCCAAGAAGCAGCATGAGATCCGGAGGCTGGGAGAGGTGAGATGGCCGGGGGGGGGGGGGGGGGGGGGGGGGGGTGGTGAGGAGGACCCCTTAAGGCTGTGGGTTGCCAGGATGTGGGCACTTTGCACGGCCCGCAGGACCATCCTTGGCAGGCATGGTCTGGATGCTGGGTATTTTGTGCGTTCGCCCTCTCGACGGGGAGGTTGGTGGCTGTGTCTGAACCAAGGTCTTCCTAGTTTCCACCTCCGCAGTCTGCTCAGGGCTTCATAGCAGCGCTCTCCTCCTTGTTCACGCTGAGAGGAGCAAGGAGAGGAGGCTGAGCCTGGGGTCAGCACCTCCCTTTCGGTTTCTCTATCTCGTGTTCGTGGCACCCCTGCCCTCTTCCTGTGCCCTCTGCAGCGCCTCCGCCCCCGTTGGGGGTGTTTGCCCTGGGAGCCAACACCCAGTGGCCAGGAGAGCTTTGTTCCCTCCTCTTGTAGTTGGTGAAGAAACTGAGTGACCTCACGGGCTGCACCCAGGTCGTGGATATAGGCTCAGGCCAGGTGAGTCAGACCCTTAACATTCTGAGTTTCACGTCTGGGTGTTTTGTTGTTTGAGTCGTGGGGACAGAGAGCTGGAGGCAGGTCGTCAGGCTGCAGGCCCAGGGAAGCAGTTGCTGGGCAGTGGTGGAACTAGGCAGGGCAGAACTTGAGCCTCCTGGGGGCCCGGGACCCAGGCGTCCAGGTCACTGCTAGGGAGGCTGACAGCAGAGAGGCCGCTGGACGGGGCCGTCTCCACCCTCCCTCTCGTGACTCCAGGGCCATCTCTCCCGATTCATGTCCCTGGGGCTGGGGCTGACAGTGAAGAGCATCGAAGGCGATCGGAGGCTGGTGGAGAGAGCTCAGCGCCTGGACTGGGAGCTCCTGCAGGCCCTGGAGAAAGAGGAGAGGAGGAGCCCACAGGTCGGCCAGCTTTTCGTGCAGCCGGGGCTGCGGGACGAGGCCCGCTTGGCAGGCATTGGGCACCAAGGCCGACTCCTTTCTGTTTCCGGGATTGACGGCGTGATCCCCAATTCTGCTACCCCTTTGAGGGCCCCCCGTCACCCAAACCTCCTCATACCGTAAAAGAACTTTCTGGTTACACAAAGTGCTTTCCACCCTGACGTGTGCTTCTCCCAGCCACCTGTGGAGCGGCCGGTCAGGTGTTCATTAGACTCGTGACAGAGGGGAACCGGGACTCACAGACGAGGTTTGCGGTTGATGGTGATGGGCCCCAGAGTTCACCCAGCTCCCCCGTCCCCCGGTTCTCTCCCTCTTTGGGAAGGAGCGCAGGGGACACTCCCTTCCTGTGGCCGGAGCGGGCACAGGGACAGCAGACTTCCCACCTGCCTCTGTTCCGTCCTGCCTCCACAGGTGACCCGGGCCGGCCCTCGCCACTCCCCACACCACGTGGTTAGGTGGGTAGAGCCCACGGCCCTGTGCAAGGAGCTCCTGCTTCCCCTGGAGCCCTTGCCTCCGCGCGGGGCCCGCCTGCTGCTGACGGGCCTCCACGCCTGTGGGGACCTGAGCGTCGCCTTGCTGAGGCACTTCTCCTGCCCCGAGGTGGTGGCCCTGGCCTCGGTGGGCTGCTGCTACATGAAGTTGAGTGAGCCTGGCGGCTACCCACTGAGTCAGTGGGTGGCGGGGCTTCGTGGCTCCGAGCTGCCCTACAGGCTGCGGGAGGGGGCCTGCCACGCCCTGGAGGACTATGCTGAGCGGCTACAGAGAGCGGGCCCCGGGCTCCGCACCCACTGCTATCGGGCGGCACTGGAGACGGTCATCCGGGGCGCCCGGCCCGAGCTTCGACGGCCAGGCGTGCAGGGGATCCCCAGGGTCCACGAGCTCAAGATCGAAGAGTGAGGCTGGGGGGGGGGGGGCGGGGGGGAGACGGGCATCACGGACTGAAGGTCTGATTTCCCTCCCATCCTCACTTGTTAGTGTGAACGAAAGATCTATGGGGCGTCGGGGGGGGGGGGGGGGCTCAGTTAGTTTAGGCATCCGGCTCTTGATTTTCACTCATGCGCATCATGATCTCTGTCGTGGGCAGAAGCCTGCTTGAGGTTCTATCTCCCTGTGCCCCTCCCCTCAAAAAAAAACCAAACAACAAACAAAAGAAGATCTAAATGTGCCCAGGGAGTTGATTCCGAAGTCTGACCGGACAGCTTCTCAGAATTCTTTTTTTTTTTTTTTTTTCTTTTTTAACGTTTTATTTATTTTTGAGACAGAGAGAGACAGAGCATGAACGGGGGAGGGGCAGAGAGAGAGGGAGACACAGAATCGGAAGCAGGCTCCAGACTCCGAGCCATCGGCCCAGAGCCCGACGCGGGGCCCGAACTCACGGACCGCGAGATCGTGACCTGAGCCGAAGTCGGACGCTTAACCGACTGAGCCACCCAGGCGCCCCCTCAGAATTCTTTTAGAACCGAGTTGTCACTCTCTTGTCAGGGGGCCGTCCAGGTTTTTAAGTGCTAAAACTATGGTCAGATCATTGTATAGATGATAAATTTGGGGACCAATCTGCGGCTGGACAGACAGTTCCCGGCCAGGGAAACAGGAAAACGCATACTAGGGTGGCAAACCCAGCGAAGCTGCCATCAGATCGGGAGCATCCAGTCTGGGTGGGAGGGGAGGCTCCTGAAGCCAAACTGAGCATGGTCTGTGGCTGACCCCACAGATACGTGCAGCGGGGGCTGCGGCGGGTGGGGCTGGATCCCCAGCTGCCACTGAACCTGGCTGCCCTTCGGGCCCACCAGGCCCAGGAGAACCGAGTGGTAGCCTTCTTCAGCCTGGCCCTGCTCCTGGCCCCGCTGGTGGAGACGCTGATTCTGCTGGACCGGCTGCTCTACCTTCAGGAGCAGGGTGAGGGTGGCCCACAGCAAGGACCGGGGACTGGTGGGGGGGGGGGGGGGGGCTGGAGCTCTGAGGCTCCTCCTTCCGGCCCCAGCCCCGCGGCGGGACTCAGACTAGCTGCTTCGGGTACCAGTGGGGTGGGAGATTTGTCCACGCACATTCCTGCTAAGTCGGGCTCATATCCCATCTTGCGTTTTAAGCAAGAACAACCCCAGGGGTGGGGGGTGGGGTCGGTGTCTGGGGTGCCCATATTCCTGGTAGAGAATTGGGTCTCCTAGACACCTCAGACCCCCCGCACAGGGAAAGGGGCTGTGCCCACAGGCCTGGCAGGGAACAGCTCGTGATTCCTCCCTGAGTAGCCCTGCCTTTCTTCCAGGCTTCCATGCTGAGCTCCTGCCCATCTTTAGTCCTGAACTCTCGCCCAGAAACCTAGTTCTGGTGGCCACCAAGAGTCCCCTGGGTGAGGCCTTCTCTCTTCTGGAAACTGAAGACAGCTGACGAACTCCATCTGGAGTTCATCCAGAGGACCAGCCTCCTAGCTTCCTGCAACCCTGGCCTCTCCGTCCCCATGTTAACATAATACTATGTAAAGATTTATTTTTAATTTATTAAATAAATGAAATCTTTATTTCTCTGCCATTTCTATTTTTTCACTCCCACTCCCGCCAGCCTCCCTGACGGGTAGCGTCTCGTTACTCACGGGTCTCCCAGAACCCGCAGGCCCTGTCCCTGTGGAGGCTGCCTAACTTCCACCCAGGCTGTCACAACGTGAGGACAGACGCCCCTTCCTTCAGTCCCAGAAACAGGTGCGCTGGGTTAAGGTGCTGATCTAGCAGACGCGTGGGAGGGAACTCCTGGCTCTCTCTTGGTGTCTGAAGGAGAGGTGGCCTGGACCTTCGAGGCTAAGACAAGGAGGGGAGAAGCTGATCTCCAGCTGATTCCCAGGATCAGTACCAATAGACTTTCTTGTGTCTCCGCGTCTCCTGGATCCCCATCGCCTCCATCACCTCCTCCTCCAGTGTCTTTAAACGGGGCACGTAGGTTCTTTCTAGAGCATCTTCCACTGATGTGTCTTTGGGGCCGTCTATTGAGCCAGAGGAAAGAAGATGGGTGGGAAATCCCCTCCCTCCCTCTCCTCCCACCACCCCCTGTCCCCGTCTTCGTGCCCCTCACCCAGCCTCACCAGTCCAGGTTTCAGGGACGATGCCATCAGCTCTGGGAAACTCAGGTTTGGGGATAATTCTTCCTGATCTTGTGGAGACACGTACCCGCTCTCCTGCCTCCGTGAATCTCCACTCCACGTCAGTGGGTTTCCTAGTGGACAGAAGAGATGAACCCAGCCTGGGAACCACGTCTTCCGGCTACGTGCCGCCCCAAAAAGTCAACGGCTGAAAACATGAAGGTCACCATCTTGCTGCTGCTATGTCTATACTGGGGGTGACCCACAGGGGTCACGTCCACGAGAGGGATGGCCCCTTTCAATCTCCAGAACCTCCAACCCACCATTCCTTTTGTAGAAACGGGATCAACACCGATGGACACTCGCAGGGCGGGCAGCCCTCTGACCAGAGCCCCACGTGCTTGCCTGTCCACGGGATCCACGAGTTTGACCTGGCGGTGGAGCAGGGGTGCTTCACTGGGGATCATGGTTCCCCGGGAATCCACGGTCTTGCCCACATAACGGTAGTGCTGTCCAAAAGAGGGGGGATATGAGAACCAGGGGTGTGAAAGGGGGCCCGCCCACCGCAGCTCGGGGCGTTCAGCCCAAGCTGGAAAACAACGTCAGCTGTCTCACTGTCCCTGCAGCTCGTCTCCTGCCTCCCTAGGCTGCTCCAAATGCGGTGACAGAGGGGACAGGCTTCCTGAGCACCCCTGAGCGCCCCATCTTCACTCACCGTGTTCAGTCCCTCCAGGACCACCCAGTTGCGCTGCCGGATGACTTGGACCACTTTGCCTTGCTTCCCAGCATCCTTGCCTTCTAGGACCTCCACCTGCAGGAAGACGGGAGGGTCAGGGAGGGGGGCCCTCGCCCAGCCCCCCCACCACTCCACCTCATCCAAGGCTCACCCTGTCCCCACAGAACAGATGCCATTCTTCATCTGAGATGGGCTCCACGGCCACCCGGCGCCGCCTGGTCCCCGGAGGGTTCTTCCTCTTGTCTGCAAGAGAGCCTGGGCGGCTCATCCCATAGCGGTAGTCGCGGGGCAGAGTGACCTTGGATGCCAAGGCCAGCAGGGCAGAGAGACGCATGGCTGGAGGCTGTGAGAAATCCCCTGGCCAGGGAGGATCCAGAAACCTTCCTTGTCAGCTCTGAAGAAGACAGAAAGAAACAAGCGGGCAAAGAACATTTTTTTAAACACTTAGTCCCTTGCTCAAGGGATCTCATCTCACTGAGTCCTCACAAGATGCTATCTTCACTTCACGGATGAGGAAACAGGCTCAGTGACTTGCCCGCAGTCATAAAGCTACTACATGAGAGAACTGACATTCAAACCCACAACGTCTGACTTCAAAGTCCAGAAAGAGGCCAGGGACCACGCGATCTAGTCACCCCTGAATCGAGGTGACCCAAACAGGGCTTGGCGCATAGTAGATACTTAATAAACAGTTACTAGGTCGATGCAGGAACAGCGGGATAGGAAAAACACAGGTAAATGGAACAAAAAAGAGGCACAAGGCCAAGGGGCAGGCATTTACAAGGAAAAACAGCAGAGATTAAAAAACAGTACTAAAATGTCCCTATGCCACTCGCAATTCCTGAACTCAGTCAGGAAATAACCACTCCTCCTCCCTAAGGCAGCTTCTTTTCCAAAGGAAAAGGCCCCAGAAGCAGACTTTAGGATTACCAAGTCCTACATTTCCCAAATAAGTGTATTTTCTAAGCCTCCCAATTTTGGATGATGGACTAAATCAGTTGGGGTGGTGAGAGAATGGAGGGCAAAAATAGTTAAGTGCTTCCATTTTTATTTTTTTTTTTAAGAGAGAGCAAGCAGGGGAGGGGGGCCGAGGGAGAGAGAATCCCCAGCAGGCCCCACACTCAGCACAGAGCCCAATGCGGGGGCTCAATCCAAGGACTCTGAGATCGTGACCTGAGCTGAAATCGAGAGTCAGATGCTCAACGGACTGAGTCACCCAGGCGCCCCATGAGTGCTTCAATTTACTGAGCACTTACTACCTGCCAGGTGCCATGCCGTTTTCCTGCATCATGCGCTACAGAAAAGGATTAAGGAGGGCATCTTTAAATCTATTTTAGAACCAAGAACAGAGTCTAACTTCAAAGTACAAATAAAGTGGGGGATTCACCTTCGAATGCTCCCTCTCTGTAAAGAGAGCTTTCCTACTATTCTTACTTTCTAATCTTATACTCTAATAAAACCTTTTGCCTGATGCTCAAAAAAAAAAAAAAAAAAAAAGTACAAATAAAGTGCACTCTCATGGGATAAAGAGCTGTGGGTTCTAGTCCCTGTTCCACCACCTTACTCTATGATCCAAGGCAACCTAGCTTACAAGCTTGTGTCGTCATCCTGAAAACTCTACAGGGTTGTTGGAGTCATTCCAACTACGTTTGATATTTTATCAAAACAAAGTACAGAATAATGCGAATCGTATTATGACTTTGGGGCAAATTAAAAAATACATATTGTGGCACAGGCTTAAATATTTATGCGAAGGCAACAGGAAACAGCCAAGGTACTTGGCTGGAGCAAAAGGCCACTATCTGGGGGAAGAGTCACTGTCCATCTTATTCCTTCCCCACGACCTTTGTTTACATTTTCCCACTATGCGCCCCGGGGTGGGGGGGGGGGGGCGCTGGTTTATCTGAACCTTCGGAGTTTTCTTCTTTATACTTCTCAATGTGAAAAAGAAAGTGCCTATGTTATCTTCAATTAGCGTTGGCCTCAATGTTCCCGTGCGGATTCAACAAATGCTTAGGAGCAACAGCTAGGTGACAGCCTTAGTGCGAGGAGCCTCACGGATTACTAGCGTCTGATCTTCCCGCCGCCCTGGGAGGGAAGCTGACAGGTGCGGGTACCCCAAGGCTCGTTCCCCAGACGAGGAAACCGGGCGCTGGGGGCCACAGGGCCTAGTTCGCAGCTGCACAGGGGGGCACAGCTCTAGTTCGCAGCTGCACAGGAGCAGGGCCAGCGTTCGGCCCCAGGACGCCAGCGGGGTCGCTGCAAAAGGCCAGGCGTCGGCCACTCTAGGTCTGCAGCTCCGGGAGGAGACCCCCAGAAGTCAGCCCCTAGGCCCTGCCCTCCTCTCCCGCACACCCTGCAGGGGCTGTCCCCAGGGCGGGGGAGCTTCCGCGGGGTTGCCCGGGCCCCGGTTCCAACAGTCTTCACCACCCACCCGCTCCAAGCAGCCGGAGCAGAGCAATCCCGGGCGAGTCCAGGGCGGCCACCACCACCGAGCACTCAACGCTCACCTCCGCTTCGCGCCTTGCCCCGCGCTGCCGTGCCCCCCCCCCGCCCCCCAGCGGCGTCCGCACATGCGCCCTTCGCCCTCGTCCCTCGGCTTTCTGGGAAATGTAGTCTGAATGCAGAGCGGACGCTCAAACCAACCTCGCTCTGAAAGCCGGAAGTTGTAGTCCACCGCTACGGAGCGAGCTGGAAACAGGAAATTTGGTCGGGTAGGAAAGCAAGGAACACCAAGAAGCACGTCGGGAGTTGAAGGCAGGGCAGGATAGGTGCGGCGCTCGGCGCGTCTTTGCGCACGCTCTGCGTGGAGGCCGCTGGGAACCGTAGTTCTCAGAGAGGGGGGGCTCCATTTTCTAGGGGATTGTGGCTTCCTGTTCAAAGCAGAGGGCTTCCCTTTCTAGGCTGGGCTGCGGCCAGTCCTCTGCCCGCGCGCCCGTCTGCAGCAGGGGACCGGGGCACACTAAGAAACTGTCCTGGGTTTTCTGCAGAAAGGAATGACACGTGGGCCCTTCCACTGCCGGTCGATGGGCTAGTCACAAAATGTCAGCTGTGGGAGGCACCTGCGATGACCTGGTCCAGCCGCTGCGCGCAACTCGGGGTAGCGGGCCGTTCCACGCTACCAGCCTCCGGGCCCTTCCCCACCAGCGGAGGGTGGCGGGCATCCCCAGCTCCTAAGCTCAGCAACACAGCAGCCCCTCCCCCCTCCGTGGCCGCCAGGGGCTGCGGCCGGATGGTCAGCACGCACACTGCACTTCTCGTGCAGGCCTTTAAGGCTTCCCAGGTGGGAGCAGGGCAGACGGTGGTTCAGCGGCGGCTGCTGGGAGCAGCGCATTCCTGGGTTTTTGCCCTCCTGTCTCGCAGCCTGAGAAAGGAAGCTGGCACCACTTCCTCCGTCTGGGAAGGGGGCCTGGAAATGGCCAACCCCCCCCCCTCCCGGCCGCCCACCCAAAGAATCACTCAAAATCCAATATAGTAATCAACGGGTTTTATTTTCCTAGAACTGAAATCGTCTACGGTTTTCAGAGCTAAAGTCCCAAAGCTACAGTCAGCAATTTTTCATCAGAGCCCAAGGGGGGGTGGGGGTGGGGGGAGACGGGAGAGAGGCATAGAGGCCGCTACAGAGGCTGGGCAAGGGCACTTATTCCCCTGTCCTCCCAGTGGGTTTCAGATCTGGTGACAACGCTGAGGAGACCAGGTGAGGGACGTGATGGGAACGGACACCAGAAGGAACACCAAAGCCCCAGCTACAAAAAGAAAAGTCATCAAACCCCAAATAGAAGGGAAGCCTCCCAGTGCACCTCGTAAGTGGGGGCAAGAGAGGGGAAGGAGCCGGGGGTGGGGGTGGCACACAAAGGGATAGGGGTCTTTAAAATTTTTTTTTGTAATTTTCTTTTATTAAAAACATCTCCTAAAAAATGTGTCTTTTCATGTCTGGGTGACATATGTGACTGTAGGATGGCCTTGAGCACTGTGGGGAGAGGGAAAAGGGCAGCTAAGGGGTCTCCCCAGGGCATCCTATCTCTGGCCAGAGATCAGAGGTGGACAGACGCTCCTCAATGCTCCCACCCTAGCTGGGTGAAGTCAACCCTCTGGACCTCAGGTCCTCGGCCCAACAACTCGGGAGCCCCCAAATCTTCTGACGATCATCTGTGACTCCCAGAACTCCTGGGGTCAGCAAAAGGAAGATTGGATGTTGCCCATCATCAAGGGTTTATGGAAGGGAGCCCCTCCCCTACAAGCTGTCCCACTTCCCCTGAAGCTAGGGGGCTGAGAGAGCAGGTACAGGAGGAGGGCACAGGAGTGCACAAAGATGCCATCTTCCTGCCCACCCCCCACCCCTACTTGAAGATCGCCCCTCTCAGGCCCAGAAGCCTACCCTGTTGTTTTATTCTCCATCCCTTCCAGTCCTACCCCCGATGCCAGCTAATCCAGAGGTCCAGAATGCTGGGGGGGGAAGGGGAGGGGCAGGAAGGTGTCAGGAGGTGGAAACCACCAGTCCAGGCCCCAACAGATACCCTGGGAAACGGCTCCAGGCAGGGAGGGACACAATGGCCTCATTGCAGCCCACGAAGCAGAACACATGGCCCTGACTCAGATCACAGGGGTGTGGGGATCTGGAGGCAAGGGCCAGGTGGCCTGCCCCATCCAGGTCAATCTCCAGGGGCTGGGCTTGGAGTGGGGAGAGTTAAGTGGCAAAGGAGGGCGGGGCGGGGTTCCCAGTTTGCAGGCCATGGCCAGTTTCCCCAGTAGCACCCAGACAGCAGCAGGAACGGGGCAGGGGCTCCTCTTGAAACATTGGTGGCTACAGGCTGCGGGGGGAGGGTTGGAGGGGAGAAGGGTTATGGGTGTGGCCTTGGGCTGGCCACACCCCAGCCAGTGTCCACGTCCTGGGAGAGCCCACCCTGCCTCCGTGGCAGGACCCCCCTCCTCCTCCACAGGTGGCTGGTCAACCCCCAAGCCCAGCTGCCTCAGAGCAGGGGGCTCCCTCACCTCTCACGATCTCTGATGCCTGGGGCCTCAGAATCTTCCTTGGCAGCCTCTTCCTCCTCTAACTCCTCATCTTCCTCCCGAGGAAGCCCCCGGCCAGAGCCGGGCTCAGAGGGGGTACGGTTCTTCTCCACCTCCACAGGGAGGGGCCTCTCAGCCTCCAAGGGGGCTACTTCCTTCTCCTCCCCTTCGGGATCTTCTGTCTCCTTGGGACGTTTTGGGGAGTCCTAGGTAGGGTTGGCAGAGATGAGGCGGGCTGAGGCCAAGGAGTGGGGGTGCCAGCCACCCACCTGTGCCCCTCTTCCACAGAGGCTCTTTCCTTGACATACCCACAACCCCCTTCCCCAGCCCTCCGCCGCTGAAGGGTCTCCTGTGCCCCAGCTTCTTGGCAAGGGACCCCCAGACTACGGGCTGGTCCACCCCAGACTGCAGGGTCTCTGGAGTAGCAGCTGGCTTCCCTGGGACCCAGGCGGGGATCAGTTACCTCCAGCAGGTCCCCCGCTCTCCTCTTCAGCGCCCCCTTCTCGTTCTTCTCCTTGGCCGGCTCATCGATGACCAGCTTCCCTTCCTCATCGCTGCTACCCTCTGCACTCCCTTTCTTGTCGCCATCACCCTCCGTGGCTTCGGGCTCGGGCTCGGGCTCATCCACAGAGCTCTTCTTGGGGGCAGACTGCGCGCAGAGACAGCAGAGGCTGAGTGGCACCTGCGTGGCCTGTGGGGGCCCCTCCCCAGACCCGCCCTCGGCCACTCACTCCTTCCTTCTCCCGCCTCGCCCCCGCCCCCCCCCCAGGTGCCCAGTCTCACGAGTGATTTGAGACCCACCTCTGTCGGATTAGCCCCGGGCTAAACCCACTGGCCGGGCAGGCAGGGCTCTGTGCAGGAGGGGGGAGGGCTGGAGCAGGAGGCAAAACCTCGGGTCAACTTCTCCCAAAGGGAGCTGGGACCCTTTCCCCGCCGACCCCCGCCCCCCACCCTCCCGCCTCATCCTGCCCGGCTCACGAGCACCTCCTCCTGGAAGCCTTCGTGGAAAGAGTTAAGGCCAAGTCCTACACTCACACCGGGTCCCTTAAAGGGCTGTCCCCACTTACCGCCTCTGTCCTGTCCTTGCCCCCCAGGCCACTGTCTAAATAGCACAATGATATACCACACGCCTCCCCCAACCCCAGCCCCTCCTGCAGGGCCCCCCACCCCCACCCCAGGAGCTCCTGCCCCCCCTGAAAGGCCTGGTTTCTCAGTCCTGAAAGCTAAGCATCCCGCGTGGGCCCGGGTTCCAAATGAGCCGGCGGCCACACCTGCTTTCCAGGGGGTCTTTGGGGCCGCTGGCTGCTCACCTGATAGCCCGAGGCCTTGACAGTAGGGTTGTTCTCGATCTCCCACAGCCCCTCGCTGAACCCTTTCCTCTTGTTGGGCTTCCCAAACTTCTCCTTGGACTCTTCGTAAGGGAAGAGGTCTTTGGGACCCAGGAATGCCCTGGGGAGAGAGGGGAGACTGTGCTCTGGAGCCCTCCCTGCCTGAGCCGCAGGGAAGGGGCGCCGACACCACCTGTGGCCCACGGCGCTCTGCCCATGGCCCTCCCCACCTCTGGCCCCTCACTCACGTCTCATGGGTCCCGAAAAAAAAGACTTGGTACTTGTTGGCTGTCGACTTCACGGCGGCCTCGGGCATCTCGTCAATCTGGGAGCAAGATGAGGAAAATTGAGTGTGAGCGGAGTCCTAAGGTCACAACTTGGGGCCGAGGTTGGCCTCCGGGACATATCTGTGTAAAAGCCGACGCAGAGGGGCCCAAGACGTCACCGAGATGGCTTCTGAACCCTTTTTAGAGGTGGCACTTTGTTCAAAGTCAGACAGCAGGCCCAGCAGAAACCTGGAGTTGGCCCCCTCTCCTCAAGCCCGACGGCACGGTTCCACCTGCCCACAAGCCCACGTCCCGGCCAGCGTCGGTGGTCACCTCTTCCCCCGGGCTCTCGGCCTCCACCCTCACGGGACTGCAGCCTGCCTACAAGGCACCGGCCCCAGGGCAGCCAGAGTGGCCTTCCAACTGCAACACTTTGCCCCTGCTGAGACCTTCCCAAGTCGGCTCGTGATCAGAGCCCCCCCCCCGTACGCCTCTTCCTGAAGAGGCCATACTCCCAGGACTGACACCGATATCTGTCTGGCCTTGGGCGACTTACTGAACTGCCTTCTACCTCAGTTTCCTCATCTGTAAACGGAGACAGTCACAGAACCCAAGCCACAGGGATTAAATGCGGTTTGCCCCACGTGCACTAGCTCTCCTCCTTGGCCACTGGCTGCCCTCCCCCTCTCTGCTGTGGCCACGCTGGTCTCTGCTCTCCCACACTCACTAACTCTTGGCGAGCCCTCCAACCGCAGCCCGGCATGGCTTCCTCCGGAGGGCGCCCCCAGCCCTCCTGGCCCAGCTGGCCCCCCCACAGAAGCCTCAGCACCTCTCCTTCAGAGGGCCGGTGCCATGGTTACCCACATCAACATCTGAGCTACGTCCATGTGGACTCTCTGGCCTGCACCTGCCCCGAGACTGGACAGCAGGTGCCCAGCAAGCAGCAGGCTCACGGGAAGATCTGCTGAATGAATCCATGAGACAGATAAAGGCCACTGCTCTGGTTACCGTGGAGGCGCAAGACCAAGGGGCTGCCTATTCAACAACCCCCCCCACCCCAGGGAGCAACCCCAAAAGCTTCTGGGGAACACTTTGGAAAGCCTCTTGATATAGTCAGACACTCCCATTTTACAGATGAGGAAATTGAGGTTCCCCCCCCCAAACGACAGAAGTTAGTGAGGGTCCCAAAGTTGGTCTCCTGCCACGTCCTGGGGGCACGAGGAGGGAAAGGTGCAGAGATCTGGGGTCAGAGGAAATGCACAGGCAGTGGCCCCAACAGCCTCCCCAGATCAGGCCCGAAGAGCCCAGGCCAAGCGAGCTGGGGGTGGGGGGACTACAACTCCCAGCAACACTTGCAGCAGCGGCCTCGGCTGCCTGGCTTCCCGCCGGACACGGGCCAGGTGGCCATGTTGACTGGGGCCCCACGCGCATTTAGGACAGAGACAGACAGCCTGAGGCATCGATTAACACCACCAGGACTGGGACACAGTGTCTGACCTGGGGGCCTGGGGACACAGGGAGGCGGGGTGCCGAGAAGGCGTGGAGACACACCCAGGAGGGGGCGGAGCCCCGGGCAGGGAACGGAGGGGCACCGGGCTCCAGGCACGGAGTCTTCAGGTTCCTGGGCACCTCCCCCCTCGCCCTGTGGCCTCTGGGGACAGAAGTCCAGCCCCTCCCCTCAGGAAAGCCCAGCACCAACTGGGCCCTCCCCATGACCAGGAGGTTGGGGTGTGATAGCAGGGGGTGGAAAGGCACGCAGTTCCCCCCCACAAACAGGATCCCCATCGCCATGACAACCCACCCCGCCCCCGGGGCCACTCAGCAACCAGGAATGTGACCACCCCTCCCCCCACTCTGGATTGGGGAGGAGGGGACACGAACACACCCCACCCCCACCCCTGAGCCTGGAGTCTGGCACCTGGGTCCCCGGCCTGCTGGAAACCGCAGCTAGCGCTGGAGGGCCCAGGCCCTTCTCAGGAAGCCAGGCCTGGGGTGCGGGAGGAGGAGGAGGAGCCAGTCTTCGGCCAGGACACCTGGGTCTTGTGACCAGCTGGCTCCCCACCCTCCTCTCAGAGGGGGGCAAGGCAAAAAAAAAAAAAAAAAAAAAAGAGACTCCAGGGCTTAGAGGTCCCAGGAGACGTGCACAATAGCACGAACCCTCCCCTAGGCCTCTTCTCCACCCATCTCGACCCCAGGACCCAGGGCAGGGGTGGGGGGCAAAAGGGCCTTCCTGGGGGTGCAACAGGGAACCTCGTGCTCGGGGCTCACACCTGAGCCAGGGCCTCAAGGCGCAAAAAGGGTGAAAGGGAAGAAACTGAGGCTCAGGAGAGGGGGTGGGGTGAAGGAAGGGTCAGACAGGAGGGGACAGGAAGCTCTCTCCAGGAGCACAGCCCTCAAAGCGCTGCCCCACAGGGCTTTCCCATGTAAAGTGAACTCCCAGGCAGCTGAGCGGTGTGACAGGGGACCCAGGAGGCCACCAGCTGCCCAGCCTCAGGGGCGGAGGAGAAACAAAAGAATGGATGAGAATTAAAAATAGAACCACACGCCAGATACACCCGCCCTGCTGACTTCTAGCCAAATAAAGGGTGGGTATGGAGTTCAGAGGGAAGTCAGGGGCCTTCGACCCCAAAAGGGTCACCCCGCTCCCGGCCTCACCTTGACAGTGGTACCTTGTGGGGGAAGCGCCTGGACAAGTGGGCTGTTTTCACTCAGTGGAATCCTCAACCCCTCACCTCACAAAGGGGAAAAGTCCCTTCCATCCTTCAAGCTACAAAGGAAACCTCCTTTCTCGCGTTTCAAAGTGAAGGGCAGTTCTTTCCTGCGTATGGAGGACATGAGGTCTCAAGAGAGGCCTGTACCCCCAATACAGACATATGTCTCCCAGGCGGTGCCTTTATATCCAGACCGTGACTCACAACAAGTGAGTCAAGGGTAAGCGGGGCAGGGTGGGGCCGGACCAGTGCTAGGGACCCTGCCGCACCCCCTCTACTGGTCAACGGGGGAGGGGGTCTGCTACTTCTCAGCCATTCCAGAAATCCGGGCAGGTTAATTCTCCCAGGCGGGGGCCCATCCACTCCAGGCCCAACCCTCTGCATGTGCCTGGCTCCATCAGACAGACCCCAGGGCAAGAAAAGCTGCCCCCCGGCCGCCAGGGCTCATGGCCACCCGCTGAAGCCTAATGAGGGACCCCAGGTGAGGAATGGGGGAGGCGACCGAACACCTCTCCCCAGTCTCGGACCAAAGCCAAGTAGGGGACCGCCTGTCCACGCGTAGGAAGACAGCAGGGAAGGCTAAGGCCACACTGACTGCCAGCCAGGGTTCTGACCACCACACCCAGAGCCGAGCCCGGCCTGACCCAGGAACCGGAAAATCTGGGGCAGGAGACAGTTGGGGCCGGGAAAGTGTGGCAAGCCCAAGAGGCAGAAAAGAGAAGGTGGTGCCTGGACGTGGGGGAGGGAGGAAAGCTGGGTGAGGCCCTGTGGCTGCTCAGGTTTTCTGGGATTGTGAAACAGGAAACAGAGAGAGGAGGAAGGAACCTGGGGGGGGGGGGGGAATCCCAGAGTCTTGAAGGTTAGTTGTTAAGTGCTTGGAGATTCCCCCCAAGAAGTCAGGCCGAAGGAAGAGGGGAAGGAGAAGGTTAAGATGTTGTGTGGCACTGCAATCGGGACAGGTCTTGCCTACCACGTGGCCCCTCCGGCTGGCTGGGCTCTCCAGTCCCACCCAGTCAGCCGTCCTCCCCAGAAGCAGGGGCTGAGGAAGGAAAACCCACTCAGCGGCCTCCACCTGGCCATCCACGAGGCCTCCTTACTCCTCTTTGGTCTCAGGAAAGGCCAGGCCCCTTCACTCTGCCCCTTTAGGGGCTAAGACAGCATCCACGCATGGAGAGGAGACCCAGATTTGTCAGCTCTTTTGGCATCCCAGGAGGATCTATGTGGGAGATAAGAGCCTTGGGTGCACCGATCCCCAGATGTCACAATCGAAAGCTGGAGCACAGGCAGAGGGTGGCACCCTCCCTATCTCTTGGAGATCCAGTCTGACCTCCCCTCTCCCCAAGCCTCGCTCTATCTAAAAGGCCCAGGCCTCAACAGGAAGGCACTGCCCCCTGGTCCCGCCCTTCTGGCCTGGAGGCCCAGGAAGGATGAAGACAAGACTAAATGGCATCCCCAGTCCCAAGGGCGGCCTCACCCTAAAGGCCACCAGAAACCTGAAGGTCTACCTCACAGGGGCCAATGTGGGGCAGTCTGTGTCCCCCTCACTGTTTTCTCTTTCCTGATCCAGAAGGAGTTCCCTGCAACCCACATTCCAGCTGCACGGCTTCCCTGGGGCCTGGCCCAGCCTCCAGACTTTGTCCCACCCCCCCTCCCCCAGGAGGTAGGAGTCGCAGCAGAGACCTGGGTTCAGTTCTTGCCCTGCCCAACAGGGCCTTGGCATCTGGGCCAAGAAGCCGGACGGATCAAAGGTACAAAGTACACAAGTGCCCACAGGCCACATACCCCAACACACACGCAAGGCTGTCTGCGGCTGCTTCCTCACAACCCCCCTAACCCCCAGCCCAGGCACTTAGAAGGCCCTGGAAGCTGAGAGAGCCCCTCGTTTCCATTCGTGTCCAGACATCTACAAGTTTCAGGGAACAGGGAGCTCAAAGCATATGGGGTTAAGCATACTCCTCGAAGAGGGTACAGGGTGAGGAAAGGACTCCTGGGTTTTCTGAGTGGCCCCAAAGTTGGCCTGGCCCTCTGAACAGGACCCGGCAGAGCCTGGGGCAACTTCCCAGGCTCCAAGCAGGGTCGGGCCAGATAAAGACACAGACTCACGTGGAGAACGGTAACCTAAAGCCTGGAAGCAGTTCCACACTTGGCCCCCTGGCTTAGAAAGCTCCCTCCTCCCACTGCTCTCGGCCCTATTTCACTCCCCAGAGTCCTACCTCCAGGGCACAGGGTCACGACTGCACCCAATTGCAAAGGCCTCTCCAGACCAACTTGGAAGTTGCCAGAGGCGCTGCCCCCTGTAACACCCCCAAACTCCTCCAGCAACCTCCCCTCCCTCCTTCCCCCCTTGAGCTGTCCCAGTCCTTAGGGGAAACCTGAGGAACACAGCAGGTTGGGCTTCTGGGCCCCACCCTCCCACCTGGCCAGGTGCTGGGGGGGGGGGGGGGGGGGCAGGCCCTCAAGTTGGCGGGCTCAGTCAACCACATGGCACACTGGGCCGTTGCGGCGGGAGGCTCCTATCTAAGGGGAGAAGCAGCTGGGGGCCCCCCCACCTCCAGGAACGGGCAGCCTGGACTGGACCTGCCGGCCTCCCAGGGGCCCTGCCACCCTCGGCCCCCAATTTGAGCTGGCAGCATATGGAGGGCTATTTTTGTGGGGCTGAGCAGCGAAGGGTTCTGGCAACTAATTTCCGAGCCAAGTAGATCCCCTCTCACGCCGCCCCCAAACATTCCTCGACCCTCCCAACTTCAGACCTCTCGCGGCCGCCCCAAACCAAAGTTTTCCAGAAGCGAACTCCGCCTCCGCAGATCCCTCCCCGGGCTGGGACCCTCCCGCTACCTTCTCGCACCTAGCAGGGTCTGAGTGGGGGCAGCGATCGGGGAGGGCAGCGGGGGTCTCTAAGCGGGTCCCGGGGCGCCCGGGAGGGGTTCCCGACGGCCCCAGCCCAGGCCGCGCGCCCCGCGCCGCCGCGCTCGGAGGGAGGGGGGGCGCCGCGCGGACGCCGCGCTCGCCGGGGCCCCCGCCCCCACCATTATGTAACCGGCGGGGGGCGAGGAGGCGCTCGCAGCGAGCCGGGGACTCGGCCGCCCCCCGCCCGCGCCCCTCCGCGCGCGGCGCCCGCGTCCTCCCGACTGTTACGCAACCCAGCCCGGGGCCGGGGCGGCGGGCCGCGCTGCTCACCCGGGCCGGCCAGTGCGGGTAGCCCTTCATCTTGGCGAACACCAGGTCCCCGCACTTGTACTCCTTCTGCCGGTTGGAGCGCGACATGGCGGGGCTCCGGGCGCCCCGGGCTCCGCGCCGCGCCGGCGAGCGTGAGCCCAAGTTTGCGCGCGCGGCGGTGGCGGCGCCGCTGCGCTCCGGCCCTCGAGCGGCCCCCGCCTCGATGGCGGCCCCCGGCCCCAGCTCCGGCGCGGCCACGGCTGTGCGCCCGCGCCGCTCGGACGGGGCGGGCGCGGATGCGGCGGCGCGGTGCTGCGCGCTCGTGCGGTTGTTTGTGTTTGAAATTCAATTGCTCCCTCCTCGGCGCGAGGCCTCTTCCTCCTCCCCCGCCGGCCCCCTCCCCCTCCTCCCCCGCTCCCCTCCCCCTCCCGCTCCGGTTCGATGCGCGCGGCGCTCGGCGCCCCGGGCCTGCCGCGGCCCGACGCCCAACCCGGGGCCGCCCGGCGGCGCGCGGCGGCACAGGCCTGAGGAGCCGAGCGCCGAGCTCGCCGAGCGGGCTTTGTGTGCAGCTGTCGGGGGGCGCCCGCCCGCACGCCGGCCGGGAGGAGTTGGCGCCCGGCTGGACGGAGCGGCCTGGCGCCCCTCCCCTGGGCCGGGGGCGCTGGCTCGCGGGGCCCGACGCGGCCGCGGGGGCCCGTGTGGGTCCCTGCCCTGCGCCCCCAGTGCGCGCCGGGCGCCGACGTGCGGATCGCCGGGGGTCCGAACGGCGGGCTGTGCGCCCCGCAGCGGCCTCGGCTGAGGGGCGAGGCTCCAGTTTGGAAGCCGGGAGGTGTCCGAGGGCTTGGGGTACAAAGCGGCCACGTTCTGGGTGCTGCTTCCTGGCAAAAGCGATCTGGGCTCCGCCGCCAGCTCAGCCCGCAGAGACGAGCCCTGTTCTCGCGGGGAAGAGACCGTACAATGCCAGTAAATCCCAGACCATCCGTAAACCAAGCCGTGAAGTTTGGGGAGCAGGGCACTGCTTCTTGCGGGGGGCGGTGGGGTGGGGGGCGGGTACTGGGGAAGACTCTTTGAAGGCTTCCCAAAGTTGATGACTCGGATCTGGGTCTCCCAAGAGTGATTTTGCTGGATTCCAGAGACGACATCGTAGCCTAGGTTCTGTGATCACAAGTGGTAGAACCAACCCTTGAACTTGGGTCTCTCCCCGTTAAGCCAAACGGGACTACTGTCATTACTTCTTTGATTTGCTGTCACCATCGATCTTGGATTCGCTCAAATCCAGACACCTGTGTGGTCTCAGATAAGATAACTTGGATCTCTTACCGCACTTCCAGATCCTTAACATCTTGCAACTAGATATTCTGGATTTGAATAGGTAAAATAACCGTGCTTTTCTTCGCACAATTTCCTGATCCGACCTCAAAGCATATGCAAGATCTCCCTGCAAAGAAGCGCAGAAGGCCCACGTCCACGTGCCTTCCTCCTGAGAGCCCGGATCCCCTCCTTGCACTTTCCTCAGTCAGTTTCCTCACCAGTGAGGTGGGATAACATTCTGCCCTGACACCGTCTGGGACATGGGGTGGCTGCTTATTAGCGGAGGCCTGCGGCTGTTACAGCGTCCTTCCTATCAGCCCGCTGTCCTTACACACGACATCCTTAGGGCAATGCATTTAACAAGTTTTTCCTTTATAACAGTGTGGCCTCCCGGCAGAATTCCTCCTTGGGCTAGGAGCCCCTCCGGCCCTGTCCCAGGCGCTGCTGGCACAGTGGGCCACTCTTGTTGCGATGCATGGCCCCAGCCTCTGCGGGGACTTGTCGATTTGTTTCAAAAGCAAATCCAAACTTGTTGCAACAGAGCAGCTAGACTCCAGTTGGTGTTTACTTTGCAAAGCATTCCAGTTTGAAATGTTGTCAGTGTGATAGTCCACATTCTGTCAGGCTAATGCTTTTGTTTGTTCTTATTGTTAGCCCAGAGTCTTGTCACAAGTTTTTGAAGATGTTTCGGAAAGTCCTGTGTCACAACACGCTTCCTTTAAGCGTCCAGGCCAGTGGTTATAAATGTGCAGAGTTTGAGGGCAACAAGCATGTTCTAAATTGTTTAACGATGTCGTGTAGCCCAGTTCGTTAAAACCAAGAGCTCTATCCATTTCTCCACTTTGTTGCATCTTAATAGCCTGTTGGGAGGTGGCTGCCAGACTTCAGAATTCTCCAGCAGATCTCTTGGGCCCGGCATTGAGACCACCGTGCAGATCAAGGTTGAAAGGAAGCAACCAGGTTCCCTTTGTTGCCATAAGCTCCCAGGCCTTGGTTGCAATTTAATATCCAAGTTCTCCTTACAATAACATCCTCAACCACCTCACAGCTGGCCCTAACAATGAGCCCAGAGCTGCAGAGGGTCAGTTACACGGGTGGCCGGGCATAAGCCGGCTTCCCCGGGGAGTCAGGTCTAACTCCTGCTCTGCAGACTTCAGTGTGCAAACGAATCTTTTGGGAATCCTCTCCAAGAGCGGATTCTAACTCGGTAGGCTTGGGGTGGCTGCATTTCTCACGACCCCCAAGGTGCTGCCGCTTCCAGTTTGCATCACCATTTGAGGGGTAGGAGCTAAAATGCACAGGTCACAGGCCCCTAGATGCCCAGCCCCGCTTGGAACCGCTTCACAAATGTCTCAGTGAAATCCTTCTGTGGAGGCTGGTGCCTGGTTCCACTTTTGTGTGAGAGGGAGGTCAGGACAGAAGTCAGGGGACTTGGGGCCCCACAGCAGAGAAGCCTGGGGGTGCAGAGCTAGCTCTGGGCTTCCGAAGCCAAGTCTCTGGACCTTGCTAGGTCAGGGGAGTGGTGGGATACTTAGTGTCCACATCAGGAAGGGAGGGACCCAGGGAGGGAGGTGTGCAGGATGCTCTGTGCTGGGTGCTAGGGGAGTGGGCAGTGAGGTCCAGTAGAAACGACCTGGGTTTGCCTGTTGGGGTAACAGGTTTGAATCCCGCTTTTGGCAAATGGCTTAGACAGAATTTCTAAACAAAATTCCCTTCCACTGTAACAACGTGATACAAATAGGGGCCTTTGGGTGGCTCCATTGGTTAAGTGTCCCATTTCGGTTCAGGTCATGATCTCACAGTTCATGGGTTCGAGCCCCGCGTGGGGCTCTGTGCTGACACCTCAGAGCTTGGAGCCTGATTGCTATTCTGGGTCTCCCTCTCTCTCTCTGCCCCTCCCCTTCTCACACTCTGTCTCTGTCTCTCTCTCAAAAGTAAATAAACATTAAATTTTGTTTTTAATGTGATACAAATAGCTACCTTATGGGGTGTCCTGAAGTGAAAAGATTTGCCTCTGTGAAAACCTCAGATGCTTAATTGGTTCAAAGGAAAGTTTAGTTGCCTTCCTTTGAACGCCTAAGTTAGAGGTTCCGCTCCTGTGCTGGCTCTGTATGACCCCCTCCCCACCCCCTACCACCAGTTATATATGCTCTGTAAAGTGGAGGAAGGGAAGGAAGATGGCTAGTTCAGACCAGTGTGGCTGTTTTTGTTTTTTGGGTTTGTTTTTTTTTTTGAGAGAAAGAGCACCAGCCGGGGAGAAGAGCAGAGGGAGAGAGAATTTTAAGCGGGCTCCATGCTTGGCTGGTCTCACAATGTTGAGATCATGACCTGAGCCGAAATCAAGAGTCGGATTGCTTACCCACCTGAGCCCCCCAGGCACCCCTGGACCAGTGGTTTCCAAAACCGTGTCTGCATTGCCCCCCAACGCATGCCAGCCAACGTAAAGGCGGAGACGTGCATTTCTGCATGTTACCAAGAGTCCGAGTGGCCAGGTGACCTGGTCCCAGCACCCTCTCCAGCACCGCCACTCTAGGAGAGCTACCTAACCGCCAAGTCTCAGTTTGCATGTCTGTAAAGAGGGGTTGTGATGAGAGATGAATGAAGGAACGTATTTCAAGTGTTTGCGCAGAGCCTGGAACATAGTAAGTGCCTGATAAATGTGTTATCACGGTATTTACTGTTCTATTAGATTCTCAGTGGTATGTACTTTGAGAAGATGGGCTCCCCTGCCCCCGGCTGCTCAGGCAACAGCATGTGCCCGTTAAAGCTGGCACCTGCCGCCGTGGGGGCCGCTTGGCTGGGCTCCAGTCCCAGCCCCACCGCTCACTCACTCACCGGTTACCCAGCTTTCCTGTGCCTCAACTCTCTCATCTGGGAAAGGGCTGACTAGAATCAGTTCATGTGTGTGCTCTGTGGAAATGCTTAGAACGGTGCCTGGTGCATGGTTGGCTGCTATGCGTTAGCCCTCAGCTGCTAGTACAATATTAGATATTTTTCTTAAAAAATGCATATGTTCTGGGGCGCCTGGGTGGCTCAGTCGACTGGTTGAGCGCCGACTTTGGCTCAGGTCATGATCTCACAGTTCGTGAGTTCGAGCCCCGCATCGGGCTCTGTGCTGACAGCTTGGAGCCTGGAGCCTGCTTTGGAATGTGTCTCCCTCTCTCTCTGTTCCTCCCCCAGTCGTACTGTCTCTCTCTCAAAAATAAATAACAATTTTAAAAATTAAAAAAAAATAAAAGAGGGCTCTGTTCTACAAAAAGTGAAAGTCACTGGATTCGTTCTCTAGGACTGTGCTGTCCAATATGTTGGACTCTTGAAACTTAAATTGTTTAATATTAAACACAATTAAATACTCAGTTCCTCTGCCATTCAAACCACGTTTCAAATGCTTGGTAGCCTCACGTGGCTCGTGGCCACCTATCAGCACAGACATGGAACTTTTCTGTTATCACAGACCGTTTGCTTGGACGGCACTGCTCCAAGGCAGTGACTTTCCACTTGGGCTGTACATTAGTCACTTGAAAAATTAAAAAAAAATACCAGTGCAGGGGTGCCTCGCTGTCTCAGCCAGTAGAGTGTGTGACTCCTGATCTCAGACCGTGCGTTTAAGCCTCATGTTGGGCATAGAACGTGCTTAAAAAACAACAACAAAAAAACAGCTAATGCCTGGGCCCGAGTCCCCAGAATTTAGATTTAATTGGTTGACGGTGGGAGCCATTAAAGGGTTTGGGCAGGAGAGAAACCTGAGCAGAGCTGAACTTCTAGAAGCTTCTAAAAAGGCCTGGGACTGCCAGGTCAGGGGAGAGGGTGCAGCTTGGCTGCTGCTGAGCGTGGGCCCGATAAGGGAAGGCCAAGGAGGCTCCCAGGCTTGTCTCCCGAGCACTGTGGTGACAACAGCTCCTCAGCTCTCGGGAGAGACGTGACATCTTCCAGGACAGGAGCGGGCAGAGCCCCTCGAGAGCGCCATGAGGCCCGCATTGCCGTTTTCAAAACTCAGTTTCGTTTTTCGGATAAGTAATTAATACACGTTTACGATACGAGACTTAGGAGGTAAAGAAGGTGCCTTTGAAGAAAGCGGTCTCACTGTATCTCTATCTCCTAGCTGCCCCAGTTTTCTTCTTAGAGACGAAAATATGACCAATTTTGTATGTGTTCTTCCAGTCGTTTCCTATGTAACTTTGAAGCCAACACAAAGCGGATTCCTGCACACAGATCTCAGCAGTTTCCGTGGGACCCCTTCCACGTGGGCCACAAAGGTCTGTCCCATTCACTGTGATGGCTGCGTGACAGTTCACGATTCCTCCTGTCGCAATGACTTAGCCAGTCCCCCGTTGGTGGACATTCAGGTTCCTTCCTCTCTTGTGATAACACCAACCAACGATGCTGTAGCGAAGAAGCCTGTGTGCACGCCGTCCACTCTGGGCGAAGGATCTCCAGGTTGCTCTGCAATTTGCAAACTGGAAGAGGTGCACGGCCGTTCACCGCTGTGGTGTTTGCCCACAAGTGGTTCTGGAAGTAACCTTGCTGCTTACCGCCAGAAGTGCCCAGGTTGGATGGGCCGCCCGCCGTTCTGTGCAGCCACAAACCCCCGGTGTGTCTGCTTTCCCCTAAGTCCCTGCGGCATAAAGGAACGAGGTCTGGGACCAGGGTCAGGGCCACAGAAGTGTCAAGGCTCCAATCACGTGTGGCCGCCCGCCGCAGCCCTCTCTCCCCTGGAGTGTGGCCTCTGGGACCCCAGGGACAGACGCCTGGGGAGGGGAGGAGCCTGGGAGGTGCTCGCTAAGGAGGGGTCAGGGCCCCTTCCTGCCCTGGTAAGATTGAGCCCTGGTGGGCTAGCTCCCGGTCCCTCCCTCTCAGGGGAGAGAGAGCCTCCCTCCACTGGACAGCAGGATTGGCCCTACTGGAGGAGGCGGTGGTGGCCTCTACGGGGACAGATGGCAATCGGGTACTGAAAGGCCATTTCTGCCACCACGCTGCCTATGGCCTGGGGCTTCATTCATTCCTTTGCCCCACGTAGTTCCTCGGGCATTGTTAGGTGTTGTGCCCGACGGCAGGTGAATTTTGGGGGGAAAGGGCAGGTCTGGAAATGAGTAACACAGGCGGCTGGGGCGGCCCTGGGTGCTGTCATCACCCTCACGCACCTGACTTCGTGGTCCGGTATGGAAGCTTCCAGTTTTCTCCAAATTCACCCTCCCTCCTTTATTTTTCGGTGCGTTTCTTTGTTTTTTCAAAGTATTCATGCAAACCAACCTAAGATTATGTCAAGACTATACAAAGAACGCGTACAAATCAGTAAAGAGAAACAACCCAACTGAAAAATGGGCAAAATTCACGAATAACAATTTCACATAAGAACAAAATTACAGGGGCGCCTGCGGGGGGGGAGGGGCTCAGTCGGTTAAGCATCCGACTCTCGATCTCGGCTCAGGTCCTCATCTCACAGTGAGTGGGACCGAGCCCCGCATTGGGCTCTGTGCTGACAGTGCGGAGCCTGCTTGGGATTTGCTCTCTCCTTCCCTCTCTGCCTCTCTCTGTCTGTCAGAATAAAGAAATACACTTAAAAAAATATATATGGTCAACACGTGAGAGGACACCAGTTACTAATGTCATTAGTCGTTACTAATGTTACTTTATTATCAGTGATCAGTAAATTCCCAAGACCACAGTAAGAAGCCACGTATGCTCACCCAGTAGGAGGTGGACAGTCACTTACATGTTGTTTGGAAATCAGTTTGATGGCAAGTTGTAAGGTCTGACATTCACATACGCTACGATCTCCACTCCCGGGGGTGCACACGAGAGAAACCATTGTGTGCGCGCACCAGGAGACGTGGAGAAAGACCATCGCCACCTTGTTCATAACAGCAAACATCAAGGCGCAATTCAGATGCTCACTAGCAGAATGGATAGATAAATTGTATGTTCGTACAAAGTAGTACCAAAACAAAAAATGACAGACGTGTTCAATGTGGATACATCTAAGGCATACGACATTGCGTGGGAAAGGAAAAGTCATTACAGTTTGATACCCTTTTGGTAAAGTTAGACACAGCTAAAAACGACCAGTGTATTTTCAGTTGTACATATGGATGCGAGAAAAAACTGGGTATACATGGAAAAGTTTTCGGGAGAGTGGATACCTAGTGTTGGGGGAGGAGGGGACCCTGAGCGGGAAAGGGAGCGCGGGGAAGCACAGATCAGTGGGAGTCATCGGCTGGGAGGGACGTGGGTGTTGGTTACATCCATACACAGTTTTCAAGAGAGACCAGAGAGGGTCATGTGTGGACCAACCGTGAAAGCAAATCAGGAGCCGGAGGTTACGGGGTCTCCACTTCTGTGCGGAGATTTGTTACTGCTGTTTTAAAGTCACAGATGCCTGTGGTTTAAAAGAAACAGAGGTCTCTAAGTTTTAATCAAAGACAGTGGTCCCAGCCCCCACTTTCCTCTCTTCCCTCTCCAGCGACAACAACATTCAGGATGTGTGCTGCCGGGTCCAGCACGAGACAACAACGTTCAACATTCAAGCCATTTTGACTAACGTGTGGCGATTCACTTCCGTATTTCTGAGCAACACGCTGTGATGGCTATATCTTGATTTTTCTCTTGTGGGCTTTATCTATTGACAGAACCCTCTGGAATGTGTCTTGCTCTTTCCTCTGTCCGTCTCAGCCACATGGACGTTTCCTGTCCCCCAAGTTCCCATCATCCCAGTACAGTCACGTGATCATGTCTGTTGTATGAACACTCAGGTTCACATGTCAGTTACATCTGTGCCATATTACTTTTCCTTTTACGTATAGCATTGTTTTCTCTAAGTTGTCAACTGTTTTTGTTTTTTAATTTTTTTTTAAGTTTATTTTTGAGAGACAGAGAGACAGAGAGTGAGTGGGGGAGGGGACAGAGAGAGAAGGAGACACAGAATCTGAAGCAGGCTCCAGGCTCTGAGCTGTCAGCACATAGCCTGATGTGGGTCTCGAACTCACAAACAGTGGGATCATGACCTGAGCCCCCTGGGCACCTGTTTTTGTTTTTGTTTTTCTTTGTTTGGATTTCTAGGTTCTCACTCACCAAATCGGCCACAAATTCTCTCCTTTTCCACTCAATCTCTTCTCAAAATATTTGGACACATCAGATACACCATCGACTTCAAATTCTTGCTGTCATGGTCCCTGAAGCCATCTGTCCCGAATCAGACTGACAGGCGGCCTTCATCTACCTGGGGCCCAGCTGCCCTCCTGGCACTTCTGTCCCCCAGCACCCTGGGGGCCCTGCCCACTTCTGTGTGTTTTCTACATCATGGGTGTTTCTCTTTCACGAATAATCCGCCCCCACCCCCCAGTTTTGGGATGGAAACATCCTCTAGTAACTTCCTGAGAAAAGGTGTTTGTAACAGATGTTATTTTGAGAACCCACCGCCTGAAAGTGTCTTTATTCTGCCCGCCCACTCGTTTGATGGTCTCCCAGTCGAATTCTAGGCTGGAAACATTTTTCCTTCCCACTGGTTCCGCTGTCAGGTAGTTTCCAGAGCGTCTGTTATGAAGTTCGCAGTCTTCCAGAGGGAGCTCGTAGGATCTTCTGTCTCCGGTGTTCTGAAATTCCCCAACGGTGCCGGGCCCTTGTTATCCATTCTGCTGAGCAGCTGGTAGACCTTTCAATCGGAAAACCCTTTTCCTTCAGGTCTGCGAAGTTTGCTGTAAATATTCCTTCAGGGGCACCTAGCTGGCTCAGTTGGTAGAGCATGCGAACCCCGATCTTGAGGTCGTGATTTGAGCCGCACATTGGGCATAGAGCTTGTTTAAAAATTTTTTTTTTTAACATTTATTCATTTTTGAGAGACAGAGACAGAGTGTGAATGGGGGAGGGGCAGAGAGAGAGGGGGACACAGAATCCCAAGCAGGCTCCAGGCTCCCGAGCTGTCAGCACGGAGCCCCATGCGGGGCTTGAACTCAACAACCTCAAGATCATGACCTGAACCGAAGTTGGACGCTCAACTGGACTGAGCCACCCAGGTGCTCCAAGATCTGTGTTTTTAAGAAGCTCCCCCAGGGATCTTAGGCCCAGTAAGAACTGGCGTGTAGAAAGAATGTTCTGTGCATGCAGAGTGGGGAGCAAACAGATGAAAGGAGGGTTGGTGGAAGTGGCATATTGGTCTGGCTCTGAAGGCGGGGAGAGATTGCAGACATGGAGTAAGCTGGCAGGGAGGGGTCATGTAGGCTTGTGCGATGGAAGATTCAAGCTTGGGCCTGTCACTGTCGCTCTTCCTTGTGGCCATCACCCCCGGCCCCCCCATCATCCTTTCCATCTTCCTTTTTGGCCTCCTCCCCAAACCTCAACAGTTTTCAGGGGCTGAGCTCAGTAGAATCTTCTGCTCTCCCGGAGTGGGGAGGGGGCGCCCACAGAAGTGGATCGGCATGGGGAGGACACACACAGAGATGACAACAGACGGCATCCAGTCACAGGCGGACAGGAAGAGGCAAAGATGGATAAAGAAGAAAGGAAACAGAGTCACAGGTGGACAGGTGTGGAATCGCAGGCAGGCGGGCGCGAGCCTTTGGAGGACACACACACACGTGGGTGGATAAGAAGGTCACACACGAAGGCACGACAACAAACGGCGGGCACGGAGAGGGACGGGTGCCCAGGACGCACGCAGGTGGACAGGCGGGACGCCCGGGCGGACGGGGATGCGCTCGGGTGATGCCTCGGGTCTCCCTAGGGCACTCGGGAGGCACGCGGTGCTGCTGCCAGGCCCTGCGCATCTGTCTCTCCGCCGGCTGTCGCGGGGAGACCCCAGGCTGGACAGCGAAGGGTCACTCCTGGGCGTGCACCTTGGTCAGGGCGAGGGAGTCACCTCCCCACGCGGGGCACGTTCATTTCAGCTCTCAGACGTTTATTATTAGGCCCTAAGTCTCACTTCTTTCTCACTCATCTCCCAATTTTGTACAGGTCTCTCGGGCCCCTTTCTTTTTGGGGTGTTTTAGGCCAATTCCTGGCTTCAGGCCACTCGGGGGCTGCATCAGTTCATTTAGAGTTCATTTTTCCTTTAAGCTCTTTTCCCATTCACCACTCTCGCGGACTCCCTCTCGTTCCCGACGTCGCTTGCGGTTCCTAAGAGCACTACATCTCCCAGCAGTCTTAGCGCCCGCGCGTCTACCCTAGGGAACTTCAAGTACCGAAATGCTCTCCCACTGTCTGCTGACTACCGCGGTGACCGATGGGGCTTGTGGTCCCCTGAGGAATTGTCAGAGGACCGAAGAAACTACTCATCCCAGGAGTCCTCGCGTCAGAGGCGGGTTTCCCTCTTGGCTCTCTGCGCGACCCCTTAATCCTTCCTCGGACTCGAACTCCCGCCGTGCCCCGCGCTGGGCTTCCAGTGGCGGAGAATGGAGTTGTGGCCAAAGTGTCCTCTGGGAGTTGTAGTTTCTATATTGGTGAGACGAGGAGGAGGCGGAGTGACTCGGCGGCCATTAGCTGTGTGTAGTTGCCCGGGACTGGGAGCTTAAGTGAAGAGGGAAGCCTTGCTCGGTGGAAATCTACCGTGGCCATGGGCTCCTGCCGGGCCTAGCCCCAGAGTACGGAGAAGGCGGGCTTTTCGGTGCCCCGCCCCGCCCAGTGGCGGGGCCCACTAGGCCCCCGGACATCCCCGGTCTCAAGTAGGCCTCGTCTGCCGGCAAGGGCGCCCCAAAGGCGGGAGGCGCCATGTCGCTGGTTGCTTACGCCAGCAGCGATGAGAGTGAGCCGGATGAGGCTGAGCCGGAGCCGGAGGAGGAGGAGGCGGCGGCCCCTCCATCTGGGCCCGCTTTAGGGGGCCTGTTCGCTTCTCTCCCCGCACCCAAGGGCCCGGCCCTGCTGCCTCCGCCCCCCCAGATGCTGGCCCCAGCTTTCCCCCCGCCGCTGCTGCTGCCCCCTCCCGCCGGAGACCCCCGGCTCCAGCCGCCTCCGCCCTTGCCCTTCGGCCTGGGGGGCTTCCCCCCACCCCCAGGCGTGAGCCCGGCCGAGGCGGCGGGAGTTGGGGAGGGGCTGGGATTGGGGCTGCCCTCGCCCCGGGGCCCCGGCCTCGGCCTGCCGCCCTCCGTGGGCGGTGCCGGGCCCCCCCTGGGCCTTCCCAAGCCAAAGAAGCGGACAGAGCCCGTGAAGATCGCGGCGCCGGAGCTGCGTAAGGGGGATGTGAGTATCCGGGGAGGGCGCCCCCGCACTGCCCCTCGGCTCGGGTTTGGGCCCCGCCGGACCAGGGACCTGGGAGGTTCCGGGGCTGCCTCCTGTGCGTGCCTCCGTTGGCCGCGGACCGCTGCGTTCCTGCCACGCTGCGATTCACTGAGCTGAGTTTGTCAACTTCGCTGTTTGTCCACGCGGGTTTCGCGGGTCCGGACCCGCCTGCGGAAGGGCCACGTCCCGTCCCCCGGCACTGGCGGTCCCGGGCCCCGGCGCGCCTGCTTCTGCTCCCCTGTTGTGTCTTCAGCCCAGGCCGTGTGGTACTTGTCTTATCCGGAGAACGGCTTACGACCTGCCACCTGAAGAAGTGACAGGAGGCAGGATTCCTGAGCTGAGCCCTTGCCTGCACATTCGGGAGCAACTTTTCCCCCTTGCATCTAAAACCATTAGGGCCTGGACGAAAAGAACAGGCATCCCGAGTTCTGCTCTTGAGGGGAGTTAGGGAAGAAGGGGAGGGTTTGTCCTTCCCCTTCTTCCCCTTTCAACTGCTGCAGAGCTCTGGGAGGTAACAGGTGTCCGGCAGGTAAGATCTTACCTGGAAAAGGACAGAGTGGAGGTGAAGAGCTGGGTCTGTCACTTCCAGGCCGGTGCCTCAGTTTCCCCGTTTAGGTACCGCTAAGCCTAGGGGAGGTAGGATGCTTGGGTTCTATTTCTAGAAGAAGCTGCCAAGTTGGAACAGCAAATAGAAGGCCTGTTCTGGAGCGAGTGCTTTGGGAATAAAGGAGACGTGAAGCCTGTGGGCGGGCAGGGGCTTAGGGTTATGCCGAGGTCTTTCCTCTCTGGCTCCTGAAAAGCGAACCGGTCAGTCTTGCGCTCACCTTTGGTAGCCCTCTGGGAGAAGCTCATTTTGGCTCTTCCTGCCCTGCAGGCTTCCAGCTCTGGCTGGGGGCCGTCCCCCATTCCTTGCACTTGCTGGCCCCTCGTCCTCTAACCCCAGATGGCGTTTTGTTCTCCCGTCGGCTCCTTTGGAAGCCGGCTTCTCAGGAGGGCTTTCTGGCCCACCTGCATGAACTGCAGCCTCTTATCCCTCACCCTTTCCCTTCCTTTTTCTCCGCCAGCCGTACAAGCCCCCCGAAGGCAGGCCCTGTTGATTCGTGCCGTATCCCTCGCGGTCGAAACAGTGCCCGGGGTGTGCGGACTGCTGCCTGGATGTTCCCTGAGTGAATACACGTGAATGAATGTGGACTGTTCGCGAAAAGGAGGCTCCAGGATCTTCCTCACGTCTCGTTCCAAACTCTCTTCCACGTTACTTCACCCTTTCTCTGCCCCGAGTCTGTTGTTTCCAAGTCCAGGATCCCAAACAGCCTTCTGTCTCCAGTGTAACTTTGGTCTTGGTTTTGCCTCGAGCGCAGGGAAGTCCCTGAACAAGACCGAAGAGAACGGGTTCATTTGTTCCGCACTCTCTCTTCTCCGCTTCGCCGCGTTCCCCGCCTAGTTTACCTCTGATGTCTGGGGGGAGGAGGCACTTTGAGGCAGCCTGCCTCCCTCCACTGTGACAGCGGAGAGTTCATTTGCAGGTCTGGGGAGGCAGCATCAGAACAAGTTGCCGCTAAAGGTTGTAGAGTCTTCCATTCGGTCTGGCTGAGGTGGGGGACTCCCCGCCCCGTCCCTCCTTTGTCAGTGTGATTCTCGAAGTTCCCAAAGTTCCCGAATGCCCCAAGGTGAAGGAGACTCGAGACTGGGATCATTCAAATAAAGCCAGAGTTTCCTCCCCCTTCAGTTTCCTACCTTCCTTCAGCTTGATCTGGTGCTGGCGGTCTCTGAGCGCATGGTTCCTGCGGAAAGGTCCCCAAGAGCACAGGATGGTCAGCTGAGGGCGGCTGCTGGCTTTAGGGTCGTGCTCCTCCGGTTCTAAGCTGTGCGTCTTGCACTTAGTAGGCTCACGGGGCACGTTTGGAAAAATAAATAAACATTTTCTTAAGTGACTTCCCTTTAGGGTTTGGAGTTGAAGTAGCAGCAATGAACTCTGAACTCTCGTTCGTTGGTTGGTTCGTTCTGTCGTTCGTTCGATCGATCCTAGCCTGCTTCTCTGTGCCAGCAGCTCGGAGTACAGCAGTGAACGTGATAGGCTCTGCCCACAAGGAGCTTCTGGAGGAGGCGGACGAGGAGATAGATTTCAGGTCAAGTCGGAGAAGAGCCACGGTGGAGCTGGGGCCGTGGGAACATACCTAGTGGGTGCTAATGCGGTCTAGAGGCTGGGGAGGCTGCCAGAGGGAGGAGATGTCTGCACAGAGATGAGATACGTGAGCAGAGGGAGCCGGAGAAAGCGGGTGCCGCGGGGAGGAGCACGTCAGGCGGAGGGGCAGGATGTGGCGGGGAGCTTAGCGGCGAGAGAGACCATGCTTCCAGGGCACCTGGACTGAGTTAAGCTCTGGAGCTGGATGCGGGGACGTGGGGGTGCTGAGGCCAGGGGATGTGGCCTCTGGGCACCACGGAAAGGCCTTCGTAGGTGACCCTGGGGTAGTGAGGCGCCCTTACGGGCCGAGCAAGAATTCTCTGGTTGCACAGCGGCTAAGACCTGGGGGAGCAAGGCCGGCAGGCACGGTGGGGCAGGGGGTGATGGCCCGGGCACCCGGGCGCGGGCCTGGGGAGAGCTGCAGGCCGCAGGGCTGTGGAGGAGGTAGAGCGTCTGGGCCGTCTGGGCGGTCGATGGGACGGCCTAGGTGAGGGCCAGGATTCAAGGTTGACCCCTGCCTTTTAGCTCAGGCAGCGGGAGGGGAGTGGTGCCATTTATTTAGGGAATACAGAGCAGATTGGGGGTTAGCTGGATTTAGTTGGTTGCAAGGATCAGAAACCACCTCAAGCCAGGTTGAATAATGAATGTCCCGAGGTGCCCGGGGAAAGGGCCTGGAGTCAGAAGTCGGAGGTCTTTGCGTGTTTGATTCCTGCTTCTTTGGCTGCAGATCAGTTTCCTCTGCTGCTTGACCTTTGCTGCCGATGAAAGATGGCCGCCCCACCCCCACCCCTTCTCCTGTTTTATTTCTCTTTAGTGATCAGTCCAGATGGAGCCGCGTTCTTAGTCCCGGTCCTGGTGTTCCAGGAGAGAGAATACGGTCGGTCTGATGTGGGTCGGCTCATCAGTCAGCTGCAGTCGGGGCGGGGCAGCGCCCAAGTCTGTCCAGGTGCGACGCGAGGTCACATTCAGTCAGCCTTCGGTTTACATGCGGGACTGGGAACGACCCACGGAACAGATGGTCATTTCCTTTTCCCTTCTCCTCTCCTTACTCCACCCGAGCTAACCCCACCCCCCCCACCGCATTGGGCTGGACGATTGTTGATTTCATGGACTCAGACTTCTAAAATTAGGATACAAAATGTCAAAATTAGCAAAGTGAGTCTGCTGTAAGAGTTTTCTGTCCTTGGGGCACCTGGGTGGCTCAGTCTACGCGATGGGTCATGATCTCAAGGTTCATGAGTTCGAGCCCCACAACGGGCTCAGTGCTGACAGTTCGGAGCCCGGAGCCTGCTTGGGATTCTGTGTCTCCCTCTCTCTGCCCCTCCCCTGCTTGCACTCTGTCTCTTTCTCTCTCACTCTCAAAAATAAATAAACATTTAAAAAATTTAAAAAAAATAAAAGAAAAAGTTTTGTGTCCTATAACATGCATTTTAGAGCAAGCAAATTTGAGGCTTATCTGGGTTAGGATTACTTATACTTCCAGATCGTTTACCCAGATAGTGGAAAATTGGAGGGTGTGAGAGGCAGACTTCACTAATTTTGGTCATTTCTGTTAACCAAGTAAAGAGTTGACGGCAGCAGGTTTAGCTGAGTTTCAGCCCTCAGTAGAGGTGGAGCGGGAAGGGGCACAGACCCTTCTGGGACACCCGCTGAGTGGCTGACACTGCCTGGGCGGTTGCATCCGTGGTCTACAGGTGAGGAAACAGGAGTTTAGAGAACAGAGGTGATCTGTTTCAAGTCACAGTTTGGGAGTGGCAGGGTTGAGTCCAGGGGTGTTTTGTTCTGAAGCAGTGCCTGTTGGGGAGAGAGAAGAGCCATGGACAAGCACAGTTGTACAGGCAGCACGTGAGGGTGCGGTGGGGAGAGGCAACACGGTGAGGGTGCTGTAGGGGAGAGGCCGCGCAGTGAGGGTGCTGTAGGGGGGAGGCAACACGATGAGGGTGCTTGCTGTAGGGGAGAGGCAGCGCGGTGAGGGTACGGCAGGGGAGAGACTGCACAGTGAGGATGTGGCAGGGGAGAGGCAGCATGGTGAGGGTGAGGCAGGGGAGAGGCAGCGTGGTGAGGGTGAGGCAGGGGAGAGGCAGCACGGTGAGGATGTGGCAGGGGAGAGGCAACGCGGTGAGGGTGCTGTGGGGGGAGGCAGCGCAGTGAGGGTACGGCAGGGGAGAGGCAGCGCGGTGAGGGTGAGGCAGGGGAGAGGCAGTGTGGTGAGGATGTGGCAGGGGAGAGGCAGCGTGGTGAGGGTATGGCAGGGGAGAGGTAGCGCGGTGAGGGTGAGGCAGGGGAGAGGCAGTGTGGTGAGGATGTGGCAGGGGAGAGGCAGCGTGGTGAGGGTGAGGCAGGGGAGAGGCAACACGGTGAGGGTGCTGTAGGGGGGAGGCAGTGCGGTGAGGGTGCTGTAAGGGAGAGGCAACACGATGAGGGTGCTTGCTGTAGGGGAGAGGCAGCGCGGTGAGGGTACGGCAGGGGAGAGACTGCACAGTGAGGATGTGGCAGGGGAGAGGCAACACGGTGAGGGTGCTGTAGGGGAGAAGCAGCACGGTGAGGGTGTGGCAGGGGAGAGGCAGTGTGGTGAGGGTGCTGTAGGGGAGAGGCAATGCGATAAAGGTGCTGCAGGGGGGAGGCAACGTGGTGAGGGTGCTGCAGGGGAGAGGCAGCATGGTGAGGGTGCAGCAGGGGAGAGGCAGCGTGGTGAGGATGTGGCAGGGGAGAGGCAGCGCGGTGAGGGTACGGCAGGGGGGAGGTAGCGCGGTGAGGGTGAGGCAGGGGAGAGGCAGTGTGGTGAGGATGTGGCAGGGGAGAGGCAGTGCGGTGAGGGTGCTGCAGGGGAGAGGCAGGCGAAAGGGAACGTTGCTCTGACCGGAGGGCACCTGTCCGCAGAAGACCAGGAGACCAAAGACGGAAACCGGCTGATGAGTCAGGCTAATTGGGATAAAGCCGCGAGGAGTATGGTGGCGATTCGGGTTTGGAGCCTGGGGGGGTCGGGGCCTGGGCCCTTCTTTCCTCCCTGGCTCCTGGCCCTGGCAGCTCGAGATGGCCTTTTGGAGCGGGCGTGTGCCAGAGCCCGAGCCCGGGAAGATAAGAGAACCGCTCTGGTAGATGAGCAGATCCCACTGGGCCGGCCTAATGGAAAATGTCTGTTTCCGTTTTGCTCTGCAGTCTCCGTGCGTGCGTCTTGTCACTCTTGGCAGCTGGAGCGGAGAGGACAGTGGTGGCCGTGGAGGCTCAGGCTCTTGTGAGGCCAAGATGTCCATTCCTTTCTCCTTCAGAGGCGCAAGCAGTTTGCGCCTCTAAGACCCAGGAGGGCCTGCCCTGGCCCAGCCCGAGGTTCCGTGGCGCCTGGAACGTCGCCCTCTCTGGGTCTGATGGCCCAGCCCTGCCCGGGTCACCACTGGCTGATTGCTGCTCTCTAGGAGCTGACTCTATGGCCTTCGTTTGATCTACTCCTGTGGAAAAGTGTGGCAGTTCCTCAGGTCACTTGGAATTACTCCGCAGTCTAGCAGTTTCTTTTCTTTCTTTCTTTCTTTCTTTCTTTCTTTCTTTCTTTCTTTCTTTCTTTCTTTCTTTCTTTCTTCCTTCCTTCCTTCCTTCCTTCCTTCCTTCCTTCCTTCCTTCCTTCCTTCCTTCTTTCTTTTTCTTTCTTTCTTTCTTTCTTTCTTTCTTTCTTTCTTTCTTCCTTCCTTCCTTCCTTCCTTCCTTCCTTCCTTTCTTTTTCCTTCTTTCCTTCCTTCCTTCCTTCTTTCTTTCTTTCTTTCTTTCTTTCTTTCTTTCTTTCTTTCTTTCTTTTTCTTTCTTTCTTTCTTTCTTCCTTCCTTCCTTCCTTCCTTCCTTCCTTCCTTCCTTCCTTCCTTCCTTTCTTTCTTTTTCCTTCCTTCCTTCCTTCTTTCTTTCTTTCTTTCTTTCTTTCTTTCTTTCTTTCTTTCTTTCTTTTTCTTTCTTCCTTCCTTCCTTCCTTCCTTCCTTCCTTCCTTCCTTCCTTCTTTCTTTCTTTTTCTTTCTTTGTTTCTTTCTTCCTTTCTTTCTTTCTTCCTTCCTTCCTTCCTTCCTTCCTTCCTTCCTTCCTTCCTTCCTTCCTTCCTCTTTCTTCCTTCCTTCCTTCCATTTATTTATTATTCAGAGACAGAGCACGAGAGGGGGAGGGTCAGAGAGAGGGAGACACAGAATCTGAAACAGGCCTCAGGCTCTGAGCTGTCAGCACAGAGCCCGATGCGGGGCTTGAACTCACAGACCGCGAGATCATGACCTGAGCTGAAGTCGGACGCTCAACCGACTGAGCCACCCAGGTGCCCCTCTTTTTTTTTTTTTTTTTAATTTTATTCTTTAAGTTTCTTCTTAAGTAAGCTCTACACCCAACATGGGGCTTGAACTCATGACCCCGAGATCGAGTCGCATGGCTCCCCCGACTGAGCCGGCCCGGCGCCCCTGTGATCCGGCAGTTTCATTCCTTGGTGAAAAGAGCCGAGAGCAGGACTCCCACACGCACGCCCATGTCCGTGGCAACGCTCTTCTCCACGGCCGGAAGGCGCCCGCAGCCCAGGTGTCCACAAGTGGACAGCAGCACGGCATGTCCATGCCACACGTGTCATTGAGCCTTAAAAAGGAAGGAAACTCTGACATGTGTGCAGCGTGGATGGCCTTGGAAGGCGTTATGCTAAGAGGAACAAGCCAGCCACAGCGGGGGACGTGCCATGTGATCCCAGCCACGTGAAACGCCCACAGTGTGCAGAGCCCAGGGGACAGGAGAGTGGAGGGTCCCTGGGGCTGGAGTGCAGCGAGCGGGCAAGGGGAGGTATTGTTTACCAGGTACAGACTCTCTGTTTGGGATGATGGAAAGTTCCAGAAATAGTGGTGACGGTTGTACAACACTGAACGCACTTAATGCTACCGAGTGCACACAGCGGTTAAAGTGACAGATGTTATGGGGCCGTCTGGGTGGCTCAGTCGGTGAAGCATATCCGACTCTTGACCTCGGCTCAGGTGATGATCTCACGGTGTTTGAGTTTGAGCCCCGCGTCAGCGCAAAGCGTGCTTGGGATTCTGGGTCTCCCTCTCTGGCCCTCTCCCATTCACACTGTCTTTCTGTCTTTCTTTTTCAAAACTAAATGTTAAAAAAAAACAACAATAGGGGCGCCTGGGTGGCTCCGTCGGTTAATCGGCCGACTTCTCTGCTCGGGTCATGATCTCGAGGTTCGTGTGTTCGAGCCCCGCGTCAGGCTCTGGGCTGACAGCTCAGAGCCTGGAGCGTGTTTCAGATTCTGTGTCTCCCTCTCTCTGACCCTCCCCTGTTCATGCTCTGTCTCTCTCTGTCTCAAAAATAAATGTTAAAATAAAAATTAAAAATATAATATGTTTGTACAGTTTTATAAACGTAATCATCTGAGACTTGGACAAAACCTGTTCATTCTCACATTGTTGCACTTGAACCTAATTGCCTAACTAGGCCTCCAGTCTGCTTGCTTACCTGTGTATTTAACTGGGCCTCCAGACGTCACGAAAACTGTCTGTGCCCGGTAGTGAGGTGGTTCCCCACGTGCCCTGCCAGGGAGGGGACGTGTCTCTGTGGTTACGAGGCCAGGGGATGGTCAGGGGCCTCTGAGGCAATGGGAGTTTGGAACAGAGAGAACGGGTCAAGATGTTTAGGTGTTTGGGGCTTAATGCTTTGTTTATTTGCTTTTTTTTTTTTTTTTTTTTTTTTTTTTTGGTTGAGTTTGATGTCTTGGCAGGCCGGAGAGAATGAGAGTCCTCAAACTCTGCCAAGAACTTTCGTTTATGTACGTTTCCATGGCTAGACAGCTCGTGCGGTCTTTAGCGCGTCGTTGTGATATGTGCGTGTGCTATTTTCCACAGGCTTGGGGGCCGCAAATAAATGGCACAGCCGAGACTCACACTTGTAGTTCTGATTTGGTGCCGTGTGCGCCCGTCTGCGTCGTGTGGGGTCTTGAGGGGCCTGGTCAGGGCGGATCTCGGGCCCGGGCCAGCAGGGGACAACTTGGCACGGTGTCTCTGCGGGGACGCGCGAGCTGAATGGTTCCGGCCCTTGGTTCCGCCGTGACCCAGCTGGTACTTGACCTCTCCGGGCCTGCCTTCCCTCCCCCTCAAAACTGAGATGACAGGGCCTGCCGGGAAGTGTTACTGGAAGGACGAGTGAAGCGTCGTGAGTTGACTGCCACCTAAGATGACTGTCCTGCCCTCTGCCACCTCTTCCCCTGTCCCCCTGCCCCCCAGACAGACTCCCCTTACGGGTTTTGTAACATACTGGTACAGGTGCAGGGACTGGGCGGTACGGTGAGGCCCCACATGGAGGAGAGACGAACGTAGGACCAGCAGATTCGTTGAGGGGGTGTTTGAACCACACTTGACGCCCTTTGTGTTTTCCTGCCTTGTTACGTGACGCTTGTCACTCTTACTGGATTGTGAGTTCCTTGAGGACGGGGACTTCTTCCGTGGCACAGCACACACACACAAAATCTTTGAGGCACACCGGGGGGACTGGTCTGGGGAACAGGGGACAGGACTCTGCCTGCTCCAGGCCCTGCCCCGTGCCCGTGGGCAGAGCGGATGAGCATCGTCTTCCCGTCACCCAGCCTGGGGCGGCCGTCGGGACATCCGTCGATACGTGCCCTGTGGATTGCATAGAGTAGATTCTCAGTCGCTGGGAGGTCCTTGTACCGATGAGCCGGGGGAGGGACTTGTGGCCCGAGAGATTCCAGCAGAGCGTTTGAGTTCTTGCAGCGTCTTGCACATGGACGCGTCTGAGACCTGCCCGACCCCCTTTATGCGCAGACGCCCGAAGCAGGCCCTGGGAACAAATGGCAGCTTTTAAGGTTCTTGGCTTGAGAATTCACTTGTTATTTATTCTTAATTTTTAAAAATGCTTTAGCGTTATTATTTTTTATTTTACAGAGAGGGAGAGAGTGTGTGCAAGTTGGGGGGGGCGGTGGGGAGAGACTCTCAAGGAGGCTCCACACTCGTCGCGCATCCCATGACTCTGGGATCGTGACCTGACCCTAAATCAAGAATCACTCAACTGACTGAGCCACCCAGGCGTCCCGGGATTTACTTACTTACTTGCTTACCTGTGTATTTATTTGTAATTATTCTTTTTTTTTAAAAAAATTTTTTTTCAACGTTTTTTATTTTTATTTTTGGGACAGAGAGAGACAGAGCATGAACGGGGGAGGGGCAGAGAGAGAGGGAGACACAGAATCGGAAACAGGCTCCAGGCTCTGAGCCATCAGCCCAGAGCCTGACGCGGGGCTCGAACTCACGGACCGCGAGATCGTGACCTGGCTGAAGTCGGACGCTCAACCGACTGCGCCACCCAGGCGCCCCTATTTGTAATTATTCTTAATGCTTTTATTCACTTTGGAGAGAAAGAGAGAGACAGAGTGCGAGTGGGGAGGGGCAGAGAGAGAGGGAGACACAGAACCCGAAGCAGGCTCCGGGCTCCCAGCTGTCAGCCCAGAGCCCCCCTGGGCGCTTCACCTCCTGAACCGCCAGATCCTGACCCGAGCCGAGGTCGGTCTCTCCATCGCCTGAGCCCGCAGGCGCCCCCTAGGGGAATAACTTTTAAAAATCATAGGCTTGCACCTTTTTGATCATTGGCGATGTTCAGGATCTGGTACTGAGCTACAAGGTCAGGTAGCTTCCAGTGTGAGAGCTTGTGTTAGGGACAGCCCCGGTGAGCCAGAGGGTGACACAAATGGCCTCCTCCTGTGTTGCCCCCAGCGCTCACCGTCCCCATTTGCTCACCTTCCTCTTGGACGCGGGCAACTCTGTCTGGCAGACGGTAGATCATACTTGCAGAGGGAATGGATTTTTTCAATGGCTTTGACCTTTAATGCTGCACAGAGAGTAGTTAACACCCCACTTAACTCCCACCGGAGTTGCCCGGCCATGTGGTTATGTTGTCTGCGTGAGCGGTTTCAGAAGGGCAGCTGTAAACCAATTTGACAGTAAATTTCATATATTAAAAAATAAAATTAAAAAAAAAAAAAAAAAAAGAAGGGCAGCTGAGACTGGGGGAGATGGTGGGCCACATCCATCCGTCTTCCAGCAGACAGATTTATTAGGAGAAAAATGGGTGTAGCCTTTTCTTTCCACCAGGTCTAAATGGGAGGAAATGCTTTTACTTTAAAGGAATAGAAATTGATGCCAAGGAGCCTGGGCCGCAGGACCCGGGGCAGAACGAGCGCCCTGGGGAAGTCACCACACACCCCTTCGCTGTGAGGCGGTTCGAGAGCAGGGAGGGAGCTCTCGGGCGCTTCCCCTGCAACCGCACAGACCCCTGGGCCGCCCTTGTCCGGACCTCGCTGGATGCGGGTGTTTCCTCCACCGCCCTCACGCGAGAAGGCCTTATTCCGTTTCTTTTTTTCTTAGTCAGATTCCGAGGAAGATGAGCCCTCCAAGAAGAAAACTGTCCTTCAGGTAAGCTTTGTGACCCGGCAGAAGCCATTTCTCTTCCCGTATTGCCTCCCGAAAGAGAGTCACGACGCCCGGGACGTGTTTCCACATCACACGTAGGGCAGACGCAAGCATTTGAGGACCAGCTCCCTCCGTGTGGTTTGGTTGTTCTCGGAGCCACCGGCCCTCGTGCCGTGTGCCCTCCCCTCGCCGTTGCTCGGTGCTGGCCTGGTGGGGTCACCCCTGCTGGGGGCAGCCAGTGGCAGGGAGGCGGAAACCAGTGGGTGCCTACATTTCCGCTGAAAGGAAGGTTTAGGAAGGGTGAACGGAGCGGGCAGAACGATGTTAGGAACGTGTGTGTTGTGCAGTTATCCTCCCGCCTCATCTTTAACCTGGAAAGTAAATACTTCAGCCGTGCCAGGCACAGCTCTCGGTGCTTTACCAGCCTTTAGTCAATTTCGCTCTCAAGGTAGCGCCGCGGTCGTGGCGTTGTCATCACCCCCGTATTCCACTGGTGGAAACCACGAAGGAGCTTGCCCGCGGGCGGGGGTCAGACTCTGGGTCTGACCGTGGAGTCCCAGCCCTTCCCTGCTGCGCTTGGCTCCTGCTCCAGGCCTGAGACCGGAAGTCCTCAGCCAGACGGTGCCGGGAGCTGATCTCTCGGCCGTTTGCCCTGTTTTCCCCTGTCCCGGTGCCTTTATTCCGGCCCCCGGGAGTTTCTTCCCGCTCCACTCGCCGCTCAGGGACTCACGTGCTCTCTGATCTTGTGGGTCGTATGTCTCAGGAAAAACAAAGCAAAAGCGGTCCTGCCTTTGTCAGAGTATGTCGTGACTCAGGCGTGTGACGCCAGAGCTGCCCCTTCCCCTGACTCTGCTAAGATGTCACCTCCACTGCTGGGAGCTCTCCGGGCGCAGTCATGTGGAGGGGAGAGTGACGTCCTGGCCCTGTGTGGGGGGGGTGACGGAAGAGGAGTCGCGGCCAAAACTGGGAGCTGAGGCTGCTGGAGGCCGGTTCTCCGTTACCAGGGTGGCTTCCTGGAGGGGGTGGGTAAGGGCAGCCTGAGTCACGGGGGCACTGGCTCAGAGGGCCTCCGGAGCACAGAGCAGCCTCCCAGCTGGCGGAGGGGCTGGCGGGACACTGGCTCAGCTGTCGGGCGGGGTGGGGACCCAGTGCTGCACAGGGGTGTGGCTGTGACCCCAGATTCCATCTGAGAAGTCAGACGCTTCAAGGTAGCCTGAGCATGCGAACCACATGGCACCTGGGCCCGCTCCCTACGTGCGTGAGTCTCTGCGGTCCGCCTGGCTGGAATGTTCCAGAGCTGTGGACACACAGCAGGGGGAGGAGCCCACTGGCCAGATGAACTGTTCTGCCTGCCTGACTCACCAGCCTTTCTTCACTTGCTCTGGGCGTTGCTTGGCCGAGGGGCTGAAGTATACTGGTCCTCCAGGACAGGGGCATGGTGGCCTTGTTCTATTCTCCTTTTTTAGACTGACACCTCCCTCGGCCCTCCAGTTAGGCCAGGCTAGCCCCGTGGCATACAGAAAGGAGAATCGGAGAGATTTTTCCGTGCAGTAGGAACTTAGGACGGGCTGAGTCATTTAGCTTACAGATTGAGAAGTTAAATGTTCGACTCTGGCATAAGCTGAATATGCCACACGTATAGGGCTTTCCTTGGGCAGAGGAGAGGACTTTGGGCAACAGGAGTGAAGGTCTTTTGGACAGAGCCTTGTTCTTGACTTTGAGTAGCAATCCCAGGGAAGCAGGGAGTTCCTATGTTAAGAAGAACCTTCAAGCCCTGGAGAGAGGTGGAGCGATCAGCTGGAGAGAGCCCTGGGCTTTCTGGGAAGAAGGGATGATGTGGGATTAAAAGCATCGTAGTCACCAAAAGCCACAGACTCAGGGAAGGCTCTGGGGCACAGGGCAGCGGAGCCGGGTTGGTGTGAGGCCGAGGAGAACAGGGGTGATGTCTTCCCTGGGAGAAGCAGCCAGCAGAGGGGCCTGAGGCAGGAGGCAGATGGGATCCCCCAGCGAGGCAGCGGGCAGAGTTGAGAAGGAAGCAGGGGCCGATGAGATTTGAGGCCGGAGCGCCTATCTGTGCCTCTTGTTCTTGGTGTTGATAACGTGTATCACCAGATCTCACTTGGCACGTTTTTTCCCTCCTTCCCCGAACCTGTGCTCACCAGGGATCCGGCGAGGGCGCTGGCCTGTCTGCCTTGCTTCCCCAGCCTAAAAACCTGCCTGTGAAAGAGACTGGCAGGCTGCCCCTGCCCCATGCCTCCTCCCGGAAGCCCGCGGATGGCTCCTCTGACGCTAAGCCCTCCAGACAGGCTTCTAAGACCAAGCCCTCTTCCCTCGCCTCTGTCGTGGGCACCACAACCACCACTCCGTCACCCTCTGCCATCAAGGCTGCCGCCAAGAGTGCTGCCCTACAGGTGACGAAGCAGATCACGCAGGAGGAGGACGACAGTGATGAGGAAGTAGCCCCCGAGAACTTTTTCTCCCTCCCTGACAAGGCTGAGCCGCCTGGAGTTGAGCCATACCCTTACCCCCTCCCTGCCGTCCCTGAAGAGCTGCCTCCGGGCACGGAACCGGAGCCGGCCTTCCAGGACGACGCAGCCAATGCCCCCCTCGAATTCAAGATGGCAGCGGGCTCAAGTGGGGCCCCTTGGATGCCTAAGCCTGGGGATGACTACGGCTACAACCAGTTTTCCACATATGGCGATGCCAATGCCGCTGGTGCTTATTATCAGGTGGGTAGGTGGTCCGGAGGGCGGGCCAGGGCGCGTTGGAGCGTGGAGGTCACGGAGAGCTCGGAGCCGGTCCTACGGCCTCTGTGGTTTCGCTTTGGCTGAATTAATGTTTTCCGGCGCCTTGATTTTCCTGTATATCTCCGGCCTCAAAGCATACCACCTTTGTTCTGAAAAAGGGCCCGTCTTGAAGTCTGACAGGGAGAAGTACATAACTGATACGTTTGTTCTGGAAACCAGCCCCGTAGGAGCTGGCGAGAGGTGTAGGGAGAAGGCGGGAGATCCAAGACCCGCTGGTGTGGATGGTGAGGCTGAGTGAACTGGAGGGGTGCACTGAGAGCAGGAAGGAAGGAGAGGAGGGGCTGAGGGGGAAGGGGATCTGGAGAGTTGAACACAGAAGGGAAGAGGGGGGAAGGCAGGAGCCACAGGAAGGTGAAAGGATGGGAGCCCCTGTCCCAGGGAGCCAGGGGACCGTAATTTGTGCTATGACAGACAGTGGGGTCTGAGGGGGGGGGGAGGGGTTGGGCTTGGAATCCCAAGCTGTGTGAGTCCGGGCAGATTCCTCAGCTGTACGAGGGGTGGGTAACAGCAGTGGCCTCGTAGCGATGCTGAGACAAGCCCATCGGCGTGGCATGGTGCCCGGGCCAGAGCAAATGCCCAGGAAAGAGTTGGGATAACTTTTTATCCCATTGCCATTTGGAAGAGCTGCTTAGCTTTGTTGTGAGTGGCGTCAGAGGATATGGGAGGCCAGGTGAGTGGGTTTAGGAAAGACTTTCCCGGCGTCACAGTCCTGGGTGGAGAGGGCTCCAGGGGCTCAGGGACTCGCCAGTGTTCTGACCTGTTTAGCCAAACAAAACAAAACAAAACAAAACACAACAACAACCAAAGCCATTTAAAGGAACAACAACCAGGCATTCTGTATTTATTTATAAACTGCACCTAGGGAGTCCGTGCACGTGAAAACATGTAACGTGCACTCGGGACCCTGCAGTCACACGTATCTTACTGTGAATGCTTTCATAGAAAATCGTGCTCTGATCACTCTGGATTCTTACGTGTTTTATTCGGTCAGTGTTAAACCTTACTTTCCATTTAGTTCACTATAAAATGAATGTTCTTAAAGGGGCATTTTTTGGAGTTTTGGGCAAAAGTGGAAGAATTGGGAGAAAGCATGGGCCGGGAGGAAGCCGCTTCTCAGCCCGAGGGCCACCTGGCTGGCCTCCTGGGGGCTCGTCCTGCCTGCACCCCTCTTCCTCCGGGACCGCAACAGCATCCGACGGCTCAGCTCCAGGGCGGTCATCAGATTCCTGAGCCGAGTGCCCGGGAACACACACCTTGGCTTGTTCCCGGCTTTGTAAATTCCGTACCAGTCTGAAAGCCATTTATTGTATCTTAGGTTTTTATTGAAGTATAGTTGAGGGGCGCCTGGATGGCTCAGAGGCCGGTTGAGTGTCTCTTGATTTCTGCTCAGGGCATCATCTCACGGATGTGAGATGGAGCCCTTCGTCGGGCTCTGTGCTGCGTGTGCAGCCTGCTTAAGACCCTCTCTCCCTCTCCCTTTGCCTCTCCCGCACTCCCTAAAAAAAAAAGAAAAGAAGAAAAGAACTATAGTTGACGCGATGGATGTTATGCTAGTTTCAGGTGTGTGGCGATTTATTTCATATCAGAGATCTGCACCCTCCCTCCCCGTTGCAGGCAGCGTCCTTGGGTCCACAGGCCCAAAATGAAGACAAGGAGCGGGAACGGTGTGCCCTCACACCTCTCCCCTGCTCACAGCCGAGTGTGTCTCCATCTCGTGGGCAGGAGGTGTGGCGCTGAGGGCACTGTGGCGTGAGGGTTGGGATTCACCCTGGGGAGCAACCGAGGGAGAGGGGAGCAACCGAAGCAGGAGAGAATGCCTGTTTCTTGTCCCCCTTCCCTGAGCTATAGCCACCTGGACGGTGCCGATCGGAGAAGCTACAGAGAGTGTTCTGAGTTACGGATGGGTCCTCGGGACGCACGCCTTTACCTGGGCTGCTTGAGGGGCCTGTGGTGCGGGTGCCTCGGCTGCCACTTGGTGAGGGTTTGCTCTGCTCCAGACCTTGTCCCCTGTCCGCTGTGTCCCTCAGTTGGTGTGTTTTTTCCCTCTCTCGATTGCAGGATTATTACAGTGGTGGCTACTATCCTGCACAGGACCCGGCCCTGGTCCCCCCCCAGGAAATTGCCCCAGACGCCTCCTTCATCGATGACGAAGCAGTAAGTGAATAAAGCACGGGTGACCATCTTTGACCCATGGACGCCAGGTTTCAAATCGAAAAGTAAAGAAACCTTTTGGGGAGGGGGGCCTGGATAGCTCAGTTGTTTGATCATCTGACTCTTGGTCTCAGCTCAGGTCTTTAACGTTTATTAATTTTTGAGAGACAGGAAGAGACAGAGTGTGAGCGGGGGAGGGGCAGAGAGAGAGGGAGACACAGAACCCGAAGCAGGTTCCAGGCTCCGAGGTGTCCGCACAGAGCCTGACGCGAGCTCGAACTCAACACACCGCGAGATCATGACGTGAACCAAAGCCGGACTCCCAACTGACTGAGCCACCCAGGCACCCCTGTGGTGGAATTTTGCCCAGGTCTTGATCTCAGGGTCGAGAGTTCAGGCCCTGCATTGGGCTCTGCACTAGGTGTGGGTTTTTTTGTTTGGTTTTGTTTTTTTTTTAACTATATTCAGTTAGGATTCGCTGTGGCAGAAACTCCAAAGTGCAGTGGCTTACATCAGAGAAGTTAACTTTTTTCTTCCTCAAAGAAGGCCGGAGGCAGCCCTGCATGGTTGTTGGGGATCCGGGCGCCTTGTGATGATTCCTCTGCTGTCCCTACGTTGTGGCCTTTGTGCCTCTGGTCGGTGGTGGTGGCCGAGGCTGCCGCTCTCTCGCCTGCATTGCGGCCGCTGTTCTGCGGCAGGTGGAGAGACCGAGGAAGAGTATCTTCTTCTCCTTTGGGGAGACCTCCCCAGAATCTCCCCAGAGTTCCTACCAGCGCTTCCATTTCTGTCTCGTTGACTAGAGTCTGGTCACGTGACCACATGTGGCTTCAGGGGGAGCCCAGGGGTGGGATAGTCTTTTATCCAGTTGGGTGGTAATATGCCAGAATGTTGGGCTCCTTCATGTTAAAGGTGAAGGGGACGATGGATTTGGGGAGAGGACAGCAGCCACAGTAAATGACTCCTGTGTTCACACGCCTGGTTCCCCTGCCGCTGGGCTCCCTCACCTCAGCACAAGGAGAGAGAAAACCCGGGTCCCGTCAGGCTGTGTTCCGGACGGGAAATCTTGTTCTCTCCGTAGGGAGGTCTCAGCCTGTCAGGAGGGGGCTGGGGAAGTAGGGGTGTGCTCTTTTCGCATTCAGGCTCTTAGGAAAAATAACCGCCTCTCGCCTCTTCACAGAAAGGTGTCCACCCCTCCGCATGCTTCTTCCTACTGTCACTGTGTCCCCTGCAGGTGTATCCTTGACACGGTCCATAGTTGGGCCCTTTTTGTCCTCAGCCTGGGAGGCAGCAGAGAGCTCATCCAGGGGCGAGAGTTCCCTTCCTGCAGGTAGAGTCCCTCGGAGGAGACCTCACCAGTGACGCTGAGAGCTGGGCCTGGCCTGCACTCAGGTCTCTGAGTGTTTCAGTTAGAGTCCCCTCACCCACACGAGTCCGGGCGACGTTGGTGTGACCTGCCCTTTTGGTGAGGAGGGCAAGAGAGAGCGGCAGTCTCCTAGAAATCTTGCCAGGCTCCCTCTCTCCCAGCTCCGCTTCTGAGGTCCACTCTGGTGTGGAGTCTGCTGACTTCGTGATGCCAAACCAATGAGAAGGAACACACGTGTAAAAACCAATTTTTAGAGGAAGAATCCTAGATTTTTTTTTTTTACCCTGAATTTTTTTTTTTAATGTTTATTTATTTTTGAGAGTGAGAGCGAGAGCGAGAGCGAAAGGTGAGTGCAAGCAGGGGAGGGACAGAGGGAGAGGGAGACACAGAATCCAAAGCAGGCTCTAGGCTCCGAGCCGTCAGCACAGAGCCCGGTGTGGGGCTCAAACCCACGAACTTGTGAGATCATGACCTGAGCTGAAGTCGGACGCTTGACCGACCCAGCCACCCAGGCGCCCCTACTCTGAATTCTTAATCTGAAAATTGTATGCAGTCCTTCTCGGTACATTGAACTTACGCATAGTTTGAGCACATGTTCCCAGCAGTGATCCCCCGCCCCTGTACTCGCTCATGTTTGGGGGTACCGCCTTGGCCTCCTTTTCCCTGAGGGCAGGAGAACGTCTGAGCAGCAGCCTTTCATTGGGCATCGGACGAGTTTGGTAGGTGGGGGGTGAAAGGGGGTATCGCACAGTGGGGAGTTAAGGACACTTAATTGTGTTCTCCTAACTGGGTCGGGAAGCATCATTGCACAGTGTGACAGCCGCCGTGGGTATCGCGGGGGGCGGGGGGATGGTTGTAAGATGATTCCATAAATTCTGGGTTTCTAGTGAGTCCCCGATCTCTCACCCAGATCCCCCACTGCTGCTCTCTGTCTCCTTTTCCAGTTTAAGCGGCTACAGGGCAAGAGGAACCGAGGGAGGGAGGAAGTCAACTTTGTGGAGATCAAAGGTGACGACCAGCTCAGTGGGGCTCAGCAGTGGATGACCAAGTCGTTGACAGAAGAGAAAACCATGAAGTCATTCAGCAAAGTAAGTGGGAAGGGTCTGTTGCATGGCTAACTTGGGGGTGGGGGGTGCCCAGAGCAGAATCTGGGCCTGCTCCTGTCCCGACCCCACACCCGATGGTTACCCCCGAGCACCTTTCACAGATGCCTGCCACCCGCGGGACTGGAGCCTGTGCCGAGCCTCATGGATGCAGCCTCCGCCTTCCAGAACTTTGCGGCACTTTGCTTTCTGTCTGGGGGGTGGAGTCTTGTCACTGAGACCGGGCGACTCGGGAAGAGCTTTGATGCGTTGTGGCTGTCTCCCCGGCGGGACAGGACCCGCAGCTGCCCTGCCCTCTCCCTCTGTCACTTCCCACCTCCACCCTGCCAGGCTGGGGCCTGGCTCAGCACATCTTTGAGGTGTGGACGGAACAGCAGAGTCCTGGGGGCTTCGGTTCTGAGTATGCACCCCCTCCCCTCTCCTTTTTTGCTGTTACCTATTGTCGCCAGCTGGGGGCTTTTCGGGTGTTTATTCCCCACGCTTCCCACACCACACGCCTGCCTTCCTGTGCTAGTTTTCTTCAGTCAGCGTGAGGGACCCCTCTCCACCTAGTAGCTGAGCACAGCAAACATGGACATTTATGAGCCTGCCACGGGGGGCGGAATGTGGGGAAGCCCTGGATTCAAGCCCAGCACCAGCAAGGCCAAGGTCGGGCATCTTCTCCCCTTCTCCCTCCCACTCTCTCCGCTCTGTTCTGTGGCCACAGATGGCCATCTGAGCCCTGGCCGTTTGTTTTCACCGAATGCTGGCGGTCATACAGGACAGAGCAGAGGGCTGTGGTTAGATCAGCACAGAGCCATCCGTGTTTCCTGGAAAAACCACTGGGGGGAGCGTGCTCTCCTAACCGGGTCAGGAAGCATCACTGTTCCGTGTGACGCCGCCGTGGGTGGCGTCCACCGTGGCCAGCGAGTGCGTCGTGCTTATTGGCTTTGATGGTGACGTTAAATGGTGTCCCACAGCAGCCAGGAATTGGGGGTTTGCTGCTGCTTGGGTCCTTAACTTTCTTTGCACCGCCTCATGGTGTTACAGCTCGACTGTTTAAAAAGAAGAGAAAGCTACGGTTCGTGTCCTCGAGGGCTTTACGGCACAGCCGGGAGAGAGTTGATGAGTGATGGGGGGTTGCCGAGGACCCTCCAGAGAGGAGTGTTGGGGGCTGGGTGGGGCTGATAGGATGCTTCTGGTCTGAGGCGGCACTGGTGGGGCGGGAAAACCGTAGGATGAAAAAGCCCAGACCAGTATAGACTTGGACAGTAAAGCTTTTGCTTCAGAGCTTGGTTAGGGCTTGGCTGTAGTTACGGGTGGAGGCTGGAAGGCTGGGGAGAGGTGGGTGGTGGTGAAAATTCCGATTCCAGGGTCTCTGGGGAGGCACACGCCGGGGAGGGGGGGGCGGGGGCGGGCTTTCAGCTAGGGGCTGGGGATGGGAGAGCTAGGGAAGCTGTAGGTAGGAGCAGGCTGGGTGGCTGGCCTGCCGGGGAGAAAGGGACAGAGACAGGGAGGGCTGAGGCGGAGACGGGCAGGATTACGAGAGGGAGGGAGGTCACCCAGGCCCTGGAACACGAACTGTTGTAGAATCACCACACGTAATACAGCCAGCTTCAAGTGCCCACTGTGGGCAGAGCCCTGTGCTTGTTGCTGGGGGTGGGGTGGGGTGGGGTAGGGTTACCAAAGAAACAGAAGACGCAATCCTGACCTCAAAGCATCTCCAGTCCAGCAGAGATATTAGCAGGCTATTTCAGGCAGATCTTCTTAGCCTGGGTTTTTGGCATAATGGTTTTAATAAAAACCGTTTTGTGAGCGCATAGACCTAAAAACAGCTCCAAGCTGACTTTTCTCCCCCAGGTTTTAGGCCAAGTACTTGGTTTCTAAGCCCCAGCCTTGCACCATCTGGGCACGTGTGGTACTTCTCCTTTTCTTCCTGTGGCTTAACGAGTGTGTTTTCTTCCCTTGCAGAAGAAAGGGGAGCAGCCAACGGGCCAGCAGCGGCGGAAGCACCAGATCACGTACCTGATCCATCAGGTGAGAGCGTCCCCCGAGACCCCAGGGACAGCCGGCTGAGACCCCTTGACTGCGGGCCTGAGGCCCCTTCACCGCCCCATGGGCTGCAAGGCCAGGTGCCAGGCACCAGCTTCCCAGGGTCCGTTCTCCATGTGGCCACTAGGGGGGGATGTGTCCTTCAGAATCACCTACCACCCCACCCCGCCTCGCGCCTGGCGCCTGTCACTTCCCACTTCCCTTCAGCCTCAAGTGCCAGGGGCTTGCGAGTAAACTAGGTGGAGATTCAGACACCCAGACATGCACGCGGAGGGCAGCAAAGTGGTTTCTCCTACGGTTCTATTACATGGCAAGTTTATCAGAAATAAATGGCGAGTTTATCTATCTAGGGATTTAAGAATCTAAAGAAAAAATGGGTTCGCCAGCTTTTTTTTTTTTAACGTTTATTTATTTTTTGAGACAGAGAGAGACAGAGCATGAACAGGGGAGGGGCAGAGAGAGAGGGAGTCACAGAATCTGAAACAGGCTCCAGGCTCCGAGCTGTCAGCACAGAGCCCGACGCGGGGCTCGAACTCAGGGACCGTGAGATCATGACCTGAGCCAAAGTTGGACGTTTAACCGACTGAGCCACCCAGGCGCCCCAGGGTTCGCCAGCTTTTAACAGAACATCCACCTGATAAGGATGTTGGTTTTGTAGTCCCCGCTTCTGTGGCAGGAAACAACACAAGTGATTAAAAATCGCAGATAATCCAAACATGTCTTCTGGAATTAGAATGTCACTTACCTGATAGGACCCAGCAACTCTCACTTATTTAATCATTAAGCAGACATCTTTTGGAGACCTCCTGCGCCGAACGCTGTCTGAGACCCAGATGGGAACGTGCTGTTCTGGCCCTTTCCCTGGGGACACATTGCTGCCTGGTGATTTCAGGGGGAAATCTGCTTTTGCTGTTCTTGTCAATGGTTCACCTTCCTTTTCAGGGACTCCCCTGTGTCCTTATCCTGACTTGTTATTTGTAGGGAAAGGATTCGAGCGTAGGGTTTTCTTTTAAGCCCAAACCCTTTTTTTTTTTTTTAAATGTTTATTTATTTTGAGAGAGAGCGCGAGTGGGGGAGGGGCAGAGAGAATCCCAAGCAGGCTCTGCAGCGTCAGCGTCAGCGCAGAGTCCGAAGGGGCGGGGCTTGAACTCACGAAGGGTGAGATCGTGACCTGAGCCAAGATCAAGAGTCCAGTGCTCACCTGCTGAGGCACCCAGGTGTCCCTAAACCCTAACTCTTCACCTCCGCCCCTTAACCAAGGGGAGGTGGGCAGATACCAGCTAACTCTGGCGGGGTGGGGTTGGCGAGCCCCCCTTCTCAGGTGGTGCCTGTAGGGTCCCCAAGTGTGGCGTTGAGGTCAGCAGAGGAAAGTCACAACTCTGGTGCCTTCCAGTCTGTATTTCACAGCTTCAGTTTGTGCTTGAAAGGGGTGTGAATTTCTAGGGTTCCACATCCACTGTGTGCAGCACAGCAGCGACACTCCCATCTCGAGACATAGCTGTCGCTTGTTGGTGTCCCGTGTGGCCCTGTGCACATCTTTGCCACTGTCCTCTGCCGCTTGGCTGGTCGGGCATCCGAGGCATCTGATGTCCTCCTTTGAGATGCAAGTTCCAGCTCACCTCTGTCCGGTTTCCACTGGAGAGATTCGGTTTTAATTCCAGCAGGTGTAGGACCAGGATGCTTCTGTTCTGTTTTTGTAAAGATTTTATGTATTTATTATTACTTTTTGAATGTTTATTTATTTGAGAGACAGAGGGCATGCACGAGCAGCGGAGGGGCGGCGAGAGAGGGAGGGAGAGAGGCAGGGAAAGGGAGAATCCCAGGTAGGCTCCACACTGTCAGCCCAGAGCCTGATGAAGGGCTCCAACTCATGAAGCGTGAGATCATGACCTGAGCCGAAATCAGGAGTCGGACGCTTAAGCAACTGAGCCACCCAGGGGCCCGTGTAAAGATTTTTTAAGTCATGTCCACACCGCACATGGAGCTCACACTTAGGACCCCGAGGTCGAGTTGCACTGTCCGCCGACTGAGCCAGCTGGGCGCCCGGGGCCAGGGATCCTTGAGTCTTTGCTTAAACCCCGTTAGCTTTTTGCTTTCCCGGGGTCTCCCCTTCGACCTGAGTCAGAGAAAACAGTCTGGCAGGGGATTTGCTACTTCCCGTACGTGTTCCGGGGGGGAAGGGGGCTGGTGCGGGAAGCTCACAGAGGCCAGGGGAGAAGTCTGTCACCCCAGGCTGACGCCCCCGCCCGTGTCTCTCGCCGTAGGCCAAGGAGCGGGAGCTGGAGCTGAAAAACGCCTGGTCCGAGAACAAGCTGAGCCGCCGGCAGACCCAAGCCAAGTACGGGTTCTAGGGCTCCGGACCCGACTGCCCCCGGGACCTCCTGCAGCCCGGCGCCACGGCCTCACCTCCGGGACCCCCGCTGCCTCCAAGTCCAGGGCCTCCTTCCCTGGGGACCCAGCCCTCGCCTCCGCGAGGATGAACACGTTTGATAGATTTTTCTTAACAGAAGTTAGAGAACTCAGCTCCTCTCTGTCTTGGAGCAAAGACTCGAGCGGTGAAGCTTCAGACGGGGCTCCGAGTCCTTGGATGGGAGTTTTGCTCCCTCGTGGGTGTGATGAAATGGTGAACCCCTCCCTCCATCTTGGTTTTTTTTTTTTTTTCTTTTTTTAATTTTAAACCAGGGATGTCTGTTGAAATAAAACATTCAGTCTGACGGACACTGCTCGCCCTAACCCCTCTCCTGCTTTTTCGTGTGCTCTCCTTTTTCCATTCTGGATCTTTCTCCTCCTGTTCCTCGGTCTGACTGTACCTAGTGTAACGCACCCCCCGCCCCGACCCTCACAACCTGCCTCATGATTGCCTTGCTTTTCTCCCCTGGGCCCACCGTCTAAACTGGGCTCGTGGCCATCGAAGACCCTGGAGGCGTGCCTACGACTTCGTATGGGGTGGGGGCCTGTGGTCCCAGATCTGGAAAGTATCGCTGATCTCCGGTGTCTCTGGAGACTAGAGGAGGTCGAGGAGGTCCTTTCTGTGACGTGAAAGAGTCGCTTCACATCAGTTTCGGTCCAGCAGGAGGCGAAGTGGTGAATGTCCCTGGAAAGGACTCACGACACCAGTTGCCATTGGCCATGAACGGCTTGGAAGCTTTGTGTGGAGCTTGGGGGCCAGGCAGGTCTCCTTGGGGACTTCTGGACCCCTAGCTTTTTGTTAAAGAGGGAGGAGTGGTTGGGGGAGGGAGGCGGCAGGGTCACGGACTTGGGTTGGCGGTTGTGCACTGGGATGCCACGTGCAGCAAGACCGGTGGCCTGATTCCTCCTCCGCGGGGCAGGGTTCAGGCAGGGGCGGGAGGCCCACGCCTGTCCCGGGACCGTGCGTCCTGTGGCCACTACCGGAGCGGGGTGCTGGGGGTGCCAGGGCTCCGGCCGCACTTTGCTGCAGCGGCTTCCCGATACCAGGGCGTCGAGAAGAGCCCTGAAGGGAGCGGCCCTGGTGCCGGGCCGCTGGAGAAGCTCGCCGTTTGACAGTCCTGGTGACAGATGGGAAGGTGAAGGTTACGGCCATGGGGTCATTTGGAGCGTGTGGCAGCGTGGGGACCCGGGCGTGAGAAGGAAGAGGCGGGAGGGAGGGTCTCCCCGAGCTCCCGGTCTTGCGTGTTGGGTAAGTTGAGGAGTCTGTTTCTCATTAAGTACGGCGGAGGGTTTCGTCACTTACAGGAAAACCACCCACTTATCTGAAATCTGACCTACTTGGGGCTGGAGCCAGACAGGGCTCCTGCATCCCACGGGGACACTGGGGCTACAGCTGCCTGTGGCGGTGCCTCCAGCCGTCTTCAGGAAGGAGCATCAACCCACCGGCACTCCACTGCGGAGGCCGCGGGACCTGGGCCGAGGCCACTCGCCGGGGTATCTGAGGTGGTCACCTGGGTCAACAGGCCCCAAAGTCTGAGATCCCGAGTCCAAAGCTTTGTCTTCTGTACCCGATGTGCTGTCTGCACATGCACAGGTGGTGGCCTGCCGCACCCTTGGGACCCTGACATGGGGGGCTGCGTCGTGACCGAGATGCGGGGGCTCTGGGCTGGGAGGCAGGATGTGGCCCTTAGGGAGGGTCCTGGTGTATTCTGGAAGTGGATGGATTTAGGCCTGTTGTCTGTAAGGCTCTTACCTCCCACCTCAGTTCTCTGCAGATAGTCTTGGGCCAGTTTTTAAATTTTTTATTACTTAAAATTTTTTAATGTTTATTTTAGAGAGACAGAGAGACAGACAGAGTGTGAGTGGGCAAGGGGTAGAGAGAAAGGGAGACACAGAATCCGAAGCAGGCTCCAGGTTCCCAGCTGTCAGCACAGAGCCTGATGCGGGGCTCGAACTCATGAACCGCGAGATCATGACCTAAGAGCCGAAGTCAGACGCTTAACTGACTGAGCCACCCAGATGCCCCTATTATTTTTTTAATGTTTATTTATTTTGAGAGAGTGCAAGTGAGCGAGTGGGGGAGGGGCAGAGAGAGGGAGAGAGAATCCCAAGCAGGCTCCATACTGTCCATACAGAGCCCCACACGGGGCTCGAACTCATGAACCGTGAGATCATGAACGGAAATGAAGAGTTGGACGCTTGACCAACTGAGCCACCGAGGCGCCCCTTGGGCCATGTCTTTTAAAGCCACTTTTTAGTCCTACCACTGATGACCTTTTATTTGGTGGTGGGGATTTCCTGGTCACCATCAGAAATACTGACAGGTTAGAAATAGTCCTCACCTGGGAAGGCTTCCCGCAGGCAGTAGCCCCGAGTTCTGATGAATAAACGGGAGGAGGGCAAAGGCTTTGGTCTGAGTGGGTCCAGACAGGCCCCGGGGGGGCCACCAGAGCCGCTGGGGCTAAGCCCGGGGTGCAGTGTCGCACGGACCAGGGGAGCAGAGCCCAGGAAGCTCAAGTCCTTGACTACCAGCAGCTGCGGGGCGCTGGGCGGCAGGGGTGTGGAGGAGGCGCTGCGGCAGGTGGAGGGGCTGCAGGAAGCCCTGTGGGGCCTGGGGCGGCCGCAGGGTTGCCGGAGCGCTCTGCGCTCCTGGCCTTGCTGACCTCCCCTTCCTCTGCCACCAGGGGACAGACGTTCTAGGGCTGTAGGGGTAGTGGGGGGTGGGGCTCAGCGGTGACGCCACTGGCCCTCCCTGGGGGGGGTGGGGGGGGCGGTGCTGTGCTGTGGCCCAGGACCCAGGAGGTCGTGGTGGTGACCTCCACTCACCCCCTGCCCCGCTGCCAGTTCCCCGCACCTTAGTGAGCGGGTTCTGGGTTAGCTGAGGGAGCAGACAGGAGGACAGGGAGGGTCCGGAGAGCCGCCGGGTCTGCCCTGGTGCCGAAAGGGCCGGAGGGGAAGGCTGTGCCCTCTGCTGGGATCCCAGCGAGGCCTGACGGAGGCTGCGGGGCCGGGGTGAATGTCCTCTCAACTCTGGGTGGACTGAGCCAGAGGCGGCCCTGTACAGGGGGGGGGCGGGGAGGATGGGGTGACTGGGGAGGTGCCCTTCCCCTGTGGTGCCAGCGTCTCCGGCAAGGGGGGTGGGCAGCTGCTTCAGGAATCGTCCCCCCTCCTTCCCTGCAAGAGGCCTCTCCATCCCCAGGCCTCAGCGCAGGAGTGGAGTGAGCAGGATGAGCAGGGGTGCCGGTCCTGGTGAGCAGGGAAGGCTTCCCCACCTTCTTCTTCAGGGTCGAGCCTGCAGCGGGAGCCCCTGGGAGGACAGGGACCTTATCTGTTGACCCGGGAGGGGCCCCTGATACAAGGGGAGCACTGGATCAGGATAGCAGGATCTGGGTGTGACGGCCTCCAGCTCCCTGTCACCTCCCCTCTCTAGACCTCACTTTCCTATTGGGTTGAACCAAAACAAAACAAAACCACCCCAAACCCAACAAACAGCAAACAAACAGAAACCAGCCACACAGGGCCTGGCTTCCCTGGGGCCCAGGCAGTCCTGCTTCACCGCGCCCTTCCCTTGCACGGCCTCATCCTGACGCAGCCCTGCCTGCAAACAGGGAAGCATTCTCTCCATTTCGAAAGGCTGCCTCGCCACCAGCCAGCACAGGACCAGCCAGCTCGCACAGAGACCCAGGGTTCTCCCCACGTCCGCCTTAGGGATCCTCCCACTCCACCTGCTGAGGGAGGGCGAGCTCCGCAGGGGCCCGCCCTGTCCCCTCTTGCTTTGTTCCTTCAGGGACACCCAGGGGGTCACTAGGCATTTCTGCTCTCCTCCCCCGCCCCACACGCCCCACACGCCCCACACGCCGCACCCCCGCACCCGGGACATTCAGACTCGACTTCCAGTTCCTGCTGTGCAATGAGCCTCCCCTCCTTCTGCGGCCTCCCCCAGCGCGGGGCTCCCCCAGCCCCAGAGTAAGCCAGAAGCCCTCTCCCCACCCCCACCCCCACCCCCAGAGTTTAATCCAAGACCTTTCTTGCCCTTTCAGCCTCCCTCCCTGATTTCGGCAAAGCCATCTGCTCCCTGCCCTCCCCTCCCCTCCCCTCCCTCGGCATCTCTCCCCCTGCTCTGGAGAGGCACAGACAGAAGGGAGTGGAACCCCAACCCTGTTGACTCAGCAACAGAAGCTCTCCTTAAGCTGATTAGCACTGGCTGCAAAGGGGGAGAATTCACCAGTCACCGGAGGTGGTGCCCGTGCCAGGCTGGGGGGCGGGGGTGGGGTGTGGCTGCGGCAGGCGGCGCCCAGGCCTAGGGAGCACCGCTTTGGGGACGGGTCTGGGGGGTTTCTGGGCCCCTGGCAGGTGGGGGGGGGGCGGTGGGGTCTTTGGCGGGAGGAGGGACCCTGATAGGCACTGTCTTGACTAAACTCCCATAGGAATGACTGTAAGAACTGGCTGCACCGGTGGGACCCCGGAGTCCCCAGAGCCCTGCCTCAGAGGGCCCTCAGTCTGAGAGAAGAACGTGGCCTTCGGCAGATTCCTCCAGGAGGCTGAAGCCCAGGGTGTGGAGCCGTGCAGGGGCAGAGGGCAGAGGGAGAGGGACGGAGTGGGTCTGGGTGGGGAGGTGGAGTGGAGAGGAAGCCTCACAAGAGGGCAGGGGACAGGATGAGGTCCTGACTGAGGCAAGGCCTGAGCCCAAGAGGCTGGGAAGACACAAGAGATCCTTAGAGCCACTGCAGGGCCCCCCATCCTCCTAAGGGGCTCACATACACAGGTCACCAACGCACGCTCCCCTCCCCAGGCCTGTGCTTGGCAGGGGGGCTGGGGAAGGGGGTACAGGGCCTACCCCTCAACCGCTCTTCCCCCTGCCCCCCTTTATTTCCTGGCACCCCCAAGTGACGCAGCCACCCCTCTGCCCCTGGCTACCTGCCCGGCCCTGCTAAGAACAAAACACTCCGTGGGCCCTTACCCGGGAGTCTCCCGGCCCCCCGATTTGTGACCCTTGCCCGGGTGTCTCTCAACCCCCAGACCCACTCCCCCCCCCCCCCCCCACTGCAGTGGTGCTCGAACCACCTGCCCTCCACAATAGGACAGAGAGGGAGCCCGAGACAGACAGAAGGAGCGTGCGCTCCTTGGATCCCCGTGGGGAGAGGTGGTTGGCGATGATTTATTAGCCAGACAAGAATCAACAAACAAGTTCTAACATCTGTTCTCGCCAAACCATTCCTCAGACAACAGCAGCATTGGACCAGGGCCCAGACCTCAAAGGCTCAGAGGGCCAAGGAAATCAGACTCCAGGAGAAGCCAGGCAGCGGGAGGCAGCGGGCGGCAGCGGCCGCCCTTGCCCAGCGGCCTCACCCACTTCTGCAGAGGACCACGGATCACTGAGATCACTGAGCCACTGGATTCTCAAGGACTCTGGGGAGGGAACCAGTGGGTGTGCCCCTACGAGGAAGGGACTTTGCCATCTGCTCCTCTGAACTCCAGGCTTCTTTGCAGGGCGGAGGGGGGCAGACCTGTCCAGGGAACACGGCTAAGCTGCGATTTGGGGGAGGGAGCCGGCACCCGGGCCCCCATGCAGTGGAATTCTCAGAAGTAGCCAGCTTTCCCATCTGAGGAAATCTCTGACATTTCCTGTGGAAAAGAGTTAGTGCACGTGGGGTAAGAAACAGAGTGCAAAACGGGGTAAGTAGGAAGCCTGGGTTCTGGGCCTTGGCCTTGGCCAAGTCGCTATCCCTCTCTGGCTTTGTCTCCTCATCTGCGCAGTGAGGAACTTGGCCCAGATTTGTAAGGGCAGAGGAGACACTGCTCCTGCCTCCCTGCCCGTAGCAGACATCACTAATCAATCACGGTGCCCTTTTCTGCTGAGTGCAGATCTGACCTTAGCATCCTTCCCAACGTGGTGCCCTAGGCAGCCACGACCAATGGATTGCAGTTGGCATGCAAGATGACACCATTCTGCCACCTTTGCGATAGATGATGGCTGAGGCCCTTTCTGGCTCTGATCGCCCACAGTGTGTTCCGTGCACACTTCCTGAGAAGGTGCCCCGCGTACAAAGGTCTCTGGACCTGGGGTCCCGGGTTGTCCCCCCCCCGGCGCAGACTCACCGGGCTACTGAGGAGGCCCCAGGGGAAGCAACGCCTGGCTTCTGTCCTCCGTCCTCTGTCTAGAAAGCTTGTGGGGGAGGGTGTGCCCCCAGCGGGGCAGGGTCTGGTGGGGCACGAAAGGGCCTTGTCCGGTCACAGAGTTCTCAGAATGCAGTTGCTGGCCGGCTGGATTCTGCGGAGAAAAGGGCGATCCCAAGGTCACACCCTCTACCCTCCGCCTCTCAGGCTCACCTGAAGCCTCAAGGGCTATCGTCTGGTCGTCTGGTCGGAACAGATGTCGGCCTGCGGAGAAGAGGCTCTCACCCCCTCTCATTCCTTCAGCAACCATTTCCTGAGCACCTGCTCTGTGCCAGGCACTGTGCTGGGAACTCAGGACACAGCTGAGTGAGTCCCAGCCCCTGCCCTCAGGGAGCGTGCACTCTGCGGGGGGAAGAGGGGAGACAGCGTCCCAGGTGATGAGTGGCAGGTGCTGGAAGGCACAGTGGATGCCTCTGTAGTGGGGTCAGGGAAGTGCGTAGGAGGCAGCAGGCCAGCTGGTCGGAAGGATGACTAGGTCTGAGGCGGGAATAGCTCTGGAGGTCCGCAGCAGCTGGTGGGAAGGCTGGGGAGGAGGTCCCCTGCTCCGCCAGTGTGGAGGGCCACACGGACTGATTAAGCAAGACCCTTCTGGCTTCCTTGGGGCAGAGTGGATCGGAAGTGGCAGGGTTGGTGGTTAGACCAGTTAAGAAGCTCTTGGAAGATCGTGATGAGGGGTGATGGGGCTGAAACTGGGGAAAGGGACCCAGCAGGAATCCGTGGCTTATGAGGAGTAGTGGCGTGGAGGGGGTGTCTAGGGGAGCCCTGGGATCCTGGCCTGGACAGTCGGGTGGCTGGAGAGTCATCGGTCCGATGGGAAGTACAGGAGGGCCAATCTGGGGAGAAGGGTGAGAGCCGGTTGCTATGCTGAGTTCAGGAGGCCGTGGGGCTCTTGGGGGCTGAGCAGGAGCACCCCTCACGGGGCATGCGGGGGTGGGTGGGGGGGGTGGGGTACAGGCTCAAGGGCTGAGGCAGGCCTGGGGCACCAGCAGGGAGGGTGGGGAGGGGCCTGTGGAGGGGGCAGAGGCCCAGGAAGAGGGTGGGAGTGGCCGGAAGGTCTAACACCGCCCTGGACTGAGACCCCGAGAGAAGGCAGCGAGGTGGGGGAGGGAGGAGGGAGAGGGGGGTGTGTGGAGGGGCAGGGGTGCAGGTGGCTCTCCCCAGAGCTCCCTCTGAATTGACACCAGGGACTCAGAATGGCAGGGCTGGGGGGGGGGGGGGGTTGGGGGGAGGGAGCCAGGGCCCGAGAGGCCCGAGTTCCAACCAGGATGACGGGATGATGGTTGGAGTCAAGATTCGGAGCACAGTGGGGAACACGTGGGAGGCACTGGGTGGGTGAGACAGGCAGGCTGGGGGGGGTGGGGGGGTGGCGGGGGGCGGGAAGGCTGAGGCGGGGCCTGAGCCCCTATTTCCTCCGAGAAGTGGAGGGGTTGACAAAGGGGACGCCGTCCAGGCAGGAGCCACTTCTGGGCCTGGGAAAGGGCCGCTGGCACCCCCAGCCTCTGCCTTTCCCCCGTCGCCTGAGGCCTCTGACTTCACCCTGACCCCGGCATCCACCCGAGCACCTTTGCCACCGTCCTGAGTCTGGTCTTCGGGCGCCCCCGCCCCCTGCGGCCCGCCTTCTCCGGGCACCCCTTTACCTGGTTTCGGGGAACAGGCCTGGAGCGGCACTTCCGCAGGGCAGGGTGCTCGAGGGCGCAGGGCGGGCCCCCAGCCCCCGGCGCCAGCTGCACCTCCACCTCGGCATAGACGTTGCCGGGGGCCTCCCCGGGGCTCCCCCGGCCCACGGCGTAGAAGGCGATGGGTTCGTCAGGCTCGCGGTAGATGCGGTTGGAGGGCTTGGGGGGCGGGGCCGGGCGGGGCCTCGGAGCCGGGCTTGTGTAGACTTCGGGGGGCAGCTGAGGCTTGGCGGGCACGGGAGGCTTGGGCCTGGGCGGCTGGGGAGGCTGGGAGAGAAGGCCAGGCCGCGGTGGGGTGGGATGGGGGGAGGGGGCGTTAGAGCAACCCAGGCGGGCGGAGGCTGGGGCCCGAGTCCCAGCCTGGGCCCTGCAGGCCCCGCCCGCGGCTGCGGGCCCCGCCCCCACGCCGCTCCCTGCCCTTGCCCCAACCCCCCCTTCCCCTGGGGCACCCCTCCAGCGCAGTACCTCCTTCTGCTCCCCGGCGCCCTCCTTCTGCGTGGGGCCTGCGTTCGGCGACGTTTTGAGGATGGTGCTGTACTGAGGGTGGATTTTTGTTCGGGAGTCTGACATTTCAAGGCTTAGGGAAAGTCCTGCAGGCTCAGGAGTCTGCTGGGAAAGAAGGAGACCTCAGGGACTCGATGCCGCCGGAGGGATGGCGGGCTGGTGGGTGGGCAGGTGCTAGTGGAGGATGGGGGGGGAGGGGCACAGAAATCTGGGGTGGCTGGGTTCCCTGGGTGAGGAACAGGGAATGGAGACGGCAAGGGGCCCAACAGGGGGAAAGTAGCTTTGGTCACGGGTTGTATCTGGCATTGACGTTAACTCTGCCTGGAACGCAGGGCCAGGCCTGTCTCCATTTGTGCCTGTGGTTGCAAAAATGCAACAAGGCTTTACAAGTCTTTAGCCTGAAAATGTCCAGCCCGGGGACAGATCTCCAAGACTGCCATGCCTGTGTTTATTCTGCAGGTGTCAGAGGAGTACTTTATGGAGGTTTAAGCTCTGTATTTTAGGGGCAGGGAGACCGCCTCCAGGGAGAGGCGTCTTACTGTGGGAAGGTTCCCTCCCATGGCAGCTGTGCTTTAGCTCAGCAATTCAGCCCTGGGTTCCTAAGAGCCCGGGCTCTCCTGATGCCCACGGCTTTGAGAGGCTTAGGCCACAGCTTGTCTCATGCTTCTGCGATCCTACAAGTGTGTGTTCAAACGCTGCACGCTTCAAGGATCCACGTCAGAATCCCCCTTCCCTGCCTCAGCCCCCTCCTCTCTCTGCATTCCCTTTATGACTAAAAAGCGGCACCCCCCCCCCCTGCTGCTGGGACAGCATTTTGGGAGCCAGCACCCCCCACACCTAATGGAGCACAGGCCTTGCTCCTTCCACTGCCTCAGCATCTCCGCATGTGCACCCCTCTCTGCATGCCGCAGCCACTCACCAGCTCCGGCCTCCTAGGTCCTGCCCTGTCTCATCTTGCCCTGCTAACCCATTCTTCTCTCTGAGGGCAGCCGGAGCTAAAGACGTCCCCCCGGGGCAATCCTTTGGTGGCCACCCCGTCACTCCCAGATAAAGTCCAAAGTCCAGAGAACGGGAGTGCCGGTGGGCGGTTCGGTTCCTAGAGCTCTCTGCCTTTGGCTCCTCAGCTTCCGCTGGCTCCCTCACCTCCAGACTTCCCTGCACCCTGTTCCCACTGCTGGGGGTCACGGCCTCTGCCATTCCCCGTGAAGTTCCACACAGGACTCGACCGCCCGGTGCAGGCCCATGGGGCACATTTCCTTGAACTGACTCCAGTCGGGGCCCCGAGAAACTGTGTCCAGGCCACCAGGGAGCTCCTTCTGACTAAGTCCAGTGGTCAACATGGGACCCACCTGCACGGCTCTTCCTTGAGACGTTCTCTTTGCTTGGCCTCCAGTGCATCACACGCCCCTGGTCCCCCCCCCCCCCCAGCCCCCTGTCTCTCCATCTCAATTTTCTTTGTAGCTTTGCCCTCATTTGTGCAAGCTCTAAGTGCTGGAGACTTGGTATTCCTTTCTTTTCCACCTCTGCTCATTCTCTAGTGAGATTTCACCCTTCCTGACGGCTTTATTTATTTATTTTAATATTGAAAACATTTATTTCTGGGGCGCCTGGGGGGCTCAGTCAGTTGAGCGTCCGACTTCGGCTCAGGTCATGATCTCGAGATCTGTGGGGTCGAGCCCTGCGTCGGTCTCTGCGCTGAGCCTGGAGCCTGCTTCGGATTCTGTGTTTGTGTCTCTCTCTCTCTGCTCCTCCCCTCCTCTCTCTTTCTCAAGTAAATAAACATTAAAAAAAATAATAATAAAACGTTTAATTCTTTTGAGAGAGTGAGCAAGCATGCGAGTGCCAGCGGGGAGAGGCAGAGAGAGGGAGAGAGAATCTCAGGCAGGCTCCACCCTGTCACTACAAGCCTGACTCAGGCTTGATCTCAGTGACTCCGTGAGATCGTGACTTGAGCTGGAATCAAAGAGTTGGACGCCTAACCTCCTGAGCCACCCAGGCGCCCCCTGAAGGCTTTTTGAATCAGTCCTTCTAGATGCTGATGAATCCCAGGTGTTTCTCTCCAGCCCAGACCTCTGTCCCAAACTCTGGACCCACGTATTTCAACCACCTACTCGGTATCCCCATTTTTTTAAGTTTTTAAAAAAAATGTTTAATGTTTATTTTTGAGAGAGAGAGAGAATGTGAACAGGGGAGGGGCAGACAGAGAGGAAGACATAGAATTTGAAGCAGGTTCTAGAATACCCCGAATACCGCCCCCCCCCCCAAACTTGCCAACTCCTCAGGTTGTAACTGTTCGGTGCCACCTCACCTCTCTCAGCATAAAATCCGAAATCCGTATGAGAGTCTGCAGGGCCCCTTCTTTCACTTCTCTGGTCTCACCTCCTACCTCTCTGACTGTTCTCACTCTTCCTCACACACATCAGGCACCCTCCTACCTCAGGGCCTTTGCACCTGCTGTTCCTTCTGCCTAGCATGTTTTCCCTCTAGTTGTCTGCGTGGCTCCTTCCCTTACTTCATCCAGGCCCCATTCCAATGTCCCCTTACCAGAGCCGCCTGACCTGATGTCCCTCTGTAAAATAGCCCCCACCCTGTTACGCCCTGTCTTTTTTTTTTTAAATAAAAAAATTATTAATGTGTATTTTTTTTTCGAGAGAGAGAGAGAGACAGAAAGAGGGGTAGAGAGAGAGGGAGACACTGAATCCGAAGCAGGCTGTGGGCTCCGAGCTGTCAGCGCAGAGCCTGACACGGGGCTCAAACCCACAAACCGCGAGATCATGACCTGAGCCCAAGTTGGACGCTTAACCGACTGAGCCCCCCAGGTCCCCCTGGTGCTTGTCTTCTTGGCATGCATTTCTCCTACTGGACATATTATGGATGATCTGTTTCTCTGTCCTATGTGATGACTATCTCCTCGCTAGACCGGAAGTTCCAGAAGGCAGGGCCGTTTTGGTCACTTTGTTTCTGCTGGATTTTTCTGCTGGGTTCCCGGTGCCCAGGCCGCGGCCTGGCACACGGTGGTCCCCAGAACTGCCTGAGCCCCCTCAGGGAGGCACTCCCTGACACGGTCCCCCCCCAAGTGAGCCCAGGATCACCCCACTCTGCATGTCCCCTCTCATCGCACCCGACTGCTGTGCTGCAGCCGTCCTTGCTGCTGCTAAGTGAGCTTTGTGGGTTTGAGGCCCTTCTGCCTCGCCCATGGTTCTATTTTCAGGGCCTGTCAGCAGCTGGTGCGAGCCAGGAGCTCAGTAAATAGGCCCTTGACAACACCAAGGACCCCTGTGGCTGCTGTCCCTCAGGGACCCTCCTCCAGCACTCATCCTTCTCCAAGGGATTCCCCGGGACGCATGTGGGCAAGGGACCTACGGCTGGGTCCGTGGGTGGGTCCGGAGGAGGCGGCTCCTGCAGCCTGGGTCCCCCGGGGCCAGGGTCGGGGCGTACCTGGCGGGCCAGGGGTTCGCTGAGCGTCTCCCCGTAGGGGCTGAGCGGGCACACGGTGTAGTGTCGCAGCAGGTCCGGCAGCCGTGCGTGGGCGCTGTCCTCGCCCAGCACCACGTGGCGCCCATCCCCGAGCTGGGACAGCAGGAAGTGGCGGCAGCAAGTCCGGCTCCTGGCGGGTGCCCGTGGGGTCAGAGCCACCCAGGCCCGGCCTCCCGCCCCTGCCCTCTCCGTCTGACCCGCTCACCCAGCCCGCCCCGCCCCCGCCGAAGCCCCTCCTCTGGGCCACCCGGCGCGAACCCTGCCCTTCACCTGTAAGTCAGCACAAAGGTCACGGCGCTCTCGCTGAACCGCACCAAGTAGCATCCCTCAGGCTTGGGCTCCAGCAGCCTCTCGGCCTCCCTGTGGGCGATGGGGGAGACGCTCGTCAGCCTCACACCTGTCTCTGGCTCTCGAGGGCGACCCCAGCCCCCAGCCAAGCAGGCGGAAGTGGCGGGAGAAGGGTGCAGGTGGCAGAGAGGACGCGGCTCTGCTCCCACGCGCCAGGGACTGGAGAAAACAGGCCGACCCGCCCGGGGCAGGGGGGTGGGGCGGTGGGGGAGGGAACTCCCGACCCTGCCTCCTCCTCAGGCCGCACCCTGGAGGGCAGCCTGGAGGCGCTGGGGTGGGTGGTAACAGACTTGTAGGTTTCAATGGTTGTTTTTGTTGTTGTTGTTGTTGTTGTTTTTAATTTTTTTTTCAACGTTTTTTATTTATTTTTGGGACAGAGAGAGACAGAGCATGAACGGGGGAGGGGCAGAGAGAGAGGGAGACACAGAATCGGAAACAGGCTCCAGGCTCCGAGCCATCAGCCCAGAGCCTGACGCGGGGCTTGAACTCATGAGCCATGGTGACCTGAGCCCAAGTCAGATGGTTAACCGACTGAGTCACCCAGGCGCCCCCAGACTTGTAGATTTCAGGAGTCACCAGCTGAACTGGAGGAGGCCCCCAAAGATGCAGGAGAGGCAAAGTTGAGAAACTGAGGAGGGAGGGGCTGGGGGGGGGGGGAGAGAAGACAGAACAGAGGCTGGAGAGGCTGAGACCCTGGGAGACAGTGGTGGAAGCGGGGTGGGGGGGGGAACCAGGAGGGCAGGAGGCTGAGGCACAAAGTCGGGGGGGGGGCTGCAGCCTCTCCAGTGACACCCCCCCTCCCAGGACAGATGCCCTAGAGAATGGCCTGGGAGCCTCCAGGACTCATCCGTGGACTTGTAGCCTCCACGGACTCCCGGCCGCCCGGGGCCCGGCGCTCGTCCCGCGCGTCTCTGGGCCGGTTTCCTCCCCGTGACTCACCTCCGGGTGATGAAGCCATGGAACCAGGGGGGGGCTGCCCCGCGCTGCAGGAGCCAGTGGGCCTGGGTCTTCTGGAACCAAGCCCGGGTCTCGGCCTGCAGGGACCGGGCGCCTTCCCCAGGCACCTCTTCAGCCTTCTCAGTGTCTGGGCTGGAGGTAGGCCCTGGGGGTTGAGGACAGGCCTGGAACAGGGGAAAGTTCGAGGAGGACGTAGCCGCGATTAGTGGGCTTTCTCCTGACTCCAAGCCAGCTACCACTTTCTCATCCTTACCCCTGCTCTCTATCCCCGCTGCCTATTTTATGCTATGATTGCCCAGAAGGTGCTTCTCAAGGCCTAGCGTGACTCTCCTTCAGCTCCACCTGCTTTGGTTTCCAGAGGGTCTCCTTCCCCTTCCCTCCGGCCCTGAGGGCCTCTCATCCAGTAGCTGGGAGCTGACGGATTGTGCATAAGTGGATGTGAGACCTTCGAGAAGACCAGGAAGTCATTCCCCGGCCCGTGGGATGAAAGGAGGTGATGCTACGGGCCAACCCAGAGGATGGAAGGAGGGAGGGCTCGGCCTCCTGCAGGAGGGGCTGGGCTGGTCCGCAGGGAGGATTTCCTGATGTCCTGGTGGGTGAGAGGGACTGAGAGAGAGAGATGCGCCGGGCGGACGGAGGCCACGGCCAGAGACACGGATGCCTGTTTCCGGGACTCGGTTCCCTGCACCCTGGCCCCCTGCGGACTCAGGCCGAGCTTCCCAGGGACAGAGGAACAGTGAGGGGGCAATATAGCGCATGAGCAATGCGGAGGTGCTCCCCATCCCCTCTCCCTCCCCAGTCCATGGGTGGCCCCAGGTCACTGGGGGGATGGGAGCCGGTGAGGAAGATGTGTCCGCCTGGCTGCCACTCACCACGGCACGGACAGCGGGGACCCTGGGGCTGGGCTGGGCCTCCTCAGCCTTCGGGGCCCGGAGCCCGGGCCCCTGAGACACGCTCAGGCCGCAGCGGCTCCTGCGGGGCAATTCCACCCTCTGGAAGGTGTTGAAGGCAGCAGCAGGGGCTTCGCGACTTCCTGTTAGCGCAAAGAGGAAAGCTGGGGTTTCTCAGTGAGGGCCCCGCGTGCCTCTGACCGGGGATCTGGAGGACGGACGGACGGGGACAGTCATGGGAGCAGAAATGCAGGCGGGACCACAGGGGCTCTCTGAGGTGGGGGAGGGTAGGGAGACAAGGAGGTGCCCACCGGCCAGGGAGACAGGACTGGGAAGCCAGGGGGCCTCCTGATGGTCCGGAAGTGCCACAGTGCTGGGTGGGGGGTGGCGCATCTCCTCAGGGCAGAGCCGTGTCTTTGTGGCCCAGGACCGCCTGCCTCCTGGCACCCGTCCTCTCTAAGAAGCACCCCATAGACGCTGCTCCCTGTGTCCCCCGGGCTGAGTGGACTGGAGCCCCGGCCAAGGAGAGGGGGTTGTGGGCGCCCTGCCAGCTGGCCCTGCGGGTTCTGGCCTGGGGGCAGCAGGGGTGAGGGGGTCTTGGTGTCCCTCCCCTCACGGTCCCCGGCCTCGCACTTACCTTGGGGGCATATCTGGGCCAGAGGGGGCTCCATGGGGGCAGCCTGAGAAGGGAGCCCCCGGAGCGCGGGATGTGTATGTGCTCCCCGGAGATGTGCACACTCAGCAACTCATGTCCGTCGCCCGGCCCCCGACGGCAGGAAATGTCGCCTCACCCGCAGCCCTAGCCCTGGCAGAGGACCCACGTCATGGAAAGCCGTAAGACGCTTGTCCCTCCCCCGGAAGCCAGGCAGCTGAAGCTGCTGGTGGTGTCATTCTGGGCTTGGCTGTTGGGAAGTCCGTACTGCCGTCCGACCCTGAAACCGCCTGTTTCTTGCTCCACCCCCTCACTCCAGACTGGGACTCCCTTCTCTCTCTCTCTCTCTCTCCCCCTGTCTCTCTCTCAGCTTCTGTTACGAGCAGTGGCAATTGTGGATGTCAACCTCAGCAGGATAAGCTCTAATTAGGTGCCTGGGCTTGGGGCTCCTCGGAGGTTTGTACTCCGGAGTTTGCTCTCAGGACATATGAGCGGAGGGAGGCAGGGCTGCTACGGAAGGATGCGGGTCAGACTTCTGGAAGGACTTTCTGAGGTCATATGGAATCTGCGAGACCGGTGGTGGAGGGGAGGGGCCTGGCTTCACCTTCCAGCAGCTAATGAAGCTGGATGAGGGCCAGACCAGGCCGTCCTGGAGGAGGGAGGAAGACTTTTCCTCCAACTCTGCGGGTCGTGATTGCTGGCCACACTGTGAGCTGTTGTCTTAAACTCGCGCTGTGCCGACACCTCCTTCCACACCAGAGGACCAATCCCGTTTCTCTCTCATTTGATCCTCAAAGGGACGGGGAATGTTATGCCCATTTTCCAGAACGGCAAACTGAGGCTCAGAGAAGTGCCGTGGCCAGATGTCTCAGAAGCTGGGATCAGAAACTAGATCTTCTTACCCATTTCGCTGCGGTTTAAGCCAACAGTCCCTGACTAAGTGCCAGGCACCGCTCCTGGGGCCAGGAACCCAGAGGGAAAAAAAGGATCTTGCCTCCAGAGGCCAGGTGGGGCGGACGGGCCTGCCAACAGATTCTTCTGGGGGCGAGAGACTGGTGTGCAACGGGTGCCCGGCTGGCCTGGTGCGTGTGTGTGCGGGGAGGGGGAGGGGGGTGTCAGAAGAGGAGGAGGAGGAGCTGAGTCGTGGAGGGTGAGTGGGGGGACAAAGGTGGGCAGAGATGTTTCTAGAAGAGGCACGGGTGCGTGCGAATGCGTATAAGAAGGAAACGGCGAGGTGCGCGGGGCGGAGCGGGGGCTGGCTGCCCCCCCCCCCCCCCGCAGCAGTTCGTGCCGCCGGATGAAATGCTGCCCTGTGCCCAGGAAGGAGTTTGGACACCTGGCCTGAAGCCGGAAGAGCTACTTGGCCAGCAGCTCTGGGCAGGGGTGCTGTCCCCGCAGTCCCCGCTGGCCCGCACATGCACACACTCCAAGGCCTGCTCCCCTTCCTGAAACGCTATCGCCTTTCCCTCGGTCCCAGCCCCAGGGGTTGGGAGGGAGGCCGAGAGGTGCCCGAACGGCCTCTTCCCCAGACCCCTCACTTTGCTGTGATGACCAGGCGGTGGGGGCGAGTCCCGCACGACCCCGTCAAACGGCAGGGCTCTGCTCTGTGTCCCGCCGTGTGTCTGGAATTCTGCTCGGCACAGCCCAGTTCTGGAAACCCTGCCCCCCACTCCGGTGCGCTTTGTGATGATCGCAAGGGAAGCATTTTTCACCTCTCAAGTGGACTCACTCCCACGCTCTTTGGAGGCCTGGGCCCGGCTAGAGGCGCTGGCTGGTGGACGCAGGTGTAGCGGACCCAGCTCTGTCCAAATGCAGACCGGCCCCTGGGTGGGCCTCGACACTTGGTCGGCTAGACCGTGTCGGAAAAGCCTTAGCGTCTCTGAGGCTGTGACCGCCTCTCCCCTTTACCTGCGTCTCATCGCCCACCCCCGCTCGTGCCTGGGTCAGCCTGGGCAAGTTGCTCGATCCCTCCAAGCTTTAGGTGCCTCATCTGGAAAATGGGGCAAGAAGACCTCTCTGGAAGGGTAGCCGTGGGATTTCATCAGTAAATGGGCACCGAGCCAGCAGTCGGTCTGTCTGATATGTAGGGGCCGCTCAAGTATTCCCTCCCTTCTTTCCTGCAGCTCCTGGCACTGTGATGGGCACTTCTGGCCACTGCCACGCCATGGCTGGGGCACAAGTTCAGACTTTAGGTCTCCCCCCCCGGCCGGGCTTGCGCAGGCGGGGGGTCTGGGGACCACCGGGCAGATATCAGGAAGGGCTCAAGAACATGTGTGTTAGACAGTTTGTGTGGTGGCGCCCCCCCACCCCCGCCCCCTAGCCCCCAGATCCCTTTCTCTGAGGCCCCAGATGTATTAGTCTGGGCTGCCACAGTGAAACCCCAGTCTGGGGGGCATAACGACAGAAATATATTTTCTCACAATTCTGGAGTCTGGAATTCCAAGGTCAAGGTGCCAGCAGGGTTGATTTCTGATGAAAACCCTCTTCCTGGCTTGCAGATGTCTGCTTTCTCGCTGCGTCCTCACTTGGCTTTTCCTCTGTGCTCGTGCAGGGGTGGGGCTGGGGGAATAGCTCGGCTGTCTCTTCCTCTTCTGATAAGGACGTCAGTGCTATCAAATCAGGACCCCACTCTTATGACCCCATTTAACCCTAATTCCTTCTTTAAAGGCTCTTTTTCTCAATACAGTAACAGGGGGTTAGGGCTTCAACATATGAATATTGATGGGACCCGATTTAGTCCATACACCAAATGTTAGCACCTGTCGTCTCCTCTCAAGGATCTTGCGTCCTAAGGTAGGTAGGACCTCAGAAGGGACTTGGTGATTCAGAGCATGTGCTGTGTGCTTCCCCCGGGACCTCAGGGGACAGAGCTGTACTCTGATGGGGTGAGGGGAGTGGAGGCTAAGAGGGGGGAGTTCAGTTTGGGAGGCATCCGGGTTGGGCCATGATGAGAAGTCACAGGTGAATGCTCATACTACCCGAAGCGATCTATAGATTCCCTGTAGTCCCTATCAAAGTTCCAATGGCACTTTTCACAGAAATAGAACAAACAATTATAAAATCTGTGTGCAATCACCAAAGACACAGAATAGCCCAAGCAATCCTGAGAAAGAGCAAAGCCGTGTGCATCACACTTCCTGGTTGCAAAATATAGCACAAAGCTATAGTAATCAAAACAGTATGGCGTCGGTGACACAGACACATAGGTCCATGGAACAGAATATAGAGCCCAGAAAGAAACCCAGGCACATATGGTCAATTCATTTATGACAAAGGAGCCAAGAATATACCAATGGGGCAAGGGCAGTCTCTTCAATAAATGGTGCTGGGAAAACCGGACAGCCACATGCAAAAGAATAAAACGGAACGCTGACCTTACACCATAAACAAAAATTAACTCACAATGGAATAAAGACCTGAGATTAAAGGCATGAAGAAAACAGAGGTCGTAAGCTCCTTGACATCAGTCTTGGTGATGATTTTATGGATTTCACACCAAAAACAGAGGCAACAAGAGGAAAAATAAAGAAATGGGACTGCATCAAACTAGAAAGCTTCTGTACAGCCGGAAACCACCAACACAATGAAAAGGTAACCTACTGAATGGGAGAAAACATTTGCAAATCCTATGTCTGGTAAGGGATTAGTATCTAAAATATATAAAGAACGCATAAAACCCAAACAGTCTGACTAAAACATGGGCAGAGGATCTGGATAAACATTTTCCCAAAGAAGACACACAGAAAGGTGCTCGATGTCACTAACCATCAGGGAAATGCAAATCAAAACCAACAGAGAGATGTCACCTCACACCCGTCAGAATGGCTGCTAATCATATAGACGAGAAATGACAAGTGTTGGCGAGGAGTGGAGAACCGGGAGCCCTCGTGCGCTGCTGGCGGGGAATGTGAGTTGGTGCAGCCACTATGGAAGGTTCTCAGAAGATTAAAACTAGGACTACCATATGATCCAGCAGTCCCGCTTCTGGCATTTATCCCAAGGAAAGAACACACTGACCTGAAAAGACACCCGTACTGCGACGTTCACTGCAGCATCACTTACAATAGTCAAGGCCCGGAGGCAACCTAAATGTCTGTGGATGGGTGTGGCGTGCATTCACAACGGAGTATTATGCAGCCATAAAAAGAAGGAAATCTTACCATTTGTAACAACATGGGTGGACCTGGAGGGCATTAGGCTAAGTGAAATAAACCAGAGAAAGACAAACACTCTATGATCTCACTTTGTGTGGGATCTAAACAGAACAAAACAAACCTCAAACCTACAGACAGAAGAGGTTGGTGCCTGGCAGAGGTGGGGGTTGGGCAAAACGACCAAGGGGGTCAAAAGGTACAAACTCCCAGTTGTAAAATAAGTAAGTGTGAGGCTCATGTACAGCATGGTGACTGTGGTTAATAACACTGTATCGTATATTAGAAAATTGCTACAAAAGTAGATCTTAAGAGTTCTCATCACCAGGTGCCTCCTTTAAGCCTCTGACTTTGGCTCAGGTCATGATCTCACAGTCTGAGTTCGAGCCCGGCGTCAGGCTCTGTGCTGACGGCTCAGAGCCTGGAGGCTGCTTCGGATTCTGTGTCTCCCTCTCTCCCTGCCCCTCCCCTGCTCACCCTGTCTCTCTCTCTCAAAAATAAATAAAACATTAAAAAACAGGTCTCCTCGCTAGAAAAAGAAATTTGTAACTATGTGTGGGGATGGATGTTATTGTGGAGACCACTTTGCAATAGATACAGATACCAAATCATTACATTGTACACCTGCCGCTAATATAACGTTACACAATACATCTCAATAAGACAAGAAGTCATGAGGGGCACCTGGGTGGCTCAGTTGGTTGAGCCTCCGACTTCGGCTCAGGTCACGACCTCGCAGTGCATGGGTTCGAGCCCCGCGTCGGCTGTGTGCTGACAGCTTGAAGCTCGGAGCCTGGAGCCTGCTTTGGATTCTGTGTCTCCTTCTCTCTCTGCCCCTTCTCTGCTTGCACTCTGGCTCTCTCTCTCTCAAAAATACATAAACATGAAGAAAAAGAAAAAAAGAGTCGGACGCTTAACTGGCTGAGCCACCCAGGCACCCCTGCCCTTAGCTGCTTTGTAAGTAAATCACCGAGTGTCTACCGAAAACTTATTCTGTGCTGGTGTGTGTGAGTTTCAGGGGCTACGGAGATAAGGAAGGCGGGGCAGGGGAGACACCCAGGTAAACAAACCCGGGTGATTCAGGACCCGGGAACTAACCAGGAAGCCAGGCATGGGGGGCGTGGGGGTGGGGTGGGGAGGCGTGGGCCATTCTGCCTGGTGCCAGGTTGCATGAGGCCAAGCGAGGCTTCAGGGAGGGGATGGTAGTTGAGAGAGCAGGTGTAGGGGTGAGCAGGTGATCCTCGGGATAGATGAGCAGGGATGGGTGGAGGAGGGTGGGGGAGCGAATGGGTGATGATGAGGGGCTTCGAGCTGTAGGGTCCTCTGGGGAGGGGCACGAGTGAGCGTGAATGAGCATGAAGGGAGTGGGAGAGCTGCCAGCCGGGGAGCTCCGTCTTGGCACTGGGGAGCCATGGGTGGAGTGGGAGGTCTGCTTCCAGCGCTCACATCGCCCCGTGACGGCTGTTCTGGGCCACTGTGTGCGCTCGCCCCGTCCGGCACGATCCTCGACCCTCGGGGCGGGCCTGACTTTGCTCATCTTCGCGCTCCTTCACCCACCGCAGGCGGCCCGTCAACGGCTGTCCGGCATCTGCTAGGTGCTCGGGTGGTTTGGCACCTGCCGCCATTCCTGCCCGTGAGGAATTCCTGGTCGTCTTCCCCGGAGGCAGCGGGACACATCGGGAAACACGAGAATGGCTCGGACTTTGAATCCCAGTCTGGCCAGCTGTTGGCTGTGGGTCTTTGGGCAAGTTCCTTCACTTCCTCAGGCCTCAGTTTCCTTATCTGCAAGATGTCAGCCACGGTACGAAGCCCCCCAGAACGTTCCGTGTGTTAGAGTGCGTGCGGAGTGGAGGCGCGTAGGACGTGCTCAGTGCACTTGAGGAATGGTCCTCGGAGGGAGTAACAGCCGCCAAGGGCGCTGGCCACTGGCCTGTCTCCCAGCCCCACCCCTCCCTTGTTCTCTCCGCTCTGTGCGGTCAGGGCTTCGACTGCAAACTGCACTCCCGGGCTCCTTGCTGGTGGGCCTGTGCCAGGGCCACGGTGAGGTCTGCTGCCGGGGACAGGGGAGGACCCGCTCCTTCCTCTTTGCTTCTTTTTGAGGCTGCCCAGCACCGCCTCCCCCGAGAGCTGGATCCCACCTCTGAGCGTCCAGGCTCCGACAACCCCAGCCTCGACCGCTCATTCTCACAGCCCGGAGGGGGAGCTGCTTCCTGCCTTATCCGTGTCGTTAGGTGCGTCCCCTCCCACAGCAGGAGGGTCCTCCGCCTGCCTTCAGGGATGCCTGTGGAAATCCACAGTGTGATGTGTGTGTGTGTGTGTGTGTGTGTGTGTGTGTGTTCCTGAGGGACTGGCTCCTGACGCCCAGCACCGGGGTCGTGTGACAGCAGGTACAGGGCACACTGTGCTCGGTGCAGAGGCCAGAAGGGCATGAACAGGAGCCACAGAACACGGCTGGGGGCCGGGGAGGGGTCACCCACGGAGGCAAGTCCCCGGGCAGCGCGGGCCGGGTGACGGGGGGGCGGGGTGGGGGGGGGACATGCTGGTGGGACCAGAAGAGTCGAGGCTGATGGGAAGGTGGGGTTTGTACCGGGTTTGGGCGGATCAGGAGGCTGGAAGTGGAGGCTTCCACGCCAGGGAAGATGCGATTCAGGGATAAAGACAGGGACTGGAGGACGGAGGGAGGGTGACTGCTCTCAGCCCTTGGCAGGCTGGGCCTCCAGGAACTGCTGTGCCGTCCCAGGCGGGCCAGCTGGCCTCTCAGATCATTGACACCATCCCCTCTGAAGCAGATTTAAACAACAAACAAACAAAAACCTCTGTCTGTCTCTCCTTCTTTGGCAATGGAAAGTTCTTCGCCAGCGTGAGGAGTTATTGGTATGAAGACACTATCCTGAGAAAGTGGAGGAGGTCAGCCTGGGGGAGGGGCCACCGCAGCGGGTGTTTCCAGGCTGGGAAGGGGAGGAGGGGGGCGTCCCAGTGGGGAGGAGCGTGGGGTGACCTCAAGGGGTGAGGTGGCCCGCACTGAGTCTGGGGGGACAGGTTGGGCAGGGCGTGGGACCCGAGGGGAAGGGAAGATGCGGTTGGTCAGTGGGTGTGGAGGGTCTGCCCAGTGAAGGGGCTGGGAAACCAGGCGGAGGGTGGTCCTGTCGGGGTGGGAGGGGAAGGCGCCCTCACTTTTTGTGGTCCCAAAGACACTGCTCGCGGGGGGCTGTTGGCCTCCCCTGGACTGGGCCCAGAGTTGTCCGGAATCTCCAAGAAGTGTCCGCTTTCCCCCATCTCCCTCCTGTTTTAAGTCTTTCCAGGCAGAAGACATCTTGGGGCTACGGAAGCAGCCTACCAATCCTAAATTCATGGAAACTGACTTTGGCCCTGCCCAGAACACGGAGGAAACGATGTTCTTGGAGGATGTGTATGGGTTAGTTCTCGCGATATCCAAGCAAGTAGGGAGAGGGTGAGCCGGGGCCCCACGGGTCTGACCTCACCCGTCCCCAGCCCCGGACCTCGGCCACCTGGGCAGGGAGCCTCTTTTTCAAAGCAACTGCTTGTTTTCCACCCTCTGAATGAGGCATGCTCTTGAACAGACCGGCAGAGAAGATACAGATAAGCAAAAAGGTGTGTCGTTCACAATCGCGTCTCCCAGGCCTCGATTACGCTGGCGATATTTTTCTGAGTTGGGACACGTAAATGCAAAATTTGTGACTCGCTTGTTTTGCTCTGCAGCTCACCGTGGCCACCTTTCCAAGGCGCCACCTGTCCTCACCACAGGCACTGCCACGCGTCCTTCAAATGGTATCACACTTAGGGGCGCCTGGGGGGCTCGGTTGGTTAAGCGTCCGACTCTTGGTTTCGGCTCGGGTCATGGTCTCGCGTTTCGTGGGTTCCAGCCCCGTGTCCGGCTCTGTGCTGACGGCGCGGAGCCTGCTTGGGGTTCTCTCTCTCTCCCTCTCTCTCTGCCCCTCTCCCGCTTGCTCTCTCCACCTCTCTCGAAATGAATAAACTTAAAAACAAAAATGCTATCACGATTAGGTAAAGGTGGTCATTTGTGTGGTGCTCCCCAGCTCGCAGAGTGCTCGGTGTTCATTATTTTGTTTCAGCCCTTGGCCTTCCTTCACGGGGGGCTCTCCCTTAGGTGAGGCTGCTTCCAAGAGAGGCCACCGTGCTCCCGCACTCCCCCCCAGCCTCACCTTCCCCCTTCCTGCGTCGGGGGTGAGGCTGGCCGCACCCCTCCCCAGCTCCCCGTCTTCTCGCCTGAGATGCATCATCTTTTACACACACGCTCTCCTGCCTCTGCCCCCCCCAGGGAGGAAGACGCCCTGTCTCAGTTTCTTGAGAGTCTTTCTTCATGGTCTCGGGATTTCTCCCCCACGGCCGCCTAGTCTTCTGTGTATCCTTCATCCGCCCCCTCTCCCTGCGCCTCTGCCCACTTCCTTCCTGCTCTAGTTCTGCACGAGCACATCTGGCAGTGACCAAGCAGAAGGTCCCCCCACTTGTTGCTTGCAAGTATAGAGTGGTGGGGGAGGGCTAGACCCACAGAGAGCAAAGGGCAGGGTAAGGGAGAGGCCTTGGGGTGGCCTCTCAGCGTCCATGGCGTGTGGACAGGGGTTCTGAGCTCCTGTTCTCCCTGTCTGTCTGTGTCTCTGCTCCTACCTCCTCCCCAGCATCCATGCTTTCCCGTCCCGGCACCGAGAAGGCCCGGGTGGTTCAGAGCTGCAGCTGCTGGGGTGTTGGTGGTGGGGAGAGAGGCCCCTGAACGAGCCCCTTTTTCTGTCCTAGGATTTCAGCCAGCCTCCTTGTCCCTGGACAGCCTCCCTTCTGCCCATCCCCAACACTTGCTTCTTACCAGCGCCCTCCTCCCCTCGCTCCCAGGCTGTGGTGGGAGCAACGGAGGCAGAGAGAATGACTCCTGGCCTGCTCCGTCCAAGAAGCCAAAGTGTTCAGGTGTCCTGCCTTCCCAGGAACCGAATGAGGGGACATCTAAGCTGGGGCTGCAATACCTACCGTGGGCCAAGATTCGGGGCACGGGCTGTATACCTCCTGGCTTTGGAGAAGGGCAAATACTCCCGAGTCAGGGTGATCCAATATGTAGGCCGCACTCAGAACCCCTGTCCCACGGCCCCTCAGGCCTCCTTTCCACAGCAAGGACACTAGAACTCAGCCTTGCAGCCCCTTTGAGACCCCTACTTCTTTCAGGCATCAGGGGTAGCTGAGGACTCGATTGCAAGCTCCTGACCGTGCTCCCAGGGGCCTGCCAAGAGCCTCCCTCTGACCGTGCTCTCAGGGGCTCACCAAGAGCCAGCACCTGCTCATCTTTGGAAGTCGAGCACGGGCAGGGTTTTCCTGAAGCCCTCTTTGCTTCAGTGTTCTAGCCCTTCCTTATGCCCCTCCACGTCCAGATGGCCAGCACTTCCGGGACAGGTGACATCCAGCACTGTGCAGGTTAGGGGTGCGGGCGGTGGGGGAAAGCTTGACCCCCCTGCCGCCGTCCAGGCCCGTGCAAGCGCGGATGTGGCTGTGTGCCCTGTGTAGGTGTGTGGGTCTCCCCTGGGGCCCCTGGGTGGCGTGCCCACCCCCCCCCCCCCACTCCCGCCTTCTAGTCAGCGGGAGGCCGGTCAGAGACCAGGAACCCAGAGAACAACCTCCGGGGGTTCCATTCTCCGTAAACTGTGGTTCCACCAGCAACCATTAGGGGTCACTGTTGCATCAGCTACCATTGACAGGCAGGGGCAGGGGAGGGGTCCAGCGGGACAGGCGGTCCCGGCTGCCCACACTGCCCCTGCCAGCGGAGTGTCAGTGAGCTGTAACTGCTATGACGGAGATGGTCTCACACAGACTCGTGTCTACTCCACTCAGGCCTTAAGGAGCTGTGGTTTGCAGGGCACGAGGGCACCAAGCAAGCTCAGAAGCGCAAACGTCCGCAGACTCTGGGTCCGTGGCAGCGCGTGGCAGCGCGGGAGCCATGGCCCCGAGCCCAGGGTGCGGGAGACGCTGGTACAGGATGCTAAAATGTCCTGAGCCGTGAGCAGCCCCCTCTGCCTCCATCGTCTTCACCAAGGCTTTAAGTCGTTTATCTTCAGCTCTTCCTGGCATAAGAGCCTGGAAATGGACTCCCCTGTGCTCCTTCAACACGCCTGCAGGGCATCTCTGCTTGTGGGTAATCTAAGGGAGCCAGACACACAGACTCTGCTCCCGGTCCCTGCCCTGGCTGGGGGGGCGGGGGGGGGGGCGTCCAGCACGGACCGGTCATCAGGGCCCCTCCCCCACCCCTGCATCTGTCCTCCGATGCCCGGGAGACGTCTGCCCGGTGGAAGCAGCGAGGGACGACCTAAAGATGAGGTGTGGGGGACGGTCGGTGAGGCTGGGAGCCCAGAGACAAAGCTTCCTTGCCAGGCTCAGCCACCTCTGGCTGCCCGAGCGGCGGACGCGGCCATGACAACCCGGGCTGTTAGGTCCTCGTGGAGGTGGTGTTTGACAGCCCAGTATTTATCCTGTATCGCGGCCTCAGGGTCACCGTGTCAAGTCCCCAAGAAGGGAAGGAGGAAGTTCAGCCAGTGTGAAGACCACATAGATGGAGAGATAATGGGCTCTCCGGGGACCAGGGCACAAACAGATCTCAGCATTTATTGTGCCTCCTTCAGTCTTCCCCTGAGAGGCCGGGGGTGGGGGGGCAGGAGTGAGGGCAGGGAGGAAGCAAGGCTCGAAGGATCAAAGCCTTAATCATCCTAGGGCAGGGGGGAGGTTGAGGGGAAGGGGCTGGGAGAAGGGGTGAATCTGCACCAAGGGATGCCCCTGGGGAAGAGGGCGGAGGAGCACCAAACTTGGGGGGTCCTGGGTGTGGCGAAGCAGGGGAGGAAGTGAGGGCAGTCTACGGGCTAGGAACCTGCTCACCCAGGTCTCTGGGTTCTCCCCAGAGGTTCTGGGTTCTCTCTGGGTTCTCTCTGGGTTCTCTGGTGTGTGGGGATGAGGGGAGGAGGGGGAACGTGGGGCTGAGAAGGGCATTCGTACGGACATCCCATCCCCCACCTCCACACAGGGACAGAGAGGGTTCCCGGCCTCATGCGGGTGCTCCTCTGGTTTTGAGTGTGTTGACGGTCCCAGAGGTCCACAGGACACCCAAAGCTGAGGCTGGGGGGCTCTGGACCCCACCTTCTGGGTGGGTGGGCCCCTCTCCCCAGGCTGGACTTCTTGTCCACTCTTCCTGCCGTGACCTTGCTGAGCTTCTCGTGGAGAAACTCAGACTCCTACGGGGAGTCTGCTCTGCCCCCTCTGCCCCCACCCAATCCTCCCTCTCCTGCTCCCTGGCCAGCCTGGGCCGCCCCCATGACCCTTCTGAGCATGGGGTGGGGTGTGAATGTCTGCACACCTCAGGGCCTCAAAGGTCAGGACCCTTCCTCTCTGCCCGTGGGAGGCCCGTCACCCAGAGAATAGGGTGGCCTCAGTGCCCCGGGCCCCCGTTTTGGGGGCTGCAGTCTGAGGGAGCCCCTTCTGGGGTCGGTAGGGAGTCGGGCTCGGCCACGGGCAGTGGGGACACCCGGGCGCCCCGGCACTCTGGGCTGTAGTAGAAGGAAAAGAGGCGGAAGGAGGGCCGCAGCTCCCCCCGGATGCTGTCCAGGATGTGGGTGAAGGTGGGCCGCAGGCGTGGGTTCTGCTGCCAGCAGCGGCTCATCAGCTCCTGCCTGGGGAGGGGGGCAGCGTGAGAGGGCCAGCTGGTGCAAGGGGGGCGTGGGGGACTACATCGGGAGGGCCACAGGGGCGGAAATGGGGTCGTAGTGGGGACTCAGAGTGGGAAGGCTCAGAGCGGGGCACCGGTGGACATACGGCATCAGAGGAGGCGGGGCCACCGTCATGGGGGTGGGGCAGGGCAGATGGCGGGCAGGGGGCACTCACAGCCGAAGGGGACAGCTCTCCAGCTCCTCCAGCACCCCACCATCCATGACAAACTTGAGCACCTGCTCGTTGGACAGGCCCTGGTAGGGCTGTTCAGCCAGAGTCGCGATCTCCCAGAGCACCACACCGAAGGACCTGGAGGGCACGCACGAGGGCCTGAGCCCAGCACCTTGCGCGCCGCGCAGCGCACCCGGGCCCCTCCCCAGCCCCACCTGCACACCCCCTGAGCCCTCTGCTCCAGCCAGGCCCCACCAGACGTCCGAGTGGGTGGTGAAGATTCCGTCTTTGAGGGACTCGGGGGCCATCCAGCGCACGGGCAGCAGCCCCTTCCCACCCTTGCGGTAATAGTCTGTCTCATACACGTCTCGGGTCATCCCGAAGTCTGCAAAGTGAGGGTGGACAGGTGTGGGACCGCGGAAGGCCACACCGGCCCCGGCCCCGGCCCCCTCCCCCTGCACAGCCCCCAAGAATCCTGGAATGCGGCGGCTCAAAGGACCTCAGAGATCATCCCACCGCAACCACCCCCTGGCCTTGGACGAGCAGCGTGAGGTCCAGGGTGGGGGGAGTGGCTGTTAGGGGCAGAGCTGGGGGCCAGGCCTGGATCTCCTAGTCTAGCTCAGGGAGGGTCACTCTACTCCTCAGGCTGCCCCTACCCGCTGCACCCTGCGTACCCCCGATCTTGACGGTGAAGTCCTGGGACACCATGCAGTTTCGGGCCGCCAGGTCTCGGTGCACGAACTTGTTGGCGGCAAGGTAGGCCATGCCATCTGCAATCTCACCAGCCATCTGGATCATGTCTCCCAGTGCTGGCCGCGGGAGCCCAGGGTTGTTCTAGAGCCAAGACAGGGGGCTGGTGAAGAAGGAACCCGGAGGTTGGACTCCTGCCCAAGGATTCCCCCACAACTGTGCCCCAGTCAATTCTAACTCTCCAGCCCCTTGGCCCAGGGTCTTTCTGGTCCCCACCTCTGCCTCAGGCCGCAAAGACCGAAGATGGCTCTTGAGGTCCCCACGGGTCATTAACTCCATGATGACCAGAGCTGGCTGGCCCTGAGACACCACGCCCAGGAGACGTACCTGGGACGGACAAAGAGCCTGGTTGCAGGTCCCCTCTCCTTGACCCACCTGGCCAAAGTACTGACCTGCTGTGACCACAACCTGACCCAGACACCAACCCTGACCCTAAACCCAACCATGACCACAGACCCAATCCTGATCTAACAATGACCTTGACTCTAACCCATGAACTTGATCATAACTATCATTCCAATCTTCACAATTCACCCAACTCTGACCTCGGTCCCAATCATGATCCTAATGACACGGAGTATTGACCCCTAACCATGACTGATCCCAGCCCCAGCCATGATTCTGTCATGGTCTTACCATGATCCGGTTTTGAGTCCAGCCCTAACCATGACCTTTACCTCAATTAGGATCTTCGCCACAGTCCCAACCCTGACCTTAATGGTGCCCTGACCTCATCCTTGACCCTCCCTATCCGTCTTACCATATGACTTTCAGCCTAATTATGACCCTACCCACCCTGGCATTGTCCCTGATCCTCCCTTACCACGTGGTGACACTTGAATGCCTTCATGACAGAGGCTTCCTTGAGGAACTCAATGCGTTCTCGTGGGCTGGCCAGCTCGTTCACCGTCTTCAGGGCCACGGGTGTGGACTCCTCTCCAGCCTCAAGTCCTTGTGCCAGTCCCTCGTATACCATCCCAAAGGAGCCCTGGCCCAGTTCCCGGATTATGGAGATCTGCTCCCGAGGCACCTCCCATTCATCAGGGATGTACACTGAGGGGAGGTGGGGGTCACGAGGCAAGAACACTGCTCTCTGCCACACCCCCGCCCACCTCTCTCCTCTCTGAAAGGGCTCGGGTCCCAAGGCTGCTTTCTCTAAGAAGGTCTCCTGGAAGTGTGGCTGTCCTCCCCTCCTGTCTCCCTTTCCCACACACCTGTCCACCCACTCCCAGACCTACTATCAGAGGCGCTGAAGTACTCCGGATTCACGGAGGCATACAGGGTGCTGTTTCTGCAAAGGGAGGTGAGGGGGTCAGGCTGGAAGTGTCCCCAGGAAGGAAAGCAGCAATGTCAGAGGACAAAGAGGAGGGAAGTTACTGACCACACCCCCATCCCTGATCAAGGGTGACCTTGGGGATCCCTACGCACTTTCCAAGTCCCGGCATCTGGGCTGTGACAGGCTGGGAATAGGGAGTAGAGCAGCTCCTGCCTGCTCTGGTGACCCTGTGACCCTTAGAATCCAGCCAAGCAAAATCCTGCCTCCATTGCCCTCTTGTGTTCAGCCCCAGGGGCATCTGGCAACTGCTCCAGGGCACGTGGTCGGGTCTCCTTTCTCTTCCCCTGCAGGCTGAGAACGTGGTGGCCAACAGTCCCTGTGTGCCCAGACCAGGGGGTCCCAGGAGGTGGGACTTTCGCTGGTAAGGCTGGGAAATTCACCAGTAAACTGAGGCCAGCGGTCACCCCCCTGAAATGTGTGTCTCCTCCACGCTGCCCTCAGGGGATGAGTTAGGGCTCTAGGGCGTCCTCTACTGTCTCCTTTACCATCTGACTCTGTGATGAGGGCTCAGGGAGAGAAGGGGGATGGGAAACGGTAGGACTGGTCATCATCACCTCTTCCTGCCGTAGAAGAAACCGAGGGCAGCGAGAATGACAAGCAGCATGAGCCCCACGGGGGTGACAGTGAGGAGGACGTGCAGCCCCCCGGAGTCTTCCTCCTCTGGTGGTCAGAGGGCAGCAGACAGTAGGGTCAGAGACGGAGAAGTCAGAGCACAGGGGACGCGTCTCCTTTCGCGAAGGGCAACAGGAGCAGGGGGAGGAATGCGAATGCGGTGGAGTGGCTGTGACTTCGGCAACCGGAGATGTGGCAGGGGTGGGGGGCGGGGGACCCCTGCGGGGCCGCTGGGAGTACAGTCTGGGGCAGAGGCTATGCCAACCTGGGCCAGGGATGTAGAAAGCGATACTCTCTGTCCAGGATCCGTTGCCAGCCAGTGAGGTTGCCCGAACTCTGGCAGAGTAGTTTCCAGGGGGCAGAAGGGCCAGGTGGACCCCCCCAGACTTGGCATACCGCAGGCGGGACACACACAGCACTGTGGCCTCCTGAGGACAACACAGAACAGCTGTCAGGGAAGAGGGTGGAGGCAAAAACTGGGGCCGGCTGGGGGGTCCCCTGGGGTACCTACCTCTCCCAAGCGGCGGTACTTGATTTCGTACTTGAGGATGAGTCCGTTGGGGTCCGGGGGTTCAAGCCAGCGCAGGAGGACACTGCTTTTGCCGGCTGCCTCCCAGGCCACCTTCCCTGGGATACCATCGGCTCCTCCTGTGGGAGAGGGCAGCAGGCAGTCCGGCCCCGGCCCCAAGCACTTCCTTTCACCTTCACGTTCAAACTCAAGGGGGCCACCCTGGGAGGTTTCAGGAAGCTCTAGGATATGCGGACTTGGGGGCTAGGAAGGGTGAGCAGGCAGAGGCCCTGGTTACCGGGAGGTCGAACTCGCTAGTTGGCGCACTAACTGGGTAGAGTCCTCGGGGTCGGTGTGGGGGGTGGCTAGAGGTGTCGGGGGTCACCTACTGTGGGGCATGGTGCGCGCAAAGACGAAGGTGGCGGCGCTGCAGCCCACGGTGTGCGCCGCGTGGTTGCAGGCGTGGATGTCGATCCGATATTCCGTGAAGTGGCGAAGGCCACTCAGCACTGCGCGCTCCCGGGGCACTTTGTCCTCCTGGATCTCGAAATCCGAGTTGTTCCCCCCAAGCCGGAGGGCCCCGGCTGCCCGGCGGTGCCTCCCTGAGTCTCTGGAGAGTGCGCGAGTCAGAACCACGGCGGCGGCGGCCCGGGACCCCCGCCCCTCAGTCCCGCCCCGCTCACCTGTGAGGGCTCTTATTGATGGACGTCACCTTCCAGGGGGATCTGGGGAGACCAGGGAGGGCGGGGTCGGCCCGGGGTCAGCCCCGCCCGCAGAGCGGCCCCACCCAGGCCCCTTCCCCTCCAGCTAGACCCTCCCCCGCGGCCCCGCCCACCCCCCCCCCATCCAGCCAGAACCGCCCCCTCCGTGGCCCCGCCCCCACACCTCCAGCCAGACCCACCCCCACGGCTCCGCCCACACTCCTCCAGCCACACCCGCCCCTCCGCGGCCCCGCCCCCACACCTCCAGCCAGACCCACCCCCACGGCTCCGCCCACACCCCTCCAGCCACACCCGCCCCCCCCGCGGCCCCGCCCACACCCCTCCAGCCCCACCCACCCCACCGCGGCCCCGCCCACACCCCTCCAGCCACACCCGCCCCTCCGCGGCCTGGCCCTTCAGGCCCTCGGGGTGTGTGTGGGGGGGGGGGGTGGCGCGTCTCGCCGCACTTGGGGATTGTGATGGCGTTGTGCAGAAAGTTTTCGAACTTCTTCTGGAACGAGGCCTCTTGCGCCTCCAGCGGCGGCAGGACCTGCCCCGGAGGTGGGTGCTGGCAAGGGCAGCAGCCGGGCTCCGCCTCCGCTTGGAGTTCCGCGTCTTCGCGGTCGAATCGCGGGTCGCTGTTGCTGGTGGGCAGCCGCAAGCCTGGCGCGACGCAGGGAAAGGCAGTTAGACGCACGGCGCCCCGGCCCGCGTCCCAACCCCTCCGGCCCGCGCCGCTGCCCTGCGCACCGCGGTGGCAGTAGTCGTTCAGGTAGAGGTCGCCGTCCTCCGCCAGACGCTGCCACAGCACCAGGTAGTAGGTGATGTTCCCGTTGCGCTGAGTCGGTGGCTTCCAGCGCACCAGCAGGTGGGACGAGGAATTGGACGTGGAGATGACATCCTGGGGCACCGTGGGCGCTGGGGACGTAAGTAGGGTACAGCTGAGGGGCCGCGGATCCCCCTTTCAGATACTGTCTGGTAAGGGGCCCCTCTCTGGGGTCCAAGTCCCTCTCTTTCTCCCAAGGAATCAGTGACCCGCAAATTCCCTTTCCTGGCACTCAGAATCCAGGGCCCCCCGTTCCTCGAAGGCCTTTGAACTGGCTCAAATGTTCCCCCTGCGCTCTCTCCCACCCACAGCCTCCCTAGGACCCAGACGGATGCCCCCTATTCTTTCTAGGACTCTAACATCTGGCTTCCCAGTCTCTAGGGGCCAGGTGTTCAGTGACCCAGCTTCTCTATGTCTGGTGCCTGGGTTCCCTCATTCTCCTTCCGACCCAGGCACCTAGCTCCCACCCCCTTGGAAGTCCAGCCTACCCGCAGGCAGGGTTCGGAGGTAGACGATGGGGCTCTGGGCTCCTTGGTGGGGGCTGTCCTCAGCAGTGGTCAGTGTGATGGCCCGCACAAACACTGCGTACTGGGTCCAGGGCTTGAGGGGGGCTAGAGTCACCCCTGGCTCCTGAGTGCGGCTTAAGGGCAGCTCCACGTCCAGCAGGTTCCAGCTCTGGGTCCCACAGGCATCTGGACCTATGTGCTCCGTGGCGTTCTGGAAGGGGCTGAACATCCCGACCCCTGGAACTGAGGGGTGGCTCAGCCCCACCCCAGTTTTTAGCACCCCCTCCTCTCTGAACCACCTGAAGACTGTCGTTACCATTCTTCCAGTAGGCGTGAAGGCACCCTGCTCTTTGGGGGCACTCACTGAGTGGGTCTGCTCAGAGCTGGAATTGGGCCAGGGGTCACAGCCTGTCTCTGAGTGAGCACAGCCACAGCCATGCTGCAAGGCAGTGATGGTAGGGGAGCTTCGTGAAGGACTTCTAAGATTCTCTATCTTTTGAGCCCAGAGGCAGCTGGGTACAGTTGTGTAGATTGTGAACTGCACAAGCCAGGCAGGGTGTGCCAGGTACATTGCAGCCATATTAGTGCTCCCCAAAGTGTGGTCTATGGATCAGAAGATTCAGCATTATCTGGGAGCCTGTTAGAAATGCAGATTCATGGGCCCTAGGACTAAGTGAATCAGAACTTGTGTGTGTGTTGGGGGGGGGGCAGGGCCCAGGAATCTCTATTTACCAGTCTTCAGCTCCCCATGCTAGAGACCTTCACCTACCGCTGAGACAGGCCACCCACCATTGGCTCCCCACCCCCTTCCCCCCAGCCAGGTCCTGTGCTAGTGGGAAGGTTAAGGCCTCTCGATTTTAGTTCCCAAGAACGACTTCCAAGCGAGGTGGTTCCCATCCTCTGTCTCCCTCCCATAGACGGGGAGTTCTCCTCACTGCTGCCCTCCCAGACTGCCCTCCCAGACCCACCCCTCTCTTCTAAGAATTTTAGTTTTGACTCCTAGCCATGCTTTTGGAGAAATCCTTCCTGTGGTCTAACCACTGGCCCTCCTGCGCTGGTCAGTACACTCTCTCGGAGGAAAAGAGCAGCCTGTCCTTGGCTGTCCCTGCTCCCTCCCTTCCTCCGGCTTTAATGAAATGCTGGCAAAGCTACGCATAAAACTGGCCAAATTAGTGGGTACTCCCCAAACCGCTGCTGGGGCAGGAGCATGTGGTCAGTACAGAACATTAGCATAGTGAATTGAAGTTTAATTATCCAAGCCTTCTCAGCGGGGCTCCTGTCCTAGTCTCTCGGAAGTCCTGACTGTCCTCTCCAGTTCACTGGTGAGGCGAAACTGAGGCACGGAGGGGTGAATAAAGTGAGGGGAGAGCCAGACGTGGGCACTGCAAGCGAGTGCGACGTGGGGGTCTTGGCCCCTGGGTTCTCTACAGCCCCCCCCCCCCCCCCCCGAAAACGCTCTGCTCTCACCTGACCGCTTTCGCGAAGGAATCGGCCGCGTCCGGGCCTGGCCCCGCCCCGCTGTGGCTCTGGCCCCGCCCACTCCAGCGCGGGCCCCGCCCCTCGCCCTGGCCCCGCCCCCGGCACTCACGACTCCTTGTAGTACACGATGAAGCTGAGCAGGTCCCGAGCCTCCAGCGGCTCGTAGCGCTCCCAGCGCAGCAGGATGCTGTCCGCCTGCGTCACGTTGGACACGAAGCGCAGGGTGCGAGTCTGGCCTGGGCGGGGCGGGGGGCCAACACCTGCTCTCAGCCGCGTTCGGCTCTGCCTGAGCCACCTAATTCTGAGCCCCCACCCTGACCCCGCGGCGCCCCCTCCCCCCACGCGGCCTCCGAAGCGGACGTAACTAAGGGTCCCGGTCAAGCGCCCCCTGCCTCCCGGGTGCGTGTCTGGTGTGTTTCAGCGCGCGCGCGCCTGGGCTTTGCGCGGGTCGTGTCTCCCCCGGGGTCGGGGTGTCGGGCCTCACAGGCAGCGCGGTCTCCGTTGGTGCGGGGGTTGATCTCGGCCTTGTTTTGGCGTCCCCGCGTGCCGGTCACCTCCTCCAATCGGTAGATGTGCTCCAAGCAGAGGCGCGGGTTGAAGGCGAAGTAAATCTTGCCCACGGGAATGGCGAGCCCCGCAGCCACCCAGGACCCCAGCTGCTGTAGGTTCTGGTTGTCCAGCACGTACAGAGTGTAGTTCCTGGGGGAGGCCAGGGGACCTTGCTCTGCACGAGAGGTGGGGGCAAGGGGGGGGGAGGGGGGTGCCTTATGGGTTCCTCCTGGAGGGGCTGTCCGTGCCGGGGAGCACAGGGGAGAAGGGGCACTCAGTCTGGGGCTCCGCCTCTCCAGCTGCAGTGTGGGTACCCCCGGGGGTCCGTGGCTGTTCCAGGGAGACATGAAAGACCGCTTGGTGGGACGGTAATTTAAAACATTCTCTGTACGTTGACAAATCCTGGCTACCTTACAGGTAGGCCTTGACTGGTCGCTGGTGGGGATGGGTTCAAACCGAGGCAGTCTTGCTCTGCAGCTGAGAGCATCGGATAACAATATTAGCCAACCTACGTAGAGTCCGGTGTCACTGTAATTTACATAGTACGTACTGTGTTCTAGGCACTGTTGTGTTTCATACATACCAATGTAAGTCGTATGCACAACAGCCCTAAGAAATAAGTAGTGTTCTATCAACCCCATTTTACAGAGAAGAAAAATTGAGGCCCAGGGAAGTTAAGTAACCTACCCGGTGTCACGCAGATAGTACGAGGCAGAGCTGGTTCTGGAGCCCATGCTCTTTGCTGCTGCTTTGGGAGTGTCAGGGACAAGGAGGTGTGACAGAGGCATCAGGTCAGAGGCTGTTTCTGACCCCTTACCCGTCCACCATGGCGTCTCCCCGGATTAGTTTGAGGTTCTTGAAAAAGCCCAGGGACACGAGGGCGAAGGAGTGCTTGATTTTGAGGAAGCCGGTGATGGTCTCTATCAGCCCTAGGCTGTGCTGCAACTCCAGCTCTAGGTTGTCTGGAACCGGGGAAGACAGGGCCAGAGCAGGGTGGGAGGTGACAGGTCTGCATGGGGTGGGGGAGCAGGGCGCGTTGCTGGATGGGGGCGCAAGGAGGGGGCGGGCCCCTCAGGACCGGGACCCGGGGTGGTGGACAGTGGTGCCTTAGCTGGGTCCCTGTAAGGGGGGGCACGGCCGGGAGGAGAGGTGTGGCCTGGGGAAGGTACTAACAGCCCTGGCGAAGATTGACGATGAGGCTCCCCTCCACGTGGGTGCAGCCCACCAGATCCTGTGCGGCCTGGATGGAGTCGATGGTCTTGGTGCCCACCTTGCACTCTTTGGGGCACAGCCCCTCACACTTGCGGCAGAATATGCTGGCAGGGGCAAGTGGAGGGTGCGGAATGAGCCCTGGACCAGCGTGGACCTCCTCACCCATCCAAGAGAGCCCCCCACCCCCTACGCTCACCTGCTACCATTGCGCGTGAAGCCCGGAGGGCACTGGGCCAGGCAGCGGCCCTGGTGGATGCCGAAGGTGGAGGCGCGGCCGGGCACAGAGCGCAGGCGGGCGCAGTGCTCCGCCGTGACGCAGCGCCAGGACTCGTGCTGGTAGGTGCCTGGGGGGCAGGCCCGGTGGCAGGCACCCTGGAAGTAGAGGTGGCGACAAGCGACGCAGGCACGGGGGTCTTCCGGCCGGCTGCAGCCCCCCAGGCATTCGGCGTGGCAGCACTCACCCCCAGCGGTGCAGGCCAGCCCATGGGGACAGGGACACACTGCGGACAGAGGGCCGTGTCAGGCCTGGCCCCTGCCCCCTGGGTTCCGGTGCCACCCCTCCCCCTGGGATAACACTCTTAGTCCGCACCCAGATTCCTCCCATTCAGATGGCACAGGGTTGCTGGCTCTCTTTTCCTCAGGTGGGTTCTGAGGACAAGGACCACGGTCCCCCTGTGTGGCTCCCCACCTCCCACAGCCTGGCCAGGGACGTCAGAACTCAGGGCGGAGCCGTGACCTCGTCCACCACGGCTGCTTCTGCCCCGCCTGCTGTCCCGTCTGGGCCTGGTGCCAGGGGGAGCCTGCCAGCTTCTCCCGGGCACCGGGGCCCGGGGCCAGGGGGCCTGGGAGTGTGTGCGAGGTGGGGCCGCCGCTGGCCATTTCGCCCGTGCCCCGCCCACACCTCCTCCCCCCTCCCCAGCTCTCTGCCCTGGGCCGGAGGCGGCTCCAAGCAGCAGCGGGTGGGTTTGGGGCTGGGGGCCCAAGGCTTGTGAACCGTGCGTGGTGGCAGCTCGCTGTCTGTGGCAGCGGGGTGTGCGGGGGGTCAGCCAGGGCGTGTTGACACTGTACACGAGAGAGGATGTGAAGCAGCCGTGTTTACAGCCAACACGGAGGCACCGGGGAGCTGGGGCCCGGCAGATACAGCGGGGCTCTGGTTACTCTTCTGCCCCGAAGCAGAGGCTTTGGGGTGAGGGAGCTGACCTCCCTGTGGCTGGGGACCCCAGATCTGCTCCGAGCCTCTGACCGGTCCTCCTTTTCTCCCCCGTGAACTCCGCCTCCTCCCCCCATCATCCCTCTTTATTTCACTTCCCCGCTTCGCTCCACTCCCTTCCCTCCTTCCGTTTTCTCTCCGCGCACCTGACTTGCTAGACTGGATCCCACCTGACAGCCTGCCTTGTGCCTCCCGCCCGTGCTGCAGCCACTGTTATCGGGACAGAGAACACCCGCCATGACCCAGGCACTGCCCTAAGCCTTATGGAATAGCTCACGTAGGCCACCTCGGTTACCTAACTGTTCCGAGCCTCAGTTTCCTCATCTGCAAACTGGGAATAACAAAGACGGCCTGCCTCACAGGACGGGTGAGAATGAAGGGGGTCCGTGCCGGCCGAGCGAGGACGCGCGCCGTCCTGTGGCCACCGGCCCGTCTGCCCCCACCCTTCCGGTGTCGTCCCCCCACCCCCACCCCGCCGCCCCGTCGTGTTCTGGGCCGGCGCCCACCTCGCTGGCAGTGGCTGGAGGTCCAGCATCTGTAGTCGGTGTGCCCGCCGAAGGTGGTCCTGGCGCAGGGCTCGCCGCTGGCGCCCAGCACGCCGGGACACACGTCGGCGCACTCCTCGCCCAGCTTGTTGCCCACGATGTGGTTGGCCCCGGGGGCCGGCTGCAGCAGGCCCCAGTCAATGGTGGACAGGTGGCAGAGCTCCTGGTTCTTCTCGACGCGCACGGCCCCCCGCAGCACGGCCCCCAGCGCCGGCAGCCCCACGTCCCGCAGGTGCGGCATCTCGTAGACGACCAGCGCATAGCCCAGGAAGAGGCGGGCCCCGCGGACCACCGCCAGGTTGGGGAAGAGGTCCCGCAGGCTCTCCAGGCCGTAGACACGGAAGAGGAGCAGGTAGTCCGTGACCTGCGTGAGGCGCGGGAAGCTGAGGCCGCGGAAGTCCTCGCCGGTGGCCGTGAACATGAGCAGGATCTGCAGGTGGCCCTCCACCACGCTGCAGTTCTCCAGCCGGCGCAGCTCCGCCACCTCCGAGCGGATATCCAGGCTGGGGCACACTGCGGGCACAGGCGGCACGCGGCCGTCAGTGCGGCGTGGGCTGGGCTCCCCGTCGCGCCCTGGGGGACCCTCTGGGAGCGGGACACGGCGTGGGAGCAGGGCTCCACCGTGGCGGTGGGGCGGCCTCCTCCCTGGGCCTCACAGGCCTCATGGCGGCTTGAAGGACGGGCACCCGACGGGTCAGCGTGGGCCAGAGTGAGCTCCTCCCTCCCCAACCTGCTTCGTTCCTGCGGTGACGGTGACGGTGACGGTGAAGAGTCCTTCCCTCCACGCGTCCCCCCCACGCCCCCGCCCCCAGAGCCTGTGGGCTCCACCTTTAAATGACAGCACATCCAATGCTCAGTCACCGCCTCCGCTGCTGGCACCGTGCCCTTCTCCTGGATTGACAGCAGTGGCCTCCCAGATGGCCCCCCACCTCCTCCCACGTCCCCTCCCGGTCTCTTCACTCTATAGCCAAAGGGATCGTCTCAAAACAACTGGGGTGACCTTCCTGCGCTGCTTACAACCCCCTGGCGGCCCGCATCTGATTAAAAGCTCAAGTCCTTACGGGGCTTGCAAGGCCTCTGCAGCCTCTCTGACTTCACCCCCTTTGCCTCTCTTCCTCAGCTGCACTGACTTTGTTTTGGTGGTTTTTCGAACAAGCCAGCCAAGCTTCTGCTCTGAGGTCTTTGCACATTCTGTTCCCTCTGGCTAGAGCGCTGTTCCCTGTATGCGGTCCTTCACCTTCTTTAAGTGTCTGCTCAGATGTCACCTCCTCAATGAGGACTTCTCTGACCGTCCCTTTAAACGCTCCCTACCCCCCTTCCTACTTAACTTTTCTCCTTACATCTTAACGTTGGCTAATGTCTGAGTTACTTATTTTGTTTACGGTAAGCTCCGGAAGGGCAGGGATCTTTGTGTAGTTCATTGCTGTATCCTTGGTGCCTGGCACAAAACTGGTGCTCAGCAAGTATGTGATGAATGAATGGATTCTGTGACTGGGACGCAAAGCCTCACACCTCCCGCTTCCCTCCCAGGCCTAAGGGAGCCGGATGTCTGGTCCCCGCACTGGTTTACTCTCGAAGGGACGTCCATGGCTCCCCACTGCCGAAAGTTCAAGTGAAAATTCCTCGGCCTGATATCCAGGGGGCTGATAAATGGGTCCTCACTAATGTCTCCAAGCCTCAGGAGGGTTCCCGGGCCGGGCCACACACTCAGCTCTTGTCCTGCGAACCTCAGGTCGAGCCCGTCCGTCCCCGATCCTCTGACCTGAGTTAGTCACTTCCCCCTTCGGGCTGGCCAGTTCTGGCTCTAGCACCCACCGGAACACCTGGGGCCTCACCCCACAACTGTTGTCCACATTTTTGTCACCCCTCCAAGCACGGGATCTCCCGAGGGTGGCCCTTGTTAGTTGGCACCGAGACCACGGTGCTCAGCTCAGGGCTGCGTCCACCGGGCACTCAGGGGCCATGGTTTGAACTGGTGGACATCTGGTTCCCAGATCCACTCCTCCCCCGGGGACCGGGGTGTGCCTGGCTTCTTCAGACCCACTTTCCTTCCTCTCCCCAAGGCACCTGAGACGGGCCCCCTGACTGGGCTGGATGCCTGGCCCATGCACTCTCATTTGCTCCAGAGGATACCTTCCAGGCTGGAGGATTCGAGTCTATTCTTCGGCTCGCCAGTCATGTCCTGCTAGGCTCTCTGGATCCTGCTCCCCACTTCCTGCCTGGCTCTCGGCAGCACCGCACCCCCACACAGACCCCTGCGCCCCCACACAGACCCAGGCCCAGCTCTTGGTAGTGGGCAGGCAAGGTTGGCTCCCTGAGGCTTGCATCACACCTTCTCCCTGTTGTCATTAATGGTCCCTGTGCTTGGCTCTGCACAGCTGCTGTGTGTGTGTGTGTGTGTGTGTGTGTGTGTGTACATTCACATGCACAAAAAGAGGGAGAGAATGAGAAAACACTTCTAGCCCCTCCAGGCAAAGGCCAATCAGGCTCTCCAAGGCGCCCACATGCCACTTCTCATCATGCCCCGGCCTCTCTAGGGCTCCCCTGATGGGAGTCATTTGGAAAAACAAATCTACGACCTTCACAGATTAACCCCTGCCTGCCTGCCCTCAGGACCTGGCCCTGCGCAGAGCTGTGCTGGGAAGCGGACATCTGGGTCCCCTGATCAAACAACCAAACACCACGCCCCACCCCCTCCCAGGGACGTGCTCCCCTCCTGACAACCGGGCTCACGGCTGGCATCTGTGTGCCCTGTCCTGGCCCGGCAGTGGGGGAGGGGCTGTCCCTCGCCTGCAGTGCCTTCCCCACCAGCACTCTTCAGGGGACCGCCGACCCCAACCCTTTGCAGCTCCCTTCTGTCTCTGTAGGAAAGGGAGACTCTGACCTCCTCCTGGAAGCCTCCCATCTGAGGGCGCCACGGGGCCCCTGGGGGGGGGGCACGGAGCAGTGGACCCGCCACCCCCAGCTGCCTCGGTCTGGAAGGGAACGGTGGGACTGGGGAAGGGCACGCTCTTAATCCTTCCCGCTTTTGAATCTCGCACATTCAGTGTCTTTTCCTCCCCTGCTAGGCTCCCCACACCCGCATGGGGCCTCTTGGTCTATGCGGTCCTCCCCTCCCCAACTCTGCACATAGGAAGGGTCTGGCCTGGGCCCAGTGGATTGGCCCTAAGTGTGGGGGACATGGGACAAGGCCCTGGGACAAGCGCTCTGGGCCCCCGTCCAGCTTTCCCTCTCAACTCTCTGAACCTCAAGTTTCCTGTCTGCACAATGGATTCATTACTTCATGGTGCCTAGTTCTCAGCTACCCATCCCTCCCTGCACCCAAGAAACGACCCCTGAGACTCTCCTCCTCATGCTGTTCTCTGGGAATGCACGATGGAGGAGATCTCTTCATCTCTCTGTTTCAAGGTCCTTCTCACATCGCAGGGGGCTGAGGGGGAAACACGGTTATGTGGGGGAACTAACTGCTCTTCCTGGTGTGAAGTCCTGAGAGCCGCCCCCCCCCCATCTTCGTGCCGTAGGGAAACAGATGTTTGGCCTCCCAGCTGGCTGGGGGGTGTGGGAGGGGGGAGATGGGGCTCCAGGAGGCAGCACTGGGGGACTCACCCTCTAGTGTGTCCAGGCCAAATCCCAAGGAGAGATGGATCGCAAGCAGGCATGCGACCCCCGGGCACAGGCTGGGCGCTGCCATTGTCCCAGGCCTGCCTCGTGCCCACTCCTGGCTTCTGCAGCTGGCTCGGGGAGGAGCAGGGTCTGGCAGGACCTAAGGGACACAGAGATGCAGGCTTCAGAGGGGAGGGGAGGGGAGGGTGGGGGCCCACGGGCGCGGGGGTGGGGGGGTGGGGGGGAATCTCAGAGGGAAAAAGGGAATGAGAGCCACAGAGACACAAAGACAGTGACAGGCAGCTGGAGACAGACTCGGTCTGAACCCAGAGACCGAATGATGAGGGCAGAGATGCAGAAAGCAGGAGAGGAAGCTCAGAGAGGCCTCCGAGAGGGAGAGTCAGGCAGGGTGCAGAGCAAAAGGCAGTCCGCGAGGCCTGCCAACCCGGAGCCGGCGCGGCGAGGAAGCCCGGGGAGCCCGCCCACGAGAGCGGCGCGGAGTCGCCGGGGAGAAAAGTCCGGAACCCCGCCGGGCGGCTGGGCGCCCGAGCGAGCGTCGGGGGGCCGCACGGGGCCGCGGTATCACCGGGCGCTTCGGGGCCGCGCCCAGCTCCCGCCCTCCGCGCCCCGGGGCGCAACGGATTGGCTTGCTGGGACCTCCGGGCTCTCTCCGCCCTTCCCGCCAAGCCAAAATATTTAGCCTGACAACTGAGGGGAGACAGGTCTGTTGGGGAAATAAGGCCAAATACAGGGGGATGGTAGGAACGAGCTCGCCCATCGCCCCTGCGGACTCACTCACGTGGGGCCGCGTGTGCCGGCTGGAGTTGGGGTGGGGGGCGGGGGTAAGTTCTGCCGCCCTGACACCTGCTGGGCGACTTCTGGCGGCCACGACCCGGCCGGGCGAGCCTGCTGGAACCTGGCGGGAACGCGAACCGTGTGCTGAACATTCAAGCTGTTCGCCTCTCCGAGGCCCTCGCCGCCTCCTGGGGGGGCCGCCGCCTCCGCTTTCGCGCGAGGATCCGTCCCAGCCAAGTCCCTCGGTTCCGACCCAGATCCTGGGGGCCCACCTCTGTCCAGTCGCCTTCCCAAAGCGGGCCGCCGGTCGGTCGGTCGGTCGGTCGGTCTGTCCCCGTCCCGGGGCTGGGGCACAGTCTGCGCTGAGGGCCTGGCGACCCCTCTAGGTGGGTTTGGTTGGCGCGCTCCCTGCGACCCTCGCCTGCCCTCCCGGCCGAACCCCTCCTCCCGGACCCTCTTCCTCGCCCTCTACTGCCTCCTCCCCGGCTTGAGACGGGCGGGTTCCGGCGGCCACCGGGGTGGGAGGGGCTGGGGATCCCGGGGCTTTCCGGGTGCGCGACCTCCTAGGACCGAAGGGTCCCCAGCTCCACCCGCCGGCGGCTCCCGGGTCCGAGGAGCTAAGAGAAGATCTATTAATTTCTCCGCGCAGAAATCGATGCTCTTGTCAGGGCGGCGATCGATGCCAGCCCAGCCCGGCGGGGCCCCACCCGGCCTGGGGCCCGGCGCTGACCGGCCGGGGTCAGGGGCCGCCGCTGGGGCCTGGGGCGCAGCTCTGGGGGGCTGCAGACCGCGCCCCCAGCCCCGCGGAGCGCACTCTGCGCGCGCGCCTCTAGCGCCACCCTGTGGTCTCCTGAAAGCGGGCCTCCCGGCTCCTTGGGGCGCTCCGGCCGTTTTGGGGCGGCGCCCTCCCTCTCCTGTTTTCTTTCCCCAGGTCCTGCGTTTGGTCTTTTTGGGGTCCCTTCCCCTTTCTTCCTAGGCCTTAGGGAGTGTTTCACCTTCTTTATCCCCAAGTGACATCGTACACTCCCTCAGGGGCGCGCATCGTGAGGAGATCTGAGGCGGGGGGGGGGGGGGCTGGCGGGGATGACCCCGACGGTAACCTTGCCCTCGCCCTGTCATCTCCCCTCCCCCTAAAGGCAGCTGCTTTAGGCTGGGAGAAATAACGGATCAACTTCCCAGCCCTCCCCCACCCCCCACCCCAGCAGACACCTCTAAGGAGTTCTCTCTGGAGCCGGGGGTCTGGGGAAAAAAGGGGGCGCCGGGTCCCCCGAAAGGGGTGGGGGCAGCCTCGGGGCTGAGGAGCCGAGGGGCGGGGGTGGAGCCGGCGGGGGCAGGGCGGGGCGGGGCGGGCCGCGGGCCCCGCCCTTTCCCGGCGGCTGGGTCTTTAACGCGGCAGGCGCACGTGTCGGGGGAGGCCCGGCGGCCGCGGCTGCGAGCGCACGGACGGCTGCCGGCGGCGCGATGCTGCGAGGCGGACGCGGGCCGCGGGGCGGGCACGGCCGGGCCGCGGGGCCGGGCAGCCTGCTGGCCTGGCTGATGCTGGCGTCCGCGGGCGCCGCACCCTGCGCGGACGTCTGCTGCCCCCACGGCCCCTCGGGGCTGCGCTGCACCCGGCCTGGGGCCCTGGAGAGCCTCCGCCGCCTGCCGGGCGCTGAGAACCTGACGGAGCTGTGAGTGTCCGGCCGGCGGGGCGGGGCGGGGGGGGGGTGGTGGGAGCGGACGGGTGTAGCCGTTGTAGCCGTAGCCCCGAGGGCGCGGACTCCCCTCGGGCCTGCCGGGCCCGGGAGGGGCGGGCGCGGCGGGAGGCTGCACCTGGCGGCGGCTCCCACCGCGGCGACCGTCTGGAGGGAGCACCGCGGTGCTCAGTGCGGCTGGGGCGAGGGGGCTGTCCGTGCACCGGGCCTGGGGGAGCCCAGCCGTGTGGAAGCGGCCTTCTGGAGATCAGACAGGAGCCCAAGCTCTGCCTCCTGGAGGTGGGAGTGGGGGGAGGGTGGCTAGCTGCCGGGAGTCCCTAGTTTCAGATCCTTACCGCCTTGTCCCCTTTCCAGGGGGAAACTAGCCCCCACCCCGTTCTGGGTCATGACCAGGCAACGCTGGGGGTTGGGCTGGTGGAGGTGGTGAGGAGCTAGCTTGGTGAGGTGGTCCAGCTCTCCTCTCCCCATTTCCACCTTGCCGTGGCCTCACCACCCCTTGATTCCGAGGTGGAAAAGGAGACCCCTGGCCTCTCTGTCCCTGTCCTGACTCCCTTTCCACCCTCCTCCCCCTACCTGGGTCAGAAAGTCAGGGTTCTTGTTGAGACACTCTCCTCCTTTCAGGGCCCCAGACTGGCAGAAAGCTCCAGCATTCTGCAGTACTCTGATGTCCTGCAGCACTTGGTTACAAAATACTGGAGTACTCCCTAGCAGCTGGTGAACCTATGGGGGTACTCTGTAGAAATACCTAGAGGTCCCCAAGCATCATCACATGGTGATGGCTGGAAAAGACTTGAATATCCCACGGGACTGGTGGGGCCGGCAAGACTTCTAGAAGAGGGGAGGAACTGCTAGAAAAACCCTCCTCCTGGGGCCTGGGGCTTAGAGGGCGGGTGAGGAACCCTGGCCTCAGGCAGCGACGGGTTGGAAGGCGTCCGAGGCGGGAACCGTCACTGTCTGGAAGTTACTTGAGCAGCCTGTGATAATTGGCAGTGAGTTACTCCGGTATCTTGTGGTAATTAACGGGAAGGTCCTCAGTCTCTCTCTTTAATGGCCCTAGGGAGACCAGGAGGAGACGAGATGATGGCCTTGTCTTGGTCTGGGCCTAGGTCTCTGCGTGATGGGAGGGGCGCGGGATCCAGGCCGCCAGCGCTGGTCCAGTCCACTCAGTGCCCTGTGCCTTCACATCGGGGCCCAGGCTGCTGAATGTCCCCTCTCGCCCCGGTTCCCTGCCAGGCCCCAAGTGGGTCCAGCCCTGGGGGTGGGGTGGGGGTAGGGGACGGGCTGGGCCGGGGACTAGGAGGTGCAGGGTGGGGAGAGGGGATGTCCCTCAGGGTGGGGCAGCGGCCTGACCCCCTGCCTCTGCCTGCATGCCCCCTCCTCCTCCCCTCCCTCGCCCGCAGAGCTAACAAGGAGATAATGGACTCGAAAAGACAGATTGATTATGAATCCAAACGAATGAGGCAGCTTTGAGTGTGCCGCCTGACAGCTTGCACACAGCCACCACCCTCCCTGGGTGCCCACAGCTCTCTATAAACCCTGTGAGCAGGGACCTACTCTCTCCTACCGTCACTGGAGATTGTCCCCTAGGCCTCAGGGGCCGGAGGGCCTGATACCTGGCTGTCCTGCTGGGGCCCCGGCTGGGGAGGGGGTCCGTTATGCTGGCTGAGCCCGGTTCCTATAAGTGAGGGAAAGTGAGAGGGTAGAGGAGGGGATTTCTGAGAACAGGCAGTGAGTCAGGGGCCCCTGGCATGTGGGAGGGGCGGGGGGGGGGGTACACTGACGTGCCACTCCAGGGCAGCTGAGTTCTCAGGAACTCCCTGGCATGCCGAGTCCAGAAGGATCCAGAAGCTGGGCAGGGCCCAGGGCGTCAGCAACCCCCAACTCCACATGCAGGGCCTTCTGTCCCGGCTCCCTATCTCGCTTTCTCTGGCGCTCTGTCCTTATCTGTCTGTCTGCCTGTCCTTATCTGTCTTTCTCCTTGCCTGTGTCTCTCTCTGCCAGTCTCTTCCTGTTTGTTTTCTCCTTTTCGGTGTCTCTGTTCCCCTCTTTGTTTTTCTGCCCCCCTCCTTGAGCCTTCCCACCACTATCTCGCCAGGTAAGCCAGCCAGTCTGTGCCTCTTCCCCTGTCACCCGTCTCCATCCTCCCGTTGCCCCTCTCCCCTTTTTGGGTCCCTGCTGGGGCAGGCAGGAGCTCAAGGGGTCCCTGGCCAACAGCCTTGTGCCTCTGGCTTGCTCTGCTGAAAGGTGTGTGTGGGGGGGTTAGGAATTGCTGCTTGAGTAGGGAGGGGCTGTGGCTTTGAGGAGGAGAGGGTGGGGCGTGTGTGTGTGTGTGTGTGTGTGTGTGTGTGTGTGTGAGCGTGCGTGTGCTGCAATGTGGGTCAGCGCAGATGGTGAATGTGTGTTTGGGAACACATATGTGCATGACCACAGGGCTTCCTCTGTGCTGGGGGGGCAGTGGCTGTGGTGAGCCTAGGCCCTTGGTGGAAGCAAGAGGCAAGTGTTTCTGCGGGGACCCCCCACTTCTGACACGTGCACGACCCCCCATTTCTGACATGTGCAGGATCCCCATTTCTGACACTTGCGGGACCCCCCATATCTGAGCAATTGTGGGACCCCCATTTCTGAGCATGTGCGAGACCCCCCATTTCTGACACATACGGGACCCCCCATTTTTGAGCATGTGCGGGACACCCCATTTCTGAGCATGTGTGGGACCCCCCTATTTCTGAGCATGTGTGAGACCCCCCATTTCTGACATGTGCAGGATCCCCATTTCTGAAACGTGCGGGACCCCCCCATATCTGAGCATTTGTGGGACCCCCCATTTCTGAGCATGTGTGAGACCCCCCATTTCTGACACATACGGGACCCCCCATTTTTGAGCATGTGCGGGACCCCCCATTTCTGAGCATGTGTGAGACTCCCCATTTCTGACACATACGGGACCCCCATTTTTGAGCATGTGTGGGACCCCCCATTTCTAAGCATGTGCGGGACCCCCCGTTTCTGACATGTGTGGGACAGGCCCTGTGCATAAAAGCAGAACACCAAGCTGAGACTGGGCTTCTGTGTGTTTAGGAATGTGAGTACATCCGTGCACGTGAGAGATATGTGCACACACATGTCCACTTGTGAGGGCGTAGGCGTGCTGACGTCACAGGCGCGTGTGTGACGTGCGTTGAGGAGGCGTGTCTCTGTGCGTATGTGTATGCCTGCGTGTGTGCGCATGGCTGTGTGTGCACGCATGAGAGGTGAGAGAATGCACGCACGTGTGTAAGTGAGTGTGAGGTGTCTCTGCGTATACGTGTATGCATGTACCTGTGCGTGTATGTGCGTGCAGCAGGTCTGCGTGTGCCCGAGTGCATGTGTGTGCAAGTGTTCATAAGAGTGTGTGTGCACCTACACGTGTGACTGTGGGGGAGGCGGTGGCGGCATACGGGACTTGGAGAGCTGAACCCCTGTGACTCCGCCCCCTCTCCCCACAGCTACATCGAGAACCAAGAGCGGCTGCGGCATCTGGAGCCCAGTGACCTGAGGGGCCTGGGGGAGCTGAGAGGCCTGTGAGGGGCTGCGGGTGTGGGCGCGGGTGCGGGTGTGGGCATGGGTGCGGGCACCAGTGAGGCTGCAGGTAGGGGTGCGGGCACGGGGCTCAGCAAAGGCCGGGGATTCGGAGACTCCAGGAGGAGATCAGAAAGCCCGAGGGTCAGTGGGGCCAGGGTAGCCGGGGAGGCTGTGAGGGTTTGGGGGGTCCGGTGCTGGGCACTGGGGTCTGGCTTGGGTAGCTGAGGCCCCGGGGGGCTGATCCTGCTGTCCCCGCCCCCAGCACCATCGTGAAGAGCGGGCTCCGTTTCGTGGCACCGGATGCCTTCCATTTTACTCCTCGGCTCAGTCGCCTGTGAGTGGCCCTGGGCGGGGCAGAGGGAGCGGGAGGGCCCCCAGACTTGGGCGGCTGCTGGGCTCGTGCCCCCCACCCCCCATTCTGAAGAAAGCCCCGAGCTGGTCGGGCCAGTGTCTCCCCCGTTCTCCTGGGGCTCGTCCTCACCTGCTCCAGGGAGGCGGGAGCCCCCCAGCTCCCACCCCGTGGGCTCCAAGGTCCTCGTGGTCTCTTCCCCGCGCTGCCTGCCACAGGATGCGTCCGTCTCATAGGTGCCTGCCCCGTTTTTCTTCCCGGAGTTCAGATCCACACCAGTGCGAGGGAGCAAGAGGGGGGCGGCGGGAGCCCCTGGGGTAGCCTGGAAGCGGGGGGCGGGGGGGGGTGTCTGGCTTTGGCTCAGGTCATGATCTCACGGTTCGTGAATCCGAGCCCCGAATCAGGCTCTCTGCTGTGGGCGCGGAGCCTGCTTTGGATCCTCGGTCTCCCTCTCCCTCTGCCCCTCCCCCACCCCTCTCTGTCACACCCGCAAAAGTGATGTTCCATCCCGGACTACACACTGGGGGCTTCAGTTAAAGATGAGTGCCCAGTGACACCTCACAATACGTGACGTCAGTGAATCTTCACGGTCAACGCGGTGAGAGGTCGTGTCGTCCCCAATTTATTTCTTTTGAGAGAGAGAGAGAGAAAGCACGAGTGGGGGAAGGGCAGAGAGAGAGAGAGAGAGGAGAGAGTGAGAACCCCAAGCAGGCTTCGCCAGCTCAGAGCCCGGAGGCGGGGCTCGAACTTACCGACCATGACATCATCACCTGAGCTGAAGTTGGCAGCTTAACCCACTGAGCCCCCCAGGCGCCCTCTAATGTTTATTTTGACGGGGGAGGGGGAAGGGGCAGAGAGAGAGAGGAGAGAGAGGATCCTAAGCAGGCCCCGTGCAGTCAGAGCAGAGCCGACACAGGGCTCCATCCCGTGAACTGTGGGATCATGACCTGAGCTGAAACCAAGAGTCGGCCGCTCAACAAACAGCTACCCGGGGGCCCCAGGGCAGGCCCTGTAGACGAAGCCTGGCGTAAGGCACCGACCGGGGCTCCTAACGTGGCTCACGGTGTGGCCAGGAGCTGGTACCCCTCAGGGCTCACTTCTCCCTGTCTCCAGCTAGGGGCCCCGGGGCTAGGGGCCCTGAGGAGGGGAAGGGAGGGATGGGGGGAGCTGAGGAAGGAGTCTGAGATCCTGGTCCCCATCCCCCTCCTCCTGTGGCCCGTCCCGGGCTCGTGGGTAGGGGAGCACAGATGGAGCCCCTTCCCCCAGCTGGGGCCTCAGCACTTTGCCAGCTGGGGCCAGGGTGGGGGAGAGGGGAGCGGCTGTTCCCTGGGACCCCCTCCCTGGGGTCTAGGGAGGGGGTTAAGTGGGGTTAACCCTTGCTGTCCCAGGGAGGAGAGGAGGACTCAAAGAGCCTAACCTGTCCCGACCCCGGTGCCCCTTGGATGATTCTGGTTGTTGCCCCAGGAGGGGCGGCCGGACAGCAGCTTCCTGTGGCTCCCGGGGCTCCCCCCCCCCCCCCCCTGCCCCAGGCCAGAGCAGGCCAGCTGGGGCTCAAGACCACTGTCTCTATCTCACCTCCCACAGGAATCTCTCCTTTAACGCTTTGGAGTCTCTCTCCTGGAAAACCGTCCAGGGCCTGTCACTGCAGGAGCTGTGAGTGTGGGGCTTCCAGGGGGCCGGAGCGGTGTGTGCGTGTGTGTGCGCGTGTGCATGGGGACTCGTATCCCTGTGTGGAGGTGTGTCACTGGGTGTGTGTGGAGATGCGGGGCACGCTCTTTGGGGACTACGTGTTCGGCAGCAAGCTGAGACCCGAGACAGGGACTCGGCACGTGACCGTGACCCCCATCAAAGAGGCCGCAGGTCCACTGGAGGCTGGGGGCCGCCGCGCGTGCATCTGCCCACACTGCCGGCACCCTGTGCACGCGGGCCGGCTGGGCAGCAGAGGTCTGTGTGTGGTCGGCACCTGGGGCCTGTGGGTCACCCCAGCGCCCTTCCCTCTTTGTCACCCTGCTCAGAGGCCTCGCCCGGCCTGTCATCCCAGGGAGCCCGCTGGGGCAGGGCAATTGCGTGGAGCCCCCAGCCGGCTCCTTGACTTTCCAGATTTGATTTCTTGTGACGATGTCTTGTTCCTGGGTCCCCAGGAGGAGGAGCCTCTCCTCTGTCCCCACTCCTTTCCCTGTGGACGTTCCCGCCCCTGCGCTCTGACTGCACTCCCTCTTACTGTGATACCTCCTTCTCCGTGGCTCCCCCGGCTGACACCTGCCCCACCCTGACCCTCTCTCGGTGTCCCCCGTGCCCACAGGGTCCTGTCAGGGAACCCTCTGCGCTGTTCTTGTGCCCTGCACTGGCTGCTGCGCTGGGAGGAGGAGGGCCTGGGCGGAGTTCCTGCACAGAGGCTGCAGTGTCCCGGGCAGGGGCCCCTGGCCCTCTTGTCCAATGCCAGCTGTGGTAGGTGCTGGAGGTGGTGTAAGGGGCTGGGAAGGAGCCGCATGCCCGGGGAGCGGGCACTGGCAAAAGCTGGGGGGACTGGAGGTTGGGAGGCATTGCCAGTAAGGGCTCAGGGTCGCTGAGGAGGGTGGGGGAGGAGGCATGGCGCCAGGGAGGGCCCCAAGACCACTCCCTGCTCTGACCTCCCTTGGCCGTCCCGGGCTGCCAGGCGTGCCCGTGCTGAAGGTCCAGACGCCCAATGCCTCCGTGAACGTGGGGGACGATGTGTTGCTACAATGCCAGGTGGAGGGGCGGGGCCTGGAGCAAGCTGGCTGGATCCTCACGGAGCTGGAGGAGTCGGCCACGGCCACGGTGACGGTGAGAAGCGCTGTATCCCACCCCCGCCCCCCGTCCCTGGTCCTCCTCTTCCCCTCCTCCCAGGAGAGGCTCGGACAGGACACGGGGCCAAAGACAGGAAAAGAGAGACAGTGAGGAAGAAGCACGTAGAGCGTGAGGGATGGACAGATACGGCTTAACTCCACGGGGCCGAGGCTCATTCTGTGGGGCAGGTGCACACGTACCCTCAGGGTGGGCACTGGCCCAGCAGGGACCCCAGGCTCTGCTGGGGCCGCCAGGACTTAGGCCCCTCTCTGGCCGCAAAAGAGAAGGTCCCTGAACCCACAGACTATCCCTGCCGTGCACCTGCTTTCTGGAGAAGGAAACGAGACGAGGGAGAGAGCACGGTATTTGTGGTCCTGGCACCCAGGTGAGTCCTCAGGATCCTTCCCGTCTTTTTCTGGAGATTCCGGAAGCAGCGTCTTCTTGGGCGTGTGACGACCGTATTAGGGAAGAAGGCCCAGGTCTGGGTCCAGCTTTGTCACTAATGAGTTTTTGGACTGACTTTTGGAAAAATGCCTAAATCTGCCTGCACTTTGGTCTCCGTTATCTGTCTACTGCGGAGGTGGACATGATGACCTTTGATGTCCCGCCTGCCTCTGGACACTCTGGCTGCTATCTCTGTCCTGCAGATGTGTCTTTGGGCATCTTCCCACGCCTTGCCCTTTGTCGTCAGGCTGATGATGGCAGTGTAGCCGCAGCAGGCTCAGGCCTTGTTGACAAGATCAGCAGGGGTGGACGATAGGCTGCGCCCACCCAAAACTCTGGCCCCACAAGGAGACACGCAGGGTCCAGGCCCTTGGAGGAGCCAGACCAGCGTGTTCAGTGCGGAGGCCCTCGCTTTGGGAGGGAACCATCCCCCAGAATTGCTGGAGGCCCCTGGAACAATACTGAAGGAGGAACCACCAGAGCAGGGGATCCAGGCACGGTGGGGGGACCACTAGCCACTGTGTGGCTCCTTCCCTCCCAGAGAGCACAGCCCCCGAGAGTGAGTGGTGGAAGGGAACAAGGTAGAGGCAGGAGGTCGGCCGTGACCCCCTGTGGAGACACCTCTGGTCAACTGCTTTGGGAAATTCCAGGGTTTTGCTTTTTCTCTTTGGGAGACTTACATGTTTGCCACCGCTTCTGTTTTCTAGAAACTTCCTATAGAAAAGCCACACCCAACTGGGTTAAATAGAGGGCAGGGGGTGCTGGTCACCCTCAGGACACTGGGGGATCGTGGAGCAGCTCTGAGTTAGTGGGATGCCCTATGCCTAGAGTGATCTGGGGGAGATGGGACAGCAAAGAGAAGCTGGGGGCAGGGCAGGGCAGGGCTTCCCCTGGAGGAGCCTGGAACCCAGAGCTTGCACAAGAGACTGGAGGGCTCTTCTGGAGTCTTCGAGCTAATACTCCAGTGGAAACCCGGGGAAGGCTCACCTCCTCCCACACTTATTCAAAGGATTCCACATTTAGGAAATTTCCAGATAAGTGAGGGTCATCCACTGTTTCGTGTATTTTCATCATTTTATGAAAATAGCTTTCTAGAACGTCAAAAGATCATTTTGTCTACCTCCCTAGCTTACAAAACAAGAAAACCACGGTTCAGCAAGATTAAGAATTGTCCTAAGGTCATGGAACTGGCACGTAGCCGCAGTTTCTTAGGAAGAGAATCTGAAGCTGATTCAATCTTTCGATGATGATTCAGAATCAAGTCGCTTTGCCTGTAACTTCACTCTCTGTGTTTATCTGCCAAAGTGGGTGGGGTCATGCTGCCGCTGTCCCTCCCACCTGCCGCCCTGCCATCCAAGCCGCCTCTGCGTTTCTGGCCTTCCTTGGGCTGAGACCATTAGAACGGTGTGTAAAACAAAAACGAGCAGGGTGGCGAGACCCCAGCTGGTTCGTCCAGTGAGTTGTGTCTGTTTGGCGCTTGGGCTTCTTGGCATCTATTTAGCTGCTCGGACGGTGGTTTTGGTTCAGGGTATCCCGTGCCTATTTTGAGGTTACTGGTCACGTTCTAGGTGTTTTGGACCGTTAAATACACGATCCAGGACATAGTCTGCGAACGAGCTCTAAAGGAGGGGGGCCGTTCTCTGCTATATTCTCTCCTGCACCTCTTTCCTCCCCCTACGCCTTCTTCCTTTTCCATCTGGAGCCCCAGGGGCTCCCCCAAAGACCTCAGCTCCGGCCCCCTGCCTCCATACCCAAGCCTGCTGACACTTTGCCCGATTTCCCCCTCTCTTCCCTGACCCAGCAATCTGGGGCTCTGCCATCCCTGGGGCTGACCCTGGCCAATGTCACCAGTGACCTCAACAGGAAGAATGTGACATGCTGGGCGGAGAATGATGTGGGCCGGGCTGAAGTCTCCGTGCAGGTCAACGTGTCCTGTGAGTCCCAATGACGGCCCCCCACCCCCATGTCCCCTCCTTCCCTGAAGAGAGGCTGTGGGGGTGGGGGGCTGGAGGATGGGCCGGGATCTGTGTCTCCACAGCTGCTCCTGCCCAGCTGTTTCCAGATTCCCATGAAAACCTGATCCTGTGGGGGAAGTCCTGGGGGCTTGTCAAGGCCGGAGGGATGGCGATGGATTTCTTTTTGGCCCCCTGCCCAAGTCTTGCTACCTGAGGCCCTTGGTGCCCGCCGCCCGGCTGTTCTCACTGCTCCCTGCTGGATCGCTTCACCGCCCGACCCTTCGTAGCCTTCGTAGTACTCTTGTCGCACATCCTAGTCTTAAGACAAGAAATTCCCCTCCCGGCTTCTTCTGTAGGCTCGCTGCCTAATTCCCCTAGGTCTGCCAACAAATCACTTTAAACCCGGTGCGTTACATAGTTCTTTAGTTGTGATCTATGATCTAGATTTGTACATAAAACCTAGACACTTTATTTTCTTTTTATTTAAAATTGTTTCTAAGTTTTTATTTATTTATTTATTTATTTATTTATTTTGTTAGCTCTTAACACTTTTTTTCGATATATGAAATTTATTGTCAAATTGGTTTCCATCTAAGTTTTTATTTATTTATTCTTGAGAGAGAGAGAGTGAGAGAGAGAGAGAGAGAGAGAGAGAGAGGGAGCAGGGGAGGGGCAGAGAGAGGGGGAGAGAGAGAATCCCAAGCAGGCTCCCCACTGTCAGCACAGAGCCTGAGGCTGGGTCTCGCGCCCCCAAACCGTGAGATCGTGACCTGAGCCGGAACCAAGAGTCGGATGCTTAACCGACTGAGCCCCCCGGGCGCCCCAAACTCAGACACTTTAAACAGTGATCACTCTTCAGCTCTTCCGAAGACACTCCCTTCCTCTCGCCATCCTTTTTCTCCGCCCCATCTAGACTTCCGTGACCCTCTTTTCCTTGCTTTTAAAAACAATTTGACACCCGTCCCGCAGCCCCCTCAAGGTGGCTTCGTCTTACCTGTCCCTGTGTGTCGCACGCGTGGAATCACCCCGCCACTATTATTGTGCGTTCTTTTGCTCAGCGGCACGTTTTCGGGCTCGTCCGTGTCGGTGGGAGTGGCTTTGGCTGCTTCGCTCCCTGCCGAGGGGGATCCCGCTGCCTGACATGTATGTGTCTGCTTTTTTTAGGTCGGGTCTCTTTCAAACCCGTATCTGTTTTCAGAAAGCTTTTTAACTAGATACGTTTTGCTTGTTTGATGTCTAGGCCCTCTCGCGGTCTTCTTAAGCTTGACTGCACTTAATTTTTCCGGATCTCTTGTCCGAGAGACACGGCGTGCTTAGTTTCCGCAGCCGGGCACCCCGCTTCTCCGGGGCCGTCGCTTACTCACGGCCACCACTTAAGTGCTTTAAGCCTCTGCATTTCGTGCACCTGCTGCCTGGTTGGTTGACGATTTACGGTCGCCCTTCTCCAAAATGTCCCTCCCGGGGAATTCGTTAGGGGCTGCTCACCCGTTTCCCTGAGGCCCGCCACCTGATTTCTGGCTCTGCCCGCCCCCCCTCACCCCCCTCCCCGACCTGGCGGGGCCACGCCGGGCTCCCCGGCGGCTGACCTCGCCGCGCCCCTGTCTGTGGCCCGCAGTCCCGGCCAGTGTGCAGCTGCATGCCGCCGTAGAGCTGCACCACTGGTGCATCCCCTTCTCGGTGGACGGGCAGCCGGCGCCCTCCCTGCGCTGGCTCTTCAACGGCTCGGTGCTCAACGAGACGAGCTTCATCTTCACGGAGTTCCTGGAGCCGGCGGCCAACGAGACCGTGCGGCACGGCTGCCTGCGCCTCAACCAGCCCACCCACGTCAACAACGGCAACTACACGCTGCTGGCCGCCAACCCCTCTGGCCGGGCCGCCGCCTCCGTGCTGGCGGCCTTCATGGACAACCCGTTCGAGTTCAACCCCGAGGACCCCATCCCCGGTGCGAGGGCCACCCTGAACCCCGCCCCCCCCCCCCCCCCCCCGGCTCCCCCTGGGTGCGGGTGTCGAGGGGGCGGGGGGGGGGTAGGCCCTGCCCACACGCTGCTGTGATCCCGACCCCAGAAGTTGGGGTGCCGGGGCCTGGGGTTGTGGTGACAGGCTCAGTGCTGGCCTCCTTGGCCCGCCCCCCCTCCCAGCCCAGGAGCCCCGAACCCCCCGGAGCTAGTCCACTCGCTTGGGCTGGCAGGAGAGAGGGCCCTGCCCCAGGGCATCCGTGGCTCGGCTGGAAGGGGCCACGTGCCTGTTCTCAGCAAGGTCCAGCAGCGTCACCTCCCTGTCCCACCCCGCCCCGGGAAGGGATGAGTCTGGGGGAAGGGGGGGGGTGACTCTCCACTCTCCGCCCGGCATCTGATGGCTTTCTCTCCTCCTCCCACGGCAGTCTCCTTCTCGCCGGTGGGTGAGTAGCTCAGGCCGGAGGGCGGGTTCTGTCTGGTCTGAAGGCGAGGCTGGGGCAGGGGGCACGGCTGACCTGACCCCCCAGGGGTTGGCGGGGGCGGGGGGCATTGCTGCAGGAGGCACTGAGTGTGCCCACTCTCCCTTGTGTCCCCACAGACTCGAACAGCACGTCCGGAGACCCAGTGGAGAAAAAGGACGAAACCCCTTTTGGGGTGAGTGTGGGGCGGGGAGCTTGCCGAGGACTTGGGGTCTGGAGTCTGGGCTAGCGGCTTGTCTGTGTGTCCTTTCTGGTCACAGAGTGGGGACCTCTACCGTGTGGCCTGAGCTCCCTCAGCCACCCTCACAGCCACGGCCTGGGGCGCCAGGGGAGTAGGGGGCAGGTCTAGGGGCCTGACTCTGGGCCCCTGCGCAGGCCGGAGAAGCCATGTGCTTTGGGGGAGCTTTGAGGCCATAGGAAGAATTCTGGGTCTGCCCCCTCCCCCGCCCCCCAGGTCTCAGTGGCCGTGGGCTTGGCCGTCTTTGCCTGTCTCCTCCTCTCCGCCTTCTTCCTTGTGCTCAACAAATGTGGACGGAGGAACAAGTTTGGGATCAACCGTGAGTGGGGGTGCCATAGCGGGCTGTCCGTCAGTCTGTCCATCAGTCTGTCCTGCGGGCTCTGTCCTCTGTGTGGGGGGCCCGCGGGCAGGTAGAGTGCTCGGGGGTGTGTCGGGTGTTTGGGCGCCTGGCTGCAGGGCTCGTGGGTGTGAGTGAGTGTGAGTGAGCGTGTCGGGGCTGGGGCTGGGGCAGTGTCAGAGGCAGCAGCTGCTAATTGGTGGCTGGACTGTAGTCAAACACTAAGTGGGTCTGGGAGGTCTGAGCTCTGTAGGGGGGTGGCGGGGGAGTTCTCTGGTGGCCCACGGGGCCTGGGGTTGGACAGGAGCCAGACGGAGAGAGGCCGCGGTGCCCCCCCCACCCCCGCCCCGCCTTCCCCTGCCGGCCGACTTGCTCCTCCACTCCTCCAGTCCTCCCCTGCAAGTGGGGAGGTGGGGTTGCCTGGTGTCCTGCACCTGCCAGGGGCCAGGGGGGGCACCTGGGCTGTGACCCCTCCACATGGCTATGTCTCTTCCCCAGGCACAGCTGTGCTGGCTCCAGAGGACGGACTGGCCATGTCCCTGCATTTCATGACATTAGGTGGCAGCTCCTTGTCCCCCACTGAGGGCAAAGGCTCTGGGCTCCAAGGCCACATCATTGAGAACCCACAATACTTCAGTGATGCCTGTGAGCGGCTATCCTGGGTCAAGGGTGGGGGGGACCTGGGTGTGTGTGCACGTGTGTGTGCATGTGTGTGTGTGTGTGTGTGGAAGCCCCGGTAGCGTCTCCTTTGCCCACCCCAGGCCCGAACGGGCCTTCCCCCCCCATCTGCCCCCACCCCCATCCACACCACGGCATGGGGCTTGGTGAGCACGTGGAGGCTCCCGGCAGCCCCCAGCCACCCCCTTGGCTGGCACTTCGCCCCTGCTCCCAGAGGCTGGGGCTCCCGTGCGTGATCCCTCGAGCTTCTCTGCAGGTGTTCACCACATCAAGCGCAGGGACATCGTGCTCAAGTGGGAGCTGGGCGAGGGCGCCTTCGGGAAGGTCTTCCTGGCCGAATGCTACAACCTGCTGCCAGAGCAGGACAAGATGCTGGTGGCCGTCAAGGTGAGACCCCGTGGGTGACGCACCGCTGGCCGGGCCACCTCCCAGAGGAGCACCAGCGTTCCCTGACGTGAGCTGGGGCTGCGGGGGGGGGGGGGGGGTGCTGCACTCAGTGCCGCCCCGCCGTCCAGGCGCTGAAGGAGGTGTCCGAGAGCGCCAGGCAGGACTTCCAGCGGGAGGCCCAGCTGCTCACTGTGCTCCAGCACCAGCACATCGTGCGCTTCTTCGGGGTCTGCACCGAGGGCCGCCCGCTGCTCATGGTCTTTGAGTACATGCGCCACGGCGACCTCAACCGCTTCCTCCGGTACGAGTGCCCGCCCCCCGCCCCCCCCGCGCTGGCCCCTGGCCCTGAGCCCCTCATCCCTTCCCTACGCGCGCATCCCTGAGTCGAGAGGCAGCGCCAAGAAGTAGCGGGAAGGCACGGCTGCCTCCCCGGGGAGCTCCAGGGCAGATGTGTGAACGCCAGAGGCGGCGTGCGCAGAGGACAGGGTGGCGGCAGTCGGGAAGGTGGCACTAGCAGGAGTCGGGAGCTGTACCTCAGGGGAGGTGGCTTTGCAGAGAGTGGTATGCATTCGTGAGCGGCGGAGTGGCCCGAGGCGGAGTGGCCCGTGGCAGAGTGGCCCGTGGCGGAGTGGCATGTGGCAGAGTGGCCGGTGGTGGAATGGCCCGAGGAGGAGTGGCCGGTGGCGGAGTGGCCCGTGGCAGAGTGGCCGGTGGCGGAGTGGCCCGTGGCGGAGTGGCCCGTGGGGGAGTGGCCGGTGGCGGAGTGGCCCGCAGGGGAGTGGCGTGTGGCGGAGTGGCCGTGGAGGAGTGGCCGGTGGCAGAGTGGCCCGTGGGGGAGTGGCCCGAGGCAGAGTGGCCCGTGGCGGAGTGGCCCGAGGCAGAGTGGCCGTGGAGGAGTGGCCGGTGGCGGAGTGGCCCGTGGGGGAGTGGCCCGAGGCAGAGTGGCCCGTGGGGGAGTGGCCCGTGGCGGAGTGGCATGTGGCAGAGTGGCCATGGTGGAGTGCCCGGTGGTGGAATGGCCCGAGGAGGAGTGGCCGGTGGCGGAGTGGCCCGTGGCAGAGTGGCCGGTGGCGGAGTGGCCGGTGGAGGAGTGGCCGGTGGCGGAGTGGCCCGTGGGGGAGTGGCCCGTGGGGGAGTGGCCGGTGGCGGAGTGGCCCGTGGGGGAGTGGCGTGTGGCGGAGTGGCCGTGGAGGAGTGGCCGGTGGCAGAGTGGCCCGTGGGGGAGTGGCCCGAGGCAGAGTGGCCCGTGCGGGAGTGGCCCGTGGCGCAGTGGCCCGTGGCGCAATGGCGCGCAGGAGCCGGGCCCCCAGGAGGTGGGGTTTAGAGAGTTACAGCAACAGTAACAAACGCTTGTCAGGCGCTTGCTGAGCTCCAGGCTCCATGATCTATGCTCACTTCCTAAGCGAGTCACTTTCACTAAGTGACTAAGTCACTTTCACTAGGGCTGCGTGTGTTTGTACACATCTGTGTAATAACATAAGTAGACTTTTATTCTTCATGCTCTCCGAGAGCATGTGGCAATTTACACTTGGAGGAAGTTACTAGAAATTCACTTCTTTTGCTTTGGGCAGAACAACTCCGATGCGTTTACTGACGTGTGCCGACAGTTTTAAGAACTTCAGGAAAGGTGCCCATTTCACAGATGAGGCTTAAGTGACTTGCCCCAGGGCACGAAGGTGGTCAGCGGCTCAGGGGAGAGTATGACCCCAGGTAGAGCCGTGTCTCAAGCCCTGACTGTGATGGTCACATGTTCCCTCTGCTGAGTCCCTCTTGCATGAGATTCCCCCTTCTGCAGGACGGGACATTGTCAGGTGTGAGGGAGGAAGGGGGAGGGCCAGGGCTGGATCAGCTGTGACCTGGTAGTTTTCTTCTCTGACTTCAGTTTCCCTGCCACTAAGTGGGACAAGAGCGGGGTGGGGGGACTGTGATTGCGGATAAGAAAGCATTTTGTGGCTGTCCGGTTAATGGTCGTGATTTGGTCTCCAGACGCCCCCTTGGGAGTGAGGTGTACAGAATTCAGTTGGGAGAGACCTCAGGGTCTAAGCTTAATTCCCTGCAGGAGGAAGACGCAGTGGAGGCTGAGGAGCAGAAGGGAGGGCCCGATGTTGAGTGTGGGGTGGATGGGCTGAGCGGAACTGGAGTCCACAGCAGGCCTTCCCCTTGCCCACCGCCCCGGTGTGGGCTCCGTGCTGAGTGCTGGTGATGCTGCTATCTGGGGCCCAGGCTGTGGGAGAAGCGGCTCTCATGGCTGCATGGAACACGGAGAACCAAAGGAGGGGACCATGAAAGCTTCTGATAAGTCTGGAAGACATTCCCTAGGAGGGCCATCTGTTCCTTCTCACCTCAGGGCCTTTGCACTTACAGCTCCCTCTGCCTGGCACTTCGGGTCTCCCTCCCAGCCACTTCACCTCTGTCTCTGACCCTTTTGAATGGCTTAGTCACCTCTGTTCCTCAGGGTTCGAGTCTCACTTTAAATGTGTCTTCCTCCAGGAAGTCTTCCCTGACTTCTTCCATCTCCGGCCCGAGTGCCCATCAGGTGCCCCCCCCCCCACACTGCTCTGCGGTGATCCCTTTATCTGTACCCTACTCTCCACCTGAGCTCTGGTGCTTGGCACACTGGAGGTGTTTAACAGGCTTTGGAAGAAACGAAGAAATAAGTGGACCAGGAGAAAGTTGGCCAGTAGGAAGGGGCGGTGCTGACAAAGCCCTGGGCTCAGGCAGGGGTTACAAGGCGTATCTGGGGGATGGGGCTGAGTGGTCTGGACTGGTCTGGCCTGGTGGTGGCCGTGTGGGAGGTGGAGGGCGTCCTGGAAACCTCGGGAAGGAAGGAGGACCCCACAGGAGGCTGGATGTTGAGGGCGAAGGTGAGAGAGGCAGGAGGACCCCCAGGTTTCAGGCTCGGAGGCTGGGGAGGGAGGTTCCCTTCACGGAGGAAGGCGCAGACTTGGCGGAAGATGCTAAGCATCTACAGGACCGAGTGGGAGGTGCCCGTGAGCGAGAGATGCAGGGGCCAGAGGGCAGGTGGATGCTGGGCTCAGAGTTCAAGGGGGCTGCCTGGGGGTGGGGCACGAATGTGGGAAGTGTGGGCAGCGGTGAGGGCTCTGGAGGTGGGCACACCTGGCGGGCCCATCCCAGCCCCTCCAGACAGCCGCCTCCCTGTTCTTCCCTTCCTCCATTCTCCTGAGTCCCCTCCCCGCTTCCACCCCAGCTCCCCAGGCTCCCCAGCCTCCACCTCCTGGGGGCTCTCTCCCCCCCAGCCCGCCCCTCTCCCTCACTCTCTGGCAGGTCCCACGGGCCCGACGCCAAGTTGCTGGCTGGCAGGGAGGACGTGGCTCCGGGCCCCCTGGGCCTGTCCCAGCTGCTGGCCGTGGCTAGCCAGGTCGCTGCCGGGATGGTGTACCTGGCGGGTCTGCACTTCGTGCATCGGGACCTGGCCACGCGCAACTGTCTGGTGGGTCAGGGGCTGGTGGTCAAGATCGGCGACTTCGGCATGAGCAGGGACATCTACAGCACCGACTATTACCGAGTAAGGGTCTTTGGTCCCGGCCCGGGCCGCACCGGCACTGCAGACCCCCCCCGGGGGCTCCTCGACCCCAGGAGGGTGGTGTGGGGGCCCAGGCTGCCGGCTCGGGACTTGAACCCCCCTCCTCGGCTCTCTGCTCTCCCGGACAGACGGAAAAGACACCGTGGGTTCTTCCCTCTTAGCGCGGGCCCAGAGCCGCTTCCACGGGCGGGAGCGGGATGCGCGGGAGCAGCGGGTCCCCCCCCTCCCCCCAGCAGTGACATGGTGCCGCCCGCAGGTGGGGGGCCGCACCATGCTCCCCATCCGCTGGATGCCCCCCGAGAGCATCCTCTACCGCAAGTTCACCACCGAGAGCGACGTGTGGAGCTTCGGCGTGGTGCTCTGGGAGATCTTCACCTACGGCAAACAGCCCTGGTACCAGCTCTCCAACACCGAGGTCAGCCCCGCCCCCCCCCCCCCCCCCCCCCCCCCGCCAGCTCTGCCCCTCTTGTCCCCTTCTGCCCCCATCCAGCGTCCCCGCAGCTCTGGGCCTCCTCCCCCCAGCCCCTCCCCCCCAGCATTCTTCCCACTCACCGTCCTAGCCCAGGCCCAGCTGGCTCCTGGGGGAGCCCCAAAGCACTTTACAGACGGAGCCCAGACCCCCAACCCTAGCTGCACGTTACAGACCTCGCAGGCATTGTCAGGGTGGAAGGGAGAGGCCCGGGAGGAGGAGCACAGCACCAGAGGGCCTGAGGCCGCAGCAGGAAGGCCGGAGGTCAGACTGCAGGAAGGACAGGCCTGGCGCTCCGTCTGCCCGCGTGGCCGGACGCGGCCACCGCGGGGCCCCAGGTGTTCTGTCTCCCGGAGCAGCCCCCCCCTCCCCCTCCTTGGCTCGCAGCTGTCAGTTTCCATTTCTCCTGCTAATGCAGTCTGCTCCCTGGAGGCCGGTGGGGTGGGGGAGAGGGTTATAGATTTTAATTTTCTCAAGCACTGAGAGAAGGAATGGAATTAGTGCTGCCCATAACCCAAGTCCTCTAATGGGGAGGGAGGGGAGAAGGGGGGAAGAGGCTCCAGGCCCCTTCGCCCACCTCCCTCCCACCATCTCTCCGTCCCTGGATCCCTTCGCTGCTCTGACAGTCCTTCCTGGAGTCTAACTTTGGTCTCTCCTGCTGCCGTTTCAAACTTTCGGAGGAGCTAGGTCCCCACGGAATGGTGCCTACAGAAGAGAAAAGGGAGTGGGGTCGCCCTGTGCCTTAAATTGCAAACCCTTTTCGAGGCCGTTACCTGCAATCCTGCTCTCTTTTCTTTTTGCCCCCTGGAGCTGAGAGGTGGGGGGCCCTTCCCCCCCCGCCCCCCCATTCAGCCCTCAGCCCTGGGCCGGTGGATTTGGCAAATGTCGGGGCCCCTCCCCTTCCTCACGTCACCTGGCAGGTCTTCTGAGGGTCTGATTTCAGCCCTTCTGGAAGCTCCTACCCCCAGAGTCTACCTAGCCTGAATCCTTCCCACTGCTCAGTGTCCCGGTGGTTCACCACATCCTTTTAGAAGATTAGTAGCCCAGAGGCCCAGACCTGTGTGTGGCCTGCCGGGAGAGCCTCCGGGGGGTGGCGCTCCAGCACTGTGTGCCCTCTTCTCTCTCCCCCGTCCCGGTGGCCCCAGGCGATCGAGTGCATCACGCAGGGGCGCGAGCTGGAGCGGCCCCGGGCCTGCCCACCGGAGGTCTACGCCATCATGCGGGGCTGCTGGCAGCGGGAGCCACAGCAACGCCACAGCATCAAGGAGGTGCACGCCCGGCTGCAGGCCCTGGCCCAGGCGCCTCCTGTCTACTTGGACGTCCTGGGCTAGGGGGCCACCCAGGGGCCGGGCAGCCGGAATCCCGGGCCTGCCATCAGTCACCCCTGCAGTTCCCAGCAGCCCCTGGGGTGATCTCAGCATCTAACTCACCCTCAGCATGCCGGAGGGGACAAGTGGGGTCTGGGAGCACAGGATGTCCCTGCTTCTCTGGGCAGGTTCCGTCATGGCAATTATATTTATTACCCCTTGGCCGCGTGTCTCTCGCCAGTTCTTGGGATGACGTCACTCCGGGAGAGGGGTATCGAGACTCAGGCAGGGGATGAGCCTCCCCTCTCTAGTTGCCCTCCGCGGTGGCCCTAGTCCATGCGGCTGTCACCTCCAGCCGTGGCAGCCTCCTAGTCTTGTGACCGTTGTGTTCACCTGGTGGAGAGGCAGCCTCAGGGCAGGCTTTCCAGAACTTCAGACCCGAATCGTCCGTCTCCGCGCTTCGTGTTCGCGAAGGCTGAGGCTGCAGCGCGAGGCGGAAGTTAGATGTCACGGCGGACCGGGCGGGAGTATCCGTGGGGTGGGTCCGCCTGGTACTGGTGTGGGCAGAACAGGGCGGGCACATGATAGGACCAGTGGATGAGAGAGAGAGTGAGCTTGAGCGTGCGTGCGTGTGCGTGCATGTGTGCGTGCGCGTGCATGTGTGCGCGCGTGCGCACGTGGCGAGGCCGGGGAAGGAGGGTGGTGGGGGAGGCAGGACGCCATATGCCTTCCGCTCTGTCACTCTTCCGCGCTCTAAGTGCTTGGAGATCAGCATCTGGAGGCCAGGGACTGGGCAAGGTGTCTGTTTCGGAAGGATAGAGACGTCTCCCTGTGCCATTCTGCCCAAGGAGGAGGTAAGGTCTCCTTTCCCCTCTGCCCCTCGGAACAGCACTTGGCTTTACTGAGTGGCCCCAGGCTTCTGGAGGCTTCGAGGCTGGCTGAGGATCCCCTCAGGACCTGGGCCCTGCCCCCATCTTCATCACATGGAGCCCTGGAGGAGCAGTGCCTGCCCCCCGCCCCTCCCCCCAACCTCCTGCTTCCCGCCCCATCACTTCCAATCACCTGCTCAGCTCCCACAATAACCCACACTCCCCAAGGCTCCTCAGGGCTAATGTCGTGGCTGTCTCATGTCCTTGGGTGCCCAGCTCCCCCCACACAGTGATTCAATCTGGGCCTTATCACCCCTAGGCCTAGCCCGATGGTGTCTGCCTCTTGTCCAGGCTGGTTAGTGCTAATGGAGGTCTGACCCAGGGCTGCAGGCTGATTGATGGGGGCGGGGGTGGGGGTTGGTCCCTGAGGGCCAAGTTCACAGGCCCTGCTCTCCTGACCTGGGAGGAGTGAGGCTGTACTACACCACCCTGCAAGGCAGGGCTTACAGCAGGTGCAGTAAGGGGGCGGGTGGCAATGTGGCGGGAGAGACGGGGTCGGGGATCACATCCAACAGGTAGGCCAGGGACAGGTGCCTGGAGAGAGACCAGGACAGGATCTACAGACTCGGAGACATGCAAAGATTGCAGAGGGACGTATGAGAACAGAGGGGAGAGACAGAGAGACACACCCAGAGAGACAGAGGGACAGGGTGCAGGTGCATGCTGGAAACAGACACAGGTGAGACACGCAACTGAATCAGAGAATGTCCTGGAGAACAGCATGGGGTCTTGGGACGCTTTCTGTCTCACCTGCGCCCCCATCCTCCCCACCTCCCTTGCCCCTGGAGCCCCAGTTCAGGGCTGAGGAGGGGGTGGGGCAGTGTCAGCCTGGGAGACCCCAGAGGTAGGGCCATAGGGGGCCTCCCGCATGAGCAGGATTTGGGCCATCGCTGAAGCAGAGGAGATGGAGGTCAGGCAGTAGAAGGGACCTGCCAGGGCGTGTGGGGGGCATTTCCAAGGTCAAGGGCATCGGGACATCAGAAGCTCTTAAAACCACAGCTGGAAAAGCTGGGCAGGTAAGGTAAGGTGAGGGGTTCTGGGAACAGGTTAGGACCTGGAGGGGAATGTTCTGGGAGAGTGTGGGACAGAGGACTGGAGTAGCTGTTCATTGATCTGGAAGGGGAGCTGAAGCCAGTCATCGGGACCCCTCCAGGTGACCTGGCCCTGGTCGGTGAGGAGGGGGCTTGTACCCACATTGCCAGTTTCACGGTCTAAGAGCCCCCCCACTGGCTCCTCTTTGCTCCCACGCAGATGAGCGCACACACACACACACACACACACACACACACGGCCCCGCCCCCTCTCTCTAGCTGTTGGATTCCATTGTCAGTAATGGTGCCCCCTCCACCCCAGTGAGGCCCACGCCCCGCCCTGTTAATTACCTCCTGCGGGTGCCAAGTCCATTAGCTGCCCACCCCCCATCCCCCCCCCCCCCCCGCCCTACACACCAGGGGCTGAGCACCAGCTGAGGCGGATGCCAGCAGGGGGATCAATGGAATGGGACCCCGAGGACCCCGTGGGGAGCTGGGACAGGGACAGCAACCTGGGGCTGTGGGGGTCAGACATCTGGGGCCCCTAGACCTACTGTGAGCCCCTCCCACCACCCCTCCCTCTCAGAAAAAGGCTGTGTCCGCTGCAAGACAGAGGCTGAGAAATGGTGGTGGGCTTGCTCTGCGAGAACATTGAGAAAAGCACCCAGAACTTTCCTCTAAAGGAAGCTTCTGCCAGCCTCCGCTCTCAGCTCTGGAGAGAGGGAGTCAGTGATACAGAAGCCAGTAGGGGTCCCCCGGGGCCACCCCAGTGCGGGGATGGGCTCTCCAAAGAGCCCAGGGATCCAAGCCGTCCGACCCCCTCCGCCTCCCAAGGCAGCCTCGGCCTCCTTCCTGCACTGCCCCTCGGGGGGCTGGATTCCTGACGGGAGACAGGGGAATGGGCATCTGTTCGGGTTTCCAGGGACTGTGTAGGCAGAGGGCCAGGGCAGCCTGGGTGGAAGATGTCCTGACCCATGCCCCTGTGAACCCCCAAGTTAAGACAGACCCTAGAGAGAACCCCAGACTCCATAGGCCCTGGGCTCTCCAAGTGCCAGCTGGAGAGAGCCCGTCTTGCCAAATTCCTAAAGTGGCGTTGGACAGGCTGTCCAGTGAGGGCGGGGGTGACAGTCCTGGGAGGAGCCAGGACCCAGGAGTCGCGACTTTCAGGCCACTGCCAGGCCCCAGGGATGCTCCAGGCATCAGCTCTCACAGACTCCAGTGCTAAAATGGAACATCTGAGCAGCTCGGGCTCTGGGGCTGTGGGAAGAGAGGGATCCGGAGCCGGGAGAGGCGGAGAGAAGACAAAGCCAGAGCTGCAGGGGGGCCCACAGAGAGGCAAAGAGGGGCAGGGGTGCGCCACCGGGCGGGGCAGACACGCATGTGCGCTGCCTGGAGACAAGGGCGGAGAGCCCGAGATGGAGGACACAGCCCAAGGGCTGCGTGCTGTCCTCTGAGCCCCATCTCCCAGCAAGCACTTGGACCAAGAAGCTCTGCAGCCCACCCCCCTGCTTAACTGGGTCCCTTCCTCCTCTTCCAGGCTGAGGCTCCCTGGAGGTTAAGCTCGCAGACCGGCTTCTGCATCCATGGGCTGTGTGATGTTGAGCAAGTTACTCAACCTTTCTGTGCCTCAGGGTCCTCCGCTGCAGAATGGGGATAATAATAGCACTAACCTCACGAGGTTGTTTGCAGGTTGAGGCAAGTCTTCTGTGTGAGTCCCTCCCAGCGGGGACTGGCCTGTGGATGCCTGGGCACAAGGTTGCTGGCTTTATTACCCTTTTTCTCTCCTCTGTCTTTGTGGGCGTCATCCTCCTCCCCCTTCTCCCCCTCCTCCTCCTCTCCATCCCTGGTCTGTGGGGACGGGGCAGCACAGGCCGGCAGGGCCGCGTTTTGTGGGAACAGTGATCACAGAAGGGAAGCTCTTGGCTGATGGCCACCAGCCCCCCAGCTGCAGCTGCTCTGGGAGGGCACTTCCCCGGAGGTGGGACGTGTGAGGTGGGGAAGGGGCTTCTTCCTCCCTCTGAAGCCCCGCAGACTGCAGGTCCCTGAGCTGCCCAACAGCCTCGTGGGGGAAGAGCCTCCCCTGCGGGGAGGGAAGGGCCAGAGCAACCCCCACTGGCTGACCTTCCCCCCCCCTCCCCCGGCAACTCCAGTCCCCTGATTTTCCCCAGTGGGACCTCCGTTCCCTGCTCACCTCCTCCAGGCAGCCCTCAGGGATTAGACATGGACCTTGGCACCCCTGTAGGGTGCTTTTTTTTTTTTTTTTTAACGTTTATTTATTTTTGAGACAGAGAGAGACAGAGCATGAACAGGGGAGGGGCAGAGAGAGAGAGGGAGACACAGAATCTGAAACATGTAGGGTGCTTCTGAGGTCACAAGTCCTCGCAGACTCGAGTCAGGTCTCCCGTGTATCCATTTAGGTGTTCGAAACGTGCTTTGGCGGCTTTCTATCCCGTATCCCTGTGGCCTCCCATTCGCGGGCGTCGGGAAGTCCTTCTTGCTGTCTGCCCTCCCGCTTCCCACCTGGATCTGAAGGGGTTACTCAGCTCCAGGCCTGCCCCCGGCGGATCCCAGCTGCCTGGGCCTGTGGTCAGAGCTAATGTAGGCAAGAGTCGGAGGACGAGAGGGGGTAAAGTTATTAGTGTCTTCATCATCTTCGTCTTTGAGGGGTATCGATTGTCGGGTCTCCAGGCTCATTTGGTTATAAGGGGGCTCACGGGGGTGTTGGGAGGGGCTCACGGAGCCTCCACCCCTTATCCTTGAGGGGGAGCTGGGCGGCGCCTTCTCAGAGGGAGACGTGGAGAGACACGGTGTGGGACCCAAAGGCGGCGGGGAGGAGAGGGCCCAGGGGGGTTTGAGCTTCCAGCCTGGCGAGGGGCCGACTGGGGGGGTGCGGGCTGGGTTTCAGTTCACCGCACTTTGCTTTAAAGTGTGTGTGCGCGGCTGTGACGCAGAGCGAGGGGGAGGGGGGGAGAGGAAGGAAGGAGAGAGGGGAAGAGACGGAGAAGGGGGGGGAGAGGGAGAGAGAGGGGGAGGGAGGGGAGGGCCCAGGTGAAATGGAGAGATTCAAGATGGCAGCCCAAGGGCGAGAAGGCAGGGCTCCCTCCTCCTGAGTCTCAAGTTCAAGTGCAGGCCACTCAAGGTCCCATCACGAAGGCAGAGCCTCTTTCCCCAACATGGACGTGCTGAGACACGTCACCTGCCCCTGTCGGCAGCCTCCCTTGTCCTGGGAAGCGCACGTTCCCGGTGGGCTCTGTGGGTGCTGGGTGCTGGGTGATGCCACACAGGCCATGCCATCGTTGCGTTGTCACTTCTCTCCAGTGTGTCTGCTTGTGTTTGCACGTGACAGTCTCTGTGAGGAGGTCTGTGTGAGCCTGGCTCTCTGTGCAGATCCCTGTTCCCAAGGTGAAATCAGAAAGGGGAAGGGGATCGGGGGTCTGGCTGCCCACCTTGTCCCGGGAGGCCCCTCTTCCACCTGCAGGGGTGGGGCTGGCGCTCGGGTTGCATCCGAGGGGCGAGGCCCTCCGCGAGGGGGCGCGGGCTGTGGGGGTGCTGGCGGTGGTATGACATACTCTCCCTCCCTCCTTCCTCAGGGTTCCTTCCTTCCTCTCTGCTCTCTGCCTTCAGAAGCACAGAGGAGGGGTAGGGGTGGCTTCTTGGGCAGGGGGTCAGACTCATTCCTTTTGCCCCAGAGGAGCTGGCTTCCCCTCTGCTGGGCTGGGAGAGGAGGTAATTAATGACAGGGAGGCCAGGAGGGGAGAGCATTCAGGGCTAATGTTGGTATTAATCAGGAGCTGGTCCCCAGTGAGGGATAGGATTCATATGGGGCAGTGTGTGTGTGTGTGTGTGTGTGTGTGTGTGTGTGTGTGTTTGCACACACATGCATTCGTACTGGGGAGTGAGGGGCTGTGGGGGACCAGGGGCTCCCGACTCATCCCGTCAGCCTGCCCCCTCTCCCCCCTTACCCTTGTTTTGCTGGAAGTCCCTCCTGCTGTCTGTCCTCCAACCTCCTGCTGCCAGGCTGAAGGATGGCCCGGATCCCTCCCCAAGCCCTCGCGGGCCCTGACTGCAGGCCGGTGCATTAGGTGATTCCCGAGGCTGCCGGCCCTGCTAATTGCCTCCCATACTCCTCTCATCACCAGGCCCCCCCACAGACTCCATTAGCCCCCCCTCTCTCCCCTGATAGCCCCTAAATCAGCCCCAATTATTCACAGGAGAGGGTCTGGGCTGAGCTGTGATTACAGTGGAGGGCTGAGGGATGGGAACCAGCGGGCAGGGCTGGGGGGGGGCAGGGGTGGGGGCTGTGGGCAGATTCAGGCCAGGACCACTGGGGGCAGGGAGGGGACGCCCGGCTGGAAGGCAGGCAGTTGGGGCTATGGTTCCTTTTCCAGGGTCCCCCATCCACACCCGGAGACCCGGGAGGGCGAGGGAGAGAGCAGGTGGGCCCCCTGACTGGGACCATCCTGGCCAGGGTCTCGGAACCACTGCCAGGCACCTGGACAGGCTCGGTGAGCAGCAAGGAGGCTCTGTCCCTTGAGGCTCCCCCTGCCGGCTCCCCTGCCCTACGCAGGCTGCAAGCCTCCCCCCTCCCCCCCCCTCCCCGCAGTGGGCTGCAGGGGGGCGGAGGCCACTCCCTCCCTCGTCTGTAGGGGCTGACATGCGGGGGGCGTAGGGGCGTCAGGCCTGAGGGCGGCGCTGTGTGCTCAGGATCCCAGCCCGAGGCTCAGCTGGTGGCGGGTCTCTCTGCCCTCCCCAATGCCTCCAAGGCGGCCCCCTCTGGGAACCCCCTCCCCCCCCAGGCAGCCTTCCCATCCTGGAGGGAAGAGGCACCCACACGCTGCCCCCGGCTGGGCTCCCCGGGTTCTGAGCCACCACCGCCGCCCCCCGGGGTCAGTGCAGTGGCCTCGTCCCACTGCCCCTGCTTCACCGTGCTCCCTACAGCCACGTCAGCCCACAACTGTCCCGTTAAAGCCTGAGCTGGATCATGACCCTCCTCTGCTCAGAATCCCCTGCGGACCCCCTCTCGCAGAACAAACCCCCACAGCCCACAAGGCCCCCGCAGGGTCTGGCTCATGCATGGCCAACACCCGCTCGTTGCAGGCTTCGGGCTGGTCTCTGAACGTGGCCCGTGCTCCGGCCTCGGGGTCTTGTACTCGCTCTTCCTGGGCCTGCTCCCTCCTTCAGGACTTCATCTGGAGGTCACCTTTCCAGTGAGGCCTTCCCTGGCCTCCTTTCCCAAACCAGCACCCCCCCCCCGGCACTCCCCTTCCCCTCCCGCATTATTCCCTCTATTGGCGTCTGACGGCACCTATCATGGCAAGTGTCCGGATTTCTCTGATTTCCTGTTCATCGTCTCCCTTCCGGCACTGCTACCGGGTGCGAGCTTCCCTCTCGACCTCCGTGTTTAGATCTTTCCCTATTCTGTTCACAGAATAGCCCCCAGTGCCTGCACACACAGGTGCTCAACGGATCTTTATTGCACCAACAAACGAACAACTATTTCCTCAACTAGCACGTGAGGTTTTGAGATCAAGGAACTTTTACTTCTTACCCAAATAAGTGATCAAATACAAAGGTCTTAGGGGAGAACCTGGTTATCAGTAGGTGTTTTTCAACAAAAGTAGCTGCCGCCATCATCATAGTCATGGTCGCTTCCTCTGTATCCTGGGCACAAAACACGTGATTGTGGAACAAAAGATTGAATGAGCTGGGGCGCCTGGCTAGCTCCCTGGGTGGAGCATACGACCCTTGATCTCCAAGTTCGAGCCCCACATTTGGTGGAGAGCCTCCCTTAAAAAAAAAAAATCAGGGGGCGCCTGGGTGGCGCAGTCGGTTAAGCGTCCGACTTCAGCCAGGTCACGATCTCGCGGTCCGTGAGTTCGAGCCCCGCGTCAGGCTCTGGGTTGATGGCTCGGAGCCTGGAGCCTGTTTCCGATTCTGTGTCTCCCTCTCTCTCTGCCCCTTCCCCGTTCATGCTCTGTCTCTCTCTGTCCCAAAAATAAATAAAAAACGTTGAAAAAAAAAAATTAAAAAAAAAAAAAATCAGGGTCCCTGGGTGGCTCAGCTGGTTAAGCGTCTGACTCTTGATTTCGGCTCAGGTCATGATCTCATGGTGCGTGGAATCGAGCCCCCGGTCTGGCTCAGCGCTGACAGCATGGAGTCTTCTTGGGATTCTCTCTTTCCCTCTCTTTCTGCCTCTCCCCCGCTGGCTCTCGGTCCCTAAATAAATAAATAGATAAATAAATAAATAAGCTTTTTAATTTTTTTTCAACGTTTTTTATTTATTTTTGGGACAGAGAGAGACAGAGCATGAACGGGGGAGGGGCAGAGAGAGAGGGAGACACAGAATCGGAAACAGGCTCCAGGCTCCGAGCTGTCAGCACAGAGCCCGATGCGGGGCTCGAACTCACGGACCGCAAGATCGTGACCTGGCTGAAGTCGGACGCTTAACCGACTGCGCCACCCAGGCGCTCCAATAAGTAAGCTTTTTTAAAAAAGTCAGTGTTTGGGGTACCTGGGTTGGCTCAGTTGGTTAAGCATCCAATTCTTGATTTCTGCTCAAGTCATGATCTCGGGGTTTATGAGATCAAGCTGCACATTGAGCCTCCTGTCAGGCTCTGCACCGACAACATGGAACCGGCTTGGGATTCTTTCTCACCCCCCCCACCCCCGCCCGTCCTCTGTTCACTCTCTCTCAAAATAAATAATCCTTTTTAAAAAAAGGAAAAACAAAAACGAATAAGGACCTTGGACCTCCTGTTCCCTCTTGGGGGCATCCTTCCAGCCACAGGGCTGGCCCAGGAGGCCGAGCTGGGGTCCAGGGGGCTGGAGGAGCCTTCCCCAGGGTGGCTTACCACCGCTGGGACGTTTAAGGGGCCCTTACTTCCCGCCAGGCTCTGAGTCACTAAGGCAATTTCAGCCAATCCCCAGTCCTGAGAGCACTCAGTCTAGGTGAGGCAAGTTTAACTTTCTTGTGCAGGAGTGGGGAGGGAGAGACAGAGGTTGGACAGGGTCCCAGAGAAAGGGCCAGCGTCGTGCTGAACCTGACCGTGGAGGGAGCCGAGCACGTGCACAGGTGAGGGAGGGGGAGCGCAGGTCCCCCCACTGGTCCCTAGAGGGCGCTGCATCGGAAGACTTTCGAGGCCCCTCTGGCCTCGGAGATGCTGCAACTCGAAGGTCCTGGGCCTCCGGACCCTGGAGCCGTGCGCTGGTTTCTGCTGCCCCCTGCTGGAGACTTTTGGTCTCCCACCCGCGAACGCGTCTCCGGCCCTTCCTTCCGCTCCTCGGGCAGCACCTGCCCACCTCTCCCCACTGCAAACCTCCGGGAGCGTCACATTGAGCACTTGCTAGGCTCCCTCAGATGCGAGTCTCTCGGGTAGAAAATATTCTCAAGACATATTTTTGACAGAGGACTTGAAACCAGAATACATAAAGGATTCATCACTGTGAAACCCCACAATCCCACCCAAAGTGGGGGGGGGGGGTGCAAGCGCGGCACGGGGCGCCTGGCTACAAGGATCGATGAAAACATGTTCCCACAAGACTTGTACACACGCGTTCAGAGCACCTTTACTCGCAGTAGCTCAAAACTGGAAAACCAAACGAGCCGGTCCCATCAACTGGGATGTGAAGATAAAGATAATCGTGATACGTCCACACAGTGCGATGCCGCTTGGTGGGAAGGGGCGACGAACTATTGAAAAGCCTCCTGGTGCGTGGAGGAAGCCAGACATAAGCGCCTCAGTGTGGCATGAGTCCGTGTACACGACCTTCGAGAACAAACAATTGCACAGTAACAGAAATCAGACGGGAGATGGCATAGAGCTGGGGTCGGGGGTGGGGCATTGTCTGCAAGAGTCCACGGGAAGTTTTGGGGGAGACAAAATGTTTAAAAAAACTATTCTGATTGGGGCGCCTGGCCGGGTGGAGCATGCAACTCTCGGTCTCCGGGTGGTGAGTTCAAGCCCCACCTTGCGTGTAGAGATTACTTAAAAAAAATTATTTTGAGGGGCGCCTGGGGGACTCAGTTGGTTAAGCATCCACTTCAGCCCAGGTCATGATCTCACGGTTCATGGGTTCAAGCCCCGCATCCAGCTCTGTGCTGACAGCTGAGAGCCTGGAGCCTGCTTGGAATTCTGGGTCTCCTTCTCTCTCTGCCCTTCCCCCCTCAAAAATAAACATTAAAACATTAAAAATAAATAAAAATTAAAAAATACTTTGGTTGGAGTGGTGGTCACACAGGTTAACCACATTTGTCAAAATTCATCGGACCACGACCTCACACCAGTGACTAAGCCTGACACCAAAGGACAGACAGTGTGTGCGGGTCCACTTACATGACGGCCCGGAGTGGTCACATCCACAGCCACGGAAAGTGGAAGAGCGGTAACCAGGGGCGGGGGCCGGGGGGAGTTGGGGACAGAGTCTGAGTTTGGAGTGATGAGAACCTTATGGAGACGGATGGTGGCTGCACGATATGCATGAGCTTATGCCACCGAAATGTACGCTTTGAAATGGTTAAAATGGTAAATTTTGTTATGTAGATTTCTCCATAATTAAAAAAATATCTTAGGGGCGCCTGGGTGGCGCAGTCGGTTAAGCGTCCGACTTCAGCCAGGTCACGATCTCGCGGTCCGTGAGTTCGAGCCCCGCGTCAGGCTCTGGGCTGATGGCTCGGAGCCTGGAGCCTGTTTCCGATTCTGTGTCTCCCTCTCTCTCTGCCCCTCCCCCGTTCATGCTCTGTCTCTCTCTGTCCCAAAAATAAATTTAAAAAACGTTGAAAAAAAAATTTAAAAAAATATCTTAAAAGGCATCATCGAACTGTACACTTTTGAGTGGGTCCATTTTTTTAATTGTACGTCAGCTATACCCCAATAGAGCTGATTTTTAAAACTCTCCGAGGAGGGGTGTTCCTGCCTCGCTGGCCCTGAGCTATCTGGGCTCTTTCTGTGGCGGGCGGTGGTTTAGCCCGGATGCCGCGCAGCCGGCGGGGCCCAGAGTGCGGTTCAAATCCTGCTGCCGCCACGACTGCAGCCTAAGGCGCGGGCAGCCGTCTCATCCTGTAAGTGAAACCGACCTCGAGCTAGGGATTCGATGGCGCAGTACACCCAAAGGGCTAGCGAGGAGGAAAGCAAACGGTAGTTGTCACAAAAATGGTCGGTGTGGGCTCAGAGACGCCCGCGGTCCGGGGCCCTAAGAAGGGTGGGGTGCGGGTGCGCGCTGCGGCCGCCAGGTGGCGCCCGGCACCGGGCGGGCTCCGCGCTGGGGCGGTGGCTGGGCCGGGGGTCGCCGCGGCCCGGGTTGCTCGGGCGGAAGCGGAGGAGGGGACAGTGGGCTGCGGCCGGGCTCGGGTCCCGCGGTCGCCGGGCCGCCCAGGGAAGCTGCCCGCCGCAGACGGGCTCTTTGACCCCCTGCACAGACCCACTTTGCAGACTGGAAGGCTGGGGCGCGGGAGGCGGAGCAAGCCGGGGCCCTGCGGCAGCTGGGGAGGGCGGGGGTTCCGGGTCCGGGGACCCCGCCTCCCCACCCTGCCCGCTCCAGGCCAAGCTGCCACCCCGACCCCGCTCCCTCCGGCTCCCTCCGCCCGCCTGCCCCTCTCCTGGAGTTCCCAGCCCCCTCCCCCAGCTCGCCCCCCCACCCCGCCGGCGCCCCCCAGCCCCCGCAGCGTCCTCGTCCCCGGCACCTCCCTCTCCTGGCGCCCGCAGCCTCCCTAGCCCGCTCCCCCCACCTCCTCCGCGCCCCCTCAACACTTCCTGCCCCGCGGGGGCCCGGGGGCCCGCCCCCTTCCTGCCCCGCCCCGCCCCGCGGGCCGCACGCCCCGCCTCCCCGCCGGCCCGCCAACCCCTTCTGGCCGCCCGGCGGTCCCCACCCCAGGCCGGCGACAGCCCGGGTCCGAGGCAGGTGAGTGACTGCGCGTCCCCGCCCGCTCCGCGACCCCCCACCCCCACCCCGGGGAAGGACTGCGGGTGCCCCTGCGCGAGGGTGGGGGCGGCGGAGGGGGCGAGGGCACTGGGGTCGCCCTCCCCGGGGGACTGCACGTAACTGACCTGGAGCGACGTGTGGGGCCGGGCGCTCTCCCCAACTCGTGGCCCCCTCGGGGCTGGACGGAGAATGGGGTGCCGGCTCCTCTTCTTGGCCGAGGGGAGCCCCCAGATCTGGGAGTCCAGGCTGCTGGGGTTCTAGTTCACTCTGCCCCTTCCCGGCTGTGGGCCCTCTGTGCCTCAGTTTCTCGTGTCTAAGCGGGGAATCATAAGACACGGCGCCTACCACGGTTGTTGGGAGGCTCAGAGGAACAAAAACATGTCTCCTGCTCCGCTGGCGCCTGGTCTGGGCCATTGTTGGGGCTGGCGCCTCCCCGGGGAGGTTGGGGGGTGAGGGGAGGGCCAGGTGTGCGGCTCACAGCTTTGCGGGTTTTGAGCACAGAAGGTTGGCCAAAGGTCTCCAGCGTCTAGATCGTCGGAAAAGCCTGGCCTGGCAGATGATTTGAGGTGGCAGGCTGGGGAGGGGGCGGGGGTGGTCGGGCCCAGACAGGGGGACCCCCAGCGAGGCCAGCCGGCGGCCCCACCCCGTCTCCTGCCTCCAACTGGATTCTCACTCTCCTGTCCTGACCTTTTATGAGTGGCCTCTCCCGAGGCTGCTGCGCTGTGACCCTAGTCCCCAGGGATGGGAACAGCCTGTACTGGCCCCGAGGTTCCCAGGCTCAGCCAGACCTCCTCTCCAGGCGGGATTGGGCAAGGGGTCAGCTGTCACCCCTGGCCTCAGCGGGGGCTGGGCAGGGGAGTGGTGTGCACAGGGAGCTGTTCTCTGAACACCACGCCAGCCCAATGCATGACGGAGTGCCTGTGCGTGTGCACGTGTGAACCAAGGGTGGGGGCCGCAGTCCTGTCTCCTGTCATCTGTCCCCTGCTGCTCCTCTCCCAGTCCTGAGGCCTCCTGAAGTCTATGGTGCACTCACCAGTGCAGCGAGGGCTGGCCACCTGGGAGCTGGGTGGGAGGCCAGGCTGGCCTCTCTGTCCCCCCGCTCTTCACCGGGAGGTGAAACCCAGCACTGCCATCGGTGCCTTCACTCCTGCCTGACCCTGCTCCCTATCAGACTTTCCCAGAAGAGGAAACTGACTCTCCAGGCAGTCCACGAATCGAATGGGTCGGAAACCTGGATAGAGATAGAGGTCGCTGGGCTGCTGTCTGCCTCCCTACCGCTGCCACCACAGCAGCTGCTGGGGAGGGGTGCTGGGGAGGGTGCTGGGGAGGGTGCTAGGGAGGGTGCTGGGGAGGGGTGCTGGGGAGGGGTGTTGGGGATGGTGCTGGGGAGGGTGCTGGGGAGGGTGTTGGGGAGGGTGCTGGGGAGGGGTGCTAGGGAGGGTGCTGGGGAGGGGTGCTGGGGAGGGTGCTGGGGAGGGGTGCTGGGGAGGGTGCTGGGGAGGGTGCTGGGGAGGGGTGTTGGGGAGGGTGCTGGGGAGGGTGCTGGGGAGGGTGCTGGGGAGGGTGCTGGGGCCGGGCTGCTCCTCCACCACTGTGCTCCCCAGCCTCTCCTCTGAGTGGCCTCGGAAGCATTGAGTAAGAGTCTCCCTGGAGGCAGGAGGGGCTGGCCATCGGCTCGGGGAGGGTGTCCGCACCACTCCTGGCTCATAATCGGGCAGGGAGAAGCCAGCAGGAGGAAGGGGAGACGGGGAAGGAGAGACAAAGACAAAAACAGAGCTAGGAGGAGACAAAAATACGGAAACAGAGGCAAAGGCTGAGGCTTCTGCAAACGAGAACCAGAGGGGAGAAAGGGCAGACTTAGGGAAACGGAGAACACACCTAGAGAAGGAGCAGAAAGGGGGTGCAGACAGGAGAAGCAGGGTCAGAAGACCAAAGAGAAATCATGGGGGAGGCGGTAAACGGGCAGCACAGGCTTCAGGGTTTGATTGACCTGGTCCAGGCCCCTGCTCTGCTGTTGCTTGGCTGTGTGACCGGGGGCAAGTTACTTAACTTCTCTGGGATGTTTCTTTATCTGTAAAATGGGAAGCATAATAGGACCTACGTTTTGGGACTGCCGAGAGAATGGAGAGAGGTCACCTAGCCCAGAGCGCACATTTAATCTGGGCTGGTCATTGCTCTTACAGCCCCCACGCGTGCAGGTGGAGGTCTCCAGAGAGAAATGGCGTGTAGGGAGCTCTGGGACATGGGGCCTCCTGGGTCCCCTCTCCCACCTCTGCCCCACCCCCACGTAAGGCATGGGGGGCGCCCAGTCCTTCTGTTTCAGAGGGGGTGTGCAGATGGACAGTGAGGGGCATTGTCCCGGGGTCCCGAGGCCCGTGGTACAAGGTTAGGGTCCAGCCGTGTGGGCACATCCCCTGCTCTCCAGGCGACTCAGTGCCCCACACGACTGTGCACTCATCCCTTAGGAACTCAGAGGCCGGCGGTCAGGAGGGCAGGTCCGGAGCCGCCTTCCCCTCTGTAAGGGTGGAGGCTCCTTCTGGACCCCAGTTTCTGGCATCTTGCCAATCCTGGGTTTCGAGGGCCCTGGAAGGGGGGACCAGTTCTTCCGGCCGGTGAGCCGGGTTGAAGCCGCAGCCTCTGAACACCTCTCCCTCAGCCCCCGAGCCCCACAAAGTCAGGTCAGGGCTTGCTGGAGTCAGAAGGGGGCTCAGGCTTTATCGGGCCATCCCCTCCGACAGGTGCGGAAAAGCGCCCTGACCCCACGGAGCTCCATTCCAGTGGGGAAGACCGACCTTCATAAGAACAGAAGGAGTGGGGCATGGGGGCTGTGAGGGTACATCGGGGCAGCCTGACCACTAACAGCCCCAGAGGAATAAGACTGAGGGTGCCCCAGCCTGGTGGGGCAGCCAGAGCACAGACCCACAGCCCCAACGCTGATCCCTGATGGGTCCGTCAGACCTGAAGGTTTCCAGGCGCTGCGAACTCCTGGGATGGTCTGGCTTAGTCCCACATGCCCCCGGAGGAGGGACACGGTGCTGAGCCCTTGGCTGGGGCCTGGGGAGTGCTGGTCCGTGTCCGTGTGGAGCTGGCCTCCGGTGGTGGTGGCGGCGGCGAGAGCAACCCAGGGCTCCTCTGGGCCAGGGGGGTCTGTGGTGGCTGGGCTGAGGGCCTGCAGGAGGGCCCGAGGGCGGGAGGAGTGTATGAAGCGTGTAGCCACTGAGGGGGCATCCTGGGAGAGGCTGTGAGGATGGGCCCCTGGCGGGCCTGGCTCCTGGTGCCCTTTCGTGTGGTGTGGGGAGCCACAGAGGGCTCTGGAGAGGGGCAGTGGCCGGAGCAGGGCTGTGCTTTCTGAGGGTGTCTGGCGGTGGCAGTGAGCGGGTGGGCCGGTGCTTTGTTCTTTGAAGCAGATCCTAATTCCCTTGTTGCCTCTGATGCCCGAGACCCCCACGTCCGCCTGTGCCTGCAGAGCGTGGCCGCTGGCACCCACGGGTGGTGGCAGGGGCCCGGACCGCACTGGCGCCGGCCTCCGGCAGGCACGCGATGCGTGCTTGGTGATTCAGAATCCCTGCAGTTTCCCTATTTCCTGATGAGTAAACAGGTCGGGCTGAGGACCCTCTAGCTTCTGTTTCCTGAGCCACAGAGAACACCAGCCCGGCCCCTCACCCCTGCCCCCTTCCCGCCCAGCCTCTGGCTCACACACAGGCTTCCTGTCCCTCCATCCGGCAGACATTCCTGGCTGCAAAAGGCCTGGCTGGGTGCGGGAGGGGCTGGGCGCTCGCGTGTGCAGGCGTGTGCACGTGCGCGGACGTGGAGAGAGCGGCCCAGGCTGCTGGAGCTGGGTCAGGGTGCGTCCCTGCGTGGAGAGGGAGGGAGGAGTCTTCCGACTGGGGTCTAGCTGCCGAGTGGGGAGGACTAAGTGACCCTGTCTCCATGGCAAAGACAGATTTGGAAGTGGAACAGAGAGAGAGAGACGGGGAGGGAGACAGACAGACAAGGGAGACACAGGGCAAGGCAGCCCCGGGCGCAAGCTAAGACACTCGGCCTGGTGAGCCGAGTGCGGCCGGAGTTCGCCTCCCGCGCCACACCTGAGGATGCATTCCCTGGTGCAGTGAACACACTGCGCCACTGTGCCGTACCTGACGGCCTTGATATAGGAAAGGAAGGAGAGAGACAGAAAGACACAGACCAAGAAACTGATGGAGGAAGAAAAAAAAAAGGCAGAAAGCAAAGAGTTTTTGATGAGGAACAAGACAGAAACGAAAAGAGGCAGAGAGCCTAGAACGTGGGGGATTCTGTTTCTGCACCAGCACAGGTCCTCTGAGCTGCTTCTGGTCTGAGGCTCTGTTCCAGGGCGGTCACGGGAACTAGCAGTCCCAGCCCTCACTGCACCCTGTGAGATGTGGGGATTATTCTCCCATTTTACAGATGGGGAAATGGAGGCTGGAGGCCCACGGGGCTCGAGCGATGTGCTCGAAAGTGACAACTTGTAAGCCCTAGAACCTTTGGATTCCAAGATGAGAGGGAGGACAGAGAGATGGAGAGGAGAGGAGGGGCCACTGGGACCCAGCGAGGCGCTGGAGGTGGTGCTCAGGCTGGGGGCTGGGGGGGAAGCAGAACCCAGGCGGTCCAACTCATCAGCCGCCTTTGGCTTCAAGACATACCTGGCGGGCAGCCCGTGGTTCTGAGGGATCAGGTTTTGTGGGGGGTCTGGCCCCTCCCCACCCCCACTTCCCTTCTCTGTGCCAGCAGCTAAGGCCTCATTCCCGGATCATCCTGGGGGTTCTTCAGAAAAAAAAAACAAACGGAAAACAAGAAACAGCTTTTCTTGGAATTAATGCTCAAAGGGCCAAGGGCGCCAAGGGCAGTGGGGACGGGGATGGGCTCGGGAGACCCGGGACCCCGGGCCGCCATCCTGGTGACAGCGAACGTAACTCCTGTATTAATCCTGGGGACAGCCCTACAAAGGGAAGTGCTATCATCCCCAGTTTACAGACCAGGGAACTGAGAGCTGGCGTTCATGCCCAGTTTACAGACCAGGGAACTGAGAGCTGGCGTTCATGCCCAGCTCAGAGGGCGTCCTTCGCTGCCCCACCTCCTGGAGAAGAGCTCTGAGGAAGCCCTCTTGCTCTCTGCCTCCTACAGAAACGGATCACCTCCTGTGCACCGGGGAGCTCGGACCCAGAGTCATTTCCCTCCTGCTAAGGGGGCCGGGGCACCAGGAGGGCAGGGCTCCCCACCAGAGGGAACCCGGCTGGCTGCGGCTGGGGGCTGGGGGCCGGGGCCTGGCCGGGGGCCCAGCTGCCTTGCATCTCGAGGTGGAGGAGAGAAGACTGACTGCAAACGCATCCCGGTTCCCACGCCTCTGGTCTGTCCTTGTGGCAGCTCCCCGCTCCGCCTCCCCCTCCCCCCCCCCCCCCCGCCCCCTCCCGGCTCCCCCTCTGCATAACTGAGGCTGTTACACAGAGATGCAAAGCCCCTGGGATTCCCGGGTGGGCCGGGTTGATGGGAAACGTGGTTGGGTGGGGAGGCTGCCGCACTCTGGGTCTCTGCTCCTGCTGGCTGTGTGGCCCCGGGTGGGGGACTTACCCGCCCTGTGTCCTCACCTGTAGAGGGGGCACTGCACCCACCACTGTGGATTTCATACGCAGCTCCCTGCCTTTCTCCACGCAGTAGATGATGCCTTCTTGTGAGGGCAGGTGGGGGCCTGCAGGGAGGGGGAATGGGGCGCCCTCAGGGACCGCAGTGTGGGCCCTGGGGCAGGACGGGGCCGGACGGGACTCAGAGCTGTCTGGTTCAAACCCCCCGGAGGGGAGTGTGTGCAGGCACTTGGGCCCCGATGCTGGTGGGCCCGGGGGTGTTAGGGGAGGACAGGCCAGGGCCTCAATTTCCCCAGCCCCTTGGGGACAAAGTCTCAGATGGAAACAAGCCGGGGGACCAGGCTGGGGCTCTGGACTCCTGGTCAGGCCTGTGTTCCTTCCCTCCTCAGGGGCTGAGGTCCCTCAGGCCAACGGCTTCTCCTCCCTGCCGGGATCCCCCACCCTCCCTCCCTGCGGACCACCCACTGGTGGTGGACCCCACCTGGGCTCCCGTCCCACTGCTGACCAGCTGGGGCCTCCTCTGCATTCCGGGAACCGAGGCCCTCTGGGAAAACAATCTCCCCCACCCCTGCAGCCAGCTAATCTCTGGTTGTCAGGGCCCAGCCCTCCTCATGCCCCCCCTGCCCACCTCCTGAAGGCCTCAGGTGAACCATTTCCTCTAGAAGTTGGTCTGGGAGGCAGTGACTGTCCACAGGGCTCTGACCTGTCTCCACGGGGTAGGTCCCACCGCAGCCTTGAGCTCTGGTGACAGAACCAGGAGAGGGAGTCCCTGTGGGGCTGGATGTGAGGCTCACCCAGGGGCCAGGGTGATGACCTGAATCCATTCAGACTGAGCCCCAGTGAGGACAGCGAGGGTCCAGGGAGAGGGCAGCGTGGAGAAGACCTTGGGGTGGAGAGGGGGGATGTGTGAGGGCTCGGGGCCCTGCCAAGGGAGGGCCAGGCAGGGAGGGGTCAGCTGGGTGCTGACAGGGATGGCCCTGGAGGTGGGCCCCACACCTGGGAAGGTGGCCGGTGCAGGGCAGGGTGGAGGGGATAGTTTGGGGGTGGCGGGAGAAGGGACGATGTGGGGGGTGCCCTGGGACAGACCGGTGACCCCGTCTGAAGGACACTTCCGACTGGCCAGGCTCTCTGAGGACAGGCTGTTTCCTCTGAAGCCCTTCAGAGGGGGACCACGGTGCTCAGCTCAGAGACAACCTAACAGAAAGAGGCTTCTGGCCCTGCCCCCTGCACCCCACCTTCTGAATTCAGGGTGTTGGGAAGGGGAGCCCATGACCCTGCTCTCCTCCCCCACATCACACATTCTAGCCAGGCTCTATTTCCTGTTTTCAGGCTCCATATCCTGAGCGCTGGGATCCCCCAGGACGCTCCCTGGCCCCCCCAGGCCCCTGGGCCCAGGGCCTAGCCGCCCTGCCCCTTGGCTCAGCTGAGCTTCTCAGGCTGCAGGAGGCCATAGAGGCCTGGTGAGTTACTGGAGGACCGAGGATGGTTGGGGGAGCACAGAGAAGGCTAGGGGTGGACACGTGCCCCGGGGGAGCGGTGACAGGGCCACCAGCCAGAGGACCAAAGGGAGGAAAGCCCGTGGGCCAGCAGGCGGTATGGGGGGGCGGGGGGGGGGAAGACACAGCGGGAGGCATTTTGGGGCCGAAGCAGAGGGCAGCATGGGGTTAAGTCAGGGAGCACCTCTCTCACTCAGACCTGGAGGGCTGGAGCGCTGCCGCCCCGGGGACCCTGGGAGCGTGTGGGTGGGGGGCATGGGGTGGGGCCAGGCAGCAGGCATTCCAGAGATACTCAGGGGGGCCAGGGGCCAGCAACCATGGCCTTTCTCTCTTCTCGGGAAAATTATAAGCAGATGTGGGCGCCTCGGGGAGGCAGAGAGCAAGGAGCCAGGACAAGTTGTAGGAACACTGAACCCAGAATCTGAAACCGGCTGCGGGGGCGGCCGCTCAGGAGCTCAGCCCCTCCTGAGCTCAGGAGCCAGAACAGACCCTGCTGAGGTCCTGACCTGCTTCCCACCCACTGGGCGAGGCCGGGTTGGAGGGGGCGGAGAGGAGCTGTTTCCAGATGGCCGATGGGGTGGCCAGAGGGAGGTGGGGGCTTCTGTCCGAGGCCAGGTTGGGGACGTCCTCGGGCAGTAGTCCCCGGAGCTGGGTACGGAGGTGCCCTGGCCAGGGTTTAACAGGTGCCTCTGGCGGGTGCGGATGAGGCCGCCCCTGGTCTGTGGTGTTGGCCCATGTCCCCCATGGAAGTAATTCCCCGAGCCTGATTTCTAGCTCCTGATGTGTCCTCTGTGAGTGGGGAGCTGGGCAGAGACGCACACAGTTGGCTCCCGCGAGCCCGGGCGAGCAGGTGCCTGCACACCCGTGGTCAGGAGGGGCCTCCTTCAGCGCCACCCGGTCCGCCCCAGCCCTGCGCCTCCTGCGGCCGCTCTCCACCTGCACACATGCGGGCCGGGAAGCCCCCCACTTGAGGCGGCCGACTCCCTTCCGGAACCTTGGCTGTTGGAAAGTCCTTCCTCCAGCTGAGCCCAGGTGGGCCTCCCCCTTAACTTCCCCGCTGGCCCGGGTCTCTCACCTTGGTACCAAGGTCAAAGTGCCCTGGGCTGGGGCTCAGAGATACCAGGCAGGATCCCCATCCCGGGAAGAGGCACTGGCTGGTGGTGTGTGAGTGAAGGGTGCTGGGAGGGCGGGGTGGGGGGGGGGCGCATGGTCTGCAGGGAAGGAGGGGTGACGAGAAGGGAAGAGAAGGCAAGGGGACAAGAGGCAGCCGCCTCTGCAGACACTTGGTCCTCCAGGCTGTGGCTCTGCGCCGGTCCCCCGCTCTGCACCTGGCCTCTGCGATGCCACCAGCTCTGCGTGCCCTCCTTCTCCTGGGCCTGGGCCTGCGGCTGGCTGGAGCCCTCAACCCCAGTGACCCCAACACCTGCAGCTTCTGGGAAAGGTGAGGGGTGCCTGCTCCCCGGGTCTCCTCCTCCTCTCCTTCCCAGCCTCCCTGCCCCTCTGCAGCCCTCCCCTCTCTCCTGGTTCTGCTCTCTGCTCCTCCAGGCCCCCCTGACTCCGGCTCTGACCCCGTCCTGTCCTTAACCACCCCCCCCCGCCCCTCCACCCCCTGTCCTGCAGCTTCACCACCACCACCAAGGAGTCTCACTCCCGCCCCTTCAGCCTGCTCCCCTCGGAGCCCTGCGACCGGCCCTGGGAGAGCCCCCACACCTGCCCCCGGCCCACGTGAGTGCCCACCCCGCCCCGCACACCCTCATTCTCTCCTCGGAGACTCGGAGGCAGAGGCACTCAAGGCGTGGCTTGGGGAGGCTGGCGTGGGGTGCGCCGCGGGGCCGGGTGGGGGTCCTGGGGGGAACGCTCCTTCTGTGCTCCCCCGGCCCAGAGCGGCGAGCAAGCGGTGCCCCTGCCCTCCCCGTGCCACGTGATGGGCGGGGCGGGGGACAGCCCTGCCGCAGCAGGGGGGCTGAGGGCCGCCTCGCGGTCTCCGCTAGGGTCGTCTACAGGACGGTGTACCGCCAGGTGGTGAAGACGGACCACCGGAAGCGACTCCAGTGCTGCCGGGGCTTCTATGAGAGCAGCGGGATCTGTGTCCGTGAGTCCTGGGGGGCCGTGGGGGGCCTCGTCCCCCCCTGCCGCCCCCGGTGTGTCCCTGGGACGGCAGCCGCCACTTGCTGCCTGTGTCTCCAGCTGACCCCGTGTGTCTCCCGCCCCTTCTCTCTGAGCCCTGGGGCAGCCTCTCTCTGTCTCTCTGTCACTGTGGGTCTGGGTCCATCGCTATCTCTTCTCATCCCTGTCTGTTGCCGTCTGTCTGTGACTTGTCACTGCCCAGTCTCTCCTGCACCCCCAAACTCCTGCCCCCCCCCCCAGTCCTGCCTAACCCCCACCCAGCCCACCCCCTCTGCACAGCATCCATGTCTGGTCCCTACCTGAGGAGTCCCTGTCCCTTTTCCCAGCAAGGTGCTTGGAGAATGTCAGAGAGAGGGGCTGGGGAGCCTTGAGTTCTGAGCCTCTGTCGAGTCCTGGCCCCCTGTCTCCTGCGTCTCAGAGGCAGAAAAATGCTAGTGCTTCTGGGGAGAGTCAGCCTGCCCCCCACCCCGGCCACCCCGGGCAGAAAAGGATGGGAGGGAGGAGTGTCACCCAGCAACGCCCCCCCAAGAGGAGGATGGGCGGGTGGGGGCAGGGGAAGCACAACCTCCTCCCTGCGTCTCTGCCTCAGCGCTCTGTGACCAGGAGTGCGTCCATGGCCGCTGTGTGGCACCCAATCAGTGCCAGTGTGTGCAGGACTGGAGGGGTGACGACTGTTCCAGTGGTGAGTAGCCGGTGACCGCAGGTCCCAGGACTCCAGGCGGCGCCCTCCTTACCGCCCACGGGTGCTCACGCCCCTGGACAGTCACCCACAGGAGCCCCATAGCCGCCACGGCCCTTTCGGGAGGGTGGGTGCTACAGGGCACGGGTGTGGGGGGCTGGGGGACAGAGCCCAGGGCTGAGTGGAGGCTAGGGAGGGGTGAGACCCCTGGTGACTCCCTTCTACCCTCCCCGCCCCCAGGGTGTGCCCCAGGAGTGTGGGGGCTGCAGTGTGACAAGCCCTGTCACTGTGGCAACGGCAGCTCCTGTGACCCCAAGAGTGGAGCGTGCTCCTGCCCCCCCGGCCTGCAGCCCCCACGCTGCCTGGAGCCCTGCTCCCCGGGCCACTATGGTCCCGCCTGCCAGTTCCACTGCCTGTGCCACGGAGCACCCTGTGACCCCCAGACCGGAGCCTGCTTCTGCCCCCCAGAGAGGACTGGGGCCAGGTGCATCATGGGGTCGCAGCCACAGGGCCCCGCGAGCATACACAGGGATCCGAGGGGACTCAGGCTCCCAAACGGGACGGGATGCAGAGGCCAAGGTCCTCGGCCCAGCTCTGCCGCCTGCTAGCTGAGCGACCTTGAGCAGATCGACCCCTCATGGGCCTGTGCCCGTCTGTGAAGCGGGAACAGTGTCCTCCACCCAGGAGGCTTGCTGTGAAGACAGCCCGAGCCTGTGTGTGTGCGAACATGTTGTGAGGTGGGGCTGACACAGGGTCCCAGGCGGCCTGTCGGCCTGTCGCAAGGAGGTGGAGGCAGAGTGGGGGGATGTGCACCAGGCGGAGGTCAAGAAGGGTCCGGCCTCATAGAGGAGCCGGGAGGGGAGCCGTCCGGGGCCGGGAGCAGAGGTGCCGGGGGGTGGGGGGAGTGCACAGGCTGTTCCCCTTCCCATCTGGCGGTGCTGGCTGTCCCCACCACTTCTCTCCTCCTGGAAACCTTTGCTTTCTGACTCCTGCAGTCCCCAGCAGGGATCAGAGCCGGGAGTTCAGGACTTGCCCCGGGAGAGGCGGGAGAGGCGTGCAGGTGGCCAGCCCTGGGAGGCCCAGCCGGGGCTCGGGCTGCTTGTGTGCACACTGACCTCGACCGCTTTACCCAGCAGCTGTGAGATACCCTGTGTCCGGGGCACCGTCGGCTTCTTCTGCCCCAGCACCTATCCTTGCCACAACGGGGGCGTCTTCCAGGCCTCCCAGGGCTCCTGCAGCTGCCCACATGGGTGGATGGTAGGGTGGGGCGGGGGTATGGGGTGGTTCTGGGCAGGACTGGGAGGAGGATGCCTGGGAAGGGGGTGGGCTCTGGGGACCCTGCGGAGGTTTGAAGGGGGGGGGGTATGAAGGGGCCCTGTGCCCAGGGGGAGTGGTGGGCACCCAGGGCTCTGTCCACCTTCTGCCTCTCCAGGGCATCATCTGCTCCCTGCCCTGCCTCGAGGGCTTCCACGGACCCAACTGCTCCCAAGAGTGTCGCTGTCACAATGGTGGCCTCTGCGACCGCTTCACTGGGCAGTGTCGCTGCGCTCCGGGCTACACGGGGGATCGGTGAGTGGCTTCGGCGAGGGCGGGGGCTGGGCGGGGGTGGGCGCCGCCGGGGCTCACTCGGCCGGCGCCCAGGTGCCGTGAGGAGTGCCCCGTGGGCCGCTTCGGGCAGGACTGTGCGGAGACGTGCGACTGCGCGCCCGGCGCCCGCTGCTTCCCGGCCAACGGCGCGTGTCTGTGCGAACACGGCTTCACCGGGGACCGCTGCACCGAGCGCCTCTGCCCCGACGGCCGCTACGGCCTCAGCTGCCAGGAGCCCTGCACCTGCGACCCGGAGCACAGCCTCAGGTGCGCCGCGGGGCCCGCGCTCACGGGTGCCGAGGCTGGGGCAGGCCATGCCCCAGGGCGGGACCGATGTCGCAGAAGGCGGAGGGAGGGGCCTCGGGGACGGGAGCGGGGGCGCGCTCGGAACGCCCCCCGCCCCCGGTTCCGCGAAGCCCCGCGCGCGGGCGCGCGCGCGCGCGCTGCGCGGAGGGGCCGGGGGGGGGGGTGCAGTCGGGGGTGGGGGGCCGGGCGCGGACCCCGCAGCTCTGACGGCGCCTCCCCTCCCGCCCCTCCCGCCGCAGCTGCCACCCGATGAGCGGGGAGTGCGCGTGCCTGCCGGGCTGGGCCGGCCTGCACTGCAACGAGAGCTGCCCGCAGGACACGCACGGGCCCGGCTGCCAGGAGCATTGCCTCTGCCTGCACGGCGGCGTGTGCCAGCCCGACAGCGGCCGGTGCCGCTGTGCGCCCGGCTACACGGTGAGGCGCGGCCCGGCGGGGCCCCGGGGGCGCGGGGCGGCGGAGCCGGGCCGCTCGCTCACAGTCCGGCCCCGCTTTCAGGGCCCGCACTGCGCCAGCCTCTGCCCGCCTGACACTTACGGAGTCAACTGCTCCGCGCGCTGCTCCTGCCACAACGCCCTGGCTTGCTCGCCCATCGACGGCGCCTGCGTCTGCAAGGAGGGTGAGGGCGTGGGGTGTCCGGGGAGGGGCGACGTGGGGGCGGGCCCACGGGAGAGAAGGCGGGCCCAGCGCAGGGGCGGGCCCGGGGCGGGGGCGGGCCCGGGGAAGGCGCGAGGCTGCAGGGTGAGGGCGGCGCCCCCGGGTAGCAGCAGCTGGACGGTGGGAAAGTAGCCAGCCTACTTCCTTCCTGGAATATCCACTTTGCTTTTCTTCAACCACAAAAATCCTGCTTGCGCTTAAAGGCCCAGGCCAGAAGGCCCCTCTCGGCGAGCATTCCTCACCCTCTGTCATCTAGAACGGCGCGATGGCAGGGCCAGGAGGGACTTCTGAGACCTACCCGGGTGGCCCGTTGGCCACTTCTAGGCTGGATTGTAACACGGATGTGTTTTATTTGGGCGGTTCTCTGTTATGTTTAACCAACCTCCGGTCCGCAGTCGCCTGCCCTCCCCGGAGTCTGCCGCGTGATCTGTGTAATTCATTTAGTTACCTGGTGGGGCCTGTAAGCACTTGGGTCGCTGCCAGCTCCCCTCATTCTGCAGCAGAGGCAGGCCCCAGAAGGGGGTGGCTCGCCGCCGGCGGCCGCTCTGCCTCTGTCCAGCTTCCACCAGTGTATATGCCGGCTCCCCCAGCCCACCCCGGGCTCGGAGCCCAGAGCCTGGCACAGCTGAGGCCTGGTGTGTGCTACCCCGGGAGGGCTGGAGCCCTAGGCCTACCTGCAGGGCCCTTCTTCCAGGTTGGCAGCCTGGTAACTGCTCTGTGCCCTGCTTACCTGGAACCTGGGGCTTCGGTTGCAACGCCAGCTGCCAGTGCGCCCATGAGGCAGCCTGCAGCCCCCAGACCGGGGCGTGTACCTGCACCCCTGGGTGGCAGGGGGCCCACTGCCAGCTCCCGTGCCCGGTAAGCACTCAACAGCCTGTCTGTCCAGGGAATGGCGGGTCGCAGCCTCCTCCCTGCCAGTTGACTGGCATGCCCCCACCCCGCCCCCTCTCCAAGAAGGGACAGTTCGGTGAAGGCTGTGCCAGTCGCTGTGACTGTGAGCATGCTGACGGCTGTGACCCTGTTCACGGACGCTGCCGGTGCCAGGCTGGCTGGACAGGTGAGCATTCTAGGTGTCCAGGCCCCAGGCCCACAGCGGAGTTGGGGGATGCATCCTAAGTAAGTGTGTCCAGAAGAGCCCCTGTGGACACCGGGGGCCCAGGCTGGGCTCACCCTACCCTTCTCTCCCACAGGCACCCGCTGCCACCTGCCCTGCCCCGAAGGCTTCTGGGGGGCAAACTGCAGTAACACCTGCTCTTGCAAGAATGGGGGCACCTGCATCCCCGAGAACGGCAATTGCGTGTGTGCGCCTGGGTTCCGAGGCCCCTCCTGCCAGAGATGTGAGGCCCCCCCTTCCTTCCCCCACCCGGGGCCTGTGAGCACTTGGGCGGTGCTTACGGCAGTAGGGGGCGGTGCAACATCGGATGTCGGAAGCCCCGCCCCCACTACCCCACTCCAGTGGGAGGGAGGGAGGGAGGGAGAGAGTGGGTCAAGGGCTGGCTGAGGGTTCTCCCCTGCCCCCCAGTCACCGCCAGTCTCTCTCCCGCAGCCTGCCAGCCTGGCCGCTATGGCAAACGCTGTGTGCCCTGCAAGTGTGGTAACCACTCCTCCTGCCATCCCTCGAATGGGACCTGCTACTGTCTGGCTGGCTGGACGGGCCCCGACTGCTCCCAGCGTACGTGCTGGCCTGTGTGGGGGAGTGCGTGTGTGTGTGTGTGTGTGTGTGTGTGTGTGTGTGTGTGTGTGTGCTGGGAGGCGGGCCGAGGGCCAGAGGCTCCTGTTCCCCTGCTGCGGGCGTAAAAGCCTCTGCACCCATTTGGATTCAGTAACTTACGTAAACAGCGCAAACGGATCCATAGCGGGTGTCCCCTACACGCCGGGTCCTGCTCCACGTGCTCAGGGAACACCCACCCTTCTGCACCGGCGCCTGGGAAGGGCATTACTCGACCAGGCGCGGGGTGGGGGGGGACCCCAAGCTTGGTTTTGGGCACGTGCTTTTTATCCCCTCTGCGCTTTTCAATTTATATTTATTTGTATGTGGCTTCCTCCCCCCATAAATATATAAAGAACATCACAGAAAAGGTTAGTCCCCCAAACCACAGACAGCAAGTGTTGGAAACGGGAAATGAGGAGCTGTGGCCACAAGAAAGGCTGGGTGCAGGCGTGGCGGTGGGCGAGGGGCATATCTAGGGGAAGAGTTTCCCATAGGATGCGGTCCCGGCTGCCATGAGATTATCTGCTAGTGTCACACACACAGAAGTTATGCCTCAAAGGGTCTACTTCTCTCTTATGATAAAGACGTAAAAAAGAAACCAGAGCTAAACAATGCAGGGTAGTTTGAAAGCCTTTGGTTGTCTGGCCCTGGCCCCACGAGTCTGAAATGGCTGCTAGATACCCAAGTGCAGGTTCCAGTAGGCCGTTGGGCCCGTGATAAGCATGTGTGACTCATCGGTGTGCGGCTGCGGTTCAAAAACTTGGTGTCCCCAGGAGACCAAGGCTGAGAAGATTTCAGGGAGCTGGGGGCTGAGAGTTCATCCAGATGGGGGTGGCTCTGCCCCACCGGACAGCCACCTTGTCTCCTGCAGCGTGCCCTCTAGGACACTGGGGAGCCAACTGCGCCCAGCCCTGCCAGTGCCGCCAGGGGGGGGCCTGCCACCCCCAGGATGGGAGCTGTTTCTGTCCCCCAGGCTGGACTGGATACCTCTGCTTAGAAGGTACCCAGAGAAGGGAAACTCCCGCCCTGCCCCCAAGCCCAAGGCGGACACTGCAGATCTGGGTCCCTCAACCCCACTGCCTCCTTGCCTGTCCCGCAGGCTGCTCTCCGGGGATGTTCGGTGCCAACTGCTCCCAGTCCTGCCAGTGTGGTCCTGGAGAGAGGTGCCACCCGGAGACGGGAGCCTGTGTGTGTCCCCCGGGGCACAGCGGCGCCCCCTGCAGGATTGGTGAGTTCTCCTGTTGGCCCCGATGGTCCCCAGGGCACCAGGACCCGGTCCCCTCATGGGCCCTGCCCCCCTCCCGGGGCCTGTCCTGTGCAGGCACCCCAAGCTCACGGGCACAGCCAAGACTGTGCTGAGCGGCCACCCCATCCCCCTAGGAAGCCAGGAGCCCTTCACCATGATGCCTGCCTCTCCGGTGGCCTATAACTCGCTGGGGGCAGTGATTGGCATCGCGGTGCTGGGGTCCCTGGTGGTGGCCCTGCTGGCACTGTTCGTCGGCTACCGCCATTGGCAAAAAGGCAAGGCACACCAACACCTGGCCGTGGCCTACAGCAGCGGGCGGCTGGATGGCTCTGAGTACGTCATGCCAGGTGAGCTGGCCCGGGGGCGGGGGACACGACGCGGGGCTGGCGCATGGGCTCCGGGCGGATGGGGTGCGGGGCTCCCGTGTCCCTCCCTGGACCCGGAAGAGGCGAAGCGGGGAGCTGGAGGGGAGAAGAGAGGTCAGATCTGCCGGGACAGAACAACTGTCTCGGGCCCGGGCCTCTCGCTGACCGGCCCGGTCACAACGCGCCCCGTCTGTTCGCGCAGATGTCCCTCCCAGCTACAGCCACTACTACTCCAACCCCAGCTACCACACCCTGTCACAGTGCTCACCGAAACCCCCGCCCCCGAACAAGGTCAGTGCTGGGGGAGGGAAGGCACCGCGGTTGGGGGGGGATGCACACCTACTTCTCTGGAAAGCTCCATCCTTGTGTGTTCTCTCCCCCTTCCGCCCCTCCCCTATCAGCTTCCGGGCAGTCAGCTCTTCGGCAGCCTGCAGGTCCCTGAGCGGCCAGGGGGGGCCCACGGGCAGGATAACCACAGCACCCTGCCTGCGGACTGGAAGCACCGCCGGGAGCCCCCTGCAGGGCCTCTGGACAGGGGTAGGAGCCTGGAGGCCAAGGCGTCTGGAGAGGGGGGCTTGTGTGGCCCAGCACCCCGCTCCCTCAGAGCCTGTGTGTCCGCAGAAGGGTCCTGGGCTCTGGTTCCGGGGCAGGTGGGAGCCTGGGGAGGAGCGCGGGGTCTGACTGCTCATTGGCTCCCTCTCCCCCTGCACAGGCAGCGGCCGCCTGAGCTACAGCCACAGCTACCGTAGCAGCGACGGCCCAGGCCCGTTCTCTGGTGAAGGTACGGGTGCAGGGGTGAGGCAGGAGGCCGAGCTGGGGTTTGGGCGCCAGTGCGCCCACAGAGCCTGACTCCTTTCCCCTCTCCTTGGGGCCCATCTCCGAAGAGGGGCTGGGGGCCAGTGTGGCTTCCCTGAGCAGCGAAAACCCCTACGCCACCATCCGGGACCTGCCCAGCCTCCTCGGGGGCCTCCGGGAGAGCAGCTATGTGGAGATGAAAGGCCCCCCCTCAGGGTCTCCCCCCAGGCAGCCCCCTCCACTCCGAGACAGCCAGAGGCGGCGACACCCCCAGCCACAGAGAGACAGTGGCACCTATGAACGGCCCAGCCCTCTGACCTATGGTGAGTCCCCCTTCTCCGCTGGGGCAGGGGCTACAGGGAAGCAGGACAAGGGAGGGAGAAAGAAGGGTCGGGGGGAGAGAGCACAGAGTGGGCCCGGTGCAGCACCAAGAGCGTGGACTTCGGGGTCAGACTGGGCTCGCACAGGCATCACGTCTGGGAAGTCACGTTGCCTCCGAGGGCCTGTGAGTGGTGGCCTGCCTCCCAGGGCTGAGGATTTGAAATGGTCCGACAGCACCTGACTTGTGGCATTGGTACCCAGAAAAGAGGGGAACAAGGCTGGGGACAAAGTGTCCTCATAACCTATGAGGTGGGCAGGTCAAGGTGGCCTCCCCCCGATGGCAGCTGAGAAGATACACAAACCGGCACCGTCCGTCGTCTGTCTGTGGGCAGGAGGGGCTGGGGAGGGGAGGCGAGGGGTGAGGAGGGAGGGGCCACCTCCCGCCCTGTCCCTTCTCTGTCCCCAGATGGAGACTCTGTGGGCTGCCAGCCCCCACTGCCTCCGGGCCTGCCCCCTGGCCACTACGACTCCCCAAAGAACAGCCACATCCCTGGACACTATGACTTGCCCCCAGTACGGCATCCCCCGTCACCCCCAGTTCGGCGCCAGGACCGCTGAGGGGTCGGGGTGGTGCGCAGAGGCCAGTACCTGTCCTTCGCGGCCCAGGGCTGGGGGCAGAGCCTGCTGTACCCTGCCAGGAGCGGGGAGAGGACCAGCAGGCCGTGAACGTGAATACGCCTGACAGAAGAAGCGAATGTCCGGGACACCGGGGCCTGGATCCCGGGTTCCATCGTGGGAGACACCGGTCAGCAGGAGGCCTGCCTTCCCTTTTGTACGTTTCGCAACCTGCTGCTCCCCAGGGCCCCAAGGCCTTTGTACATAAACTGGTGGGTTGAATGTTGCTGGAAAACTCTGATTTCAGATTAATGTCAAAAATGTATATTGGGCTCTTTTTCTGCGCACTCCCAGGCTGTGTGTGTGTGTGTGTGTGTGTGTGTGTGTGTTCAGAGGGCCTCCAGGCACACACCCTGTCTGGGGCACACACTGTGCAGTCGAGGGGCAGCCCAAACTCAGCGAACTCCAGCAACAGCCTAACTGGCCTCCTTGCACACTGGCACCTGTTCCAACCGGCTGCTCAGAATAGACAGTGGTTAGTTACCTGTGTGTGGACGTCTTCGTGGGTGCCCCATGGCTCTTGGACCAGACTCAGAACTGTCACAGGCCTTAGGGGCTCTGCTGGCCTGGCCTGTCTTCAGCCTCACCTTGAACTGTATTCACTGTCATTCCGTTCTAGTCACCCTGGGGTCTAGATCCACCTACCAGGCACACTTCTTCCTACCCCGGGGACTTTGCACATCCGGTGCTCTTGTCTTCCGCTCACCTGTTAGCTGCTACTTGTCCCTCACATCCGGTCCTCAGGGAAGCGCCTCTCTTGCTCCCCTCTGTTGTGTAGCACTGATTCCAGCTGTGTTCATCCACCGGATACCTGCAGAAGGTCCTCAGGGTACCAGTCCTCCCTGTAATGTGGTGTTTGTGGGATCATTTGATTAATCTCTGCCTCCCCCCTCCCCCCCCCCCACTGTAGGCTCCCTGGAGGCAGGGATCACGTAATATGCTCAACATCAGTTCCCCTTGGCATACAGTAGGCACTCAATAAATGTTCCCCAAAGGGCGAGCGGCTAAGTGAGCTGAAAGCACCAGTGGTAAGTGCCATTAAGTAGGCAGCCTGCGAACTGAGCTGAGGGGCGGCACATGTGGGCCCCTTCCCGGAAGAGTGGCACGTGCACAGGGCGGCACAGGAGGTGGGCGCCAAGGCTCCCAGGCGGGGAGGTGCTGGCAGTGGCAGGGGGGAGCAGAGCTGGGTGGGCTGCGGCGGCTGGAGGCGGGAAAGCAGCAGGGAGAGGGGAGGCTCACAAGGGCTGTGGAACCGCGGGGGCTAGACGACCTGAGGACTTTGAATCCAAGACTTCTGAGAAGCGAGATCCGCCTCGTGACCTCATTAGCGGACCCACTAGCTGCCCACACTTCCCAGAGGCTAACCACACGGGGGGTCGGGAATAGAAACCCAGCGCCACGCCTTTTCCATCAGGAGCCCTCTCCTTACAGGATAGGAGGGCGCACCCCAGAAAGTGGGTCTGCCCCCACCCGACCCTCCCTTCCTAGATTCCGCTGACTGCCGCATCCCGGCTCTCCGGGACGCAACTTCCCGAGTGACTTTGGGTGCCCCGCCCACCTCCGTCCCGGCCCCGCCTCTTCCCACCCCCCTCCCGCGCTCAGTCTTCGGCTCCGCCCCCGAGTTCTCCCGCCCGCAGTTGTAACTGTCCCTCCCACCGGCCCCGCCCCCGAGCTCCCCAGCCCGCGGCTGTGAGTGGTCCTCTCGCCGGCTCGGGCCCCGCCCCGCCCCCCTCGCTCTCTCCTTGGCTCCGCCCCCGGGCTCCCCCGCCCGCGGCTGTAACTGTTGCGCCCCCCTGCCGCGCGCGTTGTCTTGGAGAGGGACGCGGAGACCACGCCGCTGCGGGCGCGGCGGGACGGTGGCAGCGGAATAGAGACCCCAGGTTCAGTCCTCCCCCAGGGCGAGCCCCACAGAGTCCCGTTTCGCCTCCGCGCCGCGTGGGCAGTCCCAGGGCCGCTGCGGACGGCGCCGGCATGTCCGGCGAGGCGAGTACGCCCGCGGCCTCCCCCAGGGCCCCGCGTCCCGGGACCCAGAAGTCGTCCGGCACGGTGACCAAGAAGGGGGATCGCGGGGCCAAGGAGAAGCAGGTCCTCGTCCTGCCGCCGGTGGGCGAGGAGGAGCCCAAGAACCCCGGTAGGCGCGCGGGTGGGCATGGTCGCTGTGCGAGGCGCAGCGCCGGCCTGGAGCGCGCGGCGGGCAAGCCGGGGGCCGCCGTGGGAGCTCCGGTGCTGAGGCTCGCTGTGTTCAGCTGGTGCGTGTAACCAGCTCCTGCGTGGTGACCCTTATTAGGCGTGTGGCCCCGGGCACCCATCTGTGTAGTGCGGACATGGGACATGGGAGGAACAAGGGAGCTGGCGGTGGGAAGGCGTTTTGTAAACTGCAAATTCCTTTGTTGATCCCACGAGCGTACGTTGTGCACCTCTGTGCCCAGCTCTCTGCTCCATCTTGGCATACAGATCACGGTTCTTGCAGCCCCGCTCTTGAAAGTCAACTTGGCACAGCTTTGAATCGAACTCGATCCTAAAGAACCCACCCTGTGGTTTGGGACGCTGACAAACAGGATAAGGTGTGATAAGATGTATGAGAAGAAGGCCCCGGGGCGGGGGGGGGGACACCAGGTGCAGGGAGGGGAACCTACCAGGAGGTGACTTTGAGTTGATTTTTATTTACTCATTCATTCAACAATTACTTTCTGGATGCGGAGATGCACAGGGTCCATTCACACTCTCTGGGGGAAGAAAACCAGAGGAGTCAGCGTGTGGCTCTGTGTGTGGCAAGGGACAGAACCCCAGCCCACATAAATGATCCACAAAGGGGAATTTACTGGAAGTCTTTTTTTTTTTTTTTAAGTAGGCTCCACACCCAACGTGGGGCTCAAACTCATGACCCCAAGATCAAGAGATGTACCCTCTACCAACTGAGCCAGCCGGCACCCCTGTTGGAAGGCTCCTTGATTCAAATCCATCCACTTTGAGAGGGACGGGGCTGGGGCTTGCTGTCTCTGGACTCACGGGTAAACCACTTGGGAAGAGGCTCTGATAGTCAGAACTTGGTCAGGGGCTACCTCCTCGTCAGGGTGGCTGGGGGGTGGGGAGCTGTGAGAGCTGGAGAAAGAGCATTTTCCAGAAGGAGAGACAAGACAATGTAGAATGTTTTACAGGTAGGAACCCAGCTGCATCACCCCCCCCCCCCCCACCGCTCTGCATAAACAGTGGAGAGGAAGGGAAGAGTGTGGAGGCAGGGAGGTGAATCCAGGCATTTCGCCAGTCCACACGGGGGACAGTGGTATTTGGGATACAGCAGTGAGGGAGAATGAGTTAGACTTCTTGGAAAAATATTCCCAAGTAGAAGCCTTAAGAACCAGTGGAGTCTCGGCTCGGGTGGGAAGTGAAGGGAGAAATGATTCCCAGGTTTCTGGGCTCGGCAGTAGGTGGGTTGAGGTGCCATCCACGCAGACAGGAAAGCCTGAAGCAAGGGCACGTCGGAGAAGTCCCCCAAGGGGTGACGTCAGCTGGGCAGCCGGACACCTGGGTCCGGAGCACCCAAGAGAGGGAAGGCTGGAGCTGGCACTTTGGGAGCTGCTGATGTCCGGTGTATTTAAGGCCTGGGGAGGAAAGAGGTTCCCCTGGGGCAGCGGGGAGCGTGTGCAGAGAAGAGTGGAGCACTTGGAGGTATTGTGGGGGGGAGCAGCTGGCAGAAAGCTGACAGGTGGGAGAGAGTGGGAATGGCGACGGCCCAGGGCAACACGGAGTGGCATTGAGGGCAGTGGTGGGGCAGATGCGGGGCTCAGGGCTCCAGCCGGGTAGAGAGTGATGGCGGCCGCAGGAAGGTTTAGAGATTTAGTGGAAACCCCATCTGGTGGCTTCTGTTTCTCAAGAAGTGCAAGGCAAGGTCAGCAGAGAGCGTGAGGAGGGAGTGTGGGAGGGACGGAGCAGGGACAAGCCCCCTTTAGAGCTTCACTGGCCACCAGGTAAAGGCTGCCTGAAGTGCAGAGAGCATTTCCATGTGCCCACGAAGTTCTGCTGGGCAGAGGCTCTCAGCCGTGGGCCTTGGACCAGTAGCTGTGGCATCACCGGTTTGTTGTTAGTTTGTTAGAAATGCAAATTCAGACTCCACCTGGCCCTCGGAATCAGGGTCTCTGGGGAGTAGCCCAGGAAACTGTTTTGACTGGCTCTCCTGGCTTGTTCAGGTCTGAGAATCTCTGTTACAGAGAAGGGTGGTGGGAGCAAAGGGAGGAAGGGGTGAGGGGCTCCCCCAGCAGGGGGAACAGCCCGGAAGGCAGGTGGTGTGCAGGAGGCGGCTGTGCAAGGGGGTTCCCTGGGGCCCTGAGCCTCCTCTCAATCGCCTTGTCCCTGGAGCTGATGTGTCTTGTGCCCCTGTTCCCCCCCCCCACCCCCGTCTCACTCCTTTGCCACGAGAACCTGTCTTGTCCCCACTTGTTCTGAGCACCTGCTTCCAGACCATCTGGGCCTCCGGGCAGGCTCCCGGGGGGTCAGCTGCACCGGTTCTCCTCCGGCTCAGCACAGGCCGGTGGTGGTGCCTCGGGGGCTCCGGCTCCAGGCTGCCAGCACTTGGAAGAGCAGGCTGGTACCGGGCCAACCCTTCGGCCTCCAGACTCTCCCCTGCGCCAGGGACAGCCCTTCCCATCTTCAGGAACCACTTCTTCCTGGGATGCCCATGGGGAAGCGGGAAAGAGCTGGGGTCCCTGAGGACTCCAGGTCGCATAGCCCTCAGGATGGGATGTGGGGAGCGTCGGTCTGAATGAATGGGAGTCTTGAGTGAAGTGATATTTCTAAAGCACTCAGAACGAACAAGTGCTATAAACACGTTGCTGCGTAAATAAAAGCCCGAGGCTCTGCGGCAGCTCCGTGTCCGTGTGGGGTGGGGGCGGGGTGACAGGTGCTCCTGGCTTCCTTCCCAGGCTCACGTCGGTCGGGCCTGGGCTTCTTTCCCCGGTTGACCCTGGGCCGTCCCAGCAAACAAGGGGCACGGGAGAAGGCCGGGCTGGGGACACTGTGGGAGGTGGAGCGCCCCCCTGCCCCGGGGCGAGGAGCGCAGCGCAAGCGGCCTTGACCCGTGGGTGGGTGGAGCCCCCAGCGCAGAGGGGAGGCGCCCGGCAGCCCCCTTTCTCCCGGGTCTGGGTTTCCCGCGGTTTGCCCTCAAGTGTCCCCAGCGTGGGTCTTTACCACGCATCTTAGATTAAACACTGGCTGTAAGGATGCCGTTCCGGGAGGGGGGCGCCCAGCCGCCGCGGGGCCCGAAGCCCCGGGCGGCTCAGCCTGGGGACGCGTCGCCGGCGCGGTCCCCGTGGGTCCCCGCGGGCGCCCGCTGCTCTCTGCTGCCTCCCCCCCCCCCCCCCCCCCCCCGGCCACGGCGGCGGGTCCGGCCGCCCTCACCTCCCGCCGCCCCGCAGAGGAATACCAGTGCACCGGGGTCCTCGAGACGGATTTCGCCGAGCTCTGCACGCGCTCGGGCTACACGGACTTCCCCAAGGTCGTCACCCGGCCTCGCCCGCACCCGGCCTTCGTCCCCTCCGCCTCGATGTCGGAAAAGCCCGCCCAGGGTGAGTGAGTGCCAGGGGAGCCCCTAGGGGGCCTGCCGGGTGGCCCCCCTTCTCTGGGCGGGTCAAAGGCCGGGGGGTGCAGGGCAGGGGTGCGGCGAGCCGAGGGGAGGCTTCCAAGTGGCGGGTGTGGAGGCGGGCGAGTCTCCCGCCTTCCTCCCCAAACCCTCGGCGACCCTGGCCCGGCCACACCTGGGGGCTACTGCCCTCTGGCCGCCCTGGGCCGGCGCTTCTGTTTCCTCCCTCTTCACCCCGCTCCTTGCACCCCTGCCTTGCAGACGATCAGCGCCTGTCGGCGTCTTGCAGCCTCAACAGCCTGGAGAGCAAATACGTGTTTTTCCGGCCCACGATCCAGGTGGAGCTGGAGCCCGAGGACAAGGGGGTGAAGGAAATCTACATCCGCGGTGAGCCCCGCCCCGGGCCCGTCCCCCCTCGGTGCCCCCGCCCCGCGGACCTTCCCCCGGCCTGAGTCCCGCCCCGCGGTGCCCTTCCGCCCAGAGTCCGCCCCCCCCCCCCCGCCCCGTGGTGGCCCCCCACCCCGCGGACCTCCCTTCGTCCTGAGTCCCGACGCTCCCCCACCCCGCGGTGCCCCTCCGTCCCGGGTCCGCCCCCCACCCCGCGCTGTCCCGCCCCCTGGACCTGAGTCCCGACGATCCCCGGCCCCGCGGTGCCCCTCGGCCCTCAGTCCGCCTCCCACCTCCCGGCGGTGCACCCTCCCCCCCCCCCCGCCCCGCAGTCCCCCCCACACCGCGGACCCCCCCTGGCCCGGGCCTGAGGCCCCTCCCTCCTCTTGCTGCCACAGGTTGGAGGGTCGAGGAGCGGATCTTGGGCATCTTCTCCAAATGTCTGCCCCCCCTCAGCCAGCTGCAGGCCATAAAGTGAGGGCACGGGGGTGGGTGGGCCGGGGCAGGGGATAAAGAGCCGCGGGCAGGGGCGCGGGAGGCCCGGGACGGTGGAAGGGGCGCCCGGGAGACCGTGTGGCTGGAGGGGACGCGGGGAAGGGGGTGAGTCTCCAGCTGGCTTCCGCACCTCCCAAGTCCAGCTTGTGGAAGGTGGGGCTGACGGATAAGACCCTGAGCACCTTCATCGCCCTCCTGCCTCTCTGCGCGCCCACGCTCAGGTCAGAGGCGGGAGGGCAAGTGGGGAGGGCCCCAGGACGGAACTGGCGCGGGGGGGCGGGGGGGCGGGGGGGCCGGGAGCAGTTTGGGGAGGAGAGTGGCGGTGGCGTCCCTGGGGCGGGAGGGAGGTTTAGAAGCTCCAATGTGACAAGGAGGGGGTCCCTTTTATGCCACACCAGTGCCTAAAGAGACAGGCCTTTGGGCCCCGACCCCTCTCCTCGCCACCACGACCACCCATGCTCTCCCTGGGGGTTTCCTGCCTGGGGTTGAACACGGGACTAAGGGCTGGCTCTTCTCCTCCGGCATCGGTGGGGGAGGGAGAGGTTAGGGCAGACACTGCAGGGCCGCGTGGGCACTGTGGCGGTTCGTGGGGCAGGGAGTGGGGGCAGAGAAAGAGGGCCACCCCATTTCATGGCTGCCGGGCGGGGAGACAGGAGGGCTGCCTGGAGGAGGTGGTGCTGAGTTGTAGAGGAGGAATGGAGGGGGCAGGGGCCAGGTGGGAGGCGGTGTCGCTACAGGTGTGGGGCCTCGCACTCCTTCTCGAGGCTTCCCCAGCACCCTTGGTTTATCCTGCTTCACAGAACGCACCCTCCGCGTTCTGGGGTCTTCCCCTGGTGGCCGGTGGGACGTTCCTGCAGGGTGGGGTGGGGTTGGGTCTCCCTCAGCGGAGGAAACCTAATTTGTTTCCATCCTGGGAACCGGAGACAAACCTAGGGATTCCTCTTAAGATACCAAAGTCAGTCAGATCGCCGCGGGCGAATAATTGAAAATGAACGTGATGACCTTTAGGTGGAGGAGGAGCCAACCCGAAAGGTAATGAGTCTCCCGTGATAATAAACCGTGGGAGAGCACTTTTAAGTAGAGAAACTTCTAGCCTTAGTTCGGTGTTCGTCGTGACTTGGCAAAGGGCCTGTGTTCTCCCAGCGCCTGCTGCTGCTGCTGGAGAAGCCAGGCTTGTGGGGGTCGCGAATCAGGTACACGCTACGTGTCACGTGGGGGCTTACAGCCACACCAGTTTATTGGTTTCCGGTTTCTGTGAGATAGACCTGGGTGCGGGTGTGGACGAGCTGGGTGCCCCCTGCCCAGGGTGTGTGTGTGTGTGTGTGTGTGTGTGTGTGTGTGTGTGTGTGTGTGGTGGGGGGATGGTCGTGGGGGTGGGGGTGGCCCGGTGGGCCCACAGGAAGCTGGCGGCTGGAGCTGGAGCACCTGCCTCCCAGCTGACCTAGTGGCCGCCTCCATGGGGCTGCAGTAGGAGGGAGGGCTCTCCGGGCCAGTCTGGCCGTCTGGATGCCCCCCCTGCCCCGCAGGGGATCCCAGAGAGGGCCAGAGAACTCCCGACGCAGGGGTCACGGTCCTTTTGTGACCTCATTACTTGTGCCATATTCCATTCAGTAGGAAGGGGGTCACTGGGTCCAGCCACACTGGTGGGGGGACTACACCAGGCATGGGTACCAGGAAGGTGGGATCCCGAAATCCTTTCACAGGCCACCTCACCACCGGTCACTAGCGCTGACGAGTGACCCCATTCACATGGCTACTTACGGATTTTCATGTTTAAAAAAACCTCTTAATACTTCTTTTGAGAGCGTGTGCCTGTGCACAAGTGGGGGAGGGGCAGAGAGGAGAGACGGAGCCCCAAGCAGGCCCCACCCCATCAACGCAGGGCCTGATGCGGGGCTCCGGCTCCCCAACTGAGAGATCAAGACCTGAGCCGAGATCAAGAGTCTGTCGCTTGACCGAGCCCCCCCCCCCCCGGGCCCCCCAGCACTTGTGGGTTTTTAGTCTAAAGAACTGTCCGTGTAATTTCCTACCCGGGAGGGAGGGCCACTCTTGGGTTGTTTCCGAGCTGCTCCCCAGAGACCCACACGTCCTGTCGGACCCCCTCCCTCCTCTGGCCCCAGTGGTGCCGCCAGGTCCTCAGATCTCCCCCGTCCTCAGGAAGGTGTCTCTGGAGGGCAACCCGCTGCCGGAACAGTCCTATCACAAGCTCATGGCCGCGGACAGCCCGTGAGACTGCTTTACCTCCCCCCCCCTTTCTTAGGGCCCGTCCCCCGGACCGGGTCAGCCCTGGTCCACCCTGTCCTGCCCCCTAACAAACCCCCAGGCACCCTCCGCTCCTGCCCCTCTGCCCTCGGACCGTTGCGCCCTCCTTACGCGCCGAGTTCCCTGCTGGCCTCCCCAGCCAGCCTGCTCTCCCTCCGCGCGCAGGATCGCGCACTTGTCTCTGCGGAATAACACCATCGACGACCACGGCGCGCAGCTGCTGGGCCAGGCTCTGTCCACGCTGCGCAGCTGCAACCGGACCCTGGTCTCGCTCAACCTGGCCTTCAACCACATCGGGGACGCGGGTGCCGGCTACATCGCGGACGTACGTGACCGGCGGCGACAGGGAGCGGGGACTGGAGGCGGAGGCGGGACGGCCGGGCCACAGGCTCACACGCGCCCCCGCCCCAGGGCCTCCGGCTGAACCGCGCCCTGCTCTGGCTGTCGCTGGCGCACAACCGCATCCAGGACCAGGGCGCCCTGAAGCTGGCCGAGGTGGGTGCGGCGGCGGGGCAGAGGCTGGGGTTCCCCCTCCGCCGCCGGCCGGCGTCGGACCGCGGGCTGCTCGCCCCAGGTCCTGCGTCCCTTCGAGCTGACGCACACGGAGGTGGTGGAGCGCCGCCGCCTCCTGCTGGAGAAAGGGACGCAGGAGCGCTCGCGATCGGTGAGCCCCCGGCGCCCGCGGCCCCGCCCGAAGCGCCCCCCCCCCCCAGGCCTAGCGGGTCTGCGCTCCCCGCGGAGCCTCTCCTGCGGGGCGAGAGAAAGGACTAGATACCGCCCCGAGCAGCCGGCCACAGCGCGGGACCTGGGGCGCGTTCCCTAGCCGCGGCCTGCGTGCTCGCCTGCGGCCCGGCTGCTCCGCAGCTCTGTCGCGGGGTCGCACGGGACAGTGCGCGCGGTGCACCTGCCTTAGTTCAGTGAAAGTCTACTGTTTTCCCTCCCGACGCGAGAGTCTGAGCCCCCAGCCCCGCCCCAGCCTCTCCCACCGCCACCCCCCTCCCCCGCACCCCCAGGACTCCCAAACGCGCGCAGTTTCGGCTTTTAGGCGGGGAGATGGCGTGGGGGTGCGGTCAGTCCCGCCGCCAGCCGGGCACCGGGCTTCCCTTCACCCCTCCTCGAGGAAGGGGTGCTGGCTGCTTCTCCCATCCCCTCCCCTCCCCTCCCCTCCCTTCCCCTCTCCTCCCCTCCCTTCTGTGAGCGCAGCCTTCCTCCTCCCGACCTGGGGACTCCAAAACGGACCGTGAGAAGAACCTGCTGCTACAGGTCAACAGTGCTGCCCTGACGGAAAAGACAGACAAGACGCAGACAACCAAGACCCCGAAAGGCCTGAGCAAGAAGAAGGAGAAGTCAGGAGGGGTGGGTGTGCTGCGGGCGCTGGGGGAACCGGGCTGGAGGGAGGAAGGCCGTGGATGGTCGCGCATGGGCCCCTTCCCAGCCGGGCTCCGTCCTGCCCAGGGAGGCGGGTTCCATCTGCCTCCTTACTGGCTGCCCAGGAATCGGTGAGGAAGGAGGAGAAGTCAGGGTCAGGGCAGTCGCCCACGCAAGGGACCCCCAAGAAGGAAGACCCCACGAAGTCGGGCAAGGGGAGTAAGTGCTGGTGCCCCCTTGAGGCACCTCTTCCGTGCAGGGGGAGGGCCGGCGGGGGCCGGACGGGAGGCCTGTCCTCCGCCTCCACCTCCACGTACATTCTCTGGTGATGTCCTTCCGGCCCCATGTGGCCCCGTCCTGGCCCGCTGCACTCCCCACGTTGTTTACCAAGAGAGGGGGCCCCCAAGGCACTGCTCTGAGACCAGGACCGTGGTCCTGGCCAGGGTGGTTCCTCCAGCCGTTCGGCTGCTCCCAACCCTTGGTGTGAGGAGGTTGCCCCCCGGGGCCCATTCTCTCCGGGGCCCCTGGGTGGTCTCCGGAGTGGGCCCTGTGCATTCTGGCTCCCCCACCCCCTGCCCCCTGCCCCCTGCCCCCTGCCCCCTGCAGAGGTCACCATCCCTGAGCAGAAAACAAGCAAGGGGAAAGGGCCCAAGACCGGGAACAAAGAGAAGCGGAGCTTCCTGCTGGAGTCGGAGGTAGGGGAGAGGTGGTGGGCGTGGGGGGGGGGTGGTGGCAGCCTGGCCCCCTGGAGTGCTTGCCCGGCGGCCCCAACGGTCTCTGTTTCCGCCCCCGCCACCGCCGTCCCATCCCAGGCTCCTTGCCGGGTGGGGAAGAGCTCAGTGCTCCCTCTCTGTCCGGCTGGAGGAGGCCGCTCCCTCCCAGCCGGATGGCCATGGCCACACTGTCCCGCTGGCCCTGTGCCCCTGTGCCCCTGTCAGCTCCCCGGGAAGGCAGGGCTCTCGTGGTGCCGCCCCACCCTGTGCTCGGCTCCTTGAGCCCCTTTTTCTTTTGCCGCCCGAGCCTCCCTTTTCTCTTTCAACTTGGGGAGGCTCCCACGTTACTTCGGAACCTTCTGGGCTGACTCCACAGCGCGCGGCAGCCCCAGCCCTCCAGCTGTCCAAGGGTCTGTCTCTATCATCAGACCCCCTGCCCTAGGCAGGGAGGGGCCTCCCCTCTTTTGGGAGTTTTCTCTGGCACCGACACAAGATCCTACCAAGGAGGAAGGTCAGGTAGAGGGGGGCTGGGCTGCCTTCAAACATTGTTTTGTTTTATTAAGTAGTCTCTGTGCCCAACGTGCGGCTCAAGCTCAGGACCCTGAGATCAAGAGTCGCACGCAGGCTCCTCCCCATGGAGTCAGCCGGGCGCCCCAGGGGGCTGCCTTTCTGCCCCGGGTCCATGGGTCGTCCTCGGTCTCCAGCGCTGGGCCCTCCTCGCGCTGGCTGGTTGTTGGGAAAGCCCCCACGCCTCAGGCCTCCGCTCTGGCCATTTTCTCTGCCTGGAACACCTTCTGCCCCCTCTTTGCCTGGTAACCGTCACACGCCCCGCAAGCTTCAGCACAGGGGCCACCTGCTCCCGGAGAGGGGGCCGGGGGGCCTCCTCTGTGCTCCGCACACCCCAGCTTCTCTCCACGGGGCTTGCCCATCCCTTCCCCTTCCCCTTCTGGCTCCCCCCCCCCCCCCCCAACAGTGTTGCTTCTGGAGGGCGTGGGCTTATTGTGTCTTTGTATCCCCAGCACCTAGGACAGAGCCTGGCCTATAGCTGGTCTCCAAAGCATGTATGTTGACTGACTGGTGGCCTGGGGGCTCGCTCCCTCTACTCTGCTGCAATTGGGATTATGCTTTAGCAGCTGGTTGCTGAAGCCACAGAGGCGGTCAACCCGCTCCTGGAGCCGGTGGAGCACCGCAACGGGAAGGTTTTCGTGCCTGGGAACAAGGTCCTTTTGCACCTTAACCTCCTCCGTATGTCTGCCGAGCACCCCTGTCCTCCTGCCGTGAGGCCACCGGGGCCCCGTGCTGCCCTGGGGGTGCCCCCCCCCCCCAACCCCACGGGGCACAACACGGTCCTCCCATGGTTGGCCGTCATAAGGGTGGAGGCCCTCCTGCACAGGGTCTGGGGTGAGAGTAGGTCCGGCCGCGGGCCTGGCAGTTGGAGGGCAGGCGGGAGAACGAGGCAGGAAGGCCGGGGGGCGGGGGGGGGGGGTGGGGAAGAGGGAGAAAGGGTGGGTGTGGGGGGAGGAGCAGGAGGAGGAGAAGTGAGGGGCAGGGGCTGGGTGGGAGGGGCACAGGTGCAGTGGGGCCACCTGGGTCACTCCCTCTCCCAGGAAACCGCATCACCGAGGTGGGGCTGGAGGGCTTCCTGGCTACCGCGCAGTACCAGGCCCAGTTCTCCAAGTCCAAGAGCCCGTCCAAGGGCCCAGTGGGGCTGCTGCGGCTGTCCCTGGCGGTGAGTCCCCTGGCCCCTAACCCACCTTGTCCCGGGAAGCTTTGTCCTGCCGGAGGACTGACTTGCATCCCTTCTGTCCACCGTCCCCTTCCTCTCACTCTTCCAGAAAAACTGCTTCTCCCCACAGTGTCCTGCGTACACGACGATCCAGGAGCTGATGCTGCCACGGGCCGCCGTCACTAAGGCCAAGCCCAGGGAGGAGGAGGCCACCTAGCCCCTCCCACCTGCCTCCCGGAGCCGGAGCCGGAGGGCTGCCGCAGCATCTCTGGTCCCTGGTCCCTGCGTGGTGGGCTGGCCTCCCTGGGGGCGATCTCGATCGCTTGCAAACTCCACTGTGTATGTTGCCCCTCGAGATTGTCTGAAAACCGTTCCAGAACTACTTGGAACGCTTGGACTCTGAGTCTGTTCATGTCTCGCGGCCACAAGTGGCTGAAGGGCTTTCCGGTTCTTCCCCGGGCTGAGCTTGGCCCCTCCAGCCTGGGCGGGCCAGGGCCTGCTCCTGGCTTGCTCTCTCCGTGCTGCCCGCAGGACCCCAGGGATTGTAACCCCTTCGCACAGGCCCAGGGGAAGGGGAGGGCTCCCGGCCCTCACTCCTTCTGCAGCTGGCAGTCGCCCACAGGAGGCAAGGACTCCATAGAGGACGCGGAGTTGGCGGCTGATTTGAAGAGGGCGCGGTCTCCGTATCTACACAGTAAAGGCCAAGCCCTCCACCCAAACCCCAAAGCTATGGTTTGTGGAGGTGGGTGGTGTGAAACCAGGGACGCCCGCGTGGCAGGAAGCGGGGGTGCCGAGGAGCCTCAGAGCTGCCCCCCCCCACCCCCCCCCCCCCACCCCGTATCTCTACCTTCAGTGCTGCCTCAGGTGAGAGCACCTATGGAACAGATAACCCGTGGGACGCTGCCGGTGCTCAGAGGGGACCTGGCTGGCCTCTCCAGTCCTCCCTCACGGCTCCCAGGCACCGTGTCGTAGGAAGTCCAGTGCCGGCTGCACCGTAAGCCCATGAGGCCGGCACGGAGGGCGTGTCGCCCACGAAGTCCGAAAGGCAGGAGGTCTGGGGGAATGCGGCCTCCAGGGCTGCCAGGGCCCGTGGGAGGGAAGGGGGGCTGAGGGCAGTGAGGACCAGCCCGGCCTGCCCGAGGTCCCCCGGCTCTGGGCCCCCTGCCTGTGTGTGCGGTACATTCCGTGGCTTCTTCGGCCCTGAGGGCTGCACCCCCAACAGAGGCTGGGGGAGACCCTGGCCAGAGCTGCGCCTGGGGGCTCGACGCCAGGGGCGGGGGCTGCCTTTTGTTCCCTCCACCCGATCCTGAGAAGCACCACCTTGTCTTTCATCAGAGCAGTTTCAGAAATCACACACACACCACCACGGTTGAAGAATATTTAACTTTTCTTAAAAAAAAAAAAATCTTAACCATGAAAGAAAGAAAGAGTGTACATTATTTTAACAGGAAAACAGTCATTTCCATCTCTATATTTTATATATTATATATATATTTATATATATATGTATATATACACCTAGCACAGTGTGTATATTTTATTAGGGTGGGGGGATGGCCCGGCAACAGGGGCCAATGCTGTGGGGCCCCTGGGGAGGGTCCTGGGTTAGGTTCAGGGACTCCGGCCTTCAAACCCCCCCACCCCACCTCCTGGGCCCCAGTTTTCAGGGCCGTACCTGATACACTGGTTTTCTACAGGGACAGGGTGGGGACGGGCGGACAGAGGTGGGGTCCGGAATCCCCCTGAAGAGAACCGCAGGAGGGAGCAGCTCTGGCCTGGGCCGCAGAGGCGGGGCTCTCAGGCCAGGGGGGCTGGGACACCTTCCTGCCCGTGGGGGACCGGCGTGCTCAGCTCTGACCCTCCCGGGGCTGGGCTGTTAGGACACAAGCTGCCCTCTGTGACTGCCTCCGGCACCCCGACGACAGAAACCGCTCGGTTATTTACAAAGCAAGATGCACGTACGGTACATACATATTTATAGGCAACCAAAGTGACAAGGAGGGCAGGGGTGCGGGCACCCCACCCCAGCCCCGGGGTCCCGCGAAGAGGGGAGGGGAGGAAGAAAGTGCACGTACACAGAGCCTCCTCCTGCCACCTGCGTGTCTGGGGGGCCGTTTGGGTGCAGCCGGCATGCTCAGGGCGCCAGGCCGTGGACGGGGCTGGGGAGGCGGGAACACACTGAAATTTGACCCGGACCTGAGCGGACCAAGGGACATGCGGGTCTCCTGTGGGGGCGTCTCGGCTAGACCGCCTCTACTGTGGGGCGGAGGTCTGGGGTCCCGCTGCCCTGTGCCCCTGCCTCGGGCCAGTCCCCGGGGGGAGTGGGGACGCGGAGGATGTGGTGTCTGGACAGTTAGAGTCCTGGGCACGAGGCTGCGTGGGCCGTGCACTCTTCCAGGGGTGCGTCGGAGCCTGTGGGGGGGGTGACGAGGGCAGTGAGCGGCCGGCCTCTGGGGTGACCCTCCCTGTTAGGGTTCACCTGCACGGCACCCGAGCTCAAGAGAGCGCGTCCTCTGGAGCCTTTTGCGACGAAAGCGGAGTTTCTCCCGGAGCCTGGGAGTGCCGCTGCTGCTCCCAAGCCCGTGGGCGGCTACGCGCTGGCCCCACCCCCACCCCGTCTGGTTCGAGGGCGGGGAGACCCATCCTCTCTCTGATCCAAGGAAATGGAATTCGATACTAAGTTTTCCACTTTTAGGGGAGCTTCTGTGAGGGTTCCCTGGAAGGATCCCTTTCTGAAGCTGAGGGTTGTGAATTACTCGTGCTCGGGCGGGGGTGATGAGACCCCTTCACAGAGCCCTCCTCCCCCTCCCCTGCGTGGGTACCCAGAGGGCAGCTCCACACTCACCGTCCTCAGAGCACGGCCCCGGCTGGTGCCTGTCCCTGGAGTCTGAGGCCAGGGGCTCCTTGGCCGGAGGGGACAGGGAGCTGTCTGTCCATCTGGCCGCCTCTGCGTGGAAACTGCCCACGGGTGTGGTGCCACCAGACGAGTCTCCCCCGAGGGACCTGAGCAGCTCTCTGTGGGCACGCTCCATGTCCTGAAAGACAGCAGGGCGATGTGTGACCCGGGTCCCTTACGTCGGGGCCCTGGGGGTGACGGGTCTGGGGACCTGCCCTCACCTTGAGCCTGTGGAGCTTGACGGTGAGCTGCTCGATGGTGTGGAAGATGCTGCTCGCGTCCCTGAGGGCCAGGCCGGGCGGGGAGCGGCTGGGGCGCCTGCGGCCGCCCTGGCACCAGGGCCGAGGCTCTGTCTGCCAGTCAGGGAGGCTGTCGGGCTGGGCGGGGCTCGTGGGTGCCGCCGAGGCGTCGGTGCTTGAGTCTGGGGGTCCCGCTGGCATGCTGACGTAAAAACAGTTCCCTGTCCCCAAGGCGAGACGGGGAGGTCAGGATGCTGGTCCAGAGGACGCAGAGACCAACCCCGTCGCCCTGGGTGCTCGCTCCCCACGTGGACTGGCGCGGCCAGGGGCCAGGGCTGCCGTCCCGTGGGTGAGCGCGGCGTAGGCGGCCTCACGCTGCCCACCAGCCCTGTAAAGGCCCCCTCCTCCAGAAAGCCTTCTGGGTGGCACTTTGGCCAAGCTTGGCCCACGCCGAGGGAGGGTGCCCAGCAGCGGAGGTTAGGGAAGGCCTCCCCGTCCCTGAAGGGGGGTGAGGAGGCAGGGCCGGCCGCAGGCACTTGGGAAAAGGAGCGGAGGGAGGCTCCGTCACGTCTCCCCGTCACATCTCCCCATCGAGAGCTCTAGATGAACTCTGACACAGCCCCTGCGCCCATCTGCAGAGTCCTAGAGACCCCTCAGCTCCAGGAGGGACTCAGACACCGCTGGAGCGGGGAGGAGGGGAGACACCAAGGGGCCTGGGAGGCCACGTGAGCCTCTTTCCACAGCGACACTGCAGTGTGGCTCAGGATGTCAGGCCAAGGACGCGGGGCTCCGGGCACCAGGCTGCGTGCGCTCCCCACCATATTCGGCACCGGCTCACCGAGCCCAGTCCCAGAGGCCTGATGGGGGAGGGAGGACGCAGCGGCAGGGGTGCCCTGCAGCAGGGGGTCCGCTCCCAGAGCCCGGCTCTGGCCCCGCAGGCCCCACGCTCCAGCCCCAGCCTGGCTCCGGCTCCGCGAAGTTTTATTACCCGCAGCCTCGGCTCCGCCTTCTGCTTCGGCTGGCTCAGGCCCCGACCGGCCACTCTCGGGTAGCGCGGGGACAGCTGTGGCACCCGCCACCTCGGCTGGACCAGCACCACCACCAGGGAGAGCCGACACCAGGAGAGAAGGAAAGAGGAGGCGGCGGAAGACAGCGGGAGAGGAGAAGAAAAGGGGGAACACCGTGAACGCAGACGCCCGGGGGCCGCGGAGAAACCATCCACCATTTCACCGAAGCACAGAGCAGGAAGGGCAGCCCCCCGGAAACCCAGGAGAGAGGGCGGGCCTCGGGCAGATGGGAGGCGGAGCGGAGCGCCGGGAGGACAGGACCCCGCAGCCCTGTGAACATCGTTCCTGCTGCCCTCCTCAGACCACGTCCCGTCCCCTCCCTCCTCCCTCGGGCCTGCAGCTCTGCCCGAACCCGTCCCCAGCCCCTGTCCCGGCCGGTCTGGGCTTTCTTGCTCGACACCGCCCACGGGGCCGCAACTTGGGGCGCTCTCCCACTGTCACGATGGCTCGCCACACACCCCCAGCTTCGTCCTGTGGCTTGTGCCCTTCCCCCCCCCCCCCCCCCCCACCCATGCTGCCAGTGCCCTCACCACAGCTACTAACCACCAGCTGCAGGGGGTGGCTGTAAGCACCTGTCCCGGGTCTGAGGCCCCCAAAGAGAGCCTCATCTTTTCCTCAGGCCTGGGTCGTCCGTGAAGAATGCTAGCGGGGGCTTTTGTGGGCAGCCGGTTTGTGCCGGGCACCAGTTACACACTGATGTTCAGAGAGGGTTCGCGATTTTGCCTAAGGCCACATGGATGTTAGGTGACGGGCTTTGAACCTCGGCTGCCCGACCCTGAAGCCTTCGTGTGTCGGCGTCTCCTCCCGGGATCCGGGAGCCTCTGTGCATGCGCTTTCCCAGACAAAGCGCCGTTTGGGAGGCTTGCCTCGACCTCAGTGAACCGGGCGCCCGTCTCCCCAGTGGACGTCCCAATTGATTTACCTTTTCTCACAACTTTGTAGCTTCCTGCTGCCTCTGTGTTTGAAGTCTCTTCCTCTGGATTCCTGTCCAGCTCGGGAGACTCCCAGATCCCGGAATTCCTGGCCCGTGGGGGCAGATGCTCCAGGGAACAGAGAGCCGTGTCCTCCTGCTCTGGCTGATCCCTCTCTGGCCCCGGGGAGCCGGGGTCGCGGGGCTGAGAGGCGCCGCTCATGAGGGAAGGCGTGGGTGTCCGGTCGGCCTCGGGCTCTCCGGACGCCTGTGCTTCCGCGGGGTGACCGGGCAGCAGGCCCCACAGGATCAGGCGCCGCAGGCTCTCCACTGGAGGGCGAGAAGGTGCTGGCTTCCCCTGCACAGCCACGCCCAGGGCCGCTGCTCCCCTCCCCCACAGGGCAGAACCCGGAGCGGACAGGGGGTCACAAGGGGCTCTGCGTCCCTTCTCCTCCAGCACGGCCGGAGACAGCGTTCCAGCAGGTGGAGGGTAGAGGGGTCTGTGGGGCCCGGAAGGCACTCACCATCTTGGAGGGCTGCATCAGCGAGCCCTTCCATAACCAGAGGTCCTGGGAGGGACAGGAGGAGGGGATCCCTGGTCCTGCGGCCCCTGTTCTCTGCATCCAGGGCTGCGGGAGGGTGGGACAAGGCACCCAGCTCCTCCTCTATGCTGCCCTCCTGCTCGGGATCCTCTAGCGGGACCGGGTGCTTCCCCTTGACCCTCTGCTGTGGCCCAGGGCCTGCTTTGGGCAGGAGGACAGCATAAGGACGGGGAAGGAAGGCACCTGTGGGCGGACCCCATCCACACCCAGCTCTGGGTTCAAGTGGCTGAGAACGTGGACTCATTCCACGAATGTTTAGTGAACCCCTACTACGACTACAACCAGACACCGTCCCGAACCCTTGGCAGATGTCGGGGATGACACCCAGCTCCCTGCCGGTGTGGAGCTTAAGCTCTAGGGGACAGACACAGAGAGGTAACACAGTACAGCGAGCTCTCCAGGCGAATTAGAAGGAGACAGCACTGTGGGAAAGACGACGGCAGCGCGTAGGCCAGGGGGAGGGGGCGGGCGGGAGCGCCGTTTACCTGCAGCCGCAAGGCCACAGAAGGCGCGTCGCCGCAGAGGCAACGTCTGCAGAGACCCGAAGGAGGTGAGGGGTCCACCAGGAGATTTACCCACGGTATCCCACGGGTGTGGCCTTCTCCATGGAAACGCCCAGCTGGAGGAGGCGGGCCCCCCCCCCCCCCCCCCACTGTAGAACGCCTGTCACCCGGAGAGCTGGGGTGGGGGCCTCTGTTCAAGTGAGCTCGTCCGCACTGGCTCAGGTCTGCTCTCCTTCCCCTTCTGGACCCCCTTCTCAGTCCTTTCTCTGTTCTTATCCAAACCTCACGCTTCTGGCCCCGACATCCTCTCCCATCACCCCGCACCCACACCCGACCACCCCCTGACCTGTCCCACCAACAATGGCCCGGTGGGCTCCCACAAGGACGGTTCCGGGGACACACCTCCAGACAGCTCCTCAGGTCCTGGTTCGCCGTGGAACACTTCCGAGCCATCCAGTCCCACCCTGCGGGGACAAACCCCCAGAGGTCACCCGCCGCACTGCTGACGCCAGCCAGGAGGGGTGAGCTCAGACGCCGCCCTGGCCTCCCGCGTCACAACGGGCAGTGAAGGATGGTCCGACAAAGGGAGGTGGCAGGCTTCAGCACCTGCCACGGGTCGGCCACCTGGAGAGCAGGGTGGGCGCTGGCCGGCGTCTCCTGGTCCCGATTCTATACCCCCCCACCCCGGCGCAGGCGTGGTCTCCCTGATGGCCAGGTTGGGGGGGAGCAGACAGGGACTGGAGGCGGAGGTGTGGGGACGACTGGGGGCCTGGGGGGTGAGCACCTGCTGGGCGTGAGGCTCTGGTGGGCCGGCTCCTGGGCGCCGGGGGGTGGGGGATGGGCGGGTGCCGGGGCGGCTCCGGGGCGCCCGGTGGCGTTCCGCACGGCCTCCTCCAAGAGCTCCATCCACCTGTGGCTCAGCAGGGGCAGAGAGGGCTGGTGGTAAACACAGGGCCGGGCACGCCCCCCGCAGGCAGCCCTCCCCACGGGCGCGTGCAGCCACCCACGGCGGCCCTGTGCCGTGCTCCGGGCCGAGTGGTCCCCGCCTGCTCCTTGTCTTTAAACGGCCCCCAGATAGGCAGCAAGACCCACAGGTGACAAGCCTGACGCTGAGACGCTGACTCAGTCGAGCTGCCTCGTGTGGCGGCAGCGAGGGAACGAGGGGTGGGTGATGACCCCGGAGGCGGATGCGCTTGGTGGGAAGGAGGAAGAACCCCAGCACAGGGAGGAGGAAGGGACCACTGACCACGTGGAAGACCCCTCGGGGGCAAGGACGGCGGTCCCGCGAGCCCGCTGCGCCTGCCCTGTCTCCCTGTCCCGCGCCCACGCCCCATCCTCCACTCCTCGGCCCGGCCTCGCTGCCCACCGCTCACACACGCCGCCCTGGCCCCTCGATTCTTACGTGTTCTTGTCTGACGACGTCAGAGCCACCAGCTCATAGATCTGGGGGGGGCCCAGCTCGGACGTGCAGATGATGAAGAAGGCCCGTTTGTCTGTGCGAAGGAAGGGGGAAGGGCCGCGTGGAGGTGACAGAGCCATGAGGGCGGCCCCCGCCAGGGCCACAAGGTGCTGGAAGCCCCGGCCCTCGACACGGGACAGGGACCAGAGCAGAACACGCAGCTGGCCACCGGAACCACGCGGGGTCGCGCACAGGAAGGCCAGAGGCAGTCCTGGACCCTCGGGCCCTCCTCGCGGCGGCCCCCGCTCCCTCTGCTCTCCCTCGCGCTCGCCGCCGCCCGCGACTCCCGGAGGCGGGGGGGGGGGGGGGGGGGGCATCGCCCCAAACCACGGGTGGAGAGAGCGGGCCCAGGGCCCCTTCCCGCACACACCGGGCTTCTCACCGAACCGCCTCTGTCCGCCGGGCCCTGTCCCCCCACCCCGCCCCGGGCCACGTCCTCCCGCTCAGGGGCCAGCAGGGAGGCCCGAGGCCAGGCCCGCGCGGCACCTGTGGCCACGGAGCGGATGAGCACGGCGTTGAGCTTGAGCACGGGGCTGAAGGTCTGCTTGCTGTCCGAGGAGCCAGCGGCCGTCTTGCTGTGGCACTTGAGCAGCAGCTTCTCATCCTGCTTCTGCAGCAGCACCAGGAGGTCGTCCAGCAGCAGCACGTGCAGGTCTGGGGGGCAAGCGCCGTGAGGAGTGCCCCCGCCCCCCCCGCACCCCCCCCCAGCACAGGGACAGGGTCCTGTGCCCCCTCCCCAGGCGGGGCCGCAGGAGCCCTGCCGGGCCCCGGGCGTGCGGTCCGGGGGGCAGGGCTGGGGCACCCCGGGGCGTGCGGTCCAGGGGGCAGGGCTGGGGCACCCACCCAAGGTCTTATCCTTGCTGGTCCTCCAGGTCAGGGGCCCCTCGTGGATCATCTTTCTGGCCGTCAGATCCAGGCTCTGTTAAGGAAACGTCGTTCATTCATTCGTACCTTCGTCCGACCCAGTGCACGCCACACTGCTGAGGAGCTGGGGGTCAGCGGCAAGCAAGAGGCGGCCTCTGCTCTGACGCTCGAATAGAGGCCACGGGCAGGACAGAAGCCACCGTGAGGCTGTGCGTCCCATTGGGGGGTTCGCCAGTGGCTCTGCCCCGGCCTCTCCCCAACCCGACCTCTTTTTGTTTCCTCCCCGGCCACCTTCACCTGGACCCCGGCTCCCAGCCCCCGCTCGGCCAGGAGAACTCCAGCATCCCGTCCCTGCCGGCAGGGCCGTCTGCTGGGTGTTCGTGGGGGCCCCGCTGCGGCACCCCGTCCCTCCAGGCCCCGGCCGGTTCCGCTCCCAGGGGTGCCCCCAGCGTGTGTGGCGGTCCCCGCCTCCCACCTTGAACTCCGCCGCCAGAGGGTTGCTGGCCCTCTCCAGGGAGGTGGTGTCCAGGCGTTTCTGGTAACCCTCCAGACGGTGCCGGTTCTCCGTCTGCTTCACGGCCTCGTTCACGTACTTGAGAATCTCCCGGCACTGGTCCCGGGCCCGGCACAGCTTCTCGTGCTCAGACGTGCCACCTACCGATCGGGGCAGAGGCGGTGCTGGGGGGTGCCTGCCTGAGGAGCGTGTCAGAGTCCAGCACACCTGGCCGCCGGTGGCTGCAAGCCGACGGTACGGGCACAGGTGTGCTGTCTTTGCCTCACTCGAGGGCCTCAAACCTAAGGGGCCCTGGCGCTGAGGGTCCTCGGGATCAGGGCACCGTCCCGGAGGCACACACAGCTCTTGGGAATTGCCAGCTGGACCACAACCAGCTCCACAGATGCGGGGGAGGGCAGGGCCTGGCTGACGGCAACGGTGCCTCCAGGATGCCCGCCCAGGTCGGGAGAGGGTCCTCACACTCCATACCCTGACTCCAGCGCCCCAAATTCGAGGGCAGCGGGGGAATGCTCGGGACCCCAGAGAGTGTCCCTGGGGCTAGCTCCTCTCAGCACGGCCACTGAACTTATACAGTCAGCACACGCGGCTGTACGTCTGTGCGCTGCACAGAGGCGTCCGGCAGGGGGATGGACAGATGCGGGGGGCTGCGGGGGGGGGGGGGGGAGGTGACGGCAGCCGTGGCCCCGGTGTGGGACCACAGTCACAGGGGAGTCCGCGTGCCAACCTCTTTCCATTCGGACGCTTTCCTCAGTTTGCACCAAGGCCCCCACAGGCTGGGGGCGAGCCTCACACCCCCTCCCACTGCTGAGCTTCTTCTCCCCAGAGCACGCTCATAATCGCGACCTCCCTCGAGACTGAGCGGAACAAGGGACTCGTGAAGGCCACAGAGCAGGTCAGCGCTGGAACTAGGTCTGAGTGCGGCCGCCGCCTCGCGCTCCCTACCCTCCGTGTGCTTGAGGACGCTCTCCAGCAGCAGCGGGTACTTGGTGAGCCGCTGCATCTCCGAGATGATGAGGTCTCTGAGCTGCAGCCGCCGGCACTGAGGGTGGCTCTCGGCCTCCTGGACAGAAGGGGGCACAGACGGAGAAAGAGGACAACCCGCGGTCAGGGCCTGGCTCATGGGCTCGGGACCCGGATGGGTGTGAAAAGGCCAAGTGGGTCCTGGCCCCAGAGGGTCACTCAGAAAGGTTTAGGGAAGACTGGTGGGGGCCGGGAGATAACCCACGGAGGGGATGTGGTCGAACAAGCGCCACAGAGCAGGTGCTATGCCCACTTTACAGACAGGGAAACCGAGGCCCAGCTACGTGCACACAGCAACCAGGAGGCGAACACGGCCTTCGGGCCGCCAAGCCACGTCCGTCCTGAGGGCCGGCACGTGCCAGTGTTTCTGAGGCGGTGGCGTGGGACGAGGGGGGTGTGGATGGGCGTGGGGGTAGCCGGGCTGCCCTCCCGGGTGGGGAGGAGAGGCCGGCGGGCCGGCCCCGGGGCTCCAGGAAAGCAGCCCGGGAGATCCCTGGCGACCCCGGTCGGCTTTACGGAGCTACGCCCGCACGGACTTCTACTGGCGGGGAGGCCACACCTGCATGAAGAGCTGGAACCGGCTCTCCTTGCGCTGCTTGGTCTTGATGAGCGCCAGCGCTATGGACTGGTGGGAGCAGAACCGCGCGGCCACCTGCTGGAGCTCCTCCCGGGCGGGGCCGTCAAACTGCAGCACAAGGGACGCCACCCGGGCATCGCACCCCGGCCCTCCCACACCCTCCGCCGCCGCTCCCGTGGCCACGGGAAAGGGGGACCCGTCCCCTCCAGGCATACCCGAGCCAGCATGAGGTCACCAATGTCTTTGATAATGGGGCCCTCCTCCCGGAGCTTCCTCATGGCCTCACACCAGGAATCTGGGGCAAGGAGAGAAGAATCAGAGAGGCCCGGGGCAGAGCTGCACCGCCGGACCCTCCGGGACCCGGGGAGAAGGGCTTTGGGCGGCAGTGCCGAGGGGAAGGGTCCGGCAGCCGTTCTGCTCCTGGGGGGGCCCGGAAGGCTGGCTTCAGGGCGCGTTATCAAGCTGTCCGCCAGAGAGAGCTGGTGGGGGCTGTCTGCTCAGGTAGGCCCTGGCACACGGTCAGATGGGGACAGACACCTGAAGGCTGGCCGGAGAAGGGGTGTGGGGGAAAGACAGCGGGCGGGGAGGACGGCCCCTCACTGTGGATCTCTATGAGCTCAGGCAGGTTGGGGAAGAGCCGGGCCAGCTCCTCCCGGGGCATCAGGTTCTCCTTCTTCATTCGCTGGTAGAAGATCAGGTCCAGGACCCGGAGTGTGCGCAGATGGGAGGCTTCTGTCACGAACAGCTCTGAGCGGGGTGGTCGCGGGATGGGAGGGACCCAAAGCACAGGGGGTCAAGCGAGTGTGCAAAGTCATGACGGCCACCCCAATCCACTTCTGAGGAAGCCGAGTGCTGGTGTCAGATCGCAGGGCGACCTCCCACCCCAAGGGCCATGCAGGAATGGCGACACGGACCTGGTCCCGTCCCCGGGGAGCCACCTGGCCTACTACCACCCTCTGCCCCCTACTCGCCCGAGTCAGAGGGGCGCATGCTCACCGTTGATGACCTCCTGCCGGTCGATCTCTCTCTGGCTTAGCCCAGCCACCACGTCCTTGCCCACCATGTGCTGCCAGTTCTGGGCATCCGGCTCCAGCTCCAGGTCAGACAGCTGGCCCGGGTCGTCCTCTAGGAGGTGGGGGAGGAGGGCGTCTGCACCGAACCCCAGACTGGGGGACTCGATGCTCCTGGGGAAGAGGAGGAAGGACTCAGCTCGGGGCCCGCCCCCGTCTCTCCTGCCCCGCGCCCACGGGAAACGGCGGCCGTGGACGGGCCCACCCGGCCGGCCGCTCGGGGCCGGGACACCCCACTCACCTGCGGCCCATCTTGGGGGTGAAGGGAGGGGTTGGGTTCTCCAGAGACCTGTGGAGAGAAGTCAGCCCTCAGCCCCCGCTGCCCCCGCCCCGAGACGCCCCAGCTGAGCTGCCCGAGCCCTGCCCACCTGGTGGAGAGGCTGGAGGCAGAGGACGAAGCTGACTGGTGGAGGCGGGCGGCCTCCGCGGCCGCGTCCATGTCCACGTCGCTGCGAGAGCGGGGCACGTTGTCCGCCTTCCGAGACCGCTTCATCTCCTCCCGGCCCTTCAGGCTCTCCGAGCGGCCCAGGCGAACCTCTGAGCGTGAACTGGGGAAGGAGGACCGGCAACCTTGGGGTCCCACGTCCCGGACAAGCCCTCCTCTGCCACCAAGACTCCAGGTGCCTCCTCCCCTGCCCCTCCCCAGTCCGGCTCGATGGACAGAGGCTCTCATCGTCCCCGTCACCGTCCCTGTGGCCCACCAGGAAATGAGAGCGGGGACCAAGAGATCCGACTTGTGGTATGCCACAGACCCCAAAAGCCCTCCGGGAAAGCTGTGGATGCCGCAGGCCCTCATCGGGGACCATGAGGTCCCCGCTCCTGTCCTGGACCGTCTGGTGGCCAGGCCATCTTTCCCTTGACTCCAGAGCAGGTCAGCTCCCACCGCGGACCCTGCTTGAGGCAGATCTCTTCCTTTCATAGGACTTTCTTCTACCGAGAAGTACAGGCACTTCCTTCACACTTGTCCTGGCCTCCTCGCAGGCCTATCAGAGATTCCATCCACGGATGGGCTCCTGCCCCTCCAGCTGTGGTGCGGATTCTTCTGTTCTCATCTTGTAGCATCCTTCCGGAGCTTCCACGTCCCCTCCTGGGGGCAGGCTGGCTGGGGAGGGCCCATCTACTGACCGGCAGGAACCCGCCCCCTCACCTGCCAGGTTTGGCCAAAAGACCCACAGACAAGACAAGACTCAGCATCTCCAGTCCCAGAGACCCCTCGGGGCGAAGAGACGCTGACGGCCGGGTGTTCTTTTCCGCATCCTGCAGAGCACGAGCCGGGAGACAGCTGGTGTCTCTGACCCCTGCTGCCCCAGGATGGAGCCTCCTCCCTCCACGGCCCTGCTGGCTTGGTTCTTACTGACCTGCATCCTGGCCCCCTGCCTCCAGGGCCAGGGACGGCCTACAGAGTCTGGGCAGCTCCTGAGGGCACAGCAGGCTGCTGTAGCAAAGGAGGCCAGCACCCTGGGCTCCATTTATCTCGTGTCTCTCAACTGCCAAGGACTCAAACGGAGCTATCCCTGAAGCCACGCTGCCAGCCGACCGCCTCGGACCACCCCCTGGGGGCTGCTAGAACGCCTCCAGCCAAGACCACTCACCCAGCACTTGCACCAGTAACCCACAACAGGCCACCTGAGCACCAGGACAAGCCCCCACAAGCGAGCAACCTTCCTCCCAACAAGTGGGGCGACCTACCTCTGGTCCCCGATCCCTAGAACACTGCCTTCTAGACCCGGGGGCTCTTATACCTGCCGACCTCTGACCCACCGTTTCTGCTAAGATTGCTGGTGAGCTCATAGCCGGCAAAGCCAACGGCTCCCGTGGACAGGGGATTCGGGATCCTAGGGTCTCAGGGCATGTATAGCTGGCACCTTCAAGAGCACTATTTACAAACGGTCTCAACTTTTTTCTCACAACGTTGGTATCTTGTCTCTACACGCCTGATGCATCTGTAACATCGGGCCTACACATCCCGTAATTTATACATTTAATTCACTCAATGAGATTACACGGAGCTCGGCCTCTTGGCTCAGGACAGATCTAACCTTCGCCGTCCCTTACAGCTTTGTTTGTTCTCACGACGGCAGAATCTCCACACGCGCTGAGCTTACGAAGGTTTGCTACAAGCAGGAGTAACCTTGTGTGGGAGCAGGAACGGCAGACTTGTAGTTTGGTCAGTTTCCCAGGTAAAATGGTTTGACTCCCTTGGCCACTACCCGGTGACCCAGTGACCTGGCTTGCGCCTGCTCAGTAGGTGCACACGTGTATGATTTCTGTGCACGCAAGACCCCATCTATATGACTCAAGGGTGACTCAGGGAAGGTGCACGGAGCTTTCTGACCACAGGTGGTTCTCACTAAGTGTTGGCTGGAGAATTTCAGACATGACGTGGCTGCTGTCGTGCCACGGTCCGGAACAAGTCCGGGAGCGCGCCTCGATGCCACAGAAGGGTTCTCACTGGAACGTGGCCAAAGACGGAGAATATACGAGTTGCCAGAGCTGCAAACCCTCTTTTCTTCTCGAAAGTGCTTTGGAACCAGCAGAGCCAAACTCCAGTGCTCTTCCTCACGGGCGTCGGTGGCCAACCTTGCCTGACCCCTGCATCCCCGGGACTGTCCCTTGCCACCCCTGCCCCAGTCTTCTCCAGCCTTGTCAGGTAGGGTGTCGGGATTAGCTGCTGTGTAATATCCTCTAGCTGCTGAGTAGTCAGGCGGTGAGTCCAAAGGAAACGTTCAAGACACGCAGTCCCTGGGCTGGGAGGTCGGGGGTCCTGCTCTGTCTTCCGCTGGCCTGATGGCCGACACTGGTGTGTCTTCAGAGCAGCTGCGAGTTCTGCGGCGGGGATCTTGCGGTCTAACGGAGCGGGGGGAAGCACCTGGAAATAACCCTGCAGCACACCCCGCCCAGGCTCCCCTCCGTGGGAAGCCGGCAATTCCCATGTGGCCCTTGCTACCTGTCGCTTTCCAGCAGGTCCTCGGGAAAGCTTCCTGTGGAGAGCCGCTGCATCCCGGGCTCTGGGGCGTCATACGGCTGGTTGTTCTCAAAGTGCTGAATGATGTTCCTCACGTTGCCTGGTTTGACTGGAAGCAGAAAGACAATGAAGGGTACTCTGCTTTCTGTTCGGGACCCTCGCTCCCGTTAGCCCAGAAGACAGAGCAGTGAGCAAGCACGGATGACAGCAGCACCGGGCCGGGGACTGGGAGACGCGGGGGCTGGTCCTCTGGACTACGTCCTGGTCCTCTCCCAATAACCCGGAGAGTGACAGGGGCAGTCCCTTGCTCTCTCACATGCAAAATGAGACCATTTGGAGGTATATTTCCTGTGGATATTCCTTTCGGCTCTCATGTTATTACAATGACTCTCAGGCTTAGTTAACGATGAGATTTTTTCCAAGAACCGAATACAGAATAGAATACGAGCCAGGAGCACCCAAAATGCATCTATCTGTAATCTGGCCAGGTTGCCAGGTTATATCGATCATTTCCCAAGTTTATATTACTTTTAGAGCTCATTATTTGTTCTTTATTTGACTTTCTTTCCTGTCCTTCCCGTCCCGGCCCCTGCCTCTAGTTGCTGCCATCACTGTGAATCAGACCCTTTATTATCAGTGAGCGGGGGTGGTCTTAGGTAGAACAGAGGAAAGGGGTCACTCTCTGGCGTTCAAATTCCAGCCCCTCTTCAAAGCTAAGACAAAAGAAGGCTGTTCTTGTTCAAAGAAACAGAGAGAGCAGGTATGAAAGTCACGAGGCTCATGGGATACCCGCAGAAGGTTCCTCCTCAGAGATGCAGTGACATCAGCCCAGAGCTGGGCTTCAGAGGCCGATCTGCCAGAGACCAACGGGAAGGCTGGGGGTGGGCAGGGAGGCAGGCGAGGCCCTGATCCTACCCACACGAGCCAGAGTCCCACCCGTGCAAACCCACAAATCTCCCTAAGTCTCTAAACTCAGGTTTCATGAGAAAGTTTCCAGGCCAGAGGAAACAGAACATCCAGCTGGTCTCTTCAAACTTCGTATCATTTAGGCAGGTGGCCGGGGTAACAGTTTTCCAGAGATGCGTAACAGGAGGCTGTGTCAGGAGCAGGGGCTGTTAGCATCACGCCCACTCTGGGGACTGGGGCCTGAGCTGCCTGCCGCAGGGTCAGCTCTGCAGTCACAGCCTGAGCGGCCCTGCTGGGTGATGGCCCGGGGGCCCGGGAACACCCTGTAACAGGCGGCCGCCGGGCTGAGCCCACTGCTCCCTCCCCTGTGTGTCGCCTGTGCTCGGGGTATAGTTCACCCCGTGACGACAAACGGGGATTGCTCTGAGAGGCGGCACAACTGAGGAAAGTCAGTGTAATGGGGGGAGAAAGGCAGAAAGAAACGCAATTTTTTAAACGAGCACAGTTCTTACTGGTGTCCCCTGTTCTCCTTCCTCCATTCTCTGGACGACAATGAAACGGAAGAGTAAGTACATTCCATATTATTAACAGTCAGTTATGGTCACTGTTAAACGGGGGCAACAGCTGATGACTCTAACGGTCACTCAGTGCTGACCCTTCCTCCACCTCTGGGGGCTGCTTGGTCTTTAGACACGGACACAGGCTTTGCTGATGTCCTGGGACCTTGAGAACCAAGGCCACACCAAATCATTAGATAACAATGGAAAGACCGAACTCAGCCCTGGTGAACACCCAGGCCCCTTACCCTGTCCTTGGGCTCCTGGCCCCTCGAAGCTGCTGCTTCCTCCTGCCTCCCCTGGGGCAGCGTGGACGGGAGGAAGTGTGTGTTAAGATCTAAGGGCCTGGGTCCCAAGGCCATTCTTTTATTTTTCCATTGTTCTATCTGCCTTTTCTCAAAACTTAAAACCTTTTTTTTTTTTTTTTTTTTTTTAAGTAGCATAAGGAGGGGTGCCTGGGTGGCTCAGTCGGTTGGGCGTCCGACTTCAGCTCAGGTCATAATTTCATGGTTCGTGGGTTCGAGCCCCCTGCGTCGAAGCCTGGAGCCTGCTTCAGATTCTGTCTCCCTCTCTCTCTGCCCCACCCCTGCTCACGCTCTGTCTCTGCCTCTCTCTCGAAAATAAATAAACATTAAAAAAAAAAAAATCGATAAAGTAGCATGAGTCTAGGAATTTAGTAACTTTGAAATAATTTTGAATCGTTATTTTTAATTGTCACTTCACATGAAATGAATTCTAGCCACTGAACAATTTCCTGATTTCATTGCACTGCTCTCTCTCTGCACAGATTCACAGTAGAGCCTTGACCACATTAATCACGTGACTGTACTCGTGGGAGCCTCACTGATGACAAATGAGTTTGCCCAACTGCAGGTTCTCAGCCTCTCTGGGTTAATGTATATGACGTGTTCATTTTCAGCGCACAGACCCCCGACGGCACCAGGCCCTCTAACACACAGCAGGGGTCACTCTCTTCCACCGCCGCGGTGATGCCACGCCGTCCATGTTAAGTCAGGAGCGGTGGACGCGCCATGCTCAAGGGCTGAAGCAGAGCAGGTGACGGACGGTGAAAGGCCCCCAAGAAGAACTGTTAGAGACCCACTGTTTACGAAAGAAACCCCGCATAACTCTCAAAAATGAGGATTTTTGTTATTTCAGTCGAGACAAAAACCTGAGAAGCTCGTGCAGGACGTTTTAATGTGTGAAGGCCTCCCTCGTGTACACGGAGCCCTGGACCTTCGGAGCCCGTTCCCTGAGATGTGAGACAGGGACAGGGCGGGGCCCAGGGCGGGGAGGCCGTGACACCGCCAGGAGCAGCCCCCCGCGGAGGCAGCTGGAGCAGGAGGGAGGCACACGGAAGACAGCGACGGAGTGACGGGATGGGGGACGGGGAAAAAGGACAGACAGACTTGAGAGATGGAAACTCAAAGCTAATGCAAAGAAAAACCCACAGAAAATGGTCCTTTTACCTTCCACAGGGGACAAGGGAATATGAAATGCTAAAAGAAAACAAACAAAAACAAAAGTAAACCATGAAAAGTCAAATTAACGTCTCCAGAGTCAAAACAAAACTTACATCAAGCTGGAAAATGAAAAACGAATGGCAAAAATCAGGTCTGATCTAGAAGAGTCCCCCCTTCCGCAGCCCCCAGGCAGCAATATCAGAAAAGGCCACTGGCCCACCCACCCCACAGCCCTTCCCAGACTCCCAAGACTAACACTGGGGTCTGAAGACACCAACTGGGAGGCCAGCAGAAAGTTCCAGACCGGCGACAGGCTTAGCCGAGTTTCAGGTGAGTGGCAGCATCGGGGGTGTCGCTGGGCCCCCACCTCCCACTCCACATCTAGTTCTGCTTAGCAGTAAGTCAGACTTCCCATCGAGGGCCCACAGTTGCTCCCAACACACCTCAGGGGCACAGACGGAGCCCACTGATGAAGGTGAAGGGGGCATTTACTGTCAACAGGGCGGCCTTGCCAGGCGGGAATAGTCCTCCGCGTGGCTGCTCGGTAGCTACAACTGCTCTGATCTCCTAGACTAAGGCCCGGGGACCGGCATGGCCTCCTTGGCTCGGAAGCGTCATCTGCACCTCGAGGAGCCTGCACGCGGTGTGGCAAGGGGACGACGAGCAGCACTGAGTGGGAGCTGCGGTCTCAGAGGGCGGGCGGGCGGCTGCTGGGACAGGGAACACCCTCTGCCAGCGGCCCGGTCGGGGATGGGGCTGCCGCCCCTGCCCGAGGCCACCGCCCCCCATGTACTCACTGCTCTGCGAAGAGCCTTTGGGCTTCCCGATGTACTTGAGGATAGGGTTTCGCCTCTTGTCCTCCAAGGCTTCCTTGTCTTTCTTGGAATTGCTGCTCTGCTGGGACAGGAGACACCAGCTTTGGAGAAGGTCCCAATCCCCAGACTTAGCCACTCATCCCTGCCACTGCCCCCCCCAGACCCGCCCTGAACGGCTAACTGCAAAGCAGACTCCGGCTTGCTCCCGAACCAGCACACGTGCGCTTGGGCCGGGTTTGGGCTCGTCCGTGGGTTCTCACGGACTCCCCACGCAAGGGCAGCGAGGGTCAGGCGCAGTTGTGAGTGGCTTTCCCGGGTTGGCCTCATGCAGAGACCCGCACCAGAGGACACCTGTCCGGGTAGTTCTGTCACCTTCTTGGTCTTTGGGAAGAAGGGCAGCCACTTGTCCTTGTCAGGAGCTGCCTGAGCCTTTTCGGCTGCGCCAGAAGGCCGTGCCTCTCGAAGACGGAGCCCGGCGTGACTCATGTAGGTATTGAGGGCGAAGTCCATGGGGGCGCTGTGTGACGGGAAGCAGAGTGGTCAGTCGGAAAGCTCGAGCTGTGCCGGCCAGCAGGCGGAAGGGCTGGAACCCCGCTCTGGACAATCTCCAAACTACCACCCGGGGGGGTGACAAAGGGAGAGTTCTGGGTCAGGGTGTTTGGAAGGAGCCCTGGAATTCTCAAGGGGGGGCACAGAAGGACTCTTGGCTAGCAGGAGTCCTGGGAAAGACCGAATTCTCTCCCTAAGCGGAACTCTTCCTGAAGAGGGGAGAGCGGCCAGCAGAAGGACGTGGCCGGTCCCTACAACGTAAGCCAACAAGCCGGCAGGCCTGGAACCGACTGAGGCCCACGGCCACAGTCCTCGGGCATCCACGTGCGGTGGGGTGGCAGGGAAAAGGGGAGAAATGCCGGCCTGCCTCTGCCTTCACCACCCTCCCGGCCCCGGCACCAAGAGAGAGATGGAACGGAGCCGCCACGGGCCACACATGGCAGCGTCCAGAGCCGTGTCTGGAAGCGAATCTGGCCCTGGATTCAGGAGGCAGGTCGGGCACTCTGGGCACTCAGTGCAGCAAGGGCTCCGGCTCTGGCCCCTCCTCCACAACCGCCCTGGCCTGCCTTCCTCCGGCTCAAGTGTGCGCACACTCTTCGACGCTGGCTGCTTGAGGAGCGGACACGCATACCGGCTGCGGAAACCCCATCACCTGTGCCAGAGAGGAGAGGCGTCGCGCCCCGGCTCCCCTACAAGGGCTGCTGACGCAGGCCGGTCCTGTCACCAGCACTTCACGGAGGCTTAGAGGTAAAAGCCGGAGGGAGACGCAGAGCTAAGGCGGAGGTGGGGAGGCCGGCTATGTGCACGGTGGGGTGAGGGCAGACCCTTGCCCCAGGCGGTGGCCCCAAGCGACAGGGGCCTGGACCTCACAAGCCGCTGTTACGGTTACGCGACACCTGGGGCCGTGCCTGGACACACTGTGACCTCGATGCTCAGGGCGCCCCGTGTCCAGAAGGATGGCAAACGCATCGCACACTCACTCACCTCCTGTCCTCCTCGTACTTGGACCTGGAACAAAAGGAAGGAGCCGTGACGCGCACATACGGCATCGGCATGTTGGCCGCGCAGACACGGGGGATGGGGGCGGGGGGGGGGGCGGGGAGGCCAGACCTCGACTCCGGTCTCAGCTCTGAGCCTACGTGGCGCTCGGGAGGCGAGAGCGCTCACCCCCTTGGGGGCCTCGGCACAGGGACTGAGAGGTCCTTCCCGCTGAAGGGGGACGTGGCCAGCACTGTGACGTGATCACGGAGGAAGGGGCCCGTCCTCGCCCAGCCAAACTCGACTGAAGGGCTGGGCTGACGTAGAGCTGGAGGAGGGCGGGTGGCCCCTCGAGAGCCGACCCAGAGAGACCTTCCCACACGGCGGTGGAGGCAGCAACGACCAGCTGAGGGGGCACGATGGGCCAGGCACTATTCTAAGCTATTCACAAGCTGATCGAGATCTCAAAGTGCCCGGTGAGGAGGCGTTAGATCTCCATCAGTGAGGCTGAAGCTTCCCGTAGAGACCACCCCGGACGGGGTGCCCGGTGTAGCAGGCCAGGGAAACTGAGGCCCACAGAGATCCAGGGCTTGGCTGAAGCTCAGGGGGTTATTCCCAGGAATATGCCCGTGTGATGTCTGCAGTCCTGTCTCTCCTCTGCCAGACTTAGCCTGCGGCCGCACCTCCACGGTGACGTCTAATACGGACCTCAGACTCAACGTGCCCACCTCGGACTGCCTCCCACACAGCCGCCCTGATCCCGGCTGACGGCACCTCGTCCTTTCTGCCGTGCAGGCACAAACCGTGGGGTCTTCCCCGACCCGCACTCAGTTTTTAGGAGATGCCCGTTTGCTCTACTGTCAGGATACACGTGGGACACCGACCGTGTCTCACCGCGTGCCCCAGCCCTGCCCGGTCCAAGCCCCACCGCGTGGGTTCCCATGCGGCCCCTCCCCGCCACGGACAGGGAAAACCAGAGGCCGCACAACTGTCCTCAGGCTCTGTGGCTGCCCTCCCGTCACCTCTCTGACTTCAGCACCCACCTTCTCTATCTGCCCTGGTCTCCACTGCTCCCCACACGTCAAGCGCGCGCCTACTTTGCCCTGCCTCTTCCCCCCAGCGGTCTTCAAGGATGACGGCCCCACTTTCTTCAGTTGCTTAAATGTTACTGTCTGGGGGGAGTCTCGCCCTGGCCGCCCTATTGAAAACCGTCACCCGCTGGCTCTGGTGCGCCCGACCCCTTCCACCAGCCTGCTCTGTCCCCCTCGTTGTCTCCAACGCGTTACAGGCCTTCCTCATTTCTTGCACATTGCTCTCTCTTCCCCCTATGACGTGAGCACCACGGAAACTGTTGTTTTGTTCACTAACACGTCCCGAGAGCCCAGAACGAACTCCGCACGTGTTGCTGCATTGAATGGCAGTGTGAACAGAGACTCCGGACACAGTCTCGTCCACCTTTTGTCATTTTATAGCTGAGACCAGGGTCCCAGAGCACTGAGTGGAGAAGCCCCTAAGTCTGATGTGTCCCCACAAAGTCACGCGGGTGGCGCTGGGAAGACGGGACAGGAGAGGCACGGCCACCGCAGCTGAGCTGAAGTTCCTGACCAGGTTAGTCAGGCCGGTCTTCTGACGCCCAACGGAGATGATTAGTTGAGAATCGTTCACCCTCCCGCCCGCCAGCTGGTCTGCCTCCTGAGGGCCCACGTGTGGCCCTCGTGCCAGGGTCCCTGTGACCCTACAGACAGGAGGCAGCACGGTCAGGAAGAGGGCTCGGAAGGGGAGCAGAAAGCTCCGTGGGGAGCCGCGGAGTCCCGCGGCCCCGTGAAATGCCGACAGTCTCGCCTGAGCAAGGCAGCAGGCGAGCCGGGCCCTCCGCACCTTCCGGGGGGGAGGATCCGGCAGACGTCGCGGGGGGAGAGGCCGGCGAGCAGACGCACAGGACACTCGCGTCTGTTCGGCACTTCCGGGTGGCGTTGCGGAGGGGTGGGGGTGGGGTGGTGGTGCACTCACAGGATGTCTCCCAGGGCAGCCAGCTGCTTCTCGGCCACTTGGCGTTCTCGGAGAGGGTCACCGTCCAGGTCCAGCAGGTCATTCTCACCATACAGACTGCCCAGCCCCAGGGTGCGCTTCGTTCTAAGACAGACAAAGCAGGCACACACACGTGCTCACAGACGCCCGGAAACAGCGAGGCAAATGCACTCACGAGAGACGCTCGTCACAGGGGACAGACGGGTGAGGACGCAGAGGGAGCGGGGGGGACCCACAACCTGTAGTCCTGGATCTGCTCCTGGATCTCGGGCATGGCCGCCTCCTGGGCTTCCCGGAGGGCAGCGCGGACGTCCTCGCTGCTGCGCAGACGTGAGTCTGGTGGGAACCCAGGGAAGGAGAAATGGGGTGTCGGGAGAGGGGGCCATGCCTGCTGAGCCCCCTGAGTCCTGGACCCACCAGGTCACTCCCGAATCCAGGACTGGACTCCTGTTGTCCAGGTCCCAAGGCAAGCACAAAAACATGTTCTGGATGTTTTAGGCTCTGTGACGTGGACAAATGAAACCCCGTCTACGATCAGATGGGCCCAGGGGCTGCCCTCTGATGCCACAGTGCAAACCCCTCATTCCTCGTGGCCCCTGGGCCAGGGCGCGAGGCCGAGAAAGGCAAGCACTTCACATGAAGCCCCGACTCCCCAGCGGAACCTGGACGGTGTCGGTCCCGCTCCCCCAGCAGCTTCATGTGGTCGAGGGACTCTACCCTCTGGCCTCAGTCAGGCCACAAGGCATGCTTTCCGAAGGCAGCGTGGGACGCCTGTTCTCTAGAAAGCTGCCTGGGACCCGCTTCTCAGGCTGACACCCTCTTATGCCGACTTCCCTCAGCCCTCCTATCACGACTGGAGAACGAAACGGGGACAGAGCAATCACTGGCCGGCAGGGTGCTCACCGGGCCGAACGCCGGCAGCATCAGAGAGGAATTCACAGAAACAAAAATACTCCAGAGATCCTGACCCGAGGTGGGATGGAGTGAGGCCCCGGTTTCTGGAGTTTCAAGAATTCCCCCAGGGATTCTGGTGATCGACCAGGCTTAGGAATCCCTCAAGTCCAACTGCCCTTTCGTACAGATGGCCCCGCTGGGCCCAGGAAGGTCCTGGGGGAGGCTGGCAGAAACGAGCTCAGGTCTGATGGGGGCACGTACTCCCGGGATGGGCTCCCCAGGCAGGGCCTGTCCCGTTGCGCAGCCCGTCAGCCATCGTGAGGCGCTCGGGGGGAACCGCCCCCACTTTCCCTCCTAGAGGAGGGCTTCCCATGTGCCCTCTGTGCTCTGCAGCCTCCCATGGCCCAGGACAAGAGCAGCTGGCTAGTAAACTGACTTACCAATTTCAGTCTGCAACACCTCTGGGACCTTCACTCTCAGCGGCTAGAAAAGAGAAGAGTGGGGGCGGGGGCAGTGAGGCCCACAGCCCAGGGTACGTGGGAGACGTTGCACGGTGGCAAGGAGGACTGGAACACCCCTTCTCTCCTTCCCGGACACCCGGCCCACCGTCCTCTCCTCCGCCCCCTCGTAAGCCTGCACTCGGAGCATGAAGCTACAAGGCGAGCCGAGCCACCTGCTGGGGCACATGCAGGCTTCCCACTTTGCTTCAAGGACATGGGGTGCATGGGATGCACGGGTGCTGACTCAGCAGCAAGGGAGCAAGCTTTACTGGGCCGTCTCTGCTCCCTCAGGTTACCGAGTGTCCCAGTGAGCGGAGAGCAGAGGGACTGACCGCGGGGACAGGCTGGTTCTGCAACCCCCACAGGGTGCGGCCGGCAGCGGGCGCCCCCCTCCAGACCCGCTAGAGGGAACAGGCGTGGAAGTCTTGAGAAGGACACTTTACTCCCAGTCTCAGGAATCCTGCGAGCTTATGTTTTGGAACTGAGAGACTGAAGTCGTTTGGGCATCAGCGTAGCCGCTCACACCGGAGAGTCCGTAAGGCGTTGCCTGTGCAGGCAGGTGCCGCCGCAGCCCGGCCCTGTCCACACGGGTGCGTGCTCTCAGCCTCCTCCCCGGGAACCCTGCTCTGGGCTGGGCATGAGAGCCCCACGAGGATCAGTGAGCCCAGACACGGAGCCAGCACCGATCTAGGGGACAGGAATCAGGGTTTGGCACCAGCTCCTTCTCTCTCCAAATGTTTGGAGAGGCCACGTGCATTCTACCTGGCCACACGCAGAACAAAGGGGCCAGGAGAGGAGCTCAGGGTTGAGAGCAGGGCCGGGAACGGGACCCAGAAGCCGTCCGTCAGCCCCAACTTCTCCTGAAGAACGGTTTCCATCCGGCCTGAATGTATGGCTTCATTTTTCCTCCGGGGGGCTCCGAGTGGCCCCCAGGAGTACAGTAAAATTGTAATTCAATCCACGACTGCCTTACCGCGTTTTTCTCTAGGAAAATATTCCAGATGTCTTTTCCCAAGCTTCGGGAATCCTTGGGGTTTGTCTGCTGATAAACTTCGGCACACAAGTAAAAAAGCTAGGAGGAGAGAGAAGGGGGCTGGAGCGGTGGTTCTCAGTGGCCCCCCTCCGTGGAGGACAGATTTTGCCTCCAAGGGACAATGAGCGGGCGGTGCCTGGAGACATCTGTGACCCTTCCCTGGAGAGGTGCTGGGGCACCTAGTGGGCAGAGCCTAGTGACGCGGCTGAGATGGGAAGATGCACAGGACGGCCCCCCAGCAAAAACTCCTACAGCTCAATGTCACCACGCTGGGGCAGAGAAACCCTGGCTTGGAGTCTCAGAACCCTCTGAGTTCTGCCTACCCGCTTGCAACACAGGCACCCTATCTGTGCGTCCTCCATACTCGGCATTTTGCCTCGTGCTGGTCTGTATCTTGTGTTCTACTTCTGTCTGTGATGTGCCCGGACTTCACTCCGGAGTCTCTGGGACACAGCACGTGGGCCCCACACACCGGTGCTCCTGGCCCTGAAGGCAAACAGTGCTCTGTGCCTCCTGAGGGACACGACACCGTCCCCTTGCGCCCATCCCCTTCCGAGCGGCTGAGCAGCAGGAGAGAAGCTGCTGAGGCCGCTGGCCCCTTCCCCATACAGCCCGCTGTCATCTTTGTCACCTTGCCCCTCCACTAAGCCTCCCTGTGGTAAGGTCTCGTGTCTGCAAGGCCAGGCTCTCACGTCCTCAGGGTTCACGACTCCAGGATGACCCGTCTCCTCCAAGCGGACCGAGAACGATGGCGGCTCTCCTGGCCTCCCTCTCCCCGCACCTCCCTACGCTCCGGACGTGCTTGGCGGGGCACAGTCCCTCCCGCCCGCCCCGCACCTTCTTCCCTATCTGCCTCTGTCCTCGAGCTGCCTGCTGGCGCCCGCGGATCGGACTTACCAGCGGGCTGGGGTCCGCCTGAGAGAAGATGTACCGCAGGAAAACCCCCAGGTGGGCTGGCCGGGCCTTCAGCTTCTCGAGGTCCTGGAATATGATGTCGCTCTGGAAGGCAGATGCACGGGTGTGGCTGCGGTGCGCAGAGGCAGGATACAGCAGCATGGCCTGCGGCCTCGCCCCACGTCCCCCGCCGCCTGGGTCTGCAAGCTTCGGCGCCCACCCTGTGCCCCTCACAGCCGGTGTGGGTCTAACGGCTTCTAGTCAACAGCAGCCAGTGCGACAATGACGAAAGCAGGGAGTCAGGGAACCGTTACCTCGTTGTTGAAATAACCCGGGTCACAGTCTTCCTCTGGGCCAATAATTAAAGGCTTTGGGCTTTGGTCTGTGCCCTGCGGAAAGAGTCCAGATGCAGGGAGGTCAGGGGACACGGATCCAGGCCCCACACCACATCTGTGTGGTGACGGCATGGCACCGGTGAGGAGGACCGTTTGTGTCTGGCGAGAGCGCTGGCATCTCCCCACCTCCCCTGGTCTCAGAGGACAGACCGCGGTCTCCAGCGCCCGGAGTCAAGTTCCTCTGGGTGGGGAGGCCTGGGCATGTGCATGCGGAGACAGGAAGTGAGAGAAGGCGCTCTTCCTGTTTGCGAAAGACCCTGGGACGCAGTGCCAGCTCCTGCGGCCGCGGCCTGGGGCTCTGTTGGTCCCTTTGGCGGCCATGTCCACGTCCAGCACGGCGCCCACGGCGGCCCGGTCTCCGTCACAGGACAGCTTGGAGCCATCTCTGCCTCCTAGAGCAGGACGGGACGGAGCTGACCGCTCCCCCAGCCGGCTCAGGGGTCTACGGCAGGTCTCCACCACCTGCCTAAATTCCAGACCTCTGAGCATGGCGTTCTCCCCTTCCTCCTCACGCCTGTTCTACTAGAAGCCCAACCCCTAACCGGTGTGTGGTCCATGTCAGGTACAACGAGAGTTCATTCTGCACAGACGTGTCAGACGCTTCACTGGACAAGCTTTCTCCTGAAGGTTCCATGAACTTCCAAAGCTTTCTACCAATGTTTTCCACTGAATTCAATCTGCCTCATTTCCAGGCATTCCCCAACACAGGCCCTGCTCTGGAGCCCGTCTGGACCACTTACGCCCACTTTGCCCACTTCCTTCCAGGCCTAACATGCCCTCCCACCCGACTCGCTCAAGGGGTTTTTCCTGACAGCGCCTTCCGAAAACTCACTCACTCTGCTCTCTTGCTATCTGCAGATTCTTCGCTCAGAATGACAGAGTCAAAGAACGTGAGACCCAGAAGGTACGTCAGAGATCAGCGTGGCGCTCACTGACAAATGAAAACGCGAGGTCCGGACACACTGAATGCAGGGGCAGCTGCCTCTGTATTTCTCAGACACATCCTGGGCTGCCTCCTCTCCTGTAACACCCGGGTCTCCGCATCCCTTGGGGTCCAGGATCCCCAGGGATGGCAGATGGCCACTTCTGGGCCCTCGACGGCCCAGACCCTCGGCAAGCTTTCTGCGCTGAGCCCAGAGCCCTCTTCCCGGGTCTCCCCTCCTGGTTCTATTCTTGGGGGCAGTGCTTCCAAATCAGGTTTTCAGGACCCTGGGGCCACAGGACTTGCCCCGGGGTAGGGGGGACGCTGACGGGCGCAGGTCCCGGGGGAGCTGAGCTTTTGCCTGTTTGTGGTACCAGGGTGCCAAATAAGAATAAGATTTTGTGTGAGAAAAAGGATTTTGCTGCAGAAAGAGAAAACTGAGGAGTAGTGTGCTGGAGAAAGACTGCACAAATCTGTGGCTGTACACAGACAGCTGTCTGTCCCTCGGGCGTCCCTTCCCTTCCCTGCACACGTATTCACCGTCTTCACACGGCCCGAGACCGCGTTCAAACATCTACTCAAGCCACGTTCGTCCTTCCGTCTTGTTCTCTAAGCAAAAGTCTATCAGGAAGCAGGTGTGGCCAGAGGGGTCCAGGCCACGCACTGGAATGTGGTTCTGAAGGAGGGGAGGAGGGGAGGGAGAGCCGCAGGGGGCTCTGGACCCCTCACCTGGTCGCCGGCGCTGGGCACTGGTGCGTCCGAGCCCTGCCGCCGATGGTGCTGGGCCACCCTGGCCACGATCACAGGGGAGGTTCGGGGACTGTCCAGCCCAGGGTCCGACAGTGCCGAGTTCCGATTCTTCAGCACCTAGAGGAACAGAGAGCCCACCCAGAAACTCACGCTCTGCTTGTGTGGTGAGGCCCACGCCCGGTGGCGCACGCGCACTCCCCAGTGCTTCCTCCGCGCCCGCCACGACTCTGGGCCCGCGTTAGGCGCACCGGGCTCGATGCTCACAACCGCCCTTTGAGGCAGATACTACCTCTCCTCCCGCTTCTCACATAAGGAAACCAAGACTCGGGAAGGTCATGAGATTTGCCGAAGGTCGGGACCCAGCCACGGGTATTCCCTGGAGTCAACCCAGCCCACAGCCTTCCTCTCTAAGCCAGGTCGCCTCTCTGACACCCGGCCCTCAGGATACCTGGAACGCATCCTGGGTCCTGTAAGGACACGCTAATACAATTCCAACTATTACTTAGAATTACGGCGTAAGTGTTAATCAACCTGGCTAAGCAGGTATCTCACAGACATCATGATTACTTCTTCCGTTCACTTGCACTTTCAGCTTGCAAGTTTATATCTGCAATTTACATATGCAAATAGAGAACAGCTGGGAGGTAACGCTAGGCCAGAACCCGAAAGTCTTCTGACCGCTGCAGAAAAGATGAGCTGTTCAAGGACAGTGAGGTCTGTGAGAGAGAGAGAGGGGCCGCCGCTCTGCCTCGGCCGGCTCGGGGTGTCCACCTGAGCGGGAGACCCGTGTGTGCGGTCAGGCCGCGGTTTTCGCGGACAGGCTCTGCTCCCTCACGCCCAGAGGCTCCCCACACGTCGTCTGCCTTCCTCCGCCGTTTCTTTACAGAACGGAAGGCGGCTCTGACAGCCCCGCACGCAGGGCGCACGTGCAGCCCCTTCCGTGCCCAGAGCACAGTGACGAGAACCCTTGGAGCCGGGAGCGCGCACGGACGGCAGGACCTGTGGGTGCCCGGAGAGCGGACGCCGACCGTGGTTTCAGACGGGGCTGGCCCCCTGTGGGCACTCACCTCGCCGAGGGAGGGGAAGCGCTCTGCCCCAGAGTCCAAGCCGCTGTCCCCCTCCTGGGAATCCAGAGAGAGCCGGCCTGGGAAGGAGACAGATGACACGGAAGGTGGCATCGTGGCCTGGGGGGCCCGTGGGCAGGGTAGGGGGGCGAAGTGCCACCTTCCCTCCTTTCTGGGTTTCCCTCAGGTCAGATGCTCTACACCCGGCTCTCACCCACCAGTGTGCCTGTGCCCGGGCCACGTCAGTCCCGGAATGAGACTCTGCTGTGCCAGATCACCGAGAGTCTCGCCCCCAGCCCCAGTGTGGCCTCCCAAGGGCCTGACTGCTGTCGTCACAGTTCCTCTCTGGTCCGCAGCCGTCGGAGCTGCGGTCACGCGCTCCCGTCTACAGACTAAGCCGCCCCCGCCGCCCCTGTGCGTGGATGTCGCTTTCTCTCCCTATGCTTGTGCCCGGAGCAGGGCCTCCAGTCAGTCTTTCCTGAACCTGCCCCAGGGGGAGGGGACAGTGAATAAGGAACCCGGACCAGAGTATGGAGAGCTGGGCCGACTTACCTTCTGACGACCTCTGGCCGGTGTCACCGTACAGGGGCAGCAGGTCCTAAAAAACAAAGGTGCCGAGGGTGGCAAGTTCTGCAAGCCTCTCTCCTACTTGTTCCCTCCTCCAGCCACCCCTTCCCTCATCTCCGCAGAGAGTATCTGCTGCAGTGAGCGGCTGCTTCTCATTTGTTGCCTTAAAAATGCCCAGACTGGGGAGCCATTGCATCGTGGGTAGTCGGGAGGATGGTGGAAAGGGAGAAATTCTTCAAACCCATGGATTTGCCACCCCGGACCTCAAAGCGTCTACTGCCTCGGTTGGGCTGGACGCAGAAGGAGCTTCCCGCCAGGAAAGCTGGTGACTGAGGGCAGCGGAGGAGGGCTGGCCTCTAACTGCCGCCGACCGACAGACAGGACGGGGCTGGGGGGATGGGACTATGGTGATAGAGCTCGGCTGCTCGGGAAGCCCGCCCTTCTAGATCTCGTCTAGGCTTTCGGGAAGCCCGAGGCAGGGACGGCTCTCTACCATAACCGAGGAGCCCAGAGACCTCACGTGACGTGCCCAAGCTACGCAGCAGGAAAACTGACGCCGGGGCTGGCGACCCGACCCACCACCCCGCAGAGCACACGGGTGCGGACAGCGGCAGGGGCATGCTTCTCTCCCGCAATACCACCCCGCTCCAGTAGGCCCTGCTGTGACCTCCGTTCTACACCGAGGCTCCTGGGAAGTACGGAGCCTGCCCAAATCTTCCAGAAGGTGAGCACAGAACCTGAGCTCCTACCAGCCATGCGACACTGACTGTCCTTCAGAAGACACAACGGTTCAAATTTGACTAGCCTGCGGTTCCCAGCCATTTTGATCTGGATGCTCTAAAGAAGAAAGACGGTCACCCTCCAACAACTTCTACCGGCTTTGGCAAAACTATTCGTGGAGATCTTAAAGTTTCTGGCGGGTTCCTTCTCATTTACCCAAAGAGTTAAGGCCTGATGGAGATTCAGACGGATGCTAATAACGAAGCCCTTGACTAGGACAGGTAAGGACACTCCTCTCTGGAAACTCCGTTTACACAAAACGGTCAGCGCTGTGGGTCCCTCACTTGGGCTGACGTGCAAAGTGCTGGGACGGGGGCTGAAAGGAGCCTCCAGATGTGCGCCATGTGAGATCACTCAGGGACAGCCGTCAGCTCCAAGGACAGCGCTGGGGAGCAGGTGACAGGGAGACTGAAGCCAAGGGCCCGACTTAGTTCGTGCGTGTTTCCTTCCGCCGCAGGCTCATCGGGGGCAGGAAGGGGCCCTTTGGCGCTAAAGAAAGAATTGCTGCCCTCTGTTCCCTGTAAAGTCCTGGACGCTTACTGGTCAGCCCCTGCACAGCTCCAGGGTCCTGCACAGCTCCAGGGTCCTGCACAGCTCCAGAAGCCCATCCGGGCTCTCCACGCTCTGCCCCCGGCCGCCTGCGCGGCACCCGCCCAGAGCCCAGCCTGCGTCACTCACCGCCGAGCCACCCGTCTCCTGCTGGATCTTCCGCTGTAACTGAGTGACGCGCCTCCGGGCGCCCTCCATCTGTTCTTCCAGCGGGCTGGCGGGGTTCCGGCTGTACACCTCGCAGATCCGCTGGGGACGGGCGAGGGTGACGGGGGAAGGCAGAAGGTGGTCAGTGGAGGACAGACAACTCACGGGGGCAGGGAACGGGGAGTCACCCCACAACAAAGAGAAGAGACGGGAGCTCTCTGCCTTCGGGAGACGCACGTTAGGAGGAGGGAGAGGTGTGGAGGCGGTGAGGGCGCAGGCGATGCTGGAGAGGGACGGCAGGAAGGCCCGGGCAGTCTCTCCCTCTCCTGCTCCAGGGGCGGATGCACAGCGTCCCCGTGGAGCAGCCGGATGTGCGTGCCCGGCTGGACGCTCACCCGGCGCGCTTACAGCCTGGGCTGTGCGCTCGGGGAGGCTGGACTTGAACTCCGCCACCCGTGCTCACTAACTGTGTAGACCCGCAAGCTGGACCGGGTCCTCACGGATAAAACGGGGACAGCTGGGAGACCTGAACGCCATCGCGTCCATGAGGACTCAGCGGGAGCAGCTACTGTAATTTCACTCCGGATGGAAGTGTTGGCTCGCAATTAAACAAGACGGTGGGTGCACACGTTCTCGAAGCTCATCTGAGGCCCTCCTGCCACCTGCCAACCGCATTTTACAACCCCCCACTTCTCGTTCCATCCCGTCTGAGCCGCCCAGCACACGACATCACATCCTGGGCCCGGCCCTTGGAGAAGCCCTGCTTCCAGCTCCCCGGACTCTGCTGAGACGCTGCTCATGCCCTCGGGCTCCCCTCCAGTGGCTCCTTCCCCCCATCCTGCGAGCACACGAGCCCTTCCGTCAGTTATGACTACCCTCAGCCCTTTCACCCTCCATCCACGGACACATCTCCAGACACGGGTCCACCCTCGGGGCCAGACCCTGCTGCCCGCAAATGATCTGACTGCTACTCCTCCAAGGAGCCCGATGACCCAAGGCCAAAGCCAGAGGCCTGGCCCCAGCCGTCACCTCTCCAGCGCCCCCTCCTCGGACAGCCGCCCCGGTGCCCCCCACCCTCCCTCCCAGCTGCCCGCAGCCTCGCCTGGTCTCCACCCCCCTTGTGTGCCAGCCATGCCAGTGCAGGACACGCATGTGCAGGGACACGCGGTGTGGCCCTGGCCTTTAAGGAACTTAATCCCGCAAGGAGAAGGACAGATAATTGAAATCTGAATGTAACAGCAACCATAGCAGCGATGTTATGGGCGGGTGCGTGTGCGGTAAGAGCACCGGAGCATCACGTTCTATCCCTGCGCGCTCTCCTCCTCTGGCCCCGGCACCCTGGGTGACACCACCCGGTCCCCACTTTCAACTACCAGCTCGGGCCGAGGAAGCCTGAACCTCTGTCCCAACCCTGCCCTCTCCCTTGAGGCTCAACCCTGTCACGTCCACTGGCCGGGTCCACGGCCTTTTTATCTGAACGTCGCACAGTCAACCGAAGCTGACCTTCATTTCCTGCCCCTGGACCCGCCCCGCTCCTCTGCCTCTGAGATGTCCCTGTGGCCCCCCGTGGCCTTCTGGTGTGTCCACGCACAGAACACGCATCTCCGTGGAGACTGCCGGTCTGGAGGTGTGATCACTCCCCTGTTCAAAACCCTGACCAATCCCACGGTCTTCAGAATAAACCCCAAGCTCAGACGGAATTCTAGGCCCAAAGTACGTTCCAGAGTAAAACAGACCGAACCCAAACTCAAGGGCCACCTCAGGAAGCCTGCTCTGATTACGGCATGATTATTCCTTCTCTTGGGCTTCTGTGCCCTCAAAAACCACTGTAGAAACTGTTGACACGGGATTCACGTAACGTAAACCTCACCGTTTTAAAGTGCCCAATTCAGTGGTCTGGAGCGCCTTCGCAGAGCATACAAGCCGCCGTGTAATTCCCGACCGCGGCCACCACCCGACAGGACGGCGGTCACTCTCAACTTCTCCCCTCCTCCACCCCCGAAACCACTCATTTACTTTCTCTCTTTACAGACTTCCCTATTCTGGACTTGCACGTAAATGTCATCCTACAGCCTGTGGCCTTCTGTGCCTGGCTCTCTCACGAGCAACACGTGTTCGGGGTCCCCGTGCTGTGCAGCGTGTGTCCGACCTTGTTATGGCCGAGAGCCATCCCATCGTACGGACAGACCACCTCCGTTTACCAACAACTTTTGGCTCGTTTCCGCTTTGGGGCCGTTATGACCAATGGTATGAAGAACGTTCACGTACAGGTTTCTGCCTGGATGTGTGTTTTCAGTCCTCTCGGGTTGTACCCGGGAGTGGAATCGATGCATCTGTGATCCTCTGCGTTTAGGATCTGGAAGAATTGCCAAGCCGTTTTCCACAGCGGCTGCGTGCCTGCACATCCTCACCGGCAATGGTGGGAACAGATGAGGGTAACGAGCACGCAGACAAAATACACAGGCTACTGTCACCAACAACTGTTAACTTTCTGTTATTCTGGCTCTAACCACCCTAATGGGTGTGGAGCAGTGCTGTGGGGCTTTGGTCGCATCACCCTAACGACTGATGATGTTGAGCGTCTTTTCACAAGCTTATCGGCCATCTCTACGTTTTCTTTACTGACTGTCTGTTCAAATCTTTGGCCAACTTTTACACTTGATCTTAGCCAAAAGGCCGAGAAGCGATCTTTGGCCAACTTTTAAAGGCGCTCACGTGTCTTTTTTGCTATTAAGTTTTGAGAGTCCTTTACACAGTCTGGTACTAGGCCCTTACTGGATATATGAGTTGCAAGTATTTTCTCCATTCTGCGGGCTGTCTTTTTACTTTCTTGACAGTGTTCTTTGATGCACGAAGGTTTTGAATTTGGATGAAGTTCAATTTATTTTATTTTATATTTTTCGCTGTTTCTACTTCTGGTGTCTTACCTAAGAAAACGTTGCCTAATCCAAGGTCGCGAAGACTCGTACCTATGTTTTCTTTTTAAGTTTTATTTATTTATTTTGAGAGGAGGGGGGTAGTGAGCATATGTGCGAGATGGAGGAGGGGCAGAGAGAGAGGAGAGAGAGAGAATCCCAAGCAGTCTCCATGCTGTCGGCACAGAGCCCAACGTGGGGTTCAATCCCACGAACCCTGAGATCACGACCTGAGCCGAAGTCAGATGCTTAACTGACTGGGCCGCCCAGGCGCCCCGAGAGTTTTGCAGTTTCAAAAAATAGTTTTAGTTCTTACATGTGAGTCTTTGAGCGGTTTGGAATGAATTCTGGGAATCGTGTGAGATATGGGTCCATGTCCGTTCTCTGCGTGCGGACGGCCAGGTGGCCCAGCATCGGTTGTGGACTCTGTCCACTAAATGGTCTTGGCATCTGTCAAAAACCAACTGACTATATTTGTACGGTTTAATTTCTGGACTGTGACTTCTCTTCTCCTGATGTGTAGGCCTGTCCTGATCACCGCGTGACACGAACACACTTAAGTACCTCTACGTATTATAACGTGGGGGAAACTGTACCTCCCTTCATCCGCCGACCCCCTGCTGGAGTACGAGCGCCACGAGGAAAGAGCATCTCTCATTTGTCTCTGTGCCGACATCGCTGTGCTCCACCCCGCCACACAGATTCCATGCCCGCCGAACCCAGGAGTGCGTCTTCACGTGTGCGTGCCTCTGGCTGACGCGGTCCGTTCACCGCGGTCCCTCCGCATTCGTTCCGCCCACAGAAGTCCCTCTTTGAGGCCTCTCTCTGGTGTCCCTGCGTCTCCTGTCATTCACCAACTGCTCTCTTCCGTGTCCCCTACCAACTGGCCCATCGTGCTACGAATCTTCTCCGTGAGCACAGTCGCGCCGAGGGCAAGAAGCACCTCATCTTTCGGTCTCTGAACGCTGCCCAACAACAGGGCTTTCCGTGCAGCGAACGCTCACGGCAACGTGAACTGAAACGGAGGGGCCGGGCCAGGACCTGGCTGCCCGCCACAGTGAGAGCGCATCACCCCCGCCCCCGCCTGAACCTCACTCTGCACCCCTCCCGCCGGCGGGGCCCCCACCCGCCCCGCCTCCCTCCCCAGAGACCCCGAGGCCTTGCTCGGTTCTGGTGCTCCCTGGCTGTGCTCTCCTCGCCCGTCACCTGCTGGCGCGGGGCCTGCGGATCTACTATTCCGACCTGACCGGGTGCTCCGGTCCCTATTCCCCTTCTCAGCCGGGCTGCGCAGTCACGAATCCCACGGCCCACGAGGTCCAGCTGGTAGGTAGGGTTTGGCCGTGACGGGCTGCGCGCCCGGAGCGAGGTCGTGCACTTGGCTGCGGGTTTCACTACGGCCGCGGCCAGTCGCCCTGAGCAGGGGCCTTACCTGTAACTCCTTTTCCTCCTGCTTCAGCATATTCCGAAGGATCTGGGTGGCATGTTTTTGGAATTCGGGATCCTGGGAACGGAGCATAGGACAGGTGAGGGCTGGGAACAGCCCCGCGGCTTAATTCTCCTCTACCTGCTGATTTCTCAGGCGAGAAAAGCCACCACAGCAGCCTGGGCTGCGCGGGCGTGGGAGTGACACTCGGCTCCTCACTTCCCTCAGGGCTTCTGCTGCGGAGTTTCCTAGAAGCCTTGGCCGTAACCACCTCTGCTGTCCAACGGCTCCCAAGTCTCCTGGGACTTCTGCTCTGCCTTCCTCCCCACTGGAGGTCCCGTCCCGTCTCCCAACTACGCCCTCTCCGTCCTCTTAGCTCCTGTCCCGGGTCCGCCCCCTCCTGGTGTCTGTCCTTTCCCAATTCTCTGCCTACAGCAGGGCTCCATGTCCCCCTCCTCCCCAGTGTATTCCACAGTCTTGCAGCAACGGCTGGGGGTGCAGGGGAGCTGTGGAGCAGGGCCCTTGAGGGCCTCCTCGGGGTCTCCCCCATTTAGGAGGCACGAGCCCACTGCTGTCTGGAAAGACCGATGGGTTTGCGTGGAAGGGGGACACTAAGGACAGAGTGGCCGCTTTCTTGCAGCCAGCCTCTCTCTGCTCTGCTTTCTGACAGGCTTCACGGATCTCTGGCTTGTCTTCTCACCAGAACACTGAGCTACAACCTGCTTTCCTCCCCACGGATGACAGCTGAGGAGGGGAGCTCACCTGCAGTGGTTTGGGCCCCGTGATGTGCTGTGGAGGGGGCGGAGGCGGAGGTGGAGGAGGCGGTGGGACCGTGGGGGCGACTCGGGGGGCTCCGGCTGGGGCTGGGTCCTGCTGCAGCCCAGAGACGCTGACGGATGAGGGGGAAGAGCCCAGGAGGGTCAGTGCAACGTAGGCACCAGCTGGAGGAAGACAGACAGGGAGAGGCTTGCTCGTGGCACATTGTTCTGGACGGCAGACACTCAAGCTACAGAGGGGTCCTCCTTCTCCTTGCACGGAGCTTAAAATTCTGCAGATAAAATTCTCTGCACTTCAACGCCCTGTCATCCCTAATCCCAGCTCACTGGCCCTGCGTTCCTTCCCTTCCTTCACGTGGAACGCTCAACCACAGTCCCACCGGGATACGTGGCCGTACTCCCCAGCGGCCACCTGTCCAGCTCTCGTGACATTCAGTCAAGCCCCTGGCATACAGGAGGCACGTGGAAGCTAGCCGCGCCCCCCCCCCCCCCCCCCTTGGCCCACCCACCAACTCTTTCCTCAAATCTGTTGCTTCTGTTTCATTACCTGGGCAGGCCTGACTGTTGTGTCTTCCTGGCTACAAACAGGATGTTTCTGCTTCCCTCCCCCCCAGATAGGAAACCAATGAGAAAGGCTGTCTGTGGGGGGACAGGCAGTGAATGGTACTGGAGGGGCCCGATATGGATATGGTCCACATGGGCGTGTAGGGAGACAAGAGGCCACTGTCTGCACGTGCAGTGACCACAGGGAACGGGGGCAGGCCCAGCGGATCAGGATTAAAGACGTGACCCCGGCTGCCTCTGTCACATACAAAGGAGGCCCCGGGTCAAGGGGCCTGCCCCCACAGCCCACCTGCTCCCCTACTTGCTGTGCTCGGCTCTCTCCAACTCACATTTGATAAGCTTTACCACCTCCAGGTGGGAGCTGTTGGTCACCATGGTGCCGTTCACCTGTTGGGGGACAGATGCTATTAAGTAACCAGATAGATGTACAGAATCCTTCTCAAGTTCGCAATGTCACTCCTTCAAAGCCATTTTCCAGTGCTCTCCAGACACCTCCGGTCACTTGTTTGCTCTGTTCTCATCTGCCGTACGTTCTGTCCTCCCAGCCAGTCTGTGAGGATCCAGGGATGAGACCTGCAGCTTCATCTGTTATTTCTGGTAGGTTCCATACCAGCTACCTGCCCGCACTCCTGTCACCTGCCCCAGCCTGTGTCCTCCTCACGAGAGGACCGAGGGATCTCCTCGTCTAGGATCTCCTGAGCACGTCTAGGACTCTGTGCTGGGTGGACAGGGCGGGCAGGTGACAGCAGGTGGCAGCTGGCCAGGACCTCAGGTCAGTGCAGCGTGGGGATGGAATCCAAAGGCACTGGGCCCCTCGCTGGCCTCAGCCTCTCCGTCTTAACTGTATTTTTGTTGTTTGTTAAATGCATGGAAAGATAAAACCCATCCCAGAAGCTCGGTTGCTTATAGTCAAGAAGGGCCGAGGATGGGGCTCCTAGAGGCTGCCCCTGCTGCCAGGCACACCCTGGCTCCTCTCGTGGCCCCACCCCCAACCCGGGGCCCCCGGTGGCAGCGAGGCCAGAGGGTGCAGGTGCCGGACAGAAGGGGAGGGGCACTCACTTTGATGATCCGGTCGCCTTCTTTGACACCAGCTCTCATGGCTGCCCCTCCTGTAGGGAGACGACCTGGTCAGCAGAGCCCGGCCACCCTCCCCAGAGGTCACTGACCCTGCCCTGTGGTCCCTCCGACTTGTCTTCTCAGCCCCTTGTGTCAGGACCTCAAATGCCGGGGGTGCCTCTTGTCCTGCTCCAGTGACCAGACTTCCAGCGGCCAGACCACGGTACTGGAGAGGCAGGCCGGGCTCCGGGGAGTGGGCGTGCGCTTTATTCGAAGGTGTCTGGATGTCCTAGACCAGTAAGAGCTACTTCCTATGATCCAGTGGGAAGGATGGGTTTACCGTATCAACTGTACTGTTAGCATAATGATAGTTATTAACAGGAATGTGGACAAAAGGATAAAAACGAGGTTTCCAAGCGTCCTTCTGAAGCCCGGAAGGGTTCAGGGGTATCCTGGGGTTCGTATCAATAAAGATGATCATGGTCACTCACTGTCAAAATTTGTTTCAGGCTATTTAGTTCCTCCCTTTAAAATGGGCCACATTAAGAGCTTCTGATTGAGACTCACTGAGACGCTGCCCCTTGGCCAGAGGCTGCGCTGGCTGTGACTGGTGTGTGGTTTTCCATGACTCAGTCCTGGTCTGATTTACATCCAGGAAGCATAAGAAACACGAAAGCTGAGGCCAGCTAACGAGCGGCGTAAAGACTGTTTTCGTGAATCTGCCCCAGATGATCATTCAATCTGTGAGCTGCACTCATCTGATCAAAACAAAACTCCCACAAAGCACACATAGATGTTTCTGGTCTAAAAAGAGATTCTACAGAGCTGACTGCGTCCCAGTTTGGCTTTTCAGTACGGGACTCAAGACTACGCCCTCGTCTCCAGCGCACTATTTACGGAAGAGGACTCGAAAGGAGCGTGAGATGCTCTACCCTGTGTCCGGAAACCAAAGGTGGGAAAGAAAGTAGGAAACACACGTGGTGATTTCTAGTAACTCAGCGATTCGGAAAAAAACCAGTCTCCAGAGCAAAGGAACCGGAGAAGCTCTCAAGCCTCAGTGGGCATGAGTCACTGGGGGATGTGTTCAAAGGCATGACCCCTGGCCCCCCGGTGGAGAGTGATTCAGTAATCGTGGCCGTGGGCTCAGGACAAGGATGGCAGCCATCCCGGGGTCCGGGTGACTCTGATGTCGGCAGGGCACCAACCACACTCTGGGAAACTGAACTAGAGAAGCCTAAGGTCAGGGAAAGACCGTAACCACCACTTCGTTACTCCCAAGAGGTCGACGCTGATGCCAATGTAGGCTCTCCTTGTCTCCTGCCCCAAACGCACACACACGTGTGCAGAGACACCCGTGCACAGACACACACATGGACAGACACACCCTTGACTCAGGGCTCCCTGGCAAGCCACCCCTCCGCCCTTGTCTCTCTGGGTCCGACTCTGCTTGGGCCTCAGGGCAGGGACATGTAAGAGGGCTGAGCTGCACCCGAGGGACCCCCGTGCTATTTGCGTGGGGCAGGCCGCAGAGGTGAAGGACGAGCATTTTGTCCCCACCAGCTCCGTCTCCCCTGTCCGGCAGCAGGGACAACACGGAAGCAGAGAACAGAAGTATCTCTTCAGAGCTCTGTCCTCGGACAGGACAACAAGCCCCACAGACACAAGTTAACTCCCAAACATCTGAGCTGCAATTATTTATATCCTCGTGTGATCTACAGACCTCATTTTGGTCATGAATTTGAAATTCTCTTTTTACTTTTCCCATAAACAAATCCCAACTATTTCCTCAAAATTACTTAAAGTCTATTTTTCTTCCCACTGCGCAATGTACTTAGTGTGAAATGCTAGCCTGCTCATGGGCACACCTTGTCTTACTGTACTTTGCAGGCAGTGGGTTTTACAAATGAAAGTTTTGCGGGAGGGGCGCCTGGGTGGCGCAGTCGGTTGAGCGTCCGACTTCAGCCAGGTCACGATCTCGCGGTCCGTGAGTTCGAGCCCCGCGTCGGGCTCCGTGCTGACGGCTCGGAGCCTGGAGCCCGCTTCCGATTCTGTGTCTCCCTCTCTCTCTGCCCCTCCCCCGCTCATGCTCTGTCTCTCTCTCTGTCTCAAAAATAAATAAAAACATTAAAAAAAAACTTAAACAAATGAAAGGTTTGCGGGAACCAGCATCGAGCAAGTCTGTCGGTGCCATTTTTCCAGCAGCGTTTGTTCACCTCCCGTCTCAGTGCCACATTTTGGGGATTCTCACAATATCTAAAACTTTTCTGTTATTATATTTTTATGGTGATCTGTGACGAGCGATCTTTTTTAGGTTGAAAAAACTTATTTACATTAATCTATATTTTTATTCTTTTTAATTTTTTTTTTTTTCAACGGTTTTTATTTTTATTTTTGGGACAGAGAGAGACATAGCATGAACGGGGGAGGGGCAGAGAGAGAGGGAGACACAGAATCGGAAACAGGCTCCAGGCTCCGAGCCATCAGCCCAGAGCCTGACGCGGGGCTCGAACTCACAGACCGCGAGATCGTGACCTGGCTGAAGTCGGACGCTTAACCGACTGCGCCACCCAGGCGCCCCTATATTTTTATTCTTGAGGGAAAGAGAGAGCGTGCGCGCGTGCGAGACAGTGCGTGAGTGTGTGCGCACCCAGGGGAGAGAGGCGGAGGGAGAGGGAGAGAGGGAAACCTAAGCAGGATCCAGGATCCATGCTCAGTGCAGAGCCCGATGCGGGGCTTGATCCCACAACCATGGGATCATGACCTGAGCCGAAATCAGGAGTCAGACTCAACCGACTGAGCCACCCAGGTGCACCTGCGACGAGTGACGTTTGGTGTTACTGCTGTGATGGTGTGGGGGCCACCACGAGCGGCGCCCTGTAAGACGGTGAACTTGACAGATGCTCCGCCGACGGCCGTGCCCCGTCTCTCTCCCTTCCTCAGCCACCCTGTTCCCTGAGACACGGCAGCAGTGACATTAGGCCGATCACTGACCCTACGACGGCGCTGAGTGTGCAGTGAAAGGCGGAGTCTCGCGCCCGTCGCTTGAAATCGGAAGCTGGCGGCGATTCGGCTCAGGGGGGAAGGCGCGTCCGAAGCCCAGACACACTGAACGCTTAGGCCTCCCGCACCCGACGCTTGGCCAAGTTGTGAACGCAAGGGAAGGTTCTTGAAGGAAATGAGGAGTGCTGTTCCAGGGAACACGCGGATGACGAGAAAGCTAAACGGCCTTACTGCCGATGCGGAGAAAGTCCGAGTGGTCCGGACGGAGCATCACACGCACCACGTCCCCGGTCCAGAGCCCGGTCCAGAGCAAGGCCCGCGCCATCTTCCTTCTGCGGAGGCCGAGCGAGGGCAGGAGGCCGCACGGGCGCAGCGAGACGCTGGCTGAGGCCGGTCCTGAGGTCTCGGGAAAGAAGCCGCCCGCGCGACACAGAAGCGCCGGGAGAAGCATCCGGGGCCGATGCAGAAGCCGCGGCAAGTTCTCCGGAAGATCCAGCTGAGAGAATTCACCAGGGTGGCCACGCTCACCAACAGATCCTCAGTGTGGACCAAACAGTCTCATGTTGGAAGGGGACGCCGTCCAGGACTCTCGCGGCCAGACGGGACAAGTCAGGGCCCGGTTCCCAAGCTTCGAAGGACGGGCCGACTCTTGTCAGGGGCTAACGCGGCTGGTGACTGTAAGCTGAAGCTCCTTGACCTTCCCCAAATTCCTGGGGCCCTTAAGAATCCCGCTAAACCTACTCTGTTTGTGCTCTAGAAATGGAACAACAAAGCCTGGAGGACAGTACATCTGTTTACAACATGGGTTACTGAATATCTTATGTCCCCCGTTGGGACCTGCTGTGCAGAAAAAAAAAAAAAAAAAAGATATCTTTCAAAATATTACTGCTCCAGGGAGCCTGGGTGGCTCAGTCAGTTAACCATCCAACTTCAGCTCAGGTCATGATCTCGCAGTCTGTGGGTTCGAGCCCTACGTTGGGCTCTGTGCTAACAGCTCAGGGCCTAGAGCCTGCTTCGGATTCTGTCTCCCTCTGTCTGCCCCTCCCCCACTCATGCTCTGTCTCTGTTTCTCAAAAATGAATAAATGTTAAACAAACAAACAAACAAACAGGGGTGCTGGGTGGCTCGGTTGGTTAAGCGTTCGACTTCGGCTCAGGTCATGATCTCGCGGTCCGTGAGTTGGAGCCCCACATCAGGCCCTGTGGCTGACAGCTCAGAGCCTGGAGGCTGCTTTGGATTCTGGGTTTCCCTCTCTCTCTGCCCCTCCCCTGTGTGTGCATGTGGGCGCGCGCTCTCTCTCTCTCTCTCCCAAACATGAACATTAAAGAATTTAAAAAACAAACAAAATATTACTGCTCCTTGACCATGACCCGGGCACCCAAGAGCTCTGATGGACAACGAGACGAGTGTTGTTGTCGTGCCTGCTGATACAACACCCGTTCTGCAGCCCACGTGTCAAGGAATCATTTCAACTTTTGAGTCTCATTACTTGACAAATGCATTTTGTAGGGCTGTGGCTGCCATAGATAATGATTCTGCTGATGGATCTGGACAAAGCAAATTGAAAACCTTCTGGGAAGGATTCATCATTCTAGATGCCACTCGGCCCATTCACGGTTCACGGGAAGAGGTCAAAACATCAATATTCACAGGAACCGGAAGAGGCAGCCTTCACGGACTGACTCGGAGGGTTCAAGACTTCCGCGCAGGCAGAAGTGCAGTGTGGCCTGAGGACCGGGCTGAGTGGCTGCAACCTCAGGATAAAACCTGAGCGGACGAGGAGGTGCTTGCTGGGGAGGAGCGGGGCGAGTGGTTTCCTGAGATGGAATCCACTCCTGGTGAGAATGCCGTGAAGACTGTTGAAATGACAATAAAGGACTGAGAATATCCCATCAGCGCAGTTGCTAAAGGAGCAGCAGGGGTGGAGAGGAGGGACTCCAATTTTGAAAGTTGTGCTGTGAGCAAAATGCTCCCCAACAGCAGCGCCCGTGACAGAGAGACATTCCTAAAAGGAAGAGTCGCTTGATGTGGCAAACGTCATCGTCTTATCTCAGGAAATCGCCACAGCCGCCCCCGGCCCCAAAACATCGAGGCAGACCCTCCGGCAGAGACTGTGACTCGCTCATTAGCAGGAACACCCCACAACAAGGTGTTTTTAACGAAGGCGCGTGTGTTGTTTTCTCAGACGTGACGCCACCGCACTCTGAGACCACAGGACGGTGAGAGCGCGACTTGCACGCGCACGGAGACACCAAATCGTCGCTCTGAGCCGCTTTACTGCGACGCCTGCTTCTGTGGCGGTCAGGGGCCGAGCCCGTACCTGTCAAGCCTTAGACTCTCCACGTCACCCGCGCCACCCCCGCGGCCACACTGAAGTTCACCCCCCTAGGGACACTGGTTTACATGCGTCCCCGCTCCCACGTCCTTCCCGCTTGTCAGCTCCGGCCGGGGTCGCTTACCAGCACGGCTCTACCTCCTGGCGGGCGACATGGCTTCCAGGTGCTGGCGGCTCTTCCAGTCGCAACTGGCGTCTCGACCGACCTGCCTACGTGCCCTCCCGCTCTGCTCCCTTCCCATCCTGCCAGCCGTCTTTCATTCCCACCTTTGCGACTGCTCCCAAGTCGCAATCCTGCCAGCCGTCTTTCATTCCCACCTTTGCGACTGTTCCCGAAATCCTACTGCTTCTCAGGGAGGCTTGGACCACAAACCGCCCGAACACCGTTTGTTCCCAGCACCGTCTCCTCCCAGACCGCCCGGCACACGTCATTTCTCTGGCCCTTTACTATTTAACGTCGGCCGCCCCGGCACCCGCACCCGCCCGGGCCGGCACGCTGTCCCAAACTGTAGGGTGCTGCAGGTGGCACAAAGACGGGGGTCTCCGACCCCACACGGCACCTTCTGACCCGGTAAGAGGGCCTCCCTTGGGTGGCAACCTGGCATCTGCCCGACAGCCTGAGGGCCACCCTGCCGTTCTTACCCTTCCCAACGGGGAAGCGGGCACGCGACGTGACCCCTACGAGTTCTGTCTGGCGCACGGCACTGCCGAGACGGCCCCGGACGGCCCCGGGGACCAGTTCGTAGTAATTCACACACGCCCAGCACTCCCCACACCTCCAGGGAGCGCCCGCGCCCGTCCTCTAATCACGCAGCAGGTCACGCACACGGTTGCTACCCACACGGTGTCCCCGTCCCCCGTGGGCAGCGGGACGCAGCACTCACCGGGCCGCACGGACTGCACCAGGACGATACGATCCCCACTGACGGTGAAGCCGAAGCCATGCTGGTCCTTTTGGATGATGACACAGCGCTGAACAAGACCTGATGAGGGTGACAGACAGAGAAGGATCATCAGGAGCCACCACCGACTGGGAAAGCCCCAGGTCGTCCTCCCGCAGAAAGCCTTTCCAGACTAACCGACTCCCCAGACTTTTCCTGAGCAAAACTAGGGCGATGACACGACTGCCTCCGGAGCAACGAACACCTGGAAGCTACCTTGCGCCCCGTGTAAGAAGTCACCCTTCTCCAGTCACTGAGGCGTCTGTCTCTTTAGGTCTGTCGGGTGAGGCTGTCCAAAGAGGGTCAGGACAGGGAAGCAGCCCTGTGACTGAAGCCCAAGTGAGGTGTCTGCTGGGAAATCCCGCCTGGCGAGGGCGGCGGGTGGCGGCTCATGGGGGGCGACCCGGAGCGGGCCCCTTGCCAGACCCGGGGAAGGGTGCAGGGAAAGAGAAAACCCATTCTTCTCACACACACGTCTGCCCCCAGAATGTGAAGAAAAAGAAAGACAGCCACGACTGCCGAGTGCCCCCGTCCCTGCGGGTGTGCAGCGGACCCCACACCCTGCACGCTGCACCCCAGACATCGCGCCCCGGATCCGCGGACTGCACACCGCACTGGATGCCACACACCGAGCACCGAGCTCGCGTGCTGACCCGGGCCCCGTCCCACAACGGCCAGCGCAGGAACCCTGGAGTTAAACCCAACTGGTTTCGGGCCTGCCTCTGGCCCCTCCGAGCCTATGCACTTGGCAAGTGTCTGAAGCCCTCTGTGCCTCGGCCCCCTGCTCTCTGAGCAGGGACAACATCCCCCTTCCGTGGCTGGTGTACGGACAGAGGAGACAAGTCGTATAAACCGAGAACTGCCGAGCCCAACACACCCCAGGAGCGCGACGGGAAGGCACCCCTTCTGTGTCTGCGTGTTAGCGCCCCAAGGTTACCTGCTGTGTCAGAGGCGTCAGAGGCGTCAGAGGGCTGGCGGAGGTGGGAAGAAGGCCTGCGTCCGGGCGCCGGGTCTCCCAAAGACAGGCTACTTAACCTGCAGGGCAAGGAGAGCAGCGGTGAGCCGGGCGGGGAGGGACCAGCCTGCAGCTCTGTTAGAAGGGGCCCGAGTCTTGGGTGAAGAGAGGCCACCCCTCTCAGCCTGTAACCGGCTTAATCTGGCGGGAGATCAGCCGTGTCTACACCACTATGTGAGGAGGCAACACCACCTATGTGAGATCCTGGGCCGCAGGGCAAGCACGGTCTCCCTGATACCCAGCAAGGCGCGAAGGGCAAGAGCCCTTCCTGGAGTCGGGAGACAAACAAAGAGTGGCGGGAGCAGACCGCGCACAGACACACACGCTTGGTGGCTCTTACCAGGCGGCAATGGGGCTGACGGAACAGAACGAAGCAGCAGGGAGATGGATGCAAGAAAAAGGAGAAAACAAAAGCTGGTTAGTGTCAGGAGGCGACTGGCAAAGGACAGGGAGACCGGAGGGCGAGACGGCGGGGCATCAGAACCAGGCGGCAGAGGACGGCGGCCGGTGCAGCAGAGAGCCTCCCCGCCTCGGGCTTTGTCTCGTCCCCTCTAGACGGGCACCTCCAGGCGGGGAACTGGGACTAACCTGGGCGGGGTAGCATACGCTTTTCTGGAAGGGAGGGCGAGAGCAATGGCCAAGCCTCTGAAAACGCCCCTTTTCCTGGAGTCTGGCCTGTCCGGTGGTAGAAATCCGGCCCACAATGAGCCCCTACCTGCAGCCAGCCCGAGGCGCCCCGCTCGGCAAAGGTTAAGTGAGACCCTAACACCTCAAGGTATCGAGGTCACCAAACCAGATCTTCCCTTCAACAGCAGTAGGACAAGTTCAATGGCTGCCACGCCTCTCCGTTCAGGAGAGTGTACCTGCTGCCCCTCTGAGGGGGTCTCCCGTGTGTCTACAGCAAGTGACCAGGCAGAAGGTCATTAGCGGAGGCGCTGTGCGCAGTGGCAGAACATGCCCTTGGTGTAAATGTTCACGTGGTGGCTGGTTGAGTAAACCACAGTGTGACGGTGACAGTATGATGGCAGGGTGCTCAGCTGCGTGTGACGGGAAGGCCCTTAACGGAAAGGAATGGCCTCCAGGATGTGTTGAGTGAAAACAGCAAGGCGCAGAATTACGAGCACAGGGAAAAGTGGGTAAAAGAGCGGGGGGGAAGTATTTCTTCGTGTGCGTTTACATGCTCGCTCACGTACGCACAAAGGATCTAAGCCACCTCTGGGAGGGTACAAAAGAAACACACACTCTGGCTGCCTCTGAGGAAGGAGACTGCGTGTCTGGGGCACAGGGCTGGTGCTAGAAACTCATATTCTCGATTGCAGCCTTTAGGTTCTGGATCCCGCGAAGGAGCCAGCTCTTCAAGTGATATATATGACACGATAAAATAACTTTCAAAGTTAAAAGACGGGGGGGGGTGTCTTCTTCTCCCCTCATCCTGGTGCCCCTCCTCCCTGGACAGGTGAGATTGCTTTTTACTGGCTGATCTTTGGATCAGAGAGAGGAGGACGCCAAGGGAGAGGAGAACGTGGGGCCCAGGAGAGCGTGACGTGGGAATGGAGGACGAGAAACAAGGAAGAACAAAACAAGACATAAACCAGACAAGACACGGGAGACGGTCGGTTCAAGAAAAGCGTCAATCGCACCGAGAAGGGCCACGGAGTGGAAACTGCCCACAGTGCACTAGTCATCTTGCTGAAATGCAAATCCACCCGTGTCATTTTGCTGCCGGGAACCTCCCAGAGCTTCCGTATGGTGCGCGGGGCGGGGGGAAGGCTGTGCTACCCGAGCCGGGCCGTGGCCGCGGCCGAGCGGGACGTACTGCCGGGTCCCCCCACGGCCCCCGGGGCCCACCGCCCAGGCGGGACACGGCAGGCGCGCCACCTTATTCTCCGTCTCTGCTCTTTGCCACCGGCCCTTCACCTGCTCTGGTTTCTGGCCCCTGCCTTTGCCCGTACCGCGCCTGCTCCCCAGATGTCCCTCCTGCCGCACGGCTCGTGACCGCATCCGTGAGCCAGACGAGAGCGTGCGCTGCCGGCAGCTCCGGCTTCTGGCTGTCTTCAAATCACCTGCCTCCAATCTCTGCCCACCCCCACCCCTCCACCCACGCCGGGCACCCAGCTTAGCTCAGCACTGCGTAAGTGGTCTAGAATCCACGGATGATGACCACACTTGCTGCGGTCATCATTCTGCAACGTATGTATGTCACGCTGTCCCCCTGGAACGTGCACAGTGCCGTGTGGCAATGAGATCTCAGGGCAACTGAGAGAGTGCCCTAGAGCCCAGACCCGTGCTACCCGACGTAACAGCTACAAGCGTCTATTTGAATTCACATCTGAAATAGAATGGAAGTTTCTCAGCTGGCCCAGCCACATTTCCATTGCTTCCTAGCTAGCTACAGTGGTTACCACACTCACTGGACCCGACAGCACGAGGCATTTCCATCGCTGCGGAAAGCTCTCCTGGACGGCACGGCGCTGCTCCGGGCACTGTGCGAGGCGCTGGGTACAGACGGAGGAGGAGCACACACGCGGGGGCGACAGCTCCGTGCTGGCCCCCCTCAGAGACGGGTCCTCAGGACGGACCTTAATTTGAAGGTCTTTTATTCTAGCCGCTCATCTGCTGTCTGCAGTCGGATCCGCACACCCACCCCACCCCTGGGCTACCGAGGACGGGCCTGAACCCCTCCTCCTCGCCACCTCGGGGGAAAGCCCGTTTTCTGCTGGGACGGCCGGGGCCTCCTCCTGGCCTCGTGCAGTCCGGCCCACGCCTGTATGGAAGCCTGGCAGGGACGGGAACTCGAAACCTGGTTTGCTTTGCACTCGAGCTGGGCCGTGCGCTGTCGTGCGTCACGAAAGGCACGTGGAGCAGCGGCCCGTGGACCTGGCTGTGGAGGACGTCAGGGGCGTGGACGAGAATCACTTCAGCAACAGATGCGAACGGCCTTTTCTCTTTGAGAGCTTCGAGGAGGAAAAACTACCCCGGAACTGGACAGGAAGACACGTCGGCAGATCAGGTGGGCGGAAACAACGCGGGCTGTTGGGTCGGCGGGGGCTTGAGCCCGAGCAGAGAGTTTGGAGGGAGCCCTCGGGAAGGTTAAAATCCGAGAGACAAGGGAAGAGGGAGAAGCAAAGAGCGTAGTTGGCCGTCAGAAAAGGAGAAGGGATTTTAATGGCAGGGCTCCCCTCTCCTTCATGCCGTTCCCACCAAGTCTGGCAGCAGAGATCAGATCTGAATCGGCCTAAACCTGAAGGGAGAAGGCCTGGGAGAGTGCAGACCCCCCCTCCGCCCCCCCGAACACGTGGCTCGCTAAACGGCAGCCACAAGACAGGAGGTCTGGCCCAGCTTCCCAGTAGGGCCCCACCACTGAGCCCCCTGCCCAGTGCAGCCGATGTTTCCAGACCCGCTCCCTGCTTCCCGCCCCCACTGACCGTGTGGCTTCTAGCCTTGGGTCTGGGTGACTGGAAAAGCCCAGATTCACTGTGTGGACCAGCCTTCCCCAGCACGGCCCGCCCTGGGCCCCGGATCGGGACCCGCGATTCCCTCCTCACGCCTGACAACCAGACGCGTGCGAGGCCGCCTGGCGCCGAAGGGCCTTCCACCGAGGGGACCCAAACACCGTGGCCCCGTGACAGCACCGCCCTCTGCCCCTGCTCCTCGAGGCTCTGGTCAAGGGGCATGGACCCCACCATGCTCTCCCTGGCCATGGCAGCCTGCGTATCTTTTACGCCAAGATTGTATTCTGAAACATTTCAAACGTGCGTTGAGGTTGAGGGGAGCAGCACGATGAGTGCCTGTAGGCCTCCATCTAGACTCCCCAGTCAACATTCGTCACGCTTGCTTTATTTTCCCAAAGTCACACACTTTTTCCCTATTTCAAAGTTGCAGACAGCGTGACACTTGATCCCAAAGTACGTCAGCATGACCCCCCAAGACCTTCGACTTCTCCTGGACAACCACAGTGACTTCAGCACCCAAGGAGCTCACCGTTGATACAACAGAGTTACCTCACATGTAGTCCGCGCTCAAACCCAACTGTCATATGGCTCTTCCACATGGCTGCTTTCCCACGGCCTGCGACCGGGGTCCAGCCGCAGTTTGCATTTACTCAATCTCCTCGGGATTCGTCTGCTCCAGAACGCCCACCCACCCCGGTCCCTCTGAACCCTGAGGTGTAAGAGCTCAGGCCAGTCGTCTTATCGATCGGCCTGCAGAGGACTCGGCTGTCTCCTCATGATTAGATTCAGATTAAGCCTCTTAAAAGAGTATCATGTAAGTGGTTACGCCAGGTTTGGTTACTTGGGTCAGGTGCGCTCCGGGGAGTCGGCAGTGGAAAAACATGTTTCCCACTTGATTCGGCGGGCAAGCTGGGGTGATACCTGAGCCAGAGGACCACCCTTTTCTCCAACAGCCCCTCCCCAGCGGCCTCACCCTCCACGGGGGCTCCTTGCTTGGACCGCATGCTGCACTGTAGCCGTAGAAAGGCCATCTACTGATTCTGCCTCTCCTTCCACATCCACTAGCGGGCAGTCTCCTGTAAAGGAGGCAGTCTTTCCCTTTCCTGGACCGGCGCCACGAACTCATGAATTTCTTCCTTAATGCAATGCATTATAGTCCATTATCATCACTTTTTTTAATGTTCTTTTTTTTAAGTTTATTTCTTTTTCTGGGAACCTCTATGCCCAACGTGGGGCTCGAACTCATGACCCCAAGATGAAGAGTCACGTGCTCACTGACTGAGCCAGCCGGGCGCCCCTTTCATCATCACTTTTTGGAAACTCTTGGAGCTGTCCCCATCTGGCTGGGGGGAGACCTTGTTCCTTTATAGTGTCACCGTCTGTCTTTGAGCACATCCTTGCCTTCTGGCACAAGATCTTCCGGGCTCACTGCCTACCTTCCCCGAGCCAGGCCTAGGATCAAACACTCCTGTAAGGACCCCTGGTTCCTTTCAGTGGGAGTCATACTTAGAGACAGGATCGGTGGGGGCCAGGGCAGCGAGTATTTATGCAGAAAGCGTGAGTCCACACTGACATCTCCGGTTTGACTCTGACACTAGCGGGTCCTTCCTCTCCCGGAGTGAGAACCGGTTCCCACGTGAGAGGGTTACTGGGGTGAACGCACCAACATGTCTATTCAGTCAGTCCGGGGTGTCCCTGCAGCTCTGTCCCCACATGGCGTTGCATCAGAGGCGCACAGTCAGGACCGTGCGCGGAACCTGCTTTCTGATGTTATCGGCCTGAAATGCATCCAGGCCTCTTTTCATACTTGTACTTAACTTGGGGGGTTTCCTTTCCTCAGTATTTATCTAACTTTACGTTTTGAACCTGTTCAGCACGTACATGGTCGAGAACGCAAGATGCCACCTTACAAAAGGTCCCTCCAGAGCCGCCCCTGCCGCGTCCTGCCCCTGCAGGGAAGCTTTCCCACCGGTCTCTGGCTTCCTCTCTGGGCCTCGTCTTGGGAAGCTAAGGAAATGCACACTGCTCCGTCCCGGTCCGCAGAGACCTTCCACGTCCCTCCCCTTCTCTCTGCCCCGCCGGCCACACCCTGATGCCGAGGCGCCCTCGGCCCTCCCTCCGACACTACTCCCGTCATCTGGTGTCAGTCCTGGCCGGGCTTTCCGGAATGCTCCCCCGACCCTGGCGGTCTGCCCCCCTCCACCCGCAGCAGCACCAGGCGCAGAAGAGGCGCTCTGCAAATCCACGCCGAAACCGTCCCCCCGCCCCCCGTGCGCAATGAAGCGCGGACACGCGTGGAGACTGTCCCGACCACAAAATCCGAAACTGCCCATTTACCCCTCCTGTTGGCCTATGGGTGTGTATAGTTTTAAAAATTAGTTAAAATTTGAAAATCAGACCCTTTCACACTAAGAAACCACAGGTTTCTGGTTTCTGGCACCACCGTGCTTCTAAGCCCCACAAGGGGACAATGGCTGCCGACAGGGCCTGTTCTCGTCATCCTCGTTCTGTCCTGCCGGCAGCCTGCAGCTAGGGAGCAGCCTAGGATGTCCCCGTGACGCTAGTTACGAAGTCCTTCCTACCTTCCGCGCGGTGTGCGGAACACCTGCCGTATGCTGTCTATTTAACCTTCTCCGGAGCCAGGCGAGGTAGGCAGCACACCCCCATTTTCAGAGTGAGCAGCGGGGTTAAGCGGAGTTGAGATACGATCTGGCTTCAAGGTCCGGGCCCCTAAATGAACTTATCTGACCTGTGGCCACGTATGAGGATCCAACTAACTGGTCTCTATTGGGCCTTTCCTGGTATTTTCTTTTTTGCATACACACAATACATGTACCTCACATGTGCACACGCACACACAATACACGTGATGTACTCTAGACTCACAAGGTACGCAGAACACATACGCTATGTATATCTAGAGAGATAACAAATACGATCAACAGAGATTAAAAAGTACACCCTACGTAAGCTGACGTAGGTCTCTGGTGTCTGGGCAAAGTCATACTCCTGAGCCCCTCCCCAAAGCCAGGAGCGGCAGTGAACCAAGAAAGAGCTACCTTGCCAGGACCTTCGTTCTAGATAAAGTACACATTCGCTGAACCCTGACCTGGTCTTACTGGTCTGGTTTCCCTTATCTACCAGGGTGGAGGAGCTCTAAGTAGCCTCCTGGCACCCTTTTCAAGGATTCTGCATCTGGGCGGAAGTCTCCCCACGGTCTGAGGCAGACACTCCAGCCTGCACATCCCTGCAGTGAAGGGAAGAGACACTGTTGCCCCTAAGAGCTCATACGCTTGAGAACACTTAGAAAAAAAGAGGCACAGATCAAACGAAAGCAGTCTCCGTCAGAAAGAACCAGAGTGCAGAGTCAACACTTCAAAGGGTGCTGCCGAGAAGGACTGGGCTTGGAAATTCAGGAGCCAATTCCAGTTCTGTTGGAATCCACGGGGCCCTCGGCCACCACCCACTTCTGCACGTGGGTCTCTTCTCAATTCAAGCAGGGGGCAGCGGGGGGTGGGGAGCGGAAGCCCCTGGCAGAGCGGCCAGAGAGGCTCCCACCCCCGAGGTCACGCACTGGCTGCAGAGCGGCGTGGGAACCCCTCACGCTCCCACCCGGGGACCCAACGTGGCAGCTCGGTGGCGGGGAACACGCGTCCTTTCTCGAGCAGCCCCTTCCCTCTGCGCCAGCACCGATTTCCCCGGGGTGGACCGGAGCCCCGGGGACAAGGCCACTCCGACACGTCTGCTGAAGGAACGTGCACGGCCCTCCCTTCAGAGCTGCTCCCTTCTGAGCTGAGGCTCAGAGAGGCACTCCGTTAGGTTCCCCACGGCGTGGAGTCCCGTGCAAATCTTTTCAAGGTCCACACTAGGTGACCGACGCTCAACGTGCCAGAGGTGAGGCACACCGATGAGAAAGAGTGGGTGACTAAGAAACGGAGAAGTGAAGATGCCCCCGGCTGTCCCGGTCGCCTCCACGCAGGGCTTCGAGGGCGGCGGGCATCGGGGCGGACAGGTGCACGGAGGGGGTCGGGGAGTGGCGAGAACCGGCGTGCGGGGCTCAACACTCCATGTTTATCACACAGCCCGTGCTATGGTCTGGAAAGCACTGTTTTGGGGTGAAATACAGGCTCGGGCTTGGGCTCAGCCTTCTCCTGGCTGGCACCCCACCTCTCCGAGCCCCGGTTTCTCAGCAATGAATGTGGAAAATACCATTTCCTCCAAGGGTGGCTGGGAGCACATCACCCTCACAGAAACCTCAAAGCCAACATGTCCAAACTGAAATCAGCCTCCTAGCGTGGGCCCTGCTCCTAAGCAGAGGTCTCCTCCCGAGGTAACCGTGCCATGCGGTCACTCACGTGGGAGCCGAGTTACCTCTGACACCCCTGCAAATCTAATCACCGCCACCCCCTACTGCCATTACCCACCACTGTTTCTGGACCCACCTGCTCTGTCCCTCCTTGCCCCTCTCCTAGCACAGTCGGCCGTTCCCCTCCCTAGATCCCATCCATTCTCTACTTGAGAACTTTCCAGCAATCTCTTAAAAAGACAAAGTGGAACGTTACCCCGGAGCAGATTCCGACCGTCCTCATTCTCGTATAAAGGTTCAAATCCTCCCCCAGCCCAGCAGGTGCTCTGGGTGGGGGGGTCCTCGTGCCCCACTGGCCTCAACCCCAGGAGCCTCCCCGTCCATGAAGGCCAACACACGCTCCAGGGTTCAGGACAAACACCTCTTCCTCCGGGAGGCCTTCCTGGACACCCCACTACGCGGGCCTCCCCCGAAATCTTCCCTGTGGTGCTCAGTGCCGACTGGTCATTTCGTGCTTTCTTGGACTGCTTCACGTCTACTCTCCCCCTTTGCTGATAAAGCTTCATTGTGTCCTGTTGGCCGGAGCACGCAGTCGATATACAATAATTATGACTTGAGGGGTGCCGGGTGGCTCCTGTCGGTTCGACTCTTGATTTCGGCTCAGAGCACGATCTCGCGGTTTGTGAGGTCGAGTCCCGCTTTGGGTTCTGTGCTGACGGCACCGAGCCTGCTTTGGATCCTGTCTCTCTGCCCCTCCCCCACTCGTGCGTGTGCTCCTCTCTCTCAAAAGAAATAAACGTTAAAAAAAAAAAGTATGAGCTGAAAGATAACATCAGACCATATGTGCCAGAGAACTTTGCAGACATGAAAATATTGTAAGCACACACTTAGCATCGATAGAGCCTGAAGGACTGCCACAGTGCACGTAAGTTAGGATTACATTCACGGCTTCGTGGTTTTAACAAAGGCAGGAAGGTGTTAGCCTCTGCATGGACTTACACGGCGAGTGCCATCAACCTGCAGAACCATGTAAGCTCCTACAGTCTTCAGTCTCCCGGACTTCTAGAATTCCATTCTGCACACAAAGCACTAGACAAGAAAATGCACGTAAAAGCGTGTTGTGGCTACAAACTGGGCTGGGGAGAGAGGGGGCCAAAGAAAGAGGAAGGAACCAGAGAGGAGGCCAACTTCACCAGGGCCCGGGAGCGAGGGCAGAAAGCTCTGCTGTGGAAAGACAGGAGGGAGGAGCGGGCACAGGTGGCAGAGGGACACGGCAGCTCTGAGGCCGTCGGTGCAACATGCGGGGGGACGGAGGGTCAGACAGGACTGAGCCGAGAAGATGGGTCCCCACCCGGGCTCTGCCGCTTCCCAGCCGGTGGATCTAGGAAACCCTCGGGTTCTCCACCGCGACAACGTGGACAGTTCACCTGCCGGCTCTCCCTGCCTCACGGGGCGGCTCGGAGTTACGTGGCAAGGTGCGTCAGCGGCTTGGAGACACGGAAGCAACATCAGAGCAGGAGGAGAGCTTGGGGCGGGCTGTGGATTTCATTCCCTGTAGAGGCTGAAGGCTCCCTGGGAGTCACGGGAGCAGATCAGGGCACGAAAAGGATAGGTCTGACTGTGGTGGCCAGAGTGGACTGGAAGGGGAGAGGCTGGAGGCGCAGAGAGCAGGTAGGGCAGGGGTCACATGCACCTGAGTGCCAGCACTGCATGGAATGAACCAGAGCAGCCGGGAGAGGGGCTGCAGGACCGTCTTGTGTCGTCCACAGGGGAGCCGCCCGGGCCACAGGCACCAGAAATGTGCTAGCTCGAAGTGAGAGGGTCAGTGTAAAACATACACACGGGTTCAAAGACTCAGTACAAGACAAAAGAGGAATGCAAAATACCAACACTTTCAACACTGATCACAGGCAGAAATACCAGTATTTTGAGTAGATTCGGTTAAATGAAATATATCACTGAATTCCTTTTACCTGTTTCTCCCCTTAAAAAAAATGTTTACTTATTTTGAGAGAGAAACAGAGCATGAGGGGGGAGGGGCAGAAGAGGGAGACACAGAATCCGAAGCAGGCTCCGGGCTCCGAGCTGTCAGCACAGAGCCTGATTACAGGGCTCGAGCCCACGAACCGTGAGATCATGACCTGAGCCGAAGTTGGAGGCCTAACCGACTGAGCCACCCAGACGCCCCCCCACCTTTTTTCTTTTTTTAATGTTTTATTTATTTTTGAGTGTGAGAGTGTGAGTGGGGGAGAGACAGAGGGAGAGGGGGACAGAAGATCTGACATGGGCTCCGCACTGACAGCAGAGAGCCCGACGCGGGGCTCACTTGCGACCTGTTAGGTCATGACCTGGGCCAAGGTGGGATGCTCAACCAACTGAGCCACCCAGGCCAGGTGCCCCTCCTTACTTTCCTTACTTTTTTTTTTTTTCATTTTTAAATGTTTTATTTAATTTCTGAGAGCAAACACACACACGCGAGGGAGGGGCAGAGGGGAGGGGGACAGAGGATCTGAAGTGGGCTCTGTGCCGAGGGCAGGGAGCCTGATGCAGGGCTCAAACTCATGAACCGTGAGACCATGGCCTAAGCTGAAGCTGGATTCTCAACTCACTGAGCCACCCAGGCGCCCTTTTTTTCATTGTTAAAAGATCCTACTTTGAAATCATCTCTAGGCCCAACACAGGGCTCGAACTCACTCCTAGGTCAAGTCCCACACTCTATCAACCACACCAGCCGGGTGCCCCCTCCTTCCTACTTTTAACGGGACTGCTAGACAATTTCTGATGGCACGTGTGTCTTGCGTTCTGGTTTGCTAGACGAGGCTGCCCTGGCCTCCCTGGGCCACAGCTGTCCCAGACGCAGCCTTCTCTCCCGTGGCGGGGCCTCCAGCCTCTCGGACCAGGAGATGCAACCAGAAGCCTGCCCAGAGCCGCCACCCAGTGACCAGCACAGACTGCTGCCAAGCACTGCCCCGTGGGCGCGGACCCCTCTCCCGTGTTGCTCACTGGACTGTGACTGCCAGAAGGGCTCCTCTCAGTGTCCCCGGCGAGGAAGAAGTGGGGGCTCAGGGAGGCGGCCGTCTCCAGCGCTTAGCAGAGAACAAGTCGACTGGCGGTGTACCTTCTCTTCACTCGGGACCTGGCACTGACACCCCCTCCCCCCCCCTCCCCCCGCCCCCCGCCGCCCCCCTGCTCAGCGCAGGGGCAGACTCACATCCGATTCACCTATCTGTCTGTCACACACGCCTCAGGAAAAGCCGGACGTCTGGGCCGGGCCAGGAAGTCAAACCAGTATGGGGGGCGGGCAGGGTGGTCCAGCACGGGGGGCGGATGGAGTACATCCCCATCCCGGCTCCGACCACTGGTGGGGCTCAGAGGAAATTCTTTCCTTTCCATGAACTTCAGTTTCCTCATCTTCGGAACTGGAAACCCCCGCCCCGGCTGCTGTAAGAACCAGGACGTAAGCAAAGCGTCTGGCATAACGCCTGGCACACAGCCATGCTCGGAAACTGGCTGCCACTCCTGCCGCGAGCCCCTAAGTCCGCCAGAACGAGGCGGCTGCTCCAGGTGATCGCGGCCTGGCTCGCAGCACAGAAGTGAACTCGGAGTTATCCGGTGTGGGCGCAGCCGGCCTCTGGGCCTCCTTGGGGCGGATGCCCTGCTGCGCACTGTGAAGTCTGGTCCACGCTCCTGTGCTTCTGTCCACGTGTCACCTCCGACGAGATGGACACCGTGTGTGGACGGCTGGGGGAGGCGGGGAGGCCGGAGCCGCCGTCCACTAGTGCGGGAGGACAGACACTGTAAGCGCGGCGTCTCCGGAGGCCCGGCCGGGGCGTGCGGCCCGCGGGAGGACAGTCGTGGAGGCGGCCGCGGGGAGGGGGCGGGACGGACAGTCTAGACACCTGGGTTCTAGACCAACTCTGCCCCCGTCTTTCCGGATGCCCTCGAGAGAGGAGAAAATTACACGGAATAAGCGTCTAATGCGTCGCAGGCGTCCGTGTAATCCTCACAACAACCTGGTGAGGCAGACGTGGTTATTTTCCTTAACAGGTGAGGAAAGCGAGATTCAGAGAAGTTCAGCGAGTCACTCAAGGGCACGCAGCCAGCCAACGGCAGAGCCGAGACGTGAACTCTAGCCTGCTGACGCCAGAATCGGGTCTTCCCTCCGGACGCCATGGCTTCCTCGGCCCTGCGCTGCAAAGCCTGGGCCCGATCTCCCTCCCTCCGGCTCTCATCGGGCGCCGGGCTCTGCCCTCACAGGGGGTCTTGGGCGCATCGTGTCTGCGTACCCAGGGAGGGCTGACGCGGACCTAGATGTGCTCAACGGCACAGGCAGAAAACAACAGGCGCCTTGACAGGCGGCGATCTAGAAGCTCTAGAAGCCCCGTGGAGTCCGCACCACGGATGTTCGCGAGATGGCCTAGGGTGTTTTTACTCCAGTTTCCTGGTTTTTTTTTTTTTTTTCAACGTTTTTTTTTTTTTTTATTTTTTTATTTTTGGGACAGAGAGAGACAGAGCATGAACGGGGGAGGGGCAGAGAGAGAGGGAGACACAGAATCGGAAACAGGCTCCAGGCTCCGAGCCATCAGCCTAGAGCCCGACGCGGGGCTCGAACTCACGGACCGCGAGATCGTGACCTGGCTGAAGTCGGACGCTTAACCGACTGCGCCACCCAGGCGCCCCTCCTGGTTTTAATGAGAGGAAGGAATTCAAGAGAGGTCAGAATTCACAAGACAGGGCCCGAGGCTTGGACCTGGTGGGGAAGGGCCTCAATCTGGGGCACGAGATGTCTTCCTCGCCTCCGTGGTGCCCAGCGTGTGGCAGTGGACAAGCCACACACCGCGGCCGGGAGCCAGCTTTCATGGCGACACAGCGGGAAGACGGAGCCTGCCCCTCTCACGGGGCCCTGCGATGACCACGTTACTCGTAAACCCAGAACCGCTTTCGGCGCATCCTGTCCCACCTAAAGTTTTCCGGAAAAGGAAACTAAATGTGTAAATCCTCCTGAAGTGATGATAATACTTAAAAAATTTTTTTGTAACCTTTATTCATTTTTGATAGAGACAGAGCATGAGCAGGGGAGGGGCAGAGAGAGGGAGACAGAATCCGAAGCAGGCTCCAGGCTCTGAGCTGTCAGCACAGAGCCCGACGGGGGGCTCAAACTCGTGACCTGAGCCGAAGTTGGACGCTTAACCGACTGACCCACCCAGGCGCCCCATGATGGTAATATTTTAAATACACAAGGCACATCTGGCTGTATACTTTATATGAATAGAATTGTTACTTGAGTCAATTTTTGATTACTGGCACAATTAAAGGACAGACCATAAAACAATCCAGAATAATAGCCAATCCAAGAAGTCTCCATTTTGCTTTCAAAGATCCTGTCATCGGCTCAGAAGATTCACCTTTCTAATTTACTTTTAGTTAAGGTGGATTTTAAACTTGTTTTCTTTCCCTGAGTTCGGATCAGAATTGATGGGGAAGTACTGGGTGGCAGGCGAAAGTTCGCCTTGGATTTTAAATTTTTTTTTTTTCAACGTTTTTTATTTTATTTTTGGGACAGAGAGAGACAGAGCATGAACGGGGGAGGGGCAGAGGGAGAGGGAGACACAGAATCGGAAACAGGCTCCAGGCTCCGAGCCATCGGCCCAGAGCCTGACGCGGGGCTCGAACTCACGGACCGCGAGATCGTGACCTGGCTGAAGTCGGACGCTTAACCGACTGCGCCACCCAGGCGCCCCTCGCCTTGGATTTTAAAGCTGCCGAGCTGAAGCCATACACTGAGTCACGGGGAGGCAAGCCGCTGCCCTTTCCTACCACCCTCCCCCCCGGACCCTGCCCTCGGCTGAAGAAGATGTTCACAGCTGGGGAGCCACCGGTTGTACTGGGGGGGGCCCCGCCAAGGGAGAGGGACAGAGACAGACAGGTGGGGGAGGTTCCTCTCTGGCTGGCAACGGGCTCCCTGCCTTCTGGAAACTTTCCTCAATGCGCTCACCAGTGATGACCACTCCTGTTCTTTGTGCTGTCCAGCCCTTAGGAATTCGACTCCTGCTGTAAGCGCACGCCCTCCCCGCCCCCACATTAACAACATACCTGCTCCGAAGGAGGGACTCTGAGTTTCTTCAGCACCCGCCTCTCTAGGCGCCTGACCTGGGTCCCCAGCCAAGAGCCCGGGTTCTACCCAGGACCCTTCCCAGGCACAACCGGTTAGGAAGCCGATGGAAGGCCAGCCAGACCCCGAGGCCCTCACGACAGGCCCATCAGCAGCGACCCCTCTGGGCCCCTCTGAGTCACCGCACCCCACCGGACCCCTGGTGCGGACGGGCCGGGGCCTGCCCTCGAGGAGGGAGACCGGAAGAGGGCTGCACGGGCCCTGCCCGCCTGGACTCTTCTGGGTCTGCAGGTGGGGCAGACACCCTCGGAGGCCGTTTGGTGGGAAGACAAGGGCCTTCAGAGCAGCGGCCCCTCCGTCTTCCAGCGAGGGCTGCTTCCTACACTCTCCTACTGGGTTAAATCTTTTGTGTTGAGGGGGCTGCACAACGGTGAAGGGGGTGTTAAGATTCCTGGAGCCGGGACAATGGACACAACCCCCCTCCCCGTAGGTGAACGGAGATGCTACGCACATGTCCTGCACAGCTACACTGCAGAGCACTGACTCCGACTCAGTTTGTGATCAGGCAGCAGTTTCAACAGGGCATTCCTAGAGTCCCGGCTATAACCTTGGTTGTGGGTCCTGGTTTCCTCCCAAGCAGAGTGTGGGGCGTGTGCGCAGGCACGGGGGCCGGTGACGGGGAGAGGGGTGCACGAACCGGATGGTCCCTGCCGTTCCCTCCTGGGGGCCTAGAAACACACACACCTTCCACCGAGGCACAAATCCCATCACCATGGGATTTGTCAGATCAACAAGGGACCCCCCCCCCCCCCCAAGCAGGGCAATAACAGCATTTCAACTTGGAAGGAGCCAGTCTGCTAAACACCACCTTTAAGAAACAAACCAGGACTGACCAGGAGATAATCAGTGGCAAGCAGGACTCGACACTGATTATTCTCCATCGGGCCAGGCGCCAGGTGCGTGTACGGGCTCAACGAAGCGCTGAGTGACGAACGGCCGCCTCGAAATTGCAGCCCCTCCCAAACTCCAGCATCCGAGAGCTCGCCCCCGCCCCCGCCCCGCCCGTCTGCTACGCTGAGCTCCAGCCCGCCCCCAGCCCGCCCCGTCAGCGTCTCCGGCGACCTGTGTGGCTCCGGAGCACACACCTGCCACGTCTGAGTCCGTAGGCGCCACTGACGGCCCCGTGCTTCACCAGCGCTTCACCGTCTTCGGTCACCTCCCCCGTGCCGATCATGCCTCCCTCCAAACAGGCCACGTCTCACGCTCTTTGTTGACAGAGCACGCGCTGGCGACGCGTGGCTGGGCCCACACCCCTCGTGCGTGCCTGCGACCGACCGGCTGACGGACGGGTTCCAGCGAGGACGAGACAAGCACGTGTG